>NC_060124.1:58203298-60603298 GCF_021461395.2 Schistocerca americana | reverse complement strand
TAAATCTATGTAATATTCGAATTGTGGATATTCTCATGATGATCGTTTTTACGTGGACTGGTGATGGCAATTACTCTTATGGACTCTTATTCTCTCATCTTAATAACGAAACAATTATTAATAAATGGACATTTAAGAAATTTTGTTCACTTGTAGAATATCTCAGCTAGCAGATAAGCAGGTAGAACGTGAGAACAACTTGCAACTGAATTGGTTCCTCTCATATTAATCACCTTATAAGCCCCCATCTGATTTAATTCAGTTTTATTACTCGGCAATTTGATTTCAAAGGCTTGATCACCTCCATAAGAAACTTTTGCAGAGTCCGAGAAAGCCTCATTCTCCGATAGCATAAGGCAAAACTGAAAATGGTTCAAATGGCTCCAAGCCCTATGGGACTTAACATCTGAGGTCATCAGTCCCATAGACTTAGAACTACTTAAACCTATCTAACCTAAGGACATCACACATATCCATGCCCCAGGCAAGGTTCGAACCTGTGACCGTAGCAGCAGCGCGGTCCCGGACTGAAGCGCCTAGAACCGCTCGGCCACAGGGGCCGGAGGCAAAACTGACGTGATGTGTAATGTGAATAATCTTCCGCGATATGTTAAGAAATAATTCGTTTTAAATTTTCTATTGAATTTTTTACTGTCATCGATGGCATATGTGGTAAGTATTGAATACTGTCATAAACTAATAAGAAATTATACTGCCGGTGCACGATTTAACACTGAGTTAATTATCCGTTAAACAGAAACGAAAATATTGAGGAGTAGTCCATCTGTACATTTTATGTGGTAGCAGATTTCTGAAAAGATAAAAAGGACAGAATACTGCTTTTGTGTTGCTGCGAAATTCTTTCCCGGCGGAATCGAGTACTTCCACACTGGCACACCCTGCCTCAGCGTAAAGTACGCCGGAATTGTTTTAAGTAAAGTCGAGTTACGGCCGGTCGTAAATTTTCCGCCGGAGCGGCGGGTTGCTTCCTGCGAGAAGGCGCGGAGATTCCCCCGGGGAGTGATTACGCGCTCGCAGACGCCCACGGCCTCATCTGGCGCTTCCGCGACCGCCGCGCCGTCACAACAAGTTGTGTGCGTGTTTACGTACCGTGCTGCGACAAACGGCCCACGCGGCGAGTGACTTGTTGCAGCGGCGCACACCGGTTATGCTGTCAACATCAAGCAGAGTGATAGCGGCCACAGCGTTGCAGTCTGTCGACCACTTACTCGCGAATAATTAACGACGCAACCAGGCGCGGATCCAGAATTTGGATCTGGAATTTGTCACAGTTCCTCACCGCGTCCTCTCTACATCCCGGAATATTAGGTTGGTGCATAAGTTCATAGGATTTTTGTTTTGCATGATGGTATTCCTGTTGCTATTGGTTTATTTATCGATTTTCACTTTTTATTTGTAGTTCATTGTTGCTATCTGAGATTACATATTGTAATTTTGTCATTTGGAGATAGTGAATGGAGCTGTGGTTGCTAGAAAATGGGGTGCGAAGCGGAGAAATTGTAAAATTTTGTATACATACTTCCGAGTTCAATAGAGGGCTGACAGAAACATTTGCGCCGGGTATGGGTATAATGCCACTGGACAAAGCATGGCAAGAAACTAGTTAGCTCGTTTCAAGGAGAATCGTTTTGACATCAGTGATTGCCAACGTTCGGGACGACTTTCGCGGTTTCATGAAGATCGTATGAATGCATTAATTCACTATAATCCAGGTTAGAGTGCTCGAGACCTGGCAAATGTGACGAACTGAGATCGCTTCACCATCGTGCCACATTTTCATCCAAATGACGAGGTTCAAAACTCGTTTGTATGGGTATCACATTTTCCCAGCCAAAATCACAAATATCAGTGGGTGGTCATATGTGCATCTCTGCTTGCTCGGCATCAATTGGCTCGTGAACAACACTAACCATTCGTATCCTGTATCGCTACTGGTGACGAGAAATCTGGTAGGAAAGAAATGGTTGAGCCCAAACAAAGCACCAACTCCCTCATATAGACCTGCGCGCATCAACAAAAAACAATGTTATGCATCTGGCGGAACAGTTACGGTGTTTTGTACTACGAATTGTTTCTCCGAGGCGTAAACATGACTGCTGACCTTTTTTTTTTAATATCGGAAACTGAGACGTCTTGAGGACGCTGTACAAGAACAACGACCTGGAAGACTCCGCGATAACGACTACCCGCATTCTGCTAGACTTACAAAAAACTATACACAGGATTTGGGCTGGGAAGTCATTCCGCACCCTACATATTCAGCTGTTGCGCACTTAGACTGTCGTCTTTTCCGCTCTCTGTTGAATAACCTTCAAGCAACTTTAGGTCCGGAGGAAAACATGCTCTGGACATGGCTCGATGAGTTCTCACCCTCAGAACAACGTGATTCCTAAGGTCGTGATTGAGAACTGACCCCGGCGTTGGTAGACAGTTCGAAATAGTGAAGGCGAATATTTTATTGATTATTTGTTATGTTTATCGAGAAACGCTACAAACTTATGCACCAATCTAAGCTGGCATCACACTCATTTTTCAAGTTCCCCAGTCGCACCTTGTGATCTAATGGTAAGACGCGTGTTGGAAAACAAAAGTAGCGCGGTCGAATCTTATTCGGACCACACCAGGTTCCAGTCTGCCTTTAACGTGGCCTTCACATCGCGATGATGTGAAGATTCGCCAGGAACAACATTTGGTTCAGATTCCACGTTAAACCGTAGCTTCCCTTTCCCCAGTAGTATTACAGGAGAAAGTTAAAGTCACGTAAATCTCCGAAGTGGCGCCCAACAGGAAGATACACCACATCTCTGAGCAACTCGCAAGTATTGTTACTAGCGTGCCGGCCGGCCGGAGTGGCCGTGCCGTTCTAGGCGCTACAGTCTGGAACCGCGAGACCGCTACGGTCGCAGGTTCGAATCCTCCCTCGGGCATGGATGTGTGTGATGTCCTTAGGTTAGTTAGGTTTAAGTAGTTCCAAGTTCTAGAGGACTGATGACCTCAGAAGTTGAGTCCCATAGTGCTCAGAGCCATTTTTTTGAACTAGCGTGCCACATATGCTTATGATCTTCATGGTTAGAGCAGTAATATTTATAAAATGTGTTAGTATAATAATAATTGATTCACATCCGTGCTTAGAACACAAGTTGAGAATGCAAGAAATTGAAATTTAGGGAAACACAACATTTGAAAAGCATAGTCTAAAATTAGAAGCGCAATTTTCTTGCAGTTAATTAATCAACTATAAAGCAACAAATACCCACACCTTGCACCAACCGACAGCCCAAAATGTTTCTAGACTGGATTGATAAGAGACAGAAAAGCTAAGAAGGTGGTTTTAATGCTTCAGGTGTTCCACGTAGCCTTCCACCCCACCCCCCACCCCCACCCCCAACACACCCCTTGCGTTCAGTGCAGAGAACATTCATACAGCTGTGTGAAACTGTCAGAAATATCCTTCTTTGGGATGTTGTTCAATTAGCGCTTCACATTAGCTTTAATGCCGGTTATCCCATCAAAGAGTTCGGCCTTCATGTGACTTTCTACACTTTGTTGCTTTATGGTAGATTCTTCTTGATAACACTAAATCTCCTCACCAGTATGATTTTCGCCAGAAAAATCTGGCCGCGTTTTGCATTTCGATGAAGTCGTGGCAGGCGTTCACGTGTCGTTGGTTTTGCGAGGGTGTCAAGTTGTGCGGGATAAACTTGGCTCATAGCTTTTCTCTTCTTCAAAATATTCTGCAGAATGCCTTGAAAACTTGATTGAGAGATGCTGATTTCGTTGCTCGATTGTGATTTGCGCCACACCATTGACAAACTACGGTCGCACGTCCACTACTTAACGCTGTCTCCTCACAAATAACTGGTCGGATGAACATCTACTGTTTACAGTTGTCTGTTCAAACTACCACAGAAATTCCAGCGCTAACGTCGTATACGCACGAGGAATGAAATCAGTCAACGAACTTTTTGGACATGTGGTAAACGTTATGAATTACATGATATTAAACATGAGCGTAAGCTCGCAATTGTCAGTATTTCACTAAGATTTTTCTTTCACTCGTTTCCGAAGTCAGACTTTCCGTTTTCTTTTTTTTCCTTTGTGAAGGTATTTTCCATTCTGTCTTGATTTCCTGTGGTTTTCCACCTCTACCTTTCGGTTCACAAATGTTTTCGGGTAGTTGTAGGAAGACAGCATTGTCAGTCTCTGAATGTGTGTCTTTTCCGGCTGGAATATTGGTTGCTAGCGGTGAAGGCAAAAATCTATTCTCCTGAGGAACCCCCTCACGCAAGCAAATGAAAAGCATCCTTGGAATTTCCAGCATTCCTTACTTTTTTCGATACTCTAAGATTTCAGGCTACTTTAGCTCACAAAGTCAGTTATGAAATCTGGAATTTGATATACCTAACACATGAAATATAAGGGACAGTCAAAAGAAAACGGTTCCACATGTTGACAACGTTTTTTCGACTGTACGACGGAAGTTTTGATGTGAATCTCTTACACATCTTCCACACAATCCGATCTCTCCTCATTCGACCTCCATGGTTTTGGAGCCGTGAACAAATTCTTCACCGTCAAATTGCTTTGCACGAAGAAATGTACGCATGGGTACAATCAAGGAACCGTAGTCAACGGCATATAATGGTGCATGAACACATTGTCAATCTTGCCTCAGATTGAATAAATGTATTTTAAAGTAATAAACAGTTTTCTTACTTTTTTCCATCTGTCTCTTTTTCATTTGATTGCTCCTTACACGTTGTGGGAGAGGGGTGTGGGTGGAGGGCACTATGGGGGAGCTGTGTAACGACCTCATTAGCCCCAGTTGAAACATCGCCTAGTTGTAGCTAGTATACATTTTCGATAACGATAGTACCCAAAGAAATCAATTAAAATTTGTGTCATAGCCAGGACTTGAACAGAGATCTCCTGCTTAATAGGCAGATTTACTAACCATTAGATCATTGTGACAGTACAGCTGATGATTGCACCACCCTAACTGTGCAGCCAACTTACCTGTATGGACTACCTTAGGCCAATGCCTTCCCTAATACAAATTTCAATTTATGCCTTCAGTCGGCTTTCCCCCTATTAAATCGTCAGTATCGCCGAGGCTCTGTGGTACTGACATAGCTTCTATCATAAACGAAGATTAAGTTGAGACTCATATGTCCCAAGGAAATTGTAATTGCATGAGATCAATAACAAACATTTCCCTACCGAAATGTTCAGGGTTTTCAACGTTTCATATGAAATGATTTTGTACTTGTGATAGGTATTGGCATATGTTGGTGAGAATTCCGTCGCAGTACGACATAACAAACGTTTGATGTTACTTTCTTCTCTGAAATGTAACAGTGATGTATAAACATATAATTCTATCAAAGTTACGAGTCATGATGTGCGTTAAACTTTCTTTGATAATGCGTTTTATGAGTGTAGTCGTCAAGTTTTCACTATTATTTCGACAAAATTAGTGATTCTATTCGTCTTTCTCTGCATAATCATCCTTAAATCCGAACTTCTTCTCCCAACAATAGGTGACATGGTGGAGGACTCGTTTGTAGAACTTTGTAGTTAGGCTGTTCAGGAGACGTTCCATCTCGGAAATCAGCTCGTCGCATTCTGGTAACTCCCGATCCACAACGGTTTCTTCATCTGCAGAATGAGGTAAATCTCATTTGGTGCCTTGTCAGTAGAATATGGAAGGTGAGACAAAATATGACATCTGGGCAAAGCAGCATTTGTGACTGTGTCATCTGATGAATGAGCTGGGCTTTGTCGTGGAGCAAATGTACCTCCTCGGACAGCTTGCCGCCACTCTTCGTCCCGACAGCGTCCAGAAACTAAGATTTCGGTGGCATGCTCCTGTGACTGTTCGCACCTTGGCAGTCCCAAGAAACATCCAGTATCACCTTATCCCATGATGATTAGATCTCCTTTTTTCTCGGTAATGTTTACATTGCATGCTATCTTCCTTTGTGTCGAGGCCATAGTGGTGTATCCAGCACTCCTCCTTGGTGTTCCGTCGGCAAAGAAAATCCTTTTGATTTGTTAGGCACAGCTGCAACATTTGCACTGCTGCTTGGGATCGGTGGAATTTTAGATATGGATATGCGCTTTCGTAGAACCCAGAGGATGGTGATCTTTGTAATGTTCAAAATGTTTTTGAAATACTGAAAAGTAATCCATGATTAATTTTTACTGTTTCCAAACTACTTCGCTTGTGATGCGCTGACTTCGAACAACAGGGCTTTCGCTTGTCTCGAGATTCCCGGTTATTCAGCGAAAAGTGGTCTCCCACTTCGTTCTTCGTCATTCATACTTGATAGACGACGATGGAAAAAACCTGTGCCACTTAACTAACTCGCATAATGGGCCATATGATGGAACATCCTCTTCGTACATTTCTGCCAACTCATCCTGGGTTGTTGCACCTTTGTCCCCTTTCAAGTGCAGTAAGAATTACAGAATGTTACTCAACTTTATCAGTGGTATATGCTGCGTAGTTTTGAGTTCTGTAGTGGCGGACTACGGTAATATAACATGGGCAGCTCAATGTCTACCAGCAATGGGGAGATTTACATGCAAACAAGCCGCAAAATAATTACTGTACATAACTTGATGTTTATGAGGTGACATTAAGTGCTTTAAGACTAATCGTCGTACATAATACTTTGTTTATTTAATACTATATTTGTCCTGCATAGTTCACTACACTAACTTACCATTATGAGATTGAATTCGATTCGTATGTAACAGTTTTGGGGAAATTTTAATTTGCAAGTACATTTTCCTGTATTGGGGAAGGGAGGGTCTTGAGCTTCGTACTTTGCCACTTTACCACAACGTCGCGTTGGATTCCACGAATACTCATTGAATGACAATATTGATGATGACCCGTCCGTCAGAGTGGCCATTTGAACTGGATGGCCTCTTTGTGTAATTCATGAGGATTAGTACCGCTGCCGAACTTCACAATTACCTTTCTCTCTCATTATCAGCTGTGATTAAAATATTCACCCTAACTATACAATTTCATGTTAGGAAAGACAGTGCATATGAATGTCATTCTATAGATAGGGTGGCAATAGGCAATGAGCTACGTGCTAAGATAGACAGTATCTACTAATAAATACACTCTAGTTGGAATTTTACTGATAGGTTTATGAAATTTTGTCCAGCTAACCTGTTATCTCCGTAACATCTCTGCAGATTCCTGGAAATGCTCTTGCGTTTTATGTTGTGATGAGAGAGTGGCAGTATATGTTGGCGAAAGAAGAGACGAGTGCGGACCAAGTTTTAAAATTTCGTTAATTGCCCACACTCCACCCTGAACTCTTAGTCTGAATGTTTTATTGTGTTACAGAGTAGATGGTTCATTGTTTATTAGTCCAGTGATAACAACCAACAGTTTCTGCTCTACTGTTTTACATCTTTCATTGGTTTTCCGTCTTCATTAATAGCCTGAGATAGAAAGGTTGTATTGATTTTAGTGTGCATGTGCGTGCGTGCATGTGCATGTGTGTGTGTGTGTGTGTGTGTGTGTGTGTGTGTGTGTGTGAGACTCTGATCTTGGTTTTAGAGAACTAGTATGATTAAATTAATGTCGAAACTTTTCTGGTTTATTTTAATCATACTTATCTGATGGATCTTCGTAAGACCAACATGTCGTTCTTCAAGCAATATTATGATAATCATCATGACCGTCAATACTCTAGTTTCAGATATAGCTTCAGAGAGCCCTAAATCCAAAAGCAAGCATAAAAGTAAAATCTATCAGTTATGCTACACGGACTAGAAGATGCACTACAAACAGTTCATCTTAAAGATATACATGTAATATTAAAATTACTGAGGTACCGTTGAAATTAAATAAATGGTGTGCTACACCTATAAAATATTTCTGTACGATTCTGATACGTTCGCGAGAACCGTGAGAGTAAAATTCATTTAGCCGAAATAAATGAGGATTGTAAAACATTTAATGATCTTGGATTACATCCTAAATAATAACACAACGAAAGAACTACATTTCTAAACATAGCGAAGCCCGATTTCAGCCTACCGTTCTCTGTTAGTGACAAGATGTACAAGGGTTGGCTGAAGGCAGGCTACTTGAAACAGTGACAACACAATGGGAATGGAGAGAAATTGACAGATGAAGTTACCAATGAAATCATAACTGACTGGCAACTTCTTCCAGTATGGGATAAAATAAAGATGATTTATCTTTTTAATTCTTCAATGTCACCTGGGTTGCACGCGTAGTAATACTGGTACACGCATTCGGGAAGACGACGGTTCAATCCCGCGTCCGGCCATCCTGATTTAGGTTTTCCGTGATTTCCCTAAATCGCTCCAGGCAAATGCCGGGATGGTTCCTTTCAAAGGGCACGGCCGACTTCCTTCCCCATCCTTCCCTAATCTGGTGAGACCGCTGACCTCGCTGTCTGGTCTCCTTCCCCCAACAAACCAACCAACCAGTACTGGTAGATGAAGCTGATATTTCATTATATAAAATGTTACTGGACATTTGCATCAGTAGTGCGACAGAACGAGTTTTGCCTT
The DNA here is from genome assembly GCF_021461395.2 of Schistocerca americana. Lineage (NCBI taxonomy): Eukaryota > Metazoa > Arthropoda > Insecta > Orthoptera > Acrididae > Schistocerca > Schistocerca americana. Next base: position 60,594,706 of record NC_060124.1, on the reverse strand, counting down.
CCTTATTCAATCATACGTTTTAGCAGAGAAGTGTGATTGGCGGGAGTTGTGGTGTCACGTACCAGCGGAGTTAACATTATAAATTCTTTCTTATAGAGTGCATGTAAATGCTCACGGAATGCAAGAGGCACTTTATTCGATCGTCCTTGTACGCAATCTCTATACCGAATCTCGACTGGTTATTAAGGAAATAACTGTGCGCAGTTAGGGAATAAATACAAGAGCGTGAGTTTTCCGTGTGTAAGCGAACTTATTAAATCTATTTCAAACAACCGTTTGCTAAGGAACGGCGACTTACGATAATTAATTCAGAATGTAAAAGATCCACCGGCCGGTGTGGCTGTGCGGTTCTAGGCTCTTCGGTCTGGAACCGCGTGACCGCTACGGTCGCAGGTTCGAATCCTGCCTCGGGCATGGATGTATCTGTTGTCCTTAGATTAGTTAGGTTTAAGTAGTTCTAAGTTGTAGGGGACTGATGACCACAGATGTTAAGTCCCATAGTGCTCACAGCCATTTCATATAAAAGATCAACAGAGAAGAGGCGGAAAATAGTATCCATACATATTATAAAAAAGTGTGTGTGTGTGTGTTTCTTACACATCTCTTCGTTAACTACGTGACCGCTTTGGACCATCCTCAGTGTATATATCCCTCACTATCTGGCAACAATCGCTATCTGGGTAAGAACCACGTATGTCTCATTGTTCATGAGATATGACGTCATAAGCAATGAGAAGCGTGAAGGACTGCCGCATCATTTTCGGTTCTGAGAGCACAGTGAGCACAAAAAGACGGCTAGAACAATGGAGTCTTCCGCCAAGTTTGAGGGCCAGGTGGGAGATTTCGCCTGATGTTATGCAGCCCACATAACATAGCTGCCATGCGTTTCATTTTTCATCTTGGCCACAGTCTACAGGTACAAAGAAGACGCTCCTGCAGCGTTTTCGAAGGGAAGTATTTGATCATCCACAATACAGCCTGTAATTGGCTGCCCTTGACAGTCATCTCTGCCCGCACGAATCACTGGCTATGAAAACAAAATTTTGGCACAGACAACGAGGTGTATACTAGTGTATGGAATTGGCGGAAAGCACAGGTAGCTGCCTTCTATAACGAGGGTACTGGAAAGCTGGTACAACGGAAAGACTAATGTCTTAGTTGGATCAGCGACTGTATAGAGAAGCAGTGGAAAGGTGCAGCTAACTATTTCAAACTAAATATTTTTGATTTTCGTATTTTTTCCATTTCATGACCTATCGGACCTTACTTTCCGAACCTTACTTTCTGAAAGAAGTCTTGATTGCGAAATTATTTAATATCAATGAAGCGTTTCACCCTTATGGAGCATCATCAGATCCTCGATAAAAAGAAGTAACCAATCAATTAGAAACACGAAAGGACACGGTCGTACCTTGAATGACTACACAGGTAAAATGAACTAAAAGTAATGGAAACTTACGTAAATGTAGCTGGATATATAATCCACCCGTCACAAAGCAATAAACTCTAAAATGGAAAATCGACGCAACAGTAATTGGATATGTAAACCATACGTCAGAAAAACGTATGAACTACAAGACGTCCCTAGTTAAAAAAATAAAAATCCGCCAGTACGTTATGAAGAAGGTATGGGAAGACGGTGCAAACACTACGACTATCGCATATTATCTTGAGCACAGCAGCCGACTCCGCCATAGCAGTACACAATATTACCACACTTACAAAATAACCGTGGTACGAGCCGCACACACCACAATTTTACAATGCATACAAGGCGAACAACACAAACATCATGGAATAAGTATCAGTGGCAGTCGTAAGCATTGAGAAATAGAGACCAGGACCTATTTTTAGTCATGAAAATTAAAAAAAACATGTCACAGAAAATAAAAATGTCATTAATTAACCGGCCTTGAAATATAACTCCGCTAACTGCATTCATAACAAAAGGAACTAGTTAAAATTAGGCTGCCAAAAAAATAAATGTATTATTGTGGCAACATTCCAAACAATGGTAGCATTGTATCATATTGCACTTGATATCGGCTAATCAGCTGATCGTTCAACAACTCGTTTTTACCAACATATTGATCTCCAACTGTTTCCAACTCTTCGAGGAGATTAAGGTTTTTCCCATTCTGAGCAAGGTGCAGCACTATCATGTTTTAGAGTGTCGGAGATGTACCCGCTTGACGTAGGATATTCAGGGAACGGTAAATTCCATTTGACCGGACATTCCTTAGTCGGTATGTCATTGTTGAAACTGGACTTAAACATCTCGCCGGTCTGGCCTTACATATGGCATTTCACATTCACTACACTCTAATTTGTATGTGAGGAACCCTGCTAACTTATCGATGATTGCAGGAGCGTAGGCATTATTTACAGCGATGCATTTTAAATTGACTAACTCTTCTTTCGTGGAGGATTGGCTGAGCGGTAGCTCACTAACGTATTGCACCATATGCTTGAAAAAACTCAGCTTATACTGATGAGGATGGTAGGAGGACGTTTGGATTATAGACTAACTAGTCCAGGGTTTACGATAGATGACGAACCGAATAACACTCCCAGCAAGTTGAAGTTGTAAGTCTAAGTGGTTAAGCTCCCTATTATGGTCCACAGCTTCTTAAGTGACTACTATCTTTTATTTGTAGGTGGCTTACCTATTTATATTCTTTAATCTGTACTTTTTATTCAATAACTAAAAGTAGGCCCTTGTCTAGTTTGCAATCCATACGGCTGCCTGAATGTTTGTGTTGTATGCATACGCTGTGCAAGGACTTCTGGACCTAGCTATGTTACTGAGGGTGAGAATTTTAGTGATATATTTCGACTTGCTATTTTTATGTCATCATTTTACCTATTTTTTCTGCTTTATATGGGGCTGGCCCTATTTTGTATTACCATAGTGGCGTAATCTGATGTGTTCAAGGTAACATGCAACAGGTTTTGAAATTTTTCCGCAACATTCCTGTACCTAGTTCATGGTATACTACCGGTTTTGCTTTCTTTTAATTAGATCCATCTTGAGTTTATTTATGTTTTCATGACAGCTGGATTACATATCCGGTTACTGTTGCGTCCATTTCCTATTTAACGTGGCTTTATGACAGATTAGTTATATATCCAGCTACTTTTAAGTAAGTTTCTGTTGCTTTCAGTTCACTTTACCTGTGTAGTCATTCAAGATAGGACCATGCCGCTTCGTCTGTTTCTTTATAATTAATGGGTTTCTTGGTTTTATAGACAACCTGATCATGCTCCAATTCGGTGAAGCGCGTCACCGATGTTAAATAATTTCACTACCAAGACTGTTTTCATTCTGGAACACTAAGACACTCCTACCGTCAAGTCATCTTAAGGAAATCTTTGGCACCTGGCATCGATTTTGACTGCGCAAACGGCTATAGGCGATAACAACTGCCATATATAGTGCTATGGTGAGACGTTCCCATAAGAACGATTACAAAATTGCGTTGCAGATGCGTGAAGCAGCTGCGTCCAGCTTACAGAAATGTCTAGGATATTACACTAGAAAAATCGTCATTTTTTTTGTTTCGTTTCTAATAGAAAATTGGTAAAGTGAATAAACGTGCACTGCCGAGTTTGTCAGCTAGTAAATGAAAAAATGAAAGATACGTATTATAAGATCAAGAATTTTGGTTTGAAATGTCACCTTTCTCCATTACTGCAGTGTGAGGAACATGCCTGGCCTGTGACCTAGATACGGAGGGAGACGCAGGATCCGTTATTAAGGCCGACGTCGGAAAAACTCGAGTACCAACGAGAGGCATAACGCCGCATGCTTAAGCAGCTCTTGACACACCTGAGCGCGCTAGGCTGCATAAACAAGAGACTGCAGGCGCTACGCCGCAGCTCCGCAGTTTTATTCTCCAGGTGATAGCTGAAAACACCGCAGCACAACATTGTTTCCGGACGCCCAGTGTTCGTGTAAACCTATTCATGGCTCCTTTATTCCCATTCTCATTAGGTAATGTAAATTTGCAATCTAACCGAGGGCACGACACTATGATTTATTTAATAAGTAAATAATACAGACGGTATGGTAAAAGTTTTAAGGCATTGAAACAGATCCTAAATTAGCCCAAATTAATGAATTACTATCATCAATATCAGCTAAATTTGTGCTCCGAGCGTCTTCCAAAGGTTGATATTCTGGAAGTGTCTGCGAAATAAAAATCTATGTCAAACTATTTCAATATCTTTTTATCTCCACAGGATAAAGAAACAGAAATCATCACAATTTAATGTAAAAGAAGGATGCTGCCTTTTCTATCAATTTTAAATGTGTTAGTGCGCATTCCTCAATCATCGAGACCTGTATGAATCAGAATCTGATTGGAGAACTCTTTCTTCACATTCGTACTCACTGTTTATTGTATTATGGATATGCTTCAGTTCAGAGATAAAATGAGGATTTTTTGTGATGAAGATACGGGTAATGTAAATATTTTCCAACATTACATATTCTCTGCATAGGTTTATTTACCGTTACACTTCCGAATTTGATATTTTTCAACCTCATTGGTCATAAATAAGCACACATCACCAAAGCTGGTCATGAACGCCACGAAGTAAAGTTCAGCCACTTTTACGTGGAGGCAAGACGTGAAGTGATCGTAAGAGCCATTTCAAGTTGCTGTAGTGTGTAACAGACTATTATAACTGTTATAACGCTCATTACACACTACAAATTTTATGTTCTGCTCCACTTACAAGAACTGTAAATTTCGACTGATATCTGGTACACAAGTGAGTCACGATATGGCGATGATTGTACTACAGGGCTTGTCTCGTTCAAATATCTCGCATTAGACTTGTGTGGAAGAATCAAAGGCCAAAGAAGTTGGATTCATGAAAAGTAACGAATGAAGAGATACACTTAAAGTTTTTTAGGATATAGATACTGTGATAATAAATAGCTTTGTAGGCAGTTGAGCTGAAGAGGAATGGACATCTCTGAAAAGGGCAATCGCATAATTTGGAAAGAAATATACAAGTAGGCCTACTAGAAAAGTAGTTCTAAAGAAACTGTGGGTAATACAACAAATACTTCAGCTGATTGGTGACAGAAGGAATACAAACATTTTCAGGAAATTCAAGAGTACAGAAATACAAGACAGTTAGGAATTAAATAAATGGGAAGTGCAGGGAACTTAAGGCGAAATGGCTGCATGAAAAATTTGAAGAAATTGGAAAAGGAATGATTGGATGAAGAACTGACCCAGCATACAGAAATCTCAAAACAACCTTCTGTGAAATTAAAAGTCACAGCGGTACCATTAAGGCCGGAATGTGAATTCCACTGTTAAAAGCAGAGGAGGGATCGGATAGGTGGAAAGAGTGCATTGAAGGAATCTATGAGGGGGAGAACATGTGTGATGACGTGATAGAAGAAGAAACAGGAACTGCAGGGAAGAAATAAGGAACCCAGTATTAGAATCATAATTAAAAGAGCTTTGGACTACTTAGGTTTTAAGATGAATTAAGGCCCAAGGAACAGCTAACATTCCTTCGGAATTTCTAAAATCATTCGGCGAAATGTCAACAAAACGACCTTCCACGTTGGTTACGCAGTATATCAGACTGGCCATATACCAACAGGCTGTCGGAGAAACGTCATCCACACAATTCCGAAGATAGCAACAAGTGGCAAACGCGAAAATTATCGCACATCGGTTTAACAGCTCATTCGTCTAACTTGCTGACAAGAATAATATACAGAACAGTGGAAAAATAAAATTAGGGACTTGTTATTAGACGATCAGTTTGGCTTGGGGATAGGTAAAGGCAGGTTGCGGTTGATAATGGAAACAAGACTGAAAAGGAATCAAGATACGTTCGTCGTAGTCATTGGTCTAGGAAAAGCATTCGACAATGTAAATTGGTACAAGATGTTCCAAATTCTGAGGACAATAGAGGTGAGCTACATGGAAAGACCACCAACGTACGATATGTACAAGAACCAAGAGGGAACAGTAAAATTGGAAGAACAAGAACGAAGTGCACAGATTAAAAGCGATGTAAAATCTTTTCAATTTATACATCGAAGAAGCAATGACGGAAATGAAGGAAAGGTTCAAGAGTGGACTGAAAATTCAGGGTGAAAGAATATTAACGATAAGATTCTCTGGCGCCATTCTTCTCCTCAGTGATAGTGAAGAGGAATTACAGCAGTTATTGAATGGGATGAGCCGTCTAATGAGTACAGTATATGGATTTAATCTAAGTCGAAGAAAGACGAAAGTACTGAGAAGCAGAAGAAATGAGAACAGCGAAAACTTAACATCAGAATTAGTGATCACGAAGTAGACGGAGTTAAGGAATTCTTCTATCTATTCAGCAAAATAACCCATGATGGACGGAGTAAAGAGGACATAAGAGGCAGTCTACCAGTGGCAAAAAACGCATTCCTGGTCAGGACAAGTCTACTGATATTGACCTTAATTTGCGGAAGAAATTTTTCAGAATGCACATTTGGAGCAATCATTGTATGGTAGTGAAACATGGACTGTGTGAAAACCTGGAACAGAGGAGAAATGTAGAATTCAGATGTGCTATAGAAGAGTGTTGATAATTAGGTCGACTGTTAGGGTAAAGAATGAGGAGATTTTCCGCAAAATCGGCGAGGACGTAATTATAAGCAAAACACTGCAAAAGAGAGGATACGAAGATAGGACATATGTAAAGACATTAGAAAGTAACTTCCATCTACATCTGCATCTACGTGAATACTCTGGTATTCACAATAAAGTGCCTGGCAGAGGTTTCAATGAACCACCTTCAAGCTGCCTTTCTACCGTTCCACTCTCGAACGGCACGCGGGATAAACGAACACTTAAATTTTTCTGTGCGAGCTCTGATTTCTCTTATTTGATCGTGATTTTCAAATCTCCCCATGTAGATGGGTAGTAACAGACTATTTTCGCAATCGGAGGAGAAAACTGGTGATTGAAATTTCATGAGAACATCCCGTCGCAACGAAAAATGCCTTTGTTTTAATGATTGCCACTCCAATTCACGTGTCATGTCTGTGACACTATTTCCGCTATTTCGCGACAGTACAAAACGAGCTGCCCTTCTTTGTACTTTTTCGATGTCATCCGTCAGTCCCACCTGATGCGGATCCCACAGCGCACAGCAATACTCCAGAATAGGGTTTACAAGCATGGTGTAAGCAGTCTCTTTAGTAGACCTGTTGCACCTTCTAAGTGTTCTGCCAATGAATCGAAAACTTTGGTTTGCTCTACCCACAACATTATCTATGTGATCTTTCCAATTTAGGTTATTTGTAATTGTAATCCCTAAGTATTTACTTGAATTTACAGCCTTCAAATTTGTGTGACTTATCGCGTAATCGAAATTTAGCTGATTTATTTTAGTACTCGTGTGAATAACTTTACACTTTTCTTTATTCAGGGTCAATTGCCGCTTTTCACACCATACAAATATCTTATGTAAATAATTTTGCAAATCGTTTTGATTATCTGATGACTTTACATGAAGGAAAATGACAGCATCATCTGCAAACAATCTAAGACGGCTACTTAAATTGCCTCCTATGTCGTTAATATAGATCAGGAACAATACAGGGCCTATAACATTTTATTCGGGAACGCCGGATATTAATTCTGTTTTCCATAGTACTGGATGAAGCTGTTGGGGGTAAAAACTGTAAAGGACGTCAGAGATAGGAATACATGCAACAAATAACTGAGGATCTAATTGCAATTGCTCTTCTCTGATGGGAAGGTTGGCACAGGTGAGGACTTGAAGTATCAAACCATCCAGAATACCGTAGACTCAAAAAAGAAGTTCGGCTTTGTATTCTTAATCATTGTAGTAACTTCATCAGAAAAGGAATTTCCCTTAAGTAGTCCAGTTACGGAAAAAAAGGATTCATTTTCCAACTAAATAGTACGCGACACAAATTGACGGGCCAAATATTGGTTTTAAATTTTAGAACTAGGAATAATTCTTAATACTGCAGTACAGAAAGAGTCATGACTGGCTGATACATCAAAGCAAAGGGACGGTTCAACCACTAATCGGCAAGGTTTTTCTCCTTGTGTGGTTATTCATTTTCACACTGTATTTTAAATTTTTACGTTGGTAACGCCATGTAGCGCTCTGTATGAAAATCACTGGCTCTGCTGTGTGCAGTCTGTGGCTGGTTGGCATTGTTAGAATATTCGCCATTGTAGTGTTGGGCAGTTGGCTGTTAACAGCGCGTAGCGTTGCGCAGTTGGAGGTGAGCCGCCAGCAGTGGTATATATGGGGAGAGAGATGGCGGAGTTTTGAGAGCAGGTGATCTGGAGGTGTATCCATCAGAGAGGGTAAATTTGTAATACTAGATGTCATGAACTGATATATACTATGACTTTTTAACACTATTAAGGTAAATATATTGTTTGTTCTCTATCAAAATCGTTCATTTGCTAACTATGCCTACCAGTAGTTAGTGCCTTCAGTAGTTTGAATCTTTAATTTAGCTGGCAGTAGTGGCGCTCGCTGTATTGCAGTAGTTCGAGTAACGAAGATTTTTGTGAGGTAAGTGATTTGTGAAAGGTATAGGTTAACGTTAGTCAGGGCCATTCTTATGTAGGGATTATTGAAAGTCAGATTGCGTTGCGCTAAAAATATGGTGTGTCAGTTTAGTGTTGATCGGAATAATTAAAGATAATAATGTCTGAGTACGTTCAGTTTTGCTCAGCTGTTTGAAAATCAAATAACATAAGATGTTTATCAGCACAGTAATTCATTAAGTTTTCTAAGGGGACGTTTCAACGTCAGTTATTTCACATGTGCTCACACCATGAGGCGTATCAAATTTAACCCAGGACATTAGTGCAAAGTCTGGTGATAGCGTCAATATTTCTGCTGTCCATGCTGGCCAATTTTTTTGGTGAAATTTTCTTTTATCACGAGGATCCGAACCAGCTACCTCCAAGTCGAGCACCATTCTACAGACCTCAGCTAGCGGCCTTCGCCACGGGGTTTAGCGGTTCCCTGCAGTAATTTTTTAAGAGAATTCCTAAAACATAATTCAAAAAGGAGACTTTGCGAGTACCACAGCGTCACGACACTATAATAAGTAAAGCCGGAAATATGCAATATTTTCGGCATAAGAGTGGTATTGGTAACAATAGAAATAATTTATTGAATCATCCAAATCGACAGGGCACGAAATGAAAAAAAGGAGCCTGTGTTAATTTCGAATATTATGAAATTAGAATACATTTTAATCCTGAAACTTAAAAATAATGACAGCAGCATCCGAAGTTGGGAAATGTATCTTCTTGCCTCATGTGATTACTATAATGGCCTTAAGCGATCTAGCTAATAAAGAAATATGTTCAATTTTCCCTGTGTTCAAGGGGCTATCTCCACTTTTCGTGTATTTTAAACAAATATTAATTAGTATTTAATTTTTCAAAGGAACCCACCGCCATTTGACCTGGTCTGTACTTAAATAAACTATGAAACAGTCAAATGGCTGTGCGTTCCCACAGAAAAATACTGTATGACTGTTGCTCAGCAACAAAAAGAATATTATGATCATTATGACACGGAACTTGAGAAGTGTTAAATTATTTGTGAACGATGAGCAATGCTGCAGTGGTTGTACTTAATATTATTGGATACACACGGTGCACTTTGTAAAAATAGATTGTGTGTGCGCGTGCACGTGTGTGTGCTCGTGTGTGTGTGTGTGTGTGTGTGTATGTGTATGTGTATGTGTGTGTGTGTGTGTGTGTGTGTGTGTGTGTGTGTGTGTGAGAGAGAGAGAGAGAGAGAGAGAGAGAGAGAGAGAGAGTGAGAGGGAAGGAGAGATGGAGAGAGTCGCGTAAGTGGTTCCTGTCCGCTGGTGTTCTTTTCAGTGACGTCTTTAGTGGCGTCTCGGAGGTCAGTAATGGCCGTGGTCAATGGAGCGATGGGGAGGGGTGAGGCTCGCTACGTCTGGTCTTCGCGACAGCCTTGTGAGGCCTCCCAGGAAGGGAAGATGCGGAACTGTCGCCTGAAAGAGGACGTAATTGACGTTAGACTCCATCCGCACTTCCAGGAATCCGCGTCATAGCCTGGCTGTCCATTCCTTTCGTTCCCACCAGCCTCTCCCGGCTGCCTCTCAGAACTTTTTCTCGGCCCTCACCCTATTAACACAACGACGCACTGCTTCGCCGGCTTGCTGCTCCTAGTTAACACTAACCTGTTATTTTCTTTACCTCTTAACAAAGGCATTATTCTTCCAACTGTTACGTTGCTATTGTCACTTTACATCTGCCCGCTCCTCTACTGTTTCTTCAAGAGTGAAGTTAAGTATTCTTGGATACTATAGAATGTGTCCCAGTAAAACTAGTAGCAGCTTTCCATATCATTTCCTCCTCCTTGACATTCTGTAGATAGCATCAAATTTCCCTTTTATTAACCCAACTGCTCCTCCCCCCCTCTCTCTGTTCATCTCAACCTTCACCACCACTCTGTCCATCTCCTCCACCTGTCTCTCGGTCCACCTCTTTAACACTCACTCCCTGTCTACCTCCTCCTGCCTCTTTCTTTGTCGACCTCCTCCGCCCCCTCTCTCTGTCCATCTGCTCCTCCCCCTCTCTCTGTCTATCAGCCCATTCCCCTTCTGTCTATCTCCTCCACCCCCTCTCTTTGTTAACTCCTCTTCCCTCCTTTTTCTGTCCAACTCCTCCTCATCCCCCACTCTGACCACTTCCTTCTCTTCCCTTTCTCTACCCATTTCCTCCACCAACTCTCTCTGTTCATCCTCTCCTGCACTTCTCTCAGCCCATCTCTCTGACAGTGTCGACCTCCCCATGTGTATCTAACTTCTCTTCTTTCCTGTCTGCTTCCATCTCCGTCTTCTCTCTCGCTTCTGTCCATATCCTTCACCCTCCTCCTCTCTCCACATTATCACGCTCGACCCAGTTTGAGTCTTGTGGTTCTTACCCCCATAGTACACGACTGGCCATTAAAATTACTACACCACGAAGATGTCTTGCTACAGATGCGAAATTTAACCGACAGGAAGGAGATGCTGTGATATGCAAATGATTAGCTTTTCAGAGCATTCACACAAGGTTGGCGGCGGTGAAGACACCTACGACATGCTGACAAGAATAAAGATTCCAAACGATTTCTCACACACAAACAGCAGTTGACCGGCTTTGCCTGGTGAAACGTGGTTGTGATGCCTCATGTAAGGAGAAGAAATGCGTACCATCACGTTTGCGACTTTGATGACGATCGTTCAAAAATGGTTCAAAGGGCTCTGAGCACTATGGGACTTAACATCTGAGGTCATCAGTCCCCTAGAACTTAGATCTACTTAAACCTAACTAACCTAATGACATCACACACATCCATGCCCGAGGCAGGATTCGAACCTGCGACCGTAGCGGTCACGCGGTTCCAGACTAAAGTGCCTAGAACCGCTCGGCCACCAGCGGCCGGCCGATAATGATCGTATTGTAACCTATCGCGACTGCGGTTTATCGTATCGCAACATTGCTGCTCGCGTTGGTCGAGATCCAATGACTGTTGGCAGAATATGGACTCGGTGGGTTCAGTAATACGGAACGCCGTGCTGGATCCTAACGACCTCGTATCACTAGCAATCCAGATGACAGGCATCATATCCGAATGGCTGTAACGGATCGTGCAGCCACGTCTCGATCCCTGAGTCAACAGATGGGGACGTTTGCAAGACAACAACCATCTGCACGAACAGTTCGACGACGTTTGCAGCAGCATGGACTATCAGCTCGGAGACCATGGCTGCGGTTACCCTTGACGCTGCGATGGTGCGCTCAATGACGAACCTGGGCGCACGAATGGCAAAACGTCATTTTTTCGGATGAATCCAGTTTCTGTTTACAGCATCATGATGGTCGCATCCGTGTTTGGCGACATCGCGGTGAACGCACATTGGAAGCGTGCATTCGTCATCGACATACTGGCGTATCACCCGGCGTGGTGGTATGGGGTGCCATTGGTTACACGTCTCGGTCACCTCTTGTTCGCATTCAGGACACTTTGAAGAGTGGACGTTACATTTCAGATGTGTTACGACCCGTGGCTCTACCCTTCATTCGATCCCTGCTAAACCCTACGTTTCAGCAGGATAATGGACGACCGCATGTTGCAGGTCCTGTAGGTGCCTTTCTGGATACAGAAAATGTTCGACTGCTGCCCTGGCCAGCACATTCTCCAAATCTCTCACGAATTGAAAACGTATGGTCAATGGTGGCCGAGCAACTGGCTCGTCACAATTCGCCAGTCAGTACTCTTGACGAACTGTGCTATCGTGTTGAAGCTGCATGGGCAGCTGTACCTGTACAAGCCATCCAAGCTCCGTTTGACTCAATTCCCAGGCGTATCAAGGCTGTCATTACGGCCAGAGGTGGTTGTTCTGAGTACTTATTTCTCAGGATCTATACGCCCAAATTGCGTGAAAATATAATCAGATGTCAGTACTAATATAATAAATTTTTTCCAATGAATACCCGTTTATCATCTGCATTTCTTGTTTTTGTAGGAATCTTAATGGCCAGTAGTGTATTTCCTTCTGGATCGTAACTAACATGTGTATCTGATTTCGTTAGTTTTTCACGTATCTTAGTATTTGATTACATATCTCTTAAGTTATGTGTCATATAATGATATATAACTTTGAAGGTACATTCATCAGAATACATTAAGCAGACATAGATCATGCGAAAGTGATACACACATATACTACGGACGTAGTATCGCGTACACGAAGTATAAACGGGCAGTGCTTGGCGGATCTGTCTTGTGTTAGGGTGATGAGTGTGGCAAGGTTTCCGACGTGGTTGTGGGCACAAGACGGGATTTAAGGCACTTTGAACGCGTAATTGGTAGGTGGAGCTAGATGCATGGGACATTCCATTTCCGAATTCGTCATGGAATTTGAAATTTTAATGTTAAAACTTCTAAACTCGTGTTTGCATGCGCCTGTGTGGTGTCTGAAATATGTATAAGACTTATTTTGATGTGAAAATATGTAAATCTCAGTGGACGTCAACATAACCATTAAAATTAAATTTTGAACGGAAGTACGGGAAGCACATGCTACATGATGCGAAATCCGTGATAGCCAGTACATCAAACAGTTCGCCTGTGAGAGAGGAATCCGTTTTCAACGAATGTACATATGCTGGCCCTAATAATAGCTCATTTTTATCTTATTCTTGTAAACAATCCCAATTCCAGAATTTTTATTGTAACTACAGAGATAATGAAGATAAAACTTAACGCATCCGACAGTGTGACAAAACTACTTGAAAATTCAGAAGATAGCACATTACTGAAATCTTTTTCTGCTATTAAGCCTCAGAAGTTATACTAATATTTTCAAAAAAACACTCTGACAATCACTATGTCCTACAATGTACGTGAATCTTGATGGTAATTAAATTCATTGGCCTACCTCTGCACACGGAACGCACGTCTTTCCAGCAACGTGTTACTGTTAAGATAATGGGGAAACTGCCAAGTCAGATTTAGTTTACCGTACTTGCGATGTGCAAGTGTTCCTTCAGCAATGTGTAAGTGTTCCTTCAGCACACAACTCACGATGTGCAATGCGAGTATACGAAACACACTCATAAAGGTAAAGACTGAAAAGTGAGGAACTAAACTTAACGACTGATAAATGAGAACGGAGACTCCAAATATATCTGTGCTTCATTAACAACAATATGAAGTTCTCGCAAGTACACAAGACAGAAAAAATTTTTTCAACAATTTTCCTTTGCGCAATTACTTTCCTTGACACTCATTTTGATTATAAAACTAATCGATATGCTCTACTATTAAACTTCTTAAAGCAAACAATCATACTCAATGCTCTAAAAATAAGATACTACACAATTACGAATATATCTAAAAAACTAGATTATCTTAGAAAACTTCCCTCCCACTATTCTTGCATTCATATCACCTCAGTTCCACAAAATTCTTCCTCGGAATAAATTAATACAAAATATTTTTCAAATAATGGTGCACGGCAGGCCAGCTTCCAACCTTCTCAAAGCAAGTACATAGCCAGACTGTCTAGCACACACTAGTGCTACTCTGACGAAGTAAAACTAAGCTCTCTGACCAAGATCTACGGTCTCTGGGACAGACGTACGAAGAATATGATTATATCGATACTACATAGGTTCGGTACATTTATCAAATCCACAGTTCCACTCACATTTAGGGCCAAGACTACCTGAAAATTGTCATGGCAGATAAAAGAGTTTCCATTCATATTCAGTATTCTGAAATTCAGTGTCAAGATTATGCCGAGAATATCCTATTTTCAGGCGTTACTTCTCACCAAGGAAAACGCTGTGACCCACCGCCTTCACATAACGACTCTGAGCAGTGGTTGTGTAGTGTTCTCATTGCTAAGAGACAAGCAAATCTGCGTGAAAGAACATCAGAAACCATCGTGGGACATGCGATAAACGTATCCGTTGGAGCAGTGCGGCGAAGTGTGGCGTTAGCGTGCTATGGCAGCAGGCGACCGATGCGAGTGCCTTTGCTAACACCACGACATCGCCTGCAGCGCCGCTGCTGGGCTCTTGACAACATCGGTTGAACTCTAGATGACTGGAAAACCTTGGCCTGCTCAGATGAGTCCCGGTTTTAGTTGATAAGAACTGATGGTACGGTTAGAGTGTGGTGAAGACCCCATGAAGCCATGGACCCGAGTTGTCAACAAGGCACTGTGTAAGCTGGTGTTGGCTTCATAATGCTGTGTCCTGTGTTTTCATGGAGTGGACTGGGTCCTCTGATCCAACTGAACCGATTACTGACTGTAAATTGCAATATATGACTACATGGGTACCATATACAGCCATTCACGGATTTCTTGTTCCCAAACAACGATGGAATTTGTATGGATGACAACTGGCCGTGTCACTGGATGCAATTATTCACACCTGGCTTGAAGAAAATTCTGGATAGTTGTGCGAGTGATTTGCCCAGTGTGAATCCCACTGAACATTTATGGGACTACTCGAGAGATCAGTTCGTGCAGAAAATCAAGCACCTGCAACACTTTCCCATTTATGAACGGCTGCAGAGGATCACTAACCCTGCAGGGGACTTCCAACGATTGTTCAGTCCATACAATGTCGAGTTTGTGCACTACTGTTGGGAAAAGGAGGTACGACACGATATTAGGAGGTATTCCATGACGACTTTTATCACCTCAGTGTATTTGGGTAGCGTCTGTCAAAACTGATTCGAATTGAGTTAGTAGCTGCCATATGATAAACGTAAACGTCTTTCATGATGCAGCAGGTTTTCATGTATCTTAGTGTTTATGACGTCATATCTCCTGAACTATGTGTCATACAGTGATATAATTTTGTTGGAATATTCAGTAGTATATATGAATAACCACTCCGTCTTCAGCCCACGAGTGGCCTACCGGGACCATCCGACCGCCGTGTCATCCTCAGGCAGGATGCTGATAGGAGGGGCGTGGGGTCAACACATCGCTCTCCCGGTCGTTATGATGGTATTGTTGACCGAAGCCGCTACTATTCGGTCGAGTAGCTCCTCAATTGGCATCACGAGGCCGATTGCACACCGAAAAATGGCAACAGCGCATGGCGGCCTGCATGGTCACCCATCCAAGTGCCGATCACGCCCGATAGCGCTTAACTTCGGTGATCTCACGGGAACCGGTGTAGCCAGGCCGTTGCCCCGGATATATGAATACCGGCAGCAAAATATGTCTCGAATACATCGCGCTTTATGCTGCTGCTCTACTGCGTAAACATCTAAAATCTATGCGAGAAACTTTTTCCTTTCGCCATTTTGTAGGAGCTGCCAGGAGGGAAAGGTTTTTTTAAAGGTTTGAAATTATATATACAGTATGATGTCACTAAGTATCTCATTCTCAAATGCTTTATGATTTAAGTACGGGTATTCGTGCGTCGTGCACTGTGCGGGCCGGCTGGTGTGGCCGAGCGGTTCTCGACGCTACAGTCCGGAACCGCGCCACCGCTACGGTCGCAGGTTGGAATCCTGCCTCGGGCATGGATGTGTGTGTTGTCCTTAGGTTAGTTAGGTTTAAGTAGTTCTAAGTTCTAGGGGACTGATGACTTCAGCAGTTAAGTCCCATAGTGTTCAGAGCCATTTGAACCACTTTGAACTGTGCGGCTTTTTCATCCCGACCCCTTTGATACTTAGGAGGTTTTTACTACCAAAGCGATTGTTCCCAGAGAGTGTGTGGTATGTGTTTGGCTGAAATCGATCCAGTAGTTTTGGAGGAGACGTGAAACATAAACACATGTATATATGTACATCCACTTTTATAATATGTACGGATTTCTCTCCACTAGGTTTTTCTTAGTCTAGTACTGTCCGCCTCGATAGCGTAGCGATAGCGTTACCACCTATCACTCAGGGGGCCCGGGTTCGATTCCCAGCAGGAGACTGGGTGTTGTGTGTCCTTCATGATCATTCTCATGATCATTGTCTCGCAAGTCGCCGATGTGGCGTTACCTAAAGAGGACTTGCAATACGGCGGCCGAACTACCCCAGATGGGGCCTCCCGGCCAACAATACCATACGATCATTTCATTTCATTTTAGTCTTCTACCGTCCAATACTAATACACTAACCGATTTTTGTAATTCTGCACCATCACATTTCTCAGGTTGGCACGTTCATTCACATCATCAGCTATAGTCACGCAGAATTTGACTGATAAGGAAGTCCCTGGTTTTCTCTCTACCACTATACATTACAGAATTACCTTATCTTGTTTTGATGGTACGTCCCACCGAGAATAAAGTCCAGTTCCGAAAGTAAGGCCGTCAGTGAAGTACAGCACTTGGGACTAAAAGTAAGTTTATAACGAATACCAAGGGACATTCAGAACAGAATTGAGTTCCTGGACAGAGAGTGCAGCTATTTACACAAACATCGAATTTTCAGAATATACAACCGAAATTTCAAAAACCTTCTAGAATTGACGAATTTCAAATAAGAAGCAATTACCGTTAGTCGGGTTCGAAATGGTGACCTGCATCACGTCAGCGACGCTCGCTACTATGATACAGTGCATGCAGCATAGCTCGCCACAATATCCCGTGTAAAGAATGCTGCACATTCTACTCAACATATGTCTTTCAACTCGTTCTTACCTTCGCACAGGTGGACTAATTCGTCCACGAAGCTTACACAACAATGGTTTTTATTACACTTGTGCTTTTAATACTCTTCCCGAAATTATCTTTAGGTTAGTTCAATATTTATTTCACGTACTTAGTACAAGCTAGACAGCTGAAATAGTCTCTTAGCTTAACGTACACTCTTCTCAAAACTAAACTTGTCCTTTATCTTCTGGTTTAATTACTAGTCGTTCCAGGAACATGAATGTCTTGTTAAAAGAATTCACTAAAATCCTAAATGATAGGAATATAACACATAGATTTCTCTGTTCTATATCGGTTACGAAGGTTAAAGTCATTATTGGTAATCTGGTAGCTTTTCTTTCCTGAAACGAAAGTATGCTGGAAACTTTCGTCAATTCTCCATCACCTAAAAAGGCTGTGTCTTAGTGCACATATGAAGTAATTGAATATATGCCACCTCAATTGCTTGACCAGATAAGATCTAAAAGACCGCTACTGTATGAAACAGCATGGAAAAATATCGCCAGAAGATACAGAGAGAATCATTTGGAATCCATTATTACAGCTGACTACGTCTCGGAGGCGACCAGTTTGGAATATTGATTTTTGAATGGGCTGAGGTGAAACGCTCAAACAATTAATTATGTTTAACACGATCGGAGTAAAAACTCAGCACAGCACGATCTATCGTCATTCCGCGACATAAGCCTCTCTTCCCTACCACTTCTGAATCTAATGATGAAGAGTATCTACGAGGTTGAGGATTTAGAAATGCTTTTTTTTCTTTTCTTTATTGAGTTTCGATTTCCCCCCCCCCCCCCCCCCCCCCCCCCGAAGGGGGCGGGATGGGAGCAGCTTAGTATGCTGCTCTTAAGCCTACAAAATTTGTTTTAAAAAGATGAAGATAATAAATAATAAAAAAGGCGATAAAATCGGAGGTTTAAATGGTAACATGGCGGAAAAATCGTGGAACTTAAATCATAGAACAAAGGGATGATGATGCTAACAAAATATATATGAAGCAGACAGGTAAAATAATAGACAGACAATTAAAAAACACGGTGACAGTCGGGTTTCTGTTCGCAAGAGACATAAAATTCACACCCACCAACAGCATGATTTCTGTTCACAACACTTGGGAAAGACCAACAACACTGAACATTCACTTGAACACTGCGCTGAAATGTTAGCAAATATGACATACCCACACCTGGGATCCCGGGTTCGATTCCTGGTGGGGTCAGGGATTTTCTCTGTCTCGTGATGACTGGGTGTTGTGTGCTGTCCTTAGGTTAGTTAGGTTTAAGTAGTTCTAAGTTCTAGGGGACTGATGACCATAGATGTTAAGTCCCATAGTGCTCGAGCCATTTGAACCATTTATGACATACTACAGCCGAGGGCAGGTGGGGGGAACCTGGACAGATGATGGGAAAATAAAAAGGGGAGGAGGAGAAGAAAAACAAATGTGGGAGGGGGGAAAGGAGCCGATGGAGGATGAGGACCCATGAGAGGGGGGAGGGGGAGGGTGCTGGGCAGACGCAACAGGGAGTGGGGAAAGGCAGAGGAGGGGAATACAAAAGGACTCGGGGGTAGCGAGAGGTTGGGGGGTGGGGGGGCAGGATGGAAGGGGGAAGAGGGAGCCCAGGGAAAGGACAGAGGAAAGCAGGGGGGGTGAGGATAAGAATTGATAGGAGGGATAAATGGAGGGAGAAATTGCATCATCTGGGAGGGGGAGTTGATGGAATTCACCTTGTGAAAGGAGATGAAGGGTGTAGTGATGGAGGGTAGGGGGGACACAACAGTGAAGGCGTGGCAGGGGGTGGGGACGGGAAAGGAGAGGAGCAACCAGCGGTGAGGGGGATCAAGGCTGCAGGAGGTGCAGAGTATGCGGATATGTCCGAGAGATAGGAGCAGATGGGGGAAAGGAATGAGGTCATAGAGGATCTGGGGGACAGGAGATTAAAAAATGGTTCTAATTAGCACTATCAATTTTCTTCACTTAAATCCCTCAACGCGTGTGAACGTGCAAGAATAACGAAGTTATTTCTCTGTTTCAAATAAAACACTGCCGGTTATAAATTAACGTTGAAACTAACAGTTACGAGGATGTGCTGGAAAGTACTGTCTCTAAAATTTTATTGTGTTCGCAATACAGGTTGGTCGCCTTTCACGTTTTTACTGATGCAAGTTGCAACCCTCTGCCACTAGAGGGCTCCTAATTGTAGAGTGTAACATGGGATTGTGTTATGTAGCTACGTCGGGGCCTGAAACACAGCGCGCTCCTATTAAGTTTCTAACCGCAGAAAACGTGCCTCCTGTTGAAATCGATAGAAGAATGAAATCTGTGCTGATTTTATCGACATCATTAATGTGCGGCGTCGGTTGTTCGTGCTCGTAATGAAGGAAACGTGGTGCCAACGTCAACGTGTGTGACAGAGCTCCGACTGTACGGCCGCGTACGGCAAACAATGAGACTCCTTAGAATTTTGTTGATGAACTCATTAGAGAAAATCATCGAACAACACAAACAAAGCTCTCAGGTAAGTGGGGCGCGTACAGGTCATCATTACAGAACAGCGGTACAGAATACTGTGTGCATGATGGGTGCCTCGAATGTTCACTCCTGACTTTAAACAAAGGTTATTGGGCGTCTGTCAACAATTTCTTTTGCTTTCTGAGCTGAAGGTGATGGGTTCCTTAACAATATTATGACAGGCGATGAAAAATGTGTTAATTATTTTGACTCTGAAAGCAAGGCAGCATCACTAGAGCTCCGCCATAATGGATGAACGACGCCAAAATAGTTCAAGACCATGCCAGCAGCAGGCAAAGCCATGAACGCAGTGTTCTGGGATGATCAATGTGTGGTGCATTTGGAGTTCATACCTGAAGGCGCTAACATAAACTCTGAAAATACAGTGAGATCCTCAAAAAACCGAAAGCACGAGTACGAAGAGCCGACCCACACGTTTAGTCTTGGCGTTAAAGGTTTGACTTTTCTTTGCGTATTTTTTCAGAAAACACGAAAAGATCGTAACTTCGCGAAGTCGCGCTTAGGCTTAAATTTTGTAAACGTGTTTGTTTCTTGTTTCACGGTAATTTAACTAGTTTCTCGGTAGCAAATAAGTAAACTACCGTAAATAGCGTATAACTTCATTGTTTTAATACAGATTTCAGAAAAACAGCGTAACTTTATATCAGAAACTTGCCTATATACATTTGTTTATAGGCCTAATTCTCGTAACGTTTTTGGAGAATCAAAGTTAAAGTATCTCGTTTAATTGTCCTTTTTTTCATTCCATCGAGTGAAATATATAATAAATAGCGTATACCTTCGTTGTTTTAATACAGATCTCAGAAAAACAGCGGAATTTTAAGTCAGAAACTTGCTTATATACATTTGTGAATAGGCTTAATTCTTGTAACGTCTTTTTTGATTTTCGGTAATTTAATTGATTTATTCTAGCTAAAGTATTATTTTTGCCATGAGTGGGAAGTGCCTGACTTGCCGTAGAATTGTTAGTTCCGGGGTTTGGTGTGATGGATGCAGTAGTTTTTTTCACTGGGGGGACTGCAGTGGCGTGGGTGTTGGGAAAGTGGATCAGGCTCATCAGTGGTTATGTAGGATTTGCAGCAGAGATAGGATGATAGTGGAACAGGAGGGGAAAATTGCTGTCCTTCAGGCTGAGCTATATCAGGCTAGTGAAGATCTGGACAGGTTAAGGAGGGAGAAGGGCAAAGAGAGGTGGGAAGTGGCAACAGGTAGCAGAAGGAACAGGCCTAGAACTAAGTCTGACAGTTTTGTGGTGAATGTCAAAAATAAGTTTGACCTGTTGCTTCAGTTAGAAAGTGATGAGCCTCAAGCAGAGGTAGGTGTAGACAGGACACAACAAACTTTCAATAGGAAATTGAAAAAGAATGTAGGAAAGTCATCGAAAAGGAAGAAAGTTTTGTTGTTAGGCAGTTCTCATGCCAGAGGTGTAGGCCAACTTCTGCAGGAGGAATTAGGACCAGAATACCAGGTCACAAATTTTTTCAAACCAAGTGCTAGTCTGGATCAGGTGACAGAGGATTTAGGTTCACTCTGTAAAGGATTTACCAGGGAAGACACCGTGGTTATTGTGGGAGGGCCAGGGAACAGCATCGACAGAGATCCTGGGTACAGTATAGAGTATGACCTGGTAAAGATTGCGTCGGCATCGAGACACACCAATGTTGAATTTGTATCTGTCCTGAGACGCCATGACCGGCCTCATTTGAACTCTTCTGTTGGGAGAGTTAATTTGGAGTTGGAACGGCTGCTTGGGTCGGGTGCGGGGGCTCATATTGGTGTGGTTCCTGTTGATTATCTCAGTAGGTGGGACTATACCAGGCACGGCCTACATCTCAACAGGAAAGGGAAGGGGAAACTGGCTGGGGTAATAGCAGGAAATTTAAGGGGGGAGGCACTGCCATGAATGGTAAAATACCAGTGGTTACAGGTGTTGGAGCAGCACCTTTTTTAGGATAGGTAAGACAGAAAGATGTCAAGCTCTACGAGAGGTCAGGATTGAAACAAATCTTCAGTTTAGGAATGAAATTAAACAGCACAATTCTAGCACATTGGATCACCAATCACAGCTATCAATTATAAATTTTCACCAATCACCAGAAATTTTATCTCCACCAAGTTGTATCTCAGTCCTAGGTAATTGCATTGATGAATTAAAGTCACCCAACCCAGTTGACATAATCTGCCTCTCTGAACACCATGTGACCACTGGTATAGGAACTAGGCCTAAGCACAATGAGGAACTCAGACAGGAGAGTACTGCAAATGTTAGAATAAGGAAAGGTTCTCATAAAAGTATAATTAAAAATAATGTAAGTATATTTCATCAAAATATTGGGAGTTTAAAGAATAAAGTAGATGAGCTTCTGGTTTGTTTAGAAAATTTAGAAGCTGAGAATGAAATAGATATACTATGCCTGTCTGAGCATCACATTGTTACTGATATGGATAAGGTAAATGTAAGTGGATATAAGCTCTCTGCACATGTAATGAGAGAAAATATGAAGAAAGGAGGAGTTGCCACATATGTCAAAAGTTATCATTGTGCAAAAAGTATAGAAACAAAAAAGTTTTGTGTAGAGAAACATATAGAAGCATGTGCCTGTGAGCTTGAATTAAATAAAGGCACATTTATAATTGTAACTGTATATAGGTCCCCATCAGGAAATTTTCATCTATTTCTGAAAAATTTGGACTCCTTGTTGTGCTATCTGTCAGACAGGGGGAAGCAAATTATTATTTGTGCGGACTTCAATGTAGATTCTCTGAAAGAGGGTAATAGGAAAAATGACCTTGAAGTATTACTCGGTTCTTTCAATTTGACACCCGTTATTGATTTTCCTACTCGGGTGGCAAAGGATAGCAGCTCACTGATAGATAACTTCTTTATAGACCAAGATAAGTTTAACCAGATAAATGCTCAGCCTGTTGAGAATGGTCTTTCTGATCATGGTGCACAGCTAGTTACAATATATGACATAGCTCCATTCAGCAATACTAAACAGTGCTCCAAAGTAGTACATTCAGTCAACGATTTAACAATTGGAAATTTCAGGGAAAGCCTACAGCAGTTAGACTGGGATGAGGTGTACCGTGAACCTGATGCCAATTTCATGACATTTTTGTAAATGCATTTGAAAACTGCTTCCCCAAGAAAATAGTTAAATATACTCGTAAGAAACCTTGTAACAAACCATGGCTTACTATCGGTATAAAAATATCTTGTAACCGGAAAAGGGAATTGTATCTGACAGCAAGAAAGAGTAGTGACCCAGAAACTATCAAAAATTATAAAAACTACTGTGTTATATTAAGAAAAGTTATTAAAAAATCCAGGAGTATGTGTATCATGTCTGAAATCAGCAACTCTGATAATAAAATTAAAACAATTTGGAATATTATTAAAAGAGAAACAGGTCAACCAAGAGCAGAGGAAGACAGTATTACCATCAAATTGAATGAAAACTTTACGAACAAAAAGTCAGAAGTTGAAAAAATTTTTAATAATCATTTTCTAAATGTTGTGGATATAGTAGGATCCAGGTGTTCATTAGAAGATGCTAGGCTGTTATTGGAAGAGGCCATACCTATGCAATTTGATACAATTGAAATCTCACCCACTTCTCCCTCTGAATTTAGGAAAATAATAAACTTTCTTAAAAGCAAAAACTCACATGGAATTGATGGCATTTCCAGCAAAATACTAAAAGCTTGTTCTCAACAGATAAGTAAGATTCTCAGCCACCTGTGTAATAGCTCTCTGGAACAGGGCGTTTTCCCTGATAGACTGAAATATGCTATTGTTATACCTTTGCATAAAAAGGGGGATAGATCTGATGTCAACAATTACCGTCCAATCTCCCTTCTAACAACTTTATCCAAAATTTTTGAGAAAGTAATGTGTTCAAGAGTAGCTTCACATATCTGTAAAAATGAAGTACTAACAAAATGTCACTTTGGTTTCCAGAAAGGTTTCTCAACAGAAAATGCCATATATGCTTTCACCAGTCAAATTTTGAATGATCTGAATAACCGAACACCACCCATTGGGATTTTTTGTGATCTCTCAAAGGCTTTTGATTGTGTAAATCATGAAATTCTGCTAGACAAGCTCAAGTATTGTGGCATGAGTGGGACAGTGCACAAATGGTTTAATTCTTACCTAACTGGAAGAGTGCAGAAAGTTGAAATAAGTAGTTCTCGTAACATGCAAAGATCAGCACATTCCTCAAACTGGGGAACTATCAAGAATGACGTTCCACAAGGGTCAGTCTTGTGTCCTTTGTTGTTCTTATTATATATTAATGACTTGCCATTCTATATTCATGAAGAGGCAAAGTTAGTTCTCTTTGCTGATGATACAAGTATAGTAATCACACCTGAGAAACAAGAATTAACTGATGAAATTGTCAATACTGTCTTTCAGAAAATTACTAAGTGGTTCCTTGTAAACGGACTCTCACTGAATTTTGATAAGACACAGTACATACAGTTCCGTACAGTGAATGGTATGACGCCATTAATAAATATAGACCTTAATCAGAAGCATATAGCTAAGGTAGACTATTCCAAATTTTTAGGTATGTCCATTGATGAGAGATTAAATTGGAAGAAACACATTGATGATCTGCTGAAACGCTTGAGTTCAGCTACTTATTCAATAAGGGTCATTGCAAATTTTGGTGATAAACATCTTAGTAAATTAGCTTACTACGCCTATTTTCACTCATTGCTTTCATATGGCATCATATTTTGGGGTAATTCATCACTGAGGAATAAAGTATTTATTGCACAAAAGCGTGTAATCAGAATAATAGCTGGAGTCCACCCAAGATCATCCTGCAGACATTTATTTAAGGATCTAGGGATATTCACAGTAGCTTCTCAGTATATATACTCTCTTATGAAATTTGTTATTAACAACCAAACCCAATTCAAAAGTAATAGCACTGTGCATAACTACAATACTAGGAGAAAGGACGATCTTCACTATTCAAGATTAAATCTAACTTTGGCACAGAAAGGGGTGAATTATACTGGCACTAAAGTCTTTGGTCACTTACCAAATAGTATCAAAAGTCTGACAGATAACCAACAAGTATTTAAGAAGAAATTATAAGAATTTCTGAATGACAACTCCTTCTACTCCATAGAGGAATTTTTAGATATAAATTAAGAAAAAAAAAGAAGAAAACCAAAACAAAAATATT
The DNA here is from genome assembly GCF_021461395.2 of Schistocerca americana. NCBI lineage: Eukaryota > Metazoa > Arthropoda > Insecta > Orthoptera > Acrididae > Schistocerca > Schistocerca americana. Next base: position 60,569,750 of record NC_060124.1, on the reverse strand, counting down.
AAAAAAAAATAAAAATAAAAATAAAAAATAAAGAAAAACAAAAAAACACAAAAAAATTAAGTTGTTATATTAATTTAAGTATGTTGTTAAATTAACCTAATTATGTCATGTATTGGAAAATTCGACTCGTTCCACATCATTACGAAATATCGTATTCATGATCCATGGAACTAGTATTAATCTAATCTAATCTAATATAATCTAATCTTGCTTGGCAGTGCCCGACTACACACGACCGCAGAGACATCTGCAATTAATTCGACGCCTCGGGTTCACTTTCATCGATCATCCACCATATACACTCCTGGAAATGGAAAAAAGAACACATTGACACCGGTGTGTCAGACCCACTATACTTGCTCCGGACACTGCGAGAGGGCTGTACAAGCAATGATCACACGCACGGCACAGCGGACACACCAGGAACCGCGGTGTTGGCCGTCGAATGGCGCTAGCTGCGCAGCATTTGTGCACCGCCGCCGTCAGTGTCAGCCAGTTTGCCGTGGCATACGGAGCTCCATCGCAGTCTTTAACACTGGTAGCATGCCGCGACAGCGTGGACGTGAACCGTATGTGCAGTTGACGAACTTTGAGCGAGGGCGTATAGTGGGCATGCGGGAGGCCGGGTGGACGTACCGCCGAATTGCTCAACACGTGGGGCGTGAGGTCTCCACAGTACATCGATGTTGTCGCCAGTGGTCGGCGGAAGGTGCACGTGCCCGTCGACCTGGGACCGGACCGCAGCGACGCACGGATGCACGCCAAGACCGTAGGATCCTACGCAGTGCCGTAGGGGACCGCACCGCCACTTCCCAGCAAATTAGGGACACTGTTGCTCCAGGGGTATCGGCGAGGACCATTCGCAACCGTCTCCATGAAGCTGGGCTACGGTCCCGCACACCGTTAGGCCGTCTTCCGCTCACGCCCCAACATCGTGCAGCCCGCCACCAGTGGTGTCGCGACAGGCGTGAATGGAGGGACGAATGGAAACGTGTCGTCTTCAGCGATGAGAGTCGCTTCTGCCTTGGTGCCAATGATGGTCGTATGCGTGTTTGGCGCCGTGCAGGTGAGCGCCACAATCAGGACAGCATACGACCGAGGCACACAGGGCCAACACCCGGCATCATGGTGTGGGGAGCGATCTCTTACACTGGCCGTACACCACTGGTGATCGTCGAGGGGTCACTGAATAGTGCACGTTACAACCAAACCGTCGTCGAACCCATCGTTCTACCATTCCTAGACCGGCAAGGGAACATGCTGTTCCAACAGGACAATGCACGTCCGCATGTATCCCGTGCCACCCAACGTGCTCTAGAAGGTGTAAGTCAACTACCCTGGCCAGCAAGATCTCCGGATCTGTCCCCCATTGGGCATGTTTGGGACTGGATGAAGCGTCGTCTCACGCGGTCTGCACGCCCAGCACGAACGCTGGTCCAACTGAGGCGGCAGGTGGAAATGGCATGGCAAGCCGTTCCACAGGACTACATCCAGCATCTCTACGATCGTCTCCATGGGAGAATAGCAGCCTGCATTGCTGCGAAAGGTGGATATACACTGTACTAGTGCCGACATTGTGCATGCTCTGTTGCCTGTGTCTATGTGCCTGTGGTTCTGTCAGTGTGATCATGTGATGTATCTGACCCCAGGAATGTGTCAATAAATTTTCCCCTTCCTGGGACAATGAATTCACGGTGTTCTTATTTCAATTTCCAGGAGTGTAGCTCCGATTTGATCCCATCTGATTTCCATCTGTTTCCAAGACTTAAAGAACATCTCCTAGGATTTCTCTTTGATAGTGAATAAGCTATGGAAATAGAGGTGAGGTTGTAGCTCCGTCAACAAAGTCAAACATTGTACAGCGACAGTATCAAAAAACCGATCTCTCGTTGGGAGAAATGTGTTCTTCGCCAGGATGATTGCGTTCAGAAATAAATTTGTAGACATTAATAATAAAGTTGTAGAATGTTAATAAAGTTTGTTTTATTTAAAAATATTTAAGAATTTTCACATAAAAGGTTTGGAAGTATTAGTTTTCTGCAAGCCGTCGTAGTATACTACAACTTGCGTAAACGATAAAAACAAGTAACCGCTGAGCATTATGGAAATGAGCGTTTGGCGTCATTGGCGAGGCCCCTTCCGGGGCAGGTCCGGCCGCCTTGGTGCAGGTCTTATTACACTCGACGCCACATTGGGCGACGTGAGCGCCGGATGGGGAGAGTCCCAGAGCGGAGAAAATCCCCAACCGCGCCGCGAATCGAACCGGGGCTCGTAGGACGGCGATCCGTGACGCTGACCACTCAACTATCGGGTCGGACGCTGAGCATTATCATCCAGTGCATCTTCACAGCGTGAATGGCCACGGAGTGCATTCTGACGCTAGGAAAATGTTTAAATATTGTAATGTACGATAGACTCTACGAGCATAATAAAAGTTCATTAGTAGCTATATCAAATGGTTGATGTGTTTGAACTGGCGTGAAAGTACAATAAGTATGACGTAAAGCTACTACTATGACCAATGATTCATTTTTTTAAAAATTTTGGTGAACCACGATCTATGCAAAAAAAGGAACTGACATCCCTGCTCAACTCATGTGTGCATTTCGCCGCCACCAAGCAGACTGTGAGAAGCTTACTGATGGCCATCTTTACGGGCGACATATACTATGTTTCGTTTCACCACCTGGCACCTAACATAGAACCCTCAACAAATAAAAAATTAACAGTGATTGGTCTCCAACAAAGTGAGCACAGAATCCATGTCGGGAACGATGCTGCACATGACACCAGCCGGCCGTTGTGGCAGAGCGGTTCAAGGCCCTTCCGTCCGAAACCGCGCTCCTGCTACGGTCGCAGGTTTGAATCCTGCCTCGGGCATGGAAGTGTGTAATGTCCTTAGGTTAGTTAGGTTTAAGTAGTTCTAAGCTCAAGGGGACTGATGACCTCTGAAGTTAAGTCCCGTAGTGCTCAGAGCCATTTGAACCATTTTTAAAACTAATTTTTACTAACGGTGGTGTGTCATGGTTCAAATGGCTCTAAGCACTAAGGACATCGCACACATCCATTCCCGAGGCAGAATTCGAACCTGCGACCGTAGCGCCTAGAACCGCTCGGCCACTCCGGCCGGCAAAAATTTATTTTACACGCTGACGAAAGGATGCTAGAGGATGTCGCACGTGTCCGCGTATTAACTCGTGTTTGCAGCCGAAAGAGTGGATAGCTCAAGTTGTTGGCCCGGAGCATCATTGGATGATGTTCTAGACAGTTGTTCCCATCCCAAAGTTGTTCCTCGAGACACACACTACAACACCAACATTTTTCGGAATATTTTTGTTACAGCCTCAATACAGTTGCCTTCGTGCGCCACCGTCTGTAAAATATCCATCAGATGACTCTGCATACCTAACATTTATTCAGCAATGCTTCTTTTGGCCTGTGCTACGTATGTATTGCTAACAGTCCAGAAATTGGTAGAAAGCTAAGTTTTGCGCTGATGAGAGATCATCTCCTTCCATAAAGCTTCGTGGTAATGTGTTAGGCTCATTCTGTCTACAGACGACACTTTGTACATTTTTGAATCACCCCGAAACAAATAGCAGTACACGTTAATTACGAACTGCTATTCTTTCTTTCTTGTAAAGCTCGCAGAAAGTAACCTGGCATACACAGAGAAATGTATTCTCGTTCTCAGCGCTGGGCATCCACCTTATTGCTCGGAAGAGGCGTGCACCATAGTTTGCTGTCGCTTGTTGAGCTGTACGCTTCGTCCGTTAGAAGTGGTCATCTGAGTTCTGTACGTTCTTATTTTCTTACTCTGTACTTTGGTCAGAGACTACTGAGTAGTCGAATTATTGGCACAAGCTGCTTATATGATCGTCTGGAAACTCATTGGCTATATAGCGTATAAGCTCTGCTTGTGACAATGCTTTAGATTTCTAATATTGTCCATCTTAAGGACCGGAAGTAGTGATTATTGATAGCCGTATGTATTTTAATATTAGGGACATAGATCCACAGTAAACGCGTTTCGAGTGTGAAGTTCCGGTCATCTGGCTGTATAAGTCACTATTAGACAAACTGCACATCGTAAGCACTGTAGGTCATATTACAAAAGCAAAGAAAATTTTTCGGAATTGAAGTCTCCATTTTACTATGAAACTGGTACCATCAGAGTCCCTAATCCACTTATTCGTATTACCAGATATGTTCCAAAGCGTTTCTTCTGTAAGTCGCTGAACGCCAAACACATCTGCTTCCTCTCCGTGCACACTGGATCGTAAACATGTATGCGACTCTGACGGACTGCACTGAGCCATCAGCCGATACATAAAATCCCAAAGATGTTTACAAAAGCAAAGAGGAACTATACTAATGGTTATCTGTGCAAAATTGCTCTCACTTGTCTATTAACGCCAACCATAAAAAAGATCTGTCCTTTGAAGAAGGTATTACCATTCTCGCCGGTTTGTATGTCCTTATCCTCGTGTGTCACCTCTAAGACCTTTTCTATCGTTTCAGGGGGTGATTAGTCTCACATATACGTTTGGCAATTACCGATCTGCAGTAGTTGTCCGGTCTAAAAGCATCGGCATGCTCACTATATTTTTGTCGAAAATTTACTACCTCTTTTCAATATATCTTTCACTTCACATTATGTGCACTTTATTTTATAAACACCTGCTTGTTTAGATTTACTTATCATGTTTCCAACTTCATGCTTTAAACTATGGCGAGCGGCCGGAGTGGCCGAGCGGTTCCAGGCGCTACAGTCTGGAATCGTGCGACCGCTACGGTCGCTGGTTCGAATCCTGCCTCGGGCATGGATGTGTGTGATGTCCTTAGGTTAGTTAGGTTTAAGTAGTTGTAAGCTCTAGGGGACTGATGACCTCAGAAGTTAAGTCCCATGGTGCTCAGAGCCGGTTGAACCATTTTTAAACTATGTCTCATCACATTGTTAGCTGTAAAAGCCAACTGAACTTTTGAGTGGCTGAAAAACATTGCTCAGCTTCTGGGAAATTCTGCCAAAATATGATGCAGTGCCAATCTTATTATCCCTCACTACTTCCGTTTTCCGTTCCTTCTTGCCCCTATAAATGAACTTGAAATAGCAAAACAATAGGTTCAGTTAATAATCTAAGAGAATACAAACTTCCAAGAATGGTAATGCCTTCTTCGGTGATTTTTAGATTTATTTTAAGGCTAGCGTTAGTACGATAAATGTAGATGATTTCGCACAGATAACCATTAATTTGGTGTCTTTCCATTCCTTTTGTAACATCTTTGGAATGTTATGCAACGGCTGATTGCTCCGTGTAGTCTGTCAGAGCTGAACATGTGTTGGCTAACTGGTGGTCCATGAAAAGGCTGCTGACGTGGCAAGTGTTCTGCGCCTTACGGAAGCAACGGTTTGGAGGATGTACGGCAATTAGGCAATCTGAAAGTTCTTTTACATGTAGTCCTTTAGTGCTTTGAAGTGTATTTTGTCTAGGATTAGCTTAGCCAGCCAGATTATAGGAGCCTGACTCGCCAAACGCATTAGTTTGGATTATATTCCTAATTTTAGTTCCTATATGCTACGATGTTTATAACGATAGGCTTCAGCGTCAAATTGCAGTGCCTTTGAGGCACCCTGTCACGGATTGCGCGGCCGCTCCCCCTGGGTTTCGAGTCCTCCCTCGGGCATGGGTGTGTGTGTGTTGTTCTTAGCATAAAGTTAGTTTAAGTAGTGTGCAAGACCAGGGACCGAACACCTCAGCAGTTTGATCCCTTAGGAATTCAAACACATTTGAACATTTTATTTCCTTTTTTCTTTTTTTCACCTTCCCTTCCTCGAAGTTGCCGTACGCAAAGGCACCCCTACCACTATTACCGTCTCCTCCACTATGCCGTCTGCTCAGCTATGGGCAATCTGCATGTATTGAACCAAATAGACATCTAATCTGACGTCTATGATTGAGCATTAGTAGGGGATACGTCCACCCTTGGCCTTCATGACAGGGCACTGAAAATCTCACAGTTGAGCGCCCGTAAGCTCCAAACACACGCCCTTTATGATAGCTTGAAATCTGCTGGGGACGCTTTTGATATCATGTCTCAATGTCTGTGGAGGAAAGGCAACTCAGTTTACCTCAAGAACCGAAACAGGGGTAGCCGTGCGGTCTAGGGCGCCTTGCCACAGTTCGCGAGGCTCCCCCTCTAGGCACGGTCGTCATGGTAGCTGGACTGCTGGCAGAATTCTGGAGCTCACGAGCGATTCCTTCTGCTGATCTGATGCGTTTTTTTACAACCACCCTCAGAAACCCTGGCAGTCTTTGCCCGTCACTACACGAGATCCGCCTGGTATTGTTTTGGCGGTGGTTGTTCTTTCGCCTGCAGTGGGTAGTCCGCTTCACAATCATATTACAAACCACTTGGGCAGAATGGCTGAAATGATCTGATCGATTTGTTACTCAGGGTGACATCCAATGACTAGTCGCCTTTCGCAATCAGTGGGCTCTCCTGGCAACTCATTCTCCTGTTACTTTTTGTCTACTTACAACCCAATACTCTCTCCCGTCTTTTATAACGATGTCTGCGCCTGTCGTGACATCTAGAGATCAGTTGGGGTGCGAATTTGAGTTAAGTTGCTATGGGACCAAACTGTTGAGGTCATCGCTCCATAGCCTTACACACTACTTAATCTAACTCAAGCCAACGTACGCTAAGGACAACACACACACCCATGCCAGAGGGAGGACTCGAAACTCCGACGGGGTAGCCGCGCGAACCATGGCAACGCGCCTCATACCATGCGGCTACCACGCGCGGCATTGGGGTGTAAGGATGCTTTTGGTCAGACAGTCTAATTTCGAGTCGTGCTCCTTGAGACACCCTCCTCTCAATAATCGAGAGAACAACAGACAAAAATAAAGTTCCAAACAATTGCCTATATTTAGCGTCTGTCGGTAAGTATCCAGTTCATCATTGTGCTAGGAGGGTAAGTTCTCAGTACCTCTTTCTCACTGCTGGTTGATGAATTTCTTGTACGTAGAATATTGTGTGTCACTGTAAGTAAAATGGCACGTTTCTGGCGTTGGCAAAGTAATTCTTAAATTTCTTGCATCTGCTTGGCAAAATAATTCTGATATTGCTTACATATACTTCTTCATCAATTGTCTTATTAAACTTATGCTGCAAAATAAACGTTAGGCAGATCAGCCTCCAAACCTCATGACCTCACACATCGAGAGTCCTACTCTTCGATTTCCGGTGTCGCTGGGGATTTTCTCCGCCTGGAGACTGGGTGTTTGTATTGTCATCATCATTTCATCATCATTCAGGAAAATGGCGTTGCTGGACAGTGAAAAGATTGGGAATTTCTACGGGTGCTGATAACCACACCGTTGAGCACCGCACAGACGAAAAATCATCATCATTGTTTACAGTTCCATTGATATATAGAAATCCACGCGCAAAGATATACGTCAATACTATAACATTATCGAGATTTGTTGACCAAAGAGAAGCATACTTAGTATTTCATTAACAAAAGGAAACTGTTTTATTCTATCCTTTTTAATGATAATAGAAAACACTAAGTATTATATTAATAGTGTGTCGTAATAATCATTACTTTAATTTGAGTTGTGTCATATACTTCGGTACTTTGTAAAGAATGAGTTCTATTGAGATCTTTCATTGCATCCTACACGCTGGGACGAGAACGCAATAGCCGGCCAGAGTGGCCGAGCGGTTCTAGGCGCTACAGTCTGGAACCGCGTGACCGCTATGGTCGCAGGTTCGTATCCTGTCTCGGGCATGGATGTGTGTGATGTCCTTAGGTTAGTTAAGTTTAAGTAGTTCTAAGTTGTAGGGGACTGATGACCTCAGAAGTTAAGTCCCATAGTGCTCAGAGCCATTTAAACCATCCGCGATTCAGTAGTCGTGGCCACAGATGCAGGCCTACTCAACTCTCATACCAAAGGAATTTATTAGATAAACCGGTGTACATGTGAATTCCCGCTAATTGCGAAACTAAAAAAAACCAAATAGTTTTATGTATCACATAATTGGTGAGTTTATGAATGACATTCTAGTTCTGATTGCTGTGAAGAAGTTCCAGATGCGGAATGAAGATGCTAAATCACTCTCTTGTAGACACATTACGGCAAAGTTTCTAGTGTGGCATCCACCCACGGAACAAAAGTAATTGCACTTCGCCAAAAATTGTTCCCGCCCCTGCACATTCGTCTCGCTCTTCTTTTTTCGGGCGCCAACTGGCTAGGGCAGACAACTCGTTACGAAGTTCCTCTTTGAGAGGCGCCGTAGCGCAGCCGGAGTGCCGGAGGAAAGCCGGGCAGGCGGACTCGCGGTTCGCCGACAATTAGCCTGGCGGCGCTCAACTGGAGCAGAGCGGCGCGGGCTGAGGCAGGCGGAACATGCGGGCGGCCCGTCACACACCACACCACACCACACGCCGCACATCGCGCGGCCAGCTAACGAGCCGACCCCGCACATCAAAGAACGTCGTCCTGATGTCGGCCTCTACACCGCCCAGCGAAAGGTCTTCTCAAAGTCCGCTGTTTACCATCGGGATATAGTGGGTATGTATCAGACACGACTGTCAGTCTCTGTTCCAGATACTCGTGTAAATCCTTCGAGTTGCCGGTCCACATTTCTCTGTGCTAATAAGCACACCGAACGAAACCTTGTCACCCCCTCATCAAACTAATGTTGTGTAGCGCCAGTCTGGTACTGACGATGGCCGGAAAAAAGCGTGAAAGGGAGTTCACAAGTTTCTTTAGGTATGCCATATAGACTTTAAACCATTTCTTGGTGCTTAGATATCACCACGATACCGGACGGTCACTTTAATAAGTGAAGGTTCCCAAACACTAACACGATTTTTTTACAGAAGAATGGAAAAAACTGGAAAAAATCAGTTCGGATTCCGGAGAAATGCAGGAAAACCCGAGGCAATACTGACTCAGCCACTTACCTTACAACATAGGTGAATGAAATGCAGCCGGCCGAAGTGGCCGTGCGGTTAAAGGCGCTGCAGTCTGGAACCGCAAGACCGCTACGGTCGCAGGTTCGAATCCTGCCTCGGGCATGGATGTTTGTGATGTCCTTAGGTTAGTTAGGTTTAACTAGTTCTAAGTTCTAGGGGACTAATGACCACAGCAGTTGAGTCCCATAGTGCTCAGAGCCATTTGAATTTTAATGAAATGCAAACCAATGTTTATAGCATTTAATACTTAGAGGAAGCTTGTGACAATATTGGCTGGAATACTCTCTTTGAAATTCTGTAAGTATCAGGGGTAAAATACCGGCGACGAATGATTGTTGCTTGTGCAGAAACCAAACGGCAGTTACGAGAATCGAGGGGCATGAAAGGGAAGCAAAGGTTGAGAAGGGACTGAGACAGGATTGTAGTCTATAGCTTTTGTTACTCCGTCTGTACACTGAACGGGCAGTGAAGGAAACGAAAAAAAAGAAAAATCAGAAATGTGGGGTCGGAATGACAGTACAAAAAAAATGGTTCAAATGGCTCTGAGCACTATGGGACTTAACATCTATGGTCATCAGTCCCCTAGAACTTAGAACTACTTAAACCTAACTAACCTAAGGACATCACACAACACCCAGCCATCACGAGGCAGAGAAAATCCCTGACCCCGCCGGGAATCGAACCCGGGAACCCGGGCAATGACAGTACAGGAAAAAGAAATAAAAACTCTGAAGTTTGCCGATGACATCTTAATTCTGTCACAGACGGCATAGTACTAGGAAGAGCAGTTGAACGGAACGGAAAATGTCTTGAAAGGAGGACATGAGATGAACACCAAGAAAAGAAAAACAAGGACAATGGAATGTAGCCGAATTAAATCAGGTAATGATACGGAAATTATACTGAGAAACGACACACTCAGAGAGGTAGACGATTTTTGCTATTTGAGAGCAAAATAAATAATGAAGGCCTAAGCAGAGACAAAACATTTGGGATATCGATAGGCACATGTACAGATGGCAGTAGTACCGCGTACACGAGGTATAAAAGGGCAGTGCATTGGCGAAGCTGTCATTTGTAGTTAGGTGATTCACGTGAAAAGGTTTCCGACGTGATTATGGCCACGCGCAGGAAATTAATGACTTGTGTAGCGGGAACGGTAGTTGGATCTAAACTCATGCGACGTACCGTTTCAGAAATCGCTACGGAATTCAATATTCCGAGATCCACAGTGCCAAGAGTGGCCGAGAATACCAAATGTCGGGCATCACCTCTCACTACGGACAACTCTGTGGCCGTCGGCCTTCATTTAACGACCGAGCGCAATGGCGCTTGTGAAGAGGTATCAGTGCTAACAGACAAGCAACACTGCGTGAAATAACCGCAGACATCAATGTGGAATATACGACTAACGTATCCGAAAGGACAATACGTTGAAATGTAGCGTTAATTGGCTATGGCAGGAGACGTCCGTTTCGAGTGTCTTTGCTAACAGCACGACATCGCCTGTAGCTCCTCTCCTGGACCCTAGACGACTGGAAAACCGTGGCCTGGTCAGATGAGACCCCCATTTCGGTTGGTAAGACCTGATAGTAAGGTTCGAGAATGATGCAGACCTCACGAAGTCATGGAGTTATCATCAAGTCACTGTGCGGACTGGTGGTGGCTCCATATTGGTGTGGACTGTGTATACATGGAATGGACAGGGTCCTCTGGTCCAAATGAACCGATCATTGACTGGAAATGTTTATGTTCGGCTACGTAAAGACGTTTTGCAGTCGTTAATTGAGTTGTGGATGACAATGCCCCGTTGCACAGGTCCACAGCTGCTGGGGATTCGTATCAAGAGCATTCTGGACAACACGGGAGAATGATTTGTTCATCCAGATCGCCAGATACGAATCCCATCGAGCGTTTATGGGACGTAATCATGAGGTCAGTTCGTGGTCAAAATCCTGCGCCGGAGAAACTTTCCATTTATGGGCGACTATAGAGGCAGCATGGCTCAATATTTCTGCAGGGGACTTCCAACGATTTGTTGAGTCCGTACCACGTCGAGATGCGGCACTACGTGCTGGCAAAAAGATGTTCGACATGATATTAGGAGGTATTTCGTGACTTTTGTCGCCTGATTGTTCACATCACACTACTGCCATGGCTTACGTCAGCGGTGAACGCCCAAACGTCTGCTATCAGCTCCTATCCCATCTACAGCACTCCAAGGCGACCAGTGTGTTTTTAAAGTGGATGAATAAAAGTTTTTTTCCTGCGAGCTTACATACCATATGATCGAGAAATGAACTAGGCTTGTGAAAAATCTTGCCACAGGGTGCTGTGTGTTTAGATTTATTTATTCACTTTTAGTTTCATCTAGTAAAATGCTGAGCATAATGAAACATGGGAAGCTCTAGTAGCTGCCACATGCGGGCTGTGAACTTTGAACTTTTAATACAGACTGAAAACGAGTAAGCTGCGGGAACGCTGTAAATCTCTGGACGAAACTAAACATCTGAAATAGTTTGTTTATAAAAAAGTCTTAATTAGAAACATTGATACAGAGAGCAGTTACTTAAGAGAGGTACATGGAAGATAAATAATTAAGTTTTTTAAATAAAAGTGGCCAGTATTATTTTGAATAAAATTTAACTGAGTAGGTACACGCTATGTGGTGGAAGTCGAATTTACCCAATTCTAAGACAATGGCAGAAGTATGTTGTCCCACCGACTTCAATCATGTTATAAAATGACCATTTTATATTAAAAAATAACCATTTTAATTTCATCAACTGTGGGTTCTTGGTGAAATATTGTAAATTAACTAAACAAACAGTGTTTTTTTAATATGTATAGCCCCACACTTATTACAAAATAAGTAAACTCAATCCTATTATTCGGGCCTGAATCCATCAGTAGATAAAAAGTTATAGTCTGTTGCGTTACTTTATACTTATTTACGTTTAGTCATGTTAGTGTAATTGCTGAATCGTTTACTTCCATATGTAATTTGTCAAAAGAGTGGTCATTGAAGCCGGCCGGGGTGGCCGAGGGGTTCTAGGTGCTACAGTCTGGAACCGCGCGACCGCTACGTTCGCAGGTTCGAATCCTGTCTCGGGCATGGATGTGTGTGATGTCCTTAGGTCAGTTAGGTTTAAGTAGTTCTAAGTTCTAGGGGACTGATGACCTCAGAAGTTAAGTCCCATAGTGCTCAGAGCCATTTTTTTGGTCGTTGAAGTAATTTTACATTACGACAAGGATCGATAATTTAAGACGCTGAGGTGCTTATCTTAGCCTTGTCGTCGTGTTTAACTTTGCTTCATCATCTTTGAAATCGGTAATGTGCTTGAAAATGGCCTTTTAATCCTAAGCTAGGTTGTAAAGTAACCTTAATAAAATATTATGTGAAACTTGGCAAAAAACAGGGGTTGTTCAGTAAATGAAAAATAATTTTTATTGTCATAATTCTGCGAGAAATTACCTATTTGCCGGGACAGCCTCATATTCTAAGGCATTGCATGGCGACATACTCTCCTATGTTGTTTCTAGTGAATTACTGTTATGATACATGGCATTCTTTTATTGTTTATTTTTTATTTTATTATTTTATATTATTATTATTATTATATTTATTATTATATTTTTTATATTTTTATATTTTTTATTATTTATATTATTATATTATTATATTTATTATTATATTTATTATTATTTTATTTTATTATATGCCTCCTTTATTCATAATCGGTGACACTGAGACGACGATGAGGCCAATACTTAGCGTGCTTAGGAATACCCGATTCTTCAAAGTTTATGAGCCACTAGGAATGAATGCATAACAAGTTTGTGACATTTTGATACCGCACAATTAAAAATAGTCTACTGAGCAGTTATTACATAGTTTTGGAGTCGCTATGTGCAACAAGCTTACGTCTGAACGGATGTGACGAGTTCACCAAAATGAAGAGGACCCACTACTTTCAGAAGAAATTGACTTTTTCAACTGTTCTTTTCATAGCTACATTTATCTGCAAAGAGTTTATATGTCAGTTTTCAGGGTGCCGTGAGTTGTGGTAGTAGTGATTTCACCATGAGTGATCTAGAAAATAGTCAGTCAAATTATTTAACATAATATGAAGATGTAGTAACCAACACTAGGCTGCAAATGTAGCCGCACATAATAAGCCTGTAGATGAATTACTATCATCATATAAAATGAAGCAAAGACCCGAATATATATAGATAACATAAAAGAAAGATATAAGAACAAATGTTACAGAAAAAAATTATCTTGAGCGTCCAAAAACTAATACGCTGATATCGGTTTACAGTAAAATATTACAGAACCAGAAACGACAACCAGATCTATAAATTGCAGAATATCGAAACAAACAGATACATATTCTTTCATGTAACTGCGTTTGTTACAATATCACACAAAAATTGTGTATCATGTTTTTCTGACCACCGTTCTACATTGAAGCCTGTGTTTCGAGGACGTGGATTAATTAAAATTATATTTAAGTGTTTGAATTCAATTTAAATAACAAAAGGTCTTGATGAAAAATAAATACAATATTTTCTGAAAAGATTTTAATTTCTTTCACCTCAGACAGACATTACCACGTCCAAAATCTCCAAGTAGACCACATAATCTATATGTTTTTTAATTACTTGGTAAATTAATTTTTGCTCAGAAATGAAGAAGCTTTTTATGCACTATGAACAGTGTTGTACGGGCCACTTCAGGTAAATTAAAGATGGTTCATTATAGAACACAAATATTGGGTTGATTGTGCGAACGAAATGAGAACTAAGATGGGTACAGCGTAGCAACGCAATGTCGTCCTCTGATCGGAGGAATAACACGTACGCCTTTGAGCGATCCGTTGGTGGGTTTAGTCGGTTCGACTGTGTCGAGCAGAGTCGGACGGACACACTACAGTATCAGTCAACTACGCGTTACAAGATTTCAGACAGCATTTGATACTGTGATGATACACGACTTATAACAAAGATACCATCACATGCAGTGTGAAGAAACTTGATGTACCATTGTAAATAAGCGATTTCTCAAATAGCTCAAACAGCATTCTCAACTAATTCAATGATGATTCTGTAGCAGATAGGAAAATATAACCGTCTTATGAATAAAGCAAATGCAGGACAAAGAACATTCCCACTATATACTTATATGGATATGGTGTCTGTTCTTTAAGAGATTTATGACCTGCCACCATTTATGACCTGCAGCCGTCTAGAACGAAATTAGAATTTTATTAATACCTTCAGCTGCTGTCGGGGGTTGACATATATCAATGTGGACAAGTGAAAATGTGTGCCCCGACCGGGACTCCAACCCGGGATTTCTTGCTTACATGACAGACATTCTATCCATCTGAGCCACCGAAGGTACAGAGGACAGTGCGACTGCAAGGACTATCTCGCGCACGCCTCCCGCGAGACCCATACTCTCACCTTGTATGTCCACACACTACTACTTTGTGTCCCACCCCTACACACTCATTACTCGAGGAAGACCATCTCACCAAGTGCCGTAACAGTTCGGGGAATAAGTGTGCATCTGCACAGAAGAAGGTCATGGCTGGTATTGCCAGAACATGTCCGAAAGAACAGAGACCATTGATGAACTACTTCTTCTTTGCGGATATTCCCTGAACTCTTCTGAGACTTGGTAAGAATGTCTTCCACGAGTAATGAGTGTGTGGACATACAAGGTGAGAATGTGGGTCTCGCGGGAGGCGTGCGTGAGATAGTCCCTGCAGTCGCGCCATCCTCTATGCACTCGGTGGCTCCGATGAATAGCCGGCACGGTAGCTCAGCGTGTTCGGTCAGAGGGCTACGTGCCCTCTGTAATAAAAAAAAAACTGAGTTAATCGACCACCAACGAACTTAAACGGGTATCTTACAACGTCCGCCCCGAGCAGTTGCAACGAACAAAAGCGAACAAAATGAGATTTCTTTTTTAAAAAAAAAGAAAGAAAAGAAAAAGATGGATAGAGCGTCTGCCATGTTAACAAGAAATCCCGGGTTCGAGTCCCGGTCGGGGCACGCATTTTCAACATGTCCCCAATGATGTATATCGACACCTGTTTGCAGCCAGGGTGTCGAGTTAATTATCATTTCATTTTCAGGAAACTATGGGAATTTTCTAGGCCGCTGTCACTCAAACGCCTGCTCTATGCAAGCACGAAATACTCGTGCTATAAGTGTTTTTTCCAACGTTTATCCTCATCCAGTGGGCGTAATAGCAAACATCGAAGGAATTCAGTAACGTAAAAGTTTAGTTCAGTGCACATCAAAGTGAAAAGTAAATGCGCATGAAACCTAATGGGGACATTTTTAAAGAAAAACAATGTTGTTCTAGTAAAGCCCCCAGTCATTACAGAATAACAATGTTCGAGAAAACTACGCAACAATTTTGTCCCTATACTGATCAGCCGAAATATTAAGGGCACCAGCTTAGTACCCGTCTCAGTAGGTCTTTAAAGAACGACTGCGGTGGCGCTCGACTCAGAGGTGAACCGGTTCCAGTGCTGGTGGTGAATGAACTTTTCACTGACATTATCTGGCTGGCAGGACGAGGAGAGTTGGTGGCGTGAAGTTCTTGATCACCGCTCTACGCGCTATGTCCTGACTTAAATTCTAAACATCTCTGTAGTGTATCATGTAGTGAAGGCTTGTTACACTGTTGTGATGATCCGTCCGTCGGATGGAGACGTCAGGCTCAGCGGCCTACTTGGTGTTATTCGAGAGGAATATGTAGTGGCACCGCTTCTCTCACCATCAAAATGCAACACAGGAAAACACTACTTTATACACGTCTCCATTACTCTCACTTTCGCTCCACAAATACACATACGACACAACTCTCACATATCAGGAAGGAGAGGAGCCAGCGTGCATGCAGAAGAAAACGCTTACCAACAAGCGTCTGAACCCAGTCCGTTGAATAGCTCAGCTAACTAAGCCATAAGACATTTACTTTTTTTACATACTTAAGGGCGTGATCCTCCAACTTCGGAAAGCAATATAGCAGAATTTCTAGTTCGCGTGGATTAGTCAAGTTCCTGGTATGTTACGGATATATGTGACAACTAATGTCCACACACAGGTCACGCAATTCCCACAAATTACGGGCCAGTGGTTTATGGGGACAAAACTGGTCCATATAGCGCCCGAGGTGTTTCCCATAGAGTTCATCTCACGTGAAATGGACGGTAAATACATTGACGTTAGTTCACTATTATGCTCCTCACACCGCTGTAGCTTGATACTGTGCTCCTGCAAAGACAATTATCCTGCTGGGAGGATGCCACATGGGGGTGACATCAGGCACGAACGGATGCAGGTGGTCTGCAATAATGTTCATGTATTCTAGAGCTGTCGCGGTCCTTTCGAATACTACCGCATGTCCCTTGGAAGCGGAGGTTCAAATGGTTCAAATGGCTCTGAGTACTATGTGACTTAGCATCGGAGGTCATCAGTCGCCTAGAACTTAGAACTACTTCATCCTAACTAACGTAAGGACATCACACATTTTCATGGCCGAGGCAGGATTCGAACCTGTGACCGAGGCAGCAGGGCGGTTCCGGACTGAAGCGCCTAGTACCGCTCGGCGACAGCGGCAGGCGAAACGTTAGAGATCCATGACAGTATATTGTAACAAGGCCCAGTGGAAGTACTTGGATAACTCACGAGATATTGACTTTAACTGAAGAAACGAGAAATAATAAAAATTCAGCAAATGGAGAAGCCAAAAAATGACACCGAGAAGAAGTACAAAATACTGAAGGAGGAAGAGCTAGAGTAGAAAGTTCAAGTTGTTGATTATAGGAAAATTATATCAGTTCGTAAAACTTAAACATCTGTATGAGTACTAAGAATTCAGATAGTATCGAGTGCTAAGTAAGGAAGGGAAAACTAAAATGTGTAAGAAAATTTCAAGGGCGCAGATAAAAGTAGCCCGTGTACGTATAAAGCAAATGCAGAAGCGAAGACCTGAAACGGAGTCACCGTTTATTCACAATGAAAAATACAGTGAAAAACACTTTTGTAGATGTTGAAAGAGAACCCCTGCAACATAAATATACAGCTGTGCACGTCTAAGCATATTCGCACATACTCGGCGTAAAGTTCGGATGTCGGTGGCGCAACTTCACGGCTGATACCTCAGATGTGTGGCATGTTGCCCTATCTTGGTTCAAGAAGCAGTATTTTCTTTCATACTAAGGGAGTTGAGCACAAAATGTGTCAAAAATTTCCACACATGCAACCGTGTTGAGGGCAGTGTCAAAAAATACCGGTTCCTGTTACAGTGCACCGAACGCCGATTATTTGATCATGGAGTGGTTGCTGACACACAATGTTATGGTTCTACGTTGGCCAGCATCCCATGTTCTGTGTATTCACATGATTCGAAAAATGAAACTAAGCTTCATCACTCATGATGTAATGGGAAGGGTCTAACAAACTATCGTTGACGTTATTTACAAGCCACGTGCAGTAATCTACACTTTTCTGACTATCATCCTGTCGTAATTTCTGCACAACCGTCGCACTATAGGGCTTCAAATTAAGACTTTTCAGTATCCGCTCGCTGCTCCTCATACTTATATGCGCCAATTGGGTTACTTTGCTTGTAGACTTCTCTGGGCTCTGACTGATTCTTTGGCGAATGTCTGCGATAACTTCTGGTTTCCGAACTGAAGGAAGTTTTTGTCGGTTTATATTCTGCACAGATTCATAGGTGCACCAGTTTTTAAACTGACTCTGTATTGCTCTCTTTTCTCGTGGTCCTCGATCCGGATAATTGATCCCTAAAATTTGCGAGTTTCCTTACTCGAACCTGTCTTCAATTATCCTTCCACAGTTCCAATTCTATCTTCTAGCGAGAAAGTCATTATAGAGACCACAAAGAGAAACATTTAAATTCACTGATGAAATAAACTGATTTGGTGGCAGAAGAATGCTAACAATCGATTATTGCATAAAACTGTAAATTGTTGTAGTTGTGTACTTTATTTCAGAAGTCGAAATATTCCCGTCGCGTTCGAAGGGGAGGTGGGTTACTTTTAACTGCGCCGCCCTGTACAACATACAGGGATCTATACGACGGTACAATGTTATCAAAATAGAAGAGGAAATAGATGAAGATGAGAAGGAAGTTATGATACTTCGAGAAGCATTTGGCAGAGTATTAAACATCTGACTCGAAACAAGACCACTCGAATCGACAAATTTTCGTTAGAGTTATTGAGACCCTTGGGAGATTAGTTGTGACAAAATATTACATCTGATCTGAAAAATATATACTGTTGCTGCTAGCTTCACCATCCACCTCTCACGGACCGTTCATTACCAATCGGCAACCGTATCACGCTCTGCCAACGGCGACATAGGATGAGGTATGGACCGGCATGCGGCAAGTACAACATTCTTTCCGCCATCGTCTGCTTCGCAGACCTGGGAACCGTTGCTTCCAATTCAAGCAGCTCCTCAGCAGTCATCAAGAGGCTGCCTGAACTCCCACTAACGAAAAATGTCTGGAAGTACCGTAAATTGAGTCCCGGTCATCTGACCAGTAAGGTACGGTTTCGGATATGTAGGGTATACGAGACTGCAGACTTCAAGAACAAAGTAGTATTTCCTGTTATATAGGCTTAAGTGCTGACATGAGAGAATAATGTACAGCAATCAGATTAATAAGTCATGGCTGCGAAATAGGGATAACTAACAGAAGAATGGAAAAAGTGGCGGAAGCGGTCCTCGGGTTGGGTTCCGGAGAAATTTAGAACACAAGAGGCAACACCGACTTACGAAAGGGAAACTTACATGTACAGATTTTGTAGGTTTAGGGAAAGCGATTGACTATGTTTACTGGAATATTCTCCCTGTAATTCTGATAGATATAAAGTGCAGACAGGAAATGGTAAGAGAAGAGTTTCTGAAAAAGAGAAATTTGTTAACATCGAATATAAATTTAAGGGTTAAGGTATTTGTCTGTGGTCTAGCCTGATAACGTGGACGATAATTCTGATATATAGTGCCACAGATCAATCTTGTAAATTAGATGGGTAGATCGAATTATTAACGAGGAACTCTTGCAGGCCCACGAGATGTTGACCGGCCGCCGAGTCATTTTCTGCCGTGAGACGGATGCAGTTTGTAGGGGCATATGGTCACCACACCGCTCTCTCCGCCGTTTTGCCGTCTTCTCAGACCGCAAAGCCCCTACTTCTCATTCAAGAAGCTATTCGGCATCACGACACTGAATGCGCCACGTACAAGTCATCTAACCAAGTATCATCTTCATGGCAGCTATCAACACCATTCAGCTGCTGAGGCCTAATAATGAAGGGGTGCCGGATCGAAAAAAGAAAATAATAAATTTGTGGTACAACTTGAAGAAGAGAAGAGATTGGTTAATTAGACATATCCTGAGACAGCGAGAAATTGTCAATTTAGTAATGGAAGAGAGAGAGGGATACAAATTATAGTGGGAGGGATAAAAATTGTAGTGCAGGCTTGACTACAGGTCTTTGACATGAATAAGGAAACAGCAAAAGTTCACTTTATTACTATGACCAGTACTGTGTAGGAAACCTGTTGGCACTCAAATCAGTTTCAAGTCGTTTCGAAACTGATAAATAGAGGTCCTGTATGTTTTCAAGGGAATAATATACAAATGTTCCTGCAAAACAGTGGCAAGATCTGGTCTTGACAATGGTGGAAAGAGATCATGCACCCTTCTCTCAAGGATAGACCACAAAGGATAAATAATACTGAGATCTGGTGACTTCAGTGGCCAGGAAAGATGCAGTAGTTTATCCTCGTGCTCACAGTACAAGTCCTGGCTGGTGCGAGCTGTGTGAATAGGTTCTGTTGTCTTGATACACAGCATCACCATTGGGGAACACTGTAACGTGGAATAGATCTGAGTAACCAACATGGTCGCATAACCCTCGGGAGCAATGCAATCTTGTAGAGTAACCATGAGACCCATGCTATATGACAATATGGCTGAACAAATCATCACCAAACTCACTTCATGACTCACTCTTGGGGCATAAACTCGGCCAGAAGCTGGAAACAGAGTGGAACAGGACTCATTCGACCAAACGACATTCTTCCGTTGATCCATAGCAACCCGTTGCTTCCGGGTTTCATGGCTTCGGTATCACGTTTTCCTGTTATGGGCATTTGCAACAGCGATGAAATGGTTCTGGAATGCCAGCTCGCCCAGGATTTGTCAGATGAAGGAAGCTGCCTTCGAGTTGTTTCGGTGATCGCATGGATCGCGAGCGCAACATCATTTCTGCAATAACTTTTGCCGCTGTTGTCCTCTTATTTATTGTCCCTATTGCCTTCAATGACCGTCCTTCGCAGTCACTCAACATACACTTTCATCCGCGTTTAGATTTAGTGGATGATGTTTTCAAGCTTACGCGTACAGGCTTTCGATAGATACCTTTTGAAATACCAATCACTTTGGCTCTCTTGACCACGGAAGTCCCCATCATAAGAGCACCAATAATTTGCCCATGTTGAAATTCACTTAGCTCCGACATAGTGCACTCACAGCCACTGACACTTGGGACGTGTTGACGATGTTGTACAGGTGTCGTTTGTTGTCAAATACCACAGCGCAACCTGCCGGCTTCTCTAGCATCTGCATTTATGTTCAAGCATGTGTTTCCATATTTTTGTCCCATCCATTTACGATAAACAAGTGTATGTAGTTTTCAGTGGTTATGTGAAGACATCGAAAAAGATATGATTGTCGGAAGGACAGACTCAGCATACAGGAAAGTCAAAACAACCTTTGGTTACATTGAAAGCAACGGTGGTAACATTAAAAGTGCAACGGGAATTCCGCTGTTAATTGCAGAGGAGAGAGAGCAGATAGGTGGAAAGAATACACTGAAAGCCTCTATGAGGGTGAAGATTTGTCTGATGTGATAGAAGAGACAGGAGTCGATTTAGAAGAGATAGGGGACCCAGTATTAGAATCGGAATTTAAAAGAGCTTTGGAGGACTTACGGTCAAATAAGACAGAAGGGATAGATAACATTCCATCAGAATTTCTAAAATCATTGGGGGAAGTGGCAACAAAACGACTATTCACGTTGGTGTGTAGAATATATGAGTCTGGCGATATATCATCTGACTTTCGGAAAAGCATCATCCACACAATTTCGAAGACGGCAAGAGCTGATAAGTGCGAGAATTATCGCACAATCAGCTTAACAGCTCATGCATCGAAGTTTCTTACAAGAATAATATACAGAAGAATGGAAAAGAATATTGAGAATGCGCTAGGTGACGATCAGTTTGGCTTTAGGAAAAGTAAAGGGACGAGAGAGGCAATTCTGACGTTACGGCTAATAATGGAAGCAAGGCTAAAGAAAAATCAAGACACTTTCATAGGGTTTGTCGACCTGGAAAAAGCGTTCGACAATATAAAATGGTGCAAGCTGTTCGAGATTCTGAAAAAAGTAGGGGTAAGCTGTAGGGAGAGACGGGTCATATACAATATGTACAACAACCAAGAGGGAATAATAAGAGTGGACGATCAAGAACGAAGTGCTCGTATTAAGAAGGGTGTAAGACAAGGCTGTAGTCTTTCGCCCCTACTCTTCAATCTGTACATCGAGGAAGCAATGATGGAAATAAAAGAAAGGTTCAGCAGTGGAATTAAAATACAAGGTGAAAGGATATCAATGATACGATTCGCTGATGACATTGCTATCCTGAGTGAAAGTGAAGAAGGATTAAATGATCTGCTGAACGGAATAAACAGTCTAATGAGTACACAGTATGGTTTCAGAGTAAATCGGAGAAAGACGAAGGTAATGAGAAGTAGTAGAAATGAGAACTGCGAGAAACTTAACATCAGGATTGATGGTCACGAAATCAATGAAGTTAACGAATTCTGCTACGTAGGCAGTAAAATAACCAATGACGGACGGAGCAAGGAGGACATAAAAAGCAGACTCGCTATGGCAAAAAAGGCATTTCTGGCCAAGAGAAGCCTACTAATATCAAATACCGGCCTTAATTTGAGGAAGAAATTTCTGAGGATGTACGTCTGGAGTACAGCATTGTATGGTAGTGAAACATGGACTGTGGGAAAACCGGAACAGAAGAGAATCGAAGCATTTGAGATGTGGTGCTATAGACTAATGTTGAAAATTAGGTGAACTGATAAGGTAAGGAATGAGGAGGTTCTACGCAGAATCGGAGAGGAAAGGAATATGTGGAAAACACTGATAACGAGAAGGGACAGGATGATAGGACATCTGCTAAGACATGAGGGAATGCCTTCCATGGTACTAGAGGGAGCTGTAGAGGGCAAAAACTGTAGAGGAAGACAGAGATTGGAATACGTCAAGCAAATAATTGAGGACGTAGGTTGCAAGTGCTACTCTGAGATGAAAAGGTTAGCACAGGAAAGGAATTTGTGGCGGGCCTCATCAAACCAGTCAGTAGACTGATGACAAAAAAAAAAAAAAAAAAAAAAAATGAAGATGTGAGGAGGCTCGCACAGGATACATTCCAGCGTGGAGATCTGCATCACACAAGTCTCCGGACCAAAGAGCGCAGCGCGGGGTAGCCGCGTGGTC
This sequence comes from Schistocerca americana, assembly GCF_021461395.2. NCBI lineage: Eukaryota > Metazoa > Arthropoda > Insecta > Orthoptera > Acrididae > Schistocerca > Schistocerca americana. Next base: position 60,547,118 of record NC_060124.1, on the reverse strand, counting down.
TCCGGGTGAATTGTCACGGTTGGCGGGGCTCTCCCCGTCGGAGGTTCGAGTTCTCTCTCGGGCATGGGTGCCTGTGTTGTCCTTAGCTTAAGTTAGTTCAATTACTTTGTAAATTTAGGGACCGATGACCTGAGCAGAACCTTACCACAAGTTTCCAAAAAAGAATTTACCGAAGAAACAGTACCGACAACTTCGTGACCCGTCCCACATGACTTGTCCCACAGTTATTCGCATCCACCTTGCACTGCTGTATTCTGAAACACTGACTACAACTTCTCCTGCAGATCGGATTCACTTCCTCGACGACATATTCCTTGAAAAGTGTTCAGTATAATATGATTTGCATCAACAACATTTTCCAATGTTTTTCAATATTCTTTTCATTTTTCTCTTGCTGTTGTACGGTAACGTAGTGGCTTATGCAACTAAGAAACCGTACAACTTTCTATTACGTTCCGTTGCGTGGTTAGTTTGAGCAACCATTGGAGGTCTCCCCACTAACAATTTCATAGCAGTATTTTTCTCTCAAGGTCTGATGATAAGTGTGCATTTACTGTTAGGAGCGGACACAAGTAATCCGCTAGATCTTCTGAAACTGGATCAAGGAAGTAATGAGTATGCAGAGTGAAGTTTTTCCTCAATCCTCTATCAGATTGGTTTCTCTCGGCAAAAACGCTAAAATGTATTCCCTCTGTCCTTGTAGATGCACCGTGAAGACTTTAATCTAATCCCCGAATCTCAAAGATTCATTCGGAAACGGAGAGCCTCACTCCTTTATCCAAGCTCATCTGTGCACCACTGAAACCTTAATGATATGCAATTTAATTCAAGAGCTAACAATCGGTCAGGCGGCGTTTACGCTTGTTCTAACAGTCTGTGCTCTCAGTGGTAATTTATTCTAGTCACTTATGGTCGCCGAATAGCTTAGCTCTACTTCCTTGTATGCCGACTTCAAGAAGACTACATGGAAAATGCATTTTTGTAATTTCTTTGTGTCTGTGGTACTTGAAGTTCAAAACTCTTATATCAGTCAGCCACAGCAGTTCGATGTAAATCTCTAACATTCTCGAGAAAATTGACTTTGAAGTTTTCCGAGAGCATTTAACAACCTACAATGTGGCCCATATTTCGACAGCAAGTGCGGATGTGTGGGGAAATGTGCGCTTCTGATATGTGAGACCTGGGTTCGGTTCCCGTCTGATAAAGATTCTTAAACAATAGGCATGCTCTAAGAGCATTTCCGTGAAGCATACAATGCGTAAATATGAAAAACATTTGCAACGCTCGAATGTGTTTGTCACTAGATAGCTGGTTCAAGTCTCGTTTCCATTTAGTTTATATCATTAATTTTTCCGCTCACTTCGACTACTTACATCATTTAAATACAAAATACATCAAATATAAGCTGGTTAACATACAGCTGCCATTTGAATGAAAAATCCACTAATTCTTATTCCTAACTTCATATCGCACACAAAAATCCACTTTTTTGCAAATATAAATTTTTAATTACTGATCTTTTTTAAAACATTTAAACATAAATCATTTAAATTAGAAAACAATATCAAAATATAAAAAATTAGGAAAATGCAGTTTGCCATGTAGTCCCCTTGTGAGTTACAAAAAGCACCTTCTGAGTCACAAAAAGCAGCAAGTGCCTTCTTCTCCATATACCAAATAACTGTCAAAATACAGGGTGTCCAGAAAAGGGCTCCCTGATTTCAAAATTAAATATCTCTAAAACAAAGATCGATAGAGGAATGCACTAAACGGTATGTTTACTGTGAAAGGTGTAAGAAGTTTATACAGCAGTTTGAAATAATAGTTGCAAGAGCTGCTAACAGATGGCGCTGAACACTGTACAGCTCATATCGGCATACATAAGTGAAATAATCGTATGAAAACAATCTTTGCAAACAATCACATCACGATGCTTTCAAAATGTTCACCATTGGCACTACAGAGGTGCCGCAAACGAAGAATGAAATTCGCCATCACATATCGTAGATTCACATGCCACAGAGATCGCCGATTCAAGCTCGTCCAGCGTGGCGGGATGCTTCGGGTAGACCATGTCTTTCACTGTGCCCCGCAAAAAAAAAAAAGTCACAGGGAGTCAAATCCGGCGAATATGGAGGCAAATCCATGCCTACACCAGTAAATTTGAGATATTCCAAAGCAATGACTCGATTCCCGAAGTATTCCTCAAGAAAGCGAAACACTTGTTCGGTCTGATGTGGTCGGGCTCCATCTTGCATAAACCATTCAGTACCTGGTCAATCCTCTAACGCTTGCTGTGTGGCGGCAAATTGTTCCAAAATTGCAACGTAACGTGCACCAGTGACCGTTTCTCGAATGAAAAAAGGGCCAATAATGCCTCTGCTGCATACTGAAGCCCACGCAGTAACTTTAGGAGAATACAGGGGTTTCGCTTCACACCAATATGGCTTTTCGGAACCCCAAAATCGCCAGTTCTGCTTATTCACGTATCCATTCAGGTGGAAGTGTGCTTCATCTGTAAACCAGATGCAGCCAACATCAAATCCTTCACTATCAATCATTGTGAGCATCTGATTAGCAAAGTCAACCCTTTGTTGCACAGCTCGTACGGGTATGGCCTGGTGCGTTTGAATTTTGAATGGAAACATGTGTAGGCTCTCAGTATTTTCTGCGTGCTGGCACGCTTCAAACCAGTCTCAGATGCAATTCTACGGACGGATGACATTGGGTTTCGCTGAATAATTCCAGAAACTGTGGCGATATTTTCAGGCGTAAATGCGGTTTGCTTGAGGCCAACATGCCCCACTAGATCATCAGTTACGCTGCCTGTTCGTTGAAATTTTGCGAAGAGCGTACGAATGGTTTTCGCATCGGGTACTTTTGGAACATTAAATCATGCTTGAAAACTTCGCCTTGTTGCCGTAGGACTCTCTTCTAACCTGTGGTACTCTAGCACCAGAAAAACGAGTTGTTCAATTGAGTACATGGTTTTAATCTCTTCCTTCGGTACGCTAACCTCCTTTCACGTTTCAATAGTGGAACTGATCGCTCTTGGCTTCGGATCACTATTTATACTAGGCATTACGTATGGCGATTACAGCGCCATCTGTTAGCAGCTTTTATAACTATTATTTCAAACTGCTGTATAAACTTCTTACAGCTTTCACAATAAACATACCGTTTACTGCATTCCTCTATCGATCTTTGTTTTCGAGATATTTAATTTTGAAATCAGGGAGTCCTTTTCTGGGCATTCTGTATGACGATCGATCATCAAACATTGCATAAAAAATATTTACTGACGTGTTGTGGAACTGCATATTGTAATGTGTATGAATATGTGGCCGAGGAATTCGTCCACAGAGCCATGGTATTGAGGAGAGATAAATGTGTTGTACGGCTGAACGCTAGCGGGCTCAGGGTACGCCACTTCAGATCCAGCTTCAAGATAGGTGGCAGGCACTAGTGAGTCCAGGTACAGAGAATGGAGGTCTCTCTAGAAACAGGAAAAATCTCAGTGCAGGGAATTTTGACTGCTGTTGCCTGGCAGACATTTTTGCAGGAGACTGTGATCCAAGACATGGTAGAGTGTCAGACAACATGAAAGATAGCTTTGAGAGTCTGTAGTAATTCAGATCAAACACTAAAGGAAATCTGAATACACTGACGATCCGAGAAAAATGAGACACATCCAGTGACTCAACAATAATTTCAGTACCTTTAAAACTACAGAAGTTAATGTTTCACAGTGAATAAACATTAACACACTAAACCTCTGAATTGACAAATTTCAATCGAATCATGACATTTCGACAAACGGTATCTTAGATGATAGCATTAGGCTATAGTTGTCACCCTGGAAAGCTACGTATCTGTACTCATTTTTTGTTGTTGTTGTTGATTAATGACGTCGTTTGTATCTTTTTCACTATAGGAATGTTTGACGGAACATCATATTCTCCACATTTACATAGAAAAAGAACACAGAATCGATACCCCATACTGCCATACGTGTGTAGTTATTTAAAGAACAGTTTACCATTTTTGTCAGTGACTTTATACTAAATGCTGATTGCAAGTGCCGTTAAGAAACTGGGCTAATTTAAAAGTGGTCAATCACATGTATTAATGGGCCTCATGGTTGGAAAGAGACTCAAAAGACGTTTTTGTCAATAAGTCATCAATAATTTCTGATAAAAATTTAACACTATCTGTTGTCGTTTATCGTGAGCACACTTGGCACAAGAATGCTGGATTATTTATTTACGCACCAACTATTACTTACATTTAATATGAATGGTCTGAGTGTGACCGAATATTTAAAACATTTCTTTTATTTAAATATTATTGTACCGTATCAGTTTAGTCCTGGAAAGTAGTCAGTTTTGAGTCAGATCATGTTTGTAGCATGTAAGAACAATGTATTTTTGGTTGGGGATGGCCTTCAGCCAATGGAAAAACAGACAGTAGCAAAACACTATGGAAGTCAAGTGGAGACGGGTTTTCCCGGAGAAGAGTTCAAGGTAAGTTATGGGACACTTTTAAGCGAGTTCTGGAAGAAGGCAGACCCACCTGAGGTAACGTACACCATGTGATCAGAAGTATCCGGACACATCCAAAAACAAATGTTTTTCATATTAGGTGCATTTTACTGCCAACTGCTGCCAGGTATTTCATATCAGCGACCTCAGTAGCTATTAGACATCGTGAGAGAGCAGAATCGGGTGCACCGCGGAACTCACAGACTTGGAACGTGGGAAGGTGATTGGGTGCTACTTGTGTCACACGTCTCTACGCGAGATTTCCACACTCCTAATCATCCATAGGTCCACTGATTCCAATGTGACAGCACAAAAGCGTTCAGCCTGACCTCGTCTGTTGACTGACTGAGACCGCCGACATTCGAAGAGCGCCATAATGTGTAATAGACAGACATCTATCCAGACCATCACACAGGAATTCCAAATTGCATCAGGATCGACTGCAAGCACTATGACAGCTAGGAGGGAGGCGAGAAAACTAGGATTTCATGGTCGAGCGGCTGCTCATCACACAGTAAATGCCAAATGACGCCTCGCTTGGTGTAAAGAGCGTAAACATTGGACGATTGAACAGTGAAAAAACGTTGTGTGGAGTGACGAATCACGGTTCACAATGTGGCGATCCGATGGCAGTGTGTGGGTATGGCGAATGCCCGGTGAACGTCATCTGTCAGCGTGTGTTGTACCAAAAGTAAAATTCGTAGGCGGTGGTATTATGGTGGGGTCGTGTTTTTCATGGAGGGAGCTTGCACCCCTTGTTGTTTTGCGTGGCACTATCACAACACAGGCCTACATTGGTGTTTTAAACACATTCTTGGTTCCCACTGCTGAAGAGCAATTCGGGGATGGCGATTGCATCTTTCAACACGATGCACTGCCTGTGGAGGAATAGTTACACGACAATAACATCCCTGTGATGGACTGGCCTGCACAGAGTCCTGACCTGAATTCTATATAACTCCTTTAGGGTGTTTCGGAACGCCGACCTCGTGCCAGGCCTCACCAACCGACATCGATACCTCTCCTCGGTGCAGCACAGCGCAAAGAATGTACCGCCATTCCCCAAGAAACCTTCCGGCACCTGATTGAACGTATGCCTGCGAGAGTGGAAGCTATCATCACGGCTAAGGGTGGGCCAACACTATATTGAATTCCAGCAATACCGATGGAGGGCGCCACGAACTTGTAAGTCATTTTCAGTCAGGTGTGCGGGTACTTTTGATCACATAGTGTACATGATTAAGTCATATACATGTTTGATTCCGGGCGTTGAATTTTCGCTATAATACTCTAACCTCTGAAGGGACTTCATATTTCGAGAGGTCTGAATGTACGCTAGAGTAGAACTCTAACTTTTTCTGCTTCAATTAAAGGACTGAAGACAGACAGATCATGAGTTATTATTCTTTGTACCATGTGTGTTAATTTGCAACTGTTAATTTCTAATCTGAACTGTCAGTTTGTAATCTGAACTATTCTGAGCTGGTGAAAATTTAGTATCCTGTGATTACAAAACGGACTTAGTTTTCGTTTATGTCTGATGAATATTTAGTTTGGCGGTTTTGCTACCATTCTCATAACGCTATCAAAATAACTGCAATTGATAATGGTATTTTCTCTCTGTATTTTAACTGAATATTATGGGAGCACTTCTCGTTTAGTTGAGATGTCCTTTCTTGAATAAACATTATCCAGACATAATTCTTTGTGATAGAAATCAATTACAGACGTTACAATAGAACCCTTGTTATTAAATTTTTCATTTAACTTTTGTTTTGCATTTCTGTATACTTTATTAACTCGCAATTACAGCCAGTCCCTACACTGTTTGAATACAGAATCACAGCTACTGGTTATTACTTGCCACAAATTAGCTGTGACGCATGAAAGCATCTGTACTCAGCTCGACCCTATGACTACATCGAGATATTCTTTTTATACAGAGTTGTGCATAGCGCAAGTACCTACAGGTAATGACGATAAAGGGTTGCTCATATGGGATTGTTGCTCAAGAGAGCAACTACTCAGCAGTAACTGTTAGGCACTGTCGCAATGTGTACGAGGATTGGGGGAGGTGTCTTTCCTCTGAATATCTGAGCGTTATTAAAATAAGTACACTTTTAAAATAAAATAAAGACCAAACAGTATCAAAAATATTTTTACATGACAGCCTGCTCATTCATCGCATCAACATAACTCTTAAAAACATTCTAAAGCCAATATCGCATAAGTATTTCTTTATTTAAAACAATGGGTTTCGATCATCTTCGCTGTCACCTTCAGGTCTTAAAAATTGATTTTTTAGGCACTTATCGTATGTGAGCCGCTGCATGTGACTCCACTCATAGCAGCCTGTAGAGCGGCGCTGTCATTGCTCACGTAGTCACTATTGGCGGTGGTTCTGTATGTAAGACGGCACGGTATCTGCTGAACTCGTCACATCGTGAGGGCCATCTCTTCCCTGTTCTGGTGGTTATGTGGCAGCTCATAAGCTGGCCTACGGGTGCGCAGCCTAGCTCGCTTCTGTACGCAGGTCAGTGCGCCGGTGGGAGCCACGTGGAGTGAGCCCAGTCTAGCCAGCAGAGTGACTGCGTTGCTGTACGAACGGCTTTTTCTTCGAGCTTGTACATTTTACAATCAAGTAAGCACACTAGTGTATAAGCATACATTTAACGTCTTATTTATACTTTAATTGAATTACAGAAAGCATCACCTGTTACATAAAGGTACAAAAACTGGTATAGGTAAAGTCGAAGCCTATCTATAGTCGTATTAGAAAATGTTTACTTTCGGTAATGGCTTCTGTACTTAAAGTAAAACTATGAATAAGACATTAAACGTTTACTTTTACGCTAATGCGCTAATTTGGTTATAGTATTTGTTGTGAAAGCAGGTGTTGACAGATGTGAAAATTACCGAACTATCAGTTTAATAAGTCACGGCTACAAAATACTAACGCGAATTCTTTACAGACGAGTGGAAAAACTAGTAGAAGCCGACCTTGGGGAAGATCAGTTTGGATTCCGTAGAAATATTGGAACACGTGAGGCAATACTGACCCTACGGCTTATGTTAGAAGCAAGAATAAGGAAAGGCAAACCTACGTTTCTAGCATTTGTAGACTTAGAAAAAGCTTTTGACAATGTTGACTGGAATACTCTCTTTCAAATTCTGAAGGTGGCAGGAGTAAAATACAGGGAGCGAAAGGCTATTTACAATTTGTATAGAATCCAAATGGCAGTTATAAGAGTCGAGGGATATGAAAGGGAAGCAGTGGTTGGGAAGGGAGTTAGAAAGGGTTGTAGCCTCTCCCCGATGTTATTTAATCTTTATATTGAGCAATCAGTAAAGAAAACAAAAGAAAAGTTCGGAGTAGGTATTAAAATCCATTGAGAAGAAATAAAAACTTTTGAGGTTCGCCGATGACATTGTAATTCTGTCAGAGACAGCAAAGGACTTGGAAGAGTAGTTCAACGGAATGGATAGTGTCTTGAAGGGAGGATATAAGATGAACATCAACAAAAGCAAAACGAGGATAATGGAATGTAGTCGAATTAAATCGGGTGATGCTGAGGGAATTAGAATAGGAAATGAGACACTTAAAGTAGTAAAGGAGTTTTGCTACTTGGGGAGCAAAATAACTGATGATGGTCGAAGTAGAGAAGATATAAAATGTAGACTAGCAATGGCAAGGAAAGCGTTTCTGAAGAAGAGAAATTTGTTAACATCGAGTATAGATTTATGTGTCAGGAAATCGTTTCTGAAAGTATTTGTATGGGGTGTAGCCATGTATGGAAGTGAAACTTGGACGATAAATAGTTTGGACAAGAAGAGAATAGAAGATTTCGAAATGTGGTGCTACAGAAGAATGCTGATGATTAGATGGGTAGATCGCATAACTAATGAGGAGGTATTGAATAGAATTGGGGAGAAGAGGAGTTTGTGGCACAAGTTGACTAAAAGAAGGATTCGGTTGGTAGGACATGTTCTGAGGCATCGAGAGATCACCAATTTAGTATTGGAGGGCAGCGTGGAGGGTAAAAATCGTATAGAGAGGCCAAGAGATGAATACTCCAAGCAGATTCAGAAGGATGTAGGTTGCAGTAAGTACTGGGAGATGAGGAAGCTTGCGCAGGATAGAGTAGCATGGAGAGCTGCATCAAACCAGTCTCAGGACTGTAGACTACAACAACAACAACAACAACAACAACATAATTTTTGTACACGAAAATATATGTTTTCGTTGCTTTCCTTGTAGTTTCATAGCAATACGTAAAGCAGTTTGCGCTTATAGTTCATGTGATTAACTTCATCTGCATCTACATTACACGGTTACTCTGCAATTCGCAATTAAGTGCCTAGCAGAGGGTTCGTCGGACTAGCTTGAAGCTGTTTCTTTGCCATTCCACTTTCGGACGGCAAGCGGAAGGAACGTGAGTTTAAATCTTTCTGTGATGGCTCTGATTTATCTTATTTACGTGATGATTATTTATTTCTATGTAGGTGGGTACCAACAGAATATTTTCGAAACCGTAGGAGAGAGTTTGTGATAGAAATTTCACGAGGAGAATCTGTCGCAACCGAAAACGCCTTTGTTCTCCCTTTTTCATTTTTGTTTCAGGGCGCAAAAACAACTAGAGTCATACTCGACCATGTAAAAACTGTAGAACACGAAGACAAAGAGGAGCTAGAAACGACTACACGTCAGTCGCCATCGATGGAAGAGGAAGATCTACAAAATACGTTATAGAGAAACGGAGGTCCAGAACTAAAAATTAAATGGCCTTCACCATTTTGCTACGACAGACAAAATGTAAAACGTGACTGACAGCCCACAACGCCTGCGATGCCACCCCATTTCGCGTATCGTGTTCCTGGCACTCTCTCTCCTATTTCGTAATAATAAAAGACGAGCTGCCCTTCTTTGATCCTTTTCGATGTCTTCTGTCACTCCCATCTGATACTGATCCAACGACACAAGCCAATACACCAGAAGAGGGCGAAAAAGCGTCTTGTAAGCAGTCTCTTTAGTAGAACTGTGAAATTTTGTAAGTTTTCTGCCAGTTAAGTACGGTCTTTCGTTTGCTTCCCCCACATCATCATCGGCGTGAGCGTTCCAGTCTAAGTTATTTACAATTGTAATCACTAAGTATTTAGTTGAATGTACAGCCTTTAGATTTGTGTGATTTACCCTGTAACCAAAATTTAGCAGATTTATTTCAGTACTCTTGTGGGTGAGTTCACACTTTGCTTGATTTAGAGTCAACTGCCACTTTTCGCACCATGCAGATACCTTGCCAAAACCATTTTGCAATTGGTGATTATCAACATCTCATTACAAGACGGTAAATTCCATTATCTGCAAGAAATCTACGAGTAATAAGGCTGCTTTTATTGTCTCCTGTGTTGTTTTTTACGATAAGGAACAGCAGAGAACCTATAACACTTCTTTGGAGAACGCCATATATCACTTCTGTTTTATTCGATGAGTCTCCGTCAGTTACTACGAACTGCGACGTCACGCATCCAATAGCACGCCTTCGACGCTAGCCGGCCGGAGTGGCTGTGCGGTTCTAGGCGCTACAGTATGGAGCCGAGCGACCGCTACGGTCGTAGGTTCGAATCTTGCCTGGGGAATGGACGTATGTGATGTCCTTAGGTTAGTTAGGTTTAATTAGTTCTAATAAGTTCTAGGCGACTGATGTTCTCAGAAGTTAAGTCGCATAGTGCTCAGAGCCATTTGAACTTCGACTCGATGCTTTGTATCACTAGGGTTTTGGTAGGTGCAAGTTCTGCTGTGTTCATATTTTATTCCGTTGGTATTGCTCATATGTTTTTCAGCGTATGATTTCTAATACTTTATTTAACGGTAATGGTTATACGTTTGCTAAGGTATGCTACCTCTTTTTCATTTAGTTATTTTCAATATGGCTTCATGATGAGAAGGCGTAAGGATTAAAGAAATATAAAGAAAAACAGTGGCCAAGAGAGTAGTTTTATTATAAGCACAGGTCGGGACCCGGCCATCAAAAGGCTAAAGCGGGCGCGGCGGTTGTGCAACGAAGGCATTGTCATATACGGCCTAGCCTTTAGCACCAGTGACGTCACAGAAGCAGTGCAGCTCTTTAAGGATGCCAGTAGCAATTACACATCGGCCACACTTAAGAATAGCGGATGACGATTTAAACGATAGCTCTTTAACATTTAACCACATGATGTGACGGGAAGCTCGAAAAATTTTTATCAAGAACTGAACTTGTTCGGTGTCACTTACTTCCAAAATCCTGCGTCTTTTAATACCACTGTTGTTTACTTGACTGTTTTATGAAAAATACATCAAACGCCACTTTCTCAATGCACACCTCTCCTAGTGGACGTGAAGTAAAATATACCTGAGTTAAAATATACCTAAGTTGTAATATCACCGCTGGCCGGAGTGGCCGAGCGGTTCTAGGCGCTACAGTCTGGAACCGCGCTACCGCTACGGTCGTAGGTTCGAATTCTGTTTCGGGCATGGACGTGTGTGATGTCCTTAGGTTAGTTAGGTTTAAGTCGTTCTAGGTTCTAGGGGACTGATGACCTCAGAAGTTAAGTCCCATACTACTCAGAGCCATTTTTTTTGTAGTGCCACCACCAAACATTACAGCATGCTGAAAAAAGTATTCTCGTGTATCTGCTTGAGAAAACACTAAAATACACGCATTCCCAAAAGCATTTCACCATCTCATCTTCTGAATTAACATATATTCTGCAAAATTTTGTCCTACGACTCTCTACTTTCGTACATAAGTACACATCTTTCACAGTGAAACGAAAAGTGTGAGGTCATCCACATGAGTGTTAAAAGGAATCCGTTAAATTTCGGTTACAAGATAAAGTCAAACGTAAAGGCCTGCAAATTCAACTAAATACCTAGGAATTACAATTACGAATAATTTAAATTGGAAGGCACACATAGAACATGTTGTGGGGAAGGCTAACCAAATACTGCGTTTTATTGGCAGCCGACTTAGGAAATGTAACAGATCCACTAAAGAGACTGCCTACACTACGCTTGTCCGTCCTCTTTTGGAACACTGCTGTGCTTTGTTGGATCCTTACCAGACGTGAATGGCGGTGAGTACATCGAGAAAGTTCAAAGAAGAACAGAACGAGAAAACGGGAAGGGAGTGTCACGGATATGATACAGGATTGCGGATGGACATAATTAAAACAAAGGCGTTTTCTGTTGCGATGGAATCTTCTCACGGAATTTCAGTCACCAACTTTCTCCTCTAAACAAGGAAATATTTTGTTGACGTCGACCTACATAGGGAGATACGATCATCGTAATAAAATAAGACAAATTAGAGCTCTCATGGAAAGATACAGGTGTTCGTTTTTTCCGCGCGCTGTACGAGATTCGAATAATAGAGAATTATTGTGAATGTGGTTCCATGAACCCTCTACCAGGCATTTAATTGTGATTTGCAGAGTAGCCATGAATATGTAAATGTAGACAGTGATAAAACTGAGACTTGATCCTTTCTAAAAATATAACAAGCAACTAATTCATGTCTGACATTTTTTTGAATTTAATATAGTAGTTAAATTAATTTGGTCTTCCAAAATGCTGTCGTAGTTTTACTGTATTATTTTCTGCCATAACAGCTATATATGTTACACTAAACCTCTTCAGATTACCTGTTACACAATACATAACAATTATTTTCGTAAAAATGGCTAAGAAGCTGTCCATGTAAGATGTGTATGCAGGTCTAGGGGTAACGTCTTTGATTCATAATCAAAACGTCTTCGGTCCTAGGATCGAATCCTGTCGCTGTTTAAAATTCTATTAACAATCAGCATTGAGTGACGGAGACTTCCGGCGTAAGAAGTCGCCCTCATTCTGCCAACGGCCTTGTCAAGGAGGGTGGAAGAGCGGACAGAGGCTCAGGGCACTCTCTTGTCCAAGGGGTGGGAAATTGCCCCTATAGGCGGAAGAATCTGCAGTGATCAACGGCATGAGGATGCAGAAGGCAATGGAAACCACTGCATTAAAGACACGTAACGTGTATCCACAGGACACGTGTCCTGTAGTTGAAGAAGTGTAATGATGATCTCTCCATTGGCAAAAGGTTCCGGAATGGTCACCCATTCGGATCTCCGGGATGGGTCTGCCAAGGGGGAGGTTACTATGAAAAACAGACTGCATGATCAACGAAAGGATAACATTCTACGAGTCGGGGCATAGTATGTCAGAAGCTTGAACGTGATAGGGAAACTAGAAAATCTGAAAAGGGAAATGCAAAGGCTCAGTCTAGATATAGTAGGGGTCAGTGAAGTGAAGTGGAAAGAAGAAAAGGAGTTCTCGTCAGATGAGTATAGGGGAATATCAACAGCAGCAGAAAATGGAATAACGTGAGTAGGATTCGTTATGAAGAGGAAGGTAGGGCAGAGTGAACAGTTCACTGACAGGGTTGTTCTTATCAGAATAGACAGCAAACCAACACCGACAACGATAGTTCAGGTATACATGCCGACGTCGCAAGCTGAAGAAGAAGACATAGAGAAAGTGTAGGAGGATATTGAAAGGCTAATACAGTATGTAAAGGGGGATGAGAATCTAATAGTCAAGAGGAACTGGAATGCAGTTGTAGGAGAAGGAGTAGAAGAAAAGGTTACAGAAAAATATGGGCTTGGGCAAGGAATGAGAGAGGAGAAAGACTAATTGAGTTCTGTAACACGTTTCAGCCAGTAATAGCGAATACTAGGTTCAAGAATCACAAGAGGAAGAGGTATACTTGGAAAAGGCCGGGCGATACGGGAAGATTTTAATTAGATTACATCATGGTCAGACAGAGATTCCGAAATCATACACTGGATTGTAAGGCGTACCCAGGAGCAGACATAGACTCAGATCACAACATAGTAGTGATGAAGAGTGGGCTGAAGTTTAAAACATTAGTCAGGAAGAATCAATACGCAAAGAAGTGGGAAACGGAAGTAATAAGGAATGACGAGATACGGTTAGAGTTTTCTAGGGCTATAGGTCAGCAATTAGGAATAGCTCAGTAGGCAGTACAGTTGAAGAGAATGAATATCTCTAAAAAGGGCGATCGCATAAGTTTGGAAGGAAAACATAGGTACAAAGAAGGTAACTGCGAAGAAACCATGGATAACAGAAGAAATACTGCAATTGATCGATGAAAGGAGAAAGTACAAAAATGTTCCGGGAAACTCAGGAATACAGAAATACAAGTCGCTGAGAAATGAAATAAATAGGAAGTGCAGGGAAGCTAAGACGAAATGGCTGCAGGAAAAATGTGAAGACATCGAAAAATATATAATTGTCGGAAGGACAGACTCAGCATACAGGAAAGTCAAACCAACCTTCGGTGACATTAAAGGCAAGGGTGCTAACATTAAGAGTGCAATGGAAATTCCATTGTTACATGCACAGGAGAGAGCGGATAGGTGGAAAGAATACATTGAAAGCCTCTATGAAGGGAAGATTTGTCTGATGTCATAGAAGAAGAAACAGGAGTTGATTTAGAAGAGATAGGGGGTCCAGTATTAGAATCAGAATTTGAAAGAGCTTTTGAGGACTTAAAATCAAAGAAGGCAGAAGGAATAGATAACATTCCATCATAATTTCTAAAATCATTGGGGGAGGTGGCAAGAAAACGACTATTCACGTTGGTGTGTAGAATGTATGAGTCTCGCGACATACCATCTGACTTTCGGAAAAGCATCATCCACTCAATCCCGAAGACGGCAAGAGCTGACAAGTGCGAGAATTATCGCACAATCTGCTTAACAGCTCATTCATCCAAGTTGCTTACGAGAATAGTACACAGAAGACTGGAAAAGAAAACTGATGATGCACTCGATGCTAATCAGTTTGGCTCTAGGAAAGGTAAAGGCACGAGGGAGGCCGTTCTGACGTTGCGTTTAGTGAAGGAAGCAAGACTAAAGAAAATCAAGACACGTTCATAGAATTTGTCGACCTGGAAAAAGGAATCGACAATGTGGAATGGTGCAAGATGCTCGAAATTCTGTAAAAATGGGGGAAGCCATAGGGAGAGACAGGTCATACAACATCTACAACAGCCCAGAAGGAATAATAATAGTGGATGACCCAGAAAAAAGTGGTTGTATCGAAAAGGGTATAAGACAAGGATGTAGCCTTTCGCCCATACTGTTCAATCTGTGCATAGAGGAAGCAATGATGGAAATAAAAGAAAGGTTCAGGAGTGGAATTAAAATTCATTGTGAAGGGATGTAAATGATACGATTCGCTGATGACATTACTACCTTGAGTGAAAGTGGAAAAGAATTACATGAACTGCTGAGCGGAATGTACAGTCTAATGAGTACAGAGTAAGGATTGAGAGTAAATCGAAGAAAGACGAAGGTACTGAGAAGTAGCAGAAATGAGAACAGTGAGAGAGTTTACATCAGGATTGATGGTCATGAAGTAGCTGTACTTAAGGAATTCTGCTTCCTAGGCAGTAAAATAACCAGTGATGGACGGAGCAAGGAGGTCATCAAAAAAAGAATAGCAAAAAGGGAATTCTTGGCTTAGAGAAGTCGTTTAATATCAAATATCGGCCTTAAATTGAGGAAGAAATTTCTGAGAATGTACGTCTTGGATACAGCATTGTATGGTAATGAAAGATGGACTGTGGGAAAACTGGAACATAAGAGAATCGAAGCATTTGAGATGTGGCGCTACAGACGAATGTTGAAAATTAGGTGAACTGATAAGGTGAGGAATGAGGAGGTTCTGCGCAGAATCGGACAGGAAAGGAACATGTGGAAAACACTGATATAGGGAAGGGACAGGATGATAGGAGATCTGTTAAGACTTTCCGTGGTACTAGAAGGAGCTATAGAGGGAAAAAAGCTGTAGAGGAAGACAGAGATTGGAATACATCCAGCAAATAATAGAGGACTTAGGTTGCAAGTGCTACTTTGTAACTTGTTTGACAGACATTTCCTTTGTCACCTTTCTGTTTGTAAATCATCTTTGTACATAAACATAAGAAATATAGGGTGTTTCAGGACCTCACAGACGAACTTTGAAGGATGACAGGACACATAAAGGTTATTATTCGTATTAATAAGGAACATACAGTCTTGAACGCGTCCATAATGTTATAATAATGAATAACTACAACTGCACAAAAGTACCGTTCCTTGTAGTTACGCATGTTCTGACAGTAATTTACATTATGGTTCAACCAATCCGCCACGTGCCTCAATACGTACTGCACACCTCCGTATCAGTGCCCGTCCAACTCTGGGGAGCATGTCAAGGTTCTGCCGGATTCGATGGAATACATCAGTGGTTATGGCTTTCAGCACAGATCGAGCGGCAATTAAAGTAACTAGAACCATACTTTGACTTGTACCCAAAGAAAGTAATCAAAGGGTGTCGAGTCAGGCGGACGCGCTTTGGAGGGAACAGGACCTCCTCATCCCACGCAACGTTCCCCAAAAACGCCAGTAAACTGTATTCAACACTGAAGTGTGCTAGAGCTCTATCATACTGGAACCAACAAGTGATAGTTGGTCCAGAAGTTCCAGAAGTGTGGTCTCCAGTAACTGCAAGAAAGATGCTCAAGTTAACTTCGGTTTTAGCATTACCGGCCCTAGAAGATGATTATCGCCAATTCCCATCTACATGTTCATGGAGAATCTTCATTGGTACGATCTAACAGTAACTGGATACAAATTCTCGTAATCACTGATGTTGATGTTCCTGCTGGTGAATATTCGTCGCATGTAAAGGAGGCCTCATTTGCAAATGAAACATGAGAGCGGAAGGCAGCATCATTCACTCTCTGGTGTACGAACCACTGCACAGTCTGAGTGTGATGTGGGCCATCATTTAGTCCTAAAACATTCACACATTGGAAACGACACGTGTGTGGGTTGTATTCCTCCAAATAGATATGTGACGTTTTCTCACAGCACGCGTGCGCTGCTTTAAGATGTATCGCTAAATCTACAGATCACTTCACCCTCAAAATCTGTTGCCCTCACGTCACGCCTACCAGCAATATGATGAAGACACAAACCCCCTGTTCTTCGTAAGCATCCGCGAGTTTGCAGCAAAGGTAGTGCACGTCTTCAGTTAGGAAACCAATTTACGTAGATGCTAAGAGATTCACTACCATTCCCCTCATCTCACCGTAACACATAATCATGTCACTTAGCTCATCGGATCTATACTCCATGCTTCATTGGATACTAACAGCAAGAAAACCTGAATTCAGGATTTGTAAAATGCACGACACTGTAGAGACAGTATAGCTTCAACACAAGCTGAATGCAGCACTGGTAAGATGCATGCTACCGTAGATACAGTAATACATCGACACAAGCTGAATGCAGCACTGGCAACACGCAAGCCACTGAAGATACAGTATTATAACACAAGCTGAGTGAGAGGACCAGTACGACTATAGACAAAAATCTCATGAAGAGCTGCGCAGCAGGTCACTAGGTCGTGGTGTGCATTATGACAACGCGCATAGCTCATAAACGGTTGACCAACAAGTATATGTTTCCTAACATAAAATTATCGTCTATGTGTGATATATTAGCCCTCAAAGTTCATCGGCGAGGTTCTGAAACGGTCTGTATTTAGGGGCATGTGTGGTGAACTACTCTGTTATTGTCTTCAAAGTTCGTGAAAGCGTTAAATCTTACAAGCCTTCCGGAGAAATATGCATTTGGGAAGCAGTCAATTGTCCAATAAAAAGACGCAGCATTTTCAATGTAAGTAAGATGAATGTAACTCAGCTGCTACGTCCAATTACAATAAAGTAAGCGCTCTTGTTACATCATTTTTAGTTACTATAAAATAATAGCTTCCCTTACATCTTTTTTCAGTAACAATAAAATAATCGCTTTTTTAATTTTTTGCTTTCGGACAGCATCATCCTAAGAAACTTGTGCCACATCAAATATCATTGAACGGAATTTGAGGTGTCTGACAATAAATCTGTCTGTCCGAAACCAGAAACGATGTTGTTTGTTCCCGATAAATAGCATTATTAACAGTGGTTGGTTGATGTTTACGGAGAAGTGTTTTAGTATTGATTACATTTCATACAGTAGGGGGCATATTTTTGGAACGTTTTCTTCCGACGGCGGGACAGTGGTTGGCGTCTATATTATCGTTTAAATATTTCATCAAGATGCACACATGTTATGTTCATGCAGTCTTCTTCGAAGCCTCTTTCCAAATCCATAAAAAAATCCTTATAGTACCTTTATCGTACAAAATTACTTGCGTAAATAAGAAGATTCGCCACATTGTCCGCTACAACTTAGCGGCCGGCCGGTGTGGCCGTGTGGTTCTAGGCGCTTCAGTTCGGAACCGCGCTGCTGCTACGGTCGCAGGTTCGAATCCTGCCTCGGGCATGGATGTGTGTGATGTCCTTAGGTTAGTTAGGTTTAAGTAGTTCTTAGTCTAGGGGACTGATGACCTCAGAAGTTAAGTCCCATAGTGCTCAGAGACATTTGAACCATTTTTGAACAACTTAGCGAAAACAAGTGACGTGTCTCATGCGGCCTGTACACGTTCAGTATTTATTGACGGTAGTAATTTGTAAAACGGTCAATATATTGAAGCAACCCATAAGCCATCAATATTGTTGTCAATACTGTCAGTTGGAAACGAGATTTTACAAGGTTAAGGGGCCGGAAACCGAAAAGGAAGCGTGGGCCCCAGTTACACTACCTGTAATACTAGAAAACAACTAAAAAGAAGTGACTGATCATAAAATGGCTGACAAAGACGAGTGACTTTTCGCATATTAATTTACTGACTGAAATCAGAACAACGTTGCCGAAAGATTTCATAAACTATTTTTTGATCAGTCCTGGATCTTACGACGAATTATTAACGTCGATACGTTATAAATTACAGAAGAAGGTACGTTGAAGGTGATCAGTCGCTGCCGGCGAGAGATTAAGATTTCTGGCGCCATCAAGTCATGCAAATGCTTGAAATATACTTCTGCAGTATCAGCAAACACAATTAGTAATATTTGTGGAAACCTGTGAAACAGTTATATCCGCCAGAAAAGGATTTGTTTAGGTAATTAACCTAAAATACTTTTTTACTGTTTGTAACAATTTTAATGAAACTGACAGGCATTTCGCTCATCTCTTACTAGTTGTTGTAGGTATATACATATTTTTCGGAGTGGAAACCTTTGTCCTAAACGCTATATACTTAATGAACTAAGCCGAGTCATAACATCCTAATTTGTGGCAGAACGATTGTCCTTGCATAGGATTGTAAAATTGTTTTGTGTTAAAAAGCTGTCTGGAAAACTGAATCTGAGGCATGATACGCATAAAGGCGTAGGCTGAAAACGTAAAGATTTCGCACTAATGCCATGTAGCTGGTTCATGAACCTCTGTCAACATATGAATGGACAACATTGTCAAACTGCACACGTTCCGTGTGTATCGACAATAGTGACAAATTGTGAGGGCCATCAGTACTGCTGGTTAATACCGCGTGGTTACAATTAAAGTGCAGCTCCTAATACACGTTCAGTGTGAGCTGTGATTACCGTATGGCAACGAGACTTGGCAGATATGATAGTGCGTTGGACAACCGAATTACACTGAAAAAAAATTAGTTCCAGTTTTAGCCACTAGTGCATATCTGGCACTACGAATGCAAGAAATAAATGTAGAAAAGTTCCCATTTGTAATGAATTATGAACGGGACATGGGCAGAAAAAGTCAAACAAATGAGAAAAGCATAATAATGATTTTATTATTATCCGCCGCTTTTACAGTCTGTTCACTATGAGCACTCGAGAGCTCGACGAGATGCTGGGCAGCGCCCGATTTGCAACTGGTGTGGAAAATTGGAACTACTTTTTTCCAACGTAAATCGGTTCCGCATTAATGCGTTACTGCCATACGATAGTTGCAGCTGGACCTTCATGAGTGACTCCACATTGATTACACCGAGGCAACAGAAGTAATTGGATAACGAGAAGGACATATACGGTAGTATAGCGTACGTAAAGTATAAAAGGGCAGTGCATTGGCGGAGCTGTCATTTGTGCTCTGGTGATCCATGTGAAGAGGTTTCGACGTGATTATGGCTGGATAACGGGAATTAACTGACTGCGAACGCGGAATGTTAGTTGGAGCTAGATGCACGGGACGTTCCATTTCGGAAAGCATTAGGGAATTCAGCATTCTGAGACATACTGTATGAAGAGTGTGTCGAGAATACCAAGCAGTACCTCTCACCACGGGACAATGCAGTGGACGACGGCCTCCATTTAACGACGAGAGCAGCGGCGTTTGCAGAGAGTTGTTAGTGCTAATACACAAGTGACATTACATGAAATCAATGTGGGACGTGCAACGAACCTATCTGTTAGGACACAGCGACGGAATTTGGGGCTAATGGGCTATGACAGCAGACGACCGACACGGGGAAGATTGCTAACAGCACGACATCGCCTGCTGCGCATCTCCTGGGCTCGTAAAGATATCGGTTGGACGCTAACCGTGTCCTGGTTACATGAGTCCTGATTTCAGTTAGTAAGAGCTGTTGGTAGGGTTCGATTATGGCGCAGACCCTACGAAGCTATGGATCCTAATTGTCAACAAAGCCCAATGCAAGACGTTGGTGCCTCCATAATGGTATGGGCTGTGTTTATGTGGTACGGGAAGGGTCCTGGTAAAGTTCGGCTACTCGACGACCATTAGCAGCCATTCATGGACTTCATGTTCCCAAACAACCATGTAACTTTTGAGAATTACGATCCACCGTGTAAACAGCCTATAACTGTTCGCGATTGGTTTTAAGAACAATCTGGACAATTTGAGGGGGTATCTTGACCACCCAGATCTCCCGACAGGAATACTATCGAACATTTACAGGACATAATCAAGAGATCAGTTAGTGCACAAAATTCTGCTCCAGCAGCACCTTCATAATTATTGACGGTTATAAAGGCAGCATGGCTCAATATTTCTGCAGGGGGCTCCTAATGACTTGAGTCCATGCCATGTCGTGTTGCTGCACCAAGCCGGACAAAAGAGGACCGACACGAAATTAAGAGGTATCCCACGGCTTTCGTCAGCTCGTTGTATAACCACCCTCTATTTCTAGAATTGACAATACTCGCTCTGAAACCTAGCATTCAAAAACTCGTATACGATAGATGATTGCAGCACCATTCCCCTTTCAATTATCGACCAAACGAAAGGATGACTGACATTGTGTTTAGTGTATCTGTGATTGTACAGCAGTTAAGATCCTTAGACGCCAGAAAGGCATCTGGCCCAGACGATAAGCCCGTAAGATTTTATTTTGACTATGCTACCAATATAGCACCATTCTTATACGTCATCTATCAGAGATCATTGGAACGGCGGAAAGTTCCACGGGACTGAAGGCCCAGGTCATTGCAATCTATAAAAAGGGTAGAAAATCGGATGCACATAATTGCCGGCCAATTTCACTGACATCGATTTGTTGCAGAATCATGGGACATATTTTGTGTTCAGACATAATGACCTTTCTAGATTCTGAGAAGCTCATCTGCAGAAACCACCACGGTTTTTGGAAACAGAGGTCATGCGACACACAGCTGGCCCTCCTTGTGCATGATATACAACAAGCTCTAGATATCGGCTCAAAGGTTGACGCCATATTTCTCGACTTTCGAAAGGCGTTCGACTCAGTTCCGCACTGTTGCTTGCTACAAAAAGTGCACGCTTACGGTCTATCCGAAGACATATGCGGTTGGATAGAAAGTTTTCTAACAGACAGGGAGCAGTACGTCGTCCTGAACGTGGCAACTTCAACAGAAACAAGAGTAACTTCAGGTGTGCCCCAGGGCAGCGTAATAGGTCCTCTGCTTTTTACGATTTACATAAACGATCTGGTTGATGGTATTGACAGCGGTCTTAGACTGTTTGACGATGATGCTGTAGTCTACGGGAAAGCAGTGTCACACGAAAGTTGTGAACAAATCAATGAGGATTTGCAGAAAATAAATGCGTGGTGTAATGACTGGCAGTTATCTCTCAATATTAGTAAGTGTAACCTATTGCGTATAACAAGGCGAAAATCACCATTAATGTATGAGTACAAGATAAATGATCAGTCTTTGGTAGCGGTAACATCTGTCAAGCATCTGGGTGTGACTATTCGAAATGATCTCAAATGGAATGACCAGATTACACAAGTAGCGGGTAAGGCGAACTCTAGATTGCTGTTTATTGGTAGAATCCTGAAGCGATGCAGTCCTTCAACAAAGGAAATAGCTAACAATACGTCAGTTCGTCCAGTCTTGGAGTACTGTTCGTCTCTGTGGGACCCTTACCAGTTGGGTCTGATTCAAGAGATTGGGAAGTTCCAAAGAAGGGCGGCAAGATTAGTGACTGGTACATTTAGTCATCACGAGAGCGTTACAAATCTCATTGAATGTTTGAAGTGGGACACACTTGCAGATAGACGGCGCGCTAAACAGAAGCGGCTGCTCACTAAATTCCGAAATCCTATCTTCACCGAGCATGTAGAGCATATATTATTACCACCAACTTTCAAATCGCGTAATGATCATCATTCTAAGATAACTGGAATAAGAGCCCGTAGTGAGGCGTTCGGACTGTCGTTTTTCCCTCGCGCGATCCGCGAGTGGAAGAGAGGGAGGGGGGGGGGTGAAATATGACTTTGCCGCGAATTGCGGCCTCCGCCCCACACCCCTTGGTGGCTAGCGGAGTATATATGTAGATGTAGACGTGAAAACGGTCAATATGTTACCGATTTGACAATATTGTTGAACGTGTGAGGGCCCCATTAGCTGGCTCACGCTACGTGTCTTCAGTCGGGTATCTGGGACTTCCTATGTTGCCTGCCAGCTCCTGCAGCATGCGGTGTAACAAGTAGAGCCCTAGGCCGCGGTGTCGGCCGGCGTGGGCGTTTCCGCAGCGCCGCGCGCCACCCAGTCGGGCGCTCCCTGGGGAAGACCACGCCGCTATCTGTCCGGCAGACACAATGCGGCCCGGCCGGCCGGCGCTGTCGGCGATAAGGCGGCCGCTTCTGGACGCTCCTTCCGACCGCGCATTGTCTCTGGCTCGGCGCAGTCTCCTCTCCTTTGTGTGACACTTTCCACGACAGCGGACGAAAGCAGTGTCCATAAAAGAACAGCTAACATAATGGACTTAGCACAAATGTAGTTCAGAGCTGTGACCTGCTTGTTGCAGTGCTTTTATGCCTTCTTTCTCTTTTGTTTTAATGTGTGAACTCAGGAAAATATCTGTGCACCCGGAAAGAGACCAACATGAAACGCTGCACTTTTGCAGCTCACTGTAATGAAACCAATATTGTGGCTTACAGTACAACACCACAGTGCTATGTTGCTGTCCAACCCGAGAGCAGCAGATTAGATACCAGGCTGTCAAACAAAAATTTTAACCTTTTATGTGATGCTTAAAGCTGTTACCGACAATACAGATACAGACAGAGAATTCAGATGTCTTTACGCAATTCCATCGTAAATTTTAAATGCTTACTTCACCTTCCATTGAAACACGTATGTAACGTAGCAGCGATGGTGAGGCATGATAAAATCTTTGACCAGAGAGCCATTTATCGTGGTTAGTCTGCGCTTGACCGCGCGAGTGTTGCGAGCGGCACTCTGTCAGTAGTCGTCGTGCAGTACAGTTGCGAGCAGTGTCAGTGGACAGTCTGTCGGTAGTAGCAGCCCAGTGCAGTTGTGTGTGAGGAGTCGGCGGGCGCCGACATGGCATTCTGGTCAAGATTCAGGACGAGGTATATTATTTTTTAAAACAAGGTAATCAATCAGCAATGCCCTTAGCTAATAATGTAAATTAATTGTAACTAATTTGTCCAATAATCGCCCCAATAATAATTTTGATTTCAAAGCAATTTTTTGCAAAAAGAACGATTTAATTGAACCAACGATTTCCTTCCATTTCCTTTAAAGTAAAGTTTTAGTTAAATTTCAAAAAAAAATATTATTTGCAATGCATTTCCTCCGAGCTGTGGCCAACAATAAGAGCAGAAATTTGACATGCAGTTATACTGAGGTAAGAAATTAATTCTGATTATTTGCACAGGGCCAAAGACCGATATTTCGCTTTAATTGAATTTTCATTGTCACTGAAGTTTCTTTAGCACTGAATTGTTTTTCATTATTTTCGTGACAGCTTACACCATGAGTCAGATTGCGATTCAAACATTTAATTGTCATTGTCAGTAGATTTTTTTATTGCAGGGAGGTTACGTTTGGCTCCCATTTCTATTAAATATTGTCCTTTTAAAATTCTCTGGGGAGCTTACACTTAGCTCAATGTGCATTAGCATTTAAAATAATATCCTTTTAAAATTTTTGTGGGGAGGTTACACTTGGCGACCCTGCCAGGATCGTATTTCGTCGAGAATCTTTTGAAAAACAGTCAGATATCTGCTCTTATTTGCTTAGATATAATTAGGATTTGGCGCAACGCTTTTACTAATCTTGTGACTTTCTTTCTACAGGTCAACGGCAATTCGTTGCTCTGTTGTATTTGTTTGTTGCCTTTTGCATTGTGCTTATTTATTTTGTGAATAATTTTGACTATTGTAAAAATGCCACGAAAGACTGTGAATAGTGTATCGCGAGGTATTATGAACGAAATTACCGACTCAAACAGCGTGACCGATAGTAATTGTGACACGCAGTGTAATGATGACAATCCTGCGTTCACTAACAATCAGTGCATTCCAACCACTAATGATGACTTTTATCTTAATGATGAACAAGCCAACTCAATTGTCTCCTCTGTGAATTTGACGACAATTGATGACACGGAGCGCTCTATTGTAATGAGCGCTGCCCAGCTTAACGCACCCGGTTTGGAAAATTCAAGTAATGTACAGACAAATTTTTCTAATGAAAGTGATCAGGATACTCAAAGTAGGACGGATCTATCTAATTCTTAAACAATGACTGATAGTGTACATTTGACTGGCAAACCTTTTTGCAAATTACAGAATGACCAAATGGTCACACAGAACGTGAGAATTGCATGTACTCCATCACAGAGCACTGAGAATGCAGCAGCTACTTTTGGTTTGGAACAATTTATGGCAGTAATGCTACAGTTTAAGAACGAATTTAGTGTAAATTCCAAACAACAGAACGAAAAACAAGACAAACTTAGTGAACAGGTCAAACACTTAAATGAAAAACTTGACAATAATGACGAAAATCTCAAACAACTTAGGGAACAGAACAAACAGCTTAATGAAAAATTAGACGACAATTCCAGACAGTTAAATGAAAAATTAGACGACAATTCCAGACAGCTTAGTGAACAAATTAGGGCCGTTGCCGCGCAGTGCCATGACACTAAGGAACAGTTGCGCGTGGAAATTGAGGCTTGTTCAAAAAAAAGTAGCGAAGAAATTAGGTCTGTTGCTCAGGAATTAAGGGAAATGCAAACAGCCGCAACAGAAACACTTAGAGACGAAATTAACGGAGTCGCTAAACAATGCTCTGAAAAAGCTAAACAATTACGCGACGAGTTTAAAGCAATGACAGCAGAACTTTCGCGCACAATGGATGAAAAGATTGACGCGAAATT
This sequence comes from Schistocerca americana, assembly GCF_021461395.2. NCBI lineage: Eukaryota > Metazoa > Arthropoda > Insecta > Orthoptera > Acrididae > Schistocerca > Schistocerca americana. The sequence continues at coordinate 60,521,943 of NC_060124.1, read as the reverse complement.
TGAACAGCAGAACACTCAAATTGACGAACGCTTTAATCTTCACATACAAAACAGTGATACGCGTTTCCGCAAATTTATTCAGGATCAAAATAAAGTCAAACGTCAAGTAATGGAAACAATCACTGCACAAAGACAAGAAGACAAACGTAAAATGTTTACGAATGCAAAAACGTATGTAGACAATAATATTACTACAGTGTCCGACAAAATTAATACCATAGAACAGTTGAACGCGGAATTACGTGATGAAATTTCCGATCTTAAATCAAAAACAGATACACACACAGTAAATATTCAAACAGTGACAGACAGATTCGAACAATTAGAACTAACACAGGATTGCGATGTCATCAAAGCTGACGTTAAAAAACTGAGCGAAACTACATGTAAGTTGCAAAAACAGATTAATGCGTCCGACTCTAAAAATACTGACTGAAAAATATGATGAATTAGCCAGTCGTATTGATGCTATTGAAAGTAATAATGATATTAAATCAGACGATACTGCACCGATTTCATTTAACCAAACACCTGAATTTCAAAATTTACAGCAGACAATTAATGAGATCGATTCGTCTAATAACACGTTGCGTAGAAAGTTGTCGAGTTTACAACAAGAAGTAACAGAGATGAAAAACATTTCAGTTAATAACATACCACAACAGACGCCACTTTATGAACATTTGTCAGACTCACGCAGCGCGTGTAATTTGGGTAATCTACAGAGAGTACGGGAGTTAGATTCGAACAACCACAGTTCAATAGATTCTCTTACAATCCTGAACCTGTTCCATCACACAGAGACGATAATTTCGATTACAAACATTTTCTGTCGATAAGAAAATTTAAAGTGTTTAAGAATGACAGAACACAGATTCACCCACTGGATTGGATTCAACAATTTAGCTTTGCTTTTCCACCGACTTGGCCCGTAACGCACAAACTTGAATTTATTTGCAGTTTTTTGGAAGGCGAACCGGCAACTCGTATGAGACCGATCGCGAGGCAATGTTACTCGGTAGAAGAATTTCAGAATGCTTTTCTATCAGCGTACTGGTCGAAGACGACACAGCGCAGAATTAAAGATCAACTAATTAGCTTACCGAATTATGAGAACACCAATTTCCCCAGTGTGACGCAATTTTTTGAGCACATGGTGCAACAAAACCAGTACTTAAGTGAACCGTACAGTGAATCTGCACTTATACAATTATGCATTTCCAAATTACCACGGTCATTACGAGTGTCACTTCTAACGGAGCAGCAAAAGGAAAACATTTCAGCATTCAGAGATCTTTTACAGCTCTTGGAAGTATAGCAATCTGATTATTCATTTGTAAACAAAAACTTTTCGTATAATAACCAAGGTCAACAAACTTACAGTAATTATGATCAGGGACGTAATCCCAATAGGAAAAGTAACAGACGCTTTAGGAACGACAACTACCAGAACTTAAATCACAGACAAAATTCAGATTATCAATATCGTCAAAATTTTCAGCAACAGGAAGCACATTTTGGTAACAATAGACGTTTTCCACCACAACAGCATGAAAGTCAGCCGGTTGGAATACCTAACCAACAATGTAATGCACAAGGTCAACCAGGCTTTAATATTCCGCCGCGTGCACGTATAGTCCCAGATCCAACAAATAGTAACGCACGGCAGCAAGGAAACAACTACGTACAGAGAAGACAGTATTTCAATTCCTATCGCAATGTACCGTATAGGAATGACTTTCACGACAGACGTAAAAACAATGAGCATAATTACCAACATACGTTTAATAACAGTCGGTCTTACCAGCAACAAAGTAATCAACAAGAACATATTCTCATGAATGAACCCGACAGTAGGTATCATCCAGAGCGTAACACGTCTGGAAGAAGTAATAGAACAGTTCAAATAGTAGAAATGCCACAGAATCCTCCTAATAATAATAACACGTCAGATAGAATCTGACTAGATACTGCACAGGACGCATCTTCCAATAACACGAGCACTACCTTTGACACGCAAAATGTTGTTCACGAAAATGTAATTACTTTTGACGATATCAGAGACACTCTCTTGCAGGAAAGACCATTTGTTCAGAAAACTATTTCACATCCTGTCATCGAAATTAAAATTGGTTCATCGAAATTCTCAGCAGTAATTGATTCCAGATCACCTATATCAGTAATAAATGAGGAGACTTTCAACGAGTGCAACAAAGAGAATACATATCCTACATTACCATTAGGCAAAATGAAAGTGAAAGGAGCGGTACCGAGTAAAGGAGTAGACGTTAAATTACAGACGCATTTATCATTTTGTATTGGAGGTCATACTTTCCACTCAAATTTTTGGATTGTTCCTTTATTGACGACAGACGTTATTTTAGGTACGAATTTTCTGGTACAACACGACGCAGTTATTGATTTTCAGAATTCTTGTTTAATGTTAAAGGATGAAAATGTACAACTTGCTTTAGGATTTCAGCACTCACTACCATCTGCGGAAGAACAAACAATAAACCGCACAGAGGTCATTTCCGTATCACGTAACATAGACTGTAATCCCACATTGTTCACGGATACGTATGTACACAACTATAACACTCCAGACGAAGCTGACTACGACGTAATACAGATGATTTCTGATAAGGTTAAAGAGAGCAGTGCAAATACAGACGACGAACGCACGCAGTTACACAAAATTCTTTTACAGCAAGCTCCAGTTTTTGACAACATTCCTGGTACTATGTCCGGTTTTATGTATGAATTTCAAGTCAAACAGCACGACACATATAAAGCAAATCATTATCCCATTCCATATATCCACAGAGAACAAGTTAAAAAAGAATTGCAGGATATGCTTGACCAAGGAATTATTGAACCAGCAGTTAGTCCGTACATAAACCCGCTACATATTGTTAAGAAAAAAGATGGCTCACTTCGCCTCGTACTTGATTCACGTCACATTAATGACATTATTATTAATGAAACAGATCGACCTCAGACTTTAGAGGAACTTTTACAGAAATTTCATGGTACTGCTATTTATTCTACACTAGATTTGAAATCGGGATTTTGGCAAATTCAACTTCATCCGAATTGCAGAAAATACACAGCATTTCTTTGTTTTGGCGACTGCAGTTTTGCAAATTACCATTCGGCTTAACTATTTCTTCTGCAGCTTTTATTCGCGGTTTGAACACAATACTTCCGACAGAACTTAAGGACAGAATTACGACGTACGTAGACGACATTCTTATCGCAGAAGCTAACTGGTCTGAACACAATCTGATTCTTGAACAACTGTTACAAACTTTCCATGCACAAGGACTTACAGTTAACCTTAGTAAATCGCACTTTGGCAAAACTTCTATAAAATTTCTTGGACACGTAATTTCAGCAGAAGGCATTGCACCTGATCCGGAAAAACTTCAAGCTCTACGTGACATTACTGTTCCTACGACGAAGAGGCAATTACGCAGTTTTTTGGGTTTAATTAATTTTTTTCGTAAATTTATTCATCACTCCGCTTTAGACACACCCAGGTTACGCCAATTGACAGGTAAAAACAGTATTTGGTCTTGGGATAAGCAAGCACATTCTGAATTCATGAACCTGAAACATGCTCTGTTGAATGCTCCACTCTTATCGCACCCAGATCTTACTAGAAATTTTTCCATTGCCACCGACAGTTACAACACCGCTTTAGGCGTACATATTTTCCAGGAAATTGAAGAAGATGGCTCTACAGTAATTAAAAACATCGCATTTGCAAGTCGCATTTTGTCACCTGCTGAACGAAATTACTCCGTTACAGAATTGGATACATTATGCGTTGTATGCGCTTTCACGAGATTTAGGCACTTTCTTTATGGCAGACATACCACCGTTTACACAGACCACAGAGCGATACAATTTTTACTTTCGGCTAAATTTACTCACGACAGATTAAGTAGATGGAAACTTTATTTACAGGAATTTAATTTTACAATAGTTCACATTCCCGGCACACAAAATGTTATAGCAGACGCACTATCGCGTTCTCTGAGCAACAATCAGCAAGACGTAGCAACCAACTTCTGCAAAGCAAATTTCAGTGTCATGTACACTCCTGGAAATGGGAAAAAGAACACATTGACACCGGTGTGTCAGACCCACCATACTTGCTCCGGACACTTCGAGAGGGCTGTACAAGCAATGATCACACGAACGGCACAACGGACACACCAGGAACCGCGGTGTTGGCCGTCGAATGGCGCTAGCAGCGCAGCATTTGTGCACCGCCGCCGTCAGTGTCAGCCAGTTTGCCGTGGCATACGGAGCTCCATCGCAGGCTTTAACACTGGTAGCATGCCGCGACAGCGTGGACGTGAACCGTATGTGCAGTTGACGGACTTTGAGCGAGGGCGTATAGTGGGCATGCGGGAGGCCGGGTGGACGTACCGCCGAATTGCTCAACACGTGGGGCGTGAGGTCTCCACAGTACATCGATGTTGTCGCCAGTGGTCGGCGGAAGGTGCACGTGCCCGTCGACCTGGGACCGGACCGCAGCGACGCACGGATGCACGCCAAGACCGTAGGATCCTACGCAGTGCCGTAGGGGACCGCACCGCCACTTCCCAGCAAATTAGGGACACTGTTGCTCCTGGGGTATCGGCGAGGACCATTCGCAGCCGTCTCCATGAAGCTGGGCTACGGTCCCGCACACCGTTAGGCCGTCTTCCGCTCACGCCCCAACATCGTGCAGCCCGCCTCCAGTGGTGTCGCGACAGGCGTGAATGGAGGGACGAATGGAGACGTGTCGTCTTCAGCGATGAGAGTCGCTTCTGCCTTGGTGCCAATGATGGTCGTATGCGTGTTTGGCGCCGTGCAGGTGAGCGCCACAATCAAGACTGCATACGACCGAGGCACACAGGGCCAACACCCGGCATCATGGTGTGGGGAGCGATCTCCTACACTGGCCGTACACCACTGGTGATCGTCGAGGGGACACTGAATAGTGCACGGTACATCCAAACCGTCATCGAACCCATCGTTCTACCATTCCTAGACCGGCAAGGGAACTTGCTGTTCCAACAGGACAATGCACGTCCGCATGTATCCCGTGCCACCCAACGTGCTCTAGAAGGTGTAAGTCAACTACCCTGGCCAGCAAGATCTCCGGATCTGCCCCCCATTGAGCATGTTTGGGACTGGATGAAGCGTCGTCTCACGCGGTCTGCACGTCCAGCACGAACGCTGGTCCAACTGAGGCGCCAGGTGGAAATGGCATGGCAAGCCGTTCCACAGGACTACATCCAGCATCTCTACGATCGTCTCCATGGGAGAATAGCAGCCTGCATTGCTGCGAAAGGTGGATATACACTGTACTAGTGCCGACATTGTGCATGCTGTGCTGCCTGTGTCTATGTGCCTGTGGTTCTGTCAGTGTGGTCATGTGATGTATCTGACCCCAGGAATGTGTCAATAAAGTTTCCCCTTCCTGGGACAATGAATTCACGGTGTTCTTATTTCAATTTCCAGGAGTGTACATTCAGCAAGTTGCATTTGAAAACTTTATTTCATCGTCATTACAGGACATAGCACAAGAACAAAATAAAGACAACGTGTGGAAAGAAATTAAGCACCTTTGGGAAGATAGGAATAATGTTACGATTAGAAACCATTACACTGTACGCAATGACATTCTGTTTCGCCGCTCTCATCCTGACAGTAACAATTGGCTATTATGCATTCCTGACGAACTGGTTAACAAATTAATCTGGTACACTCATTTAAGATACGCACATTACGGAGCACGAAAATGTTTTCTTATACTGAGACAGAACTGTTATTTTACCAACATGGAGAAACGTATACGACGAGTTTTAGCGTCTTGTAAAATTTTCCAGAAAGCTAAATCAGACACCACTTCACATACTCCTCCTTTATATCCCATTGTACCTGTTAAATTAAGACAAATGGCCGCTGTAGACATTTTTGGTCCTATTCCGAGAACTAACAGAGGTTTTTGCTACATATTTGTCGCTGTTGAGCTCACTTCAAAATTTGTTACTTTCACTCCGTTACGTAAAGCTACTGCTAAAACTGTTTCGAAAGCATTTGTAAAACATTTTCTATTTCATGTAGGGCATGTGATGAAAGTAATTTCTGACAATGGATCACAATTTCGTTCTGCTATATGGACACGTATGTTACGAGCTAGAAACATTTCTCCGATTTATATATCCAAGTACCATGCTTCTTCGAACCCCTGTGAAAGATTAATGAAAGAAATTGGTAAGCTGTGCCGAATATACTGCCACAAAAGACATATTGATTGGGATACACACATACTCTCATTCCAAGATGTAATTAATTCCATTCCAAATGAATCCACTGTGCTATCTCCGTCTGTTATACTGAAAAACGTTGAACCACCAAACAAAATTAAAGAATTAGTAAACTTCCCTAAATGTCGTCGCCTACGACACCATGAAATAATTGACATTGCGCTGAACAACATCAAACGTGCCGCAGAGCGCCGGAGAAGACAGCAAAAACAGGTTTGTACACGCCGCGACTTTCACGTTGGACAGAAGATATTAGTACGTACACACTATTTATCCAGCAAATTAAAAGGTAAGTGCAGTAAATTTGAACTTCTATACGCAGGTCCATATCGGATTCGCAGCATCCCTCACCCCAATGTTGTACACGTCGAAACTTTGAGAACCAGAAAATCGAAAGGCAACCACCATTGGTCAAATATTAAACCCTTTATTGAATGAAGACACTGTATGATTCAACCCACTATGATGTCATTTACTAATGCAATTATATTCACCTGACTAATTATAGATGATTATCGTATTTTTCTTGGCAAGTGCCCGGCAAGGTAAGGTTAGCAGGTCGCTTTTCTTGTCGTTACACATCAGACCGTGCATATTTTTCCAGATGAACTTACGTATTTTATGAATAATTATGCAATTCTATGTAGTGACGTATTAATTTTATCAAATTCTCTCTCCATTAAAGTCTTTAATTCTCGCCTCTATTAACTACAGTACATACAAGCTGAACACAACGAACGTCACATTTTGTCTTTTTATGTATGATTGTATTCCAGTTTTGTTTATATGCACTGTGAAATAGTTAAGATATAACACACACCAGTTGACTTTGACATTTTTTTTGCCCTATGATATCTCAACATCGTGACTGTTTTACATTTTTTTTTTTTTTTGCTGCTGCATTGTGATATTCTCTGTACATTTTGCCTCTGAACACTGTCAATGTCTTTGACATATTACGCTGTATGGTTAATTATGTCACCATAAACCAGTCATTATTTAGTGGGTATATGATTTAAATGCAAGACATTAATCTTTGTTCATCAATTTCAGAAAGAAATGATGCGCGTAAGAAATAAATTCAACAGAAATGGGAATTTCACCTACGGAATAAACGAAAGAAGATGCAATAACTTTATGAGGAAGAGTAAATGGATCAGGATTAACAAGCATTAACAAGAATATACTATACTCATCGTAGAATAGCAGTCTTAACTAATTTTTCTTTCAGAATACAAGGCGATTGATGCAGGCTGTCAGACAGAACTACACATTTTAGTTTTAGTGATGAAATATGCTAGAGATAAGGAATAGTTGTGTAATGAGTAATGAAGTGATTTTTTTTGCAGATGATAATGAATGCTGATGAATAATGATGAAGGATATGCTGTTATGAATAATGAAGTTTTTCTTTATAGGTGATGATAATAATGAAGTTATGATAATATGGATAATGAAGTGATTGATAATGAAGTTTTTCTTTACAGATGAGGACAATGTTGAAGTTATGTATTTACGCTATGTAGTTATTTAAGTATTTGTTGCAGTTTGCTTTGACAGCAGGTGTTATATTGCATAGAAGGATGACAGAAAGTTTTGGAAAGGACAGCTATGGAACACATTTTTATACACATTTCACTACCTGTTAATTCGAAGTTCACTACTTTTCAGCATAGTATGTGTTTCTTCTTTCAGGTCAATAATCCATTTTGTATTTTTTTCCAGGAGAAACTTTTCATGATACTTACTAAACCTGTTACTTATTATACCTGTTCTAGTACTTGCATTTTTATTTTTTTACCCATTTGTGTCTATCATTTATAAATGTGATCACATATACTGCCTTGTTACATAATCTTGCTACAGCTGACTCATGACGAATGACGTTACCTATCCTCATTTGCAGCAATAGGTCAAAAGCAAATATTGTTATGCCTCAGCAATTAATTATCGATCCCAATGCAATGCATTGCTAACAAAAATAATGTATTACCACTCCCAAATAATGATACCAGTTTATAAGAGTTGTGAGTAATGCTGATCAGCTCTGAATAGTATGTCACTTCAGTAATGACTTCTTAATGATACAAATATATATATATATATATATATATATATATATATATATATATATATATAAAATAATGTTTTGTAGCTGGCTAATAACTGCCACTGTTTATTGTAATGAGACTACTTATAATGCCCCTGATTATTAATGCTATGACTGTAATTAACTGATTTTTTAATAATGACTTCTTAATGATCTGAATAACACTGAATGATGAACAATGTTTTATACTATTCAATACTTGCTGGCCACTGAGTGCCAATAATTAAGTCACTAAATGAATTATGTTATTAATTATGCCATTAATTAGCTCCTGTTTTCAATGATGATTTTTCATGTTCTATAACTGGCCACTGAGTGCCAATAATTAATGTCACTAAATGAATTATGTTATTAATTATGCCATTAATTAGCTCTTGTTTTCGATGTTGACTTTTCATGTTTTGGTAAATGGCCAATGAGTGCCAATAATTTGTATCACTCAATGTATTATGTTAATGCTAGGCCAATAATTGACCCTCCTTTTCAATTAAGACTTTTGATGAACAATATTCTGTCATACTAAATATGCTTTGTAACTGGCCAAGGACTGCCTCTGTTTATTGTAATACGATTACCCATGATGCCAATAATTTAATTTTATGAACATTATTCTGTAATACTACATACTTGGTACAGAAATGTTCAATAACTGGGCTATGAATGCCGCGAACTACTACTGTAATTCTCAATATTATGTGACTTAATGTCCTTCACCTTATGAGCTAACTACCCTGAATTAGTGCAATGTCCATTTGTCCTGTCCATCCTCATGATCATGGAGCACTATATTCGGTTTTTGCACTAATTCTACGTTGGTGTGCCTTGTAAGAGCGTGGTGTTGACACGACATGCTGTCCACCACCGTGAGCGATGAAGACGTTATTATGGTCCCACTGTTTGGTGTACCTAGTGTACTGCCAAAATGAGAACATGGAACATTGCTACGACAGTTCAGTGTCTTGGCTACGCTGATAAATTCTGATGGGAAAAGAACTTCAAATTGTGTCACTTGGTGTTGTACTTCTGTGGGAAGATATGGACATTCAGAACAGCTGTGTGCAATCTAAAGTGCTACAACCATGATGCAATCCTTCCCTTTCCTACCCTAATAATGAAAATCAATTTTTGCTAACATTATTTATGTTCATGGGCTATACATTTTTTTTCGATTCGCTGAAATCCAGTGCGAGTACACTTATGTCACTTGTCGCCATGATTTTTTTGCCATTATGTTTATTTGTTGTGAAAACGCTAAAGACATTATTTCGATTTGTTCTGAAGTACAGTATATGTGCACTCTTGTCTTTTATATTGTATATACATTTTTGTTTTGATGATATGTTCTGAACTGCAGTGCATGTGCACTTATGTTATGTGTTAATATGTTTTCTACTGAACTTGAGTGCCTGTGCACTTTTCTCATTTTTCAATATGATTTGTACTCATTCTGTATGTTCAATACTTCAGTGCGTATGCACCTATGTCATTTGTTACTCATTGTATATACATTTCGTCATTTGCTGATACGTTCTCAACTCCAGTGCGAGTACACTCATGTCACTTGTCAACATGATTTTCTGCCATTCTGTTTATTTGTTCTGAAAATGCTACAGAATTTTTTCAGTGCGTGTGCACTCTGTTATCTGTCAAATAATTTGTATATACAGTTTTCTGATTTGCTACTACGTTTTGTACTCACATTTTGTCTTTGTCTGATATATTTTGTACTCGGTGCGTGTGCACCACATTTAATTTAAGTACTACATTTGAATATTCTGTAAATTGTAAAAATTGATTAATTAAAAAAAAAATTTCTTGCGATGGCAAGTCCAAATGACTCACCATCGATGCCAAATTTTTGCCCCCCCAGTGGAGGGTTATGAAACACGTATGTAACGTAGCAGCGATGGTGAGGCATGATAAAATCTTTGACCAGAGAGCCATTTATCGTGGTTAGTCTGCGCTTGACCGACGGAGTGTTGCGAGCGGCACTCTGTCAGTAGTCGTCGTGCAGTACAGTTGCGAGCAGTGTCAGTGGACAGTCTGTCGGTAGTAGCAGCCCAGTGCAGTTGTGTGTGAGGAGTCGGCGGGCGCCGACATGGCATTCTGGTCAAGATTCAGGACGGGGTATATTATTTTTTAAAACAAGGTAATCAATCAGCAATGCCCTTAGCTAATAATGTAAATTAATTGTAACTAATTTGTCCAATAATCACCCCAATAATAATTTTGATTTCAAAGCAATTTTTTACAAAAAGAACGATTTAATTGAACCAACGATTTCCTTCCATTTCCTTTAAAGTAAAGTTTGTTAAATTACAAAAAAAAAAAAATTATTTGCAATGCATATCCTCCGAGCCGTGGCCAACAATAAGAGCAGAAATTTGACATGCAGTTATACTGAGGTAAGAAATTAATTCTGATTATTTGCACAGGGCCAAAAACCGATATTTCGGTTTAATTGAATTTTCATTGTCACTGAAGTTTCTTTATCACTGAGTTGTTTTTCATTATTTTCGTGACAGCTTAGACCATGAGTCAGATTGCGATCAAACATTTAATTGTCATTGTCAGTAGATTTTTTTATTGCAGGGAGGTTACGTTTGGCTCCCATTTCTATTAAATATTGTCCTTTTAAAATTCTCTGGGGAGCTTACACTTAGCTCAATGTGCATTAGCATTTAAAATAATATCCTTTTAAAGTTTTTGTGGGGAGGTTACACCATTAATGCTGAATGCATGTGCGGTGACTGTCACATTACAAATATCTTCAAAAATGACGACTTTACAGAGGCTTTGTTAAAAGATTTGCATACGACATTGTAAACTCACGTAATTCCACCAGTAAGGAGTTTCCTCTTAATCTCTCCTTCCATCTTTGTTTACTAATTTGAAACTGATACCAACACACACACTCATCGTTAAGTTTGACTGTAATTTCCTGACAGCTATTAAAATGGGTGGTGTCTGTTCTTTCAGAAATATCTGAAAGAACAGACGCCATGCATTGATATAGTCGATTCAGCTTGTTAGGCAATGAAACCACAACTTTCCGTGCAGATGCACATTTGCAGTGACCTCCAGCAAGAATCTAAAATTAGCTTGCGTGGAGGACACGGACGGGGACCTTGGATAAGTGACGATAGGTGAGAATATGAGTTGGTCGGGGAGCCTGTGGAAAAAAGTCCATACATTTGAAATAAACATTGTGTTAACAGCTGGCTAGTAAGCAGAAGATCCCTGGTTCGAGTCCCAGTCTGTCAGACATTTCCACTTGTCGCCTCTGACTGTCGCAGTGCTTAAGTAATTTCCTGAGATATTTGGACGTCTTTCAGTTTGTGAGGCTATTCGAAACTTACTATCTTCAGGCTATCTATCAACAAATCTATTAACAACAGCTGCAAATCAATTTGATCACGAACGATATTTAGGTTCTGAAATCACATTTTATTTTTGATGATAATTCAAAACTTTAATTTCAATGAATGATTTAGGGTCTCCTAATGTGGATACTCTCCTATATGTAAAAAATCAAATTAATGATATCAATTTTATAAAATTTATCAGTCTTGCACTGGATTCACTGTTACTCCAACAAATTTTAGGATCTAATACATTTTTTACATATCTGTGAAAAATTGTGTTTGTGATATTCAAATCAACATTCAATTTCAGGACATCATCAGCTTAATACAAATTAATTTATTTTGGTACTAGAATTTGCATTTAATAAACATTATGAATTTGTTAATCTGTAACTTTTAGGGTATTAATTACACCAAGTTTCTATACAGCCTGGTAAGGTTGATGGAGTTATTTCTGTTATTTAAATTTCAGTTGATGTCATATAGATTCATCATGTTGGATAAATAATTAACACTTGTCACATATATAGTAACTATAGTTATATGAGTATATTTATTTTTGTGATATTAATTAGAAATAACCTACAACCAAATACGAAGCCAAATAACAATCACACTCCTACTCATGGACATATTTGAAATAAGGTTTCAAGAGTGTACACTTCATGAATTTTGTGGTTTTATGCTTTTAATGCATATTTAGACGGAACCATGTCTTACATTCCTCCAAAAAACTATCAGCATGTCCTTAATATTTATAAAAAAATTATTTTATGAATATGTGATGGCATTAGTTTGTGCCAAGGGAGAAGCTGATATAATTCAACATTTATTTAGTTCAATAAAATGAAGTACAAGAACATGTTTCTTATGGTCAGACGCTGATCAATACATTTAATAATATTTAATTTTATCTTGGGTGCTCCAGTTCATTATACATCAAGATCTGGTAGACTGACTCTCTTGTTTTTACCATCACCTACTAGCATAGCACATTTCTTCTAAATGTATGGCCATAAGCATTTATTCCGGCATCACCTACAGCTGCTGTTGTTCATATGTTTGTTAAACACAATGCTTGTATTTTTAAGTTACTACACATTTATAAACAGTTTAGATTGATGTACTTTGTGATATACTTTTACTATTCCGCATATATTTATTGGCTCTTGAAAAAATAATACATTTTTCTTTTGTAAGAAAACTGGCTCATTTCCATGTGGGTCTGTGAGAATTGTGCTGTATATGTATTTGTCAAGTGTAATTACATAAAATGGATGCATATATAGAAGAGAGTGTTGTACTGTAGAACAGATTTCAAACTATTTTCTGTAACATAAATTTAACGTATTTTCTCAGTCCATTATGAAATGATTGCATTACTTTATGTGTACTGCTGCCTTCTTCTGAAATTACAGAAATTACTCTTGAAGAGTAAGGTTTTCAAAATATGGAAAACAGTTCCGAGTTACCACAAGTCCATGCACCTAGAAACAAATATTCTATTCAGATCTGAAAGTGTCACAATTGAGGAAATCTTGTGCATGCTGTATAAAACTTTCTGTGTCACATCTCTGCTCTGCTGCACTCCAACAACAAATAAAAGACACCAAATGAAGAAGAAGCTTTATGAAAACCAGGTACAAGTCAAAAACATTTTGAAGTAGATGCAATTGGCCGCTGACACAAATTTACATTTCCAAGAAGGAAAAATTTATAAGACATGAAAGGAAGTGAATTCGTTTCTAAATATCGTGTGTTCCATGGTAGAAGCCCTTCTCCTGTACAAGATCATGCATGGTTGATGATGTTTGGCTTCACTGTTCACTTATCATGTAACAAGATTTTTTAAAAAAGCATAAAGAACTTTACTCACAAAAAATCTTTGTAACTGAAGAACTAAAACCATCCTCGAAATAGCTTTTATATATCATACAACACTTAAATATTCATAACTCGTAATATTTAGAAATTCTGCAGAAAGCACAACCCCAAACCACACAGCAAAATTTAAAAAAGTAGAAAATGCTTGAAAATGCTTATGGCAGTTTCTAGTGCACATTCATCCACGTGATTCTAAAATTGTTTACATTATTGAAGCATCAAGCAGGAATGCCTAGGTACACCATGCTCCAGGTACAGCACCCTCCCCTACTATAGTATTATGTTTGTGTTGTTTTCTTTTTTTGATTGTATTAATAGGGAAGATGTACACTAGGAGCACCAAGGTACGTGTATGGTATGATCATGTAGGTGTTATATCTGCACACAATACAATAATGTAACATTATTTCATTATATCCAGTAGATAATGAGAAAATAATTGAAGTCATCAAATAGCGTATTAGGACAGAGTATTCATAAATATTTAGTGTCAATTTTTTGAAAGTGAATAAGAAAAATAAGTTAGAAGATGGATCAGGAAATATGAATTTACTTGAATTACGTTTAAAATTCACAACGAATGTAGATAGTTAATTACTGTGTCTGCTTCAGTAAATTACTTCCAGGGTGGGAATAAGATATACTCAAATGTGGTTTTGCACTAAGTTTACAATTCAAAATTTGTAATAAAATATATCCCTAACATTTCGCCATCTCAGGAAAATGTAGACAAATAATGCCATAACTGCATTTTGTTTATTTTTGGTTATTTTGCTTACATTAATAAGTGTATGATATAATTTTACTTATTTGAATTTTCTACAGTACTATTACTTTTTATACACATCTCTTGAAGTTATCTGTTGTTGTTATATAAGTTAATCTACGCTACAGTTAACAAGCATTGGATACCTAGTCCAACAGCAGGTCTCTCGTTGATTCTCATACGCTTAGTCTTAGATGCACGATTAACATTTTACTATCACTGAATACCAAATTAAAGTAACGTCTGGTTTTAAAAATTACTGAGTTTAGTAATTAAAATACTATCTTCCTAATGCAGTTGAGAAATACTGTTACAATTAGTACACACTGACAAAACTAAGTAAGCGTCCACTGCTGGTGATGTAATGACTAACATTCTTCAGGGTGTGGTACCGCGTCGTTGTATAAAGTACTTTAATTATAAACTGTAAAACGAACTTTTCGACCGAATTACAACGACCTTGATGAGGGCTAGACTATTTTGGTGGGGGAGAGTTGCTCTATTTATTACAGACGCTCGGTGACAGTACGTCATTTGTGAAACTTCGTTGGCCCTAAAATATAATAGGCTAGACATGACGAAATGGAGAGGGTAGGAAAAGAGATACTCGTGGGCTATCCGGCTTGCCAGTGATTGGCGACAGTCTGTAAATCATCACTTGGTTTCTGTTGAGCACGTTTTCTTCCTGGTGTGCATGGAAATACACTGACAGTCCCCTCCTCCCGACCATAGCTGTTCCTTAGATGTTTCGCTATCGCCGATTTAGTGTTCATGTTCTGCGGTAGTGGAACACAACCATGACTGCGCCAGCCTATCTTTTTCTGCAAGAATTAAGGACGAGATAGGCGAAGAAGCGTAAAATATCAACAACTCGTTGGAAATCAAAGAAAGGGTGGGGGCGCGATGTCAGAAGTCTGTCTTTCAGTTGTGCAACATGGGGCAGCTGATGGAACGGAATAAAACGGTGTGAATTACTCAGCGAGCAGTTGCGGTACAATGTGGTGGTGTTCTTCATCATAACATGGCCCAGAGACAACATTTGGATATGAAGTCACACAGTCAAGGAAGAAAGACGAAGTGCTACGAGTGTAGCTTAGTAGTTTGGTATTGTTCATAGCATTGTTTCACATGCACGAGGAGCGTTCCGAACCACAGGCAGTGCTGCCCAGGGGAAACAATGTTGTCGAACATGGTCAGCAGATGATCGGTACACTGTGCAACAAGCAAGAGGGGAGCCACGTTACACAGCGTGTCCAATTGCAACCACATTTAACAGTACTGCAAAGCACGCAGGTCACGCTCCACAGTGGACAGCCACTGTATGTGTGTGGATCTTTGTCCGACGACCGGTACGTCGCATTCCATTGACATTCACCGGTCGGTGGTACTGTTTGCAATGGTGTTAAGAGTATAGGGGCTGGACCAATGAGCCCTTAGGTCCCGTGCTCTAGATGAGAATCTTAATTGGAAAATTCATATTTTGGATCTCCTAAAGCGACAAGTTTCAGCAACTTTTGCAATCAGAACAATTGCCAATTTTGAGGATGCAGAAATTAATAAGCTAGCACACTTTGCATACTTCCACTCTCTGATGTCATACGGAATAATATTCTGGGGCAACACAACACTTAGGTAGAAGATATTCACTGCTCAAAAGAAAGTAGTTAGAATAATATGTGGAGTTCATAGTCGGACATCTTGTATGCACCTGTTTAAAAGGTTAGGAATTCTTACAACTGCTTCACAGTACATTTACTCAGTAATGAAATTTTTTTCTCTACAACATCGACCAGTTTAAAATTAACAGCGACATCTATGATTACAATACCAGAAAAAAGAAATACCTATACTATCCTTTACTTAACCTATCTTTGGCACAGAAAGGGGTAAAATCTGCTGATATAAAACTTTTTGGTAAATTACCAGATGAAATAAATGTCTGACAGACAGCAGTAATAGTTTCAAAAACACATTGAAATCATACCTCCTTGACAACTCCTTCTATGCCATAGATGAATTCTTGAATATGAGTAAATAAATCTGGAGATATAATATATGCATTTTGTGCCATTAAAGGGAATGGGATAGATAACAGAAATATTTAGGTGTAACACTATAATGCAAAAAAAAAAACTTATTTCCTGTGCGCATTTCTTGTGCATTTGACACGTTCCACATCATAACGGTTTTTTCGTGCTTTTGATCAGTGGAACACGTAACTAACCAGCTAGCTAACTAACTAACTCGTATGAGAGCAGATTCAGTCTGAGTAGTGACTCTGGACGCACCATCATCTAGCGAGAATACGATCATTTTGTTGTAATGTGGGGAGGCACAATATAGCATGGGCCTACTGACCTCGACATCTTTGAACACTTTCCACTAACTGGTCAACTGAACTACGTCACCATACGCCTGCCCTATGTGCGCCTTTTCAGTGGTGCATTCGAACTTGACGTCATTTTTATGAGTAACAATGCGCGACAACATCGAAAAGCTCAGGTAGAGGAGTTCTTGGAACGAGATCATAGTCTGCGAACAGACTGCCCTACCCGTTCCCTCGACTTGAATCCCATAGGACACGTAAGGGATGCGTTGGGAAAAAGTGCTGCACCACGTCCATATGCACCAACGTCTACCCACGAGTTTGGAATGGCAGTAGTGGAGAAACGAAACGCCATACCAAGAGAACTCTTTATCAACCTCGTGGCCAGCATCGGACGCATAGCTCCATCCGGTGATCACATCCTGTTTAGAGACGGATCATCATAAGTGGCGATTACTTCAGTATAATTATAGTCTATGAAAGTAAGTATCATTCCTATTCGTCTTGTTGCGTATTTCTTTTCGTTACCTTCAGGTCTATACTTTAACTGTTCTCTTTACGTGTGGTCGAAGTTTCATCGGGGTATGTTACTTGGAAACGTCACACCATGGGAGAGTTAATTAACTCATCAAGTTTTACACATAACTGTATACGCAATGAACGGTTATGTCAAGCCTAGAGGGTGTTGAGATGCACGTCTGTCTGGGATAGTGCAATTGACAGCTGACTGTCATGAAAGACATGTATTCCGATTTGATTCCTGGGTCTGCACAATTTTATGTGGCCTCGCAGTCAATTTGCAAGAAACTAGGTAACACCATGTAATTCCTGCTCTGTGTATTCTGTAAGGATACACAGAACCTTCGATTCTTCTGTAACCGATAGGTAGAAAATAATAATGTTTATCGTCATGTTGCTATTTTGTGTGATTGAAAGACTACTTCTCACGATATCGGAGCTGTGCGTTCTGATGTAGGTAAATATTATTATTATTATTATTATTATTATTATAAAGCATTGACTCCCTTTCGCGTTTAGAAAGTGCCGCGTACCATTGTGGAACGATGGTGCTTTGTGCGAGCGAAGTGCGGTTGGAGAAGTAAAGTTTACTAAGAAGTTCCCGGACGTCACTCGCACTGCAAATGTACCTAAGGGCCAGTTTAAATTGAATTTGAAGATTATTACAAGGGGAGAATATAAGCAGAGTGTTAACGTCGGCCTCGACTGTTCTGTCCGAACAATGACACGTCGGACAAGGTTGACTCTGTAAAAAAAAACTTGGCACTTAGAAAGTAGTCGCAGGTTCGAATCCTGCCTCGGGCATGGATGTGTGTGGTGTCCTTAGGTTAGTTAGGTTTAAGTAGGTCTAAGGTCTAGGGGACTGATGACCTCAGATGTTAAGTCCGATAGTTCTCAGAGCCATTTGAACTTAGAATGTAAATGATTAAGCAAACACATATTTAGCGTAATTGACACTATAATTAAGAACTTGGACATAACGTCCATAGAACGTGTTAACACTTACGTCAATAACAATGACAGAGCTTGAGTGGTTTGAAAAGTTTAGAAATCACGTAGAAATGTCCATTCATTAACCACTCTGCGTTTTTCACACACGCTAGTCCCACATGCAACAAAATGACAGTATTTATCTGTAAGTTTTAACAAATTACAAATCTTATAATGACGCCTATGTAATGGTGCGTCCGTATTATACAGGAGATAAGAAGAGAGTGATATCGTCCGGCAGTGGACGATGGGTTGCACGCTTCACTTTTTTTTTTTTTAATATTCAAATGTCTTCAGAATCTGCGTTTAATATCGATATTTTTACATACGCGCTGATTTAGTCTATAGTTTCTTAGGCGCGACAGTGGCGCTGGATTCATGTCTCCTAGTATATCGTCAAAATACATCATTACAGTGCATAGGTAAATATTATACATTGACATATAAATGGCTCTTGGCCTCTTTCGTTACTCAAATCAGTATTTTATGTGACGAGATGTGGCGGTGTGAAAATACATCCCAGCGTAAAGGAAGCTGAGTAAGGTGAAAGTACAAAGTCTGGTAGACGTGAGGCAAATTAGGCTCAGTCCACTGAGTCAGGTGAAAAATGGTGTACGAAGGAACAGGTCTTTGACTCAATTGAGGAACGGCCTTAGTGTTCGCATAAAACGATTTAAGGAAATCAGGGTAAAAGTAAATCATGGTACTTGGGCGTGTAACAGTCCGACCTATTCACCACAGCAACAAAATGATCGAATGCAGTTGTTGCGTAGATGTACAGCTTATTTTTGCATTTCTGCAGGTTACGTCTCAAAACTGGACCGCTGTAGCAATTTCCGTTTCGAAAAAAAAAGTAACTGTTAAAAAACTAAAAGCAATTATTGTCCCCCTTTGATTACTTGTTTTAATTTTTGTGGTGTACATTTTCATAGCAATCTCAGAGGAGCTAATAAACTCCAATTTGGTGTCGTAATATCCTTCTTGGCCATATTTCGGTAGGGAACAGAGCACGTTGGCCGCGAGCTCTTTGTCTTTTGTTCTCTGGACTACAATAGAGAACGCCTCTAGTGGAATTACACGCGTCCGGCCAGTGGATCTGCCGGCTAGCTTGTTTGTGAAGTTTCCTTTCATATTTCTTTCGTGCTCAGATGCTTTTTTTAGTGCGAAATATGGTAGTAAGTCAGCTTACTCGGCTTAAAAATGCAATGGACAGCTTCAGATAATACCTTCTGTACATAAGCAATTTACACGTCCTTCCACCTACCAATTATATGTTCATTTTTGGAACAGTATAATAGCTTTGGTGCGTTATGCCATTCACACACTCCAGTTCATGCATAATGGAGTTCTATCTGTAGAATCTCAACTACAAATCAGTCAGAGGACAATTAGCATACCTCAGCTACTGCGATGTTGGAAATACGTTGGGACAGCATATCTTAAAACGAATATCTGAGGTACCAAACGTCTTTTTCTCGAAACAGAGCGAGGTGAAGAAGTGCTAAAGACACTGTGTCGTATGCGGGAGCAGCAGGTTTCTAACCTCCTCCTACCAATCCGAACCAAGTTTTCCGTGGTTTTCGAGGTTCTTCGCTACAAACGAGTGCCCGGGTGGTTCTTTTTAAAAAAGCTTCTCCATTGTTATTCTGTTCGAGCATAGCTCCGGCTCTAATGACGTTTGTCATCGACGGGAAATGGAATCTTAACCTGTATTCTTTAAAATGCATGTGGGTCACTTCATAAATAATGCACAGGTTGGTAACACGTCGAAGTGAATAATACGTCGATATTCTTGCTTGCAAAAGTTGTACCGGAAGGCTCGTGGAAGAAATCTATGGGATGCCTTCTACGATAATATGCTCTGTTTTATAATAAGGGATATTATAAATCTCCGGATTGATCTCGGATGCTATTGACGGCCAAAGATCTTACATTCATTTCGAAACATTAGACGAAAAAATTCGAATGAAATCCATAATGCTTTAATTAAATGAGTGAGGTGATAGCGGACACTAGTATAGTTTCTCGTTGTGGTAATCGTTTTCGTGAAGGTTGTGCGAGCATAAACGACAATCGACCAAGAAGGTGGTAAGCGTCAACTGATAGGTGCAGTGTGAAGCATGTGGCAGACACTCTTGAATACTGTATGTCAGTTAAATTCATATGAAGAAGTAAATGTGGGAAATATTAGAATACAAAAATACAGTGAATAGCCGGTGGAAAAAAAAGTTACAATCACTGCATGTCTAATGACAGATTTCCAACTCGGTAGCTTCATGAATAGTTTGTAGGGTCATCTTTGGGATCCATATCGCTTCTTTGTGACTAATTTGTTGCATATCTAAAATGTAGAACTCATTTTCTGGAAATTAGGAATCAAATACAGCCCGTACTTTTTCCCCCCATAATTAGCTCGAAGCAGTCACAACGGCAGGATCCCACAACGCGAAGACTGTTTCCTCTCCAAAATACGAGCCCGACAGTGTTCTGGATTCTGAGGAATGACCCTGAAACTTGTTGAGAAAATTAAGGAAGAGGATGTGTTTGCCATCAGATTAGATGTAACTAAGTTGCCAGTATTTTTTCAGCCTTAGCAGTACATGCTAATTCTTTGAGTGAATGCGCTAGTGTCAGCTGTGCCATAGACGTCGTCAGTTTAGTTCTTTTTACAAACAGAAAAACTGATGTTTTGAAATGCTGAAACGTCAAACTTTATTGCCTACATTTTCAGTCTTAGCACAATTCGACGATTTTTTAAGTGTATAGTGTTATCTGATAAGATTACATCATGTAATAGAGCCCATTTGTATCTAAAGGGCGGTAGGTAGTAGTAACATGTTCACGATTTTGCTACTGCTTCTGTGTAACCCCAAGGATTCTCACAACTGACACCCGTTAAAGGCGCAGATCTTATATCTAGAGTACTTCGATGGCTCAAATGGCTCTGAGCACTATGGGACTTAACTTCTGAGCTCATCAGTCCCCTAAAACTTAGAACTACTTAAACCTAACTAACCTAAGGACATCACACACATCCACGCCCGAGGCAGGTTTCGAACCTGCGACCGTAGCGATCGCGCGGTTCCAGACTGTAGCGCCTAGAGCCGCTCGGCCACTCCGACCGGCGGTACTTCGATGATATTATTATTGGTGTTAATATTATCACACAACTATTTAAATAAGAATAAGGGAACCGTAATCGATTGTTTCAGATCGGTCATTTGCCTCGAATGTATCTGTTCGTTAGTATCAGATATCTCGTGTTTGTTACTTCAGTCCTTCTATCATTATAGTTGATTCATATTTGCCTGAAGTGACTTGATTCACTAGCAACATGCTGTTTTCAGTATACGTCATCACTGATCGCTAAAGCCTAGATAATGAATCAAAGTGAAATGTTTTTCATTTTTTTCTGTTCCTGTGTTGGTGCTGCTAAAAATTGTATCATTTTAATGTCCTCTGCGCAGATACCAAATACACCTGTGTTACGATATTTGAACAACGTTTATCCATGTCCATAAACTGACGCCAACACGGTAACTCTATGGAAAAATCACTCTACACTTAACACAATCGTAGTTTGTACCTGAGGTTTTGCGTAAAGAAACTGAGGTTATCAGGGCATCAGATAGTGACTGGAGTTATTAATTAGTTTCGTAGTACAGAAAAAATAGCAACACCAAGAAGGAATTTTGCGACATTAACGACAGTTGGTACGCGTGCTTTTACATGATACTATGAGGATTCAAATAAAGTTTGCTTTACATAAGCAGTATAAAGGTCGAGAGCGTTGGTCACCTTTGAGATTAGACGCGGTGAGCTGATGTTAGTCAAGAATGCCATTAAGGCGGCAAAGACGCCATTAATAGCACCTCACTGAGTTTGAACGACGTCGTGTAACACGGCTACAAGAAGCTGGACGTTCCTTCTGCGACAGTGAAGAAATTCTTGGCATGAATGTAGGCACTGTACATGACTGCAGGCAGCGCTGTCTGGGCTGCGGTTTTGTATGACAGTAGGAGCACTCTCGTGGTTATCTCGCACATCCTGACTGCAAATTTGTGCGTCAAGTTGCTGATTCGACCCACTGTGGTGCCATTCATGAACAGCATTCCAGGGGGTGTTTTCCAACGGGATGATATTCCCCCACACGTCCCGTTGTCGTAACGCAACATGCTCTGCAGAGCGTCGTCATGTTGCCATGGCTTGTTCGATTCTTAAAACGAGCAGGTACGGGACATCGGCGGACGAGAACTCCAGCATCAGTCACAAACAGCATTAGTCGTCCCTGTACTGAACTACCGAGTGCAACAGACATCCAACGCCATCCCATACACTGACAGCCGACACCTGTAGAGCACAATGGATGCATGTTTTCAACAGTCGCGCTATTATATCAGTTATTAATGTACCGGCGTTTCACATTTGCCATGACTTATCTCGCTCTTACATTAATCTGTGATCTTGCAATGTTAATAACTTAAATATGTTACCTAGAGAAATCTAATCCCGAAATTTAATTGCTGTACATTCCTAATTTTTTGGGTGCTGCAATTTTTTCCGTCGTGCGACTGGGGCAGATCGGCTTGAAGTTACGACTTGCTTTTCACGATGATGTTCATCTGACACAGGCAGCTAAAGAAAGGTGGTCCACCTACAGATATGAGAAGTAAGCGTGTCGTGCGGAGGAGCCCGGTTCAATTCCCGTTACTCTCGTGGGAGGACAGGAGCTCGGAACAGTCAGCCTCGTAAGGCCATTTGAGGTGATACTTCAGCAAAAAATAGCAGCTATAAGGCCTGGAATGCTGACAGCGACTGGGAGAGCGGTGTGCTGATACCATGTCCCTCTAGACTGCATGGAATGACCCACAGTACTGCAGAGGAAGACACTGCTGCTTGACGACAGAGTGTGGACATATGTGACTGAAGGCTATGTCTTTTTTTTATTTTTGGCTAAAGTATTGTAATTTATTGCATTTAACTAATTAACTACTCTCATGTACCTTAATTTTATTGAAACGTTTCTCTCAACAGATGACATCATTTTCATAACCGTGGTATGCCAATTGGTTGCACTACCGCATAACGAAAAAAAACTAGAGATTCAAATACAACTTGATAAATTACATTACATAGCAAGAGCCAGAATCTAAGTACCAGGGTAATCCCAAAAGTAAGGCTTCCTATTTTTTATAAGTACATAGACCTGTTTATTTCTACTATGGTTTACATCAAAAATGAAATTTTCACTTTACAGCGGAATATGCGCTGATATTAAACTTCCTGGCAGATTAAAACTGTCTGCCGGACCGAGACTCGAACTCTTTCCGGCACACAGTTTTAATCTGCCAGGAAGTTTCATATCAGCACACACTCCGCTGTAGACTGAAAATTTCATTCTAGAAACCGCCCCCAGGCTGTGGCTAAGCCATGTCTCCGCAGTATCCTTTCTTCCAGAAGAGCTAGTTCTGCAGGGTTCGCAGGTGAGCTTCTGTGAAGTTTGAAAGGTAGGAGACGTGTTACTGGCGGAACTAAAGCTGTGAGGACGGGGCGTGAGTCGTGCTTGGGTAGCTCATATGGTAGAGCACTTGCCCGCGAAAGGCAAAGGTCCCGAGTTCGAGTCTTCGTCTGGCATACAGTTTTAATCTGCCAGGAAGTTTCATATCAGTGCACACTCTGCTGTAGAGTGAAAATTTCATTCAAGAAACAGCTCCCAGGCTATGGGTAAGACATGTCTCCGCAGTATCCTTTCTTCCAGGAGTGCTATTTCTGCAAGGTTCACAGGAGAGCTTCTGTGAAGTTTGGAAGGTAGGCGACGAGGTACTGGCGGAATTAGAGCTGTGAGGACGGGATGTGAGTCGTGCTTGTGTAGCTCAGTTGATAGAGCACTTGCCCGCGAAAGGCAAGGTCCATAGTTCGAGTCTCGGTCCAGAACACAGTTTTATTCTGCCAGGAAGTTTCATGGTTTACGTCAGTTTACAGCTTGAACATCTAGCTATTTTTCGACATAATCACCATTTCTGTCGACGAATTTTTGTAGACGCTGTGGTAGTTTTTGTGTGCCATGTCATTCCAGAAAGCCGCCATGCTGTTCATAAAGTTATGAACCTCTTCTTTCGCCTTGTCGTCGGAGATGAATCGCTTTATGGCCCAATGTTCTTTTTACTTAAGGATCAGCTGATAGTCACCAGGTGCCAAGTCAGGACTATAAGGTGGGTGGGCGATTATGTTCCACTGAAACTGTTGCAGCTGAGCAACGATTTGCCGAGCGAGGTGTGGGCGAGCGTTGTAATGGGAAATGTATACGCCCTTGCTCAACATTCCTCTTTTCCGGTTCTCAATTACCCGTTTGAGTTTTTTCAGAGTCTCATAGCACCTGTCAGCCTTAATTGTGGTCCCAGTCGGCATAAAGTCGACCAACAATACCCCTCTCCTATCCCAAAAAACGGTTGTCATGACTTTACCGGTAGGGTGCAAACTCTCTACACCACTTACAAACATTTTTGACATCCATGCACGACTCACCATACACTTCCGTCAATTGGCGATGGATTTTAATCGGCACAGTGCCCTTTGTGTTCAAAAACCGAATAACTGCGCGCAATTCGCACTTGGCGGTAACATCCAATGGGAGCTCCATTCTCAACGGCTGCCAAGCAAAGACAGCGCCTCAGCGCGGCGTGCGCATGTTTACACAAAACGCGTGAAGCACTCTTCGTAACAGTGTGACCAACTGCCACACAAACATAGCTCTGTACCTATAAAAAAATAAGAGACCTTACTTTTGGGATTACCCTCGTATTTCTGGCTGTGAATAACACCTCCGTCATATATAAAATGGAGTGTCAATTTAACGTAAACTCTTTGTTCAGATACACTTCAACATTAAACAGTTTTTAAAGTTTGTTGACATTGTAAACCAGGAGGTACGCGATCTGTTGTAATTCTTTGATTCATATTTGGGTCTGGAATCGAATTAGTCAAGATCGAGCGTGAAATTTTGATTTGAATGAAGACTAATTTCGGCTAACAATGAAGTCATGTTCAGACCATAAAACATTCTTGATTAGAGCTGGTGCCATCATGGCTTCACATATCGTTAAAGTGCTTCATAAACTGACAACATCCATACATACCATAGTTAAAATCAACTTTACAGATGGCCTAGAACGACGAAAAGCTGTTTTTAATTGTGTCATGTATGAATGTTGTCATTTTCAGAAAGTTTTCAATCATGTGTGAAGGCGTGACGACAGCAACACTAACAGAGAAGGTTCTTAGGTGTGAAGATGGATAGGTTGTTAGCCGAAACTAGTAATCCATCAAAATAAAGAAGATTTCATGTTAGATCTTGGGGTTTTGAATCCCTAATATAAATAAAAGCAACCAATTGTTATTGAGCGAGTCAAAGCGCTATCGATATACGCTTTGCTATACACTTCCTCACAAAACCCAATGTAATACAGAAACGTAGTCATTAAACTGTGACAAATACCAGCAGCTCTTATGGGTGTAAATTGACGCATGTCTAAAGTTCGTTACTATTTATTAAAATCAAATTTAAATGATGTAGTAAATTTGCAAAGCGTCGCTTAATATACAAGTGCCATGTGTGCAACTCGTTACTGTGTTTAAAATCAATTCTATTGTAAATAAGCATGAATTAAAGGTAGCAGTTGTAGTGCATGATTCCTCTTACGCTTACGGTTCATTATAGTGCAATATATGGAAAGGAATGTATTTACAATATACATATCGATTTACGTAAATATATTCGAATACTCATGAGCGTAATAAATTTCAAATTACATGAAACTTTCATATTTAATAAAGATGACAAAGAGTAGGATCATTGACACTGGCACTGCTGGCGTCATACGCGTGGCACAGAATCGCCGCTTTGTGAGCATTGGGGTGGGGATGGGGGGCGGGGTGGGGGGGATGGGGGGGGGGTCAGGGGCGATAGCAGACACACATTTCTAAAATTCACATCGGTTGTAAAATGCTTTCAAAATAACGTAGAAGAAATTTACACGTGTCGTACTTACAACAAATCATTAAAATCGCCAGGAACCCCCTACATTACAAATAAGTGAAGATAAACGCGGATGTCAAACATAACAACAGCATTCATCTGAATCTTATGGCTCTTCAGGATATAAGGACGTAGTACATTTAAAATTATATGAAACTTTACATTTGAGCTAGACGGAAAATAGTAAGGCCAGTGAAGTACGCGACGACGTCATAAACGTGGTAAAAAATTAGCGCTTGAACAGGCATGAGCAAATTACATAAATTCACAAACGCTTTAAAATGACATAGTAAATTCAAGTAGTGACTGCCAGTTTTTCAGATGTCGAGGAGGCAAGCACTAGTAGCAGTCTTGGTGGCACTGACAAAGTCTTAACCGCCATTCTCTTCAGTGATTATCGGATTTGACTCAGTATGATTTTTATGTGACAGTGTTTACCCAAACTGGAACAGTTCCCAACATGGCACTGTGTGGCATAATGATTATGAAACAATGAAAACTGTCACAGTGTAAATATGGATTACATGCAAGAAACAGAGTGCTTTATCCGCTTCTTACAAGTAAACGACAGATGCTAGATGGGTAATATGAGTCACATTTCTGCATTATGTAACTTTTAAGGAAATTATGTACGAAAGTGACTGCACAACTTATATCTAGGGTTCCCAGAAACTGCTCGTATTTTTGTTCAGTCACATAATGACATGAAAACGCATCACAAGTGTCAATAGGCGCCATAAAGGTATCTTGTACAGTGCCTTGTGAAAAGTGAGAGATCTCAGATTAAAGTTCTATATATAGCACATATTTATGGATAGAACGCAGGTAGTTAAATGCTATTCACAGTAGAATGACGGCTAACATTCGTTCCTGCAGACATGGCATAACTACGCTGTAAGACAAGAACAAGCGACGCACCACGAAGGAATTATCCGAATACGATGGAAATCGGTAGATGTACATGTGCAGACAAACAAATTAGTGTAACGCCAGAAAAACTGGATGATTCTTTCAAGAGAAAGAGCTTCTCAAATTGAACAAGTCAATAACGCGTTAGACCATCTCTGGCCTTTATGCAAGCAGTTATTCGGCTTGGCATTCATTGATAGAGTTCTTACGAAGGGAACATCTGGGAGGTGCATCGAGTTATTAGCTCCCACTTCACCTGCCTATAGTATGTATAGGCACCCATCACACCCTAAAACTGAAGGTGCTAATACGGCCTGTTAAAGTTTGGGCCACTATTTATATACAGAAAAAAAACGTGGCAAGCGAGAGAGACTCCCGTCCAGGCGACCCTAGTTCGAGACCCGTCTGTGCTACTTTTGTCTCGTTTTTTTCAAATGGCTGTTTAAATTTATAATTAATCACGAAATATTTAAATATTATTTTTGGTGCAGAGCTGCAAACAGCATTAAATGAAACCAATCATACCGCAAAGAAGCGGACAGGCAATAGTGTACTAAAATTGTTTCTTTCAGCTTTCGGGATTGCAGGGCAGAACAGCAGATTTTATGATGTGTTTTACAGGTCGACGCAGGCTGCGGATGGTGTTACGTATATTATTAACAGTGCAGAAAGATAGTTTACCTTCATAACATAAAAGAAATCTTGCTGTGCGTAGTTCTGGTCTGGCAAACATTATAGTAAAAACATTTTTTCTCAGAGAATAGTCACATGTTCTCGTGTTAGTCGTGGTACTTATTATAGAAAGTCAGATCCAGAATAATAACATAATATATTTTGTTTTGTTGAAAATTAATGCTCCAAAGAAAGTCACAGCACAGTACCCTAAAAGGTATTTCAGGGCTCTTTTCGTAGCAACATATTTTATCTCACCCATTCGTCAATATATTAGTTGTTTCGCGAGCAATAACAAAGACAGCGAAACCATGCTGGGCTTACACTGCGGCAAGATAACGGCCGCCCGCATGCGGTGAGAATTTCTACTGCCTGTCTTCATGCATGCCAAACCCTATCTTGATCAGTAAGGTCGTTTGATCTTACTCCAACTGAGGACGTTTGCAGCATTGTTGGCAGGGCCTCCCAACCATTTCGAGAGTTTGGTTATCTGACGCGTCAATTGGACAGAACTTTGCAAGATGTCTCTCAGGAGGTCATCCAAGAACTCTGTCAATCAATCCATAGTGCTCAGAGCCATTTTTTGATGGTACAGTCAGCTGTTTACGGCACGACATACACTCCTGGAAGTTGAAATAAGAACACCGTGAATTCATTGTCTCAGGAAGGGGAAACTTTATTGACACATTCCTGGGGTCAGATACATCACATGATCACACTGACAGAACCACAGGCACATAGACACAGGCAACAGAGCATGCACAATGTCGGCACTAGTACAGTGTATATCCACCTTTCGCAGCAATGCAGGCTGCTATTCTCCCATGGAGACGATCGTAGAGATGCTGGATGTAGTCCTGTGGAACGGCTTGCCATGCCATTTCCACCTGGCGCCTCAGTTGGACCAGCGTTCGTGCTGGACGTGCAGACCGCGTGAGACGACGCTTCATCCAGTCCCAAACATGCTCAATGGGGGACAGATCCGGAGATCTTGCTGGCCAGGGTAGTTGACTTACACCTTCTAGAGCACGTTGAGTGGCACGGGATACATGAGGACGTGCATTGTCCTGTTGGAACAGCAAGTTCCCTTTCCGGTCTAGGAATGGTAGAACGATGGGTTCGATGACGGTTTGGATGTACCGTGCACTATTCAGTGTCCCCTCGACGACCACCAGTGGTGTACGGCCAGTGTAGGAGATCGCTCCCCACACCATGATGCCGGGTGTTGGCCCTGTGTGCCTCGGTCGTATGCAGTCCTGATTGTGGCGCTCACCTGCACGGCGCCAAACACGCATACGACCATCATTGGCACCAAGGCAGAAGCGACTCTCATCGCTGAAGACGACACGTCTCCATTCGTCCCTCCATTCACGCCTGTCGCGACACCACTGGAGGCGGGCTGCACGATGTTGGGGAGTGAGCGGAAGACGGCCTAACGGTGTGCGGGACCGTAGCCCGGCTTCATGGAGGCGGTTGCGAACGGTCCTCGCCGATACCCCAGGAGCAACAGTGTCCCTAATTTGCTGGGAAGTGGCGGTGCGGTCCCCTACGGCACTGCGTAGGATCCTACGGTCTTGGCGTGCATCCGTGCGTCGCTGCGGTCCGGTCCCAGGTCGACGGGCACGTGCACCTTCCGCCGACCACTGGCGACAACATCGATGTACTGTGGAGACCTCACGCCCCACGTGTTGAGCAATTCGGCGGTACGTCCACCCGGCCTCCCGCATGCCCACTATACGCCCTCGCTCAAAGTCCGTCAACTGCACATACGGTTCACGTCCACGCTGTCGCGGCATGCTACCAGTGTTAAAGACTGCGATGGAGCTCCGTATGCCACGGCAAACAGGCTGACACTGACGGCGGCCGTGCACAAATGTTGCGCAGCTAGCGCCATTCGACGGCCAACACCGCGGTTCCTGGTGTGTCCGCTGTGCCGTGCGTGTGATCATTGCTTGTACAGCCCTCTCGCAGTGTCCGGAGCAAGTATGGTGGGTCTGACACACCGGTGTCAATGTGTTCTTTTTTCCATTTCCAGGAGTGTAGTTAGCTGTGTGCTGAAGGACCACACCTGCAATACGATTTTGTTAATCATTCACAGTGAGCGTGCAGTTCATGCATAATTACTTTTTTACTTAGCGTTTCGAAGTTTAAGGTGGTTAATTTATGAGAAACTTTGAACTGGAAAGGTGTGTCTCACGTGGAGTTCTAGTGTTTTAGAGAGAGTTCTGATACTTGGTAAAGAATATGTTATTAATCCTTCCGTTTGGTACAACTTTGAGGTGCGTCACACAACCTACGAAGGAGCCTTCGTCAGTGTTTTTCAACTTCTATATGAGGGGTGACAAAAAAGTACCGTGAATGAATTTGTTTAGCAGGCACC
The DNA here is from genome assembly GCF_021461395.2 of Schistocerca americana. NCBI lineage: Eukaryota > Metazoa > Arthropoda > Insecta > Orthoptera > Acrididae > Schistocerca > Schistocerca americana. The sequence continues at coordinate 60,491,658 of NC_060124.1, read as the reverse complement.
ACCTACGGACGCCAGTTGCTGTACAGGGTGTTGGAAAATTCTCATAACAAATTTTTAGGACTTTTAGAGTGGCTCTCATTAATAATCGAAGAAACTGCTCGTGTTTTCTTTGGCAGGTTCTCTTTAACGTGATGAATTACGGCCTCTTCATATTCTGGTGGGCGGCGTCTACTTGGAGCACCATAATCACGCCTGCTGACGGTGAAGAAATTCCTTCTCGGAGCCGTTGCATAATTGTGGCGGAAAGGGTATACGATGGATTTGGACGTTGTGGAGAATGATTTTGATAAAGGCGACGAGCAGCTCTTCCATTACCGTGAGCTTCGCCATATGGAAGGATCATGTCGGTCTATTCTGCAAACATGTTCTTAAACATGCTACTCTAACACTCACAGACCCGTGAATGAGGCTCTAACCAGATCAGAGAGGTATGGTAGATGTCAAATGACATCAGCCGATCCGACGTAAGCGACCGCTACCATGTCTAGCGTGTTGCATACCTTCCTAGCATACATCTTTCCAAACGGCTTTAGCACGGAAACGGTGTGCTTCCCGACACGGGCTCCTATTCAAAACGTTATGAACTCACTCACCTCTACAAGTCATAGAAGTTTGTAATGGGAATTTCCGAACACCCTGTATATTTGTCCGATAGTCTGAACCGTTGAGACAGGCATCATCAAGTTGGAACACGTTCTGACGTGAAACTTCCTGGCAGATTAAAACTGTGTGCCGGACCGAGACTCGAACTCGGGACCTTTGCCTTTCGTGGGCAAGGTCCCGAGTTCGAGTCTCGGTCCGGCACACAGTTTTAACCTGCCAGGAAGTTTTATATCAGCACACACTCCGCTGCAGAGTGAAAATCTCATTCTGGAAACGTTCTGACGTGTCATTCAGCCTCCAGTGGGATTGTGTTTACCGTGTCTGTCGCGCTTCGTAGATTTCGAAGAAAGCATGACCATTAATATCTATCTATTGGAAGTTGCAAAAAAACTGCCAAAGAATCTCATGAAATGTTGAAATTGTTTTATGGCGATAATGCTGTAACTCTTACAACTGGTATGAGTGATTTAAAAGTGGAATCGAATCGGTAAAAGACAAGTTACGTTCGGGACGTCCAGTAGCCTCAAAAACAGAAGAAAATGGATAAAAGTTGCAAATGCTATTCGCTCAAATAGGTGTATAACTATTCTAGAGCTTACGGAAGAACTTAGCGTTTCCTGCAGGTCCGTGCAAAGCATTATAACCGATAATTTTCAAATGAGACGACTAAGTGCCAAACTTAATCCCTGACTTTTGAGTGTTGAAAAGAAGATAAACTGTGTGTCAGTTTGCACGGAGTTTAAGGATCGTCTTAATTTAGATTCGCACTTCATGTCCAAAATTGTAGCTGGAGATGAAACTTGGGTCCATGGGTCAATGGAAAACCATTGAATCTCCTCTTCTTAAAAAGCTGCGCCAGTCAAAAGCGAGTATTATACTTACGCTCATTGCTTTATTTTCGATACTGAGAGCAGAGTACTATCAGAGTTCGTTCCAAAGGGACGTCGAATATTACGAGATCCTATTGTAACGTTTGTGGTACGATGTACAAAGAAAGAGACCAGAAAAATGGACCAATGGCTTCCTACTTCATCACGACAACACGCCACGTCACACCTTCCTTTTGATTCGCTAGCTTTCAGCCACAAAAAGCGTTCCTCTCGGTACAAATACACCTTACTCACCACATTTAGCATCATGCGACTTCTGGCTCTTCCTAAAAATTAAATCCGTGCTTAAAGGAAAAGGTTTTAGTACCATGCCTGACGTTGAGAGGGCCACAAAAAGCACCTGAACGCTCTTCCAAGAGAGGCCTTCTAGAAATGCTTCCAGTTATGGATTCAACGTTGGGATAAATGCATTGCTAGCTATCGTCAGCGCTCTGAATAAGATTCAATCAAATTCCATCTAAGCTTATTACTTTGTTTCTAATAAAATTATTCACTGTGTTTTTTATCGTACCTCGTAGATTTTGCTTTGTTTGATTTTCTTCCATGCTGGAATTCTATCTGCCACATATCTAATCAACAGAAAAAGAAAAAAGAAAAAAAACAATGCTACCTTGGAATTAAACGACCAAACTGATTTTCCGTATTCCCCTTTGTTAAATTAAACTTTAATTACAAATAATACGTTGAAGTTGTAAATTCAAGTGTATTTTTCGTAAATCGTTAAATTATCTCCACACAAAACTTTATTTCCTTTGTCGTTAATGTAAATATTTCTACGTGACATACATGATGTAATACTTTCATGATATATGTCATTTTCTATTTTTGTACAAACAATACCTGTGTAGCTCGTCCGTCATTTTATCTGTCTTTACAGTATTCCGTTGTCAGCTGACTGTACCCTAAGGGACCCGACACACAAGTGAAGGATCGCAGCGACTCCGCCACACACGAGCGATTAGCGCAGCAATTTCGACCAGTATCTCGACCGCCAATGAGTCGATACGTTTTGCTGTGGCAAAGGATCAGCTATGGTTAGCAGCAGTCGCAGCTGATCTGTATCTCCACAAATACTCGAAAAAATAAATTTAAAAAACTGGCGTTTTAATTTATTATTTACATATGCATTTTAACTTCAAGTAAGCACAGTTCACAGTTTGTTTTGGAGTCTCGACATGTCGTTAGAAATGTTGTCAATAGTAACACTGCTGATTAACACAACACTTGTCACGAATTGTAGAAGGGAGAATTTGGTTGACAAGGGTCTTTGGTGTAGCAATGTAATAGATTGGCTTGAATACTTAAATTCAAATGTCCACTTAGCAATACGGTAGCTACGCAGCAGTCTATTTAGAAGTTACAGATGAAATTGTTTCATAAATAGTTCAGAATAATTAGATGAAGCCCAGTGTATAATGACTATTACCATGAACCTCCCATCAGTTCTAGTTATTCAGCATAAGCTACAAAATGCTAATCACTGCAGAACCTGAGGACGTATTTTGTAGTACATCTTCATATAAATGGCAACTACGGCCCTAATTTCGCGTCTTGGAGTAGTTAGGTCTTCCTCAACGTGGTCAAAGTAAAAGGAAACAAAATTGGACAATCTTAGAGAAATGAATCGCAGCCGTATTGCCACACACGGCTGATAACCAGATGGGCAACCATATTGCTGCCCGAATCGCATGCGTCCCATGAGATTGTCTGTAAATGAAAAGCGCCCAGCTATCAGCGACCGATCGATGCGATTTTCCCACACACGTGCGATCTACGAAGGAATCCATCGCTCGTGTTTGGAGTCCTTAAGAAGCCGAAAGCCGGTTCGTTACCAAATGTATATAACTTTGTATAACTTTCGTAAGTGTTTCCTTGTTAATATTGTTATCTTGTACTGCCGAGCACCGAAGGAAAATTCGGCTAACGCAATAATTGTTATTTAAATATTTGCTGCGGAAGATATGACACAACGTGCAACAGAGGCCAAAGCTGTGCGTCGTAGATAAGACCGTAACAATCTCCAGAAGTAATTCATTTGTGCCAGGATGTTCACATTCTTCCTCCAGCCCACTTATGCTGTTGTATAGCACTGAAAAGAACAGGAGCTTGCGACCTTTCACATACCTATTGATGGCATCATTTTCCGTATGTACTGTTATTAAATAAATTAATTTGATTAACGATCGAGATGTCGGCCCATTATGCCTTTGTCAAGTGACAACTCATCACTATGTACACCAGGGGATAATCGTTCCTTTTGAGTGGCTACTTTCCTTGTGTCCGCCATGTTTAGGGATTCTATATGCATAATAAGACACGAGTCAACCTCACTTATCTCACTATGCATATGCAACATGTAAACCAGGTTGACGCAAGATCAATGTCTTGTTAAAAGAGATGCCGATGTACAGACGCACTTCAATGTGAAATGTCCCTTGAGAATGGCATAGTGGGCCGTCAACGTGATCGTGAATAAATCCATTTTATAAGTGTTCAGACGGAAAATGTTATTTCTAAAATAGTGCAAGTAAACAGAAAATAAGCTTATTTTATTGGGAGTAACTTTTCCGACTGAACGACCTTTCGAATATGAAATGTAGCAAATACCCACTGCGCTTGTTTCTGTCCAAACAGTGCAATGGAACGAATGCCCTAATACGAATTACCTTATATCCGCTGGGCTCACAGTAACAGTGTGATCGGGATATATGTTATCAGCTCCGTTACGAGTCATGTTTAATAATCGGAACACAGTAGAACGGTGCGGTGCTGGTCGAGGATAATCCCACATCGACAATTTAACCGGGCAACTTTAATTAAATTCTTGAAATTAAAACATAAATATTGGGTTTAGTTCGTAACTGTTTTCATCTGTTCTCCCTCCTCTTCCGGCAATGTAATGTCGACTTTGACCATATACTGCAACTGCGTGGTTGCCGTGCAGTTAAGATTCATATTTTTCAAAGCGCTGACAGAAGGCGAAAGAGCGGGTCATCGCATTTGCAACATGCAGGTACATAAACTGCACTGTCTAGAGCTAGATGCATCTGAATAGAGACCAGATGTAACAGCAGTTCATAAGTGAGTGAAGCCGTTAATGGTGATTAAGCAAAGAACTGTATATGGCAGTGAACATAGGTAATTTTACAATCACTGTGTAAATTCCATACTGTAAATTACCTTAAATAAATTCTGTTCAGATAGTCGACTGAGAGATCATAATATCGAAATATGTTACTGGTTTTGCAACATCACGATTTTGCAGTGTCTGAATAGTACTATACTATGTACTTTGGACATTCATGAATGCTCGAAGGAACAGACACAGCCGGCGATCTACAGCCTTATTAAATCGATAAAATGTATTCAAGGATTGCGAATCCTTTTATACATCAGCAGTAAAAATGAATAGTGGCTCATGAAAATTTAAGTCTGCCGGAGACTTGAGCCTCGATTTCGTTTTCATCACAAGCGATTGCCTTTGCATGCATGCATATCGGAAGGAAATTTGTACAGTACTATTCAGACACTGGAAAATACAAAGATTGCAAAACCCGTACTACACGCACAGCAAGACAAATACGACGAGAATAGCAATGTTCTTCCCTGTGTAGGAATCAAATGAATAGATATGCGAGCATAGGACATGGACACAGTGACTTCCAGAAGTTTGGGTAAGTGAGGGAGGCATCCATGTATAGCTAAAACGCTCAGTTTACCTTCGACAATGTAGGGCCGCGAATGTCTCGTTTATGTCCTGGCCATTCAGCTTGTGCGCGAACTCGTTTACATGATTCAGCCGTCTTACCGCACTATATTTCTTGGGAAATGGCTTATGCCCGTCGGAAATGGATACTGAAGATCAGCTTTTCGACTAAATAATCGTGATCAAAGCCGTCTGAAATCGGACAGTTTATAAGAAATGATGTAAAGATTGATTATAATGAGCCTACTGGAATCCATCTGTCTACAGTGAGCAGTGTGGTGGATGTGAAACTGATTGATGACGAGGTATGTGATAGAATTCTACATACATCTAGATGTGTTCTTAAATTCTGTCACCTGGATGAACACAGCGGTGATGTAACTGTGGGACATGCAGGACTTGGACAGGGGGTAAGTAGTGTATATCAACTGCCTTTGTAGGTCCCTTCGGGTAGGTGGTATCTGCATTCTACCTACATGGGAAGGTGATTAGCCATACAGCTGAAAAGCGGGATCAGTTTATCACTTACCATGTTCTCAACGGGATAAGGAATATCCGCATCGAGCTAACAAAACATATGCCACTCTTTTTTGCAGATGTCTTGCCATTACAATTTATGACAGCCAGCTAAAGAAGGGCTTAGGATGCGAACACCTTCGTTTCAGCTGTATTGCAACTCAGGGTCACACAGTAACCACCTGGCGACTACTGGATCACGACCACACTGATATTGCTCCCATCACCATTTGTCGAGGTTCTCTAGAACAACCACTGGCTATGGTTCGTCATGATCCCTACCACTTAACCATCGCCATCTCCTGTGGACCTCAGAGTGTTGCTGACGGAACCACACATACGCCCTTCTACATCACCTGTCTTGTGCGCCGATGAAACCTCCAGTGGAGGGGATGCACCTCGACTCTATAATTGCCCTTTTGTACGCTAGCAACGGTCGCCGAAGAGACGTCGGAAACGTCGGGTCGCCACGTCTGACACCTGCAGGGTATGATCTCAAGATGATGACGATCATGTCGCCCAATGTGGCGTCAATTGAACAGACTTACCACTTGGCAGGTGGAAACTCCTGTCCACCCAATCACCCACCACCCGTCCCGCAGCTGGGGTGTCCAGTGTATGAAAAGGTGATTTGGATGTGAGGGTGTAATACCAGGACATGGACCAGTTTACCGGCAAAACGGAATATCCGTGGAGAAGACGTGCCCGGAACACGCCTGTTGAATTTAGTATTCTGAGTGGCTAAAATGGCTCTGAGCGCTATGGGACTCAACATCTGAGGTCATCAGTCCCCTGGAACTTAGAACTGCTTAAACTTAACTAACCGAAGGACATCACACACATCCATGCCCGAGGCAGGATTCGAACCTGCGACCGTAGCGGTCGCGCGGTTCCAGACTGAAGCGCCTTGAACCGCTCGGCCACTCCGGCAGACTATTCTGAGTGCGTGAGTACATTTACCCACAAGTTGACCGCGTGCGGATGCCATTTTATTTGTTTTTCTGGGAGGGCGTTCTTACTTTCATTTCACTTTTGTTCTGGACTCGCATTCGGGAGGACGACGGTTCAATCCCGCCTCCGGCCATCCTGATTTAGGTTTTCCGTGATTTCCCTAAATCGCTTCAGACAAATGCCGGGATGGTTCCTTTGAAAGGGCACGGCCGATTTCCTTCCCCATCCTTCCCTCACCAGAGCTTGCGCTCCGTCTCTAATGACCTCGTTGTCGATGGGACGTTAAACACTAATCTCCTACCGAGCGAGGTGGCGCAGTGGTTAGACACTGGACTCGCATTCGGGAGGACGACGGTTCAGTCACGCGTGCGGCCATCCTGATTTAGGTTTTCCGTGATTTCCCTAAATCACTCCAGGCAAATGCCGGTATGGTTCCTTTCAAAGGGCACGGCCGACTTCCTTCCCCGTCCTTCCCTAATCCGATGAGACCGGTGACCTCTCTGTCTGGTCTCCTTTCCCGAAACAACCAACCAACCAACTAATCTCCTCCCTCCTCCTCACTTTTGTTTGTTATTGATGCTAATCGCACATTGACGTTTACGTTTTAGACAGTCACTCTTCTCACAGTAAGAAGCATTTGGTTAAAGTAATAATAATAATAATTATCATAATAACAATAATAATAATAATAATAAAACCCGTGGAGGCCCGGGAAAAGAATAGGCCTCCGGTATGTTCTGCCAGTCTTAAAAGGCGACGAAAAGAACAAACTAATAGGGCTAACCCCCCCCCCCCCTTTTAGTGTGATTAGTTGGTTCAGGACAGAACTAAAGAAGCCTCGGACAAGCGCCGTCATGGTCGGAGATGACGTTTGAACCCTATGGCCGCCGACAGTGGTAACGACACTGCTAGCCAACTGGAAAATGATTTAAATCCAAATAGAGGTGTTTTGCAGGATATGCTTCCTGCAACCACCCTAGAAGGAAAACAAAGACAGAGGATGAGATGGTCAGATGAAGTTAATCGACACCTCATGATCTGTTATTACCAAGCAACAAACCTAGGAACCATCACAACTGGATACAGATCACAAGTATACACAAAATTTATTATCAGATTCCAAGAATTAAAATTTGTAACAGAACAACGACTAGCTGATCAGATCCGTGTAGTAATCAAAAATAGCATGATACCCCAGTCAGAATTAGAAAACATCAAACAACAAGTACAACAAATACTGGAACAAAATAATGTGCAATCAGAAGAAGAAGAAAATACAGTAATGGACTCAAACATCCCAGAGCAAACAAACGAAGAACAACACGCATCAATTAAGCAATCAGAGGAAAACGAAATCTTAAGACAGCCACCAGAACGAGCACAAATAGAACTCGAAGTAACACATATGTTAGATATAGAAGAAAAATTTCAGCTCACATATATAGAATACAAAGACACAAATACAGACATTAGACCATTCTTGCATAGACCGCCAAAAAACCCACAAGTCGAAACAACAATAAAAACTATCAACACAATCATACACAACAAAATAAATGAAAACACAACTATGGAAGAGTTACAACTACTGGTTTATATAGGAGCACTCACCACACTAAATATACACACTAGGCAGAGATCAGAACCAACCAACACACAGAAGAAACCCACAAAACCAGCATGGCAACACAGGCTACAGATCAGAATAGAAAAACTGAGAAAAGACATCGGACAGCTAACACAATTTATAAGAAATGAAATGTCAGAAAGAAAACGAAAAAGGTTAGGTAAAATCTCACAACAAGAAGCGAAATAGCAATTAGATGAAAAGAAGCAGAAATTACAAGCACTGGCCAAACGACTTAGAAGATACAAAAAAAGTGAAAATAGAAGGAAACAAAACCAAACATTCAACACAAACCAAAAGAAATTTTACCAGACAATAGATAACACACACATTAAAATAGACAATCCACCAAACATAACAGACATGGAACCCTTCTGGAGCAACATACGGTCAAACCCGGTGCAACATAACAGGCATGCACGGTGGATACAAGCAGAAACAGATACATACAAGATGATACCACAAATGCCTGAAGTGATAATTTTGCAACATGAAGTCACCCAAGCAATTAATTCTACTCACAATTGGAAAGCCCCTGGAAAAGATAAAATAGCAAATTTCTGGCTAAAGAAGTTCACCTCATCACATTCACATCTAACTAAACTATTTAACAGTTACATTGCAGACCCATACACATTCCCTGATACACTTACACATGGAATAACTTATCTGAAACCTAAAGATCAAGAAGACACAGCAAACCCAGAAAAATATAGCCCCGTAACATGCCTACCAACAATATACAAAATATTAACTTCAGTCATTACACAGAAGTTAATGACACATACAACACAGAACAAAATTATAAATGAAGAACAGAAAGTCTGTTGCAAAGGAGCACGAGGATGTAAAGAGCAACTGACAATAGATGCAGAGGTGACATATCAAGCTAAAACTAATCAAAGGTCGCTACACTATGCATACATTGATTACCAAAAAGCTTTTGATTAGTGTATCCCACTCATGGTTACTACAAATATTAGAAATATACAAAGTAGATCCTAAATTGATACAGTTCCTAAACACAGTAATGAAAAATTGGAAAACCACACTTAATATCCAAACAAATTCAAAAAATACCACATCACAGCCAATACAGATTAGGCGTGGAATATACCAAGGAGACTGATTAAGTCCTTTCTGGTTCTGCCTTGCTCTGAACCCACTATCCAACATGCCAAATAACACAAATTATGGATACAATATTACTGGAACATACCCACACAAAATCACACATTTGCTATACGTGGATGATCTAAAACTACTGGCAGCAACAAATCAACAACTCAAAAAATTACTAAAGATAACAGAAGTATTCAGCAATGATATAAATATGGCTTTTGGAACAGACAAATGTAAGAAAAATAGCATAGTCAAGGGAAAACACACTAAACAGGAAGTTACATATTAGACAACCACAGCGACTGCATAGAAGCAATCGAAAAAACAGATGCCTATAAATATCTAGGATACAGACAAAAAATAGGAATAGATAATACAAATATTAAAGAAGAACTAAAAGAAAAATATAGACAAAGACTAACGAAAATACTGAAAACAGAATTGACAGCAAGAAACAAGACAAAAGCTATATATACTTATGCTATACCAATATTGACCTACTCATTTGGAGTAGTGAAATGGAGTAACACAGACCTAGAAGCACTCAATACACTTACACGATCACAATGCCACAAATATAGAATACATCACATACATTCAGCAACTGAAAGATTCACATTAAGCAGAAAGGAAGGAGGAAGGGGATTTATCGACTTAAAAAACCTACATTATGGACAGGTAGACAATTTAAGAAAATTCTTTCTAGAACGAACAGAAACTAGCAAAATACACAAAGCAATCACTCATATAAGTACATCGGCTACAACACTGCAATTTCATAACCACTTCTACAACCCTTTAGATCACATAACATCAACAGATACGAAGAAAGTAAATTGGAAAAAGAAAACACTACATTGCAAGCACCCGTATCATCTAACACAGCCACACATCGATCAAGACGCATCCAACACATGGCTAAGAAAAGGCAATATATACAGTGAGACGGAAGGATTCATGGTTGCAATACAGGATCAAACAATAAACACCAGATATTACAGCAAGCATATTATTAAAGATCCCAATACCACATCAGATAAATGCAGACTTTGCAAACAACAAATAGAAACAGTATATCACATCACAAGTGGATGTACAATACTAGCAAATACAGAATACCCCAGAAGACATGACAATGTAGCAAAAATAATACATCAACAGCTTGCCTTACAACATAAACTTATAAAACAACACGTTCCCACATACAAGTATGCACCACAAAATGTACTGGAGAATGATGAATGCAAATTATACTGGAACAGAACCAATATAACAGATAAAACAACACCACATAACAAACCTGACATCATACTCACCAATAAAAAGAAGAAATTAACACAACTAATCGAAATATCCATACCCAATACAACAAATACACAAAAGAAAACAGGAGAAAAAATTGAAAAATACATCCAACTGGCTGAGGAAGTAAAGGACATGTGGCATCACGATAAAGTTGACATTATACCAATTATACTATCAACTGCAGGAGTCATACCACACAATATCCACCAGTACATCAATGCAATACAGGTACATCCAAACTTATATATACAACTACAGAAATCCGTAATTTTTGATACCTGTTCAACTACCCGAAAGTTCCTAAATGCAATATAACATATACCGTACAGTTAAAAGGAAGTCACGCTTGATCAAGGTCCGCGTCACTTTCCATTTTTGACCAGACATAAAGTCTGAGAAAAGAAAGAAAGAATAATAATAATAATAAAATGCCTTATGTTGTTCTGAGATCGTCAATTTTCATTACTTTATCGACTGGATGGCGTCCTACATTGATCTCAATCGTTTGTTAAGGAAGAAAAGGGTTTGTGGTTGAGGTGACCACTCGCGATAAGCGAGAAATCCGGGTCATTTTCACGGTCCTGCACAAATTTTTATTAAATACTATTCATTTGTACTCCTGATGTATAATCGTGTTCTCTAGTTGCTAATACATTTATTCGTCTTTAAAATACGTTAGTTGGGATGAGGGAGGTGGGAAATAAGACGTGTAACAAAAAATTTGGTAAAAAATAGTAAAATATCTGAGTCATTATATTGTTGTCCTGGTTATGTTCACGACCTCAGAGCTACATTGTAACGTCACCACTTCACTTTTTTTCGCTTTATTCCCCCGTCACTAGTAACACCAGGATGTTTAGCGGCTTAACTTGTCTCATATATTGGTTGTACCAGATTTATGAGTACAGGCTCCTTGTTGTTGTAAAGGGGACTAGTCGGTAAAGTTTTGGTGAAGAATCCTTGTACAGAAACGTAACGCTTGAATAAGCTCGGATTGCTTTCAAATCTCCGACTTTATAGTACACACACAGCAAAGACAATGAGCAATGAACAGCATTCTCTTCAATTTGTCTTCTGTTATTCCGATCAGTGAACCACAGAGAATTGAGCCATTCAGTTAGAGTAAATGATTCACTAATACTTGTCTTAGACTTTGATGCCTGGGAAAAAGAAAATTACAAATACTTTAAAGTTATTGTACGGTACAGTAACCAACTGCTCATTATATGAACGATTTCTGAAACACAGAACGAGCGCGTCTTCAGCCGAAAGAAAGTCAAATTACTGTAAACAATTATTGAGAGCAACCTCTCTAGAGTATACTTTTGACTGTCACCCAGTTCAAAATACATCTCTCTGTTCCAAATGCTTGTAGGCGTTGAATAATTTCAGTTACTACATTGCATCATATTTCATGAGGAACAAATCCCTATTTGACCACATCCACCTATAGGGAATCCTCGAGTGTGAGCCACTGGAGTATAATACCGAATTTCAGTCAGTAGCCAGTGAAAAAGATTTCACTAGTATCCTATGATGCTTGTCAAGATCGAGTAGCTCACCTTTACATACATATGACCTACAAGAGTACGGTTGGTGTTCGTAAAGATGATTTTACTGTGGTGATACTGCAGCCAATAACGTAAGTTCAGATGGTGAGAACAATATAATCACAAGTAATCGGTGAAATTTATTTATATTTTTGCCACTGCTAGTTTCGAGGGAAACGCTCCTTCTTCAAGCAACAACCAAAAGTATTAGTTCGACCGCGTAGCTGCCAAGAATACATCGCAGTGGAACTAAGCGTCCAAATGGCGTAGTGTCTGATAAATGTACGTTTTAGTGACTGGTTATATGGTGCTTTTATTGTTTTAATAGTTTAATTTGCTTTCAGGGACATAACTTCATACGAATGTTTCTGGATGCAGTGTACATTGTCCCTGAACCGCGATGTTGTGAGAAACGATACATTGCAGCAAAAGCAAACAAGATTTCCAAGTTTTTTCCTTACATTAGGCTACTGGGTAGGGCTACATCGGCTGAGGCTTTTCCTTCTGCTTGTCCTGGTACGTCACGCTGGATTAGTGTAAAATCTAGCGTCGTACCACACTCACAGATCGGAAAACTTCACTAATTTTTCTATGGTGCAATCGGCGTGGAGTGGACAGGTGATTTCGCGCCTCAGTGGGGCGACAATGACAGTGGAGATGACGACGGTGACAACCGATAATGGCGACGACAGATACGACGACGAGTACGACGAGGATGATGTTGATGATGATGATGATGATGATGATGATGATGATGACGAGAGCATGTGGACTTCCTAAAAGCGACCGAGTACACAGAAAGACACTGTCAGAGCGAACGCACATATCTAGTCTTTTACGAAATTCATTTTGTCACTGCTGTAAGTTGATCATCATAAGTCATAATCATGGGCTATTTTTCGGGTAGAATGGAATGTACGTATATTCTGCCGGTGACATGAACTATTCATAACGTAATTGGAGGTTCGATTGCTACGTTCTATCAGAATATGTAGAGCGTAGCATATAATAAATAATGTTTCTACACATTTAATGGAGTATCATTAAAAATAATGTCAGTCTTGCACGAAGGTCAAATTCAAGTCAAAAAAGAATATGAGCATAAATTAGTTCACCACCTTTTCCAAACTTTCTAGCCAGTTTCTCAAAGACTACTTTCGGCATGTAATCTAAAATTATTTTTTGTTGCATCACAGCAAAACGAAGAAAATACAGCGGAAGAGTTTTTATTCTGGTATTACATGATCAGTGTCCGAAATTCTATAAAAGCCGATACTATAAATCTACCATTGTTGCTCAGGGCAAGACAGGAACCACAGGGACGCTGAAAAGCATTCAAACTCGCCACGGATACTGGAAAGCATTCGAACTCGCCACGTTGTGCCCTGTTCCCAGATGCTGATTTCGGCAAAAAACTTCTGCAAACGTGAGAGAAGACCGTTAACGGCGATCTCCTGTGGAGCCGCTCCCGTGGCGAGGTTCTTCTTGTTATTTTTCCGATAGCGTCGTCTCGCGCTTCCAAGTGCGGCTTCCTGTGGGTGCCGAGCGATCGGCGCATAACAACCCAGCTCGGAGCGTGGTGAATTCTACCTGCTACTCGACTGCGACAGCAACAGATTCCTTGAAAGCTGCTGTACAGTGAGTCGATCCTCCAACTACAATCGCGTTATTCTTTCCTGTCTCTCTGTGTCGTCTGTGTGCCTTGATGACGCAGAAATAAGTAAGAACTGAAATTTCGGCAGCTAACACGATGTTTCGTTTATATAGGGACAGAGAAATAGTTAAAAGAAAGAGGGATGGCTGACTATATGCTGTGCCTAGTAAAAGAGACTTTCGATGGTTTAAGACGTCTTCTGCAGATGTAAAAAGTGATTGGGAAAGCAGAGGAGATGTCAGTTCGAAGTAAGACGTAACGGGAGATTTCATTTCGAAACTTCATGTTCGAAGAAGGACTATTACTTAGTCTCCATTGGAGAGGGTCACACTTAGACAATGTCACGAAGACTGACGCAACATATTTTCAGATATCATTGGATTACAATCGCTATTTGAGAATTTTCAACATTGATTTGATATGGAATAATATCCTTCGGAAAGTTCTTAATTAGGTGTAAGAATTGGTATCATATAACAGGAGATAAGGATAATTTATTCTATACATGCTTAAACCTTCTGAAAAAAATTAAATTAACTGGAAAGAAACGATCTCACACCTAAGAAAACACTCCATCATCTTTCTAGTAACTTCAAGACGCTGCTAGACCAGTGGTCTCCAACTTTGGTTAAATCCCTTCCTTCGAACGAGACGAACCAATAGCCTCTCCAAACTTCTATACCACACTAAAATTAGATAGAGGAAAACGTAGTCCCAACTTCATACTGGCAAAAATAATACACTGCCTGACAAACAATAAAAAAATGGAACATCCAGAATGCTAGCAGAAAACGAACTGGAACTTCAGGAGTCGAATGGATATGTGATGTTATTTCAAAGATTACAGTATCGAGCAAAATTTACAAAGAATTTGGCAGTATCAGCTCCCTTATCAAAATGAAATTTCACCCGCTCTGGCCTGGATGCATACACTGATTCGGTTGGGAAGTGTGTCACAAAGCTGTTGTATTCCCTCCTGAGGCAAGCTTGTTCACAACTATAGTAAGTGAATTCTTATATCCGGACACTAGCACTGGAATGATGTTTACGTCCAGCATGGACCAACAAATATTCTATTAGGAACAAATCTAAGGACCTGCTGGCCTCGGCACTACCTCAATATCACACAGATAGTTCGTAGAGACACGTGTCAAGTGTGGACGAGCATTGTCCTGTTAGAAACCGGCACCACCAAACTGTCTCATGAGAGGCAGCACAAAATGGTTCAAATGGCTCTGAGCACTATGGGACTTAACAGCTGAGGTCATCAGTCCCCTAGAACTTAGAACTACTGAAACCTAACTAACTTAAGGACATCACACACATCCATGCCCGAGGCAGGATTCGAACCTGCGTCCGTAGCAGTCGCGCGGTTCCGAACTGAAGCGCCTAGAACCGCTCGGCCACCGTGGCCGGCGAGGCAGCACATGAAGGTGCATCATATTCGTGACGTAACCTCTGGCCGTCACATCCCCTTCAGTCACTACTAGCCGTGACCTGATGTCATATCCGATGGCTACTCACGCATGACGCCAGCAGTAACAGCGCTATGTCGCTGCAGAACACTCAAAGAATGGGACGTCTGTCCACGTGGCCGTCATACTCATCGACGAATGTCATCCAGGGCGCGCAGAACCGCTATTGTTGAACCCATTGCGACGCCATTACGTCCTCATTTACTTGCTGGATGCCTTCTATTCTCTAACTTCCTCTACTGTTTTTACCCTGTACAGATCCCTCTAGTACCGTTCCTTGATGTCTTAACAGATGTTCTACCAACCTAACCCTTCCTCTTCTTCGCCGATCCTCTGGACAATTTCCTCACTCCTTAGCTTATCAGTCTACCCAGTTTTTAGCATTCTTCTGCAACACCACATTTTGAAATGGTTCTATTCTTCTCTTCTCCGGATTCCCCACAATCCATGTTTCACTACCATATAGTGCTGTGCAGCCAGGATACATTCTGAGAAATTTCTTCCTCAAACTAAGGCCTATGTTTGGTACTAGCCGACTTCTCCTATCAAGGGATGCGCTTTTTGCCAAAGCTAGTCTACATTTTGTTCCCTTTTCTCCGTACGTCATGTGTTATTTTGCTGCCTAGGTATCAGAATTCCTTAACTTCGTCTACTTCTTGATCACCAACGGTGATCGTAGGTTTCTTGCTGTTCTTATTTCCACCACTCCTCATTACTTTCGTCTTTCTCAGATTTACAATGAATCCGTATTCTATACTCATTAGACTGTTCATTACATTCAGCAGGTCTTGTAATTCTTCTCCACTTTCACTGAAGATAAAAATGTCGTCAGCGGCTGATCTCCTTTCACTCTGAATTTTAATTCCACTCTTGAACCTTTTTTTTTTCCTTTTTGTCCTTGCTTCTTCGATGTGTAGACTGAAGAGGAGGGTCGAAAGCCTGTATCCCTGTCTTGCACTTTTTTTTACTCCCAGCGCTTCATTCTTGATCTCCCATATCCACCTGCGTGACTGTAATTCCTTAGTCCAGTTGCTGCGAGACTGTCATTAGCGGTGGAGACTGCCACGGAATGTTGCATGGAGTCCATTACTGTCTTCGATTGGCAGCTGCATATGTGAAGGGGGTTATCATGTGACTGGTGCACTATACAGTATCCTCCCTTGTGATCGTCGATCGGAACTTTGACAACGACCACGCCACCCCCCGACGTCTTCGTAGTCCAATTTCGGGAGACTGTCGCACCCGAAGGGCCCAAAAATCTTAATTTTCAATCTACGTCAGGAACTGATAACGGTAGGCTACCCGAGTTTATGGAATTTCCGTGTTCTTGTCAGTGATGGCTCAACATCTCACGCTGCTTAGACCCCTTATATACCCTATCACTCCTGTGACGTTAAACGTGAACAACATTATTGCTGACAGTTCTACATGTCACAGAGAATTGCATGTTTAATCACTTACACGCCCTCCGTGCTTTGTACGTGTATGAAGTTACACTGACATCCGAACATGTCTTCTAGTTGCTTCACTTCTGTTGTCAGGCAGCATGTTATCAATCTTATTTACGATCAACATATAACCATATATTCACAGAGAAAATCCATTATTTTTTAAAATCATTTCAGAAATTCTGAAATATCGCTTAAACTGTATGTGAAAGTTTTAACTATCAAAGAAATCCTTTTTTCTTACTTCTGTGAGCTTAGAACAAGCGTTGGATCGAGTTCTAAGCATAACAAGCTCCAGATTCAATACTAAATTTATTCACGATACTATTCGTCCTTTGATAGCTACTTCGGTGGAAGAATCAGTCCAAGTTTCACGACCATTTTATTGAATATCACTGTGCGAAAGCAGTACTCAGCAATAGCAGCCAATGGCAGTGGATGAATCTTTCCTACTGTTTTGTCTTACGTGAAAATGTGGTACAATTTATACGTTTACGCTGACGGGCGAAAATCATGCGATACTTCTTAATATCGTGTCGCACATCCTTTTATCCGGCGTACTGCAACAACTCGACATAGTATGGATCCAATAAATCTTTAGTGGTTCTCTGCAGAAACAATGAGTCATGCTGGCTCTATAGCCATTCGTAATTGCGAAAGGCTTTTGTCCACAAAATAATCTCTCGATTAAGCCCCATAAATTGTCGATGAGGTTCATGTCTGGCGACCTGCGTGGCCAAATCATTCGCTCGAATTGTCTAGAATGTTATTCAAACCAATCACGAACGATTGTAGCCCGATTGCATGGCATAATGTGAGCCATAAAAATTCCGTCGCTGTTTGGGAACGTGACGTCCGTGAATGATTGCAAATGGTCTGTACGTAGCCATAGATCCAGAAGACCCATTTCATTGATTGTAAACACGTCCCACACGATTACGAAACAACCACCAGAATGCACAGTGCCTTTGTAACGCCGGAAATGCATATCCTCCTATTTCCATCTATTGTACTATTATTTTTTTTCCTTGTTTTGTTACCTCAAGATATGACATTTCTGTCTCTTTATATATTGTAATTGTTTTACTGTTTGTATATATATATTTATGCACTTATGTCGATGTATAATTGGTTTGTTTCGTAAATATTATTTGTATTTTTACGCTGGGTCTTGCATAGGGAAAACTGCTATCGAACGATTACATCGATAGGTCGTGTGAAGAATCAAAGTGTGTAGGATCTTTGGCAGTGTTAACTCTACCGCGTGGAGCGCGGGCAGAGCAGAGGGAGTCTGGCTGGGGTGGTGCAGTGGAGCAGGTGTGTGGTGTGAAGCTCCCGCGAGTTGCCGCGCTTTCGGGGTTTGGCAGCATGTAATTGCGCTCGACTTGCGATGATAGTTTCTGACATGGTGTCGCGGACGGGAAGCATTAGCTGGCGCACATCAAGAGCCCGTTTCGTCTGGTGACCGTGTCGAGAAGAAGGCGCGCCAACATCCAGCTTCTGCAACAGCGACGGCCGACAATGAGTGACTGTCGCCACATCCTCGATCGACGGCTTCAAACCTTCAATCAACCAACAAGGAAGACTGGAAGCACGTAAAGTTTTAGAACTGTATGGCAGACCTCAGCTTTTCAAACATTTAAAATTGTTGCATCACAAAATTACAGCTACTTAGCATGAACCTTTGTTGCTCATTGTCCCAATTGCATTACCAAGCAGGGTCCCTTCCTTTTCCAAAATGAACCCGAGTGTCGTTGAAATTCAAACGCCAGCATAATTCCATTACACTGCTTTAATTTCAAAGTTCAGTTAAAGTATTCATAGCTGGCTACAACACTTAGATTACACAAGCACAAATTAAGAGTGCTAGTTTTGTTACCATATTTTAGCTTACCTGTGACTGCAGCTCAGCTTGGTACGTACTAAATGTTACTATTGTTAATTGTTCAGAATCATTTAATTCAAGTTCAAAGTAAAATCTCTTATTTCTAAATTGCGTAGATTCAAGTTGCTTTTGAAATGATTGTTGAGGTAGTCCAAGACTAACCGTATTTTACTGAATTTCGATGTGCTTCAGAAAGAAAGCTCACTATTAACTTCAGTCACTAAATTAACTTTCGATTATCCGGTTTTGTTAACTCTTTTGCTAAATTAAGTCAGAGTGTAGCGAAATTTATTACTTCTGACAAACTTTCAGTTTTCACACTACACGTGTCAACCTCCAGTTGCCACGCTTCTAGTGCTTTTTCAGCTACTATAGTAATTGTCCTTAGGACTGGCGACCGTAATTTCCCCCAAATCTCAAATATCTAATTACCGCTAGTTAATTGTTAACGTAACGGCCGCACATTTACTTTCTTTATTAACTTTACCCCTTTTCAAAATTAATTTCCACCAATTTCATTTGCTTCTTTCCTTTCATTTAGATGTAACCCTTTCCTCCCTCTTTACCGACAGATTAACTTCGGTGACGATTGCTTTCCCAAATTTCCATTAGGTACACGCTGTTTAATTTTTCACTGTCATTAAGGTCGATAAGTGAGGGGGAGGTTACACCTTGTTGACAATTTAGGTCCATGGCTTCGTGAGATGTGCGTCGCACTCGGACCCTACCATCAGCTCTTACCAGCTGAAATCGGGACTCATCTGACCAGGCCACGGTTTTATAGTCATCTAGGGTACAATCGATGTGGTACGAGTCCAGGAGAGGTACTGCAGGTGATGTCTTGCTGTTAGCAAAGGCAGTCACGTCAGTCGTCTGCTGTCGTAGCCCATTAACTCCAAAGTTAGCTACAGTGTCCTAACGGTTGCGTTAGTTGTACATCTCACATTCATTTCTGTTCTTATTTCACGCAGTGGTGTTTTTCTGCTAGCACTGACAACTCTACGCAAATGCCGCTACTGTCGGTCTTTAAGGGAAGGCCATCGGCCACTGCGTTGTCCGTGGCGAGAGTTAATGCCTGAAAATTGGGTTTCTCGGCACACTCTTGACACTGTGGCTCTCGGAATATTAAATTCCCAAACAATTTCCTGGATGGAATGCCCCATACTTCTATCGCCAACCACCATTCCGCGTTCGAAGTCTGATCATTCCCGTCGTTCGACCATGATCACGTCGGAGACCATTACAAGTCCATCACTCGAGTACAAATGAAGCTCCGCTAATACTCTGCAGTTTTATACCCTGTGATTGCGATACTAGTGCCATCTGTATACATATGTGCTTATCGCTGTCGCACGACTTTTGCACATTTGTGTATTTCAAGTAATAATATAGGAGTATGAGTTGACTGAAGCAGGGCGGGCTCTCCAGTTGGCGTTAAAATACGGAAGAATATCTCAGGAGCTCGTGTTTCAGATATTCTGGAAGTACACTAAGTCAAGTAATTCAGGCAAATGGGCACTAAGCTGAAGGGCTTAGGGACTTGATATCTTGATGAAAGACGTAGTTTTTATGAGTTGTGAGTAGAAAGACAAGCTCTTCAAGCGGGTAAGCCACAGATTCCAATTAATTTTAAAGCACTGCAGTATGTATAATATCTTCGTCATCGATGGCGGACGCAGTAAACTGTTAGCTTGAGAAACGAAAATATTAACGTAATTGTGGTGTCACCGCCAGACACCACACTTGCTAGGTGCTAGCCTTTAAATCAGCCGCGGTCCGTTAGTATACGTCGGACCCGCGCGTCGCCACTGTCAGTGATTGCAGACCGAGCGCCGCCACACGGCAGGTCTAGAGAGACGTCCTAGCACTCGCCCCAGTTGTACAGCCAACTTTGCTAGAGATGGTTCACTGACAAATTACGCTCTCATTTGCCAAGACGATAGTTAGCATAGCCTTCAGCTACGTCATTTGCTACGACCTAGCAAGGCGCCATTATCATTTGCTAGTTATCTTGTGATGCATGTACCGTCAAACCGATGTTCACCAATTATGAATTAAAGTTAAGTATTCCGGCAGCTACGTACTTTTCTTGCTAGTATAATTACTTTACCTGCTCCAGACCTCACACCAGCCTGCGTGAGCTTAAACGCGTACCTATCGGCTTCCCGTCATAGTGGATTGGCTGTCTTGCCAGTCCACAACAGTAATAACCAAAAAGATCGTAGTTAGCCGACAGCTGCCATCAGTGACGCCAACGGCCTTGCCGCAGCAGTAACACCGGTTCCCGTCAAATCACCGAAGTTAAGTGCTGTCGGGCTGGGCTACTACTTCGATGGGTGACCATCCGGTGTGCCCAGCGCTATTGGCATCTAGGGTGCTCTCAGCCCTTGTGAGACAAACTGAGGAGCTACTTGGTTGAGAAGTAGCGGCTCATGTCTCGTAAACTGACATACGGCCGGGAGAGCGGCGTACTGACCACATGCCCCTCCACATGCATATCCAGCGACGCCTGTGGACTGACGATAACACGGCGACCGGTCGGTACCGTTGGACCTTCATGGCCTGCTCGGGCGGAGTAGTAGTTGTAGCCATCAGTGACACAATGATAAATCTCATAGAGAACGTGTAATGAAAACTTAGTGAAGTATATTACGAGGGCAGTTCAATAAGTATTGCAACACATTTTTTTTTCTGAAACAGGGGTTGTTTTATTCAGCATTGAAATACACCAGGTTATTCCCCAATCTTTTAGCTACACAACACTATTTTTCAACGTAATCTCCATTCAATGCTACGGCCTTACGCCACCTTGAAATGAGGGCCTGGTCGATGTCGGAGCCAACGTCGTACTGCATCAATCACTTCTTCATCATCCGCGTAGTGCCTCCCACGGATTGCGTCCTTCATTGGGCCAAACATATGGAAATCCGACGGTGCGAGATCGGGGCTGTAGGGTGCATGAGGAAGAACAGTTCACTGAAGTTTTGTGAGCTCCTCTCGGGTGCGAAGACTTGTGTGAGGTCTTGCGTTGTCATGAAGAAGGAGAAGTTCGTTCAGATTTTTGTGCCTACGAACACGCTGAAGTCGTTTCTTCAATTTCTGAAGAGTAGCACAATACACTTCAGAGTTGATCGTTTGACCATGGGGAAGTACATCGAACAGAATAACCCCTTCAGTGTCCCAGAAGACTGCAACCATGACTTTACCGGCTGAGGGTATGGCTTTAAACTTTTTCTTGGTAGGGGAGTGGGTGTGGCGCCACTCCATTGATTGCTGTTTTGTTTCAGGTTCGAAGTGAGAACCCATGTTTCATCGCCTGTAACAATCTTTGACAAGAAATTGTCACCCTCAGCCACATGACGAGCAAGCAATTCCGCACAGATGGTTCTCCTTTGCTCTTTATGGTGTTCGGTTAGACAACGAGGGACCCAGCGGGAACAAACCTTTGAATATCCCAACTGGTGAACAATTGTGACAGTTCTACCAACAGAGATGTCAAGTTAAGCACTGAGTTGTTTGATGGTAGTCCGTCGATCATCTCGAACGAGTGTGTTCGCATTCTCCGCCATTGCAGGAGACACAGCTGTGCACGGCCGGCCCGCACGCGGGAGATCAGACAGTCTTGCTTGACCTTGCGGCGATGATGACACACGCTTTGCCCAACGACTCACCGTGCTTTTGTCCACTGCCAGATCACCGTAGACATTCTCCAAGCGCCTATGAATATCTGAGATACCCTGGTTTTCCGCCAAAAGAAACTCGATCACTGCCCGTTGTTTGCAACGCACATCCGTTACAGACGCCATTTTAACAGCTCCGTACAGCGCTGCCACCTGTCGGAAGTCAATGAAACTATACGAGACGAAGCGGGAATGTTTGAAAATATTCCACAAGAAATTTCCGGTTTTTTCAACCAAAATTGGCCAAGAAAAAAAATGTGTTGCATTACTTATTGAACTGCCCTCGTATATTGATAGAGAGACTACTGAATCAAGAGAGCAGATGAAAGTGACAAGTGTGGGTTGTTCCGGTGAACCGTTCTACGTAGCTGTCGCCAATAGTCTGTGGTCGTAGTGCGAGATGTTCGCACTCACCATGCGAGCGAGAAGCTGTGCATGCGTGAGCGACGTTCCACATTATAAACAGCTAAAGTACCATTAACTGCAAAGCGGTAAATGCCTGCAGCAAGACGCTCCCGCGGCTGTAAAGAAGCTGCTGATGCAAGGCCGTCTCGAAGCTCAAACTCAATGGGCAGAATGTGACGACGGCTAGACTTTTTATGGCTTATTTGAAAAACTCATTTAGCCGGCTTGAGTCGCAGGAAAAATGATTTATTTATACAACCAGTTCCAGTGGTCTGAGCATCATCAGGTCCATAAAAGTGTTTATAGCATCATGTTAGATGAAATTTAAAAATCCTTATCGTCATATGATAAAACTACGAATCATACGCTCTTGACGTTGTTGTTGTTGTGGTCTTCAGTCCTGAGACTGGTTTGATGCAGCTCTCCATGCTACTCTACCATGTGCAAACTTCTTCATCTCCCAGTACCTACTGCAACCTACATCCTTCTGAATCTGCTTAGTGTATTCATCTCTTGGTCTCCCTCTACGATTTTTACCCTCCACGCTGCCCTCCAGTACTACATTCGTGATCCCTTGATGCCTCAGAACATGTCCTACCAACCGATCTCTTCTTCTAGTCAAGTTGTGCGACAAGATCCTCTTCTCCCCAATTCTATTCAATACCTCCTCGTTAGTAATGTGATCCACCCATCTAATCTTCAGCATTGTTCTGTAGCACCACATTTCGAAAGCTTCTATTCTCTTCTAATCTACACTATTTATCGTCCACGTTTCACTTCCATACATGGTATAAATTACGTCGTCACTCTATAAAACTGTTCTATGGAGTGCACTTTCTCATGTTGAAACTGTATTCGACGTTAACGCTGCTCGCACTTTTTGTAGACTGACGACCTAACTTTTGCTACAATATGATAACAGCCTAATATTCACAGTTCCATCAACTGACGATAAAGATTTTATATTTCGCCTAAAGTGATTTTGTGAATACGTTTATTAACTTGATGATAGTCTGACTACTGAAACTGCTTGCATAAATAAAATATTTTACCAGCAGCTCATGCCGGTCATATGACATTTTTTCAAATATACAGAGGGGTCCATTGATCGCGACCGGGCCAAATATCTCATGAAACAAGCGTCAAACGAAAAAACTACAAAGAACGAAACTTGTCTAGCTTGAAGAGGGAAACCAGATGGCCCTATGGATGGCCTGCTATACGTCGCTGCCATAGGTCAAAAGGATACCAACTGCGTTTCTTTTTTTTAAATAGGAACCCCCATTTTTATTAGATGTTCGTATAGTACGTAAAGAAATATGAATGTTTTAGTTGGACCACTTTTTTCGCTTTGTGATAGATGGCGCTGTAATAGTCACAAACATATGGCTTACAATTTCATACGAACATTTGGTAACAGGTAGGTTTTTTTAAATTAAAATACAGAACGTAGGTACGTTTGAACATTTTATTTCAGTTGTTCCAAAGAGACACATTTACCTTTGTGAGAACGCATGCTGTTACAGCGTCATTACCTGTAAATAATACATTGATGCAATAAATGCTCAAAATTATGTCCGTCAACCTCAATGCATTTGGCAATACTTGTAACGATATTCCTCTCAACAGTGAGTAGTTCGCCTACCGTAATGTTCGCACATGCATTGACAATGTGCTGACGCATGTTGTCAGGCGTTGTCGGTGGATCACGATAGCAAATATCCTTCAACTTTCCCCACACAAATAAATCCGGGGACGTCAGATCCGGTGAACGTGCGGGCCGTGGTGTGGTGATTCGACGAATTATGCTATTCAATACCGCTTGAACCGTACGCGAGCTATGTGCCGGACATCCATCACGTTGGAATTACATCGCCATTCTGTCATGCAGTGAAACATGTTGTAGTAACATCGGTAGACATTACCTAGGAAATCAGCATACATTGCACCATTTAGACTGACATCGATAAAATTGGGGCCAATTATCCTTCCTCCCATAATGCCGCATCATACATTAACCCGCCAAGGTCGCTGATGTTCCACTTGTCGCAGCCATCGTGGATTTACCGTTGCCCAATAGTGCATATTATTCCTGTTTACGCTATCGCTGTTGGTGAATGACGCTTCGTCGCTAAATAGAACGCGTGCAAAAAATCTGTCATCGTCCCGTAATTTCTCTTGTGCCCATTGGCAGAACTGTGCACGACGTTCAAAGTCGTCGCCATGCAATTCCTGGTGCATAGAAATATGGTACGGGTGCAATCGATGTTGATGTAGCATTCTCAACACCGGTGTTTTTGAGATTCCCGAATCTCGCGCAATTTGTATGCTACTGATGTGCGGCTGAGCAGCGACAGCAGCTAAAATACCTACTTGGGCATCATCATTTGTTGCAGGTCGTGGTTGAAGTTTCACATGTGTCTGAACACTTCCTGTTTCCTTAAATAACGTAAATAACCGGCGAACTGTCCGGACACTTGGATGATGTCGTCCAGGATACCGAGCAGCATATATAGCACAAACCCGTTGGACATTTTGATCACAATAACCTTACATAAAAACGATATCGACCTTTTCCGCAATTGGTAAACGGTCCATTTTAACACGGGTAATGTATCACGAAGCAAATACTGTCCACACTGGCGGAATGTTACGTGATATCACGTAATTACACGTTTGTGACTATTACAGCGCCATCTATCACAAAGCAAAAAACGTGGTCAGACTAAAACATTCATATTTCTTTACGTACTACACGAATATGTAATAAAAATGGGGGTTCCCATTTAAAAAAAAAAAACATTTGATATCCGTTTGACCTAAGGCAACGCCATCTAGAGGGCCAACCATATCGCCATCTGGTTTCCCCCTTCAATCTAGACGAGTTTCGTTTTTGTAGTTTTTGCATTTGATGCTTATTTCGTGGGATATTGGATCCGGTCACTAGCAATGGGCCACCCTGAATAAGAGCTGTTGGGCAAAACCTCCTGGAAATATATTTTATGACTTAGCCGGCGCCACATCCCTGCAATCTTCAGACTTCAAAAAATAGACCCGCTGCCTCTCACTTTGAAGGACAGGGACCAAAGCCTGCCTGTCGCGATATATAGGAACTGAGCATGTCATTTTGCCAACGGAGCTTTCCTATTCTGGATTTCTGCCAATGGTCGTCAAGGCGGTTCACATTGTATTCCTGGGTCTTCGCGAGGAAGAAGAATGACCGTTTAAAACGTCATCGTTATTAACAGTTGCCGCCATTTTCAGTAGATCTGTTTCCAATGGATCATTATCGTGTAGCTTCTTACCTTTTGGAAATTTCATTACTGGTTTAAATCGTGACAGAATTTTGAAGGATTTCAAAACACCGGGTATTAGGGAGACGATTTCGTGGCGAGCCATAGGTATAGATAATATGATAATTGGTACTTAATATGTACCCACTTTAGTGTTTTAGTTGTTTATTCTCTCCATATAACAGTCTTCCAGCAAGAACATCACATTATTTTCTACCTCATGTAGTCTGCACGGTCATAACTGCTCCATGAAGTGGACCAAGCGTGTCACTATAGACCTTCCATTTTGTGTCCACGTCTCCACTCATCAAAACCTGACCAGTTGTCCAGGGAAAAAATGAACATTAGTACGTTGTCTGTGCCATGCATACTTGGTGGTCCTAACTAACCTAAAAACATGCTATTCGTATGAGGTATAATTATTAGTCTGCAGGTGAAGTTAATACTGATGTACTATTCTTCAGCACACTGTCTTCAGTGAACAATGGAAATATCTGAACTTATACCGCTAGGACGCCATTTAATTCACAGGGATGTTTTAGATACATTAGTGGATTATTCGTTACCAATTGGTGCTGAATGTATCTCCTGATTGATTTTTTATGAACGCCTACTTAAAATAGATTTGTTATCCTTCTTGACTCTATTAATTATAAATCTGTTTGAAAACCAGTAATTGCGGATTTTCTATTGAACCTTTATGTTAATTACAGCCAAATTCTTACTTGACTCTTTCTTGATTGCTGCCTGTTGCATCTGCCTAAACACTGGCATCGCCGTGTGGTATTGCTGGGTAGGTTCGTTGTTTCACAAATGGAAAGAACAGCGCAATGAATAGAGAAGAAGGAATGAGCCTAAATCAAAGAAAGAAGAAAGTAATGAGGAGCAACAAGAATAAATTTATTGATAAATTGAACATCAACACTAGGGACTACGAAGTACATGGAGTGAAGGAATTTTGATACCTTGTAAGCACAGTAACAAAGGGACGAAGCAATGAGGAAATATAATTACAAGGTTATCATAAATGATTTAAGCGATTTCATAAATTCACTATAGCAACATCAGCAGTCAAATTTTCGCAAAATTTAACGTTTATAAAAACTCAAAAAGTTTTGTAATGTTGCATCCGAACTTGAGATTTCTGCTACAAGAGCTCTGCAGTAAGTAGTTTGGCAAGATGGCGACAGGCACCTAGAAGGAATATGTTGTGCTTGAAATGCATTAACATCATTCTGTCGCAGCAGCGCAAGGACATTTCAACAAAGATCCGCCAACTATCAATTCTGTTCGGAGCTGTTATTCGCAGTTTAAAGCTCTGCAATAACAAAACGGCCTGTCGGCGTGCAGTGAGTGAAGAAATTCGTGTCATAGTCGGCTAAACCTCACGCGGATTTTTTATGGGTGGTAACGTGAAAAATTCAATGTTGAGGCCTCGTCTCCCAGCAAACATACCAGGACTACGAGCTCGCACCAACAGTGCTTTTGAACAGATTGATAGGTAAACGCTCTGCTGAACGTGCGAAGAACTGGATATTGACTTTATGTCTGCAAAATCAGTAAGGCCGAACATATGCAACACTTGTAATATAATATATCAGATAATATAGCTACAGAAAATCTATGAAGTCGCTCCAGTCATTTATAATAACCTTGTAGTCTATTACAGGCGAAGAGAGTGTTCCTCGCTAAAAGAAATTTAGTGGTATCAAACATGGACGTTAATTTTAGGAAGAAATGTGTGATAATCTACATTAGAATCACAACATTGTCCAGAATTAAATCATGAACTTTGAGAAAACTGGAAAAGAAGAGACTCGAAACTCTTGATGTGCATAAACGTATGGATAACAGTGGAGGTATCTTCAGGTATTTAATCGCTCTCGTTAAAATGGTTAAGGGCAGCGATTGCAAACTGATGTGACTTATGAAGCCGATGACTTCATCAGTAGTCTCTTTTGTGGGTGCTGATTGGCAAATCTGTGATTGCTGTACCAGGTAGGAAACTAACGTGAACTAATGACAGGTCCTATATGAACCAGAACTGTATGAGCCACCTATTTTCGAGGTGCGCAGAGTCTGAGCGGCTATTGCAGTGCTGTGCTCAGCGCGGCGTTGTCACGCAAGGGAAAAGGCTGTCATCCGGCGTGTGTGTCGTTGGCGGCCTCATTTCCTGGCGACTAAGCTGATTGTCGCGCCATATAGGCTGACGCGCCGCTCCATCCAGTGTCCTAACGGACCCACCACCTAACGATGTTTGGTTGGCAGCAGAGTCATTGCGCTACGGCCGCGGTATTTACCGAGCGAGCTCATCAGCGGCCTGGCTGGCTTAGTACAGCGCACCCTGTTGCAATTGAAAGAGCAACCATCTTCCTCACACAGCGTCCGATGATTAATTCGTGCTGAACACCGTACGGCAACAAAGTAACTCACAAAACAGTAGTTGTATATTTATGAACACGTATTTCTGACAAATTCGAAGTTCGGATTTAGAATTGTTCTTCAGTTTCGTAAACAATATAGTTCGCCTTTAACAGCATACTAGAAGCTGCTAATAAATATGCGGAGCGATTCAGCTGCCTTTACTTATAAGTTTTATGCAACCCGCAACACCTTCATAAACCACGCGCGAGATTTTCGTATTCTCTCGCTTATTATGCTGAAACCATTAGTCCTACAGGAAAGATGAATAGACTATTTTTGTAGGAAACTTAATGTATTTAAATTTTGTGCTCGAATGCGTTTTCACTTGGAGAGGGGGGGGGGGGGGGGCACGATTTTCGAGTTATCCAAGAAAAACGTGTTTGATAGTCACTTCTGGATGTTTTACATGAATAATTCGAAATATAAGCCTCTAGTGATAACGTATCCCACTATAAAAAGTAACTACATTAAATTTCCGCAGAAAAATCCTGCTAATTTTTTCTACAAGCCTAACAATTTGTGCGTAGCGAGCAAAAGAGTATAAAATTAGCACGTTGTATTTGAAGCCAGAGTGGGTTGCATAAAATCCATAGTCAGAGGCAGCTGAACCACGCCATGTACAGTCATCTCCTTAACGAAGGCTTTCGACTGTGTACACCATGATTTATTGCTAAACAAATCAGAAAATTATGGAATTAGAGATGCAGCATTCGATCTTATCTCAGCAGCTGAAACCAAAAATGGATCTCCCACAAAACAAAAAATGAGCTAGCATTAAACTGGTATACTGTAACGAGGCGTGTATCTTAGTGGTTCATACTAGAGTTTCACCCAATCCGCGTGGTGTTCACTTGGCTGAGGTGTGTGAGGGAGGGTAACAAACGTCGTAAAGTTTGTCGATAGTTGCTGGACACACAAACTTTTTCTGATGACATAGCCACGTGCTTGACGTGTATAGTCCCGTGGAACTAAAGTGCAACACATATATGGGTGGCAAAACTTAAGGGCGGAAGTAACTTCCGCATGATGCGTATGCTTTCTTTTTTTTTTTCCTTTTCTCTGAGCTATCAGTCTTCTGACCGGTTTGATGTCGCCTGCCACGAATTTCTCTCCTGTGTCCAACCTCTTCATCTCAGACTAGCACTTGCAACATACGTCCTCAGTAACTTGATGGATGTATTACAATCTCTGTCTACCACAGTAATAGTGATTACTCTGTTCAATATTCACAAGAGGAGTTATACCTGAAAATGGCCTCGTGATACGGGAGATTTCATTTACATTACATCACGATCAGGCAGAGTTTCCAATATCAGATACTGGGTTGTAAGGCGTACCCAGACACGGCTATACACGGAGATGACAATGTAGCAGTTCTGAAGAGTAGGCTGAAGTTTTAGAGATTAGTCAGGAAAAATCAATCTAGAAAGAAGTGGGGTATGTATGTAGTAAGAAATAACGACGTACGCTTGAAGTTCTCTAAGGCTATAGACACAGAAATGAGGAATAGCTCAGTAGGCAGTACAGCTGAATAGGATTGGACATCTCTGAAAAGGGCAATCACAGAAGTTGGACAGGAAAACATAGATATCCAGAAGGTACCTGCGAAGAAACCTTGGGTAACTGAAGAAACACTTCAGTTAATGGATGAAAGAGGGAAATACAAAAGTGTTTAGGACAATTCAGGAATTTAGAAGTACAAGTCACCGAGAAATTAAATAAATAGGAAGTCCAGAAAACCTACGACGAAATGGCTGCGGAAAAATGCGAAGAGACCGAAAGAGAAATGATTGTCGGAAGGACTAGATGGGAAGCAAGCTCAGTAAATTCAGCGAATATCTTCTGAATCCAGGAGCTCCTCCCCACACGCACTTCGATGCGATCGCGCATTGTCGTACACAAAATTGGAGTCAGGGCCGAATGCACCCCTGAAAGAACGCACATGGGGAAGCAGTACGGTGTCACAAGAACTTTGAGCTGTGATTGTATGGTACTAAAATATATGGAAGTCAGTGTGCCCATGCAACATTATGGACCCTATCCCCAAAACCCCATCCCCCACGAAGATACACTACAACACCTTCACAAAACGATCTCGTTCGACAGTTTTTCTGGGTGCATTCCTTGTGCCTGCCTTGGGCCCTGTTTGAGAAGTAATATACAGTGGAACGATCTCGAACGTGAGAGTTTCGGTAGTTCAGGTGTTGTGGTGTCGGTAAGTATAATATATCATGGATCTACTTACCTCCAAATCTTCGAGCATGTACACACCCACCAGTCAACGTTACTGTGGCGCTGTACTGCTTACCCATGTGCGTCTTTTCATGGGTTCATTCGGCCCTGTCACTATTTTTATGCATGACAATGCGTGACCACACGGGATTGTGCAGCCAGAGGACCTCTAGGATCAAGAGGATAATCGGCGACTGGAATCGCTTTAAGTCCCAATGATGACTGGGTGTTGTGTGATGTCCTTAGGTTAGCTAGGTTTAGGTAGTTCTAAGTTCTAGGGGACTGATGACCATAGATGTTAAGTCCCATAGTGCTCAGAGTCATTTGAACCATTTTCAAGTCCCAATGAGCACGTGTGGGATGCCGTGGGGAGACGCACTGTAACACACGCTCAAACGTTCATCTAGTAGTTATCAACCGCACTGGTGAAGGAATGAAATGCTCTCCCTCAAGTAATCCACACAAGCGTTGTGGCCAGCATGGGAGCACGCTGCGCAGCATGTATTGCCATCTGTGGTGATGACACAATCCATTAAGAATCATATCCCGGCGTTTATAATGTGCAGGGAACGATCACGAACCGTGGTGGCCTCAGTGTAAATACTGTCTTTGAATATAATTACAATTTATATTCGACTTATTCCTCATTTTTTCAGTTGTCTTCTGTTCTATACTGTAGCAGTTTTTTTTTCTGTTTATAATTCACGTTTCATAGAACTTACTTGGCAGTGACATGTCATGTGAAAGTTATTGTTGCCCTAAGTGTTACACACCAGTGGAGATGGCGAAACTGCAGTGTGCGCAGGATATGTGATCTTCGTCTACGCTTCACGTTGCGCTGTGACGTAGCTAACCGACGTGTTTCCTAACTGCGTGGAACAGACATGCCACTGTCGAGTCACAGTCAACGAGTGTTTGTCCACTTGAAAGAGAATGTGACCGAACCTCAGGGAGAGCAGGTGACGGGATCGACAGCTGTTTACTTGGCTTCGTCGAGAACAAAGAGCTCTGTACTTCAGACTGGCGTTGCTTCTTTTCCCCATACACATTGACTTGGTTAATGTCACGGTGGATACTCCTACGGCGTTTTTGATCGCTGATAACGTAAGTGTTGTTATTGCTCGGCTAGAATCGGTTGACATTAACATTTCCCGAATATCATGCGGTGTCATTTTGTAAAACACTATAATTGTCATTAAACGATACAGCAGGGAGACAGTGAACAGAGCCGAACGTACTGCACTGACAACTTGAGATGCGTGTGAATCCAGCGCGTCTAGTATCCTTCATGAAAAAAAAAAGAAATATATACCTCATTCTCCGCCGGCCGGGTTGGCCGAGCGGTTCTAGGCGGTACAGTCTGGAACCGCGCCACCGCTACGGTCGCAGGTTCGAATCCTGCCTCGGGCATGGATGTGTGTGATGTCCTTAGGTTAGTTAGGTTTAAGTAGTTCTAAGTTCTAGGGGACTGATGACCTCAGAAGTTAAGTCCCATAGTACTCAGAGCCATTTGAACCATTTTTTACCTCATTCTCCAATGACTGCCAGTCATAACTCTACTGAGTGGGGCGATAGACCGCAGGTGATTCCCCCACCCCAAGAAGCCATTCTAATAAAGCTTCAGTTTCCTTTTACCGTAACAGACTCATCAGACTAACATCCTTTTTTTTTAAATTGTGGCTTAGTAGCGTACTGACTAGAGGAGTCATGATAAAATCTAAGTGGACCTTCAACAGCACTACACATGTAAATCCAGCAGAAGGTAACCGTAGCTTAAGAGTTGGTTTCACTCAGTATCTGTTAAGTATCTGTTAATTTATTTTATGCTATAATACGGCACCACATACAGAAAGATTTTACATAAAATAAATATTACGTATTGCAGTCAAGTACTAGACGATGTATCAACTCATGCTCTGAAGAGGGCAAATCTTGGTTCCCGACTAATTGAATAACTTCCGTTGCAGCACGTTTAGATCTAAGGGTTTGATGAGCGATATTGGCATCTCACCAGAGAGAGATGCAGCTCGTGGGTGGAGGTCTCGGCTACTGACTCACTATAGTGCGTACTTGCTTACGTAGACGTTCATTATCTAGAAATTGATCACATGCCCGTACCTTCAGTGTGCTCTTGGCTGCAATGACAGTTTACGCTACAAGCCAGCCCCTGACGACAACATTAAAAAACTCTGTATACTTTAGTACAAACAAGCTGCTTATCTTACTTCTACTCAGTTCCATCGCATATTTGAGCCATTCATGTACAATATACGAAACAGGCATTTATAAACGGGAAGGTCATGTGATCTCAGTTCCCGGTTGCTATACGTCAATGCAGCCGAGTAAGACCTGGCTCGACGCACACTCAGCTGTCTCCCATCATGATGACCTATGTATTATTTTGAGCAATTAGTCCATGAACACACTCGAATAGTGAACAGTAATGAAAACACACTTGACCCACTAGCAACAAATAATCCTGAGCTAATAACGAGCATCAAAACGGATACAGGGATTAGTGAACTCAGGCTTGTCATAGCGAGACTGAATATCGTAACTCCCAAACCCACGAAAAATAAACGGAAAATATATGTGTTCAAAAAAGAAGATTAAATTTCGCTTGATGTCTTCCTGAGAGTTAAACTCTACTTCTTCCTGATTAACAATGTAAGTGTACTCCAGATGTGGTATGAACTCAAAGAAATAACATCGACAGCAATTTTGAGGTTCATACGAAATAAATTAAAAAACGACTTAGCTGATCCCCATGGTACACAAAAATGGTTAAAAAATGTTGCAGAAATAACGAAAACAGCATGCCTGATTTAAACATACATTAAATCCCCAATATTGGCGATATTTTACAGACACTCGAAATCTAGCGTGGACTTGAATGCAAGATGATTATAATAGTTTCGACACGAAACATTGTCTCGAACCATGTCAGAAAATCGAAAAAGATTCTGGTCGTATATAAAGTATGCTAGCGGCAAGACACAATCAAATGGCTCTGAGCACTATGGGACTTAACTTCTAAGGTCACCAGTCCCCTAGAACTTAGAACTACTTAAACCTAACTAACCTAAAGACATCACACACATCCATGCCCGAGGCAGGATTCGAACCTGCGACCGTAACGGTCGCGTGGTTCCAGACTGTAGCGCCTAGAACCTCTCGACAACCTCGGCCGGCCAAGACACAATCAATGCCCTCTCTATGCGATAGTGCTGTCAAAGCAGAGTTACTAAATATAGCCTTCCGAAGTTCCCTTACCACACAGGAGGTAGTAAATATTCCAGAATTCGAATTAATAACAGCTGCCAATACGATTAACTTCGAAGTATGTATCCACGGAGTAGTGTAGTAACTTAAACCACTTCATAAAAGCTTTCCTTCCCATTCAGGCTGTTTACCAATACGGTCCTTTTCAGAGAACGCTGATGCAATAACTCCGTACTTCATAATAATATACAACCAATCCCGTTACCAAAGACAGGAAAGTTGCACAGGTAACACCAATATTCAAGGAAGGCGATAGAAGTAATCCACGAAATTACAGTCCCATGTGATTAACGTCAATATGCAGCAGGATTCTGGAACATATAATGTGTTCAAACATTATGAATAGCCTCCAGGAGAACTCTCTATTGGCACATGGCCAATACGGATGTGGAAAAAATGGTTCTCATGGAACGCAACTAGCTCTTTATTCACACGAAGTGTTGAGTGCTGTCGACAACGGATTTGTAATTGAGTGCTTATGTAACATAGTCTGAGTTATGCCACTGGAATCCTGATTTCCTGTCAGAGAGGTCACAGCTCGTAGTAACTGAGAAAAAGCCACTGAGTAAAACAGAAGTGATTTCTGGGGCTCCAAAACGTTATGTTGTGGATCCTTTGTTGCTCATTATTTACATAAAAGGTTTAGGAGATAATCTAAGCAGCCGTCTTAGGTTGTCTGAAGATGATGCTGTCATTTATCGTCTAGTAAAGTCATCAGAAGATCAAAACTGATTGCAAAACAAT
Organism: Schistocerca americana; assembly: GCF_021461395.2. Classification (NCBI taxonomy): domain Eukaryota; kingdom Metazoa; phylum Arthropoda; class Insecta; order Orthoptera; family Acrididae; genus Schistocerca; species Schistocerca americana. Next base: position 60,456,866 of record NC_060124.1, on the reverse strand, counting down.
TTGATAAGATATCTGTATGGTGCGAAAATTGCCATTTGACCATAAATAATGAAAAGCGTGAGGTCGTCGAAATGAATGTTAAAAATAAATCGTCAGACTTCTGTACTTCTGTACTTCAATCAAATCTAAGGGCCGTAAATTCAACTAAATACCTCAGAATTACAATTACAAACAACTTAAATAGGAGAGAACACACAAAAAATCTTGTGGGGAAGACAAAACAAAGACTTTGATTTATTGACAGAACACTTAGATGATGCAACAGTGAGTGCCTACACCAGGCTTGTCCGTTCCCTTTTGGAGTACTGTTGCGCAGTGTGGGATCCCTATCAGATTCGATTAACGGAGTACACAGAGAAAGCTGAAAGAAGGACAGCACGTTTTGTACTGCTGAGAACTAGGGCAGACAGTGTCATGGACATGATACAGAATTTGGGATCGACATCTTTAAAAGAAAGGTGCTTCTCGTGGCGGCGGCATCTCATTACGAAATTTCAATCACCAAATTTCTCCCCGAATACAAAAATATTTTTTTTTTTTACCCCGACATACATGTGGAGAAGCGATCGTCATAATAAAGTAAGGGAATTCAAAGATCGCACGGAAAGGTATAGACACTCGTCTTTTTCGTCCACCGTTCAAGAGTGGAGTGATAGAGAATTATCCGAAGGTGGTTCGATGAACCCTCTGCCAGGTTCTTAAGTTTGATTTTCAGAGCTGCCAGTAGAAGTAGGTGTATTCACTCCTGTAGTAACTTTCGTATGTTTGATACACGAGTAAATGACGGTCGAGAGCTGACGTTTTCAGCTTCTAACTTAACTCTAATATTCAGCTTTCTTTTCGTGTGATTTGATTAGAGAAATAAAGGAGACCGCTTTCCTGGGACAGCCTAGATGCGAGGATCCGATGGAAGGAGAATCGTTTAAACGGTATCTGGGCAGCAAAGTGGAAGCCAAGACTGGAGGTTGCGTTTGTGGGTCGTGGCACTCTGCACATTTGCCCCTGTGCTGTGGGCGGTTAGTGTTGGGGGGACGGGGGCGACCAAGTACACCTATCCTGCCGGGCAGACTACCCCGATGGACTAGTCTCTATGAGCGGAGGGTACGTGCAGGGCACACGCCTACGAAACCTAAAACTTCGTGCGATAGTAGTACTGTGTAGACAACTGCGCCTTGCCTTTCTGCGTCGACTTACATACGATTCGGACTCTAAGTACTTAGATGACAACGACATTTCGTCCTGTCTACTGATAATTTGGCTTCCATTTTCCCACGTGAAATAGTTTGCTCCCATATCAAGGCTTGAACTAACTCTGGATGTTAGCAAAACTTCGATTCAATCAATGTTAACTATCGTGTGTTACAATTCGTGGCTTAAAACTCTTGCACTGGGTAGCGAGATTGAGTATTGACGCACGTTTTGGTGATCGTACCTTTCGAGGTAAAAGCGAGATTTATTCTGACGATTAAAAGCTGAAAGTGGGTACCTCCACGACAAGAAAATTGTCCACAATCTTCATCAGTGGAAAGTAAAAGACTTGTTTATTTCAAGTTCATTTAAACACCTGTTTAACGTAATGAAGACTGTAGACCTGACGCCGTTTAGGAGACTGGTTATTATTAACGTTAACTTTTTCGAAGCGAGTAGCAGCGACTTTTCTCTGAACACTCGCCGAAGAGCCGTGTTTATGTTGCGAGCACTTCCTAAAAAGCTGTGAAGAAAGATTGTGTAGCATCCTGCAGCACAAGTTTAGCATCCTGCAGTAGACGTTTTACACAAGTTGCAGGTTTCGAAACTTAAGCTGAAGGCTTTTTGCTCTTTCATCCCATCTGCTCATTGCATGAATAACGTCAGCATTCTTTCCTTGGCCTTTCTCACTGATGCATCTTAGAAGCGTCCGTACGCTTCTAGGATCTTACAGTGTAAGACTGCGTTTATTTAAAAGCTGTAAAGTAGATTTTAAAATTAATATAACATTTTTATGAAGAGGAATTCTCTTATTAATGGATAATTATTGATAATATCTGGCTAACTGTTCCAAGAATTCAATTTCCTGCTTTCCCTATAAACAACATGCGAGGAAAATTATGTGTATCTACCATTAGTAGAGTGTCACATTATTTTCTATAAGAGCGCGCGTTTGGGGCGCCTTGCCACGGTTCGCGTGGCTCCCCCGTTGGAGGTACGAGTCCTCCTTCGGGCATGGGTATGTGTATTGTCCTTAGCATAAATTAGTTTAAGTTATATTAAGTAGTGTCTGACCCTAGGCAGTTTGGTCCCATAGGATATGACCACAAATTTAAAAAAAAAAAATCGTATTAGAATTCGTGTCATGACGACTTGATAATGAAACATGATTAAATATCACACTCATTATTAATCTAGTTGTTGTGTCCTTCATTTCGAGGACTGGTTGAATACGGCTACGCACGGAGGGCTGGTTCAGTCATTTTTTGTTCTGGGGTTTTCCATTATCATTCCAAGTGATTACTGGGATCCTTCAGTTTGATAACCATAGCCAAGAAATTCCTCTTCCTTTCCTTATTGTAAATTGTCAAATGAAATAATTGATAAAAAATATCACTCTTCTAATAATTAGTTTCATTCTAGAATTTAATTTCCTGTCTGTTCTCTTGCAGAAAGTTCTGAGTGTGTTGAATGCGTATCTTGCGACATTCTTCCATTCACAGAGAGGTCCAATTGATTAAAAATTATAAAAATAACCGTTATATAGCATGTATTATGAAAAAGTAACAAGTGTCTTGAATTTTGTTCTAGACATGTTACAATACAAATGTTTTCATGTGACCGCTTCCAACATTCCTCGTGCCAAGTCTTTGGGATTATTTTAGCCAATTATCAGTCTACACAAGGACCCCTGCTATCACTGTTAGATGATAACAAGGTAAACAGATGCCTTGCTACGTTATTCACTTCAGATTCTGAAGGACAGGGGTTCTTAAACCGTTCGCTGAAGCAATATGTGTTAACACAGTCGTCGTCACCAAGAAACCTGGTCTCTATTGCTACAACGTTACTCTCTAGTTCTCTACGTACGACTGGTGCATTATACGTGGCTGGCCTGCACTAAATATTAATTTCATGAATGCAACATCATACCACGTGGCAAAACACATGAACAAAATCATAATGCAACATTATAAAATGAAAAACAGCAGAACGGTGAAAAACACAAACGAACTCATAACACAAATAAAATACTTACGCATTCCACAAACAGCGTCACTCATATCTTTTGACATAGAGAACGTGTACATTTCAATACCCACCACAGAGACAGAAAAAGTAATTGAAGAAAACTTACTGACATACAACAAACTACCTGCAGACAATATTCATGAAATAGCAAAACCCTCAAAGCAATCGAATCCGAAAATTATTTCCAATTTGAAAAGGGATTTTACCTACAAGAAGATGGGCTTCCAACGGGATCCCCAATTTCAGGAACACTGACAAACATATTCATCAACCACATAGAAAACACAATCTCTGATACTGTCATCACAAAGGAAGGATACAAAATTGTTTACTGGTACAGAAGTGTTGACGACATAATCTGTATGGTAGATGAACCAACGGAGAAAATTGATAAACGTCATAGAGATATAAGCTACATACATAAAAATATTCAATTTACCATGGAGAAAGAAACACAAAAGCAAATAGATTTCTTGGATATAACAACAAAGAGAGAGAACAATAGACACGCAATTGCCATCTTCAGGAAGCCAACAGCCACAGACATAATCATTCAACCACCCACAAAATCAAAAATTAGCAGCCCTACGACGTATGTTACACAGGCTAAATAACATACCACTCAACAAAGAAAATTATGGAAAAGAGTTACAAACAATACAACTGATAGCCACAAACAAAGGTTACATCCCACATATAGTACAAAAACTCAATCAAAAAATTAAAACACAACTGAAGAAAAATCAAAACAAGCAGAGAGCACAGAAACCTACAGACACTACAGCACACACGGAAACACAAAGCAATAACACTCATGAGATGAATAACATAAAAATTGTAAAATTTTACATACAAATACAAAGCAACACACAAAATAGCAAATATACTATAGAAACATGGATTACAAGTAGCTTACAGAACAAGAAACATACTCCAATCACATTTACAAACAACAGAAAAACCAGATAAACACCAAGGAACAGGTATACACCAGCTAGAGTGGCAGGAATGTAAATCAGTATATCTGGGGATTACGATCAGGAACTTTAAAACTGGATATAAAGAACATATAAGCAGTTGGAAATATGTCATTCTACCTACGCCGAACACCTCATGAAACATGGACGTAAATCTACCAACATGGAATGTGACATCACAGTTATCAGAGTGAACAATCACAACAAAAAGCTCTTGACATTGCAAGAAAACTTTCACATATCAAGAGCCATTGCAGTGGAAAAGAAGGTACTCAATGACAAAATCCATATAAACAATAACTCCCTGATCACGCTAGCCACGAAAACAATAACAAACCGAAATGTAACCAGGATAAATAATTAATGAATCCCCTACTACTCTTCCCTCCCTCGCATTCTCTCTCTCTCTCTCTCTCTCTCTCTCTCTCTCTCTCTCTCTCTCTCCCTCTTTCTCCCCAACACACACACAGACACATGAACTCATTGCACACACCTAAGCTAATTACACACACACACACACACTCACATACACAAACTTATATTTTTAATAAAAAATAAGAATAATAATACATTTGCACACAGCAAATTACACACACATACTCACATTTATCATAAAAAAAGAGCAGAATACACACACACACACACACACACACACAACAAATGTAAAACATCACACACAACAAAAACAATACACAGACAAACACGCAACAACAGTTCTCAACACTACACACCGAAAACACACGTATGTTGATCAGAAAATGGAAGCGAAAGTGTACCATGTGATGTAACAAGTGTCTATGAAACAACGCCAGAAATCAGCCAGCTGGAGTATGAAAAACAAAGAATACATCTCAAGGTACACACACATGTGTTAACAGCGCTGGAAACCTTAAGTAACAGCAAACTATACATTTACAATACGAAACTTGTGCTACAAACGTTGTTTCTAACATATAAAACAAGTGAGAAACACAACAAATACTTGTACAGCAGCACATTATATCTATCACACAATACGTTTATTGTATGTGTAAAAAGAAACATGTATTTCAGGCCACTGACAATGCTTTCCACATAAATGAAGCAAAACGCATATGGCAACAAACAAAAAGCCTTCATTTAGTTGTATAGACGACGGATATCCCGACGATCATAATTGATCGTAGATGTGGAACATATTTTCGGGTGTGTTTAACCTGTTTCACCTCGACTGCTATGGGCAGTTAAGGACTATCTTGTGGAATGAAAACTGTGTACAGTAACTTGAAATACGTAATACGCCGAATTTAGTGTGACTGGTAAGTACCAAACGTTGACTCATTTGTTGAAAAATAAAAGCTAAGTAAGGATAACTGCCAATGGAACAGGTGCCTGTACGGATTTAAAATCCAGCTCAACTGAACATGCAATCATTAACTGTACTACAAACATTTAATTTTCAGAAAATGGCAAATTACAGCGGTCACCGTTCGTTTACTAGTCGTCTACAATATTATCAATGAATTCCGTGATATTTTAGGGGAAGGAATTCTCGAATTGAATACAGCTGACAGTAAAGTGCCTCTAAAGTTTGTGGCAACTGAATCGCCTTTTCCAGAAAGTTCAGTTAACACATCGTTGTATATTTCATGGTCCTTGCGTACGTGATCAAAATGGAAATTACGTTGTTCGTCGTTACTGAACTTTCCGCAGCTGATATAATCCTCGTAACATCAGAAGCGCCATAGATGAGGGATATCGTAGCTTAAGCGCCGATAGAGAAGAGTGCGTACATTTTCGTGAGTCCATAAAAGCCCTTCATGCATATTGGATTGCCTTCATTAGCGCCGATCTCATACAAGCTAGCGTATCTGCAGATACAGGACCTCTAACGGAATTACAGAATTTCATGCTGAGCAGACGTGGTAATTTAATAGAGACTGGCTAGTACTTATATTTTCATTGCTCTGCCCGGTTTTAACGCCCAGTTTTATCACCATGACCACGTTCAGTAATCCTGTTGGTGAAATTACACGAAATTTTATTGTAGGTGGCGACCGAAATTTTTTGTTCCCATATTCAATTGATTTCAAAGCGTTTCTTGTAGCAATTGCACGCAAAAGTTGATTTTACATCATTTCTTTGTTTCGTTCTATACTGATGTTTTATTTAGTTCATTCTGACGTAGATTACAATTTGGTAGTTGCGAGAAAATTTAACATTTCAAATGAAGCTTTATTACATATGATCATGGAGTTGAACATCAGGGCGTTTCTTCAAGTATTTAAGAAAAATACGTTTAAAATATTCAGGTACATGCACGTCGTCATCTGTGCCTTATCGCGTAGGCACCCGTATTCTTCTCGTACTGAGAAGGGTGCTGGTTGTCTAAACGTTGATAGAATTATTAAAAAGGGGACAGAGTGAAGCTACAGTCAGTAAAACACATTTGGGAGACGTTAAATCGAAAATGAATTGTAACGAAACAGAACACAGATTGAAGTGACCCTATAACAGAACTTACAGTAGTTCAATCGAAAATATTGGCATAAATTGCTAGCTTCCATCCTTCTGTGGTGTGTAGCAGACAAACGCATAATAAGTTCAGTGAAAGAAACGAAATCGAGGGCTAATGCCCAGAGAGTGAGAGAGAGGAAAAGTGATTAGGGGAATGTCACCTCTAACTTAGTCAAAACAAATCATGGGAACAGATCTGCAAAGCGGAAACAAGGTCTGCGCTTTGTAACTGCTTACGTCACTGTCGACGGACTCTCGAAACCGGACACGATCATGGGGCATTTCACGCAACGTCGCGTGAGCAACCGCCCTAGTTGCTGCAAGCTACCGATCGGTATTCATGATACTCGATACTAATAGAATGTTGCAGAAGACTGCTTCCAATGTGTTGGAAAGTCATCTCTGAATTAAGATGGCGGCATTTCCCGCCTTACTGCTCCTCATGGAGCGACGCGCTAGGATCTTTCAAGCAGCTGTTTACGTCTGGTTCTGAAGGATAATCTCCCAGGACATTTTTAAACACGGCATCTCTCTACTTCCGTGGTAGGTGAAAAGCTACCACAGCCATTATAACTGGAGTGGGAGCTGCTACCACTTATCGTCTGCCTGACAGCAGGCGCGACTTGGCTGTTCGGAGGTTTCCGAAGCGCGCGATGAACTGGTGTCTCTGCATGACTGCGTACCCTCTCGTCATATTTTAATCTGACGGCTACAAATTTGAAAACTACTCACCATCACGAGAGATTTTAGTGTTACTTAAAACGGTGAACAGGAAACATGTTCTGCCCCATCACGCGGTAGTGGAAGGCGTGTCGTCTGTGTGGTTTTCTGGTCAGAGATATATAGTTTTGTTGCTCAAATTGAATGATTTTATTAAGTAACTTGTAATTACTCATTTGATAGGTCCACGGTCGATATCAATCAACTCGGCCACTCGACGGCAATGTGAATATGTAATCGGATTTTCTGAATTAATTTTATACCATTCTCTCTCTTTATTTATGGCACTGGAAAGCGTGGTCTTGCTGTGTGTTACAAGTGGGTCAGATGTTTCTGGGACGTGTTCTCGTAACGGTGGGACAGTGGTGATTGCCGTTTTTATCATGTTACTTTTTGATGAAATCACGCTGACGTTACGTTGCTCAAGTTCTGGCCGAAAGAGTTTTGAAATACTAGGGTAAAAAGTATATCGTTTAAATACGAAAATCGGTGTCATAATTCGACATATGTAAACGTTTCATATTAGTTACATACACCAGAAATATCGTAATATCTTCTAATGTGACAGCGAAAACCCCACGTCGGAATATTTACTCGGACTGGATATTTTTTGGATCGTCTGATTTCGCTGCCTTATTCTGCAGTTAGGTATGTAGAAACTATATTCATAGCCGCAGACATTACTGATTTACTTTCTTACGTATGTATCGACATTCTGAGACTGCAGATCTTGGTCATTGAATATATCAACCGCTGTATCTCCGCTGATTTTTATATATATATATATGAAACTAAACAGTGTACAGAGAACATTGAAAAAATCATTTGCTGAGAACATCTCCATGAAAGATATGAGTGACTTAATAAATATGTACGCATCTTTCCATCTATGCTAAGTAGGAATATGTGCTGTTGGAAGTCATGATACACTGGTTATAAACCTAATCCGATTACTGAAATCCTTTAATGATAGAGGACCAAGCTTTGCAGGGAATTCTTGCGTACACCGTCGTTAAAGTGGGTGAGGCACCACCAGCCAACACAAAGAAGCATGAAATTCAGGGTATTAATGTTTCACCACTTCATAAATCACACTGCTCTATATGATTTCCTGGTTTGTTTACAACTGAAAATGTGAAGGTACAGTTGAATAACTAATTCTGATATGATGTGTCTGCAGCGTGCATACTATACAGGATATTCAGTGATGATGTTACAAACTTCCAGGGAGAAGAGCTAGTGTGTCAATTTGAGGTAAAAAATAGGCATTCTGGTCCGGAAATTACCGAATCGAAAATTAGAACCGAAAATCGCTCTGATACTGCTGACAGGCTGGCAATGGAATACAGGTGCCGGTATTGTTATTGCCAAGATCGCAGTGTGGGTAACTTTGACTGGTGGTAGCAGTGTGGAACTAAAAAAAAATTAAAAATTCAACAATCATTATCTCTGAAATATATACGTTAAGAAGTATGAGTTCTTATTAATCTTTGATGAAGTGGAACACATCTCTTCCACTGAACTAGTGCCCATAGGTCTTAAGTTATTCATTTTGTACCTCATACTTACTGCATATTTTACTCTTGTTTTGGTCCATACTAAACCAATACTCTGTCCGAACAGGAATCGGAAGTCTCAACGCTAGCGATCGATCGCCGTGCCACTGTATATGGTATCACTGTGTATGGATATGAAGGGGCATGTAGTCAGCACATTGCTCTACTGGCTGTTGTCAGCTTTCGTGACTGGAGCCGCTAGCTCCTCAAAAAAATGGCTCTGAGCACTATGGGACTTAACTTCTAAGGTCATCAGTCCCCTAGAACATAGTACTACTTAAACCTAACCAACCTAAGGACATCACACACATCCATGCCCGAGACAGGATTCGAACCTGCGACTGTAGCGGTCGCGCGGTTCCAGACTGTAGCGCCTAGAACCGCTCGGCCACCCCGGCCGGCGCTAGCTCCTCAAATGGCCTCACAAAGGCTGAGTGCAACCCACTTGCCAAAAGCGCTCAACAGACATGGACAGTCACCCATCCATGAGGTAGCCAAGCCCAACTGTGCTTGACTTCAGTGATCTGACGGGAACTGCTGTTAACACTTCAGCAAGGTTTTTGACTTTGGTCGATACTACAACCTCTGAAAATCACCTAACGCACGGTACTAGCAATAAAAATACCAGTGCATGTATTCAACAGTCAAAGGTGTCAGAAAAACTTTCGCTTATAACTTTCGTTTCGGTCGTTTCCAGACCTGGGTCCCTTACCTCAGATTGATACATTTGTAATTCTTCATCAGTCCTGAAAGTTGGTAACATAATCACGAAATCACCCTGTGTAAGATGACTTGCAAAGGTTCAACTCTGTTATGGATGATAACCTACTGCACAGTAATCCTGCAGGTTGGGACCTGCTAGGTGTCAAATGTTACATTTGCTTATGTTTTCCGTCAGTCAAACACAGTCTGATCAGAATGGAAGAAATTTTCAACGTCAAAAACTACAGAAAAATTGTAAAGAATTTCCAGGCGATACTTACTTGCCAGCTGGCAATATGATGCCTGATATAACATACGAAATTTTTTGTAGCCCAACAGAAAAGGCTAACATTGTAATTTAATTCATTCTGTCCTCTTTCTAACCTTCTGATTGTCCCTATTTCCTCGGCTCAGCTGCTCTCAGATGAAGTCCTCCGCCTACCCTATCCTGGCTCGGTCACCAGTGGGCAGGTGGGCTGGCTCAGCTGCGCGCCGGAGCGCAGACTGCAGCCTCTCGACGGCGTCCGCTGTTGCGGTCAATACGCGGTACGGCTACTGCGAAGCCGCAGGGACAGCCCGAGTGGGACCCGGCGCGCGCTATTGTCACTGTCCCGGCTGCGTTACTCCTGGGTTTTACTACCACCACAGTCATGGAGGAAATCCCCGCTGCCTGTCTATCTGTCAGTCACCCAACATTTGAACGAACTCCAGCCCCACCAGGGCTGTACCTGTCGCCACTGTCGGTGTCCATGTCGATTCGCTCCCTCTTCCGATTTCATTGCCCCCTTCTGAGCCACGAATACCTCTGCTTCTACCAGCCACTTCTGAAACGAACCATCACATGTATCAGAACAGCGGATAGTTTCTTGAGGCCTGTGTCGAAAACTTTTAGCAGGTCTGAGGACGGGATGTACTGAATGGAATGAACGGACTAATGAGTACAGAATAAGGGCTGGGAATACATCAAAGAAAGACAAAAGTAGTGAGAAGTAGCAAAAACGAGAAGATCGAGAATTGGTGCTCACGAGGTAGACGATGTTAAGGAATTCTGCTACCTAGGCAGCAAAATAACCCATGACAAGCGATGCAAGGAGGACGTAAAAAGTATACTAGCACAGGCAAAGCGGGCATTCCTGGAGAAGAGGAGCCTGCTAGTATCAAACATAGGTCATAATTTGAGGAAGAAGTTTCTGGGAATGTACCCTCGGAGCACAGCATTGTATGGTAATAAGACGTGGGCTGTGGGAAAAACGGAAGAGAATAGAATTGTTTGAGACTTGGTGCTGCGGAACAATGTTGAAAATTAGGTGGACTGATAAGGAAAGGAATGAGGGGGTACCCCGCAGAACCGGCAAGGAGAGGAACTTATGGAAAACACTGATAAAAATAAGGGACCGCCGATGTCAGGGTATCTGTTAAGATATAGGGAATGACTTCTATGGTATCACAGGGAGCTTTAGCAAGTAGAAACTGTAGAGGAAGGCGAAGATTGGAATATATCTAGCAAATCCAGCAAATAATTGAGGGTGTGGTTGCAACTGATACTCTTTGATAAAAGGGATGGTGCAGAAGAGGAATTCATGGCTTGCAGAATAATGGACTCCTTCGCCAAGGAAAGGGAGCGGGGGTTACTGCGCCCACCCTGTTCGCCTGACCTCGATCCGTATGACTACTTCCTGGTCCCAATGGCGAACGAAAATGATTCTCCCTAAAGAACCTGGAACTCAGGTTTTTTCGCAGTGGTTTCAAAGGATGGAAAAATGCATCAGTGTTCACGGACAGTACTTTGTAATGTTCTAACTGTTGTATTACATATAACTTTCTTCTGAATAACTGTTAAAAGCTTTTGTTATAACCCTCGTATTCTCTGTTTTCGTCGAACTTCACGTAAATTGCGGAGAGACGATACTGGGTAATAATTTATTTCCTACATTTGTTGCAGTGTTTCTCTGAGGGACCTCTTGATTAGACTGACATTTCAGCTTATGTACAAAGTTTTCATTATAAGATCGAAAAAATTATTTATGTAATAAAAACAATTTTACGTCTTTATGGGTTTTTAAATTGATAAATTGTCGAAATTATTGCTCATCGGCTTGAGCCATCACCAAAATGTCACTAATGAAACAATAAGACAAAGTTTCTCTTCACATTATAAAGTAAAATCGCACATAGACTTATGCTAGCCAGCATGACAACATGAAGGAACTCTGAATCGAAGTTACCTGATATTATTGCTATACTCTCAGTCTAAGTGAGGAAGAATTACGTGAGCTACTGATGGTTCAAATGGCTCTGAGCACTATGGGACTTAACATCTGTGGTCATCAGTCCCCTAGAACTTAGAACTACTTAAACCTAACTAACCTAAGGACAGCACACACATCCACGACCGAGGCAAGATTCGAACCTGCGACCGTAGCAGTCACGCGGTTCCGGACTGAGCGCCTTAACCGCGAGACCACCGCGGCCGGCAGCTACTGATGGAATGAACAGTTTGCTCAGTGCAGAATGTTGACTGAGAGTAAAGCAAATAAAAACGAAAGTACTGAAAAGCAGCAGAAAGCAGATTATCAACATACTCAAGATCTTAACTTGGCACCGCACAGTAGACAAAATGAAGGAACTGTACTACATCACATACACTATAGCGCATAGTGGAGGAAGCCAGGACGACATAAGTAGAGTAGCACGGCCAATGACAGCATTCCTCGCCAAAAGGAAAGAAATTTATGAGAATGTATGTCTCGAGGAAAACTTTATATGGAAGTGAATCATGGGCAGAGAAAAACGGAAACGAAGAAAATCGAAGGGACTGAGATGTGGTGGTACGGAAGGATGTTGAAACTGTGTGAACTGGTAAGATAAGGAAGAAGGTGCTGTTTCGCAGAATTGGTAGAAGAAGATGCGAGACCATAGGAAGTGTGTTAAGACGCCATGCAATAACGTCGATATGAGACGGGGTCGTTGGGAGTAAACTTGTAGAATAACGCGGAGACCGGTGAAAAAACATTAATAGACCCTGAAAAGAATACACTAGTTGATTTGAAGAGCTTTAGGGGTGATGATGTGTAGCTGGTACGACGTGGTCACGTCATCCTCTACCAGCTGACATAAATTATAGCTGTGAGTGGTATGTATATGCTAAGTCGGTTTTATGGATTCAGGGCATTAAGATATTAAAGTTGTAGTTGACATTGCACTAATACCTAATAAAATAACAGTTCGGTCGCATTATTTGCACACTTATTACAAGTAAATTAAGCCAGATGTTACCCGGTGCACTCAACTGTCACCATAAACCTGCCCAAATCATCCTGCCAGCCGAAACCAAATCAAAACATCCTTCCCAGTTCATAAGTGCATGGATCTCAACAGAATAGTTGTCTACAGTCATCAAAATATGTTTAAAATACCCACGTTGCACCAGTGGGTAATGTATCCTCTCCTACATTATTGAAACCATACGTCAGAAATATTACTTCTCGCATCAAACATTTGGAGCGTTCTACTGACAAAATTATTTATAACTTTTCAGCTCGACTTATACAAGGTTGTCATAAACAGTATGAGAAGCTTGTAAGGATACTGCAAGGTACGTTGTGGTGAGAAATAATTGTTAAGAAAATATTCGGCACGTTGCGGATGCACATTAAAGTCTACCACCAGATAGAATTAGTATCAGTTGTTCTCACAGCCCAGATCATATCACACGAGGCTTCACAGTCTTCGGCTCTGGTTCGATACTTACTATCGTCCCATATTCAAATTTTGTACCACTTTCTTGTTCGATTTTAGAAACCCAAACGAAGAGAACGTCTAGCGAAACCGCCTCTGGCAGGCCACTTGTGTCTGCGCGTGCAACGGCCTGATTGGCTAACTTCAATGATAAATAATTCGGAAACATTGAAAAATGTTAGAATTTTTTCTTATTAATTATCTCTCAGCAGAGCCCAACCTGCAGCACCCTTAAAAGCTTTTTAGACTGTTTACGACCACCATGCATAACAATCAGAAATAGGCCTCCAAGAGACCTCATGAAATTAGTCTGCACTACTTTTCCTAATAACATCAAGAGTGTGTTCTACCTCAGTCTGAACACTAGCCGGCAACCATTGGAGTGACCGGTTTTTGTCATTTTGTTTCTCACAGCTGTTTAAACTTAGGTACATTTTTCAACGCTCTGCAGTCACATAACAAGCTATACTTTGGCTATACATTCATTATGTGGAGCAGTGATCAATAATACGAAAGGGATTACCTTTATTGCTTCAGTACTGTCCACAACAACATCCAGGTTTCGAAGACTACTGACAAATAAAGTATATGTTGTTGTTGTGGTCTTCAGTCCAAAGACTGGTCTGATGCAGCTCTCCATGCTACTCTATCCTATGCAAGCCTTTTCATCTCCGAGTAACTACAGCAACCTGCATCTGCATCTGCTTATTGTTTTCATCTTTTAGTCTTCCTCTACGAATTTTCCACTCCACGCTTCCCTCCAGTACTAAATTGGTGATCCCTTGATGCCTCCGAATGTGTCCTGCCAACCGATCCCTTCTTTTAGTCAAGGTAGACCACAGATTCCTCCCCCATTCTATTCAGTACTTCCTCATTAGTTACGTGATCTTCCATCAAATCTTCAGCAATTCTATGCAGATCGACGGATAAAAAGCTTCTATTCTCTTCTCGTCTAAACTGTTTATCATCCATGTTTTACTTCCATACATGGCGACACACCGGACAAATACTTGCAAAAGACTTCCTGACACTTAAATCTATACTCGTTGTTGGTAAATTTTTCTTCTGCGGAAACGCTTTACTTGCCATCACCAATCTACATTTGATATCCTTTCTACTTCGACCATAATCTGTTATTTTGCTGTCCAAATAGCAAAAAATATCTTCTATTTTATGTGTATCATTTCCTAATTTAAATCCCTCAGCTCACCTGATTTCCACTATCCTCGTTTTGCTTTTGTTGATGTTCATCTTAAATCCTCTGTTCAAGACACTGCCCCTTCTGTTCAACTACTCTTCCATGCTGTTTGCTGTCTCTGGCAGAATTACAATGTCATCGAAAAACCTCAAAGTTTTTATTTCTTCTCCTTTGGACCTTAATTTCTACTTCAGATTTTTCTCCTGTTTCCTCTACTGCTTCCTCAATATGAAGATTGAATAACATCAGGGATAGGCTACAACCCAGTCTCACTCCCTTCTCAACCACTGCTTTCCTTTCGTTTCCCTCGGCTCTTATAACTCTCATCTGCTTTCCGTACAAATTATAAACAGCCTTTCGTTCCCTGTATCTTACCCCTGCCACCTTTAGATTCTGAAAGAGAGTATCCCAGTCAACATTGTCAAAAGGTTTCTTTAAGTCTACAAATGCTATAAATGTTGGTTTGCCTTTCCTTAACCCATCTTCTATGACAAGTCGTAGGGTTAGTGCTGCCTCGCGTGTTCCTACATTTCTCCGGAAACCAAACTGAACCTCCCGAGATCGGCTTCTACCAGTTTTTGCACTCGTCTGTACAGAATTCGTGTTAGAATTTTGAAACAGTGACTTGCTGAACTGATTGTTCAGTAATTTTCGCATGTTTCAGCACCTGCTTTCTTTACAATTAGTATTACTATATTCTTCTTGAAGTCTGAGGATATTTCATCTGTCTCATACATCTTTCTCACCAGATGGAAGAGTTTTGTCATTGCTGGCTCTCCCAAGGCAATCAGGAGTTCTAACACAATGTTGTCTACTCCCGGAGCCTAGTTTCGACTTAGATCTTTCAGTGCTTTGCAAAATTCTTCACGCAGCATCATATCTCCCATCTCATCTTCATCAGCGTCTTCTTCCATTTCCATAACATTGCCCTTAAGCACATTTCCCTTGTATAGACCCTCTATATACTCTATCCACTTTCCTCATTTCCATTATTTGCGTAGGACTGGTTTTCCATCTGAGCTCTTAATATTCATACAGTGATTCTCTTTTCTCGAAATGTCTCTTTAATTTTCCTGTAGGCGTCAGCTATCTTACTCCTATTGATATATGCTTCTACATTCTTACATTTGTTCTCTGGTCATTCCTGCTTAGCCATTTTGCTCTTCCAGTCGATATCATTTTTCAGACTTTTGTAATCCTTTTGCCTGCTTACAGACTGCATTTTTATATTTTCTCCTTTCATCAATTAAATTCACCTACGATTCTTACTTCTTATCATTTTTCTGCTATCGATTTTCAGTTCCCCATGACTACTGAAGGTTCATCTCCCTTAACTATCTGAATAATTTCTTTTATCTCATCATACATTTCTTTAATCTCTTCACCAGCCGCAAAACTAGTTGGCATATAATCTTGTACTACTGTGGTGGATGTGGGCTTCATGTCTATTTTCGCTACAGTAATGCGTTCACTATGCTGTTCGTAGTAGCTTATCCCGTTTCCTATTTCTGTATTCATCATTAAATCTTGTCTTGCATTAACCCTATTTGATTTTGTATTTATAAAGCTGTATTCACCGGACCAGAAGTCCTGTTACTCCTGCCACCGAACTTCACTAACTCTAGCTATATCTTACTTTAACCTATCCAGTTCATCCTTTAAAGCCGCGGGGGATTAGCCGAGTGGTCTCAGGCACTGCAGTCATGGACTGTGCGGCTGATCCCGGCGGAGGTTCGAGTCCTCCCTCGGGCATGTGTGTGTGTTTGTCCATAGGATAATTTAGGTGAAGTAGTGTGTAAGCTTACGGACTGATGACCTTAGCAGTTAAGTCCCATAAGATTTCACACACATTGGAGCATTTTGAACATCATCTTTTAAATTTTCCATCTCACGTGGAACAGTAGAGGTATCAGGTGTAATGTAGACGGTGCACCATAACAAAGATGCGTATACTATAACGCTAGAACGTTAAACAAACACAGGTATAACCATCTTAGAAAAGGAATTCCATAAATGATATAAAGCAATAATAAACAAATCTTCCGCGACGGAAGTGTTACACTGATGAGCCAAAACATTATAACCACCAGCTCATATCATGTTGGTCCACCTTTGGAATACAACACAGAAGCAATTCTGCATGGAATGGATACGAAAAGTCCTTGGTAGATTATCTGAGGTACGTGGCATCGGGTGCAACTTACAGACTATGCGATGATTTATAGGTGAGGGACTGACGCCCGGTAGTGTCCCAGATGTATTCCACTGAGTTCAGATCGGATGAACTGTGCGGCTAAGACATCAACATGAGTTCACCAACTTGCTCCTTAAACCACTGTGGCATGACTCTGGTCTTGTGACACCAACAGATGCGTACTACTACGGCACTGTCGCCGAATGAAGGTTTCTGGCGGTTGTAATGGGCTTGGGGCAACTGCTTCGTGTGTCTTCCTCAATCACGTAACACGATTTTGTAAACGTTCCTATGGCAACGCCCCACTTAAGCCGCTGTTCTATAGGAGACGCTCACCCGTAGCTGTTTGCGTTCGCAGTTGCAAAATTACTACTTTCGCCTGTTGTAAAGGACGTTATTTAGCCGGCTGCACTATAATTAAAATTTAGACCGTCTTGTCCTATTTGCGCGTGCACATACTTGCAACGCAACGCACTATGGAAGTTAGTTCAGGTTCATGATAACATTCTAATGCGGTTTAGAGGTAGAGGGAACTTGTTTAGCCAATCTTTGGAAATTTGTTCACCGGACTTTGAGCTGATTGGCAGAAAATTTCAGTATATTTATGAAAACTTTAGGTATGATTAGTATGCATCCGCAAGTAACTACCTGACACACATTTCTTGGTCTAATTTTTCTCGGGTTTCTCGGTATACTACACTATCACTTGGAAGCGGCCCTTGAACTGGAACTACATTGTAATGAAAGCCAAACAAAGGAAAGATTTAAATCGTCTATTGAAAAGCGGTGGCCCGCAGCTCGTGGTCGTGCGGTAGCGTTCTCGCTTCTCACGCCCGGGTTCCCGGGTTCGATTCCGGGCGGGGTCAGGGATTTTTCTCTGCCTCGTGATGACTGGGTGTTGTGTGATGTCCTTAGATTAGTTAGGTTTAAGTAGTTCTAAGTTCTAGGGGACTGATGACCATAGATGTTAAGTCCCATAGTGCTCAGAGCCATTTGAAAATTTTTTTTTGAAAAGCGGTAGGACAGAATACTATTAATCAGAGAATTTGTGGTGGCTGTCGACCTTTTTCCAAGTGCATAGTTGAAGCAGAAACTGTAGTCCGAATCACGAACGATGGAAAATGCAGGTTGAGGCGTAGGAGGGGATTGGAGTGTTGCCGGTCCCAGGCGACAGTTGCTTGAAGAAAGCGTGTTTCCAGTAATTTACGTCTCCCGCTTGCTTGCTCATAAGGGACAGTCAAATCAAAACCAGGCAGGTGGAAGAGAAGTAAGTAAACTGTTATTTCGAAAGCAATCGCAACAGCTCTTAATACACTTATCACACCGAGTAACAAGACGATCAATGCCTTCTTGGAAAAGTGGTTACGATGGCCTACAGAAACATAGTCGTACGCAGGTGTGCACCTCAACACCCGAAGCAAATCGAAGGCTGCGAATATCTTTCTTCAGAGCTTCAAAAATGTGGAAATGGTATGGGGAGAGATCGGGACTGTGTGGAGCATGTGCGAGGGCTCGACAGGGAATCTTCTGCAGCGCAATCGAAACTATTTTAGCAACACGTGGACAGGCCCACTTTTCACTACGCTGCAGGAATTCCGCCCGAAAGCCCTTACACCTCTTCCACACTGTTCGGATCTCTTCCCAATCCCCATATTTTGGGAGACTTTAAGAAAGACATTCGTGGTTGTCGGATTGCTATAGACGAAGAGAGACACGCCTGGGTAGAATTACGTTTCTGTTGGCACGTGAAAAGCCGGCCGAAGTGGCCGTGCGGTTAAAGGCGCTGCAGTCTGCAACCGCAAGACCGCTACGGTCGCAGGTTCGAATCCTGCCTCGGGCATGGATGTTTGTGATGTCCTTAGGTTAGTTAGGTTTAACTAGTTCTAAGTTCTAGGGGACTAATGACCTCAGCAGTTGAGTCCCATAGTGCTCAGAGCCATTTGAACCATTTTTTTTCGCACGTGAAAACAGCGAAGCCGTTGACCGTCAAGTCTCATAGTGGGATCAACGTACAAGGTAGCGCAAAATCGGTATCATAAAGTTTCTGTTTACTACGGCATAATAAAGGATGATAGATTCTTGTTATACTATTTATGATACAGCAAACAACCTGACTTTTTATAGAAAAGGTTTTCAAAGTGCTTTCCTTCTTCTGCAACGAATATGCAAAATCTTGAACTGAATTCCTTGATGAGTTACTGACGATCATCATTTTCTACTGCACGGATTTTTTTGGAAATTGCAGTGCTACGGTCCTGGAGTGTTTCATGTGCATCTTCGAAGACTATGTCCTTAAATTAATCCCAAAGAAATAAACATACGGGTTAAGATGGGGACTACACGGGTGCCGTTGCATGCCGCATCCAGGATCTTCAACGTGTGGATTCTCTGTACCCCAGTGGAGCTAGTTCTGATTGTTCACGTATCCACGGAAATAGAAGTGTGCCTCATCACTTACGCTGATCCTTAACAACTGCTCCATTTCCAAATACCCCAATCATCTCATTTCCAAAGGAACATCACTGCTCCATCATGTCGCTGTCCTTCAAAGGGTGACACAGTGGAATTTTTTAAAGGAATAGGTGAAGTTTCTCTTTCAGTATGCTCAGGAGAGACAGTCGTGACGTCCTGAGTTGCTGCGTTGAATGTCTTTTTGATGGATTTGGCTCATCACTGAATAGGGTTCGCACTACTGCCACACTGTGCAGAGTGGCAGCCGAGGCTGATCGTCCTGAATCACCCTTCCCTGATACTTGTAGGAATCCAGTCGTTTCAAAGCGTTTCATATACCTGGAAAAACAGGGAACGATACAGAAGACCCATATCAAGGTATGCTTCAACTTTTTCATCACGCTTGAGCTTCCTTTCAGTACTTTAATCTCACGGAGAAGTGGTCGTTACTGATGGTGTTGTTCTTGGATCATACTTGCCGTTGAATGGATGCCTGACCATTACAGTAATTCCACAATTACTGCAAAGTGTCGTAGGAATAGACAAACACTACTCACTTTTCGCAGCTACAATAGAAAAAAAAGACGACGAGACTCATTTAGGGCATACGATTAAACCACAGAAGACAAATACTTTCTAACACCTATTTTGCGCCACCCTATGTTAACAATTACGAAAATTTTTGAAATAATAAACAGTTTACTTACTTTTTTTCACCTGTCTGGTTTTCATTTGAGTGCCCCTTATGGAGTTTGTCACTTACTATGACAATCAGCGGTAACAACTCGCAACGAGTATAATAAAAATTCACTAAATAACTTGTAACGATAATTTTTGTAAAGGAACACACCGCTATTTGACTGTTTTATTGTTTAAGTACAATCCAGGTTTCTGTCTTTTGTGCCAGTTTCAAGTGCTTGATTTTATGTCTTTAACATCTACTGCATGACACTTCACATACTGTCGCACTCAAAACTGGCCTTAAATTAAGAAAAGTGTTGGGTCCCCATGAAATGTCAGATGTAGAGCACCATCTTGTAACAGAGTAGTAAATGATCATGGGAGCACGTAATATTTAGTAAAAATGCACTTACGTTGGTAAGTATTTGTTTATTACCTATCTGTTACAAGATAGTAATTTTTGATTTGGCGTTTCTTAATTTATGGTTAACTTTGAGCTTGCCAACATGTTAAGTGTCTTGCAATAAATGTTAAAGATATAAAATCGAATACTTGAAAATGCCATAAATGGCCGAAACCTGCGTTATACTTAAATACACAACAGAAGAGTTAAATGGCGGTGTGTTCCTCTAAAAAGTACTGTATGGCTGTTGCTCAGCTACATCAAAAGCTGTTGGCTACGATCATGTTTGATACTCACATTGGCTATGATATTCACAGCAGAGCGCTCAGCATACTACTCAAAGCTCACTGTCTAACGGAGAATGCGTGACGTAGGAGCGCAGAACATGCCTAAACTCGACTGCCATTGTTCGTGATTCCAACTCCAGTTACTGCCAGCCGCAGCGCATGAAAGCGGCGCGAAACAAGTGTTGGCAGGGGCGCGGGCTTCACTGAGCCGGAAAGTGCGGTGAGCTTGGAAATTGCTGTCGGTATTGGCCAGCTCCGCGCCACGGATGGGCCTGGACATACGTTCAGGGGCAAGCCGCGGGTGTTAATGGATGCTGCAGACATTGGGGCAGCGGGGAGGGGGGAAGAGGGGGCGCCCACTGGCTCCAGGTTGGGAGGCCGCTTCCTGCGGAGATTTATCACCGGCTGGCCGGAATCCCGCGATAAATCAGGCGCGAGAGAAGCTGCCAGCTGGCAACACCACAGGAGAACGTGCCCGCCCCGGCATCCTCAGGAATCCAATGGCTGCGTCGGCTGCTCCGGTCTCCGCGCGGAAACAAATTCTTGGCTGGCTTCTACTGAAGACCTCAGGGTTAGATTCATACATCATACAGCATCGTTGTGATTTTCAGTTAGATGGTGGCAACATATGAATAGCAAGCACCCATCCCGCTCACTCACTCACACACACACATACACACATACACACAAACACACACACAGAAAGAGAGAGAGAGAGAGAGAAAGTGAGAGAGAGAGAGAGAGAGAGAGAGAGAGAGAGAGAGAGAGAGAGAGAGAAAGCAACTAATCAATTCATGTGTTTGGCAGAATTGTTAGATTTCTATACATGTTGATTATTACAGGGCACATGTTTCGAAATCATATGTGTTCATTTTCTCAGAATATACATGGGCAGTTTCGCCTAACATGTCTTGAATAAGAAGGTATAGGTCGTTATCGAAAACTTGACTTCGTAAGGGAGAAGTACCCTTACCATTCATATTCCTATGTAGTTTCGTTTATTATGGAGTTCATTTCGGTATCAGCGGCAGGTACGCGATAGCACTACAATGATAGCTACCTACTGTAATAATAAGCAATGTATGCATATCGCTGACAGACAACAATGGGCTATAGAGATGCACAGTCAGAGCTCCCTGCCTTCGTGGTACGTCATTGTGCGCTGTCCAGTCTTTGTGTCAATGTCCTGGATTGA
The DNA here is from genome assembly GCF_021461395.2 of Schistocerca americana. Classification (NCBI taxonomy): domain Eukaryota; kingdom Metazoa; phylum Arthropoda; class Insecta; order Orthoptera; family Acrididae; genus Schistocerca; species Schistocerca americana. The sequence goes on along the minus strand of NC_060124.1, from coordinate 60,435,049 downwards.
ATCTCAAACTCCCTACAGGTCTCATGAAGCGAAGGTATGTGACACCGTTGATGGTGACATGTCCGTCGGAGAGGGACGTTATGTTTCACTCTCTCCCTTCTCTCGCCATCATTATCGTCATCATCATCATCATTATCATTACCACCATCACCACACAACACTACACTATACAAGTGCCAGTTACGTTCTAGAAATACAGATACGAAATAAATCACAAATATCCATAAGGAAGGGAGTGAATATGCGCAGAAGAAGAATACCCATCCCGACAGGCGGCTGTACACACCCCATGGTGTATCCCTGTCAACAATTCCATACGACAGCTACCTTTTCACACGATGATCTACAATGCTGCGTAGCGGAGAAGGAATGCTATTCTGATACTTCGATAAATATTTGGACACAGTCTGAGAGAATCGGACTGCAAACTGAAGACGTGCGTTCAAGGCGGTAATAGATACATGATCTAAAATTTCAGTGTGAAAAATTTTGGTTGCTGAATAGTACCTCGTTCTTTCGTGAAAAACAAAATACCGTTCATGATCCTATCGCTGTCATATTGGAACCTTCATTATACAATAAATCTTCGGCGAAACGATCATTGCTCTTCCGACGAGCAGTAGGTAAAGCTGCACAACGGATAACGAGAAACGTCATAACGTGGATTAAAGCAGTTTGAATGCTTTATACAACTTCGGAGAAGTTATTTGTGCAAGTAATCTAATAATTCAGTATTCCTCCAAGTAATCTATTGTTAATGGTATCTTGTAACTCAAACAGTGCGACGCTACATCGCATAAAACAATGGATTACCACTTGTTTCGAATTCTCATGTGGCAACACACAGCTGTGTTCTTCTGCCTTCTAAAAAATCCATTAGGGTGGATCGGGGGAAGATGTCTAATAGGGGCGAGATGCCTAATGCTGAGATTCCGATACTATAACTAATGTCGACACCGTCGTGTAGGGCCCCTACTAACTGTAGTGTGACGGGAAGGCAGCTTCGTATGTCGGTGTGTTTATTGTTTCTCCCCTGTTAAACCAACACATAGAAGGTAAGAGCCAAAGCGCACGGCTTCTTAATGGTGCACAGATATTTTCAAGCGCCTACAAGCGTATGAAAATGTTACGCATGTTGAGCACAGAGGGTACTTAGTGGTGCATGTTGCCAGCCGCAGTTTCCGTGTGGCGGACATATTGTGCTATTTACAAAAAGTGGCATCTCACCCCGATCGTCGGAAGAGATGCCACTGATTTGTTGGAGTAAGATGGCGTATTTTATTCCTAACTTATATAGACGTTATTTTCATAGGAAGTGCCTCGAACTTATGAAAGAACATAAGGAGATCAGTGGTCTGAAGAAACCCTACAAATGGCTGTGGACTGGGAAAATTAATTGTTTTAGAGCTTCCTAAGAATATGGCAGCCCAAACACAGCTCTGAAACGATGTCTGGTGAAGAAAGATGAAAGAAGCTGAAGTTCTCACAGAACAAGTCTAACAGAAGAGGCAAGAGCTATGTCACAGCTAATTAGGTCTAAAAGCAGTCTAGGATTACCGAAACAGGCAGTCAGAAAATGACAGTAACTATTGTGGTCAGTGTGCTACGAACTACTACGTTAAAAATGGACTACAGGCAGACTAGATTCAGTGTGCCATGTGAAAAAAGTATTTGCATGAATCCTGAACTGGCGAAGAAAACGTGCGCAATATCTGTGCAAGAAACACTTATTTTATTTGGAAGCAATTATATTATTTGCTGGTTTCCTAAATCCATTTACATGTAATTTTATATAACTCTGCTTTTCGAATAATGTATTTAGCTACTTGTATCAGAAATCCACAAAACTAACACTAGAGTCTGCTTCCGATATAACTACCATTTAATCCCAGTGCTCAGGGTGAGATGCATAAGCTACACTATTAAAAAAAAAATCAAATTACACATAATTAGTAATGCTGGCATACTACTAACTGACCTGTACACACAAAAGGCTCCTCCGAGAACAGAAATTTACGTCAAATCTGAACTCGCAGTTCTATCTAACGTTTCGATCCTCCAAACATTAAGTTGGGGATCCTCCCCCGATCTACTCTAAGTCGAACGCCAACATTGTTCCTTTGAAAAGCCCACCAAGTTTACCTTCTCTATTCTTACACTACATACCTAATTATTTCTTTGTAGGCAACAATTTACATCGTAATCAATCCCTTATGTCGCTGGTCATAGCGTACATCTTTTCACCTTCACTCTTCTACCAGAAAGATGAAGATGAATGAACTGGAAGAAGCGCAAGACTTGTATCGAGAAGAATAAAGATACTCGAAGGACTGGGCTTTGAATGATAAGACATAATCCCGAACAACATGTAACTTGCTGGACTGGACCACTTTAGAGAAAACCTCGCATTGGCAGGCAAGTGGCATCGTCGTGTTACACAAGGACGCTTTCAAACTGGTGACTCCATCATCACGTTTCACGACTTGACGTTTCAAATATCCCTGTCTCCGAATCCCTTCTGCCATTCTGTAGAGCAATATTTATATGCAATACAGTTCCGTCCCTCAGCACTCTTTCTCTGTAGGCGAGAATGGAAAGCATTCATGTGTGCTAAATGATCACTGTTTATCCACGAGAATTGGGCGAAAAAATTTCACTATTACTTTCGTACGCTTTTCTATGGCCCATTCTTGTTCATGTACTCCATCGTTTCATCACCTTACATGTCTTCATATTGTCATGACTGGTTGCTTGCTGTACGGCGTAGGCATATGGAGATGCGTTTGCATCCATCTCACACCTGAAGCTCTTAGGTGACCAGTGCCCGCTCGCACTCTGCCAATCTTCAGCGCCTGCAAGCCTCGCATGCGCAGTAGCGTTGTGGAGGTTGGGAACAGTCAGCTCATTACTGCTGGACGTTTAGGTGTTATCTAGTGGCACTTAAACCGTTTAGCAAGGAGCAACGAATTTATTTGGTGATGTGGTGAGGTGTGATCAGTGGCTGATTAGACGAACGTAGTCTTCGGTAATCTTGGTTAGTACAAAAAAAAAAAAAAAAAAAAAAAAAAAAAAAAAAAAAAAAAAAAAAAGGTAAAATGGCTCTGAGCACTATGGGACTTAACATCTGAGGTCATCAGTCCCCTAGAACTTAGAACTACTTAAACCTAACTAACCTAAGGACATCACACACATCCATGCCCGCGGCAGGATTCGAACCTGCGACCGTAGCGGTCACGCGGTTCCAGAATGAAGCGACTAGAACCACTCGGCCACCCCGGCCGGCGTTAGTACACCAAATGAAATCCACAGATCAGGAGTGACATTAGGTTATGTGGATACTTGAGAGATAGTGACAGAACTGTATTTATTCATTATACAGAAGCTACGTTTAATGAAAGTTCATTTAGAGTTCAAATTTGATATCATCGCATTCTATTACAAAATTAAAAATGCAGAATACTCTTTTCCTAAATCTAAAAAATTGCATTCACTATTCCAAAAGAAATGAAAGCGAACAAATAAAAAAAACTCATAGAAAAATGCGGATCTAATAAATCTAACAAATTGATAGACCACTTGTCCATTAAAAATGAAAGGGATGGAAGTTCCGTGTGGGGCTATGAATAATTGCTTACCAATCGATATTCCTCTGTACAATACCTGTAAGTCACAATGATGGTCAGTAACAAAGATTTTAGTACTAAACCCGAGGGAATAGTGTGATTTCATTTGAACAGTAACTAGCGCTTTTCACGATTCTGAAGATAGTTCTTCTGCACGGAGAGATAATGTGATACTGTGCAGTTAAGAAAAATTTCTTAAGAAAATGACGCAGTTAAGTACACAAAGAACAATTTGACTTCGTGTGCCACTTGAAGCTTTTCTTCGAATCCCCCAATGATATAATATGCAGAGACGGAATTGTAATCATAGAAACATTCACAAATACATCTTCGATTTTTTCAAAGTATTGAATGACCTATTTGCACGGCACTCATGCAAAGGATTAGTGACACACACACACACACACACACACACACACACACACACACACACACACACACACACACACACTTGTTAAGTAATATGTGACTTAAGTAATGTAAATTTAGATTTAGGTCTGCTAGAAGTTGGTAAGTTCGGACCATTATATGCAATGTGCGACAAGTGTTGAAAAATGACATTTCATGTCGAAGGGGATATCCTTCGGTTTATGGAAAAGCTGGACAACGTGAACACCAAATGAAAATATCATGGCTACCTTAACTGGAAAACACATTAAAGCAGTAACCAATCTCACATGAATAGTAGCAGTGAAAGTGACATTCCTGCTTGAAAACGGTAAAATTGGTGCGTCCTGTTAGTCGTCAAGTAGTTGAGGGTTTATTAGTAATTAGTATAATAAATACACAGCTTACCAGAAAAGTAATTTATTACACATGGTTTCAGAAGAATTAATAGGTTGTAAAATTTACAGTGTAATGATTTTGAAAAATTATTTCCATTTATAAACATCGTGACCTTCATCAATCATCGTAAGAACTCAAGAAAATAAATACATGTAAAATAACTTCCCCTTTTCATTGCTTTTACATTTAGCGCTTGTTCCACTTACATCATAGCCCATAGAGGTGAAATATCATCGACCCTATTTTCAAGCAATCCCGAAAGCATGGACTCTACATTAAATCGGCTGTTTATAAATAAATGTCACCACTTTCCCAACCAACGGTGCTAGAAGTACCTTAAACCGATGGGGCAGAACACACAAACTCACATATACATGGCCGGCCGCGGTGGTCTCGCGGTTCTAGGCACTCAGTCCGGAACCGCGCGACTGCTACGGTCACAGGTTCGAATTCTGCCTCGGGAATGGATGTGTGTGATGTCCTTAGGTTAGTTAGGTTTAAGTAGCTCTAAGTTCTAGGGGACTGATTCCCACAGATGTTAAGTCCCATAGTGCTCAGAGCCATTTCAACCATTTGAACATATACATGAATGATGGTATTTGGGGAGAAGATTTTATAAGTTAAGAAATGGTAAATACTTGTGCTCAGAAGGTACGAAAACGTAAATAACCCACGTATTAGGTCAGCTAGAGAAATTTACTTAAGAAGGAAGATCATATATTTATCTAAAGGCAACAGATACCACTCCGGCTTTATTAATCCCGTGACCGGATCACGCCATTTCAGTGTCTCTTATGGTCGAGCCCGCATCTGCTCCAACTGATATTATGTGACACCCCGTTTCATCTATTTGATAAACGCTTAAAGGAGTCTTTAATTTCATCAGTGATGCGAAGGACGGGGAGCGGCTTCAAGTAAATGGTTAAATAATGTTGTAGATACAATTCTATCACCTGAGTTTGCACTTAAACTGGCGTGAAACCGATTGTGGTTTTAATGAGCTTTCTACAGCGACAGCAGGGTTTGTTGACTGCAGATAAAACTTTAGATATTTAGCTGCGATTGCTTGCAGTTCAAGATAATACGTACAGTATATTTATCTCTTGTTTTGTTTCATTACTTGTCTTCGATTTATATACTTTCTGACGATTTATGTCTTCATTATATATGAATATTTATTATTGAGTCGCATAGTATCAATTAATATGTTAATATTACATTATTAATGAATCATTATATCATTATGTACAGAATTTGAAATGTACTGAATGTAATGGAAGGCCTGATTTAGACACCTAAGAGGGCGGGTTTTATGTTTGCAACAAATTAAATAAGAATTAAGTGCGATCTCTCAGTTTTATTTGTATCACCGAGAAAATGACGTATTACCGACGACATTGGTAGACAAGGGTCATGCTGCTAATGCCAGTATACGACTGTCACTAAGCGTGCGACTTGCTATCTGCTCGAATTGCCTCCATGATACTGGAATGTGGCCATCGGCAGCCGCCGGGTGACTGGCACAGTTGTCAACTTGACAGCTGTTCTGATACCTGTTGACGAAGTAGATCGATTGAAGAAAAGCAACGTGTCGCGAAATTCGCTTTCTCCATGACAAGAAACGAGAAATTTGGCGTACTCAGTTGGAAAGTTCTACATCTATCCCTGGAGGATCCACCTAATAAATCACTGATTTAGAAGAATTCATTTAAGGCGAGATGTTTAGATCGCAACGATGCACGTCGTCTCGCGCTGCTCGTGTCTCACACTCAGCAAGGATATCGATAGGAAATTTGTATGAATGCTTAGGAGGCGAATAACAGAGGGGGGGGGGGGGGGGGGGAAGGACTTTTCACAAATGACAGCTTCATTCCGACAGGTAAGTAATGCCTAATTCTACAATGGAGTCATACCCCATACCAAATAGCGTCAGGAGTCCTACGTCCCAATACATCGTGCAGACAAATGCGTCACTGGTTGCAAATTTCAACTCCTCGTCTGCTTGCGACTGCGCATGATGGCATGCTACCCCCATGGAGCAAGTCATCGACTCTATACACACGAACAAATACATGCACTAGTCTTTCATATTCTTCTATGCGACGTAATATTCCAGAATTAAATTAATAATTATTTCCACCGCCTGGTTATGACTAGGGTCTTATGGTTGATTAATGCAAATGCCGGAATGGGAAATCTCATCCGAAATATTTCCAATCAAGACTTCTTCTGCCCTACTACCAGCTCCCATGATATTTGGTTGCAAAGTCCCTGTGAATCGTAACTTGAATATCCCGCTCTATCTTTAGGGTGGCTGCTACGTTGGTGGTAAATACACACGAGGGTGTCGGCTTTTGGAGAGTTTGACCGGCAGCATACGCCCCCCAACAACAGTCAAAACAATTGTAAGTAGATTTCAATGAATTACATTTACTACTTTTTATCACTAACTTTATTTTATTTTTCACTCATTACAGGGCCCAGTACTTACCTCATTAACATATATGAGGGTAGTTTTGTTGCTTCACATTGACTGACAAGGGCATATTTTAATCGGAAAATGCACAGCTCGCGACTTAAGACAGGTCAGTCCCGTTTTTGACAGCTGATTCACGTCCCATAGGAATAGTCCCCATCTATTTTTCATTTGAGCTAACGTTTTTCAATTAAGGATCAGCTTCTCATTCGTAATTGTATTCTTTCGTTGAAGACATGACATTCATAATTGAAGATGGACTTTTTATCAATTGACGACGGTTTTTTGTCAACTGATGAGGGCTGAAAAAACTTCATTTAGCCACCCCAATTGATACCCTCTGAAGCATTCTGTAACCTATGACATAGCGTTTGTAACTAACTTCCTTTTGGTATGAATTTACAAGTTGCATTTATTAAGTGTGTGTTAGTCCATTCTTGTGGCACGTATGTGATCTACACCAGTTTCCTTGCTTGATGAATAATATTTTCTTACGTGTTTAAGTTTACTCATTCAGTATTTTACGATATCTCAGATAACTGCAAAATTTAAAAAAAGAACTGTTTGTACAGATATTTGCACCATAACAGGCAACTTAAGAGTTGAGTGGATTTATAAGTCACCTAAACAAATACAGATAGAGCGGACCTTTGGACATTTCATTCAGTTTCATTTTAATAGTTTTTCCACTTGCATTTAAAAAACTGTTCACTGTATGAATTGTCAAGCAATCTCGCTTATTGACATTGGATGAAAAGTATTTTAAAAAATTATGATTGCACAGCACGTTGCAATAACGACGCTGATGTATACATTGACTCTACTTAATCTGCAAGTAAATGCACTAGCCAATGAAAAGTATCAATTTAATGTTGAAATAATGACTCGACAGCACGACAGGCGGACCCGGCAGTACAAAAGTGGACGTAGAGGGAGTATTGTCACTAGAGTAGCAGTAACAGCAGAACTGGTCGGTGAGGATAGCTCAGTGACTTCGAACGTAGCGTAGTCATTGGATGTTAGCTGAGCAATAAATCCACCAACGATTTTCCAACCTTTCTACAGCTACCTAACTCGATTGTTGGTTACTTGATTGTAGAGACCTTTGTACTGACACACAGCCACCGTCGAACATCGCGGAGGGTGATTGTAAAAATTTGCATGTAATCAGTGGAAATAACCACTCCCGAGCGCCACCAGCACAATCATTGTACTTAGTGAGTTAAAAGCAACGGGGGTCCAACAGTGGAACACCTTCTCATAATCGACACATTTCTGTAGTCATCGCTAAGCTACACTTGAGATAATGGACGACTGGAATGACTGATTTGCAGTGCTGAATTACGCTGTACTCTGTTGGCAATCATATGGAAGGATTTGGGCTTGGCTTGAATAATGGATGGCTGGAAACAAATGATTTTGAGTGAAGAATTACGCTATACCCTGTGATAATCCTATGGGGAGGTTTCGGTTTGACTATTGCCTGGAGAACGTTACCTGCCATCATGTGTAATAGCAATAATGAAGAACTGAGGAAGTATTGTTACGGTGTGGAGCTGTTTTTCGTGGTTAGGTTTGGGCCACCTACTGAGCTTGAGGAAACACTAAATGCGGAGGGACACAAACACATTGTACCGCATTGTGCACTGCGTATGGTCGAGGTCTAGTGAACGTGAAATTAGCACCTGTGAGGCAATGGATTTTGGGTGATGAAGTGCGTGAAATGTACCTCTTGCCCTGAGTCTCGTCTACAACCCAGTGGGACGCTTATGGGATGAGTTGGAATGTCAACTTCACTCGTAGTCCCAGCGTCTGGCATCAGTACCTTCTCTGGTTTCGGCTTGTGAGGTAAGATTAGACTGCCATTCTTCAACAGACATTCACACTCCTCATTGAAAGCGTCCCCAGCGGGTTTCGAACCGTCATAAAGGTGAAGGGTGAACACTTCTATTATTAATGTCCACTAATAGGTGTCGGGATACCTCTGATCAAATAGTGTATACACACTTTCACATGAAGCAGGCTTTCAGTTCTTTGTCTATGCTGTATTGTTTCAGAGTTAAATTAGAGGCGATTCCCATCCTCAGGTAGCAGACAGGCGAATTGGTAGTGGGGCATTTGGGTACACTAGCCTGGGGATTTGCCTTAACCAAGGGATGCCTCCAAAAATCTTGATCAGATGCGATCAATATTAATAGGAGGTATCCCTTGGTTGTTATGCAAACGACGCTACTGCAAATCACCAGTCTAGTACATCCAACTGGGACTCCCATTGCCCCACTACTAGTTCGCCTGTGAACTAGCTGAAAATTCCTGACACTACAGTGCAGTCGGCTTCTAAAACGAAAACTATACAAACAAACGAATCTCTCTTCCTTCAAATTATTTTAATTCCAGCTCGAGAAGAACAAGCTGTCTGATATGATGTGGTCTGCCAAAATTTTGTCTTCTGTCACAGTTCCTTCAAATCGGACTAACACTAAAACGAAATGGTCTCACTAATTTGTTGTGTGTATTCTCATCTATGTCTTCTCCCATCAGTTTTTCCCTGTGCGATTTCTCCTAGTATCATGTAAATTGTTCTATGGTCCGTTTTAGACACCTGTGTTCACCAGATAGTTTAACACACAACGGCTACACACAGCAGGGGAAAGGTGCTATTGTGCGTGGAGAAAAATAGCTCTTTGCTAGCAATCGGATTCTCCCAACCAACAACGCTATATGACTATTTGTCGTTCCCTAATCTCTTAAAATGTGTTCTATCACCCAGCCTCTTCCTATAGTTAGTGTTTCTCTAATTTTTTCCTTGTCCAGTCTAAGGAAGATCTACTAATTTCTCATCATTCCACCTAAACTGTAGTAGGGCCATAACACAAACGCTTCTATTCGCTTCCTCTCTAGGTTTCACAAAGTCCATGGCTCATTTCCTTACAATGTTACGCTTCTGACGTACATTTTCATAGATTTATTTCTGAAATTAACGCCTGTCTGAAATATTAGTGGACTTCTTTCATCCCCCTTGCGTCGTCAGCCATACGTTATTTTGATGTCGTTGCAGCAGAATACTTTGACTTTGTCTACCATGTGATCGCAATTTTCATGCTACGTTTGTTTGTTATCTCATTTCTGCCGCTGATTATGACTATATTTTTTTGTTTGTTTTATTTCCTGTCCGTATTTTGTGCTCAGTAGACTGTTCAACACACTGACAATATCCTGTTTCTATCCCTCACTTTCAGAGACCACAGCTACATTACCCAGGATTTTAATTCCATTTCTGCACCACACTACTGTGGTACCTGTCTTTCCCAACTATTTTTCAAGGAATTTAATCACCTTGCACCACTTAACACTGTCGAACACACTAGGTTGACTAATCTCTCAAAACAGTGATTTATCTTAAGTCTTCCTTCCATTATCAAGAGAACCGTTATAGCTGCTCTCTACTGCCTTCATCTTTCTTCAAAAGAAACTGATCGTTGTCTTACAGCTACACATTCACATACTAACTTTTGTTTATTGCCTCGAAGTTCTTCCCATCTCCTACTCGTGGACCTCCCCCTCCGACTTATTCCGCCTCTTTCTCTTGTTCTCCTTTTTCTCCTTCATCTCTTTCTTCTTCTTCTCCTTCCTCCTCCCCACGCTTCTTCTTTCTCTTTTATCCTGTATCAATCTTCATAACTTATAACTACTTCAGTTTTGTATCTGTTGAACCCGTTTTCTATTTGATCTGTCGACATTTCTGCTTCACTCAGAGTCCGCAATGGTGGTAGAGCAGTTATGTAATGTTTCATAAAATTATCTCCCTAGAACAAATTTTCCATTAATATATTTGATGCATAGGCTTCTCTTTTTAGCTCCAGCTGCATTGCAACGTATTCATTCTCCCTCTTCCTCAGAATCCTGGAACTTATGCCAGAAATATCTACTTTTCCCACATTGATATGGAAAACTGTGCCTGTAGATAAAGGCACACAGAATATTTTAGAGTACTTTTATGACAGTAGGCACGATACGATGATTAAATTGCTGTAGAAGGTGTCACAAATTGAAAGAATCGACACAGAATCTCGAAACATAACATTCTGGCAAGTAATCTATTAGTGCAAACCTACAGAATAATACTTCTTTCACTTGGAAGACAATAAACTCTAATGAGGAGCGGTAAGAGCAGCTAATGAAAGTTTTAGGAGACCATTTACTCGATGCTGATGTTAGGCTCGCGTTTTGCGCTTAATGGGTCGCATAGGTGTGTAACTGCGGTAAATGAGCCACTACGAGGCGGCTGCTTTACCATTAAGTGCTTTTCTCCTGGATTTTATTGTGCACTATCTTAATTCCATACCATGGGTGTGTGATGTAAGACGAAATGATTTTAGAAATAATTGCATGGCGATGTAAAAGAATTTTCTATCTATATGCGAACAGAGTTTATACTTTAATTATAATTCTGGCGTCATATGGCTTCTCTCCCACTCGTCAGTCTGGCTTTGGTCCAAAGATTTTATGCTGCCATATCTCATGTAGCACATTACTTCAGTAAAAAGCTAGTACAGATTTGTGTTTTGCTCTGCTGTATTATAGGATCGTGTCCTGGATGTATGTTAGCCCCAGTTTACTTGTCGACACTGTGTTCACCATCTAATCCCAAAACATGCTTGTGGTTGAATGAAAGCATATACATAGTTAGAGAAGAACATCTTAATAACTGCCACTGTTAATCTCTGCAGCAATTTTTCTGTAGACGCTACCTGGATTATGCTTCATCATACCGATAAGAAGAAAATTCGTCTTTAGAGTATTTTCTTTGTTTATATGAAACATGTTTCACTTAATCACGCTGGGCATCATCAATGGTCATAATGTAAAGAAAATTATTTAATTACACATATTTTAATAGGAACTCTGTAATGATTGTTGGCAGCTTATTCGAATTATTTAACTATTTACACATATACTGTTGTGTTTTGTACACTTGCATCCATTTTTGTGTCCTTGTCGTATACTCATGTCTTCTTCTGACGCGAAAGTAATACACAGTACAGGTTTCAAACAGATATTCACATTTAAACAGTGCAGTCCACATACCTACACTGCAGCGTACTGCACATGGGCTTGTTTAGATGCTGTAGGGCTGCCTGAGGGTCCATGGGAGCTGGAGGGGGTGGTAGTAGAGTGGGGTAGCGGGTTGGGCATGTAGAGAAAACGGGCGGGTGGTGAGGCACTGTGTTCATGCGTGTGAGTGTTTACGTGCGCGTGCGTGTGTGTGAGTGTGTGTGTGTCGGTGTTTCTCTGTATTTGTTTTTTGTTGTTAGTTATGAATTAATCATGATATAGTTCTTCTGCTATTTTCTTTGTCATTTTGCGTGTTTTCACTTTAATTTATGGCCTTCTGTATGAAATATTCTTCCTGTAGTGTGAGCATTCGTTTTATTTTGTTGTGGTGGTATATGGCTGCCATGTCTATTTTTTGGCCAGTGTGATGGTGATTTTCTTTTTTTAGATGGTCTTGCATATGTAGCGCGTGGAGTGGGTACATTCACTCTTCAGTGCATTTACAGGGACTGCACACAAATATGGAAACGCTAATACCGCAGCACATTACTACAGCGAATTATGTTTTAGCGTATTCGTTACTTTTCCTTTTGAAATGCCAAATATTTCACTGCCTTGTGCACACAAGAACCCTCCATACGAGCACAAACAGTTTACCGACGTTCGAATTTACTTAGCACCGACATAATGCATTCACAACTACATTTGCTTACTCTGTTTAATTCAGGAAGAGAGATTAATCTGAAGATGATCGTAATGATTGAAACCGATAACTGAACTAGCAGATATTTGTGATCACAGACTGTTATGGTATTTACAAAATTTCACAACCTTTGATCACTGTCAGCTTCGTAGTGACGATTTCACGCTTCTTAAACACAAAACATTATTTTGATCACGTCTTAGACGTGCAACCTATTGAGAGTATTTCACTTAGGTGCCTTTAGTGGTCAACGACAACGGAGCCACCTGCAGCTTGGCTAGCATCTGCATTTACAAACAACCATGCTTTTTGTGCTGTTTTTGCACTGTATTGTCCAACCCCTGTGTATGTTCTTTGTGTGCCAGATATTGCAGTCATCTCAATTTATTTAGGGTTGCCCCACGGAAATGTGATAGGACTGTTACTCTTCTCCAAGATCAGAGTGATATCACTGACTGGGTGAGCAGTAGTCTGTGATTGTTTGCTGATGATGGTGTAGTGAAAAATCGGGACACTTTCATAGGGTTTGTCGACCTGAAGACAAAGTTCGACAATGTAAAATGATGCAATGTATTAGGAATTCTGAGGAAAAATGTATAAGAACGAGCAGGAGAACAATGAGAATGGATGACCAAAGATGAAGTGTTCGGATTAAAGAGCGGTAACACATGGATGCAATCTTTCACCCCGGCTGTTCAGTTTATGCGTCGAAGAAGCAAAGATAAAAACAGAAAGAAATGTTCAAGAATACGATTGAAATTCGGGGTGAAAGATATCGATATTAAGGTTCACTGATGAGATGGCTATCCTCAGTGAGCGTGAAGAAGATGTACAAGATCTGTTGAGTGGAATAGTCAAATAAATACAGAGCAGGATTTTGAGTAAACAGAGGAAAGATGAATGTAACGAGAAGAAACATAAACGAGAACAGCCAGAAATTTGATGTTCATGAAGTAGACAATGTTAAGGAGCTCAACTACGCTGAGAGAAAAATAACAAATTACGAATGAAGTAAGGAGGACGAAAAAGCAGCCTAGCACAGGCAAAGAGGGCATTCCTGGGAAAAAGTCTACTAGTATCAAATACAGCCCTTAATTTTGGAAACAGATTTCTGAGAATGTATGCTTGGAGTATAGCATTGTATGGCATAGAGTCATGGACTACAGGAAACCCGGAACAGAAGAGAATCGAGCGGCCTGGGACGTGTTGCTGCAGCGGAATGTTGAAAATAGGCGGACTGATAAGGTAAGGCATGAGGATGTTCTCCTCAGAATCGACCAAGAAAGGAACATTTGGAAACTTTAACAAGAAGAAGGGACAGGACGGTAGGGCGTATTTTAAGACATCAGGGAATAACTTCCACAGTGCTAGAGGGAGTCGTAGAGTGCAGAAACTGTAGAGAAAGCCAGGGATTGGAATATATCAAACAAATAATTCCTCAACCCTGATGACACAAAAAGAGGAACGTACAGGATGACTGGAACATAATATGTTTGTGTGATGAATGGCAGAGTATTCTAAATATGGAAAACATAAGTTAATACAGATGAGTAGGAAAATCAGTTCTTTAATGTTCGATTACAGTACTGTTGGTGTGTCGCTTAACACATTGTATTAAATGTCTAGGTGAATGCTGCAAAGCGACACGTAAATGAACGAGCACTTAGGATCAGTTTGTAGGGACTGATAGAAGTAGAACCACTGGCAGTATTCGAGGAAAGTTTAAGTCATCTGCACAAAAGATCACCTACAGAACACTTTTGCGACCCATTCTTCAGTATAGCTCAAGTGTATGGGCTTTACACCAGGTCGGATAATAAAACTAACAAAGCTATTCAGGGGCGAGGCGTTAAATTAGTTACCAGTACGTTGGATCAAAATCAGACTATTACGGAAATGAACCCAAAAGGGTACCCGTGGAAACAAGAAGATATTATTTTCTCGAAACACCATTGAGAAAGTACAGGGTACCACCAATTACGATAGACTGCAGAATGATTCTAGTATCACAGACAGACATCTCGCCTGAGGACAGCGAAGACAAGATAGATCAAAGGTGGTATGGGAGCATACAGTCAGTATTGTTGTAAATTTGGCGCTCTTCAGCTTGGAAAATTTGCCGATATGTCATAGTAATGATTTTGTTTTTGACTTAGGCTGCTTTTTGTTCGTATTTTACTTTGTTGGGCCGATTTCGGTTGTTCGCTCATCATCACAAATACGTGTATTACAAGAGACAAATATTTCTTATATTATTTATAGTAAAGTACATACACCAAAGAGGGCCCGGTTCCTAATAAGGCCCACTCTCATTTTCTGGCATAGAAAGTTTGAAAACAGCGCTCAATGACTTCGGAAGCGATATCCTGTGACATCTAGTAGCCAAGGCAACAACAATTTCGCACCCGCTCTCGTGCCGGCCATTTTACTTTCAGTTGTGCTATGGCGTGCAACGAAGGAGGGGAGCTTATTATTTTCATGGTACGTTTCATCTAATGCAATCGTTTTTGTTATGAAGCATTTTTACTAGTAAACATGTATTTATGGACAGAAAATTATGCTGTATGAAGATAGTGGCATCATCTTTCTAATAATAAGTTTCCTTTTAAACAATAAACGCAGCGCGTTTTAAACAGGTTATTCCCAATAAGGCCCATCATTGGCACTCCAAACAAGGCTTGGCCGGGCCTTGTTAGGCACCCTTTTGTGTAGAGCTATGCATAACGACAATGCATATTTAATTTTAGTGTATCCTGGGAAACCTCATGTAACACATATTTACTATCTCCAAATTAAATCTAAATTATTTTATACATTTTTACTGAGCTGTTAGTTGTCATTGGAAGAAATGTCAAAAGAAAACATTTGAAATTCCTTCTTGGTAATCATTATGACAGGGCGTTCTGCATTTAGATCACTAATTTTTTGTAGCTATAATTGAAGTACGGTACTCCAAAAAATATATATAATCACTGTTTTACAGCCCTAATTCAGGAACGTTTGGCTTACTGGAAATGTTTGTTTTTAGATGGAGCCACAGAAAGGAAGAGCAATGTGGGATGCAGCTAATTTAAAACGAGCTATGGAAGCTGTTCTGAAGGGACGCCTGTCAGAGCTTCGAAAACATACAGGATTCCTCGACGTACGTTACGCAACCACATAAGTTCTGGACTACAAACCAAAAGTTAGGACAAAAAACTTGTTTGGATGAAGCTCAGGAAAGAGAACTTTGCCAAAGAATTTTTCAACTTGCTGAATTTGGGTGTCTAATTACAGCAAAAGTGCTCAGAAAATGTGTGTATGTATATTGTGAAAGCAATAGTATGCAGAATCCATTTAATGAGATGATGAGATTGGCTTCACGCAAGTGGCTAAAGCTGTTCCTACAGAGACACCCAGACATTGCAAGAAGGAAGGCACAACACCTGAATCCAGGAAGACCTGCAAAGCTGAACAAGATTATTGTAAATGATCATTTTCAGAAACTGAAAACGCTCTTGTTCGAATTGGAGATATTTGACAAACCCCACGTAATCTACAATATGGACGAAAAGGGATGTCGCCTCTCACTCCACAAGTCTCCTGAAGTTTTAGCAAAGAAAGGTGAGACACGTTTGCACTTTGTTGCCCCAGAACATGGGGAAAATGTTACCAAATGCAATTGGACAGACTATTACTCCTACGATACTTTTCAAGGGAAAGTGAAGCAAGCCAGAATGGGAAGACTGCCATCTGGGACAGCAGTAGAAATGACGGATAAGGGCTTAATGAATACTGCGACATTCATCAAAAGGATACATCATTTTGGCAAATACAAGCCTGCAAAAGATGTTACTTTGATATCTGATGGACCATCGTCACATTTACACCCTGAAATTTGCGACTTTGCTGAAGAGCACAATATCAGACTTTACTGCTTGCCCAGCAGCACAACACATGAGCTGAACCCCATAGATGAATCAGTTTTCAAGCCGTTTGAGACTTACTGGGATGACGAAGTTCAGCTGTACTGTTCTACACACCAAAGGGAAGAAAACAGAGCAATTAATAGACATGTGTTTGGAAAAATCTTCAGGAATGTGTTGTCAAAAGCAGCATCCCCAGTAAATGTCATGTCTGGGTTCCGTGCTACAAGGATTTATCCTTTTGACCCAGAAGCTGTTTCACACACTGCATTTTCTCCCACTCATCTATCAGAGCGACCTGGCCCAGATGAGGACATGACAATTGCCCCTGAAACAAGGAAACTGTCTGGGACTCAATTAGTTACAAAGGCTTCCCGAAAAAAGAGACGCCAGTCCATTGATTTCAGTTCATCAGAAAGCGAGGCATATTCAGTAATGTATAGTTCAAGTGGCTTCAGTCTTGAAGATAGTGTCGCAGCTGAAGATCTCGATTGTTCTTTCAAGGCAATTCTGCAAATCCCAGAGCTGAAGAAAAAAAACCAAACACTACAGAAGAAGGCATTAAATTACAAGGTGCAAGTTGTATGTAAGGCACTGTTCACGCAGAATCAAACGAAAAATAGTACCAACGAAAGCAAGGAAGATACACGTCGCAAAAAAATTTTACTGTCAATAAAGAAATTCAGAAGAAAAAAATGCAAAAATAAAGACTCCTCTGAAGCAAGCAGCAGCTCTGCCACTCAGAAAGTGTTGCAAGAGGTTGGCTGGTTTTGTCGTGTGTGCTGTGAAGACAGGATATTCGACATGAGACTTATAGTTTTCACAGACGTATTAAACGTGTGGCATGGGTCCTAGGGTGAGGTCACCAAACAACTTTTTGGTCAGCATTTTTTCACCAGTAAAACTCTACGAAGCTCTGTCTCTGTGTTATAGCTCTCTATAAATATGACCAAAGTAGTACTTCATGGCAAAAAGTGATCTAAAAAGGCTCCTAAAACGTAAAAATACTTAAAATGACAGTCAAAAATTATGTAAACCTGCAGGGAATGCAAAATCAGTGAAATACTTGTTATAATGTTTCTGCTCTTTTAAGACAAGTATCGTAATCCGCGCATTTTCAATGAACTGCGAACGATGAGCAGAGAAGGGAGGAAGAAATGTAAAGCGAAATATTTTGTGTTATCCTTATGTTATGCGTACTTATTTGTTGTTTACAGGTGTCAAAGTATATAACTAGGTCCAAGTATATAAATAAACTTTACTGACCTATAGAATTCGTTTTACAGAATCAGCACTCTCTCCTGTAACAGGGTAAAGAAGGGAAGCATCGGAAAAATGTTCCTTTCGAAGCACAAAGAAGGCCACGTGTTTAAAATTTAAGTCCAAACTGTACCCTCCCTTATACCTATTAATTAAAGTTCGCCGGTCAGGGAAATACCACACCTCCAACTTTTACTACCTACTCTCTCTTTTCCTCCCGTTGCTTCTACCTCAATCTATCTGTTTCTCTTTTACGGCCACTATCTCTCACTGACCGTAGGTATCTCCTCTCTTTTTCGCTCCCACTGCCATTGCCTTTATCCATCTCTCTGTCTCACTCACTGTCTCTTCTTCTCTCCCACCATCTCAGCCTCCCCCCCCCCCCTTTCCCACCCACTGGCACTGTGTCCTCTCTTCCACTGTCACTGACATTCTGGTTCTACGTTTCAGCTAAAAAACCGCGAATACCAAACTTTTCATGTACAAACAGTAGGCCTAAGATATTTTTACAAGAATTTGTAGTTGTCAGCGGCAACTGCCGTACGTGCAATGATCACTATTTGTTATATACTAAATGGTTCAAATGGCTCTGAGCACTATGGGACTTAACGTCTGTGATCATCAGTCCCCTAGAACTTAGAACTACTTAAACCTAAATAACCTAAGGACATCAAAAACATCCATGCCCGAGGCAGGATTCGAACCTGCGACCGTAGCAGTCATGCTGTTATATACTGTATATGAAGCAACTACTAAGATATATTTCCTCTGTTAACAGAATAAAGAACTTTCTTAACTGTTCAAGAATACTAGTAAAATATGCGGCAGTTGTTATTGTTTTCTAGAGTGGTTTGTTCGTTTAAAATAATGTCAGGATGTTTCACTACATAGGTGAAAATTTCTGTTTCCTTCAGAATATTTACTAAGCTACCTCTTTCGGCCCTTGGACACATGATATATGGGATGTTCTTTTTTCGGATTAATCTACACCACTACCCCTAAAAATATTTACTATTGCTCATAAAACACCTCGTAAATACATCTTACTTAAAAATAAAAAGCTACAAAAAATTTCTCAGAGTACCCTGTCTTCAGAAGGGTGTTCCGCATCTGCACTGTTTCTTCTGGCGTGGTGTAATGCGCTTTCCTCCTCAGTCATCTGCAGTCCGTGGTCTAGTGCCTAGCGTTGCTACCTCTGGATCTCCGAGTCCCGGGTTCGATACCCGGCCGGGTTGGGGATATTATCTGCCCGGAGACTGGGTGTTTGTGTTGCTCTCATCATTCCATCATCATTCATGAAAACTGGCGAGATTGGACTGTGCTCAGATTGGGAATGTGTACGGGCGGCGAAGACCGCGCGGTTGAGCTCCCCACAAACCAAACATCGTCATCATCCTCCTCATTCAATTTGTCTCTTCTATAACGACATATGTGCTCGCCATTTCGGTTATTGCAACGAGCACACCTAAGAGATATCCTTAAGTTTATTGCATCCAATCCGCTTCCCTTGAGGGCGCAATGCCCAATTTAGTGTTCTGTAGAGGAACTGCACTTATACAAATAATATAGTTGAAAATATTTGACGAAAAGTGAAAATAAAGTGACTGAGATACTGAAAATTGTATTTCTTATTTTCCAGTGATTGGCCTTGGAAACATGTGTGAATACGGCAACCTTTCATTGTGACTGATTGCCGTGATATTAACCTACCATGTCTGGTACCTGCGTAAAGTGATCTCTCAGTGATTAAACAAATACCTAACTCCAAATTGTGAGGCTTCAGTTTAAATTACATACCTCATGTCCAAAGAGCGAATGCAATCTCAGAATAAAAGATTGAAAATCCTTGCGATAAAGTGTAATAACTTTCGTTAAAAAACATGTCAGCAAACTGTTAAGTAAATACGTGCGCTGTACTACCTACAAAAACACTTGACCCTGTACCAAGTAGTCTGATAATATACACTCCTAGAAATGGAAAAAAGAACACATTGACACCGGTGTGTCAGACCCACCATACTTGCTCCGGACACTGCGAGAGGGCTGTACAAGCAATGATCACACGCACGGCACAGCGGACACACCAGGAACCGCGGTGTTGGCCGTCGAATGGCGCTAGCTGCGCAGCATTTGTGCACCGCCGCCGTCAGTGTCAGCCAGTTTGCCGTGGCATACGGAGCTCCATCGCAGTCTTTAACACTGGTAGCATGCCGCGACAGCGTGGACGTGAACCGTATGTGCAGTTGACGGACTTTGAGCGAGGGCGTATAGTGGGCATGCGGGAGGCCGGGTGGACGTACCGCCGAATTGCTCAACACGTGGGGCGTGAGGTCTCCACAGTACATCGATGTTGTCGCCAGTGGTCGGCGGAAGGTGCACGTGCCCGTCGACCTGGGACCGGACCGCAGCGACGCACGGATGCACGCCAAGACCGTAGGATCCTACGCAGTGCGGTAGGGGACCGCACCGCCACTTCCCAGCAAATTAGGGACACTGTTGCTCCTGGGGTGTGGGCGAGGACCATTCGCAACCGTCTCCATGAAGCTGGGCTACGGTCCCGCACACCGTTAGGCCGTCTTCCGCTCACGCCCCAACATCGTGCAGCCCGCCTCCAGTGGTGTCGCGACAGGCGTGAATGGAGGGACGAATGGAGACGTGTCGTCTTCAGCGATGAGAGTCGCTTCTGCCTTGGTGCCAATGATGGTCGTATGCGTGTTCGGCGCCGTGCAGGTGAGCGCCACAATCAGAACTGCATACGACCGAGGCACACAGGGCCAACACCCGGCATCATGGTGTGGGGAGCGATCTCCTACACTGGCCGTACACCACTGGTGATCGTCGAGGGGACACTGAATAGTGCACGGTACATCCAAACCGTCATCGAACCCATCGTTCTACCATTCCTAGACCGGCAAGGGAACGTGCTGTTCCAACAGGACAATGCACGTCCGCATGTATCCCGTTCCACCCAACGTCCTCTAGAAGGTGTAAGTCAACTACCCTGGCCAGCAAGATCTCCGGATCTGTCCCCCATTGAGCATGTTTGGGACTGGATGAAGCGTCGTCTCACGCGGTCTGCACGTCCAGCACGAACGCTGGTCCAACTGAGGCGCCAGGTGGAAATGGCATGGCAAGCCGTTCCACAGGACTACATCCAGCATCTCTACGATCGTCTCCATGGGAGAATAGCAGCCTGCATTGCTGCGAAAGGTGGATATACACTGTACTAGTGCCGACATTGTGCATGCTCTGTTGCCTGTGTCTATGTGCCTGTGGTTCTGTCAGTGTGATCATGTGATGTATCTGACCCCAGGAATGTGTCAATAAAGTTTCCCCTTCCTGGGACAATGAATTCACGGTGTTCTTATTTCAATTTCCAGGAGTGTATTTTGGCATCACGTTCCTACAGTTGGCTTGAAAACGAGAAGTTGATAAGGGTTTAATTATTAAAATTGGGTCACAAGCTCATTTTCGGAAATAAATTCGGGTGTGTCTTCTACGAAGTAACTAATCTGAGATTCACGATATAGGGAAACAACGGAAAGTCAAAAGCTGCGTGTTCGGACGGGAAACTGATCCCGGTTCTCCGGAATGCGAATATTAAACACTACGATATCTCGTCTGATTAGGGTCGCCTGGTTGTTTCTAGTGGGCACAATATGTGTAATAATTGATTTCTCGCAATCAGTGAGCTTCTCAATTTACTAACATAATACTTTTCTGGGTATGGTACCGCTTCATATTGTAAATAACTGTCGCTGATGAATTCAGCGCTCCATCCACGGTTTCAGCTATTGTGATCGTTACCAAAACGTTGATTTTATCAGCGATAGTTATTTAAAATATGAAGCTGTATCATACGCGAAAACATTTACGTTAGCCATCTCTGGGAGCTGCAGCCTAAGCAGCTATAATACCGGATGCGTGTTCATACAAAATAGGTGAGAGAGGACATCGAACAAGCAGTTAATTGAAATAAAAATTCGTCCAGGAAGCAAAGATTTCCCCGATACGACTTACGCACAAGTGCAGTCTTGCCAACGTCGTAAGATTGTGAGTGAGTTCGAAAGCCACGTTAATTTCGAAAGACCACTGTTAAATAGCTTTCCCAAAACATTGGCCTCCCGGGTCACTCGACTTGAAAGCAACAGGATTTTCATTGTTTATTTTAGACAATACTAAAAACCTTTGGTCTAGTTCATCGTCGATGACCTCTGATAACGCACTGCAGTTTGTCAGTTGTTGTAACGTCCTTGTCCTCATGTACACATCTTAAATTCGCGTCTTCAGGGATCTCTGTTATATTGTGTTCATGGACTCAGTCGTAGAACTTTGCATTAGGGAAACCTTCTGTTTCAGAACCTGTGTTTCTTAGGGTTATTTGCTTCATTCACTCTCCTCTACCCGTTCGTTTCGATCGCATCTACATCTACATCTACATCTATACTCCGCGAGCCACCTTACGGTGTGTGGCGGAGGGTACTTATTGTACCACTATCTGATCCCCCCTTCCCTGTTCCATTCACGAATTGTGCGTGGGAAGAACGACTGCTTATAATTCTCCGTATTTGCTCTAATTTCTCGGATCTTTTCGTTGTGATCATTACGCGAGATATATGTGGGCGGTAGTAATATGTTGCCCATCTCTTCCCGGAATGTGCTCTCTCGTAATTTCGATAATAAACCTCTCCGTATTGCGTAACGCCTTTCTTGAAGTGTCCGCCACTGGAGCTTGTTCAGCATCTCCGTAACGCTCTCGCGCTGACTAAATGTCCCCATGACGAATCGCGCTGCTTTTCGCTGGATCATGTCTATCTCTTCTATTAATCCAACCTGGTAAGGGTCCCATACTGATGAGCAATACTCAAGAATCGGACGAACAAGAGTTTTGTAAGCTACTTCTTTCGTCGATGAGTCACATTTTCTTAGAATTCTTCCTATGAATCTCAACCTGGCGCCTGCTTTTCCCACTATTTGTTTTATGTGATCATTCCACTTCAGATCGCTCCGGATAGTAACTCCTAAGTATTTTACGGTCGTTACCGCTTCCAATGATTTACCACCTATGGCATAATCGTACTGGAATGGATTTCTGCCCCTATGTATGCGCATTATATTACATTTATCTACGTTTAGGGAAAGCTGCCAGCTGTCGCACCATGCATTAATCCTCTGCAGGTCCTCCTGGAGTACGTACGAGTCTTCTGATGTTGCTACTTTCTTGTAGACAACCGTGTCATCTGCAAATAGCCTCACGGAGCTACCGATGTTGTCAACTAAGTCATTTATGTATATTGTAAACAATAAAGGTCCTATCACGCTTCCCTGCGGTACTCCCGAAATTACCTCTACATCTGCAGATTTTGAACCGTTAAGAATGACATGTTGTGTTCTTTCTTCTAGGAAATCCTGAATCCAATCACAAACCTGGTCCGATATTCCGTAAGCTCGTATTTTTTTCACTAAACGTAAGTGCGGAACCGTATCAAATGCCTTCCTGAAGTCCAGGAATACGGCATCAATCTGCTCGCCAGTGTCTACGGCACTGTGAATTTCTTGGGCAAATAGGGCGAGCTGAGTTTCACATGATCTCTGTTTGCGGAATCCATGTTGGTTATGATGAAGGAGATTTGTATTATCTAAGAACGTCATAATACGAGAACACAAAACATGTTCCATTATTCTACAACAGATTGACGTAAGCGAAATAGGCCTATAATTATTCGCATCTGATTTATGACCCTTCTTGAAAATGGGAACGACCTGCGCTTTCTTCCAGTCGCTAGGTACTTTACGTTCTTCCAGCGATCTACGATAAATTGCTGATAGAAAGGGGGCAAGTTCTTTAGCATAATCACTGTAGAATCTTAAGGGTATCTCGTCTGGTCCGGATGCTTTTCCGCTACTAAGTGATAGCAGTTGTTTTTCAATTCCGATATCGTTTATTTCAATATTTTCCATTTTGGCGTCCGTGCGACGGCTGAAGTCAGGGACCGTGTTACGATTTTCCGCAGTGAAACAGTTTCGGAACACTGAATTCAGTATTTCTGACTTTCTTCGGTCGTCCTCTGTTTCGGTGCCATCGTGGTCAACGAGTGACTGAATAGGGGATTTAGATCCGCTTGCCGATTTTACATATGACCAAAACTTTTTAGGGTTCTTGTTTAGATTGCTTGCCAATGTTTTATGTTCGAATTCGTTGAATGCTTCTCTCATTGCTCTCTTTACGCTCTTTTTCGCTTCGTTCAGCTTTTCCTTATCAGCTATGATTCGACTACTCTTAAACCTATGATGAAGCTTTCTTTGTTTCCGTAGTACCTTTCGTACATGATTGTTATACCACGGTGGATCTTTCCCCTCGCTTTGGACCTTAGTCGGTACGAACTTATCTAAGGCGTACTGGACGATGTTTCTGAATTTTTTCCATTTTTGTTCCACATCCTCTTCCTCAGAAATGAACGTTTGATGGTGGTCACTCAGATATTCTGCGATTTGTGCCCTATCACTCTTGTTAAGCAAATATATTTTCCTTCCTTTCTTGGCACTTCTTATTACACTTGTAGTCATTGATGCAACCACTGACTTATGATCACTGATACCCTCTTCTACATTCACGGAGTCGAAAAGTTCCGGTCTATTTGTTGCTATGAGGTCTAAAACGTTAGCTTCACGAGTTGGTTCTCTAACTATCTGCTCGAAGTAATTCTCGGACAAGGCAGTCAGGATAATGTCACAAGAGTCTCTGTCCCTGGCTCCAGTTCTGATTGTGTGACTATCCCATTCTATACCTGGTAGATTAAAGTCTCCCCCTACTACAATAGTATGATCACGAAACTTCTTCACGACGTCCTGCAGGTTCTCTCTGAGGCGCTCAACTACTACGGTTGCTGATGCAGGTGGTCTATAGAAGCATCCGACTATCATATCTGACCCACCTTTGATACTTAACTTAACCCAGATTATTTCACATTCGCATTCGCTAATAACTTCACTGGATATTATTGAATTCTTTACTGCTATAAATACTCCTCCACCATTGGTGTTTATCCTATCCTTGCGGTATATATTCCATTCTGTGTCTAGGATTTCGTTACTGTTCACTTCCGGTTTTAACCAACTTTCCGTTCCTAATACTATATGCGCACTATTTCCTTCAATAAGAGATACTAATTCAGGAACCTTGCCCTGGATACTCCTGCAGTTTACCAATATTACGTTAACTTTTCCTGTTTTTGGTCTCTGAGGACGGACGTTCTTTATCAACGATGATAATGTCCTCTCTGGTAAGCCGTCAGGTATTTTATCGTTTCGCCCAAGGGGGGGTCCCTCTAACCTAATAAACACCCGTGTGCACGCCACACGTACTCTGCTACCCTAGTAGCTGCTTCCGGTGTGTAGTGCACGCCTGACCTGTCTAGGGGGGCCCTACAGTTCTCCACCCAATAACGGAGGTCGATGAATTTGCAACCATTATAGTCGCAGAGTCGTCTGAGCCTCTGGTTTAGACCCTCCACACGGCTCCAAACCAGAGGACCGCGATCGACTCTGGGCACTATGCTGCAGATATTAAGCTCAGCTTGCACTCCGCGTGCGATGCTGGTTGTCTTCACCAAA
Source organism: Schistocerca americana (assembly GCF_021461395.2). Lineage (NCBI taxonomy): Eukaryota > Metazoa > Arthropoda > Insecta > Orthoptera > Acrididae > Schistocerca > Schistocerca americana. Next base: position 60,409,627 of record NC_060124.1, on the reverse strand, counting down.
TCAGCCAGCCGCCGGAAGGAACCAAGGATGGCCTCAGACCCCAAGCGGCAGGCGTCATTCGTTCCGACATGTGCTACTATCTGCAGCCGGTCACACCCAGTGCGTTCAATAGCTGCCGGAAGGGCCTCCTCCACATTACGGACGAGACCCCCCGGCAAGCACACCGAGTGCACACTGGCATTCTTCCCCGACCTACCCGCTATTTTCCTGAGGGGCTCCATAACCCACCTAACGTTGGAGCTCCCTATAACTAATAGGCCCGCCCTCTGTGACTGTCGGGACCTTGCCGGAGAATCGGCCACTGGCCCAACAGGCGAGGCATCCTGTGGTGGCTCGGAAACGATGTCATCACCACTAGGAAGCACCCCGTACCTGTTGGAAAGGGGTAAGGCAGCTGCCACGCGGCCAGATCCCACCTTCGCCTTTCGGCCAGGCACGCGCGAGCCCACCACTGTCCGCCATTCACCCTGGAGTGATGGCTGACCGGTAAGATGCGCTCACTGCCGGAAGACGCAGCGACATCAGGGGTTCCATGTGATTCCAAGGCCACCGAAGTAGGCATAGGTCTCACCACAGTTGCCCCAACGCCACTACGAGCCGACGCCTGCGCCTCGAGCTCGATGAGCCTAACAGACAAAGCCTCCACCTGCCCCCGAAGAGTGGCCAATTCTCCTTGCGTAGATACAATTTTTTTTGTTTGAGACTGATGGCAGTATTGTCCCAGAAATAATTTACAATAGTTCTAATTCCCAGGGCCGACCAAGGTTTTCGGGGAGTTTTCATTGGTCACTGGCAAAGACCAGATTCGTAAATTCTGTCCCAAATGTCGCAGGGCAGTCCTTGTGCCCCACTGTCACACTGTTGGTATATTCTGCCGAAAAGGACAAGGTTCTACAACATCCCACCCTGTTGTTCCGTGTTGTGACTGAAAAATGAAAAAATAAATAAATATAAAGAACTTACTCTCTCTAACCACCTCGTTTCCTATTACCAGCCTTACCCCTCACGACAATTGACAAAAGATCAATACTGAACGCTGTTCTGTACACCATGAGATGACAAAAGTCACGGAACAGTGATATGCACATATGAAGATGGCGTTAGTATCGCGTACACAAGGTATAAATGGGCAGTTCATTGGCGGAGCTGTCATTTGAACTCAGGCGATTGAAGTGAGCAGCTTCCCGACATGATTATGGCCGCACGACAAGAATTAACAGACTCTGAAAGCGGAATGATAGTTAGGGCTAGACGCATGGGACATTCCATTCCCGAAATCGTTAGCGAAGTCAACATTCCGAGGTCCGTAGTGATAAGTGCGTGACGAGAGTACCAAATTTCAGGCGTTACCTCTCACCATGGTCAACGCTAAGGCCGACGGCCTCCACATAACGACCGAGAGCAGCGGCGTTTGTGTAATGTTTTCAGTGCTAACAGAAAAGAGAGATTGTGTGAAATAATCGCAGAAATCAATGTCGGACGTACGACAAACATATCCGTTTGGACAGTGCGGCGAAATTTGGTGTTAATTGGGCTGTGGCAGAAGACGACCTACGCGAGTGTCTTCGCTAATAGCACGATATCAGCTGCAATACCTCTCCTGGCCTCGTGACCCCACCGGTTACACCTTAGACGACTGCAAAACCGTGGCCTGGTCAGATCTGAGCAGGTAAGACTGAGGCGCAGGCTCCAGGAAGCCGTTGAGACCAGTTTGTCAGAAAGAAACTGTGCAAGATGGTGATGGCTCCACGATCGTGCGGTCTGTGCACAAAATCCTGCACCAGCAACAGGTAGCATGGCTCAATATTTTTGTATGGGACTTCCGACGACTTATTGAATCCATGCCACTTCGAGCTGCTGTAGTACGCCATGAAAAAGGAGATCCGGCACGTTATTTGTAGATATTCCACAACTTTTGTCACCTCAGTATATAAATTGCTCGTCCAATACCTACACGAACTCACAATATACGTCGTACCTTATACACACCAATCTGCTTTGAGAGCTCTTATTTGCAGGCACGGAACGGAGGGTGGGGAGAGGGCAGAGGGGCAGGTATTTAAAGTCATTATCTCGCCGAGAAAATGTTCTGACGATTTCCCCGTCACGTGGCACATTGAATTTCTTGCGTCAGCCGCGTTCTGTTCCAAGTACAGCAGTAGTTTCTGATTTAATTGATCATGCATGACCTTCAGAACGTTTGAGACATCCCACGTGGTACCGGTATGTACGATCTATGTTATCGGCGATTTCTAATTTGCAAACAGATAAGCGTGCTAATGTAAATACCTACAGCGGCAGAGTGCTATCCCTAGGTCAGGAGTACATGCCACGCCAACAGGTAGACGCAAGTGATCAAAGGGACGTCATGGAGGCGTCAAGTCTACACCAAATGCTGAGAGCGGCCCTTGTCAGTTACCGCTGCGTTAAAGAGACTGCAAAGAGAGGGATATCATTTGAGTTTCTAGGCGTATCAGATAGCAACACGCTATGATGACATACGTGTAGGGTAAACAACACTTTGACATTTCTGTTCTTCTTTGTATATTCAGAATTCACGAATCGTGATAGCTGGCTTTGTGTATGTCGATACACAAAGTGTGTGCCACCACTACTTTGATGTGCCATATTCACCTACAAGGGACGTCACACGTCACACACCTTACACAGCTCATCACACAGACACTACGGAGGAAGATGGCGGATCCTTCTGTTGACGTGCAGCTAAGTGTAGTTATTTGTGTGATCAGTTCAAGTTTTTGGCCTATAATTGTCTGTTAACGGGTAACACTGCATGGGAATTAATAATTCTCGTTGGAATTGTGTATAATTTTACATAATGCTTTATATTATTTTCACGAGAAGACGAAGAAGATTATATTTTGAGTCCGCAAGAGTGCGGCATTTTTTTCTTTTGTTCTCATCTTGCACCCATGAATTTTAAGGATTGTATTTATTGATGTGGCGAGCCTTGGGTTCAACTGCTTAGTTTCTAGTCATCAGTGCTCCCTGTGTTAAATTGTGTATTTTACTAAAGTTTTATAATTTTATCTGCACATATCCTGTAATACAACAACTGGTGTATGAGGCCAGAAATACGCTTTCTCAGACGAGTCTCAGGACTGATGACCACAACAACAACAGACGATAACATGTCATCTAGACAGGTCAGATATACAGGGTGATTCAAAAAGAATACCACAACTTTAAAAATGTGTATTTAATGAAAGAAACATAATATAACCTTCTGTTATACATCATTACAAAGAGTATTTAAAAAGGTTTTTTTTTCACTCAAAAACAAGAACAGAGCTGTTCAATATGGCCCCCTCCAGACACATGAGCAATATCAACCCGATACTCCAACTCGTTCCACACTCTCTGTAGCACATCAGGCGTAACAGTTTGGATAGCTGCTGTTATTTCCCGTTTCAAATCATCAATGGTGGCTGGGAGAGGTGGCCGAAACACCATATCCTTAACATACCCCCATAAGAAAAAATCGCACGGGGTAAGATCAGGGCTTCTTGGAGGCCAGTGATGAAGTGCTCTGTCACGGGCTGCCTGGCGGCCGATCCATCGCCTCGGGTAGTTGACGTTCAGGTAGTTACGGACAGATAAGTGCCTATGTGGTGGCGCTCCATCCTGCTGAAATATGAATTGTTGTGCTTCTTGTTCGAGCTGAGGAAACAGCCAATTCTCTAACATCTCCAGATACTGTAGTCCAGTTACAGTAGCACCTTCGAAGAAAAAGGGACCAAACACCCATTCTCTGTAAACTGTTTATACCAACGTTTAATACACCACCTATCAGGAGGTTTAACACCATACTTCGTTCGAAATGCACGCTGAACAACTGTCGTCGATTCTCTTCTGCCGTACTCAGTAACACAAAAAGCTATCTGTTGAGCGGTCGCCATCTTAGCATCAACTGACGCTGACGCCTAGTCAACAGCACCTCAAGCGAACAAATGTACAACTAAATGAAACTTTATAGCTCCCTTAATTCGCCGACAGATAGTGCTTAGCTCTGCCTTTTGTCGTTGCAGAGTTTTAAATTCCTAAAGTTGTGGTATTCTTTTTGAAATACCCTGTATTGTGACATTTCAGCTTGCACTTGAGGATGGTTATGAAGCCCAAATCATGATTGTATGAAATAAATATATTGTAATTTACAGTCAAATGGCGAACATTTCTTTCCAAAAGTTTTATATGATTGTTCCCGACCTTCCCTGCTCGATCACCCACCCACCCACCCACACACCCACCCACCCACACACACACACACACACACACACACACACACACACAATTAAAAAATTGATTGAAATTATTCGATTGTTTTTTGATAGTAAACTACTTCTTAGGTATACATAGTTTTGTTGACTCAGCAGCTAACCCCTATCCAACCATCTCAATACAGCCTAAATTGACCCATGACCTAAGCAGTTTGGTCCTTTAGGAATTCACACAAATACCACCTAAGTTTCTAGCAGTCAAACCACGATTTTCTTTAAGCTCTACGATCAGAATAAAGGGAGGGTAAGTAGTAAGCTAAATGAGACCATTTAGTGATTGTATTCACTGCTATGTATGTTGTGAATAGATGATCGAGCTATACACAAGCAAAGTAAACATTTTAGACTTTGTAGTTACAAACAGGTCTGACCTTATCGACAATATCAGTATAAAAACAGAGGTTAGTGATGGAGATAATGATGTTGCTGTAACCTCGGTTGTCGCCTAGTGTCCAGCCACCAACCCGACAGCGTTGTGTCGCGAGTTGTCGCGCTTCCAGGACCCCAGGAACACCACCGCGGCACATCACACTCCAGCAGTCGCTAGGTGCCGCTACGTTCGCCGTTTGCAACGCTGCTATCGTGAGTGCTATCTCGCTTCCACGGGTCACGTGCCACCGCCGCATTTCCATGGTTTTCTGCCACCCGACCTCATACTACACTGCCCCGCAGCTCTAGCGAGTCCATACCGGGAGTTCACACTTCACAATTCTCGAGGCTAAATGCCGACCGCTACGCTGCTCCTCAGTCAGAGTTTCCAACTGGTTTCGCGGTACATTCAGTGCCTTAGACTGGCCACGTTCGTGGACCACAACTCGGAGCCTACTGTCTCGCGTACCATCGCCAGACCGCTGAATAGTTGTGAGTGGATCAGCTACGGGCTATGCCAAGTAATACCTGTCAGGACGAAATAGTACGAGGTGTGGCTAGAAAAAAACCGGACTAGTACTGGTGAAACAATAAAACGAATGCAATAAGGCTGAAAGTCGCGTGGCCTGTCACGTGACTCTCGCTCCGCCTACTGCTCGAGTTTCATCTGCCTCCTGCACTCAGTCTGCCCGTGGCGTCTACTTTAAGTAGTTGACGTTTTGTCTGTGCGTCGGAAAATGTTGAGTGTACAGAAAGAACAGCGTGTTAACATCAACTTTTGTTTCAAACTAGGAAAATCTGCAAGTGAAAGGTTTGTAATGTTACAACAAGTGTACGGCGATGATTGTTTATCGCGAACACAAGTGTTTGAGTGGTTTAAACGATTTAAAGATGGCCGCGAAGACACCAGTGATGACACTCGCACTGGCAGACCATTGTCAGCAAAAACTGATGCAAACATTGAAAAAATCGGTAAACTTGTTCGATAAGATCGCCGTTTAACAATCAGAGCAGTGTCTGAGTTAACAGGAGTTGACAAGGAAAGTGTTAGGCAGATTCTTCATGAAAGTTTCAACATGAACAAAGTGTGTTCAAAAATGGTTCCAAAGTGTCTCACAATTGAACAGAAGGAACGCCGAAGAATGATTTGTTATGACATCCTGGAAAACATTGAAAGTGATCCCACCTTCTTACAAAATGTTATTACTTGCGATGAATCGTGGTTTTTTACTTAAGATCCCGAAACTATACGCCAATCGATGCATTGGAAAACTCCTGGTTCTCCACGACAAAAAAAAGCACGAATGTCAAAATCGAAATTCATGGCAATGATGATTGTTTTTTTTGACATCAAAGGGACTGTGCACATTGATTGGGTACCAGAGGGACAAACAGTGAATCAGCATTACTACATTAGCGTCCTGGCTACCCTACGTGAGCGAGTACGGAGAAAACGGAACGATTTGTGGAGAAAAAAGTCATGGATCCTTCACCAAGACAATGCCCCAGCTCACAGTGCGTTGTCAGTGAAGACGTTTTTGGCAAAACACAACATTCCCATCTTAGATCATCCACCCTACTCACATGATTTGGCCCCCTGTGACTTTTTTCTTTTCCCTAAAGTCAAGTTAGCTTTGAAAGGAACTAGATTTGAGACTGTTGAAGCAGTAAAAGAAAAAGCGACGGATGTAATGTATGGACTTACCGAAAACGATCTGCAGCATTGCTATGAACAGTGGAAAATTCGTATGGAGCGGTGTAGAGACCGAGGAGGAGAGTACATTGAAGGAGATAACATGAAATTGTAAATAATTGTAAATAAATGTTTTTTCCAGCATCAGTCCGGTTTTTTTCTAGCCGCACCTCGTATACTTAATTCAGTAGTGCTGGCTAGCGTAAACAATACGGCTCGCACCTTGTAAAACTGTATACTGTGTCATTCTCATAACAGATCTGGTCGACCTTTTCATTGGGTTACTCTGACGCTGCTTCGTACCGAACTAGCTTGATCCTTGTCTTAATAAAGTTCAAATGTTCTTTCGCTACCTGGCCACTTCCATTCGTTATTAGTGTACAACATCGATTGGGGGACATAAATGACGTCATCATAGCACCGATGGTTTAAAGTTAATAAATCCATTAAGAAGGATAGGAGAGCGTTTTTGCTGGAAAGATCAGATAAGCAGCCGTTACCACCTCATATCATAAAGTTCCAATATGACGGACGTAGAGGAATCATGAGCAAAAAGATCTTTTGCTAACGTATGACGGTGGAAGTTATAGTATGCTTTGCGCATCGATTTTTCGTCCGGACGCACGAATTTCTTCCATGTTTTGCCTACCATTCTTCGCGCCTTCTTTTTGAAGCGGGACTGGGACAGTCTTTTATTTTCCTCAGAATTTTCCGAATTTCGCTATTAAATCACGGTGGATCTTTCTCCTCCTTAGTCCAGTTACTCAGTTCATATTTCTCCCAGAGTGTGATTTACGGTTTAGATTTCATATCCCGCTCAAGGGAATTATGTGGTTTATTAGGATAATTTTGAGCTCCAGAGGTTATTCCGTAAAGGAGACGACTGCGACCCCTTTTTTGAACAGGGAAGATCCACAGTGGTTTAATAACGAAATTCGTAAATAGCTGAGGAGGCAGATGTTGTTGCACTCTCAGTTGAATAAAAAGGCAAATATTAGTAGAAATTCGTGCGTCTGAAAAAAGACTGATGCGTGAGGCATAGAATTTACATCGTCACATCTTGGAGAAAGATCTTTGGGGAGAACTCGAGAAAAGTGAGGTCCTACGTAAAATCACAAGACTGCTGTGGCAATAGTAGACAGAAAAATGGAAGTTGAAGTTCTAAATTGCACGTTTAAGAATTCAATAATGCAGAAGGATGGTAGAAACATACCGTCGTCTGACTGTCGCACGGACTCCCTATGGAGGACATAGTGATAAGCATCGGTGACGTAGAGAAGCAACTGAAAGAACTGAAAACAAAAAAGTCACCAGGTCAGGATGGAATCCTAGCTAGATTTTACACGAGCTACTTTGGGGAACTGGTCCCTTATTTTGCATTCATTTATTGCGAATCCCTCACCCACGGCAAAATCCTAGGCGACTGCGAGAAAACAGAGGTGATTCTTGTGTATAAGAACGTACCACTAAAATTAAAGACCAATATCTTTAACATCAATTTGCAGCAGCGTTCTCGGAGGTATTCTGCGTTCTAATATAACAAGTATTCTTGAGACTGAAAAGCTCCCTTCCACAAATCTGCTCAGATTTAGACAGCGTCGCTCATGCAGGTCTGAGCGTGCTCTTTTCCCATGTGTTACACTGCGAACCAAGGATGAAGGGCAACAGGCCGGTTCCATGTTCTTGGATTTACGGCAAGAGTTTGACACTGTGCCCCAATGCAGACAGTTAACGAACGTCCGGGTGAACGGACTAGGTTCCGAAATACACGAATGGCTGGAATACTGTAAGAGAGCCCAGTACGTTGTCCTCGGCAGCGAGTGTTCATCAGAGTGGACCAGGTAAGTGGGATGGGACCGCACATGTTCTGTGTCCATATATGATCCGATGGATAGCGTTATGGGTAATATGTGCCTGTTTGTTAATGACGTTGGACTGTATGATGAGGTGTCATCTTTGAGTGACTGTTGGAGGATACAAGATGACTTAGAGTTTCTAGTTCATGCGATGAATGGCAGGTCACATCGATTAAATATCTACGTTTAACGTGGCTTATTAGGATAACTTTGGGCTGAAGAGGTTCCTCCGTAAAGGAGACGACTGCGACCCATTTTTGAGTACTGATCGATTGTTGGAGTCTTCACCAGGTCGCATTAAAGGAAGATATCGAAGTATTTCCGAGGCAGGCTGCTATGTTTCTTACCGGAAGTATTACGAACATGCTTTGTGAATTCAGACGCGAATCGCTGGAGGGAAGACAGAAAACTTAGAGAACTGTCATTTGAATCTGGCTGTAGGACGATTCTACTGCCACCCACGTACATTTCGCATCAGGACCACGGGGATAAGGTATGGAAACTAGGACTGGTACGGAGGTATAGAGACAATCGTTTCTCCCTGCTTCATTTGCGAGTGAAAAAGAAAGGCAAATGGACTGAGTGGTTCAAGGAACCATACCGCGGCTTGGGTAGTCGATGTAGATGTATATCTTACATAGAGAGCACTGATCGCACTGCAGGCGTCGAGCCCAGCCGCTAGTCTGCACCCACTGTGACTAACACTCTTGCATGTGTTTTGTCCGACTGATAGGTCTTGATGGCTGGAAATTTAAATTTTGCTTTATGAATATTAGGTGTCGACAAATAACAGATCTGAATAATAGTGAATTTTTGTGGTCAGACTCAGCACCCATTTCAACATGGAGTCCGCGGAGAAGACGTTGATAAGCGTGCTTGAAATTTCATTAAACCTTACTGAGCACCATTCGTGATGTGTACGCCTCGTTACCAGGATAATTTGTTTCACTGTCTAATAGGTCCGTACTTGCTTTTAGTTATTCTTGTTGTTTTCCCTTGCACCTATAAAGAATAATTAGTAACTACGATCCTTCACAAACACCATGCAGAATACATCAGTGTGGACAGTGGTCAGCCAAGTAGTAGAATAAATACTGCAGTGGCGAGATGTGTAGTTTATGAAAATTGTGCTTCTCTTCATTATCAGCATATGCCACTAACATGGAAATCGTCACGAAGAAATAGTTTACTTGTGCCGTGCACATCGCGATGTAAACATCACAGGGTGTCTACTCTGCTATCACCGCGAAATTGACATTGCCTAAAGTCTTGTCTAAGAAATTATGTAGAATAGCGTTTACTATAACGTTGTGCTGTGTCATCTGTACTTGAACTTGCTGGCTACAGTGACAAGGATTACAGTTATGACCATAGGAAAGAATTTTAAAATTCTTTTTCCGCTTTCGTGGTGTATCCAGTGCAATGTTTGTTTCCAGAAGGTTTTACACGCACACACTCACATACACTCACGCACACACACACTCACAAGTACTACAATACTCTTGACAAGAGTATGTGCAGATGCATAGCGTAAGTCGAACAAGGGCCAGTTTGATATAAAATAACATCTAAATATAGAAAAGATTCTAAGGCCATTTTGAAACGTTTTCACAGTTGCAGAGCGCTTCTTGAAGTACGCCATTTAATCAGAAGGCTGGTTTTACAGAAGTAGCACTTGGGACATACTATACGACGTCTGCGCTCTCTGCTCTAGAGGGGTGTAATACGCTTTCCGTCTGATTCAATTTGCGCCGCCTGTGTCGGAATACATGTTCGCTTATCCAATTTTTGCTAGCAGCTCTCCTGCGGGATAGCCTTAAGTTTATTGCATTCAAGCCGGCTCCCTTGAATGTGGAATGGGAAACTTAAAAGTTATGTGGGGTAGCCGACCTTATGCAAATATCGATGTGAAAGTGTCTGGATAAAAATAAAATAAAATACAGAAAATTGATAAGTTTATTTCTAATTTTTGTCTTAGTCATTGGCCTTTGCAAAAGTAAAGTTAAATAACTTTCAGATACAAATATTTTCGGTAGCTTTCTGATAAAACGTCTAATTTACCACCTACAGTAACAAGTGACCTATTACCGTTCGGTCCGCTACTTAGTTTTCATCTACGCGCTGATACAAGCGTTGTCAAAAAATAAGTACGATGTGATTTTAATGCCCCATCGATGAAGAGATCATTTTATGCGGAACACAAACTAGTAAAGCCTTAATTCTGCGTGGAAGAGAGTCCAAACATATCTATCGATTGGCCATATTCAGACGAAATTTTTCTTGACGAACAGATCCCGTACAGCTACCAAATAGCATCTACGTTACTTGTTACGTTTACTCACTATTCCATATAGACTGCACAAAAGAATGAAATCGTCACTTTTTTGAAACCCCGTCACCCTCCATCCCAACCTCCCCCACTCCCCCCACCCCTCCACCATCCTCACCGTTCCCATTGCGACACAGGAGGAGTGAAATATCGCTAAAAGGCTACGACAAATTTCCTCTGTATCGGTACGAAACCTTGGGGCCTTGCGACATAGCCTTCGTGCCCAGCGATTCTTCAAACAGCAAGGTGCCGTCACATGCAGATAAAAGGATAGAGTTCAAATGTTCTCAACAAATAGGGGTGGGAAAAGGGGGAAGGTGGGTGTCACTGAGGGTGTTGTCCAGCTGACTGGTCTTAGAGGGACTTATCACGATGTGACGCAGTTCTCAACGGTATAGGGATGTCTGCAGCGATACACGCTGTTACATAGAATCTGTCTAAGACGAGACGACTAGCAAGCATGATAAATGAGCCGACACCAATCAGCAAAATCTTAAGAAAACCGTGTAAAACAATAAGAACATTGATCAACGATAGCCGTCCGAAGGTAAGTCATCAACAAACTTTTGAGTTCTGCTAGTGTGTGGCGCCAAATCACACTTACCTAATTGGTCGCTCGTTCTTTGCCAATACATAACATAAAATCTCAGAGGCCTGTATATTTAATCAAGCGTTTTGATTTTGTAAGTCAGTCATAGTGACTGTTTATCAACGTTTGTCTAAGGGAGTTTCTGTTGGAGGGCCATGAATTTTATAAATTCTATAATTAAAAGAATATAGGAAATCTAGTATTGAACATAATCCTATTAATTTTCCGTACTAAGTGACCTCTGATTTCGCTCGTATAGACAGTGTTCCCAAAATTGAGTTGTCATGGTGTTTTGAAACATGTGTTTTCCATGTGCGAATCGTAAGGAATTATACTTTGTTATAAGAATTTCTGACTATTGTACAGAAATTTCAAACATTAAACTCTATTTTGTCAGGAAAGATATTTACTTTTTTATTCATGTTTGTCATATACGGAGAATGAAATGTGATTGGAAACTGTTGTTTCTACATACGTATAATTAATTGAGGTGGGACATTCGTCGTCTTTATGCAGTGGAATTAGTACTCTCAACCACAGTACAGTGCGTCCACATTTTCTTCGCTATTCCCTAATCCTAAGACGGTGTAGGTCGTTGGAGCAGGAGTTGATTCTTCTTGCTCCTAACTTTGGCGATCAAATGACATTGCGCGTAATAGAGCAGACAATATAGTCGTCATTGTTTAATGCTGTGTTTCATTTTTACAGTAAGTAATTTATAACAGTGAGTGTGATATGTACGTGACCTATGACGGCGTTGTGCCCACTGAACTGAGACAAGAAGTATTAATCCTTCACTCTGAGAAGACCCTCTCAGCAGTGTTGACGCTAGTAGCTGTTTCGATTGAAGACGAGAGACTGTGTATGCCATTGGACTGATATTCACTTGTTTCTGGTCGCTCCCAGTCTTACCAAACTTAGCATTGAAAATTTTGTTTAATATTCTCATCATGAGAGTACTAAAGTTGATCAAGCCTAGATTGCACAAAATACTTTGTTTCTTTTAATTCAAGACAACCGGTTTCAACAATTCTATGAAACGAGTCTCTTGTTTGAACGTATCAATAAAGTTTAACTATTTAAAGTTCAGTTAGCTACGTATAACATTTCTATAGTGTTTAACTCCAAATGTTCCGAATGTCTTCCTTTACAAATACATAGACGTGCGCAACACAACATTGTTTAGCTAGCTAAGTCTCACCAAGTGATTGGAATAAATTTTCGTCAGAATGATTTCCAAAACAAACTTTGATTATTTTAATTTAGAGAAGGGACTTCAGTTGAGTGAGCAACTTTAGTAATACTTCCATTTTAAATGTTATTTATTTTTTTATTTCTTTCGGGCGATCGGTGCACGTCATTCTTAGATCATACCCCCCATACCCAGCCCAGTTACGTCCCTAGGCTTTTGAATTAAAGTTTACTGGGACATTCGTTTTTATAAATTGTATTCCACTTCAACTTCTGCAAATTATTCAAAATTCCTGCACCAACGCAGCACTTTGCTGTCATGCATGGCAGTTACGTTATGTGTGCTGCCTGAAATCAGGCAGAGCCCCTCAGCATGAACAAATCGAATGACAGCACGCACTTGACTGTTAGCAGGTAACTACTGTTGGTGGTTCTTTAAGGGCTCACTGTGCGCTCGGAACTGAAAAGGACGGCGTGACGGGATCGACGGGCATAGTAAAGACACTGCGCGACACGTCAGCGCTAGGCTTCATAGGATTTTCAGTGTGATTTTAATTTCTCGCCCGATCGCATCATGATAAAAAAAATAGCGTTCCTATATACACGGGAAGACAATAGTAGCGGCTCTTTCGAACTGAATAGGTGGTACATTTCTTGATTTGAGTCATGCCACAATATTATCGTTAGTCTGCACAGTGGTGAATTTCTTACTCTTTGATAATCTTTCAAATTTTCTTGAATATTAAAATACAAGTTAATAACATATGTGAAAGGTGTGATATATGTTACTGGAACTAGCAGAGATGTGATGGAGACAGTGGAAAAGAAAGGAGAGTCCTTCATGCTGAGACTAGTAATTAGTTTTTACTGCAATGTAATCAGTATAAAGCACAGCCTGAGAGAGGAGGGAAACTGATGTGCATTTTCTAGTTTCCTCGACGTAATGAAAAATCCAGTATATTTCTGACGTTCAACCTCTGAAACTCTTTTTTATCACCCGGTACATACATCGGTATACCTTCGGCGCGACCTCAGATTGAGCCAAAAGTCTGAAGAGTCACAGATACAGAAGTGCTAAGGATCTCGTTAGGCCGTCAAGAGATACGCGTAAACTGAATCAGTGGTTAGCTGGTCGATCCATCCTACAATGTATATGTGTCATTAGTTGCTGCTGTGTAGCGACGTTATAAAGAGCTTATTAAAGAAAGCGACGGATTCAAAGCTCTGTTCAGACTGAAACCGGTGTCACTGTTACCAGAAGAATTTCTACTGTTTTGTTCACCACAGACTGCAGAAAGATAAAGTAGACTCCAGAATTTAGAAGTTGGACTACCTGATAGAGTGATGTGTTTGAAGTGAAGTGCTCCGGCACAGCTGATAGACTGCGTGGCAAGGGCCAGGTATACCTTTGGAGTTCCTTACATCTTTCATGGACCGTACACGTTGTCTGTCCGATATATCCGATGTACGAAAGATCACAATCGCAACTGGATTCTTGAAAAATTGAAACCTTTCAGAGCTTCAAGTCATCTTTAATGGAACCCACAATGGCTGCTCTCTTCGGTGGGGGCGAAAATTCATTTTCATTTTGGTCTTCATGATGGCCCAACATATTTTTGACGACAGACTCCCAACAGGATAGCCATAGATTCGAATCTCACTATGTCATCTTCCTCATTATTTGAGTCCACCGTCGGTTTTACCCGCAGCGCCTAACGTATACGCCGTGGAGAGTACCTAAAGTTCTTCTGAAGTGTTGAAGACCATCCTGCAGACTGCTCTCTTCAGCAATGTCATTTGTTCCATGAACCACTATTATGAGAACACCCACTGTCGGGGAAGGATGGAAGCAGTTATTTACACGAAAATGTAAGTTCATTGGGGTCGGTGGCACCCATCATCCATGCAACGAACCAAAACATCCAAGAGTGGAAGGCATCGCAGGTTTTCAATTTCTATAGTAAATTGAATATTTATATGCATGAAACTGAGATGTTTTAAAATTCCTGTAGTTTAACCTCACCATGGAGTTCACACTCAGCATTGACGTCTACATATCTTCATTATCGAACAGCATCTGTGGCAGAATACGCAGGGCGTGATACATTTGTTTAAAAGGCCGAACGGGCATTGCTGCTACAGTCTGTCGGCCGAAAGATACACGGCATAACATCAAATGATGAGATAGGGTTTCAGTGGTTTCATACAAGAAATCTTATGGATTATCAGGGAAATTGTTATATCAAACGTACAAACGAGTGTCGATAACCAAGTGCCTCTCACTACATTCTACTCCTGTGTACAGTCAGTCGTAAGCTATGGAATAAATTTTTGGAGCACAGATGTACAAAATGTGGGAAAGGTTCAATCAGCAATAAGAGGCCCATTAAAACAATAAACTTGTGAGTAATAAGTAAGTACTGTAAGTTAGTAATGATCGACCTCAATATAAAAATCAATTAAACTCTGTTGGAATATGAGCTGCATCATCTGAGCACTCTTGCCAGTATACTATGCATATTCAGTAATAAATTAGTAACCATCACACTGATGATCGTAAAATGTATTCCTTCCCTTTATCTTTCACTCGACTGAAAGTAGTCGTTTTATTTATATTGTGTGTGGCATGTATAATGTGTAACCTATGGCGTACTGTGTGAATCAGGATGAAACTGATCATAGAAACCTGAGAAATAATAATCATTGCGACATACAGCACCTGTAATGAATGCTGAATATTCCCTTGTGCGTGGTTTTCTCAGTGTGTGTACTGTGAAACGAACTTGCGTTACATTCGTAAATGGTTCTTGGTCATCATATAATTTCGCAGCGTATCACGCCTACCTATTGTTAGAATAATGCGGAAAAAAAGCTAAAGAAAAGATACCGGAAGCAAGTTTTTATCCACAAACCTCGCGCTTTTGAAACTAAGTGGTTGCTCGCTTGGCTGCGAAATTCTTGATTACTAGTGATCATACGAAGTATAAGCGCATGCGCAAAATGTTCAAACTCTGTTTCCTCGAAAACGGTTGAGAGTTGTTTCTTAGTATTCACGTATGTTGACGTCCTAGTAGTGCCCTACACAGCCCGTCAAGATGAATTAAATCACTGAGGGTAGGTTCATAGACCCCTTGTCAGCCCTTGTGAGGCCGAATGAGGAGCTATTTGACAGAAGTAGCGTCTCCGGTCACGAAAGCTGTCAACGGGTGGGAGAGCGGTGTGCTAACCACATGATCCTCCATATCCGCATAGAGTGACGCCTATAGGGTGACGACAACACGACGGTCGGTCGGTACCATTCGGCCTTACGAGGCCTGTTCAAACGGAGTTCATTGAGTATTTTCATATTCGGGACCCAAAATTTTTCGAATTATTCTTCTTTCGCTCTTCTCCAAATTATTTCTGATTTGGTATTATTATTGATTATGTAAATTGGCGGGGGGGGGGGGGGGGGGGGGGGAGAAAGGAAGCGAAAGTGAAGGAACTAATGATATCAGGTGCACACGAACTTAAGGCGGGATCAGACAAATGAAAATATGTGGCGAACCGGGACATGATTACTGCGTCGTTTTGTTAACTGCACCACCCGTACACAGTGTTTATAGCAGCTGTGAGGACTTTCTCGGCACTCTGCCCAGCTGATTCACACTGCCACCTATCAGCAGTCCCCGAGCATGTCGTCTGTGCTTACTAATTGTAGATTCCTGGTGTAGATCGAATGTAAATGTGCGTCCGCCCTGAAGGTTGTGTATTTATTGTTCATTGTAACGAATAAATTACGTGAATGCTTGGTATCTGTTCCTTCGGGCATTTCTGACAGACACAACGCATATAATTATTACTGATTATTATTTTTCTCTGACATGTTTAATACTACTTCACAGAGATATTTAGACGAATAAAACACACTGTGACCCTTTATTTGCAAATGACGTGTCACTCATCTGAAGAGCGAGTACAATTAATCTCAGAATCGGAGACAGAAAGTTTTTGCGGAATGGGGACGTAAGCTGGATTTGTAGCCTCCAGCCAATATCGACGCTCAATATGAAAGCGCCTTTTGTGATGAAGTGAAAAGTCTCTGTCTTCCAGGCTCCTTTCTCGGTAGTTCCTAAATCTTTCGTCAGAGAGTTTTATTGGAACAGATGAGGTAGAGCAGCTCCACGGAGAAGTATGAAATACGACAGCCTTGGAAAGTAATACAAGCTCTTCCTGCCTTCAATACCACTCAACGCTCGACGCCGTTTTGTGGTTCAGGATTTTCAAGGAACGCTACACAGACGTATTATGAAATACCAAACAGCGACGTGCAATATTCTCGCAGACGTCAGCTCCTTTCTCTGTGAAGTGGAAGGCAATACTGCCATAAGGTTCACTCCTGTTGTCGAGTGCAATGTAGAAGATATCAATATTTTTAACAGTTTTGCTCTTTGGCACCAGAAATCTTGCAATATTCGCATGAAACCTATGTTTTGTTTTACTCTGTATTCCATCTGGTATGGGTGCCCTGCCATGGAGAAATTTTAAGCCAGACTGACTCTTCACTGTGTTTTACAGAGGTAGTAGGTTACTGACAAGGGAACCTCCCCATCGCACCCCCCTCAGATTTAGTTATAAGTTGGCACAGGGATAGGCCTTGAAAAACTGAACACAGATCAATCGAGAAAACAGGAAGAAGTTGTGTGGAACTATGAAAAAAATAAGCAAAATATACAAACTGAGTAGTCCATGTGCCAAGGTAGGCAACATCTAGGAGAGCGTTAGCTTACGGCCGCCGTGGTCTCGTGGTTAGCGTGAGCAGCTGCGAAACGAGAGGTCTTTGGTTCAAATCTTCTCTCGAGTGAAAAGTTTATTTTTTTATTTCCAGACGATTATTAAAGTTCAGGCACTCACACATAATCAACTTCGCTCTCCAAAATTCCAGGACATGTTTAGATTTGTTTGGACATATGCAAGATTTGACGGTCTACACACGGAAACATTTGAAAACGTAAAAAGCATATGTTTTGACAGAGCACAGGAAAAACTGTGCGACTGCGAAACTGTTGCATTCATTTGTTGCAGTTTATGTGAGAAACTCTTATGTTTTCATCACTTTTTTGGGAGTGATTATCACATCCACAAGAAAACCAAAATCGGGTAAGGTAGATGAATCTTTTTACCCATTCGCCAAATGTACAAGTTAGGTGGGTCGACACCATATTCCTGTCATGTGGCGCACATGCCGTCACCAGTGTCGTATAGAATATATCAGACGTGTTTTCCTGTGGAGGAATCGGTTGACCTATGACCTTGCGATCAAACCTTTTCGGTTCCTATTGGAGAGGCACGTCCTTTCGCCTACTAACTTTGCGAAAATAAAGAAAGTAAAATTTTCACTCGAGGGAGGACTCGAACCAAGGACCTCCCGTTCCGCATTTGCTCACTCTAACCACGGGACCACGGTGGTCCTCAACTCACATTGTCCTTGATGTTGCCTATGTTACACATGGACTACTCAGTTTGTATATTTTGTTCATTTTTTCATAGTTCCATACAACTTCTTCCTGTTTTATCGATTGATCTGTGTTCAGTTTTTCATGGCCTATCCACTGCGTCAATTTATAACTAAATCTGAGGGGGGTGCGATGGGGAGGTTCCCTTGTGAGGACCGTTTGCTTTATCATAAATCCAGCCTTGGTTCACTAAGTTCATGTGTAATCACGTTATTAATTTTGGTCGCTAGAAAATATAGGCACATAAAAGCAGCCTAATTTACAAAACATTCCTAACTATAAGTATATAAAGCAGAAAGCATTCTCGAAGAACTGTTTCAATATATCCACAACCAAATAAAAACGTGTTGCATTACAGATATCACGCCAAACATGTGATGGTGCATTTAAAATTATTAGCCATTACGGCTTCGCCAAACGTATAAAATTATGGTCTGTAGAGAGCACCAGTGATGCGTACATGCCGCACATGAAGAGAGACTCAGCTATACTGCCGTGCAGCGGCAAGGTACGTGCCTCCATCCAAGCCTGTTAGATGACACCGCCGCAGTCAGTTTACATAGTTTCAAACAAGTACATTCCTTAGACTCAAAAATATAAAGGAACTTAGTCTACATTTTGTGAAAGAAAATGTATAAGATAAAACGGAAATGTTTGTGCTTATACATCACATAACAAATTCAGTGAGAAAGCAGGCTGTATTAAAAAATACACCTATGTTAGCAGATTACATAGTCTCTTTGCATAATCGAAACAATTTAATTACAGATAGCATCACACTTCGCGAATGAAAAGCCTTTCAGATGTGGACAATGCGCTCACGGAACACGCCCGCTAGACAAGAGCTCGCAATAAACCACAGGCACAACAGTAAATGAAATAAAGATGTCATTCGACGGCACAGCATTACTGCCACAAGTCATCTATACAACAACCATGATTATAAATTATCTACATATTAAAATAAGTTTTGTAAAAATATACATTCTAAAAAGATGTAGTAACACATATGCCGCATCGGAAATCCCACACCACTGTACCGTATAACTGTTCATAATATTTCAAACGTTTGGGTCCTAAATAACACAACCTTTTTAGTGGGCATGCAACGCTCTTGCACTTTCCTCGCTAAACAAAAATGGTTAAAATGGCTCACAGAAAAGCAGTGGGACGACGTAAAAAATTACTAAGGAACAGTATTATCTATTGAAACTTCCTGGTAGATAAAAACTGTGTGCCGCACCGAGACTCAAACTCGGGACCTTTGCCTTTCGTGGGCAAGTGCTCTACCAACTGAGCTACCCAAGCACGACTCACGCCCCGTCCTCACAGCTTTACTTCTGCCAGTACCTCGTCTCCTACCATCCAAACTGAACAGAAGCTCTCCTGTTCCTGGTAGAGCACTTGCCCGCAAAAGGCAAAGGTCACGATTTCCAGTCTCGGTCCGGCACACAGTTTCAATCTACCAGGAAGTTTCATATCAGCGCACACTCCGCTGTAGAGTGAAAATCTCATTCTGGGAGTATTATCTATTCTTCTAAGCATGAGTTATTGTTTATTATGAAATAAGTTACACAATTTTGTATACTAAGCACAATATCTTCGTACAACTCAATCATTATCAATACCGGAGGAAGAAGAGAGGAATAAGGAGAGAAAGAGAGAAAATTTCTCCAACTGGATAAATAAAACTAGGAAAATTCATCGATCGCACATACTCTTCCGCCAAAGGGCAGTGTGTTGGTGGAGCTACCATTGCTAGTCCGGTGATTCACGTGAAAGAGTTTCCGACTTGACTATGACCTCAAAATCGGAATTAACGGACTTTGAACGTGGACTGGGAGATGGAGCCAGATGCCTGCGACATTCCATTTCGGAAATCTGTAGGGAATTCGATATTCCTAGATCAACAACGCCGAAGTGTACTGAGAATATCACATTTCAAGCATTACTTGTCATCACGGACAACGCGGGGGCCGACGGCCCTCACTTAACAACTGGAAGCAGTGGCGTTTGCGTAGAGTTGTCAGTGCTAACTGGCAAGCAACACTGAACGAAATAACACCAGAAATCAATGTGGGACGTACGACTAACTTATCCGTTAGGACAGTGCGTCGAAATTTGGCGTTAATGGGTTATGGCAGCAGACGACCGACACGAATGCGTTTGCTAACAACACGTCATCACCTGCAGCCGATTTCAGTTGGTACGAGCTGATGGAACCCTCTGAGTATGGTGCAGATCCCACGAAGCTGTGGAACCAAGTTCTGAACAACGCACTGTACAAGCTCGTGGTGGCTCCACAATAATGTGGACCGTGCTTCTATGGAACGGACTGGATCCTCTGTTCTAACTGAAATGATCATTGACTGGAAGTGGTCATGTTCGGCTGCTTATAGACCATTGTTAGCCACTCATGGACTTCATGTTCCAAACATCGATACACCTCATCATCGGGCCACAGTTGTCCGCGATTGGTTTGAAGAACATTCTGGACAGTTCGAGCGGATAATTGACAACGCAGTTCGCCGTACCTGAATCCCATCAAATATTTGTGCGACATAATGTAGAGGTCGGATCGTGCACAGAATCCTGCACCGGCAACACCGGAGTTATGGATGGTTACAGAGGCAGCATAGGTCAATGTTCCTGCAGAGAATTTCCGAGAACTTGTTGAGTCCCTGCTAAGTTGCTGAATTACACTAGGCAAAAGGAGGTCCGACATGATATTAGAATGTATCCCATAACTCTCGTCACATCAGTGTATAGGAACCTTCTTCAGCCGTCCGATATCACTTGGGATTATCAGCAACTAATAACGTTGTCTGAATCGAACGAAGGACCTCCTGTGGATTGGGCATGTGCCGGATTACTATACTGGAGAATTTTAGTATTGCATACGAGGACTTGGCTTTGAACCCCTGGCTGTTATTATTGATCTGTATCGTTACGTTTCGATTCCTGCGGGCCTTCACTCGGCACGGACTGGTTGCGAACTATTTGACTTGTAGCGCTATGACTATGTTGAATTAATCTATGTATTCATCAATTTCAGAGTCGACTCCTTCAACTCGCCTTGCACTGTAAATATCCACGGCATAGCGGGTATAAATGCAGATATTTTCATTGGTGACGGAGGACAGTGTACTAAACAGCAATGCATCACTGTTTACGTCATCTGCAGACTAACAGCTATAGCTAGTACAAGTCGTATAATTTTAGATTGGGTGGTGTCTCCAAGTACATGTGGCAAGAGAAATCCATTAATGCTCATATTTATCCTGGCAGCAGGTAGGTGGTGAACTGTGGTCGCAAAACTATTTGACTATATTGATGGGCGTAGTCAAATTAGTGGTGCAGTTCCGACCGGGTTAAAAATATCAGTCCTCAGAGTATGAGGAACTTTGACAAACAATCGAGACGAACTAGCTGAATTAACAAACGTCTGACATCTGAACGACTGTAATAGGAGGGGTTGAAAGTTGTTTGTTTTCGAACAGTAGCTCCATCATCAAGGTGTTTTGAAGTCGTTCTGTAAGACAGAACTCCAGTAGCCAGCCTATAAGGTAGCCCGCAGTCAGCTGCGTTCTTCGATTTGCTGTTTCAGTCGTATTAATGTGTACTAATGTACAATAGGCTATTCACGAAAGCGTGGTGTACACAAATTATTTATAACTAAGAGTTTATTGACTGTTGATGCTGAAATCTTAACAGACTGTAATATGAATCTTCGTTATTCAACATGTGCCCGTGATGAGGCCATTCACACGATTTCTCAGCCAACGTACGGTGAGGTGTCCTTCGTGATGGACGAAAAGGGATTCTCGATATCATGGAGACTGAATAGGGTTCTTTAGAATGAGATTGTGACGTGACAGTAAAATATCTCTGCGCGATATTTGATCATTTTTCTGTTTATTTCTTGGAGGCTTTTGAGGAAGGTAGAAGGGTTGCTAACTCAGGAAGAAGGCTTCAAATTATTTTGATAGAAACGACCGGGCCCAGGAGTTCGTAGCGTGGTCCAGCTTGACCGCGGGATACCACCTACAGAAGAGGTCAGTAGCATAGGCTCTGGAGAAGGGACGTGGGTCCACATGAGACCACAGTTCCCGGAAGTCGGGTGCGGCAAGCTCCTGTTCCGCGCTTTTCCGGCAAATGTTGTTTTCAGCTTTGAAGGCAGATTTCCACTAAGCCACTGCATGCCCATAGTGCATCACTTAGTGTGAAGAATTCACCTTGGTAGAGGCAGATGTAAAGAACGGGCCGCTATGGCTATGTTCACGCACCGTGAGAAAATTCGTTGCTTTCCCTCCAGATTTTGTTAGCCAATCAAATGAGGGTTTCCCGCGCCTCTGCGTGAAGTGCACAACCAATGCTTGGAGCGTGGCAGCACCCGATAACCGTCTTCTGCATGTTAAGTTGCTTTCTATAAGTTAGGTGTGGCAAATTATACAGGGTTCTATTGTATTCACATAAAAAAGCAACTTGTCGGTGATCACGTTAGCAGAAGCATTGTGTTCTCTTTTCTAAGCGGAGTCTTCTAAAAATTAGGCTTTAAATTTGGACGAGGCAAATTTCGGATACTTGTGGTCCTGCCGTGGAAGGAGAGAGATGTCTGATCCTGAGGTACGTGTCTGCTGACACCGACTGGGGCGATCCTTATCCAAGGGCGATCGAAGCCGTCTGTCCTACGTTCGCCGAGTTTTCAGTAAGTGTCGCATTTCTCATTAGCGCTTTCCGCTTCCTGACCAACTCACGTTTCGTGGAAATTTGCTACCCAACTTAAGTTGTCTGATTAATTGTATTGTTTAGTGGGTCTTGGATTCGTTTCCTTCCAATTTGCAAACTGCACCGAGTAGGAAAGTTTGTAGCGTTTCCCAATGAGTCTTCTACGTAAATGAGTTAACTTCCAACAGAGTTAGTGGAACATTCTTGATTAAACTGAGCTTCTAGAGGACTTTATGTTTCATTATTTTATGTGACACTTTGCACATTGTGCTGAAACAGTTTCTAAGTCAGTTTTACAAGATTTTATGCTCATTTTGTTGAAAAGTTAACTACTACCCTGCAGCTGAACCTAGCTAGGCAGCCCTCTAAACACTAAATACATGCAATTAATCTGCATTTCTATATTATCTGTCTCAATGTGACGGTATTCCGTTGCAATACAGAGGCCACACATTCTGATTTTTCAGCTTGTATGCAGATATTGTGATCAGTCTTTTAGCTCAAGTATAACAAGCATTGCATTCGCTTTTGGGGATATAGTAAGTAATTTCGGACTGCAAACTACATGCAACAGTCGGAAACAAATGATTTTAACATTCAACTTTCTTATCAACGGGTTGGCTACGTTGCTGGAAAACGTGTCATATCAGCAAAGACAACGAATGTGATTGATGCAATATATCTCCCCTTTTAGGTGAGAAAGATATTCATCGTCGATTCAAGAATACCACAGAGTCATTTATCTGCTCTTGTGAGACACTTAATATTGAAGACTTGTATCGTAGTGGTCTCTAGTGATCAATAACTTCAGCATGTGTGCGATGCCTACAAATTAATGCTCATAGATATACCGAAAAATTTGCTTCAGAATTCGTGCTGCCTCGTGGAGGCAACTGGAAGTGTTTTGTCGATCCAGACAGTACACAAAAGGCTCCGCACTATCAGTTTGGTATGTAGATGTCAATTATGAGGAACAATACAAACACCCCAGCACAGTGCTACGGTACTTGAAAGAGTTGGGGAAGGGGACACTTGGGAGATTCCATGATATACCTTGTGAATGACGTTGTGGATGACATCGGAAGTTCACTGAGGCTTTTTGCGGATGTTACTGTAGTGTATCGAGAGGTTGTAACAATGGAAAATTGTACTGAAATGCAGGACGATCTGCAGCGAATTGACGCATGGTGCAGGGAATGGCAATTGAATCTCAATGTAGATAAGTGTAAGTGCTGCGAATACATAGAAAGAAAGATCCCTTATTATTTAGCTACAATATAGCAGGTCAGCAACTGGAAGCAGTTAATTCCATAAAATATCTGGGAGTACGCGTTAGGAGTGATTTAAAATGGAATGATCATATAAAGCTGATCGTAGGTAAGGCAGATGCCAGACTGAGATTCATTGGAAGAATCCTAAGGAAATGCAATCCGAAAACAAAAAGGAAGTAGGTTACAGTACGCTTGTTCTCCCACTGCTTGAATACTGCTCAGCAGTGTGGGATCCGTACCAGATGGGGCTGATGGAGGAGATGGAGAAGATCCAACGGAGAGCAGAGCGCTTCGTTACATGATCATTTGGTAATCGCGAAAGCGTTACGGAGATGATAGATAAACTCCAGTGGAAGACTAGGCAGGGGAGACGCCCAGTAGCTCGGTACGGGCTTTTGTTGAAGTTTCAAGAACACACCTTCACCGAGGAGTCGAGCAGTATATTGCTCTCCCCTACGTATATCTCGCGAAGAGACCATGAGGATAAAATCAGAGAGATTAGAGCCCACACAGAGGCATACCGACAATCGTTCTTTCCACGAACAATACGAGACTGGAATAGAAGGGAGAACCGATAGAGGTACTCAAGGTACCCTCCGCCACACACCGTCAGGTGGCCTGCGGAGTATGGATGTAGATGTAGATGTAGAGCGTCGGATTTCCTTCACTAACAACGAGTGCTTGGGTTGGCCTGACATTCGACGAGCGGTCTGCTAGCGTGCGCAGGTGGCCAGGCAGCAATGCACGGATTCAGCAGAGAGGCCGTGAGTCACATTTTCGGCTGGTATAAATTACAGATGTCGGATACCTCTTATCGCTGTCCAGCCTAATTTTTGTTCTGTGTGGGCTGTGCGGTATCGGGCGAGACATTCCAACCTGTTTTCCAGTCCTAAAATCAACATTTCGAGGAAGGGTTCAAGAAGACAATGGACGAGCGCATTTCCTCCACCTTGTCAACACATTCTTCCAGAAGGCAGAAGTCAAACGAATGGAACTGATTGTGATATTTTATGACATGAAACGGACAGAATAGGTTTGAGGTCTCGTCAAACTTGGAGTGCGTTTTCGCAGAGACCCTTCAGAAAGCACGTCATCGAAGAGTGGAACAGTCTGACCGGTGACGTCTGGCGCGTACAGGATGACAAGGAGAATCCAAGCACGTAGCAAAGCAAAAGACATGGCAAAATTGTATTCAAACCTTCCCAGCAGCAGATTTTGAGTACGGAAAGTGGCACTGTGGTATAGACAAATTTTTGGTAAGTATTTGTTTCTGTTTTACGATAAATCCTCTTTGTTTTTAGTTTTATGGGATTTATGGTATCATTTTCCCGCTCGCCGAAAATTTAAGACTACTGTACACTCGATCGCAGACATGCAGTTGGTGCGAAACATTTGAGCAGCTTAGGACCAGATTCGGATTGATATTGGTAGTTTTGGGCTTTGTATTGCGTATTCAAGTTAAGTTTTCTATCACACATTCGTCACAGTTTCTCGTACTTCATTTTATTAGTTGTAGAACGAGAAATCTAAATTGGGGCATCAGAATCGTCAAGGTGATTGGTCTAATTTTTGCCCAGTTTGTTATAAGCATAGAGGAAGTACTGATGAAAGTGGTGTTGTCGGTCTTTGCCTCTGTCGACGTAAAATTCCATTGAAATAAAGCTGGCTGGGGAATCCCGAGCAGTTGATTCAGCCGCTTTCCTGGGAACGTTTTCGTTCCTTCTCACAATGTGGTACTCCCCCTTCGTGAAATGAAGTGATTCTGTCTTAAGTGCATCTGCTGCCTGTAGGTGACTGTATGGGTGTGTGAGTGCTGCAAGCTGTCGACCTACTCTTCTTGATAGCTTAAAGAATAGGGTAGCTTTCCAGACAGACAGACGTAACCCCATGGACAGTTTCACACTGTGAGACATTGCGCAGGGATGTGGTATTTAATCCAGGACATTCACACGAAGTCTAGTCATGAGAATATTTACGCCACCATCTCCACTCCCCTCGCCGATCAAACATCAGGGTTTGAAAATTCTATACCAGGACTACCTGTTGTCGAGCAGCATACGAGTCGCAGTTGTAAAGTGTTATTGATAAGTAAAAGAAACTCAAATAATTGGCTCTTTATTTACTATAGTCCACACAACCGTCCCTGAGAGATCCAACAGCTGTTTAGATAATTAAGGTAATTCTCATGTATTGCAGCGTTTAAGTTGCACACGTTGTTTCGATCGCTGTGGTTCATCTTCAGACCAAAGTAGTTGCGTCAGCAACCCGTATTTTCTACTCAAAACAACATATCAGTGTACTGCTCTAGAGTAGTATCCTGGTGATCGAAAGATGTAACCTAATTAAAAAATTTGTAACTGAAACTGAACAATAAATGAGAATTATCTTAGCTGGCTCTGTATTTGCTTACAGGTATATATTTGGGATAAAGGTACAAATAGAGACCCCTGTGTCACAACACCTCAGCACTACTCCGAAAGAGCTTAAACAAAGTAGAGTAGCTCATCTGAAAAGTGTATGACCTTGGGGTTAATTGGTTTTCGTCAGGAGCAGAAAGTTTGCAGGTTTGTCACGCACTTTAGATGACTTTTTTAGCATCACACTCGCTATGGGCGAGTGCCGGGTTTATCATTACGATAGCTAGATGTAGGAGTAAAGCTATGGAAACGTGTGGATTCACTAACGACAAGAAAAACCGATATTACAGTTTTAAACATGGCTGTGGGCCAGTAACTAAACAAGAATATGATTTATATAATATAGCCAACCGGTTGCAACAAGATTTATCTTATTCTGGTGTGGACACCGCCTATGGGTGTCTTCATCAGAAAAAACGAAACAACAATTACGTGTAGTGATATTTGAAAAGCAGATTTGCGAGAAAAATGCTCTTGTCATATAAAAAAACTTCTTAAAATCATATCGAAAACCATATAAAATTTACAGCTACTGGAACTGACATAACAGTTGTACTTGTGAGTAAAAATTATCCTACATGGTTCAAATGGCTCTTAGCACTAAGCGACTTGACTTCTGAGGTCATGAGTCGCCTAGAACTTAGAACTAATTAAATCTAACTAACCTAAGGACATCACACACATTCATGCCCGAGGCAGGATTCGAACCTGCGACCGTAGCGGTCGCTCGGTTCCAGACTGTAGCGCCTAGAACCGCACGGCCACTCCGGCCGGCTATCCTACATGCTGGAGCATATTGTACAGCCCTTAGCAGCGTACAGTATGGTACATCGTTTAGGTATAATTTTTACTGACAATTGTTATGTCAGTTCCAATAACTTTAATTTTTATATAACGTTAAATATGATTTTAAGAAGTTCTTTAATATGACTAGAGTGTTTTGATCATAAATCTGTTTTTCAACTGTTTTCGGTTTTTTTCTAACGAAGACTCCTGTAGTCGGTGTCAGAACCAGATCAAATCTTGTTGCAACCGCTTCGCTGTTTTGTACAAATCAACGATTATATTGTTTCTTTAGGAGTGCCATGTTATGGTACCAAAAGATTAGACTTATAAGGGTCAAACAGTCAAAGGAGCCTACTACCGAAATCTCCCGACGAATAAAGGGAGGCTGTTAGGTCAATGGTTTGCGGGAAACTGTCCAAGGGGTGTATTCAGGGTGGTTCAGTGGTACAGGCACAAACAAAACGGGCGAGTGGAAACAGTGAACGACGCAAAGAATTCTAATAAACATAGATCCGGATACTGATGATTTCATTGATACGGCATATACACAAGTATAGACATGTCGATGTAACAGCACTATTATTGTCATCATCCAAATATTACGATTATTTGCTTGTTTCGTTGTTCTCCACCAGGACCTTTCGTTGTTCTCCACCAGGACCTTGTGTGTTATAGCTTTGCCGGCCAGTGTGGCCGAGCGCTTCTAGGCGCTTCAGTCTGGAACCGCGCGACCGCTACGGTCGCAGGTTCGAATCCTGCCTCGAGCATGGATATGTGTGATGTCCTTAGGTTAGTTAGGTTTAAGTAGTTGTAAGTTCTAGGGGACTGATGACCTCAGACGTTCAGTGCCATAGTGCTCAGAGCCATTTTGTTATAGCTTTTCGTTGTTGATGGGATGCAGAGAACCCAGTTGCATCTAAATAGTCACGGTTTCACAAAATTTAGTGAGGGCCAATTTCGTTTTCCCTAACTGTTCAAGATGGTAGGTGGTTGCACTACACAACAGCTCACAGTAACGGACTGCTCTGTGTTTTAGCTATCGAATTTTGATTGAACCCCCGTATTTTCCTGACATGGTACTCACATTGTACCTCTTTCCTCAGATAAGGAAACCATTGGAGGGAAGGCATTTCCAGACCGATGAAGTGGTGATTTTCGAATGGTTCAAATGGCTCTGAGCACTATGGGACTTAACTGCTGAGGTCATCAGTCCCCTAGAACTTAGAACTATTTAAACGCCGGCCGGAGTGGCCGAGCGGTTCTAGGCGCTACAGTGTGGAACCTCGCGACCGATACGGTCGCAGGTTCGAATCCTGCCTCGGGCATGGATGTGTGTGATGTCCTTAGGTTAGTTAGGTTTAAGTAGCTGGTTCAAATGGCTCTGAGATCTATGGGATTTAACTGCTGTGGTCATCAGTCCCCTAGAACTTAGAACTACTTAAAACTAACTAACCTAAGGACATCACACACACCCATGCCCGAGGCAAGATTCGAACCTACGACCGTAGCGGTCGCGAGGTTCCGGGTTTAAGTAGTTGGCTCAAATGGCTCTGAGCACTATGTGGCTTAAGTGCTGTGGTCATCAGTCCCCTAGAACTTAGAACTACTTAAAACTAACTAACCTAAGGACATCACACACACCCATGCACGAGGCAGAAATCGAACCTACGACCGTAGCGGTCGCGAGGTTCCAGACTGTAGCGCCTAGAACGGCTCGGCCACTCCGGCCGGCCGGTGATTTTCGAGGCGGAATATTTTCTGTAGAGCAAAAATGCACTCTGCTGTAAAGATCTCCTCCACGCTACCTGTTCTTGGAAAAAATGCGTTACATTAAAGATGAAGTTTTAGAGAAGGACTAGTATGACCACGAAGTTTGTGGAGGGTTTTTCATTTTTCCTAGGTGGTAATTAAAACCGTATGACTACCCGTCGGCTATAGAGCTGGGGAGCATTCTGTACAGAAGAAAGTGGTAGGTGCCGGAATGAATGTAATGGGCTTTATCATACATACGCCTGAAGGAAAAGCTCTGTGTAAAGTGTTTAACGTGAGAGCAGAAAAAGACCATTCCAGTGTCCTGGCCGTAAAGTGCTTGTCAGGTGGCTCATCTGGCGAGTCCATCAGGGCTGGGGAACGTGCCGCGTACGTCGGGCGCTGCCTTGCCGGATACGGCGGCTGCTGAAGTGCCTCGCTGAGCGCCGGCTGCGGCGAAGCGGAGATTAGCCCGTGCGGCGCGCCCGGAGGCGAGCCGAGCCGAGGTGACGAAGATTTAAGCGCCGCTTTTACGAGGACACTGCGGCGGCGCTGCGTGACGGCCGTGCTTGGGTTTTAATATCTGCCGGCCCTATTTATAAACAGGACGGTGGTGTTGGGGGAGGTGGGGGGGGAGGGGTGAGTAGTGGAGGGGGTTGGACGAATGGCCGGGGGGGGGGGGGGGGCGTTGCTGCTCGTGGCCAGCGTGACGCGCGTAACGCGGCGGAAATTGCCATTTGGCGCCGCCCTACAGCCGGCAATTACCCGGCGCGGCGCTAGCTGCGGCCGTGTCACGAGAATGTGCGCGTCGAGTGCGCCGTTCCTTTCCAGTTGGCGTGTGCCATAAAGCACGGCCCGGCCCGGCACTGCAGCCAATGCCGAGAACTGTCCGACGTACGATCTCTCGACAAATACACCGCTGTCCATTAAAACTGAAACACGTGAAACTTATGCGCATACAATAAAGTAGAAACAATACGTCATCAATAGGATAAACGAAAAAAGTAGAGGATGCAACTGGAAAGGAAAAATTACTGAAGACGTAGATGCTTCCAAGTAACTATGAAGTAAATTAACCAAGAAAGGAAACATGAAAGAGAAAATTTCGGAGAGAGTAGAAATTTGTTGGAAAATTTGTTATTATGTATCGGACAAAATTAGAAATTGGGAAATACCTGCCAAAGCTTAGATCAAGATGCACAAATCATATTACATGACAATTATGACATATGAATCAGAATGTCGGACTCGGACAACGGAAGATATGAGCAGAATACAAGCAACACAGTTGCGTTTTCTACAAGGGATTCTCGGTAAGACAAGCACGGACATGACAAAGTTCAAAATGGTTCAATTGGCTCTGAGCACTATGGGACTTAACATCTATGGTCATCAGTCCCCTAGAACTTAGAACTACGTAAAACTACCTAACCTAAGGACAGCACACAACACTCAGTCATCACGAGGCAGAGAAAATCCCTGCCCCCTCCGGGAATCGAACCCGGGAACCCGGGCGTGGGATGCGATAAGGACATGACAAAGAATGAAAAAATACGAAACACCCAGCGGATCAAGAACCTAAAAGAAACTATGGAGAGTTACAGTCTTGAATACTCGTAGTTCGTCCACATTAGAGGAATGGGACCAGAAAGACTGCCGAGAAGAACCCTAGAATGGACAAATTCTGAACGAACACCAATTGGAAGACCACGCACAAGATGGAATTATCCGATGAAGGATGATGTGAGTCGAAGAGGATTGCAGTTGCCTGAGGAGCTTAATGATAGACTGTGTGAGAAGAAGGGAAGCTTGGAAGCGGCTCTGTGAAAGACCTCTATAAGCAAAAACTCATTAGTGAAAAGAAGTACATGTGATTAAATCTGTAGGTTATACGAATGCATGGTGTCTGTCCTTACCGACATACAACCTTGTACCAGACATACCCAAAAGAAGAGACAGCACACATTCAAGTAATTGATTCGCCTCGATGGGCAATGAATGAAGAAATTGCAGTGCGGATGCACATTTATATTCGACCTGGAGTGGGAATCTAAAATTAGCAAGTTTGAGGACTACCAATAGATGGCGCCAGGTGAGAGTACTGGTCAGCCAGGGAGCATGCCGAGCAGTCCGCGCATTTCTGATGAACACACCACAATGGGTAGTAGTTAATGCAATTGCCTAGAAGTCACGGTATCCTGGGTTCGAGTCTCAGTCCGGCACACATTTTCATTCCTCATCGCTGATTCTGCTTAAAGTCATTCTGTGTAAAGTCCCGATGTAGCTGGTATATTTATTTCCTTCCCTTCCTCCCACCTCCACCTTCAATTAATATCAACCTGTAGGTGATTTGGTTGGGTATCAGGACAGAAATTTAATTCACTGAGCTGATACCTCTGGTAGGAACAATGGCTCAAACTCGTTTGAACATCAAGTTGACCTGAGCTCGAATGACACCCTCAATGCTGCTTCAGACCTGTGCCAGAGTCCATGGTGATGGTGACGTGCAAGATCCTCAGAAACCCAGTACCAGATGTTTTGAATGGGTGAGACGTTTGGAGAGCGTGCTGGCCAGGACAATAGTGGAACACATCGTGTGTCGAGATGGGCCAGAACAGTAGGAGTGAAATGCAGTCTTCCGTTATCTTGTTGAAGCATAATTCCATGCCAAACTCAATGTTAGGGCCCAGCCACCGACCTTAACACATCAGGAATCTAGCGACTGCTGTCCAAATGACCGATTATAGCAGGAATACCAGTATCGCAGAACGTAAATTCAGTTTCAGTAGGTTACGATTCTGTCAGGTCAGAATTCTGCCACTGTCTAATTCCGACACATGGTGACGGATGTTCCTCATTTTTACATGAATCGTAACGAGATCTTCTCACAAGCAACCAAAATTCAGATGCGATTTATAAATGAGAAATATGTTGTGTAAACTTTTCCCTTATTCAATATATAGACTGCGTTACTACTATTTACTTCGTTCAGCTGTCCTTAAGCATTAACATTTGGGTATCCATGCATACGAGTTTGAAATCTGTTACATGCCACCTTCATGGTGGTGCAGTTTTAATGGAGTAATTGTAGTCGTCCATTGAGTTCAATCGTGATAAAATGAGTGAAAAGAGATAAAAATCAATCTGAAATAAAATCGCATTCTCTGTCACTCAGGCTGACCCATTATCACCAGCAAAATCACGTTAGATCACCTAAAGGAAGGCACCGCTAAAAGTGTTCAAATGTTAAGAAGCGGTTGAGTGAAACCGAGGAGGACAAGCGGGAAACTAAAATAGATTCACAGGAATAAGTAGCTGGCTGATCATTTACCAGAAGCACGGATAAGCCAGCCACCCCAATAACACGTTAAAAACGTCGCCATAAAATTTTTGGGGACAAGTCACACAGTTCACAAAATTTTAAAATTCATAATACATTCATTTGATTTTCAGCTAAAATAGCGGGCAAATCTGTCAAGAAATGAGCTGCAACCCTTTGGTTGTAAAATAAAACACAGTCTGATAAAATGTGGCGCATTGTGGTCAGCACACCACAAGCACCACACACTGGAGGGTTCTCTCGTCGGAACAAGAATCCATGCGTCAAAGGGCTATCACCTATGCGAAGACGAGTACGAAGGACTTCATCCCGCATGTGTGGCTAGGAGGGATACACCACGTCCCCGTTCTGGACGCACCTTATTGTCTGTTACTTCCAGCCATTCTTCTTCCAGTCGACACAGGAACCTGCACATCAACAGCGAGGTGACAGCATGCAGGTGGATGACACACTAAACTAAGTGAGGATCACGACACGTCTCCTTGGCTGCTACATCCGACCTTCCGCTCCCCACAACACCCATGTACCATGGTACACAGCAAAAGACCACTCCTTCCCCAGCCTTTGTAGTTGGAAGAGGACGTCGTGGATATTCGGGACTACATATGCTGGGTACAAGCGTTGTAGAGAGTCGATACACTCAGGTAACCTGAACAGACAAGGAATTTAGCAGTAAAAGCATGTTTCATCTGTTCCACTGCCCTGCGGCCAATAAAGTCTTCAGACAGTTTGACCTTGAGGTCACGATCAGGGAAAACAGAGCAGCCTTGTTCAGGCCCATCCATACACATAACTAGAATGCTGTGCTGCTAAACCTAAATGTTAAAAACTAGTGTGTTAAAAGCATTTGCCGGAGTCCAACCTCTCCTGTACTGCTCTAAATCTAAAATTATTCTGGGCCTCTGCGGTAACCAGGCGGGCAGGAGGTTAAAACCCTGGAGTTCGGGTTGTAATGCTCCACACCAGGTGACTCTTACACAGGTTGCATGCGGACTACGAACGGCTTGTTGCTCGTGGGCTACTGCAGGATGTAAAGTCACGAATAATTTTAAGGCATCGCATTATGTCCAACTCTTATATGATGTTGAATAGGTGGCCCTTACGTTCGTTACGTAAAATTTTAGCAAATTTTGTCTGATTACTCAAAACAAACAGGGGTGACTGGAGGGTGAACGGACGTAAGTATGTTTGCTCTCTGCTTATGCCTTTCGTGGCATTGTTTGTGATGTGTCCGCTGCTGGTAAGTACAGGTAAGCAGCGCAGGTATGGGAAAGGTTTATTCAACACAATTTACACAGACATATTCTCCAAATCAAATTAAGGATGTTTGTTTAGTAAGTAAAACAAAATGGCTGCTGGTTCTTCAGTAAGTGAAACAAAAAAATGACGGTTCGGTTGTCAATCTCATCGGCCATCAGATGGGGTTTAGGTGGTCTTTCAGTGCATCCTCTGTTTGACTCTCCAGGGGCAGGCCGGCCGGAGTGGCCGAGCATTGACCTCCGCGGATGGGAGAGCGCGTCGCAGATTGCGCGGATTTTATTTCTTTTTCCTTTTCCTTTTTCCTTTCTTTTTCTTTAACCAGAATTTATATTTCTTTTCTCTTTCACCGATGTGTTCACATAATTTCATACTATTAGTGAATATTACAAAAACATATGCAAATAAATAAATAACAACGCCTTCCACTACTGTTGATTCCTGTGTCTCCCATTTCCCTAAGCACCACAGGCTACGGTCGCAGGTTCGAATCCTGAAGAAGATTGTTATTTTGTCTGTCGCCCTTGCTTGCAACACATCTATGTAACTGTCAAAGTTAAGTATTGTCATTTACTTTTGTGTAATAAAACTCATTAATACGATTTGCTTGAATTGTTGTCTAGCGTTCTGAGAAAGCAGGTTTCCTAGACGTCTCATAACCGACGACTAGGCAGGATTTAGCACGTTGTCTACAGTGGTGACAGCGGTTTCTGTCCGTATGATGGACGTATATTTGTATGGAGTAGACCTGGCGCATGTCACTGACTGCGCGGCCCCTCCCACCGGAGGTTGGAGTCCTCCCTCGGGTTCAGTCCGGAACTGCGAGACTGCTGCGGTCGCAGGTTCGAATCCTGCCTCAGGCATGGATACGTGTGATGTCCTTAGGTTAGTTAGGTTTAAGTAGTTCTAAGTTCTAGGGGACTGATGACCTCAGATGTTAAGTCCCATAGTGCTCAGAGCCATTTGAACCATTTTTCCTCCCTCGGGCATGGGTGTGTGTTGTTCTTAGCATAAATTAGTTTAAGTAGTGTGTAAGTCTAGGGACCAGTGACCTGAGCAGTTTGGTCCCTTGGAAATTCACACACATTTGAACAATTTTTCGACCTGGTGACATGCCATTTCCAGAGCGTTCCAGAGTGCATTCGCCCACTACACTACAGGCTTCTTGGTGTGGAAAGCCGTCAGTTACAAATCGCCACCATATTTGGCGTTTCTGCGCTGTAAAGCGAGCTGCTACCATTTCTTCGATAGGAAGGTGATGAGCTTATTCAGAAGGACAACGCAAATTCACATATGGGTGGTGCGAGGCAACTTGCTCTATGCAATGTACAACAACCGAGTTTCCAAGCAAGATCACCAGACTTCTCGCTATTTGAACACATGCCGGACTTGATGAAGCGGGAGCTTACTCGGTCTACAAGGCCAGAAAGAACCGTTACTGACTTGAAACGAAAGGCGAAAGATGCTTGGTTCAGTCTATCGCAGGATGCCATTCGGCACGCTTATGATCGCTTGCATGCGAGAATAAACACCTGTGTAGTTGCCAGGACGGAGGGGATAGGGGTTGCAGTGTAAGCTGATGCGACTGTTTAGGCATGCGTCATAGGGACATGTGTATTTCATTTGGTCTGAAATTTTATACTCTTGATGCGACTATTTAAGCATGCTTCATTGGGACATGTCAGTTCCATTTGGTCTGAATTTGTTCTACATGATGGTCAGAAAGAGCCTGAAAGCCATGTACGGGTAAGGCAGAGTAGGATATCCATAGAAACAGTTGTTAAGAAGAAAATTCTATACTTGGAATCGTTTCCGAGTTAATTAACATTGAAGTTAGCCAATCAAGCCATTGCACTCGCAAATGCAATTGGGTCCGCCAGATGACGATAGCACATGAGACTGCACAGCCTTAGGCTCGGGTTGGATTCGTACTACCGTCTCATGTCCAGTCTTTGTATCGTCCTCTTGTTCGGTTTTAGGAAACCAAATGAAGAACTCGTTTGACGACACCGTATCCGGCTGCCGGCTTGATTTAGCGCGAGCAACGGCGTGATTGACAACATTCAATGCTAATTATATCATAAAGGGCCCAACAACCTACTTTGCGACACCCTTACAAGCTTTTCAAACTGTGTCTGACGAATCTCTATGCACTAGTTCAATGATGAACTATCCTTCACCTCAGATGTCAATAAAATACAGGGTGATTCAAAAAGAATACTACAACTTAAGAAACGTGTATTTAATGAAAGAAACATAATATAACCTTCAGTTATACATCATTACAAAGAGTATTTAAAAAGGTTTTTTTTCACTCAAAAACAAGTTCAGAGATGTTCAATATGGCCCCCACCAGACACTCGAGCAATGTCAACCCGATACTCCAACTCGTTCCACACTCTCTGTAGCATATCAGGCGTAACAGTTTGGATAGCTGCTGTTATTTCTCGTTTCAAATCATCAATGGTGGCTGAGAGAGGTGGCCGAAACACCATATCCTTAACATACCCCCATAAGAAAAAATCGCAGGGGGTAAGATCAGGGCTTCTTGGAGACCAGTGATGAAGTGCTCTGTCACGGGCTGCCTGGCGGCCGATCCATCGCCTCGCGTAGTTGATGTTCAGGTAGTTACGGACAGATAAGTGCCAATATGGTGGCGCTCCATCCTGCTGAAATATGAATTGTTGTGCTTCTTGTTCGAGCTGAGGGAACAGCCAATTCTCTAACATTTCCAGAGAGTATGGAAGGAGTTGGAGTATCGGGTTGATATTGCTCGAGTGTCTGGAGGGGGCCATATTGAACATCTCTGAATTTGTTTTTGAGTGAAAAAGAAACCTTTTTAAATACTCTTAGTAATGATGTATAACAGAAGGTTATATTATGTTTCTTTCATTAAATACACATTTTTAAAGTTGTGGTATTATTTTTGAATCACCCTGTATTATTCTTGAGGTGGTTCCATTTTTTCCGGGTATGTATAAACAAGTCGTCGTTATGATTTCTTAATCAGACCGCTTAGTGGTTGGTTGGCAAAAGGAGAACGCAGATACAGTTCCGCCATTCAGTACCAGTATGTATTTGCCTGGCGAAAGAGTTGGTAGTTGTGAAAAATTTGAGTTTTAACAAAATCTGATGAAGGCGTCACACTCCGGATTATTTTCATCATTTTTGTTTGAGTTAAATTTTTTATACGACTGTCATCCAAAAGGTTAACAACTAACTACTCTGATCCGCCAACATTGACGTGATGATCAGGCTGAGAAATATCGTTCTGGAAATCTTTACACAGATGCGGCTTGGCAGATCTGTCTGTAGACCCAATTTGTCAGCAACGAAGACAACGCTGTTGAAGGAAGTTTTGGCTCGACACAGGCTTGATTTCTGTAGCATAATTTATTTTCAGTTATTGGCCAAGTTTGACAGCATGACCGTTTTAAAGCCGTCATCTACATCCGCTGGGACATAATACATCGTCCGATCTTAAATGGGGCGAAAAAAGTGGCACGTACATCCTCTATTCGTCAGTACTAGCAGATCTCTGTTTTGACCGTTTAATATGGGATAACGTACTATGTCCAAGAAGATGTACGTTGCAGTTTGGAAATTACCGTGTGTCGAAAATGGGCAATAGGAAAAAAAATACAGTGTAGAAAAACAGCCTTGCAGAACAACGTGTTGCCGGCCGTTGTGGCCGAGCGGTTCTAGGTGCTTCAGTCCGGAATCGCGCTGCTTCTGCGGTCGCTGGTTCGAATCCTGCCTAGGGCATGGATGTGTGTGATGTCCTTAGGTTAGTTAGATTTAAGTAGTTCTAAATCTAGGGGACTGATGACTTCAGATTTTAAGTTCCATAGTGATTAAGCCATTTTTTTAATAATGTCTTTCCTTGCTTTTGGAGGACTGCGGACCACAGAATGAAGAGAACTATTTAACGCTGTTCATGTGTAAATATTACAACAAAGCAGTTATAGAGTCCATCGACAATTGTGAAAACTATAGGATAAAACTTTTGTAAATTTTCTGTAGGATTAAGTGTTGGTTTCCGAACACGGGAGGCATATCACTAAAATATGGACTAGTAACAGCAGTGCCGCCGTTACCGAAAGCTATTATCGGACATTTGAAACTGCATATCCAGCAAAAAAACCGCTTTCAGGTCTTAAGAGGACTTATGTTCAGGTCTAGCTCACCCGGTGGGAAATAATACAACAATTTGAGCGGGTTTATCTACAAACGAAACTGTCTTGAGAATACCCTTTTGGCTGACAAGTTCAACTTACGATGTGAAAGCAATGCCATGTCGCAAAATGTGGAGAATAAAGAACGAAAAATTGAACAAGCAAACATCAAAAATGAAGACAGTTATTATAGTGTTGTTTGATCAGTGACAGTATTTTCATAGAATTAAAAAAGTGAAGTAAAGTGTGCAAATAGTGTGCTTGTGAAAACCAGCACGTTCTCCACTCTAGAAATTAACCCTAGCGTCTAAGGTACTCGTAATTTTTGCTGCTTCAGGTTCAAATGGTTGAAATGGCTCTGAGCACTATGGGACTTAACATCTATGGTCATCAGTCTCCTAGAACTTAGAACTACTTAAACCTAACCAACCTAAGATCATCACATAACACCCAGTCATCACGAGGCTGAGAAAATCCCTGACCCCGCCGGGAATCGAACCCGGGAACCCGGGCGTGGGAAGCGAGAACTCTTCAGGTTCATTGACAGGTAATAACTTTGCATTACCTCAGGCACCCTTGTGATGTATCTCCTGTAGGCTACGTTCTGTTTCCTAAAGTCTGTTATAGTTGAACAATTCCGATACGTGCGCAGAAATTCAGAAGAAAATGCCGTATGAGTTTCACTCTGCACTCACAGAAGCTGTTTCGAAAATATGGAATGCTGTCATGTATTAACTTATTTTTTCAGTCCGCACTGGACACGTGTTCCTGGTCGTTTTACACGTATTTTAAACCATGAGGGTGAGCGCAACACAGAGAGACAATGCTTTGTGGCGCAGGTAACTACTGGAAGCTCCGGAGAGGCGATTACGTGTCGTAAGCGCAGGCTGCACTGCGGGCGAATAGCTGCAATGCGAAACGCTGCGTCACCCAGCGACCAGCGCTGCCATGAGCTACCTGCAGGCCGATGACCGCTACCGATAAAGCAGGCTTTTTGTGTTCAGGATCACAGCTGGATATTTGACCACAATACAGATGCAATACGGACAAGGGCTGCGGATAAGTTATTGTCCCCTACCAGAATGTCAACGCATCATTGTAAAGACGTTTACTACACAATTACAAAGTAAATAAAGGTTCACAGGGGAATCTCGTTTATCAGAACTACGCGGAATTCTACATCATCAAGACAATACAAAACCCGTATAATCCGTGAAGTATGAAAAAATAAAAGGTGGTTAAAAGCTACAAACACAAACAATATAATTATTTCCAGGTAAAGATTAAACTAATTTTTACACATATATTCATCAAATATTGTAAACGAATGGCCGGTCAGGTCTAAACGCCAATGTAACCATAAGTTTCTCTTGAGTCATATGACGTTTATGTGAGGCACCATCACGCAGCCATTTCACCAGCAACAGTTTGGCTCAACTTGTTTCCACTTACCACATGAAACACTTTGTCAAGCTACGTTGTTGTCTCTCAATGTGTCAAAAAAAAAAAATGGTTCAAATGGCTCTGAGCACTATGGGACTTAACTTCTGTGGTCATCAGTCCCCTAGAACTTAGAACTACTTAAACCTAACTAACCAAAGGACATCACACACATCCATGCCCGAGGCAGGATTCGAACCTGCGACCGTAGCAGTCGCGCGGTTCCGGACTGAGCGCCTTAACCGCGAGACCACCGCGGCCGGCTCTCAATGTGTCATTTTGTCTTCAGACTGAGGGCCAATTTCGTCAGCTGAACTATTATCATTACCGACATTGTAGACGACCAAATGCAAATAACTTTTTCATCAGAAATCATTGTCATTCCGCAGCCTGTCGTTTACGTCTATAACACTTACGTCTGAGTATCCTGGAATTTTTGAAAAACTTCGATCTCAGATTTAGCTGCAATATATTTCTACAATTATCCTTTACCAGTAGAACCGCCGTTCATAGATAGTAACATCTTCCTATACAATGTCGTTTCAGTTCACAGGTCGTGGTCTACCGGTTGCGTTCTCGCTTCCCAAGCACGGAGTCCCGGGTTCGATTCCCGGCGAGGTAAGAAATTTTCACCTGCCTCGAAATGACTGGGTGTTCGTGTTGTCCACATCATTTCATCATCATTCATGCGCGTGGCGAGATTGGACAGAGCAAAGGTTGAAAATTAGTACGGGCGCTGATAACCGCGCAGTTGAGCGCCCCACAAGCCGAACGTCATCATCATCAATGTCATTTTACACTCGCAACAAACAGAAACAATAAGGCGCTGTAGGTCTCAGAATCAAATTGGTAGCTGACATCTTGGGAGGATCTGAGCCTGATGATTGGCTGAACTTAATTTTAGTGATTCTAGTTGTCAATTGTTTCCGCTGTTACTTCTGGAGTATCAAATACTGTACAGTCACAACAAAATATTCCGATTAATGATGACCAGATGAAAGTAGTTCAGTGTATTACCAGAATATAAACCAACGTTGTGCATTAGATCACAAGTCTACGAATAAATCTTTTAATGAAGACTTTCATGCAAGGTTCAAAATATGAATGAAAACATAACGTAACCAACCAACAAATTTTAAGCTATTTCTCCTTTTTTTTAAATTTATGATGTGTTTCGGATGATCGGCGTTCTGCTCAGGTGTATTGCTGCTGGGAAATCCACGGTGGAGACATTTGTACTCCTGTACTTCTCCATTGTCTGTTTTCTCGAGAGCACTGCTATCAACTTAACACATTCACAGTTTACAGATACTATTAGGAGCAGTACACCTTAACTACACATCATTTTATATGGTGAGAGGTCGAAATTCAGATGCTTTCGGAAGAGACTGTATGTTTGTTTCGGATAGTATGGCAAGTATACACTACTTAACTATGAGGCCACAGGCCTCGCAATGATATCCTTGTTGTC
Source organism: Schistocerca americana (assembly GCF_021461395.2). Lineage (NCBI taxonomy): Eukaryota > Metazoa > Arthropoda > Insecta > Orthoptera > Acrididae > Schistocerca > Schistocerca americana. The sequence goes on along the minus strand of NC_060124.1, from coordinate 60,369,173 downwards.
TTATATATATTTGGATGTGTAATAAGTGGCGATTTTTATCCTATAACAGCACGTGGTCAATTACAAATGGTTCAAATGGCTCTGAGCACTATGGGACTTAACATCTGAGGTCATCAGTCCCCTAGAACTTAGAACTAATTAGACCTAACTAACCTAAGGACAACAGACACATCCATGCCCGAGGCAGGATTCGAACCTGCCACCGTAGCGGTCGCGCAGTTCCAGACTGAAGCGCATAGAACCGCATGGCCACTGCAGCCGGCGGTCAATTACAGTTTTGCTTGCGGAGCGATAACTCCAGCAACAGGCAGTTCACTGAGTGAAACGATATTTAATGTCGAGAATTGATAGGTGGCATCAACAACAGCGTGACACCTAACTATAAACGCTGTACCATTGCTTCAGGTAATAGCACTCGTCAATGGCGGTTGTCTTGTCGCACGAAACTGACGCTTCTGTTACTTGCAAGTGAGATATTTGTTAATGCTCAGTATACTTTTCTGTCTCCATTTATGTCTTCATGTTTTATTAATGCACGATCTTGTTTTCACGCTTCACCTCCATCTCGTTAAATTTGACACGGATCTTGATTACACGGGATCAAAGCGACTAAACACTAATAGGAGACTGTTTCAAATTCACTGTTCCAATATGCAATGGAATCGGAACATTGTTCTTGGTAGTACGCCGTCCATTATCATGCTGTTGAAAGATCTAAGTCAAGTTATGTCAGTTTCAATCACTGCTTAGGAACCATTGTTCCATCAAAACCATTGTTCCATCAATGCTTATCCTCTGAAATAACTTTCACCGTCAAATATCTAATAGTATACAACCACAGTGGCCTTAAATCTGAGATCATGATATAAATCTTGCTTTAGGGAAACACAGTGCCAGTATAAACTTGTAAAAAGTTGTAATTCACCCATAGTCGGAGTTATAAACAAAACAAGCGTACGACTGACTTTCAGTATTTTCGTGCCCGTGATCTAAGAAAACTGATTAACTGAAGGAAGAGTTGTTCAGTTCATCGCAGTTTTGTTTAGCCACCTGCACAGCGCTAAACAAACAATTGCTATAACGTTAACTGAAAGAAATGCGTTACTGGAAGACATGGTTTCAATATTCTGGAAGTGTACGCTACAAAAATAGTTACATATTACTTTTATCTAAGTACATCTCACTTAACGACTATGGCAGTAACCTAGATGACTGGGCGGACATTATCTGGAACCAGTAAAAAGTTAAACGAAGAAGAGTATATTCGTGATATAAATTCTGTCCTCCCCCTTCCTCTACATTGGACCATCGATCTAAACCTTTTGGTCTGCCAAATACCATATGACCTTACCACACGTAGCTGCCGTCGACAAGATTGAAATAAACGAAATTTTCGCAAATGTGTATGTTCATACTGTGTTTTTGAGAATCAGTATAAGAGACCAAACGTAAAGTGAACAAACAGATATACACTTCTTCGCTGGTGACGCGACCTTCATAATCATTTTTAGCGGAAGTGGTGCCACTGGAAGAACAATGAAAGATTCATTTGATATTTTGCTGGTAAATGATTTGTTACTTACCTTAGAAAAGGAAAACACGGTGCCTGAAATTCATGGGAAGATGTACTCTCAGCAATAAAAATACTAGGAGGGGAACTATTATATCACTACCATTTCTTGAATTCAACTGAATTGAAGAGCTTAGGATTTTTTCAAATGCGTTTTCAGCAACCCTTACGCTGCATGTAACTGCTAATTTTGGTGCTGGATGCATCTGAATATTGTGTTACCCTCCATACTTCAATTCATTAATGTCATCTTCGAAAACTTTCTAGCGAATTTACACTCTCAAGCAAAGCGTTAGCTGTTCAAAAACCGGCTGAAAGGATAATATCTTGCGTCCATTGTCAATCCACACGAACATAATTCCTTAGAAAGAGAATATACCGACAACAGTCCGCAATACATTTTCTCTCTTACGAGATTTAGTATAAAGTATCGGTAACAGTTCTAAGTTAATGCTAGCATTTATAAGTGAAACCTTATGTACTCTCATAGTTAATTACGTATGACGATTGGTTGTATGCTGATTACGTTTCCTATATGCAAGTTTTGCTCAATTAATGGTTATCACACATTATGTGAGACCGAAAAACCTGGTGTGTTACATGGTTTTATTTGTAAATAATTTGTTTACTTCTCTTACCGCTGATAACTTGGTTCTAATAATAATGGTCTATTCTCCTTGTAGTTGAAAGTAGAAAAAGTGTGTGACACTCAATGGCGTTTTCTGAAGGCCATGCGACCGATGTGTCATTCAGTTGGTACTAAAATCCAGTAGGACTTTCTGACAATTTACTGTAGTTCCTGCGTTGTTATCGTGACAGGCTGCTGAATAACTACAGCTGGGAAGTTAGACGTCTTAATGTTTGTAATGCAACTATTAGTTAAATAGTTTCCTCACTCCCACTCCTCTGTCTTACTCCCGCCAAAATAATGTCGCTTCAGTGTTTGTTTTGGTTGACTTAAACGTTATTTGTTATTGCTATGATATTCAATGAACTCGCGACACATTGGGGGGGGGGGGGGGGGGGGGAAGGGTGAATGGTGATAAGGTAGTGGAAGCTCATCAGTTTTCATTCTAAGGAAGATAAGTATGTGTTCGTTATATTTGCTACAAAATTTGGAACTGAAACAACTTTCTTGTCAAACTTCATAGGAACATGAGGAGGGTAGCCTTTTAGTGCTCTGCAATAGATTCGTCAATGATTGCAATTTGAACTGAAATTTAATTAAATATCTTTCCTCATTCTGTAATTTGATGCAGTACATAACAGGTCAATTCTTAGGGAATGTAGGCTTGTACAAGATGGAAATACTGTAGGAACTAACTCCGCAACGAAAAGTGTTAGGCTTGGATCTAAAAGGTGGAAAGGCGCGGTGTGGTGCGAGAAGTCTTTGTGGCACATGGAGTGAGCAGCTAGCTCTCGACGAAGCTATATGTGGAGTGATCAGCGAATGTACGATTTCTGGAATAGTGTAGTAATTACGTCTGGGATGTGGATTGTTATTAACCGATGTATCATCGCATTTATTTGGTTGCCGCAAAAACGGTATTTACGACCCTAAGAAGATGTTTTACAGTGGACATTTCTTCTATCGCCAGAGAATATATTGCTCACTTTTGCAAATGAAATGAAATGATTGTATAACATTTTTGGCTTGCAACCAAGTTCAAGTTTTTTTACTTACGTTTGTAAATGCACACATATAACATGTAATATTATTGGATTTCAGCTACTTTGCATGTGAGATGTTTGTCATTAAAGAAAAGGACAGCCAACGAGCTGTAGTTCGTAAAGTTGCTAAGCATCACAGCGCGAGAGTAAAGAGATGAAATATTTTTTTTTTAATCTGCGCCTATACCAAAACGCGCGCCCAGCGTTTAAATACTCTAAATAAACACTATGACCCACTAGGCGCAGAGGTTTAAAATCATTGCCGCAGCGCTTGGTAGCAAGAAGTTACAAAACAGAAGAAAGAACATTCTATCTTTTGTTAAGAAATATTCTAGAAACTTCATTATCCCTTGTACTTTTGGTCGCCGACATGTTAAGACGTACTACGAAGCATTGCTACAAGTTATATTTTTATTTTGTGTAAAAACTATGTAAAATGACGAACAAACATTTCGGTAACTCGGGTGAGGATACAATGTACTTACGCACAAGCAAGGACATTTAATTTTTAAGAAGGAACGGACTGACAAAGTAGCGATTATTGGACTGCGCCATGCACAAAATAAATATCAGATGTAAGTCATGCATTTGTTGTGTATTCGTCAATGCTGAGAAGTTTAATGCTAATTTGTTCAAAATATACTAATATTTAATGATGCAGTAATTTTCTTATTCTTTTCTTTCACTAACAAAAATGATGTTCAAATTGTATGCGAGCTTTGTTACAGGTTCGCTCTTTATCGCTGTGTCTCGATTGTATTTGGGAGACCACTAATGTGTTCAACTTCCGATCTGTTAATCTTTCTCTTACGAAATTGCACTAATTTGTTTTCCTTTCCCTTTTTTATGTTCAAATAGGTCCCTTAGGTATCTTCATCGAAGATTCTGATTGCGTGAAGGCAATCCGGGTCAAAAGGTCAATTATTCATGTAATCAACCCGTACGTCTCCTGAAGACAATCGAAGACCGACGCATCGGTGATCAATTAATAATCTCTCTCTTTTTAAGTCGTACTAAAAAACTGCCACAAAGGATAGCCGTAAGTACGCAGTTGGTGTTAGGTTGCATTTTGCCAGTAAATATTATCAACCAACAGTGACAGCATTACTATTATTATTTACTAATATTTCCTATACAGAATTAAGCAAGTTCCTAACTCCAGAAACAATATTTGATAAAGTAGAAATAATAATGGCATCAGAATAAATTTGTTTCAGGAACCGTGTTTTGTTATAAGTCATTCACCTACATAGAATACTGTTCCTGTTATAAGGGTACTCTGAACAGTCCTTTTACGAGAAAGTAGAAGTGATTACGTGATTAATTAAGGTAATTAAAAGAGCTGCTAACTTTGTGGAGTAATAGGACTTGGTTTCGCAAATAGTCTTTTGAGTGAAGTACGAGTACCTTAGGTTCGATTGTCGCTCGAATAAAGTCGTAACCCTTCAATAGGTAAGGAATACATGAAAATTTAGTGCTAGATTTCTTTCCTTTGGATACACTATCACTAGCATTTTAGAGTGGAGTTACTATAGTAGTAATCCCCTAGAGCGTTACAATACATGTGCTTCACAGTGTCCTTATATAGTAACGAAGCAGGACTTATGATGTGTTGACAGAATCTCAACTTGTGCATTATTAAAAATGCTGTAAGAGGGAATAAGAAATGTATGATATTTGACGTTGTAACAACTAATCTAAATCAGAATGAGTATTTGCAATATGGTAGCCGTATAGGAAATGGCATACCGACGTGATGGTTTCTGACTCACTAATAACTTGATAAAATGTGTTATTTGTGTTCGTTCTGTTTCTGTATAACTCAGATGACAGGATGATTGTTCAGGATCCAAACGTAGCTAAGTAACTCGTCTTATTGTTGGTGACTGTTGATGTTTCCTAAATGACTCGCCTGTTAGGTTCGTATTACACTGTAAAGGAACTTTGCCAAATATCTTTTATGAAGGCCGTTTTATCAATTCTTTGGTGAGGGTACTATATAAATCTTATGAAAGAGATAAACCCAACATTTCATGAAAGATTTGTCAAAGGTGTTTATTAGTGTAATAAGGGCCTAAGAGAGCTGAGGGTAGAGCGACGCTTACCTCATCGTCGAAGTTGTTGTCGGGGTCGGACATGTCTGTGTTATTGCGCGGTGTCCGGTTGCGGTGGGTGTCTTGGCGGCTGCAGCTCGGCCGCTGCTACGGGCGGTCTCCGCTGGGAGGCGGCGTGGGCGGCGCGGGCGGCGGCGGGGGCGGGAGCTCGGGGGCCGGGGCCGGCCCGGGGCCGCATGGCGCGCGCCGCGGAGGCCTGCAATCCCGCCACACGCGCGCTGCAACGCCGTCCGCAGCCACGCGCGCCTAGCCTAGGGAGCGAGCAGGGAGTCGTGGGGCTGCGAGTGCCTGCTGCTGCCGCTGCTGCTGTAGAGACCGCGCTGCATCACCGTCTAGAGACGGTCACACTCGTTCATCGTCGGGAACTAGTTCACTCGTGACTGACCCTTACCGGAATCCATTCACTTTTACTCGTCCTCCGTTAATTTTATTTTCTGATTACGTAATATATTGATTGACTCATCTCAGCCCACGTATAGATACACACAGCACATGCATATTCATAAACAATGGACATACAGTAATATCATCCACCAAATTTCCGAATAAGATGAAATTTGTACGAAACTGTCCAAGGCCTAGGGCCTTTCGTTTGCAAGCGTTTGGTCCTCCGGTGAACAGGTAAATGGGCAATGAGGGCACTAGTACAAATACCCCACAGATTGTTCATTTCGATGGTTATACTTGCTATCCTCTTATATGAAAGGCGATAGTTTAAGAGGGGGACTTCACCCCACTGACCCCACTGTCGGAGGATTTTGTGCTGTTAAGGGACCTGCAAACACACAACTCCTCCTTGTGGGGGTCCGGAAGGTGTTACCGCGGGCCGGCCTGTGTGACCGAGCAGTTCTAGACACTTCAGTCTGGAACCGCGTGACTGCTACGGTCGCAGGTTCGAAACCTGCCTCGGGCATGGACGTGTGTGATGTCTTTAGGTTAGCTAGGTTTAAGTAGTTCTAAGTTCTAGGGGACTGATGACCTCAGATGTTAAATTCCATAGTGCTCAGAGCCATTTGAACCATTTTGTTATTGCAGTTCCATCCAATCTTGTTGCACGGATTTCCTCAGACAAAGTTTTTCTTTGTCCAAAGCCGGTCTAAAAGGTTCTGTTGTTCGAACTAAAAGTTTCCTTCATACTAGCCTAGGCTGAGGTGGTTGATAGGCTGACAATGGGTGAGCTTCAACGTTCTCAACCTTCAATCTTTCAACTTCTCGATATCTTCTTGGCAATTTGTGGCAAAATATTCACCAAAAATCGTGCTGATTGCAGTATGCATTTCATCTGTTGCTTCTCTTCAAACTGATACTGAGCTAATATATCTCTCTGTGAGAGGATTTGGGTGTAATGTGAGTGTAGTTTATGAAAATTGCTTTTATGTAGAGGGGAGGGGGGAGGGCAGAGGGGCAGCATTGCCTCCATGTCCTGATGACTACGCCTATACCCTACAACGTCAAAATATTGGAAAAAAAGTATAACTTAAATTTTATAAAAGGATAATTCATAAAATGATAGGAACGGTAACTCTTTCTCCTGTCACACAAACTATATGACAATAAAAAAATTTAAGTAGGTAATAAATACTGTGTTTTTCATAACTGGAAGATTAGATAAACGTCATACATACGACAAACAAAAGTGGGGCCAGAAATTTTTGAAATTCTAACAGAAGCAATTGGCGACTTCAGCAAATGAAACTGAAATGCGAATACCTAAGAAGCTGAGAAGGAAAATTTGTGCAAGCAACTATTTTCATAAATTTATTAAATTACATTTTAGAGTTTTATTTTTTTGACATATCATACAATATACATGTGTAGAGGTATACATTAACACTGATAAAAGTTATTCGTGAGAACGAAAGTTACAGGCACTTTGCTTCCAAAAATACGGTTTAGCATGTCGAAAAGTGCGTTCTAGCGAGCAGAAATTTCATGTTTAAGTTTTAAAAATAGTTGCAACAAAGTCATAAATTACATGTCGTCGACAGGGAACGGAGTATGCAAAGAATTAGAAGTAGACACTTCGACAGATGTTTGAAATTGAATAAGAAAGGTTGAACTGAATGAACTAAAGAAACTGCACTGAAGGAAGAACACTGGAGGTGGAAAGTGGAACGCTGGAACTGGAAAGTGTGACGTGTGATCAGTCGAATCAGAATGAGACCGATTCAACGAGATCGAAGCAGAAAAGTAGCCCAACCTGAAAAGAATGGAGAACGAACATTCTTAAGATATCGTTCCTCGGTCCTTCCGTTCAGTTTAGCGAACGATCGACATCTGCCACCGAAACTACTGCTCATCATTCCAGCCAGCGAGGCAGTACTCGGTGGGATGCGTGTCCAATGTCTGTACTCCCGAGACAAGCCAGCGTACACTACCCTACCAACCTCACTTGCTTCCAGCTTTCTCTGTCGTATCGCTGTATGAACAAATACATACTGTGGAAGTAAAACTCTCCTTTGACATTTAGACGAGACGCAGATAAGGACACAGGGGACCCAGGATAGGTCAGAACAACACAATGCGTGAGTTTGTGTTTCGCAGATTTCTCTGTACAAAAAGGCGCAGGGCGAAACGACACGTCAGCGCGCCCACTTCCGCCTATTCTGCGCATCGTCTGAGAGTCAGTATACTATATAGTCTTCGTGTAGACTTAGAGAAAGCTTTCGACAATGTTGACTGGAATACTCTCTTTCAAATTCTGAAGGTGGCAGGGGTAAAATACAGGGAGCGAAAGGCTATTTACAATTTGTACAGAAACCAGATGGCAGTTATAAGAGTCGAGGGACATGAAAGGGAAGCAGTTGTTGGGAAGGGAGTAAGACAGGGTTGTAGCCTCTCCCCGATGTTATTCAATCTGTATATTTGGCAAGCAGTAATGGAAACAGAAGAAAAATTCGGAGTAGGTATTAAAATGGGGAAGAAATAAAAACTTTGAGGTTCGCCGATGACATTGTAATTCTGTCAGAGACAGCAAAGGACTTGGAAGAGCAGTTGAATGGAATGGATAGCGTCTTGGAAGGAGAATATAAGATGAACATCAACAAAAGCAAAACGAGGATAATGGAATGTAGTCGAATTAAGTCGGGTGATGCTGAGGGAATTAGATTAGGAAATGAGACAGTGAAAGATGATGGTCGAAGTAGAGAGGATATAAAATGTAGACTGGTAATGGCAAGGAAAGCGTTTCTGAAGAAGAGAAATTTGTTAACATCGAGTATTGATTTAATTGTCAGGAAGTCATTTCTGAAAGTATTTGTATGGAGTGAGCCATGTATGGAAGTGAAACATGGACGATAAGTAGTTTGGACAAGAAGAGAATAGAAGCTTTCGAAATGTGGTGCTACAGAAGAAATCTGAGGATTAGATGGGTAGATCACATAACTAATGAGGAAGTACTGAATAGGATTGGGGAGAAGAGAAGTTTGTGGCACAGCTTGACCAGAAGAAAGGATCGGTTGTTAGGACATGTTCTGAGGCATCAAGGGATCACCAATTTAGTATTGGAGGGCAGCGTGGAGGGTAAAAATCGTAGAGGGAGACCAAGAGATGAATACACTAAGCAGATTCAGAAGGATGTAGGTTGCAGTAGGTACTGGGAGATGAAGAAGCTTGCACAGGATAGAGTAGCATGGAAAGCTGCATCAGACCAGTCTCAGGACTGAAGACCACAACAACAACAAACAATCTCGAAAAGTGATGCATCTCTCCCGGGCTTTCAGAGTGCTTCATGTCAAGAACACGAATCGATTCAGTCATATCACACTACAGTTCAAACGTTCCTGTCATCTTTCCAATAGGGCTTCCTTTGCTTTGCACCAAATTCCAATAGCGGCTGCGGTGATAATTCACTCTGCATTAAATCGGCCACTCCATACCAGCCCCATGAGCACTTCACCCACCCTTCTGACTATGTTTGGGCACCCTGCGTCGTCTGGCAGCGTGGTAAACCCTACCTGCTGTGATCTACGCAAACAGGTACAGGTGCGTCACATTACTGTTGCATCCAGACCACTGACTCGACCGCGATAAATGGTCCACAATCGCCTGCACAGAGGCGAATGCGTCAGGGCAGACCCGCTCGCCAGATTGGGGACCTTCAGTTTAGGTCACAGTGGCACCGACAACGGTCGCCAGACGCTGTCGCCAGACATATGACGATACCACCGTCCGACAGCTAGCTCACACTGCTTCCGATTAGCTTCGTCAGTTTTTGGAGGAAACTACTCTAACATCCTCGTGTGGGATGGTAGCCACGATGCCTCCGTGCTTGGAGACAAGTGCTGCATTGTGACTTTTGCTGTGGAACGTTTTATGAATATATGAAATGAAGATATTAACATTCTTCGACTTGCGCTTCCATCTGGATGAAATGATGTTAATTAGGACAACACAACACCCAGTCTCTGAGCGGAGAGAATCTCCGACCCAGCCAGGAAACAAACCCGGGCCCTTAGGATTCACATTCTGTCGCTCTGACATATACTTGAGCTGATTTGTGGTGACATTCGAAACTCTCTGCACAACTTCAGATAAATTCAGCAAAGCGGTCTCATGCGAGTTAAATTTTGATGATTCTAACTCAGTATAATTGTGAAAGACAAATTTAAATTTTAGAATAAGATACTCTGAACACTTAAAGCACTGGGAAGTGGAAACACAAAAACATCATTTGAACGCAGCATTTTGTAAGAAACTCATATTGACTTTGAAACAGCAGTAAGGAGTAATAATGGTTAATAGACAGGCAGCGTCACCTACTGCAACACCCATTCTCCTTCCCATCCCCTCCCCCCTCCACCAAAAGAAAAAAGAAATGGTAAAAAAGGTAAACTACGGCAACAAGAAGAATTGATACATCCCACTTGAACACAAAACTTTTTCAGGTAATAATCCAGGTCTGAAATTTTCGATACAGATATTACTTGTACTGTAGATGGCGTCCCGCAGTAACTATAGGCATAAGGCTGAAGTAACTACACAGCTAGGGAATATGTGTAATGTAGTATAAAGTAACGTTAAATGAATTATTATATAATTTTTAAGTTGTTCAAAGCTAGTGGTTTCCAATAACGTAGCGAGTTCACACCATAGATTCCGAAACATATCCATGTTATGTATTTCACATCCTCAAAATGCCACAAACTCCTTCTTTCTTGTAGTAAACCTAAAAGTTTCTCTCACGACCGAAGAAAACAAATTCATGAGATGGAATTACATTTTTTCAGAGGTATGTAGTTTGCGTTACGGAGGGCATTCGACCTTGGTAGTCCTTGAATACATGTTAGTCGCAATGCTAGCACTTTTGCCTAGTATGCAAGAGACCGGTTTTTAAGTCCCGGCCGTAGTACAAATTTTAATGCATTGATTCAGTTTCCATCCTTATCGATAACTGAATTCGACCAATCGTCATCTGAAGTCTGTAAGTCTTGGCCTTGAGATTGATGGCACTGAGACACGTTCTAGCGTACTGATTTAAAAATTACAGCAACAATAAATACTGCAAAATTCAGTATACGGTACGTAAGGAAGAGTGATCTCTGCTTACCTCTGATATCATCTTTGAAATAATAGGGCAGTACATACTGCAAAAACTTGTACACTATGCTAAAGTACAAGTACGCTTAGCATAGCGAAGTACTTTAGTGGCGGAAGACAATTCTCCTTCCAGGTTACAAGGATATGATAATGAGATACCAGGAAGAACTGTATATTCCCTGGAACCATTTAAAGAGGAGACCAAAAAGCCTAAAATCGTCAATTCTTCTTTTATTTGACAACAAGAGTCAATAAACTGTGAGGTGAGTTAAATATTACTGCAGTTACAAGTACTGTTTACTGTGATGAGCGAAGGATGGATTTGTAATTAACTAGCCTAGCTGATGTGTACTGACGGATATGTATTTGCTAACAGGAAGTAAAGCGGATTAAAAATCAAGCCCTGACATTCCTATGTTAGAAGGTTGTAATTACTTCGAAACATAAAACTGCTAAACTGCTTCGTCCCTTTGTCCACCTTTCGGATGATGTCAGTATGCTTGAGATTCTTAGAAGTGTGTGATAAAAGTGAGTCAGTTTTCCAGGTACTTCACGCAATCGTCAATGTAATCGTTTTATGTAGTTAGAGCACAGTGCCTTTTAGCCAAACGAAAGTATTTTAATTCATATAAAGTTTTATCATTGTAAAATACATATTTTTTTTCGGGTGCACGATCAGTGCACCATCATGCACTTCTGTCTCTTTTCTCTCTGATGTTTATTACCATAGAGCCTCTAAGATACTGTCATCGCCACCCAGAAAGAGAGATCGTTTAAAGGACTGGAAGAATAACATGATCTCCTCTCCAGATGAAATAGAACATTATATTTTAATACACGTTTAAGATGATGATGACATGTTAAAGTGATTTGGCAGACATGAAAAGGGTCTACCAGTGATGACCGCAATTATGTGACCCCTTTATGTATCCCTGCAGGAAGCGCTGCCAGTGGGCAATCGTTTAGATTCTACACACACCAAAACAAGTTTTATATCACCCAAGTTCCTAGAACTCCTGAGAATAGACGTTGACTGTGGATATTGTATCACAGGCACAGTCCCTCTGACTGTTCAGAGATGTCACTAAACTCGCCCAAAGATGTAAACACCCATGCATGAGCAGCGCCTATTAGACGGAGGGAGTCCGACAGCGTATCAGTTCCAGTCATTCTACCAGGAAGGAGGTACACGGCTCGTGTTGTCTGTAGTTCAGACACGCCTAGACGGTCAATACCGAGGTGGGACCGCGTCCGCATTGTTACTTTGCCCAGGAAGAGCTCTCAACAAGGGAAGTGTGCAGTCGTCTCGGAGTGAACCAAAGGGATGTTGTTCGGACGTGGAGGAGATACAGAGAGACACGAACTGTCGATGACATGCCCCACTCAGGCCACTCAAGGGCTACTACTGCAGTGGATGACCGCTATCTACGGATTATGGCTCGGAGGAATCCTGACAGCAACACCACCATGTTGAATAATGCTTTGCGTGCAGCCACATGATACGTTACGACAGAAACTGTGCACAATAGGCTGCATGATGTGCAACTTCACTCCCGAGTCGGCAGCTGTGGCCGAGCGGTTTTAGGCGCTTCAGTCCGGAACCGCGATGCTGTTGCGGTAGCAGGTTCGAATCCTGCCTTAGGCATGGATGTTTGTGATGTCCTTAGGTTAGTTAGGTTTAAGTAGTTCTACGTCTAGGGCACTGATGACCTCAGATGTTAAGTCCCATAGTGCTTAGAGCCACTCCAGACGTCCAAGGCGCGGTCAATCTTTGCAACCACGACTCCTTGCAGCGCGGTACAGATGGGCCCAACAACATGCCGAATGGACCGCTCAGGATTGGCATCAAATCTCCTCACCGATGAGTGTCGCATATACCTTTACCCAGACAATCGTCGGAGACGTGTTTGGAGGCAACCCGGTCAAGCTGAACGCGTTAGACACAGTGTCCAGCGAGTGCAGCAAGGTTCCCTGCTGGTTTGAGGTGGGGTTATGTGGGCCGACGTACGCCGCTGGTGGTCATGGAAGGCACCGTAACGGGTTTACTATACACGAATGTCATCCTCCGACCGATAGTGCAGCCATATCGGCAGCATATTGGCGAGGCACTCGTCTGCGTGGACGACAATTCGCACCCCCATCGTGCACATCTTGTGAATGATTTCCTTCAGGATAACGACATCGCTCAACTAGAGTGGCCGGCATGCTCTCCAGACATGAAATCTATCGAAAACGCCTGGGATGGATTAAAAATGGTTGTTTATAGACGACGTGATCCACCAACCACTCTGAGGGGTCTACGATTAATCGCCGTTGAGGAGTTGGACAATCTGGACCAACAGTGCCTTGATGAACTTTTGGTTAGTATGCCACGACGGATACAGGCATGCATCAGTGTAAGAGGATGTGCTAGTAGCATATCCTCTTGGATTGATGAATGCCTGTATCCGTCGTGGCATACGAACCACAAGTTCATTAGAGGTACCGGTGTGTACAGCAATCTCTACCAGCACTCTGAAGGTCTCCCTGTATGTTGGTACAACATGTAATGTCTGGTTTTCATGAGCAAGAAATAGGGCGGAAATTATGATTACGTTGATCTCTATTCCAATTTTCTTTACAGGTTCCGGAAATCTCGGAACCGAGGTGATGCAAAAATTTTTAAGTGTGTGTAGAAAAGCTAACAAATTTGTACACCGAGCGAGGTGGCGCAGTGGTTAGACACTGGACTCGCATTCGGGAGGACGACGGTTCAATCCAGCGTCCGGCCATCCTGATTTAGGTTTTCCGTGATTTCCCTAAATCACTCCAGGCAAATGCCGGGATGGTTCCTCTGAAAGGGCACGGCCGACTTCCTTCCCCATCCTTCCCTAATCCGATGAGACCGATGATCACGCTGTCTGGTCTCCTTCCCCAAAACCAACCAACCAAATTTGTACAACCAATTAAATCCATACTGCGTCAGTGGTCTACTGCTCATCAACAGTAACTATAAATTGTCTTGAAGTGAAAAGTGTGTGAAGCTACAGCCACAGATGTATAATGTTCTTCTTATGTTTTTTATACGAACAGTCACGTATATTATTGGGATCGTGTTTATTTGAAGTATATGCCGTTTCTTATTACTGAAATGCAGAATAGATCATCTGTTTGGAATGAGTTTCCTCTTCCTGTGCTTGTACTAAATATCAGTTCGTCTTACCTGTACTGTACGAAGTTAACTGTCACGTAACAGTTCATGAAAATATTACTTCTTTATGATGCTCCATCATAGGGTTATACAGCCAATCGGTTGCACATGACTGTCAGGTACATTGACCTAGGCTTCGACAACTACTAGGAGTGTCTTCAGTAGGATGAAATTAAGAAAAATCGTAAAATCACAGTGCTGAAAAGCATGTTGTTCCCAGTTGGGTTCAAATGGCTCAAATGGCTCTGAGCACTATGGGACTTAACATCTGAGCTCATCAGTCCCCTAGAACTTAGAAGTACTTAAACCTAACTAACCTAAGGACAACACACACATCCATGTCCGAGGCAGGATTCGAACGTGTGACCATATCGGTGGCGCGGTTCCAGACTGAAGCGCCTAGAATCCCTTGGCCGCTTCGGCGGGCTCCCAGTTGGGCACACACGGCAAGGACTAGAACGTTTTATTTCACTTTTGACTTGAGCACAGCTGCTTTACATCCTGGCTATTGCATTTTAGCAATGTAATTTTGTGATTTATCTTACTGTCATTCTGATGAAGACACCCCCAGTAGGTGTCGAAACCTAGGTCAAAGTACCTACCACTTATGTGAGACCAGATGGTTCTATGATCACATGTTGAAATTAGTACACGGTTGCTGAATAACAGCCATGTTTAAAGCTGTACTTGATGATGTGTTAAGAAAGAGGGAGAGACAGAAAGAAATAAGGAAAGAAATACTGAGAGAAAGAGAGAGAGTGATGGGGGGGGGGGGGGGAGATAGGGGGCATTTGGTTTGTGCAGTGCGGCAAGGCGATATGTCAGCTGTGATCGGTCCTGCTCGGTTATTCGAGTATCCAGAGTAGGGGCCACAGACATGGAGCGAGTACATGACCAGGGCTGGAGCTAGTGGCTCGGCCCCACCTTCAGCAGGCGAGCTTTAACCGGTCAAACACAGAACTTAGCAGGAATCTAATACCAGATAACAAATGCAACTAACTAGTGGACCGGCAGAGACCTACGAGTCCAATCTACGCGCTCACGGAGACTGCGATTTCGGAAGTGACGTAATAGCACGCTCTGGCGGGTCTGAAACTCATTTCTGATCGCTACTAGCTACTGGGTTTGCAGTCTCATGTAAGCACTGTGCCAACGCAGTGCGTGCTCGCTCACTTGAAAGAGATACTCCCGTGGAACGCCGGAAATTTCAGCCTGTAATCCATGCGCATACGTTGGAACTCACTTTCGGAATATCTAAATTTTTAGTGTTGTAGGAAAGAGATTGGTTGATGACGAGGAATCACCGTCTAACAATTTCTGTAATACACTACGGTAACAGAAACTCCGCCCCAGGTGGCGCACGGCTTCCATCCCATAGAAGCGCAGGATCCGACTTCTTAATTTTGCGAGCTCCGAACTGTGCCACGAAAGCAAGCCTTCCAGCCAATCCCAACAGGCCTTCCAGCCAATCCGAGTAAAGAGTAGAATCTAGACAATTTAAGTCGCCGTGTCCTGCTAATAGAACTTTTGAAAAATGCTGTTTCCTGGTAGGTTTTCAGAACTGTTTGAGTGGCGTCTGCCGAGAAACACTCGTCCTTAAAATCAGAGTGGTCGGCTCCGACCACCATCCATTCACGAAGAACGGGAAAAACCAATCCATTATATTCATCCCGACCAAAAAACCCTACCCCTGCTGATGGAAACTGGACAGGGCGTCTAAAAAAAGAGTACATGAGCAACAAAAAATGATATGTTACAATTTCCTCGTTAAGCAAAGGAATAAGCCGTTAACCGTTACACTTCTGATTTCTTTCGACGTGTTTCCCAGTCCAACAGCTGGATCTCATGCTAAACTCATAAATAATGCCAACAATTAGACATTTTTAAAATATTTCCGTAAACAAAAAATTTTATAATATATTTACGATATACTTCCAGTTGGCCTCTACAAATTTCATAAAGGATATATTTCAACACAGCTTGTGAACTTTGTGGAACTAATTCCGATACGAAAGGCACTAGTTTATGAACCGTTTATCAGAAAGCATGGACATTAAGCCATTGGTTATTATTCGATAGAGGAAATCATATCACTTGTTTACAGTATCTACACTGTTTACACCATTAGAGGACATGGATACGAAATGCGTCCGCCTTTCGTCCATATGACGACTTGTACTTTGCCGGGGACAGTTTCAACGAGGTGTCTGAATGTCTGTGGAGGAGTGGCAGTCTGTTATTTCTCAGTGCCTGAAACAAAACAAGATACCAGTGACGCTGGTGTTTGGAATGAAATCTACGTCCCAACCTATCCCAAAGGATTCGGTTCAGATCCGGTCGTCGGGAAGGCCACCACTGCCTCACAGATTCTGCTTTATGTCACGCTGCAATGTCATGCAGTCATGGCATGCACTATAATGTTGACAAACATGGTCTCCAAACTGTTCCTCTACAGTACACAATGCTATAAAATGTTCTCATATCCTTCTGTATTCAGCGTTTTGTTACGTTTAATAAGGGGACTACAAACTAGCCACGAATACATGTTATTTGTAACGTACCCCTTTTGCAAAGCACCGCTTTTGCTGCATAATATAATTATTTAATCGTTGTTTCATCAGTGAACACAAACCACCATCTCACAGTTCTGTGTCCATTAAACTGATTTCGTAAGATGCTCCCGAATCTCAAATGTCAGGAATCTAGAGCTTCACCCCTCAGCGTTCAGGCAGTGAAATGTGACCCGTTTTCAAAAAGCTGTCAAATTTGAAGGACTAACACGTGGAACATCATAAAACGACAAAACTTACGCTGAAGACTGAAATGTTCATTTTGGCAACAATCAGCTATGGCGAGGCTAAGTTATTTGTTTATGTTTAACATATTTAAAAAAGTTTCCCTAACGTCGTCAAAATTCGTCTGACACCTAGATCGCCGGCCGGTGTGGCCGAGTGGTTCTAGGCGCTTCAGTCTGGAACCGCGCGACCGCTACGATCGCAGGTTCGAATACTACCTCGGGCATGAATGAGTGTGATGTCCTTAGGTTAGTTAGATTTAAGTAGTTCTAAGTTCTAAGGGACTGATGACCTCAGCTGTTAAGTCCCATGGTGCTCAGAACCGTTTGAACCATTTTGTTTAAGTAGTTCTAAGTTCTAGGGGACAGGTGACCCATAGTGCTCAGAGCCATTTGAAGCATTTGAACCTAGATCATCAAGGAACATCCTTATCTGACGCTGGGAACATACCTATAAACCAATTACAGCTTATCGGCATATATCGTCTGTGTATTTCAGCAATACACGATAAAGTCTATCACACAGTTTATGTAATAGTAGGGTGCAGTAATCGTGACATTTGGAACGCTATTCGTTGGTGATAATAATCGTACGTAGAAGAGGTCACATTTATAATGTGTATATAAATAATTTGATTAATTACATGTAATTCGTTCACCGTTCAACATGCACCAAATCTTTCCCGTTTTTTGGTAGCAGCATAGTCATGTATTACAGTTTTCGTCAACAAGTATTCATGTTCCTCCCTTATGTGTTGGTTCTTTCTTATACTTGGAACTCTTGGAACTTCTTTGGTCCATCTGCGGCAGGTTCATCTCCACATCAATTTCACTAAATTCATAACCAGGATTTCAACTCCAGCTTATTCCCGATGTATGGATATTTGTTTTCCTGTGTCACGTAGCAATTCCCAAAGTTCATCTTTATACTGTTTACAGAGCAACACTCAGTCTGGCAGTGTACATAAACGTAAACTCCATTCACTTCATTAGTTGATTGACTTTATTAATAACGTGTCAATAGGAAAAGTTATAATGTTTGGGTACATGTCATTGTCCCAAATGGATGAAAATGATAATTCTGGAGTAAACTCTTTGTTGTGGCTGAATGTCCTTACTTTGCAAAAAATATGGCCTGATTTCAGACGTTATTATATCGTCCCATAAAAGTACAGTTTCGTTTCTAAACATTTAAAACACACAGCCATAGACAACACTACAATGTGCAGACCTGAAGCCAGGAAAGAAAGCATCTCGCCAGCTAACAACACCTCAAGAAGACAGCATTATCACGGTGATAGTGTCGGGAGGAACCGTTCACTTGTTTCAGTCACATGTCAGAAACTGTAGTGTGCTATGGAAAGGCTTACAGCTTGCCTGTACGGCTGTAAAAATTACTAACAAACAGGACAATGAGTTTACAATTTCTGGGAAAGATAATGATAAGATGGGACATGCTCAGGGCGAATTCCACAATGCCATTGCATATGGGTAACATGGATGAATATATTTATATCGTGGGACATTTTTTGCTGATGCACCAGTTATCAGACACTTGGTCTGCTAGGTTACGAGAATAAGGAATGACAATCAATGTCACTTTTTCTGCCTAGTCCACTGGCGCTCTGCCATACCCATGTCTTGGTTCAAATGGTTCAAATGGCTCTGAGAACTATGCGACTTCTGAGGTCATCAGTCGCCTAGAACTTAGAACTAATTAAACCTAACTAACCTAAGGACAACACACACATCAATACCCGAGGCAGGATTCGAACCTGCGACCGTAGCGGTCACGCAGTTCCAGACTGAAGCGCCTTTAACCGCACGGCCACACCGGCCGGCATACCCATGTCTTCTTCATCTACATACGTACTCCACAAGCTACTGAACACTGCATGCTGGCAGGTGCGTTTTACCTAAACTTGCGATTTACTATCCTATTCCATTCGAATTTTAAGCGAAGGACAAATGACTCCTTATATGTCTCTGTTTCCATGCTAATCTGTCCTGTCCTATTCTCATGAACGCTAGGCGAGATATACGCTGGTAAAAGTCCTATCTTCTTCGAATACGGATTCTCTCAACTTACGCAACAGGGTTTATGGAGAACTGTGTCGCCTTTCTTCCATGGATTCCAGTGTGAGTTTCCACCAAAGCATTTCTGTTGCACTGTCGTGTGGGCTGCATCTACGTTTTAGACTCTAGCTGCGGGTCTCTGTATTGTTTCGGTGTGTATTGTCTTTCACACGACAGTCACTTTCTGCCATCTCATACACGCGGTACTAACGCCTTGACTTACCTGACTCTAATAAACCGGCTGATTATCACATTTTAGTGAATAACTCTAATTTGGGATAGAAAAATCTGTCACGTAATTTGTTTAAAAATAATTTATGAGCAAGAGACAGACCGCAAAATTAAAATTAACAAAATTGGTGCGTTATTGTAAATCTCGGTGTGTAATGGTAATCGTTAATTCCTTTGGTACAAGTACTTCCGAGTAAGATATTAAGTAATTTGGTAAGTGTTAATTATCATTATTGTAGCCATAGCCGAAAATGGGTAATTTTGTGGAAACAGAAAAAGTTGTGTTTCATTTTAACTACATCCCTGCAACTGGCATACCCCACACTTAACACTTGATAGTTTTTAAGTGCTGCGTTAAACTGCATTATCTGTAATTAACAAATGCAATTAACACAAATTTGTTCTCCAAAGTGAATACCAGGAAAAAAATCTAGCACCATATACCACACTTCCAAGCGTTTTTGTTACGCACAACATTTCTACGCATTCGTGATTCGTAATCGCAGACAATGTACAAATATTGGCGATCGACTGATTGTTGCCGAACTGACGCACCTCATACGCATGCGGAGTTCTTGCAAATCCGTATATCCTCAAGGAGAGGGGCTCACAACTAAAGCGTTCACATCAATACGGCTATGTTTCTCGAGGTTTTGTGAACAGAACAAAACGGTTGAGGAGATGTCCTCACGAAATTATCTGTAGTAAGCTTCTTTTAAAATATGCAAGTACGCGAGAACTACTCTTTACAACATTTCTGTACAGTTATTTCGAGATGTATACTGGGAATGACATGTCGGGTGACCACTATTTCCTTCTCACTCGGACTTCAGCTTGCGGCTGAGAAACACTTCAGTCTTTCCAAACGAGTGCGGCACTAAAGTATTCTAAGTATCCGAGGAGAAGACAGCAAAATAGTTCAGGGTCGGTATTCGCTCCGACAGGCAGGGAGCTTCTTACGGGCTGAAGATTTATTGCACACCCCTAACTTACTTAATTATTTCAAACTTCGTGGCTCATAATACGAGAATGAAAATATGGTCTAGGTAGGCTGTATTCTTTATATTATATATTCAACTGGTTCTTTGCAAGCTTTGATCATTTTCAAGCACGTATCTGAAGCTTCCAGTTTCATTTTACATTACAATATGTCGCTGGTGCATTTGGGCAGGAATACACCTTGCTTTTGTGCGATGGGGAATAAAAACAATACACTATTGAACATGGTTACGTTTGTTAACCACATTGCATTATTTTATATACATTATACAAAAAATGTATATACAAAAAAGATCCTTCCCATGAACCATGGACCTTGCCGTTGATGGGGAGGCTTGCGTTTCTCAGCGATACAGATAGCCGTACCGTAGGTGCAACCACAACGGAGGGGCATCTGTTGAGAGGTCAGACAAACACGTGGTTCCTGAAGAGGGGCAGCAGCCTTTTCAGTAGTTGCAGGGCAACAGTCTGGATGATTGCCTGATCTGGCCTTGTAACAATAACCAAAACGGCCTTGCTGTGCTGGTGCTGCGAACGGCTGAAAACAAGGGGAAACTGCAGCCGTAATTTTTTCCCGAGGGCATGCAGCTTTACTGTATGGTTAAATGATGATGGCGTCCTCTTGGGCAAAATATTCCGGAGGTCCCCCATTAGGATCTCCAGGCAGGGACTACTCAAGAGGAAGTCGTTATCAGGAGAAAGAAAACTGGCGTTCTACGATTCGGAGTGTGGAATGTCAGATCCCTTAATCGGGCAGGTAGGTTAGAAAATTTAAAAAGGAAATGGATAAGTTAGATATAGTGGGAATTAGCGAAGTTCGGTGGCAGGAGGAACAAGACTTTTGGTCAGGTGAATACAGGGTTATAAATACAAAATCAAATATGGATAATGCAGGAGTAGGTTTAATAATGAATAAAAAACAGGAGTGGGAGTAAGCTACTATAAACAGCATAGTGAACGCATTATTGTGGCCAAGACAGACACGAAGCCCACGCGTACTACAGTAGTACAAGTCTATATGCCAACAAGCTCTGCAGATGACGAAGAAATTGATGAGATAAAAGAAATAATTCAGATGGTGAAGGGAGACGAAAATTTAATAGTCATCGGTACCTGGAATTCGATAGTAGGAAAAGGGAGAGAAGGAAACATAGTAGGTGAATATGGATTGGGGGTAAGAATTGAAAGAGGAAGCCGCCTGGTAGAATTTTGCACAGAGCATAACTTAATCATAGCTAACACTTGGTTCAAGAATCATGAAAGAAGGTTGTATACATGGAAGAAGCCTGGAGATACCAGAAGGTATTCGATGGATTATATAATGGTAAGACAGAGATTTAGGAACCAGGTTTTAAATTGTAAGACATTTCCAGGGGCAGATGTGGACTCTGACCCCAATCTATTGGCTATGAACTTTAGATTAAAACTGAAGAAACTGCAAAAAGGTGGGAATTTAAGGAGATGGGACCTGGATAAATTAACTATAGCAGAGGTTGTACAGTGTTTCAGGGAGAGCATAAGGGAACAATTGACAGGAATGAGGGAAAGAAATACAGTAGAAGAAGAATGGGTAGCTTTGAGGGGTGAACTAGTGAAGGCCGCAGAGGATCAAGTAGGTAAAAAGACGAGGACTGTTAGAAATCCTTTGGTAACAGAAGAAATATTGAATTTAATTGATGAAAGGAGAAAATATAAAAATGCACTAAATGAAGCAGGCAAAAACGAATACAAACGTCTCAAAAATGAGATCGACAGGAAGTGCAAAATGGCTAAGCAGGGATGGCTAGAGGACAAATGTAAGGATGTAGAGGCTTATCTCACTAGGGGTAAGATAGATACTGCCCACAGGAAAATTAAAGAGGCCTTTGGAGAAAAGAGAACCACTTGTATGAAAATCAAGAGCTCAGATGGAAACCGAGTTCTAAGCAAAGAAGGGAAAGGAGAAAGGTAGAAGGAGTATGTAGAGGGTCTATACAAGGGCGATGTACTTGAGGACAATATTATGAAAATAGGAGAGGATGTAGATGAAGATGACATGGGAGATATGATACTGCGTGAAGAGTTTGACAGAGAACTGAAAGACGTAAGTCGAAACAAGGCCACGGGAGTAGACAACATTCCATTGGAATTACTGACAGCCTTGGGAGAGCCAGACCAGACAAAACTCTACCATCTGGTGAGCATGTTGTATGAGACAGACGAAATACCCTCAGACATCAAGAAGAATATAATAATTCAAATCCCAAAAAAGCAGGTGTGGACAGATGTGAAAATTACCGAACTATCAGTTTAATAAGTCACGGCTGCAAAATACTAACGCGAATTCTTTACAGACGATTGGAAAAACTGGTAGAAGCCGACCTCGGGGAAGGTCAGTTTGGATTCCATAGAAATATGGGAACACGTGAGACAGTACTGACCCTTATCTTAGAAAATAGATTAAGGAAAGGCAAACCTACGTTTCTAGCATTTGTAGACTTAGCGAAAGCTTTTGAGAATGTTGACTGGAATACTCTCTTTCAAATTCTGAAGGTGGTAGGGGTAAAATAGAGGGAGCGAATGGCTATTTACAGTCTGTACGGAAACCAGATGGCATTTATAAGAGT
Source organism: Schistocerca americana (assembly GCF_021461395.2). Lineage (NCBI taxonomy): Eukaryota > Metazoa > Arthropoda > Insecta > Orthoptera > Acrididae > Schistocerca > Schistocerca americana. The sequence continues at coordinate 60,346,384 of NC_060124.1, read as the reverse complement.
CGAGGGACATGAAAGAGAAGCAGTGGTTGGGAAGGGAGTGAGACAGGGTTGTAGCCTCTCCCCGATGTCATTCAAGCTGTGTATCGAGCAAGCAGTAAAGGAAACAAAAGAAAAATTCGGAGTAGGTATTAAAATCCATAGAGAAGAAATTAAAACTTTGAGGTTCGCCGATGACATTGTTATTATGGCGGAGACGGCAAAGGACTTGGAAGAGCAGTTGAACGGAATGGACTGTGTCTTGAAAGGAGGATATAAGATGCACATTGACAAAAGCAAAACTGGGATAATGGAATGTAGTCGAATTAAGTCGGGTGATGCTGAGGGAATTAGATTAGGGAATGAGACACTTACAGTAGTAAAAGAGTTTTGCTATTTGGGGAGCAAAATGTAGACTGTCAGTGGCAAGGAAAGCGTTTCTGAAGAAGAGAAATTTGTTAACATCGAGTATAGATATAAGTGTCAGGAAGTCAATTGTGAAAGTATTTGTATAGAGTGTAGCCATGTACGGAAGTGAAACATGGACGATAAATAGTTTGGACAAGAAGAGAATAGAAGCTTTCAAAAAGTGGTGTTGCAGAAGAATGCTGAAGATCAGATGGGTAGCTCACATAATTAATGGAGAGGTACTGAATAGAATTGGCGGGAAAAGGAGTTCGTGGCTCAACTTGACTAGAAGAAGGGATCGGTTGGTAGAACATGTTCTGAGGCATCAAGGGATCACCAATTTAGTATTGGAGGACAGCGTGGAGGGTAAAATCGTCGGGGGAGACCAAGAGATGAATACACTAAGCAGATTCAGAAGGATGTAGTTTGCAGTAGGAACTGGGAGATGAAGAGGCTTGCTTAGGATAGAGTAGCATGGAGAGCTGCATCAAACCAGTCTCAGGACTGAAGACAATAACAACATACAAAAAATACACTATTGGACGTGGTTACGTCTATTAGCTGACACAAATAGAAACATCTTTCTTTTTGTGTTGGCTAATACACGTAACCATGTAAAACAGTGTATTGTTCTTGGGTGACATATGCGCAGAAGTAAGATGAATTTCTGTCCACAAGCACCAGCGATATATTATAACTTGAAATGAAGCTAAAAGCTTAAGATAAGTGCTTGAAAATGACCAAAAGGCTGAAAATGGCGAATCGTATAGATTAAAATCAGAATACAGCCCACTTTGACCACGTTTTCATCCTCAAATCACGTTGAGACCGTGGACTCCACAAAAATAAAATCATAAAACGAGGGCGGTTTGAAAGTTAACCACCATTCTAGAGTGGAGATAGTACGAGAGTGAGTCAATAAAAACGTCGCAAACGCCAAAAAACCGCATATCGTTTTAAATTTAGCGCCTTTAGTATCTAAAAGGAGGCAGCAAGTGTCGCGTGGAAAGTAGCCAATAGAAGTATTCCGCGGGCAGTGTTTAATGCTCTGCTGTCGCCTAAGACCAAGATGGGCGGCATGCTATATGTGTGTACCCGAATAGAACAAGGCGATTTTTTTTTTAGCCGAGGGACTGTCCGCAGAGCACGTTCAAAGTGAAACCCGTCCCATACATGGTTATAGCTTTATTACACGGAAAATTGTGTTCAGTGAGATGCAGGTACACGCATCTCTAATGTCTCTATCCCAGTTTGCGACTTATTTATTGACTCACCCTCTCAATTACGCACGGAGTCCTACCTTTGTGACATCTGCATGTTCACCGATTGACTGGGCTTACAACTGTGGAAATACAAACCTCGTCCTTTCACACATTCGCTTTTTATTACGTCAAATCATCAGCGAAATGCCAGCTGCGGGCAGTCGAGTGACATTTATTGCGGCACAAAAGGTGTCAGCAACAGGTGTCCATCATCAGTTGTGTACTTTATACAGCTTAAATGTTATTAGTGAAGGTGTTGTGCGTCAATGAGTCCGATTTTTTTAAAATAATGGAACTAATATTCATGTTGAAGTGAGGCGTAGTTGTGAGTACCGATCTCGTCAAGAAAATTGATGAAACAGCTCGTGAAAATCGATGGTTTGTCATCTCTGAACTTTCCAAAGAACTCCCACAAATTTCTCGTACGGTTTTCCGCACTTATGTTACTGATAACGTAGGCTGCCAATGTTTGGTGCAATGTGGGTACCGTTAATTGCTCTCAGAGGTACACAAAACCAAAGGAAATGGTTCTGCCTGAGACTTCCTTTCACGCTACGACGCTGAAGTAGAAGATTTTTTTGAAAAGAACTGTAACTGGTGACATACTGGTGGTACCTGTAAACCCCGAAATGAAGTAACCGACGAAGGCTCCGGGGATACCAGTTCTCCTTGCAAGCCGAAGAAAGCTAGTCAAACTTTGTCATCGAGGAAGGTTATGGTTATGATTTTCTGCGATGCTGAGGGAGTTTCGCTGCTTGAATTTACGAAACGTGGAACGACGATCACTTCGGACGTCTACTGTGAAACTTTGAAGAAAGTGAAGCTGGCCAATCAAAACAAACGTCGTTGTACGCCGACATACGGTGTTGTGTTTTCGCATAACAACGCTAGTTCTCGCAGTACACAAAAAACTCAAGAGACTTTGAAGCAATTAGAACGAGACTTTTTGATCATGCCCATAAAGATCAGATTTGGCACCAAGTGATTTTCATCTTTTCGCTCACTTGAAGAAATGGCATTCGTCGCAGCACTTCGATGAAGCCGATGAACTTCAAACTGTTGTGAAACATTGGCTACGAGTCAAGTGGCAGAATTTTATGAAGAAGTAATTTATAAATTAGCAAAACGGTATGATAAATGCTTAAATCTAAATAATTTCTATGTTGAGAAACAATAAATACCTGTCATTTCAAGATGTATATAGCAATTTCTTTTTCCGTGCAAGTTTTTTATTTACAATCAAAATGAGGTTGCATTACGAACCGATTTTACTGACATTTTATCGTCTTCTACTGATGAGCTGTATACGTCGATTACTAGTTCACCCGTTTGTTGTGCAAACTTTATTCTTGCACCATGAATCGCTGACGCTACAGCAACATTTACGTTAGAAGGTCAAGTTGTGGCGACCTAAAACCTTACGTCCCAGCATTATTACAAATCATGTTACTATACATTTTCTTTGTAAACAATCGTGATATTTGTTTAGCAGAAAACGCATCTAGACTGCAAATCCCATTCTAAGTGGACTCGAGTACGCAGCTGCTAAGTTTCTCCTCTCTGTTAGGATAATGATTTAGATATGGATATACTATGAGTGTGATACGCATGTGCTTAAAATATTTTAGGGGTATTGCAAAGTAGGAAGTAGGCAATAACAACTGCGCTAGAAAAAGGAGATTTGCGAAAGACCATTTAAATGCACCTGTGTTTAATACAATCTTTTTAAAAAAAAGCGAGACGAAAGTTGCACCACGAAGGAATTATTCTAAAGAGACGGAAATCGGTGGATGTGAAGTAAATGTGCAGACAAACAAATAATTACAGTTTCACAATAATTCGGTGATTTATTCTAGCCAGCCGAAGTGGCCGTGCGGTTCTAGGCGCTGCAGTCTGGAACCGCGAGACCGCTACGGTCGCAGGTTCGAATCCTGCCTCGAGCATGGATGTGTGTGATGTCCTTAGGTTGGTTAGGTTTAACTAGTTCTAAGTTCTAGGGGACTAATGACCTCAGTAGTTGAGTCCCATAGTGCTCAGAGCCATTTGAACCATTTATTCTAGAGAAAGAACACCACAAATTGAGCAAGTAAAAAAATGCAGTGGTCCACCGCTAGTCCTCATGCAAGCAAATATTCGGCTTGGCATTAACTGACAGATTTGTTAAATGTCCTCCGGAGAGACATCATGCCAAATTTTTTCCAACTGGCGCGTTAGATGGTCAAAATCCCGTGCTGGTTGGAGGATCTTGCCCATAATGCTCCAAACGTTCTGAATTGGGGAGAGATTTAGTGGCCTTGCTGGCGAAGGTACGGTTTGGCAAACACAAAGACAAGCAATAGAAAGTCTTGTCGTGTGCGAGAGGACATCATCTTTCTGAAATGTATGCACATGATGGCTTGTGATAAGGGGCAACATAACGGGGTGTAGAACGCCGTCGACGTACCGCTTTGCTGTAAGGACACCGCGGATGGCAACCAAAGTGGTCCTACTATGAGATAAAATGGTACCCCAGATCATCACTCCTAGTTGTCAGGGCGTATGGCCAGCGACAGCCAGGTTGATATCCAGCTGCAGCGTGGGCCGTCTCCAGCCGAGTCCTCGGCCTGGAATCTCACTCACAGGAGTAGAATTGTCCTCACTGATGAGTCCCGCTCCGAACTGAGCGCCAATGACCAACGAAGACTCGTCTGGAGGCGCCCTGGACACTGACCTGGAGCGTTATGGGCACGGCCCTCCAACCAGCTCTGGAGTTTGACCATCTAACGCGCCAACTGGGCAGAATTTGGCACGGTATCCCTCAGGGGGACATTCGACAACTATAGTAATCAGTGCCAAGCCGAATCCTTGCTTGCATGAGGGGTAGGGGTGAACCAAGTCGTTATTGACTTGCTCAGTTTGTGGTGCTCCTTCTCTTGAGCAAATCATGCCATTATTATAATACTGTGATCATCTGTCGGTAAATGTACAGTACATCTACAGATTTTCGTCCTATTCAGATAACTCCATCGTGGAGCGTCGTTTTTTTCCTGTTTTACAATGTTTTTCTGCTATTTTTGGATACTGCAGTACCGACGATTTAAGTGACTGAAAAGAGAACACTTTTTACTACGTATTAAGAGCGTAGTAGACAAATGATTAAAAGTGTTTTGAGAATCGGGTGTGCTGTAAAAGTCCCTTGTGGATCAATCACGGTGTCTAAAAGTTGTTGTGTCTTATTTCAGTGCGCTGCTGTATATGTTCATGAGCAATTTGTTATGCGAAACCATAAAGAACCCTCAGCTCTTGATGCACGACAAAGATAAAAAAATTGGCTGTTGCAGTTCCATGCAGATCCCATGAACGCGCAGACGTCGGTTGAAGGAGGAGTGTGTTTTCGTATGGACCGACGTTTTTCTACAAAAATACGGTGTGTGGAATTGCACCTCTGGCTCTGACACCACCATAAACTGGTGGCTGTTGTATACACTGACACTTTCGTGTAGGAGTCGAGATGACATATAATTTCCAACAGCGACAGACCTTTATAGTTGATGTTTGTCAGCCGTGTTACTCTGCAGGCAACTACTTTGCCATTGCCGCAATATTTTTCATTACATATGAGGCCTTATCTGTATGACAAAGCAGTAAAAGATCTCTTGGTCTGACGCCTCTAAGAAGAAGGCTCGGTTAGCTTTTCGTGGAAGACAGCTCTCTGCAGTCCTAGTGACTTGTTGCCGGTACCGATCGAGGTGTCCGAAAGTTTCAGCCCCAAACTTGCACTCAGAAATAATCGGATTACATTGAAAGTTCTGCCACCAGTTTTCATTTTTCTGTGGCCTATTCAGATAACACAAGGCTAATTTCTCTATAGTTCTTTTGGAAAGGGCACGGTCGCTTTCTTACCACTGTCATGTTCAATGTGAACTTGTCCTCAAGCTAGATGTGTGACTAAAGAGATGAAGAACTGATTTTAATTTTATGGAAAAAATATAAGCACTTTATTGAATTTAAGTTTCATATTTTGTTGGACGCGTAAGTTGTTAACTGAAAAGGGCTAAACTTTCGACAATGGTTTTCAGCATATTTAGGAAATTAGGATATACCCCTGCAAAATATATTCAGAAAAAGTGTATATAGCCTAGTGAAGTTTCCCTCAGTTACAGAGAACAATATTGGTAATTTTCTGACGTAGCAAGTAACTTTAGACTTTTGTAGCTGTAGAAATATAACATCGACTTCGTTTTACTTCAAGGGAACTACATACATTTCTCTGTATCACTGAAACGAGCCGACGAAGACCCCTTCAGCGACGTAATTCGAATGGAGCTAAATAACGTAGTAATAAGACAGCAACGCCGCAACCTGTTTTCCGCTGTCAGGAGAAGAGCTACCAACGACTTCCGCACTACCGTACAAGTCCTAAACAAACACACAACACATTTACGGCCCGTGCGTTCACTTGTGACTTTGAAGGCCGATAAGCAATTTGGATAAACGAAAAAGTGAAGTTGAATTAGGCTTACGGCGAATATTAAAGCAGCATGCCGAAAGATATTCTGGTAATAAGTCGTAACGATATCTTTTCTGCGAACAACATAAAGAATTCTAGACACTGAAAGTATGAAGGATAAGATGCGTCAAAAAAAAAGGGAACATCAACTGATAACTCAAATACAATCAACGATTTAGCAACAGTAGCACAATCACCGTGTCACTATGACGTAGTCTGAGTGGGCGAGAGAGGTGTCAGGCAAAGGTGTTTTCTGCAAATACTGCAATTCAGTTCATTTCATTTTTTCATCTCTTTTCATGAATAGCTTCATGGCAACGATGTTCAATATCAGTTTCAGTTCTCCAATTTGGTCTTGATACGGCATTTCTATGCACGATTTTGTTACGGATGAAGTGTCGTTTACAAACCATAGAGAAATCGCCCTTCAGAATTTGCACTGATGGTCTGATGAAATTCCACGCTGGCTGAGACAACTGGGTAAGCAACCTGTGGTGTGTGCTTTTCAAAAATTGCATCCATGATCTGTGTTTTTTAATGGTATGACTTAAATAGCTACAAGTATCTACATTTTGCAACAGACAAGCTGCCGCCGTTGTTGGAATGCATCTCTCTGAAAGTAAGGTACAGCCACGTGGTACCTACGGCAGGGACTGGTGGGCTGTAGCCGGCTGTGACGCAGGCCCCGTAGAGCCTTAGCAGCAGACGGGGTTTCCCTTCCAGAATTCAGAGGAGAAGACAACTGATAGAGACCGAGGATGCACTCAGTAGAGCTTCCGTAATGGAGTGTGTACTGAGTGTACTGTAAATGTAGCACCAGGTTCAAATGGTTCAAATGGCTCTGAGCACTATGGGACTTAACTTCTGAGGTCATCAGTCCCCTAGAACTTAGAATTACTCAAACCTAACCAACCTAAGGACACCACACACATCCATGCCCAAGGCAGGATTCGAACCTGCGACTGTAGCGGTCGCGCGGTTCCAGACTATAGCGCCTAGAACCGCTCGGCCACTCCGGCCGGCGTAGCACCAGGCATTGGTAGTTATCAGTGGCCTCAACGGTCAAAATACAATGTGTTGGTGGTGCACCTGGAGCTAACCACTTGTACAGGCTTGACTGTGCGAGTTTAGATTGTGTCGTGCTTGTACTGAATTTATTTGCGAGGCTATTATGTAGTCTCATTGTATTGTTGTTGTTGTAGAATTTGGAAATATCGCGAAACCATTGCGAGGAAATTGTGCTTTAATGATAACCTCTTGCAAATGTATCGCTTGTTTTTGAACTTTCGTTGTGAATTCTGCAGGATTCTGCAGTAGATTCTGTATCTGTTTTGATTGCGTCGTCTGTTCGGGGTATAGCTGAGGTGTCGATTAGTCCAGTGTGCTACTCTACGTGCCGTTATTTTATTTTGGTGCCGCCTAGTAAGATCATCAGTGGAAAGAAGCAATGTTGTTTTTATAAAAAAAAATGTTCAAATGGATCTGAGCACTATGAGACTTAACTTTTAAGGTCATCAGTCCCCTAGAACTTAGAACTAAATAAACCTAACTAACCTAAGGATATCACACACATCCATGCCCGAGGCAGGATTCGAACCCGCGACAGTAGCGGTCGCGCGGTTCCAGACTGTAGCGCCTAGAACCGCTTGGCCACCCCGGCCGGCTTTTCTATATATATATATATATATATATATATATATATATATATATATATATATATATATATATATACTTGTACCTTAGGATGAGGTTTTATTGTGTTGTATGATATGGTTGCCCCTTTAGCAGATGTTATTATTTAATCATTACGTAGCGAATAATTATTTTGGATTCTTATGGCATTTGTTATCTGAAGTTAATTGTCTTAAGAGGGTAGTGCAAGGCCTACTGTGTCCATTTATGCATGATGTTTGGTACTGTTAAATGGTTCAAATGGCTCTGAGCACTATGGGACTCAACTGCTGAGGTCATTAGCCCCCTAGAACTTAGAACAAGTTAAACCTAACTAACCTAAGGACATCACAAACATCCATGCCCGAGGCAGGATTCGAACCTGCGACCGTAGCGGTCTTGCGGTTCCAGACTGCAGCGCCGTTAACCGCACGGCCACTTCGGCCGGCTTTGGTACTGTTATCTATTGTTTAATGAGCCAGTCTTGCAGAATCCCTGCCAAAGTGCACTCTCACCCAAGTCTTGCTTCAGAGTTACTACGTTGAGATTCGACTTTTAATGGTTAACTTTGTTTAATTCCGTTGTTATATAGTTAATTGGCATAGATATGAAGATGCTCGCGTCTACCAAAGTAGTCAAAATTAATAGAACAATACATGTTGCGGGTTTTGGGGCAGTTACTACATAGCGTCCGTTCCCCATCGCCGAAGCACGCTTCCCGGGTTTAATCATTATGACGACAGAGATAAAAGTGAAGAATATTTTATTTTGGTGAGTGCGATTATGGGTTACTATTGGAATTAGATTTCCAATAGGACATCATATTGGTTAAAGCGCTCTACACTCGTTATATTCCTAAATATTTCCATCACTTATGGCAGTGTAGTAGACGGAACGTTAAGCACTAATTGTCCTTTGTTCCCAACTTGTATCTCTCAATCTCTATTTCCTTCTTGCCTTCCTCCCAGCGCCACTCCTTCATCTTACCTACTCTCTTCCAACGTCTCTAAGCGATTGTCAGATAAAAACTGTCAGGGCTCTAAAATGACTGCTGTAAATCCATAATACGATAATTTCAGTCAGTACAGAAAGGGAAGATAGCTGACACTATCTGCACACTGGAAGTTCATGGTGGACGAATTTTTAATAACGAGCAGCATAGATTCTCAAACGACTGAATAGCTATTCCATCGTTTTGCGGGGGTGAATCCGGTATATCATTAATTCCTGTTCAGATATTTCGACTGACAGCCTTTCAGTCATTCTCGGGATTAGTCGCCTGAAAGATTTTTAACCACTTTACACAATACTGCAGGGTACAGTAATGTACACTATTGTGTCATGTGACAGGAATCTTGCAAGTGACTCAACCTGAGGATGGCTGAAAGGATATCATTCGTAATATCGGAATAAGAATTAACAATACTCTGGAAGCACGACCTAAAAATGATAGAATATTTCATCCGCTGGTAAAACTTCAAGAAACAATTCGGATGGTTGTCTTCCTAATACAGAAATACAGTGTCTTATTATCTTGTTCATGAGTTGCACCTTATGTCATCTGCGACTGTTGACGTTGTGATTACTAAAATCATATGCAACATCTGTCACTTATGTAGTAATTTCACTTACACGGTCGATTTCGGCCAAGTATCATTTGCAAATTACGCTTTACTCAGACCCAGTTTTGTAAATGAAATTACGTGTAATTGGCAACTGGACTGCTTGATTCCAATAGGCGTTACAACTCTTCAGGAGTTCATAAATTAACCGTGTGTTAATGAATTAAAATGAAATTAATACGAGACTTTTCGCATCAAAGAACTATTTTTCATGACGTATTAGTTTGCGACTATTTTCCTATCTTGAACGTACCTGGCAGGTTCACATATTTGCGGTATCAGTCTCGTCTTTTGGTCTCAGGTTTCGTACGCATTTTCTGCTGGCTTACAAGAATGCAAATGTAATAAACCTCCCTCCCGAACCTAATGAGAAAATGAATTTCTTTTATGAAGCTTGCTACACACGAAGTAAATACACTCCTGGAAATTGAAATAAGAACACCGTGAATTCATTGTCCCAGGAAGGGGAAACTTTATTGACACATTCCTTGGGTCAGATACATCACATGATCACACTGACGGAACCACAGGCACATAGACACAGGCAACAGAGCATGCACAATGTCGGCACTAGTACAGTGTATATCCACCTTTCGCAGCAATGCAGGCTGCTATTCTTCCATGGAGACGATCGTAGAGATGCCGGATGTAGTCCTGTGGAACGGCTTGCCATGCCATTTCCACCTGGCGCCTCAGTTGGACCAGCGTTCGTGCTGGACGTGCAGACCGCGTGAGACGACGCTTCATCCAGTCCCAAACATGCTCAATGGGGGACAGATCCGGAGATCTTGCTGGCCAGGGTAGTTGACTTACAGCTTCTAGAGCACGTTGGGTGGCACGGGATACATGCGGACGTGAATTATCCTGTTGGAACAGCAAGTTCCCTTGCCGGTCTAGGAATGGTAGAACGATGGGTTCGATGACGGTTTGGATGTACCGTGCACTATTCAGTGTCCCCTCGTCGATCACCAGTGGTGTACGGCCAGTGTAGGAGATCGCTCCCCACACCATGATGCCGGGTGTTGGCCCTGTGTGCCTCGGTCGTATGCAGTCCTGATTGTGGCGCTCACCTGCACGGCGCCAAACACGCATACGACCATCATTGGCACCAAGGCAGAAGCGACTCTCATCGCTGAAGACGACACGTCTCCATTCGTCCCTCCATTCACGCCTGTCGCGACACCACTGGAGGCGGGCTGCACGATGTTGGGGCGTGAGCGGAAGACGGCCTAACGGTGTGCGGGACCGTAGCCCAGCTTCATGGAGACGGTTGCGAATGGTCCTCGCCCATACCCCAGGAGCAACAGTGTCCCTAATTTGCTGGGAAGTGGCGGTGCGGTCCCCTACGGCACTGCGTAGGATCCTACGGTCTTGGCGTGCATCTGTGCGTCGCTGCGGTCCGGTCCCAGGTCGACGGGGACGTGCACCTTCTGCCGACCGCTGGCGACAACATCGATGTACTGTGGAGACCTCACGCCCCACGTGTTGAGCAATTCGGCGGTACGTCCACCCGGCCTCCCGCATGCCCGCTATACGCCCTCGCTCAAAGTCCGTCAACTGCACATACGGTTCACGTCCACGCTGTCGCCGCATGCTACCAGTGTTAAAGACTACGATGGAGCTCCGTATGCCACGGCAAACTGGCTGACACTGACGGCGGCGGTGCACAAATGCTGCGCAGCTAGCGCCATTCGACGGCCAACACCGCGGTTCCTGGTGTGTCCGCTGTGCCGTGCGTGTGATCATTGCTTGTACAGCCCTCTCGCAGTGTCCGGACCAAGTATGGTGGGTCTGACACACCGGTGTCAATGTGTTCTTTTTTCCATTTCCAGGTGTGTAGTTTAAGGACGAAGAGACACAAAGATTCCTCGATCGATAAGGTCCTCACCAACCCAAGCACCCTCGTTGTCAGTATTTAAAAATACATTGATCCTAGGAGTATGAAGAAGCCATGAGCAGCCCTTTATCTACGGGTGGACGCCGAACGACTTGTCATGACATCGTAATTTCAGTGTCAGTCAGTGATAACTGTGAACCCAGTTCGTTGCTCTCCTTATCTGTACGACGATTACTCGACGATATATGTGCCGAAGGATGACTAACCAAAGGAGAAGTACGCTGATGCAGTTCACATCGATGCGAAGACTCATTATTTTATTCCTGAATTTTTCGTCGAAAACCAAGATATATTTACTGAATCGTTTGATGAGTTCAGCATAGTAAAAATAAGTTTCTTTAAGTCAGCAGTCGTAGTTGATCCGACAAAAAGTGTTTATATTAGCTGCTATCTTTAGTCCTTCCTCCGGCACCAAATCTAGTAATATCTTTAAAGATAAATCGTCCAGTTTGGCTAGTGATATCTTTGACTTACAACAAAGTCACTGGTGGCAGTATAGATGACGCTATCCCTGACATATCCGGCGCGAATCGTTTTATTCGCGCTTTCACGTGATGTGGCGTCACAGTTCTGGTGGATGCAGGCAAGACCAATGCTGTTGCAGCGAGAGATACATTGGTTTCCAAACTCAGCACTGAATTTGCAGCAGCACTGAGCTATGTTAGCCCACAATGCGTCTACAGACACACCGCATTCTGAGGCTAGCCATTGTGTGGATGGTTAATACAGGGTGCTCCATCCGTGTGGAACCACACTTGGAAAAGAAAAACGGTTTGGTAACAGTAATGTTGTAGTATAAAAGGCGGTCATGTGGAGCATCAAAGAGGGAGGGAGAGAGAGAGAGAGAGAGACGCGAGAAAAACGGTGGTGGATATCATTTTAGTGGAGCATTACACATTCTCGCGTTATGACTGATGTTTCTTCCTTACACGTGACGTGAAAGATGATGGCGTAAACAGAAGTAAAACCCATTGAGATCGTTATAATATGATGTGAGCAAAACCCGTGTTATCACAGGGAATTTCGACCAACGTCATCCAGACGGGCCACATATTACCTACTATGTGGTGGTGACTTATTGTGAAATTGAGTGAAAATGGATCTGTCGCAGGCAAACCGAGGTCTGGACGATCGAAAACAGTTGTGGATGAAGCAACAGCAAGCGCTGTACTGGCATCCGTCAGTAAGAGACCAGACAGAAGGAACTGCCGCATCTCTCAGGAAACTGGGATCAACCACAAGAAGAATTTTGCCTACGTATCAACGACATGTTTGTTGAATGCAAATGTTACATCATTTCACAGAAGGCAGTCTGTATCGTTGGGTTCAGTTTGCAGAGCTGGTGACAAGCAAGCAGGACTAAACCCGTCGCAGATGTCAGCCTTCAGTAAATGGATCCATCGAAGTTAGCTGTCTCATCGAAAGCGATGGTTTGCTGTGTGCTGTTGTATTTAGTGACCAAAGAAGCTCTTAGAATGATGTATAATGTTATTATGAAATAATTAAAATAGATTAGATATTCAGAGTGCCACATATTGTTTCCGGAAGACCGATTTGATCTCCACATCCCTGCCGTCAGTACATCTACATGTACGTAGTTGCTACTTGGTGTATGGAGGAGGGTAGCTTGTGCCACTACTAGTCATGCTCCTTCCTGGTCCACTCGCAAACAGAGCGAAGGAAAAACGGATCTCTAGGAGTATATACGTTAGTACAAGCCCTAGTTTCTCTTAATTTATTTTCGTGGCCCTTACGCGAAAAGTACGTTGGCTGCAGTAGGATCCTTTTACAGTCAGCTGCAAATGCTGGTTATTTAAATTTTCGCAATACCGTTCCTGGAAAAGAACGTTGCCTTTCTTCTAGAAATTCCCATTCGAGTCCCCGAAGCATCTCCTTAAACATGCGTGTTGATCGAACCTACCGGTCTTCCTTTAATCCGACCTGGTGGGGGTCGCAAACACTAAAGCATTATTCAAGAGTGGGTCGCGCAAGTGCTCCATATGCGATCTCCTTTCAGATGAATCACACTTTCCTAAAGCTCTCCCAATAAACCCAAAGCCGACCATTCGCCTTCGTCACTACAATCCTTATATGTTCGTTCAATTTCACATTGCGTCATTTCCGACATGTTTCACGTAAACAGATATATCTTAGACTGCCAGCGTCGGTGTGGCCAAATGGGCGGTTAGGAAGAGAATACCATTTCTGAACCAAGTCCCTTTCTTAGTTTCAGTATTCTTACAATCACAAGAAGACGAAAGCCCAGTTATCTCTAGCAATGGTGTAAATATGAATTACTGAGGATCTTTAGTTAAAATCGCGGTCACTTCATCTTAGCTGATGTCTGATCTTTTGCAAAGAAGACCTCTTTTAGTGCCCATTTAAACCTTTATAGCACCCAATGACTTCACTCGTCTGGAGTGTTATAGTGGTTCATTTATAACGTTACCAGATCACACTAGTTTTTATCTCTGTCTCTTTCGTTGCCTGAAGCACACACGAAGGCGGTGTCACTTTTGCTGGGATTGCACTTCCCCTTGTTGGATAGCCCCTGACATTATGGCTCGTACTACACTTTTATGACTCTCAGTAAGATGTGTTTTTCAGACATTCAGTAACTCTTGCACACTGCACGGAAAGAAGACGGTCATCTGCACTTCGCTGCTGCCTGAGGCCATATTATAACAAACGGATTCTTCCTTTCTGTCCTGGATAGCATCGAGACTCAACTGTAAAGAGAATGTATGACACTTCGTTGTACTAAATTGTTTTCGGGGAAAAACGTACGAAGGAACAGAGCCAAGTAGCATTGTACCTTGATAAGACACAGTATCTGCAACTACACATATTCGTATGGCATTATTAGAGAGTTAAAGTAGGTCACATGAAATAGTTGCTATTTTGTCCGGTACCATGCTGAAACTGTGATCTTATGATTACCTGTTACTGGTGTATGTGACGTTAAAATACTTCGTGATACGCTGCTTGAAAATTCCTAAGGAACAGAGACATTGTTGGACAGGATTAATCATAGGCAATGATGGACGACATGAAACTCAGCACACACGTAATAGAGATGGAGCGTCATAGCAAAAGATGGTACAGATTTCACCCAGTAGGAAAGCAGACCAAGACGTAAATACCGTTCATGCTTGATACAAATCAGACTCCAAACGTAAATATTCACATCGGTCTTCCACTACGAATATGTCCTCCTCAGGCACTAATGCACAATTTGCACCTGTTACACATGTTGGCTACAATATAGTTGAGGAGTCCTTGTCCTATTTGTGTCTAAAGGGAGTATCATTCTGCATTTTGTATCACTATTCGGGGAAGGGGTGTTCGTTGAGAAGGAGGTTTGCCAGGAGTATCCCAGGCATGCTCTTTAGGGTTTAGGTCAGTGGAGTACGCAGGCCATTATATACCTCCGATAACTTCAATTTCTAGCGTGTCCGAAACCTCAGCTGTCCTGTGTGTGTGTGTGTGGGCGGAGGGGGGGGGGGGCATTGTCGTCTGTCGTCCATGAACAGAAATTTGGGACCTACCGCACTCTTAAACAGATAGACATAATTCACAGTTATCTTCCTACGCAAAGATACGCAGTGGTGTTCAGCCATTTTGAATAATACCTGCCCATACCATAGCGCCTAACCGATACTGAAGACGTTCTTCAACATTCTGTGGTATGTAACGTGTTCTAACGTGTTCCCTTCTGCATCCACACTAACTGGCGGCAGAATCACTTGTTGCCACAGTGAAGCGGGATTCTTTGGAGAACATCACTGTGTTGCTGACACCAGCTAACGTGCTCCCTACATCAACGAACACTTTCTCGACGACGGCGTGGTTGAAGAGGGATGCATTTAACAGGCTTCCGAGCATACAAATCAGCCGTATTTAATCGCTGCGAAACTTTTGTGGCAAAGACATGTGTACCGGTTGCGGTTGAAAGTTCTGCAGCAGTCTGCCTAGGAGTGGGATGTCTGTTCCTTTTACTTAATAGGGATACGTATCGATCCTCTTACGATGTGGTGGTCTGTCTGCGACCAACGACTTGCTTTCGCGTAGTGTTTCTACCTTCAATGCCCCTTTACAATGGCGATATGACACTTTTGGACACACCTAACACTGTGACAAAAGTAATGACACCTTGACCAGCTTCGAGCTGTCGAGCTGCTTTCCACGATCGTAAGAACTTGCGATGTCTTGCAGATATGTTGCCGTACCGCACGATACGCCGTACTAATCGGTTCTACAAGATCCTTCATCAAAAATCGTACTGCATGAACTGTGCAATGCATACAGAGCGGTCCTGCACAGGCTTCGCTGCAACCAACACGTTCCACGCTCCACCTTTTCTTTTACTGTCATTGTTCGGGTATTCCGTAGCACTTTTCGGTTGACCATAGCAATTGGCTGACATTCGTTAGCAAGCATCAGTTGTTTCTTAGCAACTATCAAGCAGTGCCTACTCGACGAATGGCCCCACTTCTCGTATGAATTGCTTTCTTACGATTCCGCTTGAATGCTTTTACCGTATAGTTTAGCATCATCGACCGTGAAATCCTGCAGCTGGTTGCCAGAATGCTGCTGGGGTAACACTCTGCAATACAGCAGTCTGCCATAGCGGCGGACTGGGTTTCCACATGCCATGACCCGAAGCTCCACGCCCGCATCTCGTGGTCGTGCGGTAGCGTTCTCGCTTCCCACGCACGGGTTCCCGGGTTCGATTCCCGGCGGGGTCAGGGATTTTCTCTGCCTCGTGATGGCTGAGTGTTGTGTGCTGTCCTTAGGTTAGTTAGGTTTAAGTAGTTCTAAGTTCTAGGGGACTCATGACCATAGATGTTAAGTCCCATAGTGCTCAGAGCCATTTGAACCGAAGCTCCACTTCCGTAGCCACGTGACCGCAGGCAGAGTCCTTCCACAACATAGGGCGACTATAAATGCTCGCCGCTTAGCCATCAGCAGCACTTGCAGTTGGACAGGATCCTCGACTTACAACTCTGGCTGCCACCATAACATTCTCCACGCCAGATATCTGTCCTATGTAGGGTTCAGAAGCCTCCACCTCACCAAACAGTGACACCTGATAGCTGCTGGTCTACAAGCTGCTAGCTAGCTCTGATGTTTCTGGGTCTCAAGCCAGTGCCGCCGAGTAGATGCCACGTCTAGGGTGTCACAGCCTGACACTCTATTTTAATCTGAGGGTCCTGGATTCGGTGCCAGGGGCCTGTACGCCCGACCAACTGTAGAGACCTGCCGGCAGTCCGGCGTGCGCTTTTCATCTGCTGGTCGCCTGTCGGCATCGTTGCATCAATATGGCCGCCCAATACATGGCCCGCATCTCGTGTTCGTGCGGTAGCGTTCTCGCTTCCCACGCCCGGGTTCCCGGGTTCGATTCCCGGCGGGGTGAGGGATATACTCTGCCTCGTGATGGCTGGGTGTTGTGTGATGTCCTTAGGTTAGTTAGGTTTAAGTAGTTCTAAGTTCTAGGGGACTGATGACCATAGATGTTGAGTCCCATAGTGCTCAGAGCCATTTGAACCATTTTGAACCCAATACATGTACCCGCTGCCGTGGGGACTCGCTGTCTAGTATACACACCCGCTGGCGTGGAGACACGCACGCCGGCAGCGAGTTATGCTGAGGTAGCACACCACCTCCTTCGAGACCACAAACGCCGCTGGGACACCAACATAGACTGCTTGTAGCGAAGGCTTGCTGAATAAAGAATGTTCATACTGAATGAGCTCTCTTGAGTCTTCTCTCGCCATGATACCGGTAGAGCGCAGCTCACAGTCCCTGAACACGCCGTTCTGGCGCTGAAGCAATTTTCCTGGCTAGTATTGGTGTCCACATGGCCGACACCAGTATACTATCGCTTTATTTGTAAACACCATCCTATAACAGTGCTTTGACGTCAAAGCTACGAATACATACAGGGTATGAGGTGTTGGATGGCGATCCTAATGGCAAAAAGAAATATAGGTAACTAGTACACACTATCTGAAACAGGAACAGAATATTCAGTTGTAGCCTGTTAACAGCGGCTTCAGAGATCAAACGCTATCTGAACAATATCGATCATTACGTAAGCTGTTACATTAGTTTGAATCTGAAATTAAATCGCGCGGCCGCTACGGTCGCAAGTTCGAATCCTGCCTCGGGCATGGATGTGTGTGATGTCCTTAGGTTACTTAGGTTTAAGTAGTTCTAAGTTCTAGGGGACTGATGACCTTAGCAGTTAAGTCCCTTAGTGCTCAGAGCCATTTTTTGAAATCTTCTTGCGTCTTGATCTTTCTTTAGGACACAAGTCGAAGAGTAATGAGGATAATCTATCGAAAGTGAACTTGCTGTCTCTCACTTCTGAAACCGTCTACAGCAAAATGATACGAGTTTAATATTAACGCCTGGTGAAGCTTCCTCATTAAGAACGTTGTAATGTTTGTTAGGGATTCTTCAGTCCAGTTACATATCTCTTTGGATATTAAGTCTCCATGTTAGTCATATACTTCAAGCAGTTGGCAGCTCATAGTTCTGCAACGCATTGACCTCACTGAGATAGGTGTATAGTTCCACGTAAATGTCCTGAGACTATTATTATACTAGCAGAGTGTAACGACCTACAAATTTCTTCGGTTAGGCGGCACGCTCCGTAACATCCGACAAACAGTTGCTTTAAGTGGGACCTCTTCCTCCCTATATTCGATGTAGTATGTAACGGGCTTACCACCATGTCCAGTAATGATAATCCCTGGCAGATTAAAACTGTGTGCCACACCGGGACTCCAACACGGAACCTCTGCCATCCTTGGACTAATACTTTACAGTTGATCTGTCGAGGCACAACCCGCCTCCTGGCGTTCACAACTTTACTTTAACCGACCTTGTCCCGCCTAGTGTATCGAACTAGCACTCCTGGTAGAAAGGATGCTTCGGAGGAAGGTCATAGCCACTGTCTAGATATTTTTTCTAGACTAAGTTGTCACTCTGGAGCAGAGTGTGCGTTGGTGTGAAAATCTGTGGCAGAGTAAAACCCTGTGTCGAACAAGGAGTTGGACCCAGAAGCTTTTCATCGAAACTTGTCACTGCTTAACTGGAAATGAAATTCTTTGATTCTTATTGATTCTAAAATTATATACTTTACGTATAGTACCTCATTAATTTCGTTTTTAATGCCTTGTCTCTCTAAAACGGATGCGGCGCGTGATTGCCTTGCCGTCATACTACAGTCAAATACAAATTCTTCCCTAAAATGTCTCGTTATATCATTTTGGGTTCGCTATTTCCATAGCAACTCGTTCGAGTAATATCGTTGAAGAACGAATCGACTGTGTTACAAGCAGGGATGTACTGAAATCGATTCTTCTGTCGTTACAGGTAGATCACTCTAGCGTCAGAGTTGTAAATTTGTTGCTAGGACTGAATATTTCAACCATTTTACATTTAAAAATGGTAAAAATAAGAATTTTAGTTTTAGTCATAAATTTTATGGTAATCAATTCAAGCGTGCTTTTGGAAATCGTAATACCGAAACTGATGAGGCCAAAAAGTAGTGCTTCAAAATGCAAGTCGAAATATTATACTGAAAATGAACTGTTGTAAATAGTGAAAATAAAGGTTACATTTTAATTAGTATGTGCAAGGTTTCATAATTGCTTTTTTCTGTTGCTAAATGTAAACAGTATTAAAGGGAAAAATTCATTACGTTTAGTGAGGACATCAGTTAGGGAAGAGGCCTATCCATGAAAATTGTAGTGGAAGACAAGTGTTTGAAGTATCGAAATGTACAATGACATCTCCTGTAACATCTATAAAATATAATGAAGTGAGTATTTCCCTTGTTTATCTCTTGGGAAGGAAAGAAAAGCAGCCCATCGCCAGCTGTCAAATTTGGGAGGTATTATCAAAGTTTGCATAACGGGGTAACAGAAATCAGTGAAGCATCTATGCAGAGGACAGCGAAACAAACTGTAGCTACTCGGCAATCTACTAGTATTGTGTTTGCAATGGACATTCCCTGGTGGAAGAGACGCCATACATTGCTGCATTGAATTGCAACAGTTACCTCTGTAGATAAGGCAAGGTGCTTGACTATGAGTGCGTGACAAAACACTGACAATGTTGCACCATGAACAAAAATAAACAGAAATGCGACAAAAACTTTGAAGATTTCATTGGTGGTATGGAAATAAAGTGGGCAGTCTGCATTTTTAGTAGTTTGTTGTGTGCGATACATTCACTACCTTGGTGATGGTAACTCTAAAGGATTCAATAGTGTTGTGGCTGCGAAACTATGCGGTAAAATTTAAATTAAAATAATGGAATGTATAGGACATCTGCAGAAGTGAATGGAGCAAGACTTACGAGACTCTGTTGGGCCATGACAGGAAACGCTTCCTGATGGAAAAGCAATTGGTGCACAAGGCAGACTCGTGCAATCAGACACACAAAACCTCACAGAATATTATGGTCTAGCCATCAGGAGAAACAGCGAAAATGTCAGTGAAATGAGAAAAACAATATGGGCAACTCTGTTTCGCAGATTATCTACTGATAAACATCCACAGCGTAGCCTGTGGCCAAAAGGAAACAATTTATACTACAAGTCACGTGGCAAATCACAGAATCCGAATAAAACCTTCAGTGGTGCAATTGGTAACGCTTACCAAAATCTGTTTTTGTTAGCGTGACACCTTTCCTGATTGGTGTGATGGACGCCATGGGACAACATGAAAGTCGACTGCTATAAGTGGAAAGGCGACGTGTCGCTGAAGCTAAGAAGACTGCTAAGACATGAGAAAGGAGGCAAAAAAAAGACAAAGAAAGAAACGAAACTAAGGAAGATTAAAAGGACAGTCGGCATCCACAAGATTGAGGAGCTGGAACGTTTTGACATGTTATCATTGAGAAGAAAATGACATGCAAATCTTTAATATCAGTTTTTTGCGTACTTAGGTATCGGTAGTACATCCAGTATAGTGAACCACATTGTTTAAAAAAATATTATATATTTTAAGCTGGAGCATGTCATATGTTATTAAATTATTAGGAGAAAAAATTACTTCAAAAAACATTGTTTTTAATAACACAAAACGACAAACTAGTAAAACTTCCTGATTTAATGTTTCAACAAGAAGCTATGCAATCCACATAACTTAACTGTCATGCGGTTCGTTCTACACGACAATATTCTCAGCCGCACTCTGCAGGGGCAATGAAGATGCTCCTGTAGCGTTTTCGATGGGAAGTGTTTGATCACCTACAATAAAGCCCGTAATTGGCTACCCCTGAGGTTCAAATGAACCGCTGGCTATGAAGACAATATTTTGACATAGACGACGAGCTGCAATCCAGAATAGAAAATTGTCGAAAACCACTGGCGGTTGTCTTCTATAACGAGGGAATTGAAAAGTTGGTACAACGCTACGACGGGTGTCTAAGTCTGAGGGGCGACTATGTAGAGAAGTAGCTGGAAGCTGTAGCTAGCCGTTACAAATATAACAGTTTTGATTTTCTCTGTGGTTTCCATTTCGCGAAATATCGTTCCTTACTTTCAGAATAGCCCTCGAATTACTCATTTGTTTACAACATTCTCCATTATAGGTTTTTAGCACTACACGTGTGAAGTGTTTGTGTGTGTGTGTGTGTGTGTGTGTGTGTGTGTGTGTGTGTTTGGAGTGTAGTGTAATGTTTGCATTCAATGATGATGTTGACAACGATGATGACGAAGATGACAGGGTGACGGTGAAACCAGGAACCACCGCATAGCCTATTCCTAGCGATTAGCACCAAGAGGGCAGCCAAGCTTAACACTTCCATCCAATGGACGGACCACCGTCAACAGTGTCAAATGCCTTCAAGAAGCCCTATGGGCGCGTTTTGTGTTTAAATCAGGACATTGGCGCCAAGTGTGTAGATCACGAGCTTTGCTGACCAAACATTGGCAGAGAAATTTTTTTACGCCGACAGAATTCGAAACGACTTACACCCAGGTTGATCGCAACAGCACAAACTGCGATTGCGAAATCAGCCATTGAGGGTGGTGCTGTTATGGTATTGTAATGGAACTGTGGACTGTAACTATTCTCATTGGAAATCCTTCAGTTAATAGTTTTGAACTAATTTATCGCTCAGCACAGCGGTCATTTTAAGGGAATGCGTTTTGATGTTAAAAAATGTCTGATTTATGTTGGTGGTTTCAACCGGTTCAGTAATTACTTTACGATTGTTTTGTCTAATAGTCAAGTATGCTCAATTTAACAGCGTGTGCCTTATATACAGGGTGTAAATTTTAAGCTGACAAACCAGAATAACTCGAAAAATAAGCTTCACACGAAGATATGTGTGGAATCCAAAGTTGATTATTTTTGAGGGGGAAATCTGCTGGTGCAAAAATTTGCCCGCCACCCCAGCCCCCTGGGGGAAACTTTAAAATTTCAAATGGGAACCCGCATTTTTTATTACAGAATCAGATTCTACAAAAAAAACTTCGTACATTTTGTCTTAAATATTTGTTTTGATACTTGGTAGTTGGAGCTGTAGTTCAAGAAAATTGTTACGGATAAATAAAAAATACTTATTTACTTCGTAGGATGTTTTGTTAGTTAGTTAGCTAGCCAGATGATTTGTTTGATAATTAAAAGTTGTGTTGCCTCATGACCACGAAACAAACAAAACTTTTCCGAATCCGCAGAAAAAATTGATATTTGGGTCAACATTTGTAAGACTCTAATTCCTCTCTATCAAACCCCACCCTATGGGGAGAGAGGGAGAGTTTTAGTTTTAGCAAATCAAGATTTACGAAGTAATTTTTTTTTTTTTTTTCCTTTATTGTAATTTTCAGCACCTCATACAAGGCGGGCTGGCAGCAGCTTAATACGCCGCTCTTCAGCCGTATGGGGTACAATAATATGAGATAGGTGACACAGAAAATACAAAAAATGGCGGGCAAAGAAAGTAGTTACAAAAAACAAAAAACAAGAAGCCGTTCACGTTGGACGAAAAAAACACTAACACTTGTTGACACGGCGCACAAAACACGGAGAGCTGCGACGGCACATGTGAACAGTGGAGTTGTAACTGCACGAAACACAAAACGAAGCACACACACTAGACACTGACGGCGATGATCTCCGGCGTGCGAATGTTCACTATGCGCGTGCGAGTCCGGGGACCTGCCAAGAGAGGAGGAGGAGGAAAGGGAGTGGGAGAGGGAGAGGAGAGAGCGGAGATGCCACGGGCAGGGGAGAAAGGGGGGAGGGAGGAAGGGGAAGGGGAAGCCCGGGGGGGAAGAGTTGTGGAGGGAGGGGTCGGGGGAAAAGGAAAGAGAAGGGGAGGGAAGGGAAGAGAAGGGAGGGAGGGAGGGTGCCTAAAGGAAAGGACACCGGAAGTGGGTGGTGGGGCAGGGTCAAAGTTGATAGGAGGGGTAGATGGAGGGGAGGAGGACATCATCAGGGAGGGGGAGCTGGCGGAAGCCACCTTGGGAGAGAGTAAGGAGGGTGGAGAGATGGAGACCGGGCGGAACGTGGGAATACATACGAAGTAAATAAGCATTTTTTATTTATCAGTTACCATTTTCCACGCAAAAGTGAGAACATGGATTTTCTTGAATTACGGCGCCAACTACCAAAAATCATAACAAATGTTTAAGACAAAATGTACGAAGTTTTTTTTGTAGAATTCTGCAATAAAAAATGCGGGTTCCCATTTGAAATTTTAATGTTTCCAACCAGGGGGCTGGGGTGGCGGGCTAATTGTAGCACCAGCAGTTGCCCCCTCGAAAATAATCAACTTTGGATTCCACACATATCTTCGTGTGAAGCTTATTTTTCGAGTTATTCTGCTTTGTCAGCTTAAAATTTACACCCTGTATAACTGCTGGTGTGAAATACATTGTCGTGCCTTATTTTTCTGAGAGGGAGCTTGACAGTCTATCAGTCCCCGAGCCCCGCATCTTTACCATTTGACTTGGATTACTTGACCGTGCTATCACTGACAGTTACTATTTCTTCACTTAAATTAGGTAATGGGCATGAAAGCAGATGGTTACGGTTCGACCCTTTGACTATATCGAGGCACAATCTCATAGACAGCAGTGAATCACCCAAGACCGTACGTCCAGGTATAGTCGCAGTGGGTTGATCCCGTCAGGGATTAATCAGCGAAAGGGCAGGTGAGGTTGCAGGTAGGACAGCCAAAAAACGAACAGATGAGTGTCAGTGTACGGCGTTTGCGTCCAAAGGCGCATTGTTGGCGGTGAGTTTCGACATACCCTAATAATTTCAATCTGTGATAGAGGTGTGTCATATACGAACACATGCTATGCGAACGCAGAGCTAGCGCCATCTTATTCGCACAGACGTAACTGTGCGGGTGGTTTTGCCCACGTTGTTGGCTCGCACCGGAAAATGGCTCTGGTGTGAACATTCCAACAGTGGCTTCCTATGTTCTGCATAATTGACCTGTGGCACGCATGTTTTGAATTCGGGTTCTATTGTACGTAAACGACAATGCTGCTGGGTACAACGGTAACACGAAAGCTCTCGCTAACGAGCTGTGCGCAAATGTAGTTCCAAATGAGAACTTCAGTTCTATTTCGACCTGTGCTACAGTGATGGGTATATTCTGCGTTCCTCGTCTCCACGTTCGCCAGACAATACTCCAGTCGAACACGGTTGCAATGAAGTTAGAAAGCAGTCTGTTCGCCTCGCGTCAACAGCGGTTGGTTTCAATAGATGAAAGGTTCGATACAATCAGTGTCGAGGTGAATTTCACAGGAACATAGCCACGTCCACAACGCCATGAATTTTTGTTCTAAATATAGCAAGTGGACGGTTCGTTTTATAATGAAAACTAAAAGTCATAAATTTTATATTTTTCTATGGCCCAAATCATTTTTACTGTCTTGCATATTATTTATGGATTAAATTGACCACTGTGCAGGAATATTTTGGCGTTATGATTACTTTACACATTACATTACTACCGTGACAAAAAAAATTTATGCCTCTGTACTTTTCTTTTTGTATTAAGGGAATACCCAGCGAAGGGTAGAGGAGGCAATCTGAGCTTTGTCTAGAAAGAAAGTAAAGAAATCTTCGCTAAACGAACTTCTATAGACCCCACCACACAGGGAGACATATTAGTTCGAAGAATGCCAGAAGATGTAATGGACATTTGCTAGGAGCAAATGAATCCAGTGTCATTTGTTGCGATGTGTCAAAACGGTTTCATTGTTCGGTGTTACACGCCTTGCAATTGAAAATGCCAAATAACTTTTTTTCTAAAAACTTCCAGAAGCTTTGTATCCTCAATTTTCGATATGCTAATCTAAATAATGACTAAAAGCATTAGCGTAGGAAATACACGCACATAACTGAAATTACCTAGATGACAGACAAAATACACTCCTGGAAATGGAAAAAAGAACACATTGACACCGGTGTGTCAGACCCACCATACTTGCTCCGGACACTGCGAGAGGGCTGTACAAGCAATGATCACACGCACGGCACAGCGGACACACCAGGAACCGCGGTGTTGGCCGTCGAATGGCGCTAGCTGCGCAGCATTTGTGCACCGCCGCCGTCAGTGTCAGCCAGTTTGCCGTGGCATACGGAGCTCCATCGCAGTCTTTAACACTGGTAGCATGCCGCGACAGCGTGGACGTGAACCGTATGTGCAGTTGACGGACTTTGAGCGAGGGCGTATAGTGGGCATGCGGGAGGCCGGGTGGACGTACCGCCGAATTGCTCAACACGTGGGGCGTGAGGTCCCACAGTACATCGATGTTGTCGCCAGTGGTCGGCGGAAGGTGCACGTGCCCGTCGACCTGGGACCGGACCGCAGCGACGCACGGATGCACGCCAAGACCGTAGGATTCTACGCAGTGCCGTAGGGGACCGCACCGCCACTTCCCAGCAAATTAGGGACACTGTTGCTCCTGGGGTATCGGCGAGGACCATTCGCAACCGTCTCCATGAAGCTGGGCTACGGTCCCGCACACCGTTAGGCCGTCTTCCGCTCACGCCCCAACATCGTGCAGCCCGCCTCCAGTGGTGTCGCGACAGGCGTGAATGGAGGGACGAATGGAGACGTGTCGTCTTCAGCGATGAGAGTCGCTTCTGCCTTGGTGCCAATGATGGTCGTATGCGTGTTTGGCGCCGTGCAGGTGAGCGCCACAATCAGGACTGCATACGACCGAGGCACACAGGGCCAACACGCGGCATCATGGTGTGGGGAGCGATCTTCTGCACTGGCCGGACACCACTGGTGATCGTCGAGGGGACACTGAATAGTGCACGGTACATCCAAACCGTCATCGAACCCATCGTTCTACCATTCCTAGACCGGCAAGGGAACTTGCTGTTCCAACAGGACAATGCACGTCCGCATATATCCCGTGCCACCCAACGTGCTCTAGAAGGTGTAAGTCAACTACCCTGGCCAGCAAGATCTCCGGATCTGTCCCCCATTGAGCATGTTTGGGACTGGATGAAGCGTCGTCTCACGCGGTCTGCACGTCCAGCACGAACGCTGGTCCAACTGAGACGATAGGTGGAAATGGCATGGCAAGCCGTTCCACAGGACTACATCCAGCACCTCTACGATCGTCTCCATGGGAGAATAGCAGCCTGCATTGCTGCGAAAGGTGGATATACACTGTACTAGTGCCGACATTGTGCATGCTCTGTTGCCTGTGTCTATGTGCCTGTGGTTCTGTCAGTGTGATCATGTGATGTATCTGACCCCAGGAATGTGTCAATAAAGTTTCCCCTTCCTGGGACAATGAATTCACGGTGTTCTTATTTCAATTTCCAGGAGTGTAGTATATATAAGCGTCATATAAACTATGCCATCTTTTACGTTCCGTTGGGGCTGCAGGATTGTAAACGTCATTATAAGACTTAATGGAAATGAAGGCTCCAAAGTAGCTGCAGTAAGGTAATATATTTAATATTTTACACTGCAGACCTGTTTCGCCTTGGTTGCCATTATCAGACGACCTGTGAATAACATTCGTAAGACTATCTGTACGTATATTTTGGCTGTTTTCTGTTTACATCGTACTTACGTCCAGTTGGAAGTGACGATTGCATTGCATCTGCCGGCCGTAGTCGCCGAGCGGTTCTAGGCGCTACAGTCTGGAACCACGTAACCGCTACGCTCGTAGGTTCGAACCCTGTCTCGGGCATGGATGTGTGTGATGTCCTTAGGTTTGTTAGGTTTAAGTAGTTCCAAGTTCTAGGGGACTGATGACCTCAGCAGTTAAGTCCCATATTGCTCACAGCCATTTGAGCCATTTGAACTTTGCACCTGTTGCGAATTTTTGTCAGATCGTGGTAAGTGTAATTTGTTTGTAGTTACAAAATGTAAAACATATGGCTTGACAGATATTATGAAAGTTAAGTATTTTGGCAGTTCTTTACTACTATATGTTAAAATTTGTAGAGCTTATCAAAAACGATGTTACATTTCATAGTTTTTATTTTCCTTTGAATTTTATCTATGGTCTGTGTATGATTTGTTTTCCATATGACTATATCTTATTCTATTATGTCAGTGAAGTTTTCGAGATAGTATTTATGTTCAAAGTATCTGTGTGCACTTAGAATTCCGTGTGTATATATTCTCGTGCGAATACATATTTCCAATATATGTCCTTTCGGTATTCTCTGTAATATTTCTAAGGTGGTTTCAATTTTTTCGTGTTTGTAGCGTTGAGTTCTCAGATGTAAACAGAAGGTTGACATGTCACTATCACTGATTCTAGTGTGTTTTCTAAGTTTTGTGTTAAAATTTCGTCCGGTTCTGCCAATACAGAAATTGTTGGAAAAGAAAACGCAGGATAACCACAAATCAAATTAAAGGAAAATGAAAACAGCGAAATGTAAGATCATCTCTAGTAACCTGTATATACTTCGTAAAAATATAGTAAAGAACTGTAAAAATACTTAATTGCCAAAACATATGTTTACCACGACTTTACATAAAAAATTTACTATAGGTGCAATATGACCGTCACTTCGTCACTTCCAACTGGAGGTAAGTACCAATGCAAGTGTAAACATAAAATAGCCACGATTTACCTGTAGATAATCCTAGAAATGTCACTTTCGCGGTCCGCGTGATAAAGGCAATCAATCCGAAGCAGGCCTGACGGGAAAAATATTAAAAACTTAACCAAATTGCAGCTAGTTTCAGAGCTATCATTTTCGTTATACCGTCTTTGTTAAATACACTTTACGTAGTAGCTCTTATAATAAAGTTGTAACGTTAGTATCCTCGATGAGTAATAAATACCGTTTTAAGTTTTACTTTATAAGAAATTGAGCCATGTTCTCTCCACACATCCTGAAACCATGGAATTAATAACATGACATGTACCCTCATAGCTGACAGAATACGTTAGAATATGTGTTCCCAACAGATGCGGGACGGCCTCGCGCTTTGGAGTCTAGGAATCACACTCATGCAGAGTTTGACAATGATGGATGGGCTGTGGTACTCCTGTTCCATGGCCACTTCCGTCACCAGACATGACGCTAATGGACTTCTTCTCATACGGTCGGTTTCTGAGACTCCGCACTACTGACGTCGTTCCTTCGATTGTTGTAAGCATCTTGTTGTGCATTGAACGGTAATTTAAAGAGTGGTACTCCCGTGAGTCTGTGATGCATCACTGTGCAAAGTCCTCATCATGGCGGCTGACAGACTGAACACACGAATTAGAGAAACTGTTTTGATGTGTACTGTTCCATAACGTGTTGAGAAACTGTCGATGTTCACTGCATAGCCTACGTCTTGGTATTACCAACACAGGAAAGTTCTGATATTTCTAGTAGTACACATCTCAGTTATAGGATAATAGTATGTATTAGAACTCCATATATTGAGTATAGACAGTCACCTGGATCGCTTTTGTTCAGTTGCATCTTGAAAGGATGCTGTAAATTCATTAGAAAGAAGAAAAGTGGTATGACTAGTTTAAGCAAATATTAACTGAAGTATTTAAATGGAATCAGAGGCCAATGACATATCCTTTTTTTGAAAAACGTCTAAAGAAAATTTCACTTGGATCGTTTAGTAATTACGAAGTGTCTTCATTCGATATTTCCCCTGTGGAGTCCCGAGTCAGCCTTTACCTCACCCTTTTTGGTGCTCTCTTTTCAAAGTCAGAAAGAGAAAAAAATGGTTCAAATGGCTCGGAGCACTATGGGACTTCACATCTGAGGTCATCAGTTCCCTAGACTTACAACTACTTAAACCGAACTAACCTAAAAACATCACAGACATCCTTGCCCGAGGCAAGATTCAAACCTGCGACCGTAGTAGCAGCGGAGTTCCGGACTGAAGCGCCTAGAACCACTCGACCACTACGGTTTGCAAAGTCTGAAAGACTCCTACTGAAAATATATATACGATATGACAGTTACACGGAGTTCCTCTGCTAGCTTAATATTTGCTAATTTTATAAGCAGGTTCGGGCACAGAATTGATCGTCAAGAGCCCTGTTACTGTAGGGCCATTTGAGTGTGCGTTAGGTCTGTCTGTATTTGTAATGGTGGCATAAAAGTTAATTGGAATGGAAATTCTTGTCGCTGAAACAACTCGTGACCTTGGACATTTTGAAAAGACTTACTTCAGTAGCTTAAATTTCCTTGTCTTGTCAGCGACTGTCTTGACATCTGTGTTATCTGATTAATGTTTACCTGAAACTCCATTGCAGATTAAAACTGCGTTACACACCACGTTCCGAGCGAGGAAACTTCATTGCGAGACCAGTGGTGCGATACTCTGGTATGACTCACGAACTACCCCACTGTTTTCCGCCTGTCAGTACTTTTCTCCTACTATCAAAACTTCAAAGTTATGCGGCATACGTTTCAGGAGTGCCACTCCCAGAAGAAGGAACATTACTCAGAGACGTCTTAACCACACCTCAGTCCGTGTAGTCCCACAATGAATGCAAGAGAATTTCTTTGTAATTTGGAGAGAGTTGCTAGCATGATCGTTAGGCGTAACTGGGCAGCTTAATCGGTAAGGCCACTGCCAAGGTTCCGTGTTCTATTCCCGGTACGACGCACAGTTTTTATATACTAGGAATTGCGGTAACAGCACACGCTCTGCTACAGTCTGAAAGATTCATTCTGGAATGTTTGCTTCCTAATCTGGGACCACGTTATCTGGTCATTATTGCTAAGGAATCTCCAACGTTAGTTTCGTCATTGGTTCTATTGAATTAAGTTTTACAGCTTTCAGTTAGGGACAATTCATCTTCCATCTTTAGACATTGTAATGTTGGTAGTTTACAACCACAGGATAGCCAGGTATCCTGTAATATACTATCAGGAAAGTTTATACCGATACTGCAAATATGGCATCACGTGTTAAAGTAACTTGGGCCCTGTTTTTAAAAACACTGGTAAGATTGACGATCCGTAACGAACTTATCCTATGCACCTGTAATTGTCCAAGTTAAAAAGCCAGAAGATAAATCCTCAGAAACTGGTATCATTTATTAAAGAAATAGTGGCAGTGTTGGAAATTTATTTGCTGTAACTACGAATTGCCAAAGAAAGTCAGATGAGGAAGAGAGAACAAATTTTATAGTTTTCATGCATTTGAGGTTCACCGTGAGGAGACACTTAATTATGTTTTCTACAGCGAGTGTAAGGGGACAATGAAAAAGACTTCCATGTGTAAGAGACATGTAATCTGCATTTCATGTATTTCCATTGTATGCATGTACTCTACACTAGGAAAGATGACAAATAATGAAAATTTACTTATTTTACATGTACAGTATGCAAAGATGAATACATGATCAAATTCTTAGACGATTTTGTGGTAAACAGGGTGCTACATGTATATAAATGGATGTACGTATGCGTGAATCTACCATATCTCCTCCTAAGCTACTTGATCGATTTGAACAAAACTTGGTCTGCATAACACTCTTGTGTGCAAAGAAACACTCCGGCGGGGAAGAATCACCTAGCTCTCATTAAGGAGCGAGGGAGGGGGGGGCTGTCATAGGTGGACAGATAAATGAGGCAGTGGAGATGGACAGAGAGGGAGGAGCAGGAGATGGACAGGAAGACGGGGAGGCTTGAGTAGAACACAGAGAGGTGGAGGAGGACATGGACAATGAGAAGAGGGAGGTGAAGACGGACAGAGTTAAAGGGATGCATAAAATGGACAGAGAATGGGGCGAGTAGGAGATGCACAGGGAGAGGATGCAGGAAGAGATGGAAGTGCGCAGGAGGAGCTAAACAGAGAGGAGGGGGAAGATGACGGATAGAGAGTCAGGGGTGGAGGGGGATGTGTAGGAGGCAGGTGGACGTTGAGTTTTGAGCACGTGGAAAGTGAATAACATTTGAGGAGGCAACTGGAAATGGGAGAATGTGTGGGGAGGCAGTGGGAAGAGGGTGTGAGATGGAAGTGGGAGAAGGTGTGAGGAGGCTGTTGGAAGCGAGATTGGTTATGGGGAGGGATGTGGAAGAGGGACAGGTTATAGGGAGGGGGGTAGAAGCAGGTTGATTAGGGGATTCAACTGAAGTGGGAAGGTAGGTTACGTCTGTTATCTCGGGTGCATGGGATTTTAGCTCTCCTGATCCCACTGATTCCAGTTTCGCACGACAGTCGTGGGGCTCCCACGACCGGTAGCACCAAAGGTGCGGAACAAGAAATGCTGTCTAGATCGGCCACGATCCTGACACTGTAGAGTTCCCACCCGTGTCGAGGAGCGTTCCTCCTCTTACGTGGCACGACATGATTCTCTGACAAAGAACAAACATTCCAATGCCGGTCCAAATTTTACTGGCCATCAGTTGGTTATCGGTGCAGAAAAGTCACAAAGGTTAAATGGAGTAACAAAATGATTTTTCTGTAACGAGCAAACAAAGAGAAGAAGATTCCTTTCATGCAGGGTCAGTTATCAAAGATGCATTGGTGCCATAACACTATACAAAGGAAAATACACTCCTGGAAATTGAAATAAGAACACCGTGAATTCATTGTCCCAGGAAGGGGAAACTTTATTGACACATTCCTGGGGTCAGATACATCACATGATCACACTGACAGAACCACAGGCACATAGACACAGGCAACAGAGCATGCACAATGTCGGCACTAGTACAGTGTATATCCACCTTTCGCAGCAATGCAGGCTGCTATTCTCCCATGGAGACGATCGTAGAGGTGCTGGATGTAGTCCTGTGGAACGGCTTGCCATGCCATTTCCACCTATCGTCTCAGTTGGACCAGCGTTCGTGCTGGACGTGCAGACCGCGTGAGACGACGCTTCATCCAGTCCCAAACATGCTCAATGGGGGACAGATCCGGAGATCTTGCTGGCCAGGGTAGTTGACTTACACCTTCTAGAGCACGTTGGGTGGCACGGGATATATGCGGACGTGCATTGTCCTGTTGGAACAGCAAGTTCCCTTGCCGGTCTAGGAATGGTAGAACGATGGGTTCGATGACGGTTTGGATGTACCGTGCACTATTCAGTGTCCCCTCGACGATCACCAGTGGTGTCCGGCCAGTGCAGAAGATCGCTCCCCACACCATGATGCCGGGTGTTGGCCCTGTGTGCCTCGGTCGTATGCAGTCCTGATTGTGGCGCTCACCTGCACGGCGCCAAACACGCATACGACCATCATTGGCACCAAGGCAGAAGCGACTCTCATCGCTGAAGACGACACGTCTCCATTCGTCCCTCCATTCACGCCTGTCGCGACACCACTGGAGGCGGGCTGCACGATGTTGGGGCGTGAGCGGAAGACGGCCTAACGGTGTGCGGGACCGTAGCCCAGCTTCATGGAGACGGTTGCGAATGGTCCTCGCCGATACCCCAGGAGCAACAGTATCCCTAATTTGCTGGGAAGTGGCGGTGCGGTCCCCTACGGCACTGCGTAGGATCCTACGGTCTTGGCGTGCATCCGTGCGTCGCTGCGGTCCGGTCGCAGGTCGACGGGCACATGCACCTTCCGCCGACCACTGGCGACAACATCGATGTACTGTGGAGACCTCACGCCCCACGTGTTGAGCAATTCGGCGGTACGTCCACCCGGCCTCCCGCATGCCCACTATACGCCCTCGCTCAAAGTCCGTCAACTGCACATACGGTTCACGTCCACGCTGTCGTGGCATGCTACCAGTGTTAAAGACTGCGATGGAGCTCCGTATGCCACGGCAAACTGGCTGACACTGACGGTGGCGGTGCACAAATGCTGCGCAGCTAGCGCCATTCGACGGCCAACACCGCGGTTCCTGGTGTGTCCGCTGTGCCGTGCGTGTGATCATTGCTTGTACAGCCCTCTCGCAGTGTCCGGAGCAAGTATGGTGGGTCTGACACACCGGTGTCAATGTGTTCTTTTTTCCATTTCCAGGAGTGTACATTTTTATTGTTAACAAAGAAACACAGAGTTCCATGAAGCTACAGTATGTGCTCAAAACGGTTATGGTACTGTTATAAGCAAGCATCGCACGTTTTCAACACTGACTTACCAGATTTTATTGAAATCTTTTGCGACCCTAGGTTTTCAAATTGTGATTGAATTCGTTCATTCGAATGCTCAACATCTCGAATCTCGTCCGAACAAACCTCACTTTTCAGTATACCTCAGACTGAGGAATCCATGGCTGTGATAGCTACAGATCGTACCGACCGTTCAATAGTATTTCCTCTGGCAATCCGTTCCTCAAAGTTTTCATTTAACAAGTCTCTTACAACAACTCTACATTGAAGAGGCAAAGAAACAGGTACATATGCCTAATATCGTGTAGGGCCCCCGCGAGCACGCATAAGTGCCGCTACACGACGTGGCATGGACTCGACTAATACCTGAAGTAGTATAGGAGGAAACTGACACCATGAATGCTGCAAGGCTGACTATAAATGCGTAAGAGTACGAGGGGGTGGAGATCTCTTCTGAACAGCACGTTGCCAAGCATACCAGATAGACTCAATAAGGTTCATGTCTACGGAGTTCGGTGGCCAGTGGAAGTGTTTAAACACTGAAGAGTGTTCCTGTAGCCACTCTGTAGTAGTTGTGGACGTGTGGGGTGTCGCATTGTTCTGCTGGAGTTTTCCAAGTCCGTCGGAATGCACAACGAACATGAATGGACGGAGGTGATCAGAAAGGATGCTTACATACATGTCACCTGTCAGAGTCCTATCTGGACGTATCAGGGGTCCCCATGTCACTCGAACTGCACACGCCCCATAACATTACAGAGTCTCCACCAGCTTGAACAGTCCCTTACTGACATGCAGGTTCCATAGATTAAGAGGTTGTCTCCATACCCGTACACGACCATCCGCTCGATACAATTTCATACGAGACTCGTCCAACCAGCCAACATGTTTCCAGTCATCAACAGACCAATGTCGGTATTGACGGGCCCAGGCGAGGCGTAAAGCTTTGTGTGGTGCAGTCAGCAACGGTACATAAGTGAGCCTAAGGTCCCGAAAGCCCATGTCTGGTATGTTTCATTAACCGTTCGCACGTTGACACTTAGTTATGGCCCGGCATTGAAACCTTGAAACCTGCAGCAACTTGCGAAAGTGTTGCACTTCTGTGACGTTGAACGATTCTCTTCAGTCTTTATTGGTCCCGTTCTTGGAGGGTCTTTTTCCGGCCGCAGCGATGTCGGAGGTTTAATGTTTTACCGCATTCCTGATATTCACGGTACACTCCTGACTTTGTTGCTGCTATTGTTGTTGTTGTTGTGGTCTTCAGTCCTGAGACTGGTTTGATGCAGCTTTCCGTGCTACTCTATCCTGTGAAAGCTTCTTCAACTCCCAGTACCTACTGCAACCTACATCCTTCTGAATCTGCTTAGTGTATTCTTCTCTTGGTCTCCCTCTACGATTTTTACCCTCCACGCTGCCCTCCAGTTCTAAATTGGTGATCCCTTGATGCCTCCTACCAACCAATCCCTGCTTCTAGACAAGTTGTGCCACAAACTCTTCTTCTCCCCAATTCTATTCAATACCTACTCATTATTTATGTGATCTACCCAACTAATCCTCAGCATTCTCCTGTAGCACCACATTTCGAAAGCTTCTATTCTCTTCATGTCCAAACTATTTATTGTCCATGTTTCACTTCCATACATGGCTACACTCCATACAAATACTTTCAGAAACGACTTCGTGACACTTAAATCTATACTCGATGTTAACAAATTTCTCTTCTTCAGAAACGCTTTCCTTGTTGATGTTATATCCTCCTTTCAATATACTGTCCATTCCGTTCAACCGCTCTTCGAAGTCCTTTGCTGTCTCTGACAGCATTGCAATGTCATCGCCGAACCTCAAAGTTTTTATTTCTTCTCTATGGATTTTAATACCTACTCCGAATTTTTCTTTTGTTTCCTTTACTGCTTACTCTATATACAGATTGAATAACGTCTGGGAGAGACTACAACCCTGTCTCAGTCCCTCCCCAACCCCTGCTTCCCTATCACGTCCCTCGACTCTTATAACTGCCACCTGGTTTCTGTACAAATTGTATATAGCCTTTCGCTCCCTGTATTTTACCCCTACCACCTTCAGAATTTGAAAGAGAGTATTCCAGTCAACATTGTCAAAAGCTTTCTCTAAGTCTACAAATGCTAGAAACGTAGGTTTGCCTTTCCTTAATCTATTTTGTAAGATAAGTCGTAGGATCAGTATTGCCTCACGTGTGCTAATATTTCTACGGAATCCAAACTGATCTTCCCCGAGGTTGGCTTCTACCAATTTTTCCATTCGTCTGTAAAGAATTCGTGTTAGTATTTTGCAGCAGTGGCTTATTAAATTCATAATTCGGTAACTTTCACATCTGTCAACATCTGCTTTCTTTGGGATTGGAACTGAAATGTTCGTACGGGAAAATCCCCACTTCATCGCTACATCGGAGGTGCTGTGTCTCGTTGCTTGTGCTCCAACACATTGTTCAAACCCACTTAAATCTTGATAATCTGCCACTGTAGCGGCAGTAACCGATCTGACAACGTCACCACACACTTTTTGTCTTATATAGGCGATGCAGGACGCAGGTTCCACTAACCCACCTTTGATAATCTGCTGCCCATGCTCTCACGCCAGGAGAGTTTAACTCCATATCAATTGCTACATGGGGATTCGTAAAACCCAGTACACTCAGTTTGGTCTGTTCACTCTGCCATTCACCTTACAAGTCACTTCGCCACTCCAGTAATGCTTCTGTAAAACTCGAGAAAGGATTCTTGTCGGATTGTGTACAACTTGTAGAATTCCATACGGCTGTCCAGATCATAAGCAAAGTAGGTCTGTTTGAACGATTCAGGCAGCAACCGATCCAGCTTCTTTAAATCGTAAATTTAATTTGTGAATTCCTTGTCGAGACAGAGGATGGGTGTTTGGATAACGTTCCACAAACAGATCAAAAACACCACTATCATTATGTTTCCACCGTGATGTCAAAACAAACAACTGCTCTTCTAGTAAACTTTCTGTTCATTTTTTCTCAAGGACGAGGGTGAGTCAAATGAAAACGTTAAATATTTTTTAAAAATATTATTTATTGTGCAGAAGTGGTACAAAGCTGTATCACTTTTCAACATAATCTCCCCCACGTTCAATGCAAGTCCTCCAGCGCTTACAAAGTGCATAAATTCCTTTAGAAAAAAATTCTTTTGGTAGTCCGCGCAACCACTCATGCACCGCGTGGTGACCCTCTTCATCAGAACGGAACTTCTTTCCTCCCATTTCATCTTTGGGTTGTACAAACATATGGAAATCACTTGGGGCAAGGTCTGGTGAGTATGGTGGATGAGGGAGACACTCAAAATGCAGGTCTGTGATTGTTGTAACTGTTGTACGGGAAGTGTGGGGCCTTGCATTGTCATGTTGCAAAAGTACACATGGTGACAGCAATCCATGTCGCTTTGATTTGATTGCAGGCCACAGATGATTTTTTAGGGCATCTGTGTATGATGCACCGGTGACAGTGGTCCCTCTAGCCATGTAATGCTCCAAAATGACGCCTTTTTCGTCCCAAACGAGTCAGCATAACGTTCCCTGCTGATGGTTGTGTTCGAAACTTCTTCGGTTTTGGTGATGAGGAATGGTGCCATTCCTTGCTCGCTCTCTTTGCTTACGGTTGGCGGAAGTGAACCCAGGTTTCGTCCTGAGTAACGATTCTTGCAAGAAAGCCATCACCTTCTCGTTCAAAGCGCAGAAGAAGTTCTTCACAAGCGTCAACACGTCGTTCTCTCATTTCAGGAGTCAGCCGCCGTGGCACCCATCTTGCAGACACTTTGTGAAACTGGACCACATCATGCACAATGTGGTGTGCTGACGCATGACTAATCTGTAAACAGCTGCAATGTCATTCAGTGTCGCTCGGCGGTTTTCCTTCACTATGGCTTCAACTGCTGCAATGTTCCGTGGAGTCACAACTCGTTGTAACTGACCTGGACGAGGAGCATCTTCCGCTGAAGTCACACCATTTGCGAACTTCCTACTCCATTCGTAGACTTGTTGCTGTGACAAACATACATCGCCGTACTGAACCTTCATTCGTCGATGAATTTCAATAGGTTTCACACCATCACTACGTAAAAACCGAGTAACAGAACGCTGTTCTTCCCTGGTGCAAGTCGCAAGTGGGATGGCCATCTTTATACTGATACTGCATCTGTATGTACGCATCTGCACTATGCTGCCACCTACAGGCCATTCTGCGCGCTATTTGTAGCACGCTTACTAACACACAGGGTAACGGCGCGAAATTTCGATTGTGAGTAGGCTGTTTAGGTTTTTATGTTGGTAACGTCATGTAGTACTCTGTATGAAAATCACTGACTGTGATGTGTGCAGTCTGTGGCTGGTTTGCATTGTTGGAATTTGCTATTGTAGTGTTGGGCAGTTGGAGGTGAGCCGCCAGCAGTGGTGGATGTGGGGAGAGAGATGGCAGAATTTTTAGAGCGGATGATCTGGACGTGTGTCCATCAGAGGCAGTAAATTTGTAAGACTGGATGTCATGAACTGATATATATATATTATGACTTTTGAACACTATTAAGGTAAATACATTGTTTGTTCTCTATCAAAATCCCTCATTTGCTAACTATGCCTATCAGTAGTTAGTGCCTTCAGTAGTTAGAATCTTTTATTTAGCTGACAGTATTGACGCTCGCTGTATTGCAGTAGTTCGAGTAACGAAGATTTTTGTGAGGTAAGTGATTCATGAAAGGTATAGGTTATTGTTAGTCAGGGCCATTCTTTTGTAGGGATTTTTGAAAGTCAGATTGCGTTGCGCTAAAAATATAGTGTGTCAGTTCAGTGATGCTCAGAATAAGTAAAGAGAGAAATGTGTGAGTACGTTCAGTTTTGCTCAGCTGTTTGAAAATCAAATAACGTAAGGGTTTACCAGCATAATCACTCATAAATTTTTCTAAGGGGACGTTTCAGTATGCGTGAATGTAACATATCTACTGGATCGATTTGAACAAAACTTGGTCCGCATAGCTCTTTTGTGTGGAAAGAAACACTCAGGTGGGTAAGAATCATCTAGCTCTCATTAACAAGCAATGGAGGGGAGGGGGGAGGGGGAAGGCTGACATAGATGGACAGATAAAGGAGGCGGTGGAGATGGACTGAGAGGGAGGAGCAGTAGATGAACAGGAAGAGGGGGAGGCATACACTTGTTGTCTTATATAGGCAATACCGGATGCAGGTTCGACTAACGCACCGCTGAAAATCCACTGC
This sequence comes from Schistocerca americana, assembly GCF_021461395.2. Classification (NCBI taxonomy): domain Eukaryota; kingdom Metazoa; phylum Arthropoda; class Insecta; order Orthoptera; family Acrididae; genus Schistocerca; species Schistocerca americana. Next base: position 60,308,304 of record NC_060124.1, on the reverse strand, counting down.
CCATGCTCTCACTCCAGGAGTGTTTAACTCCTTATCCATTGCTATATGGGGAATCGTAAAACCCAGTAGACCCAGTTTGGTCTTTTCTCTCTACCATCCACCTTACAAGTCACTTCGCCACTCCAGTAATGCTTTTGTAAAACATGACATGTGCTTCTTGTCGGATTGCATACAACATGCAGAATTCCATACGCCTGTCCAGATCACAAGCAAAGTAGGTCTGTTTGAACGATTCAGTCAGCAACCGATCCAGGCTCTTCTTACATGTAATTTGTGAATACCTTGTCGAGACAGAGGATGGGTATTTGGATAACGTTCCACAAACAGATCAAAAACGCCACTATCATTATGTTTCCACCGTGATGTCAAAACAAGAAATTGCTGTTAGTAGTAAACTTTCTGTTCATTTTTTCTCAAGTAACAACAAAGAACATAACCTGAAAATGACATATCGGCTGACTTATGGGTATCACACTGTAGTCAGGTTTGTCTTTGGCTGTGTAGACAGCTGGGACTCCTGGTCTGCTATAGCTATGTGGTAGAGTTGATAGCTATCCTACTTAACCAACAGCCACACTTTCGTTCGTATCTCTTCTGACGTGATCGAACTACCGCACCTGCACGAACGCAGAGGTCGGCTCCGCCGTTTTCCGCGTGCATTCCTGTCGGCTGCGAGGCAGGCGGAGAAGCGGCCGCGCCTCGCCCACGCCCCGTTGGACATGAAAGGAGACGCGGCGGGCCGTCCTTTCGCCGGCGGCCACCTCCAGCGGCCAGAAAACATCCGGTGCGCTGTGCGACCGGACGTGCGTCGGCTAAGGAAGGAGATACCACCGGCGCCTCCTATACGGCCCTCACCCCCGCGCCGGCTCCGTAGTTGGAGGACCTGTTGCCCGTGAAGGCGGCTGGCTCTGCCAACAAGGGCGGCGCTCGCCCGACTGGAAAATGTGACAGACGTGTTGCATCATCTGTCCAGCGCGGCCCAGGAGTCCATTCAGACCCCGTGTAGGCAGCAGTGGCCTTTTGCCAGAGCAAAAGGTCAGCGTATAAACGGAAAACCGACGCTTCCAAGTTTTCACTGCCAGCGTCACGGCTACGGTACGATAGAAGTGCTAGTAGCTGCTATATTTCATGACAGTGATAACCATGTCCTCGTCGGTACCATTCTAGACAACTCCACCTTGTAAGACGTGTATATTTCTATTGTCTATTGTCAAACCACAATCTGTGAAAGATGTTTACATTTTATTAATGGAATTAAGCAGGAATAATTAATATTTGTCATGTTGGAAATAATTGTGGTAGCAGGGAATGTCTGCACGAAATTATTGTTGGCAAGAGAGACCGCACATTGATATAATTTTAAAAAGGGCGGGAGAGACCGCGTATGGATGCATTTTAGGAAACGAGCGGGAAAGACCGCCCAGTGATACGTTTTGTAATGGTAGCAGGGATTGTCTGCACCAGAAAGCAATGTTGGCGGGACAGATCGCACTTTAGCATTCGTAGGAAGTCAGTAGGGCCGGCCGCGGTGGTCTAGCGGTTCTAGGCGCGCAGTCCGGAACCGCGCGCCTGCTACGGTCGCAGGTTCGAATCCTGCCTCGGGCATGGATGTGTGTGCTGTCCTTAGGTTAGTTCGGTTCAAGTAGTTCTAAGTTCTAGGGGACTGATGACCACAGATGTTAAGTCCCATAGTGCTCAGAGCCATTTGAACCATTTGAAGTCAGTAGTAAGCGAGAAGTGAAGCGAGTCGGTAGCAGGTCTGTAGCGAGAGGTTGAGAGGAGCGGTGTGCCTGCCAGCCACCAGCTATGATTTACAAGAGATTATAAACGGATGTACAGAGACATCAGCTAACTATTATCATAAGAGGAACTAATATTACTGAATTATTTTCTTTGCGAAACTCAAGAGTACTGAAGGTATGTTTGCGCAATGCTAGTTGTAAGATTATTGTAAAAGCTAAGTCCGATTTGAACGTTTGTAAAATCATTTCATTACCAACAGTAAATATTTAAAGCGCTTTCAGAATATAATTAATTTTTGCCAGCAATGTTGCATTACTGATTATAATCCATCCCAAAAACCATCAACGTAAAACTTTGCAAAAATTTTATTGTTGTCAAGGAAAAGTGTAACTACGAATTACAAAACTACAGTCAAATTAATTAAAGAATAACGTCAGCATCGCTATTAAAGAATAACGTCAGCTTTGGTAATAAATACAGCCACTTATTATGACAGCACACCAGCAGTTAATAGAGTATAGTAAACCAGAGTAAGTATATTCGTGTCGCAGTTCGATGTAGCAGCCTGATGGCGATCCAGTAACAGAAAAAAAGGTAAGGAACAGTTTTGGGTTATTGAAGGTAACGACTGAGGGCCACGACGACGACACATTCTATGTTTCGTCGAAATAATCAGAAAATCATTTTTAATAAGCAGCAATTAAATTTGTATGCGAAGATTGAGAAAGAGAATAAATTTCAAAGGGAAGATTTCATTTGTTATTATTGAGCAAGAGATAGAAATCCTAAGGATAGGTTTCATAGGATATTGTAGAAGTGAAGGTTGCGAAAAAAAAGGAGATACAGAGGAGACGGGAAGGTTTCTTCAACCTTACGAACGACAGTTTCAGTACTACACGAAATCGTGAAACGTTCCATATGACTGTATCAGAAGCGTGCTGGACCCACCGCATGAAAAGAAGAAGAAGCACCAAAAATTACTCAGGGTAACCTACTGCTCGTTAACCAAGTTTTACAGCTAGCAGAGTCAACTAGTTACATTCCAGGAATGAAAAGGAAAAAAGTAACTATCATTTTTCCAATGTCTTTCATTTACAGGCTGAAGTTTTGACATTTACAGAAAACAAATGACATACAAATATTGCTGAAAGAAATTGAAAAATTATGTATCATTTTTCACGGGAAATGATATGTATCTACAGCTGCATCTCTGTAAGTTAGAAACGACAGTTGGACTTAACATAAAGCTAATTTATAGCTAAGGCAGTCAGGACATCGAAGCTTCACGGTGCTTCATCCAAACGAAGAATATTGGAGACAAACTACATCTAATGTTTCAGCAGTTATCAAAGCGAAAGGAGGTCGTAACTTTTGAGAGGAATTACATCCTCCAGCTTTACCTGTTCGGGGATTCAGTGAACGCGATATTCGTATAACTGTGTTTCTCGCCAAAGTGATTCACAGACAAGGCATTAGTAGGTACTAAACAGGTCATATGACTAGGTACGGCCAAACAGTAGTCTCGCGTGTAGATGCCTTGCAGAGCAAGCAAGGAAAGTCATCGCGGAAAATGCCTTCGAGGGCAGTTGCGGCGGAATTGAATTTACTGAAGATCCCGAGGAAATGGAAATAATAGAGCAGACACAAAAGGTGATGGAAAATGCAAGAAAAACGCTAAAGTTTGCTAAGTGGATGGTGCACATATCATCGCAAGATGGCCACGATACTGAGATCGGAACTGATGCGCCTACGCCCAATAAGACGCAGCAAATTGCACGCAATGCCTGTCTCATTGGCCATATAGCTGGATCTATAATACGAAACAATTTCTCCGATATTATTAATAATATTAGGAAAACACGAATTTTTCGAAAAATTCCCAGTTTTTGTCGCACGGAAAGGGAATACGAGGCTAGAAAAGGAACTTTGAGTAAAATTGTTATGACTATGGAATTTAGTTTCAAAAGATCCCAGAACAAAGGAATTATCATACGCGGACGAAACGACATCATTTCAAAAGAGGCACATTAGTAAATCTCTTTTTACGAAAAATTGAAGCAACAGAATTAAAGCGACCAGCGGAATCAGACATTTTCTCCCTGAATAAATGCCGACAAGATGATAATATCTGTGAAGTCTCGTCAGAGAAACGTGTCATAAAAAATGTGATTCATGTGTTAAGCAGGATATTGACGTATGGACATATAACGCGTGGCAGCACAACGCTTGAACGAATACTCCCATGTGCGCTATTACCACCTCCCCTCCAAATTTCTCTGACGTAATCTCCTGACTGTACTGCCACTCTGGCCAGTCCTTCTATTCGTTTTGCCGTATAATACATGTCCGAATTCGAAGGCCTTTCGAGACCAGAAGTGTTCTTTTCTATTTTTTGTAAAATTGTCACTCTACTGATCGGTTAGATTCAGTCCGTCACGGATTCCTCTCCTGTGCCATCTCAGAGTAGCACTTACGCCCTACACGTTCAATTATTCTTTCGTTGTATTCCAGCCTGTCTTTTCCTGCAGTATTTGCGCTCTACAGCTACGTCTAGTGCCATGGACGTCATTCCTGAATGTCATAACGAATGTCCTAATGTTCTGTCCCATCCTTGTCAGTATCTTCCATATGTCCCTTGCTTCGGTGATTCTGACAAGGGAACCTCCCCATCGCAACCCCCTCAGATTTAGTTGTAAGTTGGCACAGGGATAGGCCATGAAAAACTAAACACAGATCAATCGAGAAAACAGGAAGAAGTTGTATGGAACTATGAAAAAAATAAGCAAAATATACAAACTGAGTAGTCCGTGTGCTAGATAAGCCACATCAAGGGACGTGAACACTGAGGAGCACCGTGGTCCGGTGGTTACCGTGAGCAGCTAAGGATCGGAATGTCCCTGGTTCAATCCTCCCTCGAGTGAAAAGTTTTAATTTTTTATTTTTAGACAATTATCAAAGTTCATGCACTCAGACATGATCAACTTCGCTCTCCAAAATTCCAGGACATGTTCAGATTTGCTTGGAAACATGCAGGATTTGACGGTCTACACACGGAAAAACTTGAAAACGTTAAAAACATATGTTTTGACAGAGCACAGGGAAGACTGTGAAACTGTTGCATTCATTTGTTGCCGTTTATGTGACAAACTCTTATGTTTTCATCACTTTTTTGGGAGTGATTATCACATCCACAAGAAAACCTAAATCGGGCAAGGTAGAAGAATCTTTTTACCCATTCGCCAAGTGTGCAAGTTAGGTGGGTCGACAACATATTCCTGTAATGTGACGCACATGCCGTCACCAGTGTCGTATAGAATATTTCAGACGTGTTTTCCTGTGGAGGAATCGGTTGACCTATGAATTTGCGATCAAATGTTTTCGGTTCCTATTGGAGAGGCACGTCCTTTCGTCTACTAATCGCACGGTTTTGCGGTGCGGTCGCAAAACACACACACTAAACTTATTACAGTGAACAGAGACGTCAATGAATGAACGGTCAGATCGTAACTTTGCGAAAATAAAGTAAGGAAAATTTTTACTTGAGGGAGGACTTGAACCAAGGACCTCTCGTTCCACAGTTATTCACTCTAACCACGGGACCACGCCGCTCCTCAAATCACATACTCCTTGATGTTGCATATCTTACACTTGGACTACTCAGTTTCTATATTTTGCTTATTTTTTCATAGTTCCACACAACTTCTTCCTGTTTTCTCGATTGATCTGTGTTCAGTTTTTCAAGGCCTATCCACTGTGTCAATTTATAACTAAATCTGAGGTTGGTGCGATAGGGAGGTTCCCTTGTGAGGAGAACTTCCCCATTCCTTATCTTACTAATTCATCAGTTCAACATCTTCCTGTAGTACCACACTTCATATGCTTGGAGTCCTTTATTTTCCGGTCTTCCCACAAGTCCATGGTTCACCACCATATAATGTGCTGTAGCCACCATAATACACAATACACAGCTGTACAAGGAAAGGGTGCCATAGGATAAAGCCAGGTTCCTGTGCGTCGCAACATAGTTAACCAGTGGCCATAGATCACGCACACAACACGAGCTATGATACCGTTCCGGCTTACTTCATACAAATAGTTCACAAGCGAACATCAATCCACCCAACGCGAAAATAAGCAGACGCACATCTCCACTCCTCAGTATCAGCACCAGTATTGGGGCTATCAACAGCACTGCAATACTATATCAGTACCGTGTCCACATTCGCACCCAGAAGAGGTCAGCTGGGCATTCTGTTAGTCACATTAGTCACTGGGTTCACGAGTGGACCACTGCTGAAAGATTACTATTTGCGAGTAAACATTTAACGCCATCACACACCAGCTTCATCATTTAGATGAGTATTATCAGATTCCTACTAGTAAATCATTTTTAATTGTTGCTTATCTATGTTGGCGTACACTCTCAAAGACAAATAGAAAAGATAAAGAAAAGAAAAAACACCCTAAACGATTTTTCCGAGTCTGACGGAAAACGGTAGTTGTGATGAACTTGTACTAACATACAAATATTACAGTTTCAGAAAAATTGGATAATTTATTCAACAGAAAGAGCTTCACAAATTGAGCAAGTCAACAAGGTGTTGGCCCATTTCTGGTTCTTATGAAAACCGTTATCGACTTGGCACTGATTGCTAAACCTGTGGGGGTGTCCTCCCGAGCGATATCGTGCCAAATTCTATCCAACTGATGCGTTAGATCATCAAAATCTCGAAATCTCAATTAAGGAGGTACCAGGCGACCTTGGCGGCCGAGGTAGGGTTTACCAAGCACGAAGACAAATTATCTTGCAGAAAAGTAAGCCAACATTGCTTGGCATGAATGGAAACATGACGGGGCGTAGAATACCGTCGACGTACCGCTGAACTGTAAATGTGGCGCGTATGACGACCAAAGGGATCCTGATGTGAAATTATATTCAGGTAGGTAAACCATCGCTGTCAGGAACGTGTTCAGGTACATCTTAGACCTAGAATTTCCTTGACTGGAGTAATGAGAGAGTTACACTCCAGTGAGTGAGATAGTAGGTTGAAGATGTATTTGGAGACGCCTTGCAGCCCACCGGTACGTCGACGATATTCTAAGCATCGTCTGGTTGAACTTCATGGGAAAGTATCCTTAGCTTACTTTTCTGCAACGTAATGCCCGCCTGCGCACGACGAGAGTTCTACTGCTTGTCTTTTTGTTTGCCGAACCCTACCTTGGGCAGCGAGGTCGCCTGATCTCTCCACAATTCAGATCGTTTGTAGCTTTATCGCTAGGGCCCTCGCACTGTCTGTAGACTTCGGCGGTCTAACGCGCCAGTTGGACAGTATCTGGCACTCTATCCTTGAGAAGGACATCCGTCAACTCTGCCAGTCAGTACACGCTTGCATATGGGACAGAAATGGACTAATGCGCCACTGAATTGGCCAATTTTTGAATCTGTATCTCTCAAATCATTCATTTTTTTCTGAAATTGTAATCATTCGTATGACTGTACATATACATCATATCTACTGATTTCCACCCCATTCAAGAGTATCTGGAGAAAGCAACACGATACTGTGCTCGAAACGTATATTCTCAGCACATACTTCCCCAAACTGAGGCTTGTGTTTGATATGATACTGAAGAGCCAAAGAGTCTGGTACACCTGCTTAATACCGTGTAGGTCCCCGCGAGCACGCAGAAGCGCCGCAACACGACGTGGCATCGACTCGACCACTGCCTGAAGTAGTGCTTCAGGGAACTGACACCACGAATCGAGCAGGGCCACGCATAAGACCGTAAGAGCAAGAGGGAATGGAGATCTCTTCTGAATAATACGTTGCAAGGCATCCCAGACATGCTCAATAATGTTCATGTCTAGGGAGGTTGGTGGCCAGTGCAAGTGTTTAAGCTCAGAAGAGTGTTCCTGGAGCCATCGAGCCAATCTGTAGCAATTATGGACTTGTGAGGTGTCGCATTGTCCTGCCGGAATTGCCGAAGTCCGTCGGATGCACAGTGGACATCAATGGATGCAGGTGATCACACAGGATGCTTACGCAAGTGTAACCTGTCAGTCGTATCTAGATGTATGAGGGGTCCTATATCGCTCCAGCTGCACACGCCTCACACCATTACAGAACCTCCACCAGCTTGAACAGTCCAATAGTGGCATGCAGGGTCAATGGATCTGTGAGGTTGTCTCCATACCTGAACACTTCCATCCGCTCGATACTATTTGAAACGAGACTCGTCCGACAAGGCAACATGTTTCCAGTCATGGTCAAATGGCTTTAACCACTATGGGACTTAACATCTGAGGTCATCAGTCCCCTAGACTTGGATCTGCTTAAACCTGACTAACCTAAGGACATCACACACATCCATGTTTGAGGCAGAATTCCAACCTGGGGCCGTAGCAGTAGCGTGGTTACGGACTGAAGCGCCTAGAATCGCTCGGCCACAGCGGCCGGCTTTCGAGTCATTTACAATCTAACGTTGGTGTTGACTGGCCCAGGTGAGGCGTAAAGTTTTTTGTCGTGCAGTCATCAGGAGCAGATGAGTGGGCCTTTGGCTCCGAAAGCCCATATCGGTGATGCATCGTTGAATCGTTAGCATGCTGACACCTGTTGATGGCCCGTAGCAATTTGCGGAATGGTTGCACTTCTGTCAACTTAACGACTCTCTTCAGTCACCGTTGGTCCCGTTCTTAAAGGATCTTCTTCCGGCCGCAGCAATGTCGGAAATTTGATATTTTACCTGATTGCTGATATTCACGATACACTCGTGAAATGGTCGTACGGGAAAATCCCCAATTCATCGCCACCTCGGAAATGCTGTGTCCCATCGCTCGTGCGTCGGCTGTAACACCACGTTCAAACTCACTTAAACCTTGGTAAACTGCCATTATAGCAGCAGTAACCGATCTAACAACTTCGCCAGACACGTATTGTCTTAAACAGGCGTTGTCGACCGCAGCGCCGTATTCTGCCTGTTCACATATCTCTGTATTTGAGTAAGCATGATTATACCAGTTTCTTTGCCACTTCAGTGCAATACGCTTGGTTTGGCCTGGAGTGCTCTCTTTTAGTTTGTTAGTTTGCTTTTTATGTCCTTGTTTCGTTCGTTAGGGATTATTTTGATTCCAAGGTAGCAGAATTTCTTAATCGTTTACCGCCCATCGGGCTCAGAGGCCCGTCCGTGATGCTTAATATCGTAAGTAGGCTGTTTCTATGTAAGTAGGCTGTTTAGGTTTTTTTATTGGTAACGCCACCTCTGTATGAAAATCACTGGCTGTGCTGTGTGCAGTCTGTGGCTGCTTTGCATTGTTGTAATACTCGCCATTGTAGTGTTGGGCAGCGGCAGCTCGATGTGAACAGCGCGTAGCGTTGCACAGTTGGAGGTGAGCCGCCAGCAGTGGTGGATGTGGGGAGAGAGATGGCGGAGTTTTGAAATTTGTCATGAACTGCTATATTTATATATGATGATATCAAGGTAAATACATTGTTTGTTCTCTATTAATATCTTTCATTTGCTAACTATCCCTATCAGTAGTTAGTGCCTTCCGTAGTTTGAATCTTTTATTTAGCTGGCAGTAGTGGCACTCGCTGTATTGCAGTAGCTTGAGCAGCGAAGATTTTTGTGAGGTAAGTGATTTGTGAAAGGTATAGTTTAATGTTAGTCAGGGCCATTCTTTTGTGGGGAATTTTGAAAGTCAGATTGCGTTGCGCTAAAAAATATTGTGTGTCAGGTTAAGCACAGTCATGTATAAATGTTCAAAGGGGACGTTTCATAAGTTATTGTGATCTTTTATGTATGTACTCATGTCATAATTCCACTGATGTATATGTTTATTTCTATTCTGTTGTAAAGCCGGTACTACAAATGTTATCTGTATTATTATGTCTTTAATGATGTATTTGTACCTTTGTAATTGTATTCTTATGTTATAAAATTGTAATTGACACCAGTTCATCAAATTAAGTAATTTGTAAGTTACATTTCACTGCACACGTTTCTGTTGGTCATAGTATATGGACAATATGTGAGAAGTAGGGACTGTTAGTGTTTGCACGTGTGTTGATAATTCAGCAAGGGACTGGATAACAGCATTGCTGGTTCTAAGGACAATTCCAAAAACTTTGTGAGTGCACAAGTGGTGGTTATGGACTTGCTATATTATCCGCAAGACTCTTCGATGGTGATTGTGCACCTGCACAGTCACAACACATGGCTGCTGGCCATCTCTATAAGGACTACAGTGGGTCTGCATCTTTGATGGCCCACCAATACCATTATTTCTACAAGGACTACAGTGGGTCTACATCTTTGATGATCCATCAATACCATTATTTCTACAAGGACTGCAGTGGGTCTGCACCTCTGGTGGCCCACCAATACCGTAATCTCTACCAGGACTACAGTGGGTCTGCTCTGTGATGACCTACCTACCAATATTCTTCAAAACGTCGAGTGACTCTGCTGTGGGTTTGCTCTGTTGTGGCCCATTACCTGTATGCATGTCAAGAGTCAGCACTGTCTTTCCGCTGGAAGGACAACACTACTTCTTCAAGACTGCATGGAAATCCACTACTTCTGTGTGCATTTTCTTTTACTGCTCAGACTTTGAGAAAAACTCTGCATTTTTACTGTGATGAACAATCTGGACTGTCTTTATGGACTGTGAGAAATTTTTAGCTTTTGACCAACATTGTATCAATAAGTGTGTGCATTTGATATCTTTGTTATTGTAATTATGAAAAAAATTTTCAAATCTGTATTGGGCACTGCCCAAACCAATTTGTAAAATTTTTTGTGGGGAGCATGGGGGCTATGTAAGTAGGCTGTTTCTATGTAAGTAGGCTGTTTAGGTTTTTTTATTGGTAACGCCACCTCTGTATGAAAATCACTGGCTGTGCTGTGTGCAGTCTGTGGCTGCTTTGCATTGTTGTAATACTCGCCATTGTAGTGTTGGGCAGCGGCAGCTGGATGTGAACAGCGCGTAGCGTTGCACAGTTGGAGGTGAGCCGCCAGCAGTGGTGGATGTGGGGAGAGAGATGGCGGAGTTTTGAAATTTGTCATGAACTGCTATATTTATATATGATGATATCAAGGTAAATACATTGTTTGTTCTCTATTAATATCTTTCATTTGCTAACTATCCCTATCAGTAGTTAGTGCCTTCCGTAGTTTGAATCTTTTATTTAGCTGGCAGTAGTGGCACTCGCTGTATTGCAGTAGCTTGAGCAGCGAAGATTTTTGTGAGGTAAGTGATTTGTGAAAGGTATAGTTTAATGTTAGTCAGGGCCATTCTTTTGTGGGGAATTTTGAAAGTCAGATTGCGTTGCGCTAAAAAATATTGTGTGTCAGGTTAAGCACAGTCATGTATAAATGTTCAAAGGGGACGTTTCAATATCTTCTCTGTTAGTGACAATATATTTTATTCTATTGAAACTTTATGACTGTTCGTAACTCGTCAAGTTAGTCATTATTTTGGACAAAAATTATAAAAACCTACCTATGGCTTTGTGTTAAAGTGTTGCTGCGCCTTTCCTTACGAACGCGCCGCGTACCCGAGATTTCAGAAGCAATTTTTCAACAATTAGTCAGTCTGCACTGCATCTGTTACGTCATCTGCCATTGCTGACTTGCGCTGTTATTCTTTCAGTGTTCAGTGGTCCTCCTTGTGATAAGCACATATTTATTTTTGTACATTGTTTCATAACAGTTGTCTGTTATACAAACTGAAAATGTTGCGGAGAGAGGGCTATAGTCAATGAGGTAAGGGAACTATTGGGGCAGTCTTCTGATTCTGAAAATCCACCTATTCAATGTGAATCGTCCAGTGCTGATGATGGTGAGGTACATACCTATAGACCTACAAGAAGATGGCTATCATGAAGTATCCCTTTACGAAGATGGAGAAGAACAATTTAGTGCAAACTCTATTCAGTGTTATTGTTTTCTTGTAATGGGAATGAAAAACGGGCTACAACTCTTCAAGATGAAATTTCTGGTAGTCAGAGCAAAAAGGATGTATTGAAAGAACACCAGGAACCTACAAGTTACTCGATTAGAAACTGTGATAATGAAGAACCTTGCTTTATGTTGGTCTTTCGTGTACCCCTCACTGACAAAGTCTATGTGTGGACCAACGAGGATAGTCGAATCATTTACGAGGACTGGGTGGATATAGAGATGCATAAAATGAGAAAGATCTTTGGCGTTCTGATACTGACTGGAGTTTACAAGTCAAGAAATAAAGGTATCAAATAGCATTGGTGTGTTGGGAATGCCCGACCAGTATTCAATGAAATTATGTCTCGCAACAGCTTCAGTACTGTTCTGAGGGCATTCCTCTTTGAAAATGGTGTAGCCCGAAGCGATCATAGGCCAAGACAAATTGGAACCAATCAGATAAGTTGTGGGAAATTATCGTTAAGGACGCCTACATTCCAAGATGGTGCGTGACTGTGAATGAGCAGTTGGTCACATTTCGAGAGGTCGCTGCCCATTTGGGCAATACATCTTGCCAAAACCCGCTAGACACAGAATAAAGTACTGGGTAATTTGTGACAGTGTATCAAGCTGCTGCTGGAAGATGAAAGGGTATTTGGGGAAGGAGGAAGGAACCAGAGCCGTGTGTCTTGAGGAGGATGTTGGAAAACCCTGGTGACTGAACTTGAAAAGTCTGATCGTAATATTACCTGTGATAATTTTTTTTTACATCTCTCGACCTAGCTCACTATTTGTTGTCAAGAGATTTGACACTAGTCGGTACTATAAAAAAAGGAGGTGAACTGCCTGCCGATTTTATTACACCCACAGGACATGAAGTATACTCTAAATTATGTGGTTTTTAACCAGATATGATGATAGCGTCTTATGTTCCTAAGAAAAACGAAGTTGTTACCATCCTTAGATCTCTTCATGACGAAGCAATGGTGTCATCATCATAAGTAAAGAAGCCTGACGTTAACATGACATACAGTGCTACAAAGGGCGTTTTGAACACCATGGACTATTCGAAGTATAGATTGAGCAAGAAGGAAGAGAAAGGGCCGACAAAACCTTCTATCGTGTATTGATTTATCGTAAATGGTGCTTCAATTGTCAAGCGGTATATCACAACAGCCACTCTGGTGCCGTAAGACAAAGTGGTTGACGCCCACAAGATCTTCAGTTTTCTTTTCCAATGTTCTGTATATAATCATTGTCAGCAGCTTGAATGCATGAAACATTAAGCTGACTGTGAGATGGTTCTCTCATTAATCTGCCCTTGCTACGATCGTGATTGATATTTTTCTGAAATTAGTATGGTATCTCACCAGTGTCATTTATTCTACGTTCCAGTTGACCTAGACTATTGTGTGTCTCCTCCCCCAATGATTTGAGTAATTCCGAATGAATATTACGCCACGTTTGACCACAAGGCTTCCAAAGCTCAGTTAAACTGTAGTATTGCTTCCCCATATCCACTACCATGTCGTCTCGCATCATGTCGCCAGTTAAGTCCATCGCCTCGAAATGGCCTGGATTCCCATTTCAGAGGACGACTGTTCAAATCGGTGTCCGACCATCATGATTTAGGTTTCCCGTCCTTTCCCTAAATGGCTCCAGACAAATGCCAGGATGATTCCTTTGAGTAGGGTACGGCCGATTTCCTTCCCATTCTTTCTCAGTCCGATCTTGTGCTCCATCTCTAATGATCTCATTGGCGACGAGACGTTGAACTCTAATCCTGTTGCGTTTTTCTTTCGAAGAGGTCTTCAATGTAATCTCTCAGCCTACCCGCTGTCTCTTCTGTGGTTTACACTGGAATTCTCTTTACACTCTCAGTACTGACTGACGTTCCTGCTTTTAATTTCACGAAAGGTTATTTTGACTTTTCTATATAGTGAAGAAGCCTTTCCAGCGACCGTAACATTCTCGATTTCTCAGTATTTTTCCTACAGCCACTTCACTAAAGCTTCCTTGCTCATCCTAACTATTTCAATCGTCGGTGGCATGTTAGTCTACTCCTGTCTTTCCCCAGACCTTTTTCTACTTTCTTCTTTCGTCGACCAATTGTAAATTTTCTTCTGCTGTCCTAGGTTTCTTCACAATTGCTTACTTCTACAACATCTGTCTTTCCAACTTCTGTAATTGCCCAGTTTATATACGTTAATGCCTCTTCCACTGACCTGTCTACTGTGGTATTCATTATTGCTGCCTTAGAGAACTTCAAAAGCATCTCATCATTTCTCAGTTTTTCAATATCCAATTCCTCTCAACTGCTTATCTTCTGGGCTACACTCTTACACTTCTCTCTACTATCCATCGTAACTAAATTGTAATCTGAGTATATAGTTTCATGTATACCTCCTTCTCCTGAGAATCTTGATAGGTATATGCACTACTGCTTGGTGAAATTTATTGCAGAACTCTTGTTTTTATCCTCTCTGATACCTACTATCAAGGCTTTGTTATTCCATTCCTTCCCTTACTTCCGTTCTCCAATCCATCATGATTATTAGATTATCATCTCATTTTAATTCGACTTCATTATCCTTCTCAACCTCTTTATTACCTGCTAGTGACGTCGGCATGTGTATGTGAAGTACTTTCGTTAGCGTACGTTTGTAGTCGATTCTATCGAGAAATGTTAGTAGTAACCCACTCTCTGTCCTACCTTCCTACTCCCCTTCCACCATTTCATGCTGCTGTTGATATTACACTATATTCATTAGACTTGAAATCTTTATTTTCTTTCCATTTCACTCCAGTGATTCCCCCAACATCTAGACCGTGTCTTAGCATTACCATATTCAGATATTCTATGTTCAAGATTCTGATATTCCACGCTGTAGAATGTTACCCTTTATTTGGTTGATCGTTTTCTCATTATCATAATCCCCTTGGTAGACCTTCCCACAGACCTAAATGGGGGACTAACCAAGAATCTTTAGCTAGTGGAGGCATCATCGTGGCTTTTACAGTTACAGTTCTGTAGATGTAAGTGATTTGTGCTTAATATAATGGTTTCCAATGCCTTTGCATCCTCATGCCGTTGATCATTGATAATTCGTCCACCATTTTGTCCGCTCCTCTGCTCTTTTTGATCTGCCCGTTGGCAGAACGAAGGCGACTCCTTGTTTAGGATATCTTCGGACGCCATTGCTAAAGATTTTTTCCTTCCTATTTTAAACATTGGATGCGATCAAGCCCGGTACCCAGAACGGTTCGATTACTTGACACGACATCATAAAAATTTGTTTGAAGTAGTTTATTGACTAAACTGTTGTCCAAATAATATAATTTCGTTTCCTCCACCTCCACAGTACCTGTGTGTCTGACGTGTTTTCTCAGATACTATACATGCGTCCCGCGTTCAACACATCTTGAACCACTGATTTAATATTTATACGGGTTTTTGAAAAGTTACGTCAGATCAGTTTTGTGGAAATTCCTTTGATGTTGCGCTCTCAATTACAAAAAAACCGTACGAGTTCCTCTTGAGCAGCGCCGACTGTTGTGGATATCTCGACGAGTCTGCTTTCAGGCTGTGATTGGAGTATTTACTACACATTACGTCAGGGTTTTAAAATTTCGCCTTGCTCGTAGTACATATGGCCGTATCACGGAATTACTCAAGCAACTGACGCAAGAACTGTCTAAAATGATGCAACTGTTATCCATCTTAAAATAATAGTTTAAATTTACAGAAATCGCTAGTTCGTATAACCTTCGTCGCTTCTGCAGCATAATTCGCTCAAGACCCACAGGACAATATTAACGGATATACATTATGGTACAGGCACTCGCTGATCACTAGCTGCATACGCGAAAAGAAAGGAAAAATACAGAAACAAATAAAGAAATGGCGCAGTTTCAGTACCCTCATAGGTTATGGTCCACAAAATCACAAATACAGTTGTGAGCCTATACACGCTTGACGAGGAGTGTCAAGGTCTCCCTGGTAAAGGAAAGTACATTTGTTTACTCTCGACGTCTTTATCAATATTGGTGTGAATCACTCATTACTGAATGTCACATGTGGACGGACTACTTTCAACCGTCAGACTTACGAGAAGGCGCCATCCTACTTTCCATGCAACTGGCGTTCGGTTAACTCACTTATTTACTGTTTTGGATGGCAAGAGAGGAAACGTGTGGCAATCTCTCCCACCTAATTTCCAAGTACCCGAAAGAATACAAGTAGAAATATTTATGTGTCGAACGCGTCAGAACTTATCTAAAGTATACATCATACGTAATTATGGGATCCTATAACTGGATCTGACCCTCCCGCAGCGAGAGAGGTGGCGCAGTGGTTAGAACACTGGACTCGCATTCGGGAGTACGACGGTTCAAACCCGAGTCCACCCATCCTGATTTAGGTTTTCCATGATTTCCCTAAATCGCTTCAAGCAAATTCCACGGTGGTTCCTTTGAAAGGGTACAGCCGACTTCCTTTCCCAGTCTTTCCGAATCCGATGAGGCCGTTGACCTCGCTGTTTGGTCCCCTTCCCCGAACTATCCAACCAGGTAACTGTCCGCCATTTTATCCATAAAGTGTAGGATATTCGTAATTGTTTACATGTGAGTCACTATGGGAGTGGAGATTTCTAACTAAATGTAATGAAGAACTGGTCGTAAATATCGGTAGCTGCTCAGCTGTTTTCTGGACAAATCATTGAAAAATTGATTTTTGCATGTTTAGATTTCCAAGTGACCCAGCTCGAAGAAAGATTTGAGACGTAAATAGCCGCAGAGACAAATGGGGACCAGAAACAGGCGCTCAATTGTGTGTTGTAAGAATATACTACTTGCTTACTTATAACCACATGGAAGCCAGATATACAAAACTGTTTCCAGACATTCCTCTATCACTTCGTCACTGAGTTGCACTAACCTATCATGAAGTATGTCAAAATGAATACTGGTTAAATGATAGACAAAACTATTAATAAAAATTCGATTCACTGTAATATAAAATTATGCTTTTTCCCCGTCTGTACAATAAAAATACCACATTTCTTAAAGTACCTACTTATGATTAAAAGATAAACACCGGTTTTGAAAGCGCGTACATATGGTCAAAAACTAATAACGTGTCACAGATTTTTATTGCATAGCACTGTTAATTGAAGACACGGAACCGTGTTCTTAACTCATTACGTTTAATATTTAAAAAGTAACACGCAAGTTTCAACCATACGTTTCTATACCCGTGTAATTTTAGACTTCAGTTTTGTGTTTTATGATTTAATTACTGCTCTGTACACTCTGTACATTCAGTATCTCAAAATTTTTTAAGAAATGTTGTAAAACGTGGCGTGAATAGTTTAACCACCCACTAGGTAAAATTTGCCGACCCGTAGATTAGGACAAAACATGGCGGACGATTTGGCCTATTATATGAGAGTTGCAATGGAACCAATAAGTTCATCAACTCAACCTACAATGTTGATACTTTGTCCAGGTAGTCCTTCGTAGAGCTTTCTATTTTTATTTTTTTGGCTTCTTACGGAGTTCTACACCAAGCCGCGATTGGCAGTGTTTCGAGAGTATTACTATACGCTTTTCTATATTTGTATCGTATGATAAAGAGGGTAATGTAGGTGGAGCGTCGCGTTTAACTATTATGACATGCGTGGTAACCATCGGAGTACTGAGTGAGATCTGACACCCTGGGGTGATTTGGTACTGAGTGAGATCGGACGTCCTGGGATGGTTTGGGAGAGATGTCACAAGTCTTTAACGTGAAGACTCACGCATGCTGTAGCGACCTAAGTAGTCACTGCGGTCGCATTACCATGCAGGGTACTGGGTGGTTGGCTACCTGTTGCCTGGGGCTGTGGTGGCGTTTGTCGCCTGGCTGGAATGCAATTAGGCCCACACACAGGGGCCGGCCGGCCGTGTGACGCGATGTGTTCGTCCGCTTGTCGCCGCTGTGTAGTCAGCTGTGGCGACGCGAGCTCACTTAGTGCAGTTGTCCCAAGCACTACAACAGCATTTACTGACATGTTGAGTGCCATTCTTCATCCAGCACACTGAAAATTTTTTTTTCCGCACTTCTGCCGTCTCTCACATTATAGGGACGCCGTACACCTCGTGACGTCATTGACCGTGGTAGACAACGCTATCCGACGTACATACGTACACCTCCTCCAGTAACATATTCCTTAAACTGTTACATTATCTCCATCCTTTGAACCGAGAGATGGCGTAGCAATTACATCTCTGTTACCAGAGTCCTGATTTGACTTGTCTGCTTTTAGACCGCTCTCAAAAAACCTCTGAACCAGCATTTGGACTAGAATGTACACAGCGCTTGACATCTATGTTTTATCTCTTGGGTGCAGTGACCTGGAATCTTTTTAATTTTTATTTAAATTGCTCTGTTTATTTATGTATTTAAATGAATTATAAAAATTAATTTTCCGAATCGATCCAAACTTGGAAGCGTGTCACAGTGTAGCAGCTGCAGGGTTATCGTATTTTTCGGATTCATACTCTGCAAAATTTTTACTGACATTTCCGAACATTCAAAAAGTATCAAGTATTAAGAGTAACCAATGGCATGGAACTCACAGTCGGCTGGCGGACTTAGAAGTAAGTAAGCACCATTCTAACGTTTTTAGAGCTCGTGACAGTCTTTTAACGATGCTGCTTTTGAACTGTTCGTTGAATAGATAAGCAGCGGAAAAATGGTCCTATCGGAGAACAAAAAATGCGAATATTTTACTTTTTTTTTAATAAAGAATCTGACTGAAAAGTGGGGTACCAGCTGTTTCAATCTATCTTCCTCAGCACTTTCAAAAACATTTTTCAAAAATATTTACTCTTTTTTTTAAACGTGCAATTCACCTGGAACTCCCACATGCTCAGGTAAATGCAACTCACTCACACCCACTAATCTATTGCCGTAATTCGCTCATACCCATCCAGTATAAATAACCCTTTCTCCCTCACTCATTCAACCCAACTCATTGTTGTTTTCTTTTGGCGTCTATCTGTTATTGTCTGTTGAGCAACAGCCACAGTTCTCTTTGTCCTGTCGTACTACTATAGTCTCCTCTCGATGTAAATGTCTCCGTCTTGCTCTCTGTTACTGCTAATATCTCATTCCTTCCTTCCTGCTGTTGTTGTATCTTCTCACTGTCACTGTCTCCCTCTTCATCGTTGTCTTTGTCGTATACTCTGTTTCTTATTATCACTGGCTCTCACCCACTTCCACTCTCCGGTTCTCTTTAATCCTCTCCCAGTGGCACTGCCTCTTTCACTCTTTTCCTGGCACTGTTCTGTGACTGTCAACACTGTCCCACTACTACTTTGTTTCTTTCCTCTCACACTGCCATTGTCTCCTCCGCCCTCTCTATAGCACAACCACAGTCTACTATGTTTCAGTATTCCTTACTATTCCGGCTCTTACCCAGTGCC
Organism: Schistocerca americana; assembly: GCF_021461395.2. NCBI lineage: Eukaryota > Metazoa > Arthropoda > Insecta > Orthoptera > Acrididae > Schistocerca > Schistocerca americana. The sequence goes on along the minus strand of NC_060124.1, from coordinate 60,289,152 downwards.
ACTGTGTTCTTCTGTCTCAGCATAAAGAAGCGGAGAAATTTTTAAAGGTGCTGAAGAAGATACAACGAGGCAGCTAGTACCCCAGACAGTGTGTCAAATAAACTGGAACATATTCGCATTTCTTCTACTCTGAGAGGACCATCTTTTCTCTGGTTCCCTTCGCGTTCCTGCTGCAGCAGGGCACGTAACTCATATGAATAGAAATGTGCTGAATAGCAAAATTTAAACGATTTACTAATGTGAAACTGAAATATGTGAAACTAATTTTTACCTCAGAGCGGATTTTACGTGGAAAAAAATTTTGTTTGTGGTTAAATACTAAAACATGGGGTTTCCAGATGATAATGGAGACACTTTACAACATATTTCTCCGTGCTATGTCACTTTATAAACTACATTGTCACCTCACACCGGACGTGCCCATTTTACGTGTACAAGTAGCATAATTTGAGCCTCTCTAACTCGGAAACGGATAAAAATCTGCAGAAACTTTTAGGTGTCTTTCGTGATCGGTATCTTAGAAACGCATCAAAAAAATTACAGCTATTTGGTGTGCATAGCCGTCTCGGAGCCCGCGGCTGAAGTGTGGTACCCAAAAAACAAATTTTTGAGGTGTTTCTTGTTAATGGACAAAGACATCAGAAAACGGGGAGATGAATCCTCTAGATAATTGATTGGAGACTGTTCGATAAATTTTGAGCACCTTACTGTAATTATTTATTATTTATATTTCGCCTCATACCGGATGTTACGTGTAGAAGTAGAGTAATTATTTCGCCTCATACCGATTTTTACGTGTACAAGTAAGAACCTCTGTATCTTGGAAATGGATAAAGATATCAAGAGAATTTTCATTTCTGCTTGGGATCGGAACCTTAGAAATATTTGATGTACATAGCCATCTTAGGCTGCTAGGCTACCTTTGGTCCGCTGGTAACGGTGAAAATATGATAAAAAAAATTTGTGGGTTTTTCCGATGAACGGCTCACGAAGTAACAGTGCCTCCGTAAGTCCAATGAAGTACATGGGAAACCACATCACATGCAAACAGAACCAACGGATTTTATCCATTTGTCTAAGCAGGAGGAAGTGTGCAATATTCATACTTTGACCTTGTACTGCAGGATACTAAAACGATCCTTCGTTAGGTATACAAACAGTCTCTGCCCAAGGGCTATGCAAAACGCTTGATCACATCTTTTTACCAACAACAGAACCTGAGATATGAGCACCAGAAAATCCCGTTTTGACGCCCGATGTTTCCGAACATATTGGATACGCATGCTGTCGCATTTATATCGATATCTATAGAGAATAGTTAGCCTTCAGTAAGGTTCAATTAATCGAAGCAATATTACTGAGCTGCAAACACAATAACTTTAACAGCCAATAGTTAATCTGTGAAACGGTTTAATAACCAGACATGATTGACAAGCATCAACAGTAAAATTAACTTTATAACGCTTATTAACTTCCTACATACAGTGCAATTTTTTTCCTTCCTGTTACGATTTATAGTCCTGCAATACTCTCACTTGAGTAAAACTAAATCATAACTCCGAAGTGTAACTGGTTTTAGTACAGGGTCTGTCGTCATTCTCTTTTGATGTAAAATAAAATCTGATCTTTAAAGTAACTTTGAGATACCAATGCTGTTTCAGTATTTCAGAACTAACATCATGTCTGAGCAGCCATGATCTCAGTTGTCATAATGAGACAGTCTAGATCACTGACAAACTGCCTGTTAGCTTCTGTTCGGCTGACGTTCGTCTGATGATATTTGTCACGTTTCGCCAGCACCAGTGGCTGGCATTGTCTGAAAGGTGAGAGAGGACATTAAATGAACTTACTTCTTCCGTCGTTGGTCAAAGCGTTGATACAATCTCCTTTCAATAGAAGCGCAGTACAAAATTGTTAAGGATTTCGTGCCCACTTGCTGACAAACTGCCTATTGGATTCTGTATCGGATTCTTCGGCTGACGTTCGTCTGATGATTTTTCTGAAGGGACCCACTTGCAATGCCGGGAATATACCGCATACTATGCACGTGCGGAAAAGTTTCTGTTGGAATGACTGGACGATCAATTAAGACCAGGATCACAGAACATAAGCAACGTTGCAGGTTGAGGCAGGTGGAAAATTGGCTGCGGCAGACCACGAGCTATGTGAGACCGACCACGTAGTAAAAATCGCCGACATTGAAGTTCTGGATCGATAGAACTACCACACCCACTTGTTCTGAGAAGCTATAGAAATACACTCCTGGAAATGGAAAAAAGAACACATTGACACCGGTGTGTCAGACCCACCATACTTGCTCCGGACACTGCGAGAGGGCTGTACAAGCAATGATCACACGCACGGTACAGCGGACACACCAGGAACCGCGGTGTTGGCCGTCGAATGGCGCTAGCTGCGCAGCATTTGTGCACCGCCGCCGTCAGTGTCAGCCAGTTTGCCGTGGCATACGGAGCTCCATCGCAGTCTTTAACACTGGTAGCATGCCGCGACAGCGTGGACGTGAACCGTATGTGCAGTTGACGGACTTTGAGCGAGGGCGTATAGTGGGCATGCGGGAGGCCGGGTGGACGTACCGCCGAATTGCTCAACACGTGGGGCGTGAGGTCTCCACAGTACATCGATGTTGTCGCCAGTGGTCGGCGGAAGGTGCACGTGCCCGTCGACCTGGGACCGGACCGCAGCGAGGCACGGATGCACGCCAAGACCGTAGGATCCTACGCAGTGCCGTAGGGGACCGCACCGCCACTTCCCAGCAAATTAGGGACACTGTTGCTCCTTGGGTATCGGCGAGGACCATTCGCAACCGTCTCCATGAAGCTGGGCTACGGTCCCGCACACATGTTAGGCCGTCTTCCGCTCACGCCCCAACATCGTGCATCCCGCCTCCAGTGGTGTCGCGACAGGCGTGAATGGAGGGACGAATGGAGACGTGTCGTCTTCAGCGATGAGAGTCGCTTCTGCCTTGGTGTCAATGATGGTCGTATGCGTGTTTGGCTCCGTGCAGGTGAGCGCCACAATCAGGACTGCATACGACCGAGGCACACAGGGCCAACACCCGGCATCATGGTGTGGGGAGCGATCTCCTACACTGGCCGTACACCACTGGTGGTCGTCGAGGGGACACTGAATAGCGCACGGTACATCCAAACCGTCATCGAACCCATCGTTCTACCATTCCTAGACCGGCAAGGGAATTTGCTGTTCCAACAGGACAATGCACGTCCGCATGTATCCCGTGCCACCCAACGTGCTCTAGAAGGTGTAAGTCAACTACCCTGGCCAGCAAGATCTCCGGATCTGTCCCCCATTGAGCATGTTTGGGACTGGATGAAGCGTCGTCTCACGCGGTCTGCACGTCCAGCACGAACGCTGGTCCAACTGAGGCGCCAGGTGGAAATGGCATGGCAAGCCGTTCCACAGGACTACATCCAGCATCTCTACGATCGTCTCCATGGGAGAATAGCAGCCTGCATTGCTGCGAAAGGTGGATATACACTGTACTAGTGCCGACATTGTGCATGCTCTGTTGCCTGTGTCTATGTGCCTGTGGTTCTGTCAATGTGATCATGTGATGTATCTGATCCCAGGAATGTGTCAATAAAGTTTCCCCTTCCTGGGACAATGAATTCACGGTGTTCTTATTTCAATTGCCAGGAATGTACATAAGCAGGAGAATAGCTTCAACAGAGAAAGAAAGCCTGAAGGTAAACGAATCCTAGCTTCCCGTGCTGCAGCGAAAGACGTCACAGATAGCAAGAGAAGCGCACCGGAAATGACCGCTGAGAAAACCTTGGACGTTGGTGCGCCAGGTACATATAGTCTGCCGTCGCGAGTTCGGGTCCAGTCCACCACCAGCAATGGACGGTGAAATTTTGACAATGCCAGCCACTCGTGCTGGCGAAACGTGGGAAAAATCATCAGACGAACATCGGCCGAAGAACCCGAAATAGAAGCCAATAGGCAGTTTGTATACAAGTGGGCACGAAAGCCTCCACAGTCTAGATCTATTCCTCTTTGCTTACGATTACTGGTTCGGATGTGCTCAGCAGAACTCCTTCAGATATGGCAGCGCAATGTGCAGTTTGTCAACAGTTGTATGAATGATATGAGCTTTATGTCATTCTGACCCCTGTTGACGAACATAACCTTTTGTCACCATATCTGTTGAAGATCTCCTGAATAGAAACCGGAAATCATTAATAATTAGCCTAGTTTTGTTACTTATTGTGAAGTTAAGTAGCACGCAAGATGTTCACCTAACGATTCTTCGAACTGAAGACAGCCACAACCTTAGGCGTCCTCAATTGGTGGCGAGAGGGGACAACTACCCCTTTTGTCCATTACAAATTTCTCACAAATTTATAGCAATGATGGACTGAGAGTGAACTAAACTACAGATTTAACATTGACGAGTGCGATAGAAGTACAGTGACTTTAGTAGTCATTACATGTCTTGGCTGTTTTTGGTTGTCATTGACCACAGGACATTTTTCAGGTTTCTTCACACGACGGCGGTTTCTGCGGTCTTTTGAAGTCAGATTTATTGCGAATCTGCACAGAATTGTTTCAAAATAAAGCCAGTCTTTTCTCTGTTACTACGAGTAAAGCATCTAGTCAGCTGCAGAAAGCAATTGCCCAGCATCATGACGTGAAGATACTTAGAACAAGATAAAGTGAGGATACAATTAGTTTTATGTACTGCTGATCAGATTTGATTCTCTAAGGAATACACGTTTCCAACAGCATAAACTACAATAAAAGTGTGGATTTTAGTATCTTGAATCCGTTTGTGAAATTTCCTGTTGACTACAATGGCGACAACAACAACAACCAAGAACACAGATGCCAGCAATTAAGATCCAACGCGCATGTTGTTAATCAGTAATACACAAGAACTGTGGTAAATCTTTCTAATACAATTTAATCTGACTTATCTTAGACTGAATATAAAGTTAGAAAATACATATGAATCACAACTTTAAATATTGTAAAAATCAGGAGGGAGCTTAGCAGTGATAACAGAGCCCCCTCTGGTGACCAAAAAGGTCACTTTCTGAGAGCCGTCACACTAAACGTTTGTCTGAAAAGGGATGTCACCATTACTCCTCGCCGATGCCGAGGAGTACAAGTTCGAACAGGGAAAAATTGCCTCAATCCGGCTTGTACATGTCTTGGGGGTAATAAACGATGAGTAAGAACTGCACCACCAGAAGGAACCTAAGCATCTGACACCAACCATTTTGTCTGCATGACAGGGATTGACCGTCTGTCGTCAATAGTATACAGGATGTCCCAAAATGATCTGTACACTCCCTGAAACAGAATCTTGCATTAATTAAGCAGAAAGAAATATTTTTGTGGCTAATAATTCAGAAGACAGCGAAAAACATAGCGTCTTCCATTTGTTCCGTGAACTGGAAATAAACATGCCGTTATCGCTTGAGAAGCGACAGTGGGTACCACATGAAAACAAAATATTAGTAAAGTTCGACAACGTTGGCGATTTCAGTCTGGAAGACGCTTAACAATTATAAGAATCCGAGACAAATTATAAGTCACTGGAACTGAGCGTGATGTCAGGAATGGACGCAGCCGAAGGAGATATTCGGCAGTCAATGACAGTGTTAATGCAGTGACTCAGGCGTCCTCGAATATGTCTGTGGGACAACCCTCGCATGAAACTGGGATAATCAAAATCACCGTTCGTAGAATTTAGAAGACTCAGTGACAGAAACCTTACACTCCGACACTTTTACGTGCTCTGAACAAGGAAGATCCTGAGTTTTGTGAGTGGCTCATACGGGTGTTTGAAGAGTATCAACCTTTTCAGGAGCTAATTCTTTGGCCGCATGAAGCGATCTTTAAACGTAACGGGGAAATTAACCACCACAACTGCGTGCGTTGGGCTAAATAAAACTCATACGTAACTGAAAGAAGGTGTGTTAAATTTAATCAGGAATATCCTCCTGGTGTGGCGTGTCGTCTATAGGGCTAATGGGACCGTACTTCTTTGAAGAGAATTTCACAGGTGAGATCTAGAGTTTTGGTGCGTGATAACTCCATGTCTTAAAGACATTGTTGACAATGTTGAACATTACGTTCAACAAGATGAGGCTCCACCTCACTTTCAACTTTATGTGATGGAATTTCTTGATCGCACGTACCTTTCGAGATGGGAAGGACGTAGAGGAAGAGCAGTGGAGAATCCAGGTTCGTCACCGGTTTTATGCCATTTGGACTTCTTTTGGGTACAACAAACACTGGATGATGTAAGAGAAGAAATTCGATAAGTGTGGGAGGCTTTTCCATTTGAAACAATACCGTAGGTTCAAATGGTTCAAATGCCTCTGAGCACTATGGGACTTAACATCTCAGGTCATCAGTCCCCTAGAACTTAGAACTACTTAAACCTATCTAACCTACGGACATCACACACATCCATGCCCGAGGCAGGATTCGAACCTGCGACCGTAGCGGTCGCGCGGTTCCAGACTGAAGCGCCTAGAACCGCTCGGCCACAAAGGCCGGCAATACCGTAGGTATTTCCGCTATAAGTTTTTGTCAAAGATGAATTGTGGCGGAGAGTGGTCATTTTAAGCATATGTCATCATCAGTCACATTTTAATGTATGTTACGCCAAAGTTTTCATTTCCACTTGCTTCAATTGAAGAGATATTCTGTTTCAAAGAGTGTACATCTTATGTTGGGACAGCCTGTATGGTTATCGTTGGAGCATATAACATTCGTGTACTTGTAAATGTCAACAACTGGGAACAGTTTGTACTGCTAGCGCACACGTTTTGGAGTTGGTTACTTCATACAGAAACCAGAAACTCGTAGAGTTTAAACAGATAGACTGGAACGCCACGGTACGGAACATGTTGTAGATCACTCTGAACAGCAGCCACTGCGTCAGGGATGATTTAGGGTTGAATAACTGCTTTTTATATATGCAAAAAACAAAGTTTCACATTTCAGCGGGTTAAAGATCGACGGCGTGAGGAGAAATTTGCAAACCGCCTTCGAAGAGTGACTGGTGCTACATCGTACCAGATCTATGTGTTCCCCTGATACGTCATCCAATGAAATATCTGGGATGTTGGTGAACCGTAGATTATACGTCTGGGTCCTCCGGCAACCACTGCTGTCCACTTGTGAGTTGCGTACAAAGTATTGGGCCAAATTCACTGAGAACATATCAGTGTTCCTCTAATTCTATATCATATCTCTAAGAGATCCTGTTCGCAGCACATGGAGGCTTCACTCAGAAAAATAGCTTTTAATGATAAAACTCGGAAAATGCTGAAGAAGCGGAGACTGTTGCACTCTCTGTCTAAAAAGAACGTACAAATGACGCCAGACCAAAGGTGGTAGAAATTCGTGCGTCTATAAAGGGATCCATGCGCGAAACTTACAGTGACTTCCATCATCATATCTCATTAAGGATCTTGCTTAGAACCCGTGCAATTTCTGGTGCTACGTAATTTCGCTAAGCAAGTAGAAGGCTTCTATCCAACACACGTTGCCAAGTCTATTGTCGAAGCAGATGACAGCGAGAATAAAGCTGAAGTTCATAAATTTCGCATTTAAGAAATCATCACACTAGAGGTCGTACAAATTTTCGTATACCGTCGTTTGACTGTCTCACCGACTCCCATGTGGAGCGCATCCTAATAGGCATACCGGGCAGGGAGAAGCAACAAAGAGGTGAAAACAAGTAAATTTTCATATCCGGATGGAATCCCAGTTTGGTTTTACAGAGAGTGTTCAATGGCATTTATCGCGAATCTCTCCCCCAGCGCAAAGACCAACAAGGCTGGAATAAAGCGCAGGTGACTCCTGTATATAAGAAGAGTATAAGAACGGACCCGTAGAATTACAGGCCAACATCATTGACATTGATATGTTGCATAATGCTTGAACATATTCTCACAAGGGGAGGCCGCCAGTTGTGAAATTCAGATTCGATTCATACTGCGCATTATAAAAGCTCATGGCCAGAGGTGTAATGTGGCAAAGCACCAAGATGCACTTCTCAGCCGTTGTCGAGAAAATCGACAGTTAAAAGAAACCGTTAAGGTGAAATGCTCTCTACGATTAATAATTTTCTACAGCGTCGTGGCGCAGCGGTAAGCGCTCGGGTCCGTAATCCGAAGGTCGCCGCATCGAATCTCGCGCCAGGCAAACTTTTTTTTTAGTATTTGTTTTTTGTAATTCATATATATATAAAATTCCCGGCAATCAGTTGCAACAATTATGCGTATAATAAGTTGTTGAAAGTCGTTTGTCGCGGAAAAACTGGCGACTTCGACCATCATTATGTTTTCCGTAAACAAAGTTGTATTTCACAAATGTTATTAATTATCTTCATAATGTTATCCAAGTATAGTTAACGGAAGACGTAGAAACGATATTCCGAAACGAATACGTATAGCGTAAGTCAAACGTTCGAATTAGAATAGAGACACCACGAACACAAATTTGCTGTGGCAGGTATGAAATATAAACTCCGTTACTCGCTCGTTACACTTGAAGGTCAGATGTTGAGTGGGCCGAAACGAGCCGCCGCATAACAGCGTAGTTGCGTGCTAACTTAGAAAGAAGGTCGATGCGGTCCGTAGCGCAACTTACAACATCGTCGAAAATCAGTGCGGACGGGAGAGCTTTGGTACACCCTGTTAAAAAAAAAGGGAAAAATGGAGGCGGTACAATTGGAGAGCGATCCGCCTTCACCAACATGCATAAGCAATTCATTAATAGTATATATATATATATATGTATATTTGAATTACAAAAAACTAATAATAAAAAAAAGTTACATGGCGCGAGATTCGATCCGGCGACCTTCGGACTACGAATCCGAGCGCTTACCGCTGCGCCACGACGCTATAGAAAATTATTAATCGTAGAAGGTATTTCACCGCAACGGTTTCTTTTAACTGTCGATTTTCTCGACAACGGCTGAGAAGTGCATCTTGGTGCTTTGCCACATTACACCTCTGGCCATGAGCTTTTATTATGCGCAGTATGAATCGAATCTGAATTTCACAATTGGCGGCCTCCCCTTGTCAGTTCGAGTATAACAGAACACTTGTTCGATGCCCTTGACGAAATCGAAATTTTTCCTCATCATAAGTACTATCCCATGTTTGCTGCATGAGGAAATTTATTTGAGAAGGAAATACATTTATCTCCTCTTTGCCGACTCATTTAGAACAATACTGCTTTTTTTTGTTTCTTATTTGATCTTTTATTGATTTACTCAAAAAGAAAAAAAGACTCCTGATTATGTATTCATATAGCATTTGGTGCACTTACTATATTTTAATATATTTACATTTTTTATGCTCTAAGCTAGTACATTTTTACCAGACATATTTTTCTTTTTGTTGTACTCCTTTACACTCAAGTATCTGACATTTTCTTGTCAGTTTACTGTCAGTTTATTGTAAAATGTCACTACCTTATAACTGGATAAAAGACATGTCGTTTTGATGGAAATGGACCTGTGTTATTACGCTAAGTTAATTACTCCTATTTACAATACCTCCTGTGCCCTTGGTGACTGATAGCATCTCGCGGCGACATATCGTTGAATGGCCAACATCCTAGCCGCATAGCACATACATGGTTGAGTATCGGGCAAGCTATTTCCATGGAAACTGACGCTATGTCGGCCTGCGTGGATGCTTTCATCTCCATTGTGACAGGTAGCGCCGCTTGTCGCACATCCCTCCTGTCGCGTCCTTCGTTAATGATCTCTAGGCCGCTAGCGTACATGGCGCCTGGTGAAGTCGTCTGGATACGTCGTTGCATTGATTAGTTTTCTCCACTTTTTGACTAAGCTTTTACGATCTGTTACTTTCACGTATTGCCTACAGGGCGTACTTCAGCTTAACGTAACTGATTGCCTTTCATCGTCCTTCTTATTCTTTTTTAGTTTTTTTTTTTTTTTTATAAATGTGTTTAATGTGTTTGACGAGTAATACTGATACCCACTCCAAGACTGATACTGAAAACGAATAACGATTTACCACCAAGGAATAATCCGAATGGGACGGAAATTGTTATATGTGACGTACATATACAGACAAATTTTTACAATTTCAGAAAAATTGAGTTATTTATTCAAGAGAAAGAGCTTCACAAATTGAGCAAGTCAATAGCGCTTTGGTCCACTTCTGGCCCTTGTGCAAGCAGTTATTCGGCTTGGCTTTGATTGACAGAGTTTCTGGATGTCGTCCTGAGGGATATCGTACCAAACTCTGCTGTACTGACACGTTTGGTCGTCAGAATTCCAAGCTGCTCGCAGGGACCTGCCCACAGCGCTCCAAAAGTTCTCAATTGGGGAGAGATCCAGCGATTTTGTTGGGCAAGGTAGGGTTTGAGGACGAAGACAAGCAGTAGAAACTTTCGCCGGGTGCGGGCAGGCTTTACCTTGCTGAAATGTAAACCCATCATTTCTTGCCATGAAGGGCAACAAAACTGGGTGTAGAATGTCGTCGACGTACCGCTGAGCTGTAAGGATATGGATGACAACCAAAGAAGTCCATCTCTGAAAATAAATCGCACCCCAGACTGAAATGATATGATCGTATGGCATTGTTGGCCGGGAGGCCCCATGCGGGGGAGTTCGGCCGCCGTATTGCAAGTCCTCCTTAGCTAACGCCACATCGGCGGGAATCGAACTCGAGCCTCCTGCGTGGTAGACACTAACGCTACGGCTACGCTACGGAGGCGGACACCCCAGACTGTGTCACTTGTGGTTGTCGGGTCACATGGCGGGCGACAGGCAGGTTGGTTTCCCACCACTCTCTGGGTTATTTCCAGACGCAATGTCATCGGATCTGTTCGCAGCGGTATTCGGCACTGAAGAGTAGTCTACTCCACACAACGAGATTGCAGGGCCAAAACGAGTTTGGAGGCGCCTGGCACAGTGATGGGATACAAACCAGTGTCGCCTGCCACAAGGCCCGACAACCAGGGGTGATGGTGTGGGGTGCCATGTCTTTTCATGGCAGGAAGGCTTTTTTGTCACCTGCGGCGCCCTTGCAGCATAGCGGTACGTTGACGTCATTCTACGCGCCGTTTCCATGTCCTTGGGCTCACATTTTAGCTGGATAATCCCAGACCGCACATAGCTAGAGTTTCTACTGCTTGTCTTCGTGTTTCCCAAATCTTATCTTTCCCATCAAGATCGCCGGATCCCTCCCAGATAGAGAACAGTATGCATCTTCATTTACATCTCTGAATTCTGACGGCTTCAAGAGTCAGTTGGACAGAAGTTGGTTCGATATCCCTTACGATATCCAGAAACTCTATCAATCAATGCCAAACAGAATGATAGGAGTGCATAAGTGTAGGGAGTGGACCAACGTATATTATTGACTTGCTCAATTTATGAAGTTCTTCCTGTAGAATAAGTCATCCAGTATCTCTGAAATTATAATAATTGTATGAATATGTACATCACATCTACCAGTTTATGTCCCATTAATATTCTTTCTTCGTGGTGCATCGTTTCTGTCTTGGAGTGTATTAACCCATTTATTTACATGACTTTTCTCGATGCATTTACATACGCTTACAAAGTATGCTTCTCAATGGTGCTTTCCGCGATCATGCGCGTGGCGTTGGGCGAAGTTTCACCTTAATAAGGCGTAGCTCTTTTGCGCTATTCGGCAGTCGATGAATGCCATTTTGTCACATGTTTGGCTCCGCTCGTCACCTTCTTCAGATCACTAAAGGGTATAAATCTCTTGTAATTTGTGATAACTTTTGTTATCTACTAGCTGAGTACCTCGCGTTGCCTTGGCATGTATTTATTTCAATTCTACTGGTCTATCTTCTCTTTCCATCTTTCCCTGTTCATCTCCTCTGCCCCTCCCCCCTCCCGGTCCATCCCCACCCCCCCACTTCTCTCTGACCACCTCCCCCCCTCTCTGTCAATCTGCTGTTCCCCTCTCGCTCTGTCCATCGGCTGATCCCCCCTCTCTCTTCTAATCCCGCCTCTCTCTGTCCATCTGCTATTGCCTCCCTCCCTCTCTCTGTCAGTCTGCTATATCTGCTATTCCACCCTTTCTCTGTGTACCTGCTATTCCCCCATCTCTCTCTCCCTCTCTTCCTCTCCCTCTCTCTGTCCATCTCTTCCTCTCCCTCTCTCTACCCATCTCTTCCTCTCCCTCTCTCTGTCCCTCTCTTCCTCTCTCTGTCCATCTCTTCCTCTCCCTCTCTCTGTCCATCTCTTCCTCTCCCTCTCTCTGTCCATCTCTTCCTCTCCCTCTCTCTGTACCTCTCTTCCTCTCCCTCTCTTTGTCCATCTCTTCCTCTCCCTCTCTCTGTCCATCTCTTCCTCTCCCTCTCTCTGACCCTTTCTTCTTCTCCCTCTCTCTGTCCATCTCTTCCTCTCCCTCTCTCTGTCCATCTCTTCCTCTCCCTTTCTCTGTCCATCTCTTCCTCTCGCTCTCTCTGTCCATCTCTTCCTCTTCCTCTCTCTGTCCCTCTCCCTCTCTCTGTCCATCTCTTCCTCTCCCTTTCTCTGTCCATCTCTTCCTCTCCCTCTCTCTGTCCATCTCTTCCTCTCCCTCTCTCTGTCCCTCTCTTCCTCTCCCTTTCTCTGTCCATCACTTCCTCTCGCTCTCTCTGTCCATCTCTTCCTCTTCCTCTCTCTGTCCCTCTCCCTCTCTCTGTCCATCTCTTCCTCTCCCTTTCTCTGTCCATCTCTTCCTCTCCCTCTCTCTGTCCATCTCTTCCTCTCCCTCTCTCTGTCCCTCTCTTCCTCCCCCTCTCTCTCTCCATCTCTTCCTCTCCCTCTCTCTGTCCATCTCCTCCTCTCCCTCTCTCTGTCCATCTCTTCCTCTCCCTCTCTCTGTCCCTCTCTTCTTCTCCCTCTCTCTGTCCCTCTCTTCCTCTCCCTCTCTCTGTCCATCTCCTCCTCTCCATCTCTCTGTCTATCTCTTCCTCTCGCTCTCTCTGTCCATCTCCTCCTTCCTCCCAATCTCCTGAACTATGTGTCGTTCAGTGACATAATCTTGTAGGTACACTCAGCAGCATATGTGGATGCTGTCTACGACGTATGTTGCGAATAGAGTTAGCAGCAAGAAGCACTAAATATAAACGTTATGACGTCATGCTTAATGCAACAGTTTTACTGCATGAACGGCGAAAATGTAGTATACGATAAACATTTTTTTTCAGCATCTGGCGGGGACTGTTATCGGGGGAAAGCCTCAAAAAAGATTGAAATTACGTCTAAATTCTGACCAAGGCATTAAGTTCTCTCATTCTCAAATACTGGGCAGTACGGGTAATAGCTATACATTGCGCGACGTGTACATTATGTGACAAACAGTGTAGAAGTACGGAATAAACACCTTAAAGTACGTGTAAGCATTGCATTCATCTCTTTAAATCGTATCACGTCGCACATATCAACCAAAAAAAGCATTTTCACAAATATAATGTAGTTCAAAAGTCAGAGGGTACATAGTTTTTCTAATGGGCGTAACACTTTTGATGTAGACTACGTTCTTCTTCATGGTTCAAGCTATCACCGTATAAAATTTTATGGTAATTGGTTCAGCAGGTCAGTAATAATAAAAGTAAAAGTCACAAATGATGCGTCAATTTTTCACGAAGTTCAGTGTGTATGACCTCATATTTCCTGAACTTTGATTCGTATATAGATGTAATTTTTCAGGTACATTCAGTGGTATATGTAAATACCGTCCGCAAACAGTGTCGCGAATAGTGTTAGTAGTATATAAGTAGTAAATTAAAACGTCATGCATTATGTAGGAGTGAAAATCGAAAATGTAGTAAGCGGCAAACCGGTTTCCTTTCATCGTTATGTGGCGGGTGTCAGCGAGAGAAAGTTCCGTAAACGTTTGAAATTATCTGTAAAGCTTGTTGCAAATAACTAAGTGCTCTCGTTTTCAAAAACTGATGAATAAAATCTGGGTATTCGTGTGTTGTGCCCTTCAATTCTTTTTGAACCTCTACCAACACCTCTTAGATAATTAGGTTGTTCTTACCCCCACAACGACTCTTTCTCGACAATACGTAACCCGTGTAGCAAATTTGGTTGAAGTCGGTTCAGTGGCTTAGGAGGATACATACATAAATTTTTATAGTATTTATAAATTTTTTTTCGTGACTCTACTTTGATGAAATATGACATTTACTATGCCCCGAGTTACGCTGGAGTTGCCAGTGAAAAACCACACAAAAACCTGTCTAGTGGCCTTGGAGATCAGCGTGTTCAGACAGACAGACAAGAACGTTATAGTGTAACTTTAAAACACAATATATTTTTACCGTGATCCTAAGTTGATGAACTGAAGCCTGTAGGCCTGCGGTGTCCCAAACTATGCTCAAGTTACCACGAAAACCCCATGAAAATACGTCCAGTAGGTTTGGAGATTACCGTGTTCAGCGATAAACAGACACGACGGTTTTACATTTTTTTTATTACAGGTAGCATCGTTTTAGTACATTAATTATGTGTTTAATGTTCCTGATGTCCCCTTTAAGAAAATTTATTTTAAACTTTCAACGTTACTTCATGGTCTCGTGATGATCTTCATAAACTGAAACCAGTTACCATGCATTAAATAATCCGCGATCAAGAGCGATTACGTCATGGAATTGAATTGAGGTCGCTGTTTTCCAACCATGTTATCAAAAATCATCAGAATATGAAGTATGGCAGCAAGAGAGGGGAAGAAAACCAATGTGCACTCCGTGTGCATACCGGGAGTAGTCATCCAGATGTGGTAAGGGTCCTTCCGGATGCCATGAAGGATACAGGGTGCACCCATCTGCAGGTGGTCGCTCATGTCGACACCAATGATGTGTGTCGCTATGGATCGGAGGAAATCCTCTCTGGCTTCCGGCGGCTATCCGATTGGGTGAAGACTGCCAGTCTCGCTAGCGGAATGAAAGCAGAGCTCACCATCTGCGCATCGTCGACAGGACTGACTGCAGACCTTTGGTACAGAGCCGAGTGGAGGGTCTGAATCAGAGGCTGAGACGGTTCTGCGACAGTGTGGGCTGCAGATTCCTCGACTTGCGCCATAGGGTGGTGGGGTTTCGGGTTCCGCTGGATAGGTCAGGAATCCACTACACGCAGCAAGCGGCTTCACGGGTAGCAGGGGTTGTGTGGCGTGGACTGGGCGGGTTTTTATGTTAGATGGCCTCGGGCAAGTACAGAAAGGGCAACAGCCTCAAAGGGTGCGGGGCAAAGTCAGGACATGTGGGGACCAAGCAGCAATCGTTATTGTAAATGTAAACTGTCGAAGCTGCATTGATAAAGTACCGGAACTTCAAGCGCTGAATCGGTATTGTAAATGTAAACTGTCGAAGCTGCATTGATAAAGTACCGGAACTTCAAGCGCTGATAGAAAGCATCGAAGCTGAAATCGTTATAGGTACAGAAAGCTGGCTGAAGCCAGAGATAAATTCTGCCGAAATTTTTACAAAGGCACAGACGGTGTTTAGAAAGGATAGATTGCATGCAACGGGTGGTGGCGTGTTTGTCACTGTTAGTAGTAGTTTATCCTGTAGTGAAGTAGAAGTGGATAGTTCCTGTGAATTATTATGGGTGGAGGTTACACTCAACAACCGAGATAGGTTAATAATTGGCTCCTTTTACCGACCTCCCGACTCAGCAGCATTAGTGGCAGAACAACTGAGAGAAAATTTGGAATACATTTCACATAAATTTTCTCAGCATGTTATAGTCTTAGGTGGAGATTTCAATTTACCAGATATAAACTGGGACACTCAGATGTTTAGGGCGGGTGGTAGGGACAGAGCATCGAGTGACATTATACTGAGTGCACTATCCGAAAATTACCTCGAGCAATTAAACAGAGAACCGACTCGTGGAGATAACATCTTGGACCTACTGATAACAAACAGACCCGAACTTTTCGACTCTGTAAGAGCAGAACAGGGAATCAATGATCATAAGGCCGTTGCAGCATCCCTGAATATCGAAGTTAATAGGAATATAAAGGAAGGGAGGAAGGTTTATCTGTTTACCAAGACTAACAGAAGGCAGATTTCAGACTACCTAACAGATCAAAACGAAAATTTCTGTTCCGACACTGACAATGTTGAGTGTTTATGGAAAAAGTTCAAGGCAATCGTAAAATGCGTTTTACACAGGTACGTGCCGAGTAAAACTGTGAGGGACGGGAAAAACCAACAGTGGTTCAACAACAAAGATAGGAAACTACTGCGAAAGCAGAGAGAGCTTCACTCCAAGTTAAAACGCAGCCAAACCCTCTCAGACAAACAGAAGCTAAACGATGTCAAAGTTAGCGTAAGGAGGGCTATGCGTAAAGCGTTCAGTGAATTCGAAAGTAAAATTCTATGTACCGACTTGACAGAAAATCCTAGGAAGTTCTGGTCCTAAGTTAAATCAGTTAGTGGCTCGAAACAGCATATCAGGACACTCCGGGATGATGACGGCGTTGAAACAGAGGATGACACGCGTAAAGCTGAAATGCTAAACAACTTTCTCCAAAGCTGTTTCACAGAGGAAGACCGCACTGCAGTTCCTTCTCTAAATCCTCACACAAACGAAAAAATAGCTGACATCGAAATAAGTGTCCAAGGAGTAGAAAAGCAACTGGAATCACTCAACAGAGGAAAGTCTACTGGATCTGACGGGATACCAATTCGATTCTACGCAGAGTACGCGAAAGAACTTGCCCCATCTTCTAACAGCCGTGTACCGCAAGTCTCTAGAGGAACGGAAGGTTCCAAATGATTGGAAAAGAGCACAGGTAGTCCCAGTCTTCAAGAAGGGTCGTCGAGCAGATGAGCAAAACTATAGACCTATATCTCTGACGTCGATCTGTTGTAGAATTTTAGAACATGTTTTTTGCTCGCGTATCATGTCGTTTTGGAAACCCAGAATCTACTATGTAGGAATCAACATGGATTCCGGAAACAGCGATCGTGTGAGACCCAACTCGCTTCATTTGTTCATGAGACCCAGAAAATATTAGATACAAGCTCCCAGGTAGATGCTATTTTCCTTGACTTCCGGAAGGCGTTCGATATAGTTCCGCACTGTTGCCTGATGAACAAAGTAAGAGCCTACGGAATATCAGACCAGCTGTGTGGCTGGATTGAAGAGTTTTTAGCAAACAGGACACAGCATGTTGTTATCAATGGAGAGACGTCTACAGACGTTAAAGTAACCTCTGGCGTGCCACTGGGGAGTGTTATGGGACCATTGCTTTTCACAATATATATAAATGACCTAGTAGATAGTGTCGGAAGTTCCATGCGGCTTTTCGCGGATGATGCTGTAGTATACAGAGAAGTTACAGCATTGGAAAATCGTATCGAAATGCAGGAAGATCTGCAGCGGATAGACACTTGGTGCAGGGAGTGGCAACTTACCCTAACATGGACAAATGTAATGTATTGCGAATACATAGAAAGAAGGATCCTTTATTGTATGATTATATGATAGCGGAACAAACACTGGTAGCAGTTACTTCTGTAAAATATCTGGGAGTATGCGTGCGGAATGATTTGAAGTGGAATGATCATATAAAATTAATTGTTGGTAAGGCGGGTACCAGGTTGAGATTCATTGGGAGAGTCCTTAGAAAATGTAGTCCATCAACAAAGGAGGTGGCTTACAAAACACTCGTTCGACCTATACTTGAGTATTGCTCATCAGTGTGGGATCCGTACCAGATCGGGTTGACGGAGGAGATAGAGAAGATCCAAAGAAGAGCGGCGCGTTTCGTCACAGGGTTATTTGGTAACCGTGATAGTGTTACGGAGATGTTCAGCAAACTCAAGTGGCAGACTCAGCAAGAGAGGCGCTCTGTATCGCGGTGTACATTGCTCGCCAGGATTCGAGAGGGTGCGTTTCTGGATGAGGTATCGAATATATTGCTTCCGCCTACTTTTACGTCCCGAGGAGATCACGGATGTAAAATTAGAGAGATTCGAGCGCGCACGGAGGCTTTCAGACAGTCGTTCTTCCCCCGAACCATACGCGACTGGAACAGAGTAGGGAGGTAATGTCAGTGGCACGTAAAGTGCCGTCCACCACGCACGTTTGTGTGGCTTGCGGAGTAGAAATGTAGATGTAGATGTCGATGTAGGCTATGTGAGGGATTACTCCATTAAACTGATCAGTCACAGCTGATGATTCGTCATTTGCTTAGGCTGTGCTGCATCATTTAAAATACGTTGCATACCACAAAGACGCTGTTGCAAAGACGACTTAGGATGTAGACTACACCGTTACAGGCAATTTTAGTTAATAAGAAATAATTTCATATAATCATACCTTATCACTTATCAAATGAATATTAAAATCATAGACTTAGCCTTTACACACAATATGCATTGTAATTTTATATTTAGGTAAAATATAGTCTTTTTAGGGTTCTCTAACGCAGTCGGTAAAAACGTAACCTTTGAAAGATCATTTTGTTGTCCGTGTATCTGTCGGCCTCACCGAGCGTTAAAGACGCTTTTTCGCGGGAACAAACAGAGGTATCAAACTGAAATTAACTTCACATACTAATGTATACCGTTCCTTCATCTAATAGATGGAAGCTTCTAAGCTTCTGCAGTCAAAAGATACAGCGATTTATCTCACACATTTTGATACTCGCAAATTCACTCATGGTAACCTGTAGAGTGCTCCATGTTGACAGAGAGTCATGAAAGTTGCTAAGAAGCAAGGTTTCGCAGTACATGAAAAGGGAAAAATCTGATAATTGTTAATTTGTGATTATATCATACGAAAAATTATTTATTTTGTCATTTTCATCCGACTCTAAACTTATAAAAAAAAAAAAGTTCGAAAGTCTTCGAATTACTGGAACCGGTATCTTGGCTATATCAATGTCGATAACAGGCGAAAATCATCCAGATTCTCGACTCCCTTGATGAATGAACACACTATATACATAATTAACATTGTACGGAGCCCTCAAACCGAGAGTCCTATTCGCAACAGGCCAAATTCTCTTTATTTCTTTTCACAACTCAGTTTAGAAAGTTTTATGTACCTGACCCCTACTTCCAAACCAGGCAACTGACATTCTCTTAGCGACACCCTGAAAAACTGCGCTCCATCTATATTTGATTGTGGATAATATTTGGCAGTAGTTTCAACACGCAAGACACGAAGAAACGCAAATATTGAACAATAAAGATCTAACGATCACAAAAATGAGGTGTGACATTCAAGAGAAGGTAGCGACAGAAACATCTGCAGAGGAAAATACAGTACATCAACAAATGCCAAAAGTGGGAAGCAGGAGATGTCAACGTCAAAAATATACACAAAGACAACAACGATTATTAATAAAGAAAGAAACATCAACAAACTCGCAAGAAAAGCAGCAAAATAAGATGTTAAAATTGAAACAGATTTTACGAGAAAATTACAACAGAAAACAAGAAGAAAATGAAATATACCTCAGAATACGGCAGTAGGAAAGGAAGACTAAAATAATGTAAGTAGCCTGCATTTTAACAACACAGATATTCAGTAACTTATGGCAGTTCAATCAATCCCAGGTGTCGACAAATAGCCGGCCGGTGTGGCCGTGCGGTTCTAGGCGCTTCAGTCCGGAACCGCGTGACCGCTACGGTCGCAGGTTCGAATCCCGCCTCGGGCACGGATGTGAGTGATGTCCTTAGGTTAGTTAGGTTTAAGTAGTTCTAAGTTCTAGGGGACTTATGACCTCAGCAGTTGCGTCCCATAGTGCTCAGAGCCATTTGAACCATTTGGTGTCGACAAACAGGACTAAGTACAGTTACACGAGGGAAGCCTAGAAATGTAAGAAATGCCGTTAATTTCCTTATATAACAATAATAAACATGTCAATAATTACTATGGATAACAAGACGATAACCTATAATCTGAACAGAAGTAGCGGTGACGTTGAAATATAATGCCTCAATCTTTCAGAGAGCGCCACCGTGTTTTAACAAGCGCAGGCAGGTAAGAGCTATTAGTTGATGTAATTGAGTTATCAACACCATAGACCAGTTAGGAAAAGTAATTCTTTTAATGGAGGGTACAAAGGATCATATTTCGCGAACTACGCAAAAGAGGAGAGGTATCAGGTGTAATGTATGTCGATGGTGCAGCAATAACAAACAACTGTGTCTCACCAGGCTGAAATGCTAATATGTTAGACAAACCTCCTTTGGACAAGAACATACAGCAGTAATATACGAATAATCCTCACTGGAAAAGTTATTTGCGTATTAAATAAAAATGATAAAAGGCAGAACTGAAGGGGTTGGTAAAAGGAAGTGCTAGCCCACAAGAATGTATCTTAAATTACTATAGGCCGTATGTTCCGTTAAATTCAAAGACAACAACATAAATACAAGAAGACAAATGAATTTATGTAGTAGACACAGCTTTATAACTTTACGTATGAAACTAGCTACTAGTCCCAACATGTGGTGTATTCGAGAAAACAAGGGGTAGTGTGAGCACATTAATCCTTACTAAACTGAGATTAGCACAATCTTCCGCTGACCGCTTCATTTATACTAAGTGTCCGGAACTTAGCAGACACCTGGACTTACAAACTCCATGACTCCCAGAAATACATACGTCAGCAGTAATGCAATAAGGCATTTAGACAAAAAAACAGTGAAAAATAAATGCTTGAAAAAAAAAACATTCAGCTCAAAAAGTAAGCCAGTCAGTCTTCTTTCTTTTTTTATCAAGCAGTGTTTCTGAAATTGGAAAACTCCTTGAAAAAGAAAATACTCAGGGAAAGAGAAGTTAGAGACTAAATCTTGAAGGAATAAAACCAGTGGCAGTAGAAACGTAGAACGAAAGCAATAAAAAGTGACAAGTACTGGTGTTCAAGGATTGGTGGACAATTTGTGCGAAAAATAAAATACAAAAAGTACTTTTGAAATATTCAAGAAATGAAGATACAAAGCCCGTTGCATAAAACAAAACAAAAATCCTTTAGGTTGTCTCATATACTTGTATAAACGTACATAAAACATTCTGCAAAATCATATAAGGTTAGGACAGCCAAAATGAAGGAAGGAATGGAGGAGATAAAACGAGACCAACCGTAAAAAAAACGGAAAGGAAAAGAAAAGTCTGCTTTGCTTCTTATGGTAGCAGAAGAGATCTTTCAACAATGTTAACACTAAAAAAAGAGCAGCTTGACCCAAATGAATGTGTGTTAACAGTCTTAATTTTTGAAATTTACTGAGGTTACAGAGCCATAATGGAATTACTATAGAAGTGCAAAATAAACAGCATAGACACGTAAGAAATATACCAACAGCATCTGGTGAAGAAACAGTAAAACTCGTTGAAACAATTACGAAGGGAGGAATCTGGAGTACAGGTAAAAACAATTCCAAGAACGTATCCCCTGGACTGGACTGTACATCGATTGAACTTCACTCAAGATATTAGCTCATGATTAGAAATGAAGTACTTCCAATGATAAATGAGATAACAAGGGAAGACAATATGCTATGTATGAAGAAAAAATAATCAGTATATAAGAAACTGAAAATAATAGAAATCTATTCTCAACACAGGATATATAAAGCCGCTGCCTGTAGGATAAAAACAGATTGGATATCACACTTCCGAAGTTCCCGGAAGATCGGTCTCACACATGTCAGCTGATTATTGAGAATTAATCCGTTTGGTAGTTTCCATTTCAACAACGTTGTAAATGATCTCCCTGGATCTAGACAAATTATCCGATTGAATAACTAAATTTCTTTTATTAGCCTGAATGTTGTAGACGTGCTTTCCACAAGAAGGCATTCGGACAGTGTAGGGATATGTTCAGATATATTTGTAAACTGTAAATTAAATTTGTTTTCAAAGTAAAGTTTCAGTTTTAGATGGATAAAGTGCGCTGACGTATGAAAGGTAATGCTATTTATAATATTTTTCAAGGCGGTGCGCGTCATTTTCTCGTGATTGGCGGGCTGATTCTTTAAACTGGTAATTTTCACGTTTCATATGAATGTCATACATTGGATGGACATATTCTCCCATGTTGCAGGAAATAAAGAAATTGAGATCACATAAAAATACACAAGAAAGTTTTGAAATCCATATAATCTGTTGTTATTGTGTCAAAACCCCTGAAAATCATAAAAATTGGGACTGTCAATAGCCACTCAAATTGGTGTAACTTGTTTGTTTTAGCGTCAACGTTGTCAAATTGGACGCGATAACGATGGACAGTTGCTAATACATAGTAATTGGGGAAAGTTCGTGGACTCTGTGTCAAAATGTTGAAAATGTGTAAAATATGATTTTGTTCAGTTAGTAGTGGAAATAGTATTGTGAAATATATCAGTAAAATCGAGCTTGAAGAAACGGTATCTAGTGATAAAATCTGACAATTATTGACGTTGATCCAACCACATTATGTACCTGAATTTAAAGAAGAGCAGTGGATCTAAATTCGTCCTGTAAGAACAGCTACAACAAGGACGATTCAACTGCAGCCAAGAAACAGAATATATAATTTTCTGTGCCACCTGTTCTCGGTCGTTCTGTAACGAAGTTCGTAAGAAATTTGTTTCAGTTTGAATGCAAATCTCAAAACCAACTTTTTTTGTCTTTAGAGTATAGGAAAGTTATAACAAGCCCATAACAGTGCCTCTACGCGACAGTAAGGGACTCGCAGAATTCTCTGCCACCTGTTGTCGCCAGGACTCAAAAGTCGCACTTTTGTAGAATAACAAGTTTACATCAAAGTCTCAAATGTCTCCTGCGGTCTTCTTGAAAATGCTGGCGATGATTCATATACGGCCGTAACTTACGGGTAACTACTCTTCTTAGGAGCAGAAACAACCATTGGTGTCAGTTCTGTTATACGTTGTCGTATTATCACCGTTACTCATGTTATGGATCTCATCTCTGCAACATTATATTTTCACAGAGAAGCAATGTCAGGAGTTGTGTTCGGTCTGGGGCGCATGGTACCCAGTGAATTTCCTTAAGTGTACTTCGCACCATAATAGCAGGGTTTCTAGGTTTACAATACGCTTTTGTCCAAATACTCATTTCAGCTTCATGTACTCTTTGCCTAGGAGATTGGTTCAAATGGCTCTGAGCACTATGGGACTCAACTGCTGTGGTCATAAGTCCCCTAGAACTTAGAACTACTTAAACCTAACTAACCTAAGGACAGCACACAACACCCAGCCATCACGAGGCAGAGAAAATCCCTGACCCCGCCGGGAATCGAACCCGGGAACCCGGGCGTGGGAAGCGAGAACGCTACCGCACGACCACGAGATGCGGGCTTTGCCTAGGAGACAAAATACTGAAACTGCAATAAAGAGGTGAAGTACCCACAGACTTAAAAAAATTGAAATAAATTTAGGTTTCTCACTTAGAAAACTCTCTTTTATGGCGATCGACACTGCAAGGCGACAATGGAGCTGTACTACTAATTTTATCCCCAAAATAAAACACTGTAATTTAATCCGTGAATTACAGTGTGAAGTTAATTTAGGCGTAAAAACGCTGTAAAATAAGAAAAATAATCATATTATTTTAACCCTGATGGAAACTGCAAATTCTTTAAGTGTGCAGTAATGATGGTGCAGTGCGGTGAGTGTTATGCGCTTCTGTCGTTTGGGGGCACTCATGCATCTTAACGTTCGGTTGAAGAAACTACAGCCCATGTTGACTGGCTGGCTACAAAGTTATCCGAGATAACAAATAACCGAAACTCTGGACACAAGAGTGTCAAGTGAAATTAAACGCAGGTTTCAATTCGTGCTGAATAGAGTAAACCAAAATTTAGGCTAAGTCAAACTCGGCCAAACCTTTCCTGTAATGTATAACTAGTTGAATCACGCAGACCTGTAGAATAAACTCAAAAGTTATAACACAGCCGGCTACTATTAAAATTAGTGATACACCTATAACGTTATTTCTGTCAAAGGATTTTTATTTCGTGACCGTGACCGTGTTTCTATTGATAGCAATCCGTAGCAAGATAAACGGAAACCCAAGCGAATTTCTATTAATAATCAACTAAACTGTGATTACGTAAATGGTCGCAACCTAACTGGGCAAAGATGTACCCAGTACTAGTATGGTTCGGTTAACTATTTGGGTTGACCTTACTTGGTACTCGATTTCTGTTTTGTTGATAAGATAGAAGGCAGTAGCACAGTTTAGCAAGTAACGAGCCAGTGATTTGAATTGAATTACACGGGAGTATTAACGCGTTTAGGTAACAACTGGCTCTCAATAACACTTACTATCTGTAGATTTCAATGGGAAGATAATAATTATAGATAAATGATTAATAATGGTGGAGTACTACTGGCTTGGACAAGAGGTTCTTTGGTCAGTTTAATTGTAAGAAATTATTACTATTGAAGTAGGTATGGGGTAATATCCTCTGTACAGATTATTATTTTTATTCTCAAGGAACCTTCACTTCCTTATATTATTTAGCTCAAGTGGAACTCCAGTGGATCATGTGATAGCTCGATCTAGTATAGTTTGAATATTGTAGCTACTTCCTTATTCTTGATTGCTGTTATTGTAATATGATATTTGAAACAGGCTCAACTATTAGCATGGGGGTCCAGAAACGTATCTCTCGGTAGACTCAGATCGAGGCTGAACACTTTCGTCGCAACACAATACAGGAAACACTGCTAAGTATATAACACAGGAAACCGTAAACACTATTATTTCAATAAGACAAATCATTGAGCTAAATATTTTATATCTTCTACTTAATAATTGTATTTTGATCAAACTTTAACCGTTCATTTATTAAAAGTACGTGAAGTATTTTGAAAGCTATGCCCACTAAATAATTAGGTACTTTACCACTCCACAAGGTTTATAAATTTTTGTTAGGGAAGATAATTTCTTTTCAGTTCAGTAATATAGTATACTCGGATGCATCGTAGCACTTGGGATAGTACTCTTTCTCTAAGGATATAATACGGTGGCTCAACAAAAAGTTTGCAGAACACAAAATTATTATTGACAACGAAAACACATAACTGGTTCATGCGAATATAAGTACTCTGCTGATTACTTGAGATGAAGATGATGGCAGTATCGATTTTCCGTGGTATTAAAAAAAGGAAGACAAAGCATCCATGGCTCTTTCTGTGCAACAAGCTGTGAAAATTCTCTTCATAGCGTCGGGTTTTCATTGTAAAGAGCTGACCAAAGTGTGCCATGAATAATAAGCTGAATTACTTCTGCACCCGAGTCTGCATTACATAATCTTTAAGTTCTTCTCGCCTCTTTCAGTTCACCCTTTGCCTGCTAGCCACGACTGGCT
The DNA here is from genome assembly GCF_021461395.2 of Schistocerca americana. Lineage (NCBI taxonomy): Eukaryota > Metazoa > Arthropoda > Insecta > Orthoptera > Acrididae > Schistocerca > Schistocerca americana. The sequence continues at coordinate 60,263,797 of NC_060124.1, read as the reverse complement.
CATGTCATACAGGAACTGTGCAGTTCGGCTGCAAGATCCAACTCTTCTGTTCCTGCCTAGTCGCAGAGGGACTTCCCTCGAAGTGTTACATGATTACAAACCTACTTTCCCTATACGTGAACGAGTATTAGAATTAAATTTTTCATTCCTTTTCAGCGCAATAGTTTTGAAATTACATCAGTAGATTAATTAAAATTCCATAAATCAGCAAAAATAAAGAATAAAACATTAACATCGATGTTACATCAAAGCGTATAGTTATATAGAAGTTATATTAATTAAAAACAGACAAGAAGTTAGACGTAGATACATCAAAATAGGAGTATAACGTTGTCTGTAACTAACGTGGAAGTTAGAGAGAGAAATACAAAGAAATAAAAACCAACGAAATACATCGTGGACGTATAGAAAAGCATCCATCTTTCGAATATCAATGATTCATAGGCGATTACCGGTTCGGCATACATCATCACAAATCTTTGTATGTCCATCCTTGTAGTAGTTGGTTACAGGAACTTCGGCTGGCCAGTTTGAAACGAAAACTGTAACACCTGCAGTCACCTCTTTTGCATTTAATCTATTTACGCAACCAGTTTCGATGCTCCATTAAACCATCTTCAGGCTATTTTACCATCCTAAATTTGGAGGAATCCAGTCTCGTGTACAGTCATAACAAAAGCCAATATTAAATAAAGGCAACTGACAGTTGTCGCTTGATGAAGGAAACGATCGTGTAGTGTAAACCAGACATCTACGGAAATCGGGTTATTTAATATTGACTGCTGTTATGACTGCACACAAGATTGGAGTCCTTCCAGTTTACGTTGGTCATGGGGGTCTGGTGATGGTTTACTAGAACAAAGAAGCTTATTGAATAAATAATGGCTGTGCGTGTTTTAGTCATAAAAACTGTTCGAAAACATTTCTTGCTTATTCAGATCTGTTGTCGAAGCTTCCTTTCATACACGTTAACCAATCTTGCATATACAGGCGTTCGTACAGCATTCTTCAGAATTTTTCCGCTTGCCTTCGGCAACTATTCACATGTGTCTGTTTTCAAAATCAAAGTAAGGTGAGGCGATAAGTCCCGCTTCTGTTTATGGCGGCCAGAATCAAATTAAAATATCCGTAGACGACGTGGTGAAATGATACAGGAAGCAGCCGTCCCCGAGACTCGTAATACTTCAAATCTTGGAATCATATTGAGAGCAAAAGAGGAGGGAAGATTTTATTTAACGCACAGTCGACATGGAGAGCATTACAGATGGAGCACAAGTTCGGATTGGGTCAAGGATGACGAAGGAAATCGGCCATGCCCTTTCACAGGAAGCATCCCGCCATTTTCCTCGAGCGATCTAGGGAAATTACAGAAAACCTAAATCTGGATGGCTTGACGCAGGTCTGAACCGTTATCCGCCCGAATACGAGTTCAGTGTGCTAATAACTGCGCCACCTCGCTCGGCATACTGAGTACGGGTATTGGATGTGACAGTTGGTTTATTTGCATGGTTGTTGACAGGATTTGAAGAGAAAGGGAAATAGTCGGCTGGTCTAAGTGAGAGAGAGTCTTGGCAAGACTGTGTTGTTAAAACTACAAGAGGTAAGAATCAGAATTAGTGCTGAATGATGAACACTGAGTGTTCTACAACTTCTGACTTCATTCAGTGAATACTACCCCCAAACTAATACATGAGGGCTATTCAGAGAGTAAGATCCGACCGGTTGCGAAACGTAAGCCACAGTGAGAACCAAAAATATTTATTTGCCACTGTTTACTATATCTTCCAGTTACTTCACTACATAGTTGCCGCTCCAACATACACATTTGTTGTAGCATTGTACCAATTTTCCAATACCTTCGTCATAGAAGGCAGCCGCATGTGCTATGTGCTTTTCGCCACTTTTGTGCGTAGGTCTGCAGTTCGTTGTCTGTGCCAAAATGTAGTATTCATAGCCAGCGGCTCATTCGAGTGGAGATGAACATCAGAAAAAGCTGTATGGTGGGTGATCAGGCACTTCCCATCGAAAACGTGCAAGAGCTCCATAATTACCCCTGCAGTTTGCAGCTGAGAATTGTTATGAAGAAGGCAATGAATGAGAGGTATTTATGTGGAGTTGCATTAAATCAGACGCAACCTCGATGGACTGGCATGGCAGACACTGCCCAACACATCTGTGCGAAGCTTTATCCCACTCTCACTGTCGTTTCCATTTCGCGACATATCTGGCCTTGTTGTTGTTGTTGTGGTCTTCAGTCCTGAGACTGGTTTGATGCAGCTCTCCGTGTTACTCTATCCTGTGCAAGCTTCTTCATCTCCCGGTACCTACTGCAACCTACATCCCTCTGAATCTGCTTAGTGTATTCATCTCTTGGTCTCCCTCTACGATTTTTACCCTCCACGCTGCCCTCCAATACTAAATTGGTGATCCCTTGATGCCTCAAAACATGTCCTACCAACCGATCCCTTCTTCTGGTCAAGTTGCGCCACAAACTTCTCTTCTCCCCAAACCTATTCAATACTTCCTCATTAGTTATGTGATCTACCCTTCTAATCTCCAGCATTCTTCTGTAGCACCACATTTCGAAAGCTTCTATTCTCTTCTTGTCCAAACTATTTATCGTCCATGTTTCACTTCCATACATGGCTACACTCCATACAAATACTTTCAGTAATGACTTCCTGACACTTAAATCTATACTCGATGTTAACAAATTCCTCTTCTTCAGAAACACTTTCCTTGCCATTGCCAGTCCACATTTTATATCCTCTCTACTTCGAACATCATCAGTTATTTTGCTCCCCAAATAGCAAAACTCCTTTACTACTTTAAGTGTCTCATTTCCTAATCTAATTCCTTCAGCATCACCCGACTTAATTAGACTACATTCCATTACCCTTGTTTTGCTTTTGTTTATGTTCATCTTATATCCTCCTTTCAAGACACTGTTCATTCCATTCAACTGCTCTTCCAAGTCCTTTGCTGTCTCTGACAGAATTACAATGTCATCGGCGAACCTCAAAGTTTTTATTTCTTCTCCATGAATTTTAATACCTACTCCGAATTTTTCTTTTGTTTCCTTTACTGCTTGCTCAATATACAGATTGAACAACATCGGTGAGAGGCTACAACCCTGTCTTACTCCCTTCCCAACCACTGCTTCCCTTTCATGTCCCTCGACTCTTATAACTCCCACCTGACATCTGTACAAATTGTAAATAGCCTTTCGCTCCCTGTATTTTACCCCTGCCACCTTTAGAATTTGAAAGAGAGTATTCCAGTCAACATTGTCAAAAGCTTTCTCTAAGTCTACAAATGCTAGAAACGTAGGTTTGCCTTTTCTTAATCTTTCTTCTAAGATAAGTCGTAAGGTCACTATTGCCTCACGTGTTCCAGTGTTTCTACGGAATCCAAACTGATCTTCCCCGAGGTTGGCTTCTACTAGTTTTTCCATTCGTCTGTAAAGAATTCGTGTTAGTATTTTGCAGCTGTGACTTATTAAACTGATAGTTCGGTAATTTTCACATCTGTCAACACCTGCTTTCTTTGGGATTGGAATTATTATATTCTTCTTGAAGTCTGAGGGTATTTCGCCTCTTTCATACATCTTGCTCACCAGATGGTAGAGTTTTGTCAGGACTGGCTCTCCCAAGGCCGTCAGTAGTTCCAATGGAATGTTGTCTACTCCGGGGGCCTTGTTTCGACTCAGGTCTTTCAATGCTCTGTCAAACTCTTCACGCAGTATCATAACTCCCATTTCATCTTCATCTACATCCTCTTCCATCTGGCCTTGGTTTCCAAATATACGCCGTACATTTGCTCTATATGAGTTGTATGCATAAAAGACCCAGTATTTACACACACTCTGTGATTAACTAGCACGATTCCGTCTATTAAAGGAACCTGTCAGTAGTAACTGTGTCTGCATCCAAGTCCTCAGCAACCCAGCTTCAACTCCATCTGCTGTCCTGAACTGCTGCAGATAACTGTGTTCAGCCCTGCTCGGCTACTAACTTTGGCTGTTGCTGCCAATGCTGCTATCTCACCACTTCCACTGGAACCTCCATATCCTGTCTATTCTCTACTCCTTTCTGCACTAACTGCCTTCATTATCCCTTCGGAAGGTTTGTTTTCCAGTTTTAATCAATTTCCCCTTCGGCCCTGTCGTCCCTGATTTGGCGTAATGTTGAAGGACGCTCTCCATCTCATTACCTCTAACTATGCACTGTTTCTGAGAATCTGAGTGGAGGGAGGGAGAGGTCTGTTGTAAATTCATGTCTTGGATCTGCTATATGCTCTTCATGACGTATATATGCCCCACTCAGAGACAATCTCCCTTACCCGTCTCTTATTCTCGCTCTGGAATGATATTTACAACTGGCAGTGTTATTTCGTAAGCATGGTTGGCGTCCCTATGCTGTCACCGGCTGGAACTATTCCTCCTTCGTGACTTGAAGCATCTGAACATTTTATGTAAGCCTGTTGTTATGCTCTGGCGCTGCCTGCCTACCTCGTAACTTTTCCCTTGTTATGCTCATGAAGCTTCCCCTGTTACTAACTCTTAAGACTTGGCTGTCGCATCCATGGATACAAGATGTAGTACCTAGAAAAAATAGTAAACATTGTTTCTTGCAGTTTTCCCAGTGGACAGAATACTCCAGCGCCTTTCAGGTGTGCATCCAGGATAGTATTATTTCCTCCTTCGATACTTCCACTGATAGCCACATAGGATGTACTGTTTGTCCTATGTAACGTTTAATATAATGCTTTTACAAAATTCCGGTATTTATGAAATTCCTTGTCAGTGTGGTAAACGTTGCATAGGAAAAATAATGCGCACTGTACATGAACACTGCATCGGACACCAGCGGCATACCCGCCTTCTACAGCCCAACAAATATCCAGTGTTGTATTTCTAATGGCCATCTCATGGAAGGTGGGGAAATCAAGGTACTAGAGACGCAAGGGAAATAAATTTCCTGAATGAGTCTGAAATTACTATGCACATTTTTCGTAATCACAACAGCACGTTCAGACAATATATATTAAAGTTTTATGCAGATTTTAAAGCAGCTATAACGAAAACTTGTTATGTTTAGCTGAATCCTACATTAACTTATTGGAGATATCTGAGAAGCTGAAGTTGTGACTGTGCGATTGTACTCATTTTAATGTCTTTATAATATGCCTTCTGAAAGCCTAATATTTTGAATGTGTAAAAGTATTCATTGAAATCATCTTTTATAATCTGACGTTGAATGATTATAATTTTAAAAAATGGTTGTCAATTTATAAATAATAACTGAAAAAAGGAATAACGTCCCCACATTTGTGCCACCAATCGGCTGGCACTTGTTTCTTTGTAAGAAGATTTTGAGACACTTTGACAGCTTGCGTCTCAATTATGCATAGTGTTTATTACCTGACACTGAACAAACTTTGCTTTACTAGTTATTAATTCTGATGATTGAATTTTTTGAGATCTTAAGTTTTCATCATTTTTAGTCTGATAACATATAACAAGCACAACCTGCTCAATCGAGACGAGGGTTCCCCGCTCGACAAATGGTGGAAACCTTGCATTCCACGTCTGCGCTCTCTGAGAAATTGTTCTGGCATTCCAGCACATGACATCTATTTTAATAACTAACCACGTAATTCGTAACTACTTTGGATTTGCTGACTCGATCTTTCTATGTTTTATTCTTAGACGCGCAAAGTTTTATCTACGACTAACGATCTTCTTGTCGACTGCCTTATCTGTGACTCACTCGCAAACCGAAGTATTGTGTCAAGTGATTTTAATTATATCAGTGACTCATTTTGAAGACGGTTGTAAGGTTATCAGCTTAAATGTCGAAAGAACAAATAATACTTAGCCACATTGAACAGGAAGGTGATGGAGTATCATAAACTTTGTTCTCATACCCTACATAACCAAGATACCAAACGACATATTCTAGCAGGATAATTCAAGACCTCACATTGCAGTTCATACGACAAACTCGTTGAGGCGTGCACAGATGCTTCATTAGCCTATCGGGTCGTCTGATTTTTCACCTAAATAGCATGTCTCGGACGCGATGGAAAGACGTATGTTTTCATTCCAGATTCCAGCCATCGATTTTCAAGAAGTGACACAGATTGTGTACAGCCAGTGGCAAAATACGTCTCAAGACGGTATTCAGAGACCATTTGCTTCAATAACACAACGGGAACAAGACTGTATTCGTGCATGGGAGAGGGGTAAAGGGAGGAAGAAATTACTACTCATACTCATGTTGTCTATGTACGGGAGTTCTGAGTAGATTGAAAGTTTAAGCTGTATGTCGTAAACATCTTCACAAATTTTGACTGCTGATTTATGGCGCAAGATTTTGCATTTTCTTCGGTGTATCTGTAATATGGTTAAATAAAAATATCACCAGGGTATACACTAAAGAGCGAAAGGAACTGGTACACCTGCCTAATATCGTATAGGGCCCCATCAAACACGCTGGAGTGCCGCAACACGCCGTGGAATAGACTCGACTAATGTCTGAAATAGTGATGGGGGAATTAACACCGTAAATGCTGCAGGGCTGTCCATAAATCCGTAAGAGTGCGATGGGGTGGAGATCTCTTCTGAACAGCACGTTGCAAGCCATCCCACAAATTCTCAAGTGTTCATGTCTGGGGAGATTGGTGGCCAGCAGAATTTAAAATCAGAAGAGTGTTCCTGGAGCCACTCTATAGCAATTCAGGACGTGTGGGGTGTCATGTTGTTCTGCTGGAATTGCCGAAGTCCGTCGGAATGGACACGAATGGATGCAGGTGGTCAGACGGGATGCTTACGTATGTGTCACCTGTCAGAGTCGTATCTAGATGTATCAGCGGTCCCACATCACACCAACTGCACACGCCCAACATCATTATAGAGCCTCCACCAGCTTGAACAGTTCCCTGCTGGTATGCACGGTCCATGGATTCATGAGTTTGTCTTCATACCCGTACATGTCCATCTGCTCGATGAAATTTGAAACGAGTATCGTCCAATCAGGCAACATGTTTCCAGTGATCAACAGCCGGTGATGACAGGCCTAGCCGTGGCGTAGGGCTTTTTGTCGTGCAGTCATCAAGGGTGCACGAGTGGGCCTTCAGCTCCAGAAGTAGATATCGATGATGTTTCGTTAAATGGTTGGCACGCTGACGCTTGTTGACGGCCCAGAATTGAAATTTACTGCAATTTGCGGAGGCGTTGCGCTTCTGTCACGTTGAACAATTCACTTCGGTCGGCGTTGGGCCAGCCGCTATGGTTCAAATGGTTCAAATGGCTCTGAGCACTATGGGACTTAACATCTTAGGTCATCAGTCCCCTAGAACTTAGAACTACTTAAACCTAAGTAACCTAAGCACATCACACACATCCATGCCCGAGGCAGGATTTGAACCTGCGACCGTAGCAGTCCCACGGTTCCGGACTGCAGCGCCTAGAACCGCACGGCCACCGCGGCCGGCCCGGCCGCTATGGCCGAGTGGTTCTAGGCACTTCAGTCAGTAACCGCGCTGCTGCTACGGTCGCAGGTTCGAATCCTGCCTCGGACATGGAAGTTTGTGATGTCCTTAGGTTAGTTAGGTTTAAGTAGTTCTAAGTCTAGGGGACTGATGACTTCAGATGTTAAGTCCCGTAGTGGTTAGAGCCATTTTTTCGGCGTTGGTCACGTTCTTGAAGGATCTTTTTCGGGCCGCAGCGATGTCGAAGATTTGATGTTTTAACGGTTTCCTGATATTCAGGTACACTCGTGAAATGGTCGTACGGGAAAATCCCCACTTCATCGCTATCTCGGAGATGCTGCGTCCCATCGCTCGTGAACCGACTATGACACTACTTTAAAACTTACTTAAATGTTAGTAACCTGGTATTGTAGCAGCAGTAGCCGATCTAACAACTGCGCCAGACGCTTATTGTCTTATACAGGCGTTGCCGACGGCAGCACGGTATTCTGCCTGTTTACACATCTCTGAATTTTAAAATACGCATATATATACCAGTTTATTTGGCGCTTCAGAGTACAAACAACCGTTCAGTGAAAAAGAGGCGTAACTGTAAAAGACTAAGCGATACTTTAGGCACGTGTTAAACATATTGCGAATAATTGCTTGGAAATCACAATCGGAGGGGATGTACTGGGAAACGGCCTGCAGACACACGCAGATTTCACCTAGATTGCATTATAGTGTTACAGAAATAATGAAAGCAGATTGAAATTTTCCCTCTGCAGTGGAGCATGCGTTGTTATGAAACTTTCTACCAGATTAAAATTGTGCGCCGGACCGAGACTCGAACTCAGGACTTTGCTTTTCGCGGAAAAATGATCAATATTTTATTGTATTTCTATTTTAATCGTCGTTGTCCTCGTGGCTTGGTCTCAGCAGGCGTCGTATGACCTTCCTTACAGATTGCAGTCAGCCCTCGGGACGAACACGCTGACCTACCGTTCCGGATGTAAACTATCCAACCACGATTCACAACCCGTCCTGACAGCTCTACTTCCGTCAGTACTTCGTCTCCCGCCTTCGAAACTTCACAGAAGAGCACTTACCCGCGAAAGGCAGAGGTCACGACTTCCAGTCTCGGTCCTGCACACGGTTTTAATCTGCCGGGAAGTTTCACAGTGAAATCAGATTATCGATTATAAAGTGTACCAACGAGCAGATATAGATTCCGATCACAGTTTAGGACTGACGAAGAGCAGACTCAAGTTTAATAGAGTTTTACGGAAGAATCAATGTGGAAAGAAGTGGGATACTGGTCTCCTAAGGAATCACGATGTGCGTTTGAAGTGGTCTAATGCTGTAAATCCTGCTGTATGAATACTGAAAAGAGGTAGGGACAGGATGATAGCACACAGAAATCAGGTGATAACTTCTCTGGTAGATGAGCCAGCTTTACAGGGTGAAATTGCAGGGGAAAACAGCGATTGGGGTACATATATTACTGAAGACCTTCGGAGGATGTGCTAAGCGGAGATGAAGAGGTAGGCACAGAAGAGAGATTCGTGGCGGGTCGCATCAAACCACCCAGTAGACTGGTGACGCATAAGCCTCAATAAAAGGGTCATTGGCGTCATGCTGCTTTTAGTGAGCAGGAATTTGTTATACATTCCAAACTTGTAAGCAGTTACTGCGACAAAGACAATGACACCAAAATTGTCTTATTTATCTAATCACATGGAAGTTCTACAGATAAACAACAGAATCTCCTAATAGCTCTGCCGAAATCGCAAATTCTCCGTAGCGTATTGCTCTTTGACTTACGGAATAAATTTGTACAGGGTGACCTAAAGATATTGGTACAAACTTCTAGGGAAGGTAGCGCACCTCCTAAGGACTGAGTATTGTATAGCAACACATCACCACAAACGTCAGGGCTAAGTGGTAGCAGAGGTCTATGATCGGAGAGGAACGAGGACAGTGATTCATTTGAAACGTTCACGCCACGTGTGCCTGACACCAACGGAGCGTTGAGTACTGGACACTCTCGAAGTTTCCGGGAGTTTTCTTGATTGTAGCAGCTGCGCTGACGATTATTGTGATTAAATCCGTTTCAGATTTCACAAGATCGTGACACATGAGGGATTTCAGTATGTTTACTCATTATGTCCAATGAATGTTTCAAATGATTCTTTGTCTTCCTTTCCTTTCCTCTCCTTTCCGATCCTCGACCTCTAATGCGACTTACCTCTCACGTTTGCGGCCATGGGTTGCTAAGCAAGCCGGCTGCGGTGGTCTAGTGGTTCCAGGCGCGCAGTCCGAAACCGCTGGACTGCTACGGTCGCAGGTTCGAATCCTGCCTCGGGCATGGATGTGTGTGACGTCTTTAGGTTAGTTAGGTTTAAGTAGTTCTAAGTTCTAGGGGACTGATGACCACAGAAGTTAAGTCCCATAGTGCTCAGAGCCATTTGAACCATTTTTTGCTAAGCAATTCTCAATCCTTATGATGCTCTCCCAGCTCCCATCCGAGTTTGTTGCAACATTTCTGGGGCATCCTGTGGGTCTAGAGTAAATACTTGAAATGTGCTTATCACTTACGAATGCACACAGCACTCAGTAAGAATTATTATTATATCGAATATGTTTCCTACTACGACTTTCAAACGTGCTGTACATACGAGTTGCATTCAAGTTCTAAGGCCTCCGATTTCTTTTCTAATTAACTACTCACCCGAAATCGATGAAACTGGCGTTACTTCTCGACGTAATCGCCCTGCAGACGTACACATTTTTCACAACGCTGACGCCATGATTCCATGACAGCGGCGAAGGCTTCTTTAGGAGTCTGTTTTGACCACTGGAAAATCGCTGAGGCAATAGCAGCACGGCTGGTGAATGTGCAGCCACGGAGAGTGTCTTTCATTGTTGGAAAAAGCCAAAAGTCACTAGGACACAGGTCAGGTGAGTAGGGAGCATGAGGAATCACTTCAAAGTTGTTATCATGAAGAAATTGTTGCGTAACGTTAGCTCGATGTGTGGGTGCGTTGTCTTGGTGAAACTGCACACGCGCAGCCCTTCCCGGACGTTTTTGTTGCAGTGCAGGAAGGAATTTGTTCTTCAAAACATATTCGTAGGATGCACTGTTACCGTAGTGCCCTTTGGAACGCAATGGGTAAGGATTGCGCCCTAGCTGTCCCAGAACATGGACACCATCATTTATTTAGCACTGGCGGTTACCAGAAATTTTTTTGGTGGCGGTGAATCTGTTTGCTTCCATTGAGCTGACTGGCGCTTTGTTTCTGGATTGAAAAATGGCATCCACGTCTCATCTATGGTCACAACCGACGAAAAGAAAGTCCCATTCATGCTGTCGTTGCGCGTCAACATTGCTTGGCAACATGCCACACGGGCAGCCATGTGGTCGTCCGTCAGCATTCGTGGCACCCACCTGGATGACACTTATCGCATTTTCAGGTCGTCCTGCAGGATTGTGTACACAGAACCCACAGAAATGCCAACTTGGGAGGCGATATGTTCAACAGTCACTCGGCGATCCCCCAAAACAATTCTCTCCACTTTCTCGATCATGTCGTCAGACCGGCTTGTGCGAGCCCGAGGTTGTTTCGGTTTGTTGTCACACGATGTTCTGCCTTCATTAAACTGTCGCACCTACGAACGCACTTTCGACACATCCATAACTCCATCACCACATGTCTCCTTCAACTGTTGATGAATTTCAATTGGTTTCACACCACGCAAATTCAGAAAACGAATGATTGCACGCTGTTCAAGTAAGGAAAACGTTGCCATTTTGAGTATTTAAAACAGTTCTCATTCTCGCCGCTGGTGGTAAAATTCCATCTGCCGTATGGTGCTGCCATCTCTGGGACGTATTGACAATGAACGCGGCCTCATTTTAAAACAATGCGCATGTTTCTATCTCTTTCCAGTCTGGAGAAAAAAAATTGGAGGCCTTAGAACTTGAATGCACCTCGTATTAATAAAATCTTGTCAGGGTTCCAGCCGCGTCAGATGGTCAGAATCCTACGAGCTTTCGACCGAGCGCTCCTAGGCCATTTTCAAGTGGAAAATGTTTGCCATGTCGTCCTGGCTTTGCCGTTAAATAGCCGCGCTGCTAGCTGTGACGTCATGGTTCTCTCTTCCTCACAAAATATGATAATGTTTTCCTCCCGCGTCCATCGCGCCCACTTAAACCTCGCGATTGCCATATCTGAGGCTGTAGAAAGCGGCAAATCGCCGTCCTTGGTGATGGTGTTTTCAAATATTTTAATGTCTGCTGCTTTCTTTATGAGTGTCCGCAGCTCGTGGTCTCGGGGTAGCGTTCTCGCTTCTCAAGCGCGGACTCCCGGGTTCGATTCCCGGCGAGGTTAGGGATTTTCACCTGCTTTGAGATGACTGGGTGTTTTTGTGTCGTCGTCTTCCTCATCATCATCATTCATCACCACTACGGTCAGAGGAAGGCAATAGAAAACCACCTCCGCTAGGACCATGCCGGGCGGCCGGTGTGGCCGTGCGGTTCTAGGCGCTTCAGTTTGTATCCGTGTGAGCGTCGCGGGTTCGAATCCTGCCTCGGGCATGGATGTGTGTGATGTCCTTAGGTTGGTTGGGTTTAAGTAGTTCTAAGTTCTAAGGGACTGATGACCTCAGAAGTTAAGTCCCATAGTGCTCAGAGGCATTTGAACCACTTTTTAGGACCATGCCTGGTACAGCAGTGCGGGTCTCCCGCATCGTCCCCTATGCTCTGTCAAGGAGTATGGGACATCATCATCATCTTTTATGAGGCTATCCCCAAATCTTTTTGTCTTTATAAGGATAGATGTTCCGTTGAATAGAATTCAGTGTCCATTTTCTAAAGCGTCTTCTATCACGACTATGCGCTAAGTACCTCTCGTGTTTCGTCCAGCGTTGCTCCACAGTTCGTACTCCCTGGCGGACGTTGTAGCAGCCGCAATGACCCGTTATTTTTTACACTCCAAGCCTTCGAAGCCCTAGATCGTCCTTCACAGGCCTCACGTGCTGTCGTATTTTAATTAGTGGCCCGAGCACTAATGGTATGTTGTGTCTCTTCAATAGCCGACCTATCTGTCCTCACACTGGGCCACAGAAACGCAAAGATGTAAGTTTCTGTTTCTTTTTTCCGTGGTGTTTACCCTGCGTGTCTCACCAACCTGTGGTATCTGGCGGTGATTGTATCCGTATTCCTGGAAGACACTTCGGAGGTGCCTTAGTTCTAGTGGCAGATTTTCAGCGTCTGAGAAGACGGTGGATGAAAACATTGCGTGTGGCGAGGAAACGAGCACCAGTGAGGTCACAGCCAACAGTGAAGCTACATAACGGCGAGGCCGTGGTGACAAGACAGTCATTTACCACTTGATAATGGTCAGGATGAGTTTCGTCGAAAGCTTGAGGGACTTCAACCACCTGGAAGTCCCAAAGGATTTTGTTAACTCATGTTGCCGCGAAACCATGCAGCCATACAAGCGGTGCGTACACTTACATATTCCTCAATGTTAACAGCGTTCAGAAATGGATAGTACTTGCAGTTCCCTCTTCGCCAGCGGTGGCGCTATTACTATGCCAATGAACACAGTCCCCTTCCCAGCACAGAGGTAAAATTATGTCAGACATAACCCAGTGATCGCTTATGAGTCTTCACCAAACGACCCGCATCCAAATTCGAGTTACCGTTCCTATCTCGTGTGACGACGACTTTTCTCCTGACGCTCTGAGAAGTTAACCCACCTCGCCACTGAGCATGCTCACAAGTAACTCTAAACTGCAAGCGGTTCCCTCTAATAAGGCATGGCGGAAATACTGCTGAATATACTCCGCTTCAAATACCTCTTACCTAAAATCGGTTCCACCTAATGAGGCGATACGGCAAGACTGCTGAGTGTTGCCCTATGCAAGCTTCTTGCCATTTAGATTTACGACGTGGCGCTTTAGTGCACCACTCTCCCTGTCGCTAAATGCAGGTGTTGGAGGCTAGACAGGAAACGTTACGCCGCCGGCACGGCTGAAGATGGCGCTCGCTAGGTGACAAGTAATTACGGGCCCCGAGGCAGACTCTGATCGGCCGCGCTCGAAAACTGCCACTCCAGGAGAGGGGGAGGGGGGGGGGGACGGGGGTGTCTGCTGTCCGCGGCGCTCACGTGGAAAATCAAATAACAGACGCCGACTACTCGCCAGATAATCCCGGCGTAATCAACTGAGGAGGTCGTTAGGCACAATGGATTTGGAGTGGAGCTGTCTGCCGGCCGCCGACAATGCATTTTAATTCTGCAATTACTTCATAAAGGGAAGCATCCCGTCCTTGTGTAAACTTTTTGTGGGTTCCCTTCATCTGTCTTTTTTGTAGTCTACCGTTATGGATCAGCCAACGTTCTAACAGTAGTAATGGCTGCTTCTCATTTGTGAATCTCTAAGAGGGAGGAACGGATAATCAGATTTATCTATTAGTAAATTGCAAATACCGGTTAGCAAAACGTTCTGATAAAATTCAGATCATGTATTTGCGACTGGCAGGCTACTTTTTCTCCTATTTCCATGTGTTTTTCTGTGTGGACTGAGTATTTTCTGTGTATTCATCTGAAAAAAATTCTCAGCTGTTACTAATGAAAGTACAAGCTTTTAAACTTTCGTGGCCTATCTGATATTGTTTAATGTAGCTTTCCCTTTGCCAATCTTACGGCATTGTTCGTTAACCCTCGAGCGAGCGCGCGTCCGTATAAAGTAGTTCTCTTCTATTCCTTCATTATTGCTTCAACTAACACAGTGATTAGCTATGTTGTTATACGCCCAATTAAGCAGTAGTAATATAAAGTAAACAGCGAGCCAGATGAGAAAAAATTTACGATCCCTACAAGAAAATGACTCAGATTCTCAGCTAGCAGCACAGCCTGCTAATGAGGCAATTGCTTAGGAGATAATCAGTAATCGAGTAAGTGTTTGGCGGGGATCTAACGCAACTGCGCTGTTTAATTCTCCGATTGACTCAATACTGTGTGGTAACACTTGAATACGACAACAGAGCGATATAATGAAAGTTCTTAATTGCAGCTTAATTAAAAAGCAAAATAGCTCACGTAATATCTAAGTTTATTTTATCGTTGTTTAAATTAAGATTAAATTGTGTTTCTGCTCATACGTGTTTCATCTTGGTAACATAAAGACCGCTAGCCCTTACGTGTGTATAAAGAACGCCGATGGCCCGCTCGGGTTAGGAAATTCGGCGAGCCCGCTCAAGGGTTAAAGACAGAAAATTGTTCCCGAAACAGCAGTACAGAAATGCTTCCATCTTATCGGCAAATTGGCACTTCTTCTCATCAAGGTACAAGTAGCCTTCTGTGTTTAGGAAGGAAGGAATGAGAGAAAGATGGAAGAAAAGTAGATTAGGATTTTAATGTGTTTGACGCGAAGTTCCTCTTTTCAATTGATACCTGTGCCTTTCGTTGAGGCTCTTGTGTTCACACTACTTTTGTAAGCACGACTGTTCTCCAGTTTTGTGGATGCACTGCCATGATGTGCTAAATCGTGCTCGTAGGAAAACAGAGCGCAGTCTGGTGACCACTAGTCGCAACATTTTTGAGCGAGCACTAGACAGCCGTGGGTGACAGCGGGGAAGTCGTCATTGTGGGACCATCCACGACACAGCCACCAGTCCACCTTGTTTGTTACCAGCCTGGTTGACATGGGGGGTTGTCGGTGAAAGCGCAGCTCGATGTTGTTGGAGAACGGAGTGGCGGCCGATGACCTCGCTGTCTGGTCTCCTCCCCCAAAACAACCCCAACCCAATGGAGTGCCCGCCGGCGTCATCAGCTTCGTGGAACATTGACGCAGGAGGAAAGTTGGGAACAGTCAGCAAATGAGAATTCAACTTACTGCCAACTGGGAGTGTGAAAGCAGGTACCGGGAGAGATGAAGCAGAAAGTGTGGGGCAGAGCAGCGAGGCAACACAGTTTGATGGAAGACCTAGGCTGGTGGTGGCTTGCTGTAAACACGAGGCATCGTCCCAGCCGGATCAGTGCTTGACTCAGCGAATTCAGTAAAAACAGCGCATTCAGAAGAGACGAATTGGTCGCTATGCAGCGTTTTGGTATACGACAGTAAGAACCGGCCGCTGATGGCCGAGCGGTTCTGGCGCTACAGTCTGGAAACGCGCGACCACTACGGTCGCAGGTTCGAATCCTGCCTCGGGCATGGATGTGTGTGTTGTCATTAGGTTAGTTAGGTTTAAGTAGTTGTAAGTTCTAGGGGACTTGTGACCTCATCAGTTGAGTCCCATAGTGCTCAGAGCCATTTTGAACGACAGTAAGAGGAGGGAGTGTCTGGTGTAACCAACGCTAGCTTCCATTACATACGACAGGGTCAGGGCTGGCCTGCTTAAGTGACACGCAATGACAGCTGTTCGGCATCGTGTGTTTATTCAAAACTGTTTCGACGAAATGTGTCTAGTGTGATTTTATTTTCTACAGCTGATAAATTTGTTTACTGTTATTAAATTCCGCCTGCACCACGGTGTGCGTATGATTGGTTTTATTGTGGATTTTGTATCTGTAGAACCGCCTGTCTAATATTAAGTAAGGTGGTGGTTTTCAACGGGTACATTTTACGATTTTTTTTCCCGCGGTAATATCCTTTATTTTGGCGTTCTCGATTTTTCCTCTTAATGTGTATTGCTGTTTGTCTAAATTAATACGTGTCACATTTACTAAAAGGCTGAACAAATGCAGACGAGGTGATTTATTGAGGCTCGGTTCGACTACTTTAGGTATCACTGTGTTGTTATCTTGGTATATTAATCTGAGCGCCCCTTTCTTGAAAATTGAATCCAGTGGTGAAAGTTCTTTAAATGGGTATTATCTTGTATTAGATGGTAAGTGCTATTTCATCAATAGAGGAGCTGAATTCTTTGCTGGTTGCGCTCTTAATAGCCTGCCGGAGTGGCCGTGCGGTTCTAGGCGCTACAGTCTGGAACCGCGTGACCGCTACGGTCGCAGGTTCGAATCCTGCCTCGGGCATGGATGTGTGTGCTGTCCTTAGGTTAGTTAGGTTTAAGTAGTTCTAAGTTCTAGGGGACTGATGACCACGGCAGTTATGTCCCATAGTGCTCAGAGCCATTTTTTTGCGCTCTTAGTTGTTTATTCTTATTAATGAATCGATTTATATGGGGAAGAGTTGGCGCTTACACAACCTCCACCTTCCACTCCCATCGTTTCCTTAGCCACACTTTAATTTCCACCTGTCTGCAACGATAAATACAATTCCACTAGCACGTACTCACACGCATTATTTTTTCATCTGAAAATTACATATCCGACCATTGATTTGTTCCCTGAAACTACTATATCCAGGGTATAATTCTGACCATTAGGGTTTGAGGTATGGTGGTATGACGCAGGAATAACGTGAGACCTCCATGTCATTTCCGATGGCAATCGTCGAGGTCTTCCTACCACCCTCCTCTCCCATTCTCTCCAGTTCCTTTTCGCACTAGCACAAGGTTCGGAGAACATTACCACTGTGGAAGATAAGGAGAAGCAACATAGGATCTTGCTGATGAAAGATTTGGAATGCAGGAGATATTATTCATACATGTGTAGTAACGTATCTGTCCTCCAGCAACGAGATGATCCTTGGCCTATAATTTTGAATAAACTGAGTCAGCCAGACAAGGGGGAGCTCCGAAGATTCTTCAAAGTAGTTGATAATGTTTTTTTCTACAGGTCTGATACTTCAGGTAAGTGGTGTGTATGTATACCAGAAGATTACGTGGTAAGGCACATACTGTGCACTCACCATGTTTGGGGACATTTTGGCGTACTTAAAAATGTGCAAGCAAGATAGGTAGCTATGTGTGCTCCCTGCCGCCGTTGGATAAGCAGCTGCAGCAGCAAGTCGTATACCCCTAGCTTACTTATTTGTTACATAGTTTAATTCCTAATTTCTTAGTGTGTTTTTGGATACTTTCATTGTTTAATTAATAAATTTCGGGCGTATTATAGTATTTGAGAGTTGTAGCATCGCGCTTTAGTACCTGAATAGTGTAAATTCGCGTAGTCGTCTGTCTTCTGTTTTTGTTTTGAACGGCCAGTGTCGGTTGGTCACAGCCAGTATGCTCCCTGCCGCCGTTGGATAAGCAGCTGCAGCAGCAAGTCGTATACCCCTAGCTTACTTATTTGTTATATAGTTTAATTCTTAATTTCTTTATGTGTTTTTAAGAACTTGCATTGTTTAATTCATATATTTCGGGCGTATTATAGTATTTGAGAGTTGTAGCATCGCGCTTTAGTGTTTACTTCGTAGATTCTTACTTAAATTGCGTGTGAGTTTCGTATAGGAGGTGTAATTTCGAGTTTAGTTACTGCAATCGTAAATTCAGGCAGATTGTGGCGCAGTCGTTAGGCATTTGTACAGGTTAGTTAATACATTCTTTGCGTGTTTCCCTTGCGTTATCTAGGCACGGACTCGTGTTTCAGTAACTGTTGTTCAACATCGATTAGAATGGACAGGGACTGTGATTGCTGTGTTCGGATGAGGGCTGAGTTGGCATCCCTTCGCTCACAGCTGCAAGCGGCGCTGACTTCAGTCGCGCAGCTTGAGGCTGTTGCCAATGGGTACCACTGTGAAGAGCCGGACTTGGGTATCACGGGGATGTGAACCTCGTCCCGTCTGTCCCCAGATCGGTCTGCCGCTGTGGCTACCCCGGTTGCTGCCCGCAGTGGGGCTGAGCCCTCGCCTGTGGTTGATTGGGAGGTCGTTCCAAGGCGTGGCAGGCAGCGAAAGACCTCCCCGGAGGCTGATCAGAAAGCCTCCCCGGTGCGTCTGACAAACAGGTTTCAGGCACTGTCTCTGGCTGAGCCAGATGCAGCTGCCTGCCCTGTTTCAGAGGATGATTCTCAGCCTTCTAGGTCCGGGCAATCACAGAGGGTGGGCTTATTGGTAGTTGGGAGCTCCAATGTTAGGCGCGTAATGGGGCCCCTTAGGGATATGGCGGCTAAGGAGGGGAAGGAATCCAGTGTGCACTCCGTGTGCATTCCGGGTGAAGTCATTCGTGATGTGGAAAGGGTCCTTCCGGATGCCATCAAGAGCACAGGGTGCAGCCAGCTGCAGGTGGTGGCACATGTCGGCACTAATGACATGTGTCGCTTTGGATCTGAGGAAATTCTCTCTGAATTCCAGCGGCTATCTGATTTGGTGAAGGCTGCCGGTCTTGCTTACGAGATGAAGGCAGAGCTCACCATCTGCAGCATCGTTGACAGAACCGATTGCGGACCTTTGGTGCAGAGCCGGGTGGAGGGTCTGAATCAGAGGCACAGACGGTTTTGCGACCGTGTTGGCTGCAGATTCCTTGACTTGCGCCATAGGGTGGTGGGGTTTCGGGTTCCGCTGAATAGGTCAGGAGTTCACTACACTCAGCTGGCGGCTACACGGGTAGCGGAGGCTGTGTGGCGTTGACTGGGCGGTTTTTTAGGTTAGAAGGCCTCGGGAAAGAAGGGGTTGGGCAGGAATCTCAAAGAGTGCATAGCAAATACAGGACGTGCTTGGATCAAGGAACAGTCGGAATTGTAGTTGTAAATTGTTGTAGTTGTGCTGGGAAAGTCCTTGAGCTTCAAGCGCTAATAGAAGGCACAGAAGCTGAAATCGTTATAGGGACAGAAAGCTGGCTAAAGCCTGAAATAAGTTCTGCAGAAATTTTTACGAAGTCTCAGACAGTGTTCAGGAAAGATAGATTAGGCAGAATTGGTAGAGGAGTGTTTGTGTCTGTCAGTAGTGGTTTATCTTGTAGTGAAGTCAAAGTAGATACTCCGTGCGAATTGGTATGGGTGGAGGTTATACTTAACAGCCGAACTAAGTTAATAAATGGCCCCTTCTACCGACCCCCAGACTCCAATGATATAGTTGCGGAACAGTTCAGAGAAAATTTGAGTCTCGTAACAAATAAATACCCCACTCATACGGTTATAGTTGGTGGGGACTTCAACCTTCCCTCGATATGTTGGCAAAAATACTTGTTCAAAACCGGTGGAAGGCAGAAAACATCTTCCGAGATTGTCCTAAATGCTTTCTCCGAAAATTATTTCGAGCAGTTAGTCCACGAACCCACGCGAATTGTAAATGGTTGCGATAACACACTTGACCTCTTAGCCACAAACAATCCAGAGCTGATAGAGAGCATCATGACCGATACAGGGATTAGTGATCACAAGGTCGTTGTAGCTAGGCTCAATACCATTTCTTCCAAATCCACCAGAAACAAACGCTAAATAATTTTATTTAAAAAAAGCGGATAAAGTGTCACTAGAAGCCTTCCTAAGAGACAATCTCAATTCCTTCCGAACTGACTATGCAAATGTAGACGAGATGTAGCTCATATTCAAAGATATGGTAGCAACAGCAATTGAGAGATTCATACTTCATAAATTGGTAAGAGATGGAACTGATCCCCCGTGGTACACAAAACAGGTCCGAACGCTGTTGCAGAGGCAACGGAAAAAGCATGCGAAGTTCAGAAGAACGCGAAATCCCGGAGATTGGCTAAAATTTACAGACGCGCGAAATTTGGCACGGACTTCAATGCGAGATTCCTTTAATAGGTTCCACAATGAAACAGTGTCTCGAAATTTGGTAGAAAATCCGAAGAAATTCTGGTCGTATGTAAAGTACACAAGTGGCAAGACGCAGTCAATACCTTCGCTGCGCAGTGCCGATGGTACTGTTGCCGACGACTGTGCCGCTAAAGCGGAGTTATTGAACACAGTTTTCCAAAATTCCTTCACCAGGGAAGACGAATGGAGTATTCCAGAATTGGAAACGCGAACAGCTGCTAGCATGAGTTTCTTAGAAGTAGATACTTTAGGGGTTGCGAAGCAACTCAAATCGCTTGATACGGGCAAGTCTTCAGGTCCAGATTGTATACCGATTAGGCTCCTTTCAGATTACGCTGATACAATAGCTCCCTACTTAGCACTCATATACAACCGCTCACTCACCGATAGATCTGTACCTACAGACTGGAAAATTGTGCGGGTCTCACCAGTGTTTAAGAAGGGTAGTAGGAGTAATCCATCTAACTACAGACCTATATCATTGACATCGGTTTGCAGTAGGGTTTTGGAGCATATACTGTATTCAAACATTATGAATCACCTCGTAGGGAATGATCTATTGATACGTAATCAGCATGGTTTCAGAAAACATCGTTGTTGTGCAACGCAGCTAGCTCTTTATTCGCACGAAGTAATGGCCGCTATCGACAGGGGATCTCAAGTTGATTCCGTATTTCTAGATTTCCGGAAAGCTTTTGACACCGTTCCTCACAAGCGACTTCTAATCAAGCTGCGGGCCTATGGGGTATCGTCTCAGTTGTGGGACTGGATTCGTCATTTCCTGTCAGGAAGGTCACAGTTCGTAGTAATAGACGGCAAATCGTCGAGTAAAACTGAAGTGATATCAGGTGTTCCCCAGGAAAGCGTCCTGGGATCTCTGCTGTTCCTCATCTATATAAATGACCTGGGTGACAAACTGAGCAGTTCTCTTAGGTTGTTCGTAGATGATGCTGAAATTTACCGTCTAGTAAGGTCATCCGAAGACCAGTATCAGTTGCAAAGCGATTTAGAAAAGATTACTGTATGGTGTGGCAGGTGGCAGTTGACGCTAAATAACGGTAAGTGTGAGGTGATCCACATGAGTTCCAAAAGAAATCCGTTGGAATTCGATTACTCGATACTCGATAAATAGTACATTTCTCAAGGCTGCCAATTCAACTAAGTACCTGGGTGTTAAAATTACGAACAACTTCAGTTGGAAAGACCACATAGATAATATTGTGGGGAAGGCGAGCTAAAGGTTGCGTTTCATTGCCAGGACACTTAGAAGATGCAACAAGTCCACTAAAGAGACAGCTTACACTACACTCGCTCGTCCACTGTTATAATATTGCTGCGTGGTGTGGGATCCTTACCAGGTGGGATTGACGGAGGACATCGAAAGGGTGGAAAAAAAGGGCAGCTCGTTTTGTATTATCACGTAATAGGGGAGAGAGTGTGGCAGATATGATACGCAAATTGGGATGGAAGTCATTACAGCAAAGACGTTTTTCGTGCGGTGAGTTCTATTTACGAAATTTCAGTCACCAACTTTCTCTTCCGAATGCGAAAATATTTTGTTGAGCCCAACCTACATAGGTAGGAATGATCATCAAAATAAAATAAGAGAAATAAGAGCTCGAACAGAAAGGTTTAGGTGTTCGTTTTTCCCTCGCGCCGTTCGGGAGTGGAATGGTAGAGAGATAGTACGATTGTGGTTCGATGAACCCTCTGCCAAGCACTGAAATGTGAATTGCAGAGTAGTCATGTAGATGTAGATGTTACTTTCCGAATATCAGAAGAAGAGTTCAGCAGGTTTTGAAGAAATTCTAATATTGTCAGCTGACTAAGCCTTGTAACAAAGGAACACATGATGAGATGTACGTCATCATTACACCTAAGCCCTTAATTTAATCTCTGTGGACGTCTGTGAGCACGTTTCGGGGGCAAGATGAGGTAGCAAATATATAGTTGGATTTTTGGATACGTTTTCTAAGTATGTAATGTTGTACCCAATTCGATCAGCCACCAGCAAATCGGTTATCAAGAAATTGTTTTCTGATTTTATTCCATCTGTTGGGAAGCCGAGAACGATTCTAACAGACATTGCAACGATATTCGTGTGTGACACTTGGAAAAAGGCTTTACGGGAAGCAAATGTTACGCATGTTAAAACGTCATGTACAGTCCTGGAGCGAGTCTCATCGTACGTGTATTTAGAGTGTTAAATCGTTTTATGAGAACCTGCTGCTCAACGAAGCAAACAAAGTTTACTGATCTGTTGGAAGACTTCACTGCAATCGTAAATAACCTACTGCATACAACTACTGCTTACATTCCAGAAGAATATCTCCTAATTTTCAATGAGTGGGTGCAAGCATTACGGAAGATGCCCTGAAATAGGATATCATGGGAAGAAAAAAATTCGTGATGCTTACCTCAACATGAAAGAGAAAGCTCTTATCAGAAACAAGAGACACGACGAAGGATTAAACAGAAAACAATATCTAATGTTGGAGATTTGGTGCTACGGAGATCTCATTCAAGATCTTCACTTCCGGAGAAGAGGACGAAGTAGTGGCAAAGAATATACTATGGACCATATGTTATTATAAAACTGCCACATCCAGGTGCATATGTGTTGGCATATCAAAAGACATTGAAAATAAAGGGTGTGTACCCTCATAAGGATTTGAAAATGTTCTATAAATAGTTCTGCGTATTTCTTATATGCATGTTATGATTTGTGTAAGTATATGATCTATAAATAACAGTTACTTAAGTTATGTAATTTTTTTCCTATGATATGTGTTGATAATATGTCACCATTGTGTGCCATGAACCGGTGTTCTACAATGAGAGAACTTTCAATCCAGATATAGGGATATAACTATGTGATTTATCTATGGTTACTTCCACCATGCTTGGTTTTCTTGCCGATTGCCAGTACTTGTAGGATAATCTGCATACTGTTTTCTTGATTCTGTGGTTATTCCATTTTTTGCAAGTTTCTGATTTTGTGTCTTAGCGATAAGTGAGTTTCGTGGAGTTTTTTGTCTGAATAGGTTAATGGGTTTCTATCACTTTTCCACTTCTTTTGTCCTTTAGTAGTCTAGTGTTCTAGATTTTTTTTTAAAAAAAAAGCTTCAGATCGTTACACAATTCTTCTCCTTGCTGTTCAGGTTATGTGCATCACAGACGGGAACATTATTGCTGTTTGTCTGCAAAGGTAAAACTTGAAAATATTATTAGATACATGTAATTGTTTTGTAACATTAGGTGCTGCGTTTTGTCACGATTACTAAGTCTCATGCTAACTAGTGACTATTCTGGAAAGTATTCTTCGGAGTTGTGTTAAATCGCCTTCAGCGATATAAAGACAGTGAACTTTGTTGCTTTGAGTGGTTTTAGGCCTGTATCCTGTCTAACAATC
Organism: Schistocerca americana; assembly: GCF_021461395.2. Classification (NCBI taxonomy): domain Eukaryota; kingdom Metazoa; phylum Arthropoda; class Insecta; order Orthoptera; family Acrididae; genus Schistocerca; species Schistocerca americana. The sequence continues at coordinate 60,240,283 of NC_060124.1, read as the reverse complement.
AAACTTCAGTGGAAGTGTTGTCGATTGACAGTGATGCTGTTGTTTTTGTGGTGTTAGGCAGACTAGTTTTACTATGCAAAGACAGTGATCTATCCTACTCAGCCGCTAGTATACAAGTGACTGCTTGCACCAATCTTCTCTGACGAGTTATAGTGTCAATTTTGAATGTAACTGCGGATACTCTGGACAACGTATCTGGTGTTGTGAAGATATCTCAGTATACATTGTTTTCATCGTGTTGTGTCTGTTTTTTTTTTCCTGACACACTGGAATGCAAGTAAAAACCACAACCGACCGCCACCACCACCGACCACCATTCCATCCCGATGTCTTGCAGCTTCTCACCATCCTGCTGTACTATCGGCATCGCGCCTTCGACATTGTACCATATCACCGCATCGTCAGCATAACATCCAGAACATGATTGTCCATTAAATGAACCTTGCATTGTGTGAAAAACCTCGGTTTTAAAGACTCTAAACATTTCAGAGAACATTTAAACGATTTTCTGTATTTTTTGTTCTATACAAATTGAGTAACTTTTTTTTTCAATATTCACGCTGAAAACCAATATTTTTTATTCAAAGTTCTGGTGGTTTTGCTAAATATGATAATCACAACCGGTCTGACGAGGCACATTGGGGAATTTTGGTGGTAGTGGTTGTTGGGATGTTTAAGGGGGACTAAACAGCGAGGGTCATCAGTCCCCCAGGGGAATTTTGATCTCGGGTTTCTTCGGCCAACGGCGCCCGAATGGGTGGGCTTCATTTCATTCTCAAATCCGTTCTCGAGAAATATAGTATAATTACTTATGCCATCCTGTAAGTGGAGTGACTATGAAGATACATAACTCAGTTATTTGATTTGCAACTTTACTCTTCATCTGATTGCTTACATATTTACAAATAGAAATGTGACCCAGAAAAGCGTAGTAATGTCCCTACGGAATGTAATATTGACGTAATATTCCAACTGCGAGTACCAGAGATGATGTGATACCGTAATTCAGACGACCACACTCTTTACTGTGAAAAATAGCATCTAGCACGTTTTTGCAATTGTTGGAGACAAGGAATGCTATTGGAGATTGTTTCTTTTTTTTTGGGGGGGGGGGGGGGGGTCAGTTAAGTTTTCATATAGACGTAGTTTCAAGTGCAGAGGAGATACAACTCGAAATCGCAATTATCAAAAGTAAAATAATTTTCTCTTATGAAGAAGAAGGCAAATATCGTCTACGACTTTTAATCGATGTTGGATCCCCGGACCTTCATAAAAACTATTAGTGTGGTTAGCAATACAGTACACAGTGATTTCTTCGCAAATTAACAATACTGGGCGAATCTGCTACCATCGCGGTCCGAACGACGTGCAGTATTTCGCCGTCAGTTTGTGTGTTCAAGACGTTCCCTAAGGGCCCAGTTTGTTAGTCAGAAGATATCACACTGCCACTGTTGTTCAACCTTCTCATTCATAAAGTGTTTCCAGAGAGTCTTACGGTGACATTAGCTGCCAAGAGAAACGGAGTCTTTATCGCGAGTTGTAGCAGTTTTCTGTGACTTTGCCTGGCGTTCTCTGAGAACTGGAGAAATGGAAACCTCCGACCGCCAACTCATTCTGTACCTAACCCGTTCTCTCCTTACAGCAGCCACGAATAAAACATAGTCATCTATAGCGAAATTTGTTTTCACAGATTTTTATCATAGACAGTAAAATTTTTTTAAATGTTTGCATCTAGCAAAAAAATGAAAGAGAGTTAAAATGAAGTTCCTGTCCTATCTGTGTCTAAGTCAAAGGTCAAGTTAGTTAATGATTTTATATTTTTTATTTTTTACGACGTAGTAGTTCATTTTATCGGTGTTCTTACAATTGTTTACTTGAGCTCTACAAAACTGACGGATGCATTTTCCACGCTTCTGGTGTGTTGCAGATTCCATCACAAATTAATTGTTTATTACAATGTTTTGGTATAATGCATGCTACGTAACGTACTTTATAGACTTTGTATACGTCTCATCACATCGAACACTTACTATATTGATATATTCTCAAATTATGCCAACCATCGTAGGCGAATTTTGAACACTTAGCATATTTGCTTGACATTACAGCATTAGCACCACTTTGTATAGAAAGATATAAATTATCCTAGTATTTAATAACAACAGTACAAGCACTCGAGCTTGATGGGGAACATCAAAGTTTTATTACGAGGGAGCACCTCGTTATTTGTAGACTGTAATGTAACTTTTAATCTCTGAGAAAAAATAATGTGTATGACCAACGTATGGCTCCGCAATCTGGACTCTAAAAGTATACCATATTTTGAATAGCTGTTGCACAAATGAATGTTAATAATATTCTGCCCAGGCTCAGTAACTTACGATGATGCTCTCAGGACTGATTGGGCAGAAAACTGTCAAACAGGTAGTAAAAAGTAGAGTGCAGAAGAGTAAAAAGTACAACTGTGGCACAAACCGATGGCAAGTGACGAAAGAAAGCAACGAAGAGTTCGTGGTCCAGTCGACGAAGACAGATGTTTAAGAGCAGATCAACAATTCCGTAAATGTAGAACATCAAAGAGTAGATGGACATTCGAAAGAATGATGATACGCTCTTCAGACAACAGAGGACAGAGTGAAGAGTTCTCCCAGGAAAATGTCGGCTTTCGTAAATCCAGGAGTGGTGACAAAAGAAAAGTCCTGAGTCTGGCAAAGATGTAATCAGTGTCAAACCCCAAAGCAAGACTTGAACATTCAAGACAAACCTGTCCATAGCCATCGGGAAAGAGAGAATCTGAAGTATTTGGTGCAGCAATATAAGTAAGCAAGTAACATGTAAGCAGTTTGTGTGGAAGTGGACGGCATCCGTTGGACACGCTGTGGTTGGCAGAAACTGGTCGCCATTACAATTTGTAATATCCCCAACCCCTCTGTTCGGCTTAACTATACGAACTGCTCTTTTACCAAACTCAAATACAGAACGTTATACGAGGATGGCATTAAGTACATGTTTATAGAAGCACTACGCTTCCATATCTGCGACCATCTTGAGGTATGTTGTGGACAGTAACTTGTTCACTGCTGTCACTTTCCTTCTTCCCCCCCTCCCCACCCCCACCCCCCAACCCCACGCACACACATTATAGATTCTGCAATGGGCCTATAACACTCCTTTCTTCTTGCTATGAACCTTTAATCCTATCACAAACTTGGTCTTATATTCCATGTGCTCCTCTGTTGCTAAATGAGGAAAAATTAAATAAGGAAAGGATATGTTCTCAAATTAGGCTGCCGTAAAAATACTGAAGATACAAGTTAATAACAAACCTGTAGGAACGAGGTAAGAAATTACCCTCATGTAACAGCTCCTCATTAGAAACCTATAGAGAATAGATACAAAAGTTAGGGAACACAAAAAAATTGCAGATCAGCTATAACGAACACAGAAAAATGTATTCTGTTTTCAAAGAAAGAAAAACCTGAATCCAAAGAACCTGCTAGAAGAGTGCCAGTTGTTGCTGTGGTCTTCAGTCCGCAGACTTCATTGACAGCAAGTTACTTTGTGTAGATTGCTAGTTAGAATCTGAGTCAGCGAAAGTTAAATGTCAGAAACAACTACAAATGTAGGAAGCTATAAATTAGAGGTACAAAATTAATATACACTGAAGCGAAAAAGAAACTGCTACAGTCATACGTATTCAAATACAGAGATATGCAAACAGGTAGAATATGAAGCTGCAGTCGGCAACGTCTATATAAGAAAACGAGTGTCTGGCTCAGTTGTTAGATCGGTTACTGCTGCTACAATGGCAGGTTATCGAAATCTGAGGTTGAACGTGGTGTTATAGTCGGCGCACGAGCGACACAGCATCGCCGAGGTAACGATGAAGTGGGGATTTTCCCGTACGACTATTTCACCAGTGTACCGTGAATATTAGGAATCCGGTAAAGCATCAAATCTCCGATATCTCTGCGACCGGAAAAAAACTCTGCAAGAACGGGACCAACGACGACTGAAGAGAATCGTTAAACGTGACAGACGTGCCACCCTTCCTCAAATTGCTGCAGATTTCAATGATGGGCCATCAAAAAGTGTCACCGCGCGAACCATTCAATGAAACATCATCGATATGGACTTTCGGAGCCTAGGGCCCACTCGTAAATCCTTGATGACTGCACGATGTAAAGCTTTACTACTTTCCTGCGCCCGTCAACAGCGATATTGGACTGTTGATAACTGGAAACATGTTGCCTGGTCGGACGAGTCTCGTTTCGAATTGCATCGAGCGAATGGACGTGTGAGGGTGTGGAGACAACCTCATGAATCCACGGATTCTGCGTGTCAGCAGCGGACTGTTCAAGCTGACGGAGGCTCTGTAATAGAACGGGGCTTGTGCAGCTGGAGCGATATGGGACACCAGATACATCTAGATACTACTCTGACAGGTGACACGTATGTAAGCATCCTGTCCGATCACCTGCATCCATTCATGTTCGTTGTGCATTCCGACGGACTTCGCCAACTCTAGGAGGACATTGCCACACCCTAAACGTGAGGAATTGCTACGGAGTGGCTCCAGGAACACTTTTCTAAGTTTAAACACTTCCGCTGGACATTTACAAGAAAAATACTCTACGACCTCAGTTTTCAGTCTTTACTGAAGACAATGCGTAATGCCCAGATAGTGGTACGACCCTCGGTTACCGGTGATTTTTTGTAGAGTTCAACCTTAGCACTTTTCGAGAAAAGCAGCGAACGGCGGGTGGAATAAGTTCTCTTTCATTTGCCTATTTAACTTAATATTTTGAGTTCAAATGGTTCAAATGGCTCTAAGCACTATGGAACTTAACATCTGAGGTCATCAGTCCCCTAGGCTTGGAACACTAATTAAACCTATCTAACCTAGGGACATCACAAACAAACATGCCCGAGGCAGGATTCGAACATGCGACCGTAGCAGCAGCGCGGTGCCGGACTGAAGCTCTACGTATATCTCGCGAAGAGACCATGAGGATAAAATCAGAGAGATTAGAGCCCACACAGAGGCATACCGACAATCCTTCTTTCCACGAACAATACGAGACTGGAATAGAAGGGAGAACCGATAGAGGTACTCAAGGTACCCTCCGCCACACATCGTCAGGTGGCTTGCGGAGTATGGATGTAGATGTAGATGTAGATTAACCGCTCGGCCGCCGCGGCCGGCTTAATATTTTGAGTCTGTGTATCTTGCGTTCGGGGGGAGTCAAAATTTTTCAGTCTTTGTTCAGTTTGTAAGTGTATTACAGGAAACAATAGGAATAAAAACAGAAAATCGGTTGTTTCCGAAATAGTTTACTTTTGGCGGTTTTAATATTCTGGTCAAAGTAGTTTGGAAAAAAGTGATACAACCGAAAACCGGTCGTTTTACCGATAACCGCCAACCCTATAAGAGTAGCAATCTGAACTGTAATTCAATCTACTAGGTCCGCTGGTCCCATTCGTGGTGAACCAGAACTCGACGAACTTTCAGAGGCTGTTCAGGGATACCTTTTTAGTCTTTTGGTGCAAGAGAACCATTGCCTCCGGTGGCACGTCGCATGGTAATAATGTAATTACGATTAGTTGGAATTCTTACTGCGTTGTCGCTGTTTCTCTGTAAATATGTTCACAACAGTGAAAAAAACTTGTAATATGCAATCTCTGAAAGGTAAAATACATTCAGCAATCCTCAGACGCAACAATACTGTGATGTTGGTGCCCTCGCTGTGGCGTAGCGTCGCCGGTCCGTTCGTCCATTGCATTCAGTAAAGCCTGTAACGCCCGTTATATGGGATCTAGGCAGAGAAACCTTACGGAAAATCTTTCTAAATAACATGTAAAATCGAACCGATATATTATCGAATTGTTGTATCAGATCAGATAAAACGTGCGTCACATTTGTGACAGAGAGTACTACGTCAGAACTGTTCATTACGGATGTCTTACGACAAAATTGTAAACTGAACTCGAAGTGCTTTCTATTCTGTTAGCAACTTTGACTAAAAAAACTTAATGGCCGTGAAGTTTAAAAATCATATATGAACCAATTTCTGTTCGCACTTACTAATCTGGTTTCGTTGATTCAAAAAAAAAACAGTTAGTGTCTAATGTACTACGGTCATTTTACAAGTCCTGGCAGCTATGGTATATCTCACTCTAATGCGACAACATAGGAATTCAACGATGTGCATTGAACTGGTAAGGCTGTGTATATATGAATGCACGAGTACAAGTGGAACAAAAGTGAACTACTCTCCTCCAAAACAGTTCCCCAGTGTGTCCACACAGCGTTGCCAACGATAGGGAAGGCGTTGGATGCGATTGGAATTGCCATCAATGTGTGCCACACTCCAGTACACCGTGATTATCGTACGCCAGGATGACCATGGTTGGTTAGTTAGTTGTTTTATAGCTCAGGTCAGTAGACCAAATAGGGAGCTCATCGGTCCCATCGGATTAGGGAAGGATGGATAAGAAGTCGGAAGTGCCGTTTCAGAAGAACCATTGCGGAATATTCCTGAAGCTATTTGGGTAAATCACGGAAAACCTGTATCTGGACGGAGAGACGCGGGGTTTGCACCGTCGTCCTCCCGAATGCGAGTCCAATGTGCTATCCACTAAGCCATCTCGCTCAGTGAATGAGATGATGCTCTGTCACCCACAATTGCTAGTAATCCGCTTGAAACTGAGTACCATTTCTACCAGCTAGAAAGGTAATTTTCAGGTATCCACTCTGTTCCACTCTGGTTACATACATATTGTAGCATGGTTAATCTCACACTGGTACCGAGCCATCCACGCATGTGGCCGCAGTCTATCGGTCGATTTCGTTACTGTTTCCCGTGGCCTTTCGAATGTGTTTGCAGCGATTACGGTGATACCACATGGTCCCCCCGATATGACCTATAGTTTCCATGACTTACGGAATGACCCTCGTACGTAAGATTTACCTTAATGAAATGACCACAATAGCTGGTAAACAAATGGCGACAGAACTCGCCGGCTGTGCTGTGAAGAGAGCCATTAAAATGTAACGTTGTGGTTAAAATAAGAAACCACAGTGCAATAGATTCCTTTTCATCTTAACTTGTTACTCAATAAGTAGACTTACACGGACCACTCATCCGTACACATACCACCAAGGACGAAAGCATAAGAAAAGATAACAAGAGAAGAGTGTAAAAACAAATGACACAAAAATGACAAAGATTTCCTTTTTTATCTTACTACCGAAGATGAAAAATAAATCAGCGTTATTGAAAATCCGAATAGCATGTGATTCCTTTTTTCATAATAATAATGTTATTTCCCATTAGATGAAACATTAGATTCGTTTCAAATTGACTTGTTCAAACTAAGAAAGAAAAGAAAAATATCATTATGTCCTTTCAACCTTTACATCAGGCGCATATCGGACAACTCCTTACCAGTAAGGCTATTCATAGTACTGGTGTATATCACTGTTAACGCACAGTTAAAACTGCCAGAAAACCAACCAATAGACAGAATCGAGCAGTACTGAAGGCAAATTTGAGGACAACGACGAGAGAACGGCATTTGTGTAGTCAATAGCAGGTAGAATCAGAGATTGAAAACTCCGCACACAACACATATCATCGACATTTGCACTGCTGTGCGAAATTTGTGGTACAATACACATGCAAAGCTGATTGAAACAAGAAACTAAACGAAATGCAATAACTTTGTAACAATCCGCCGTATAATGGGGATCGTTTACACCCAAAATACTCATAAGCTATCCTAGAACAAGTGATTGTTGGTGGAGTTCTGGTTAAAACAATATTTGGCGTCAGTTTCTGTTCTTGCACTGAAACTCACGTCTTGACGACAAACCCTCTATTTACTATTTCTCTAAGCGTTGTTCGTTGAAAAAAAGAGTTTCGAGCTATGCAACGTCTGATGGAGATTGTACTCATTGCTGATAGCCTAATTATATAAACGGCAACACAGGATTTGTAGCTGATTTATCAAATCAACGGATGTAGCCTAGTTATTACGAGAAAGAAGTGCCCGTTTATTTTCATCACAAAATTTCTTTGTATTCTTCTTACGACAGTCTTAGTTCCACATAGCTGTGTAAGCCAACGCGTTTGATGCCTACGCCATTGATGAATGAAGTAAATTGTTATGAAGAACTTTTGTAATTCAAATGGGAACACGTTTTCATCAGACAGAAACAATTTTATAAGAGCCCACGTAACACCCTGACTTTCATTTATTAGAAAACTCAACTTTAACGCGAACTGTTGTTCATCGCTTTATTCGTTTCTCGTATACTAGAATGTTTCCCGCAGTGTTATGACGGTGCTGAAATCTATCTTTAGCCACCTTTACTAATTTATAGCTTCTGATAATTCCTCCAGGAAACTGTACATACGTTACCTAGTGTGGAAAATGTGTCAGGTGTCAACACTCACGTTTCACAGTTTAGGTATATTCGCTGTACTGTATCGTCCCTGTTAGTGTGAATGTTACGTCTAAAATTCTTCATCTCCAAAGTTTTATCTCAGGAGCTGTTGTCGTGAAACCCACGTCCTGCGAACTACGGTAACTAACATTACGAACCGATGCCACACGCAAGATGTAGTCTGTTAAGTTATACTTCACTTAAATTGCTCTCCTCATGCAGCGTTTCGGTTTCTTCTTTCTTTTAACAGTGTCCACAATAATATAATGCACGTTTCACCAAAGGACAACAGTCTATAATAAATACAAAGAATTTGGAGCTCCACCGGCCGGGGTGGACGAGCGGTTCTAGGTGCTACAGTCTGGAACCGCGTGACCGCTACGGTCGCAGGTTTGAATCCTGCCTCGGGCATGGATGTGTGTGATGTCCTTAGGTTAGTTCGTTTTAAGTAGTTCTAGGGGACTGATGACCTCAGAATTTAAGTCCCATAGTGCTCAGAGCCATTTGAACCAATTAGGAGCTCCACGGAGATTAAAATTAGTTTTGAGATTGATTTCAAAACAAATGTTGTGAAATATTCGTCAAGTACTGATTTCTGGCTGGTAAGATGTTGTATCGCGCTACTTTTCACCTATTTTCTCTCTAAAGCTGACCTCGTGACCTGTTTGTTCGCCTCCGAATCTTCGTGACACCCACTTTATCAGTTTATATTCTAATGTCTGCCATACGGAACCCGCCCTCGTTGGCACGATCGCTAACGCACGCCTATGCGATTTTGCTTCACTAAGAGGACGCCGGTTTGAAACATGGTGATGGATGAACCTTTCACTGCCATTGTTTAGCGGGAAAGAGGAGGAGAGGTTACTGATCAACAGTCTTTGCGCCAATGTAATGGGCCAAATTTCAAACCTCTCCGCAGTGTATCATGAAATATGGGTATGTGACACTATTGACGATGATCCGTCCGTCGGATGGGGACGTTAAGCTCAGGGTCACCTGGTGCTCTTCAAGAGCAGTAAACTATCTGGCGGCACTGGATTTCATTTGTTTCCTACTCTCATCATCATTACACAACACAAACCTAACCCTACACCATACATGCACTCCAAACACTCACCGACATTCTGCCAATATATGTAAGGTATAACTACCACGTATTCGCAAGAAAAGAGGCCATTGTATGGGAGGAGGGATACCTTTGCGACAGACGGTTAAACCCAACTCGTGGAATATACCAGACGCCATTTTTCTGTATATAGTTCTTAGTTCAGAGAGGTCTTTTCAGTATTAATTAAATCTTCCATGGATCATTTTACACCACAGATCGCAGTGTTGTGGAACGAGTCATTTTACATACACATCATAAATTAGTCGGTACATACGCTTATATTCTGAACATTTCTCAGTTTTTTTAATTACAAGAACAAAACAAAAAAAGATATATAGATGTGATTTAGCATCTACTACCTACTTTTTTTACACGTTACAATAACAGATATTCTTCTACGGAACACAATTTGTCAAGGAGAAACTTTCTCAGTTTGTTTTCAAAACTTACTCTGCTCTCTGCCAGACATTTTACATCATTGCGTAAGTGATCAAAAATTTTTGTTGCGGCATTGTGCACCCGATTGTTAGCTAAATACAGACTTACGGTGGAATAATGAAAGTCACTTTTCTTGATAGTATTGTAATTTTGTGCATGATCTCTCCTTTTGAGTTGTTGTGGATTATTGACATAAAACTATAGTGGGAATATATATTCTGTGAAGTAGCAGTGAGACTGCCCAATTTCTTAAACGAGAGCGTAAAAGATGATCGTTGGTGATCACGACATATTATTCTTACAATACGTTTTTGTGCAATGATGACTTCCTCTCCCAGAAGATTATTCCATATGACATTATTGAGTGAAAATATGCAAAATATGTCAGCTTGCTGATTTTTCTCTCCCCAAAATTTGTAATGATTCTAAGCGCAAATGTAGCTGAACTCAGTTGTTTAGGAATTTCAAAATTAGATTTTTTCCTACTTACCGGTAAATTCTCATCAATATGGACCCCAAATATTTTTGAAGTTTCCACCCTGTTTATACTTATCATTGATGCAGTATCCGAATATATGCAGAATTGAATATGTAGCGTCTTCTTAAAACTGCTGGTGAGACCATTTGCAGAAAACCAATCTATGACAGGTTTAAGAACTTCGTTTACCATTTCCTTTGTTACTGTAAGTATGTTTGAACTGATTACAGTACTAGCGTCATACGCTATAGGAACTAATTCTGCTTTTTGTATATTGGACGGACGATCGTTTACAAAGTTGAAGAACAGGAATGGATCTAAGACTGGACCTTGGTGAACCTCATGTGTGATTTCTTCCCAGGCCCTGGAGTATATTGCTTGAATTACTACGCAAGATTTTCTGCATTCTTTGGTTATATATGACATTGTCCACTGGATGGCTATATCAAATATCCAATAAAATGTCAGTTTATCTAGGAAAATACTGTGGTTCACTCATTCAGGTACCATAGAGAATCTCCTTTTTGTAGCAAGAGTTTCTGACAACTCGTAAGAAAAAATTGCATTGTATATTATTATTGAAATGAGAATAGCGCTAACTGTCAAAAGCCATGCTGTCTGTAATTAAAGGCTACTGTGTGCTGATCACTAATTATTATTATTATTTGCACGTGACCACTGCACATGCTGCGGGCCGTAATCATCATTCGCACCAATGATTATGTTTGATTTCGATTTATTCGTATAAACACGGATTCTTGTTTTACCTTCTGTAGTTTATGTATGCTCTGGAAACTGACTGCGAGTGTTGAAGCTCCGCACTCTTCAGACGAAGTGTTATTCAAACATGAACAGGTTTCAGTTTAGCTACTTAACTCAATAGTTATCAAAGATAGATCACATTTCAAAGAGCTAGATCAAAAACTCTACACGTATCCCGCACTGGGCAAATATCTAATTTACCGTTTAGTGTGCTGGGACAATCTCTGTTAGATAAATCCCCTTCTCTCTGCCGTGGATCTGGAGGAAATAAATATAGAGACAGCTAGAGAGGTTAAAAATTAGAGAAATTAGATTATATTAGCAGTAACTTCTTCTTATAGCTGAAACGAGAATTTCGTGACTTATAGAATAGCAACACTTAAGTAACGGCACGCAACTTCAATCCGGAGCGTAATTTCTATTCAGTCTGTGGGTGTCCGGAACTGTTTACTGTAATACGAGTACAACGTGAATATTCACATTAAATTACAAATACACTCCTAAAAATTGAAATAAGAACACCGTGAATTCATTGTCCCAGGAAGGGGAAACTTTATTGACACATTCCTGGGGTCAGATACATCACATGATCACACTGACAGAACCACAGGCACATAGACACAGGCAACAGAGCATGCACAATGTCGGCACTAGTACAGTGTATATCCACCTTTCGCAGCAATGCAGGCTGCTATTCTCCCATGGAGACGATCGTAGAGATGCTGGATGTAGTCCTGTGGAACGGCTTGCCATGCAATTTCCACCAGGAGCCTCAGTTGGACCAGCGTTCGTGCTGGACGTGCAGACCGCGTGAGACGACGCTTCATCCAGTCCCAAACATGCTCAATGGGGGACAGACCCGGAGATCTTGCTGGCCAGGGTAGTTGACTTACACCTTCTAGAGCACGTTGGGTGGCACGGGATACATGCGGACGTGCATTGTCCTGTTGGAACAGCAAGTTCCCTTGCTGGTCTAGGAATGGTAGAACGATGGGTTCGATGACGGTTTGGATGTACCGTGCACTATTCAGTGTCCCCTCGACGATCACCAGTGGTGTACGGCCAGTGTAGGAGATCGGTCCCCACACCATGATGCCGGGTGTTGGCCCTGTGTGCCTCGGTCGTATGCAGTCCTGATTGTGGCGCTCACCTGCACGGCGCCAAACACGCATACGACCATCATTGGCACCAAGGCAGAAGCGACTCTCATCGCTGAAGACGACACGTCTCCATTCGTCCCTCCATTCACGCCTGTCGCGACACCACTGGAGGCGGGCTGCACGATGTTGGGGCGTGAGCGGAAGACGGCCTAACGGTGTGCGGGACCGTAGCCCAGCTTCATGGAGACGGTTGCGAATGGTCCTCGCCGATACCCCAGGAGCAACAGTGTCCCTAATTTGCTGGGAAGTGGCGATGCGGTCCCCTACGGCACTGCGTAGGATCCTACGGTCTTGGCGTGCATCCGTGCGTCGCTGCGGTCCGGTCCCAGGTCGACGGGCACGTGCACCTTCCGCCGACCACTGGCGACAACATCGATGTACTGTGGAGACCTCACGCCCCACGTGTTGAGCAATTCGGCGGTACGTCCACCCGGCCTCCCGCATGCCCACTATACGCCCTCACTCAAAGTCCGTCAACTGCACATACGGTTCACGTCCACGCTGTCGCGGCATGCTACCAGTGTTAAAGACTGCGATGGAGCTCCGTATGCCACGGCAAACTGGCTGACACTGACGGCGGCGGTGCACAAATGCTGCGCAGCTAGCGCCATTCGACGGCCAACACCGCGGTTCCTGGTGTGTCCGCTGTGCCGTGCGTGTGATCATTGCTTGTACAGCCCTCTCGCAGTGTCCGGAGCAAGTATGGTGGGTCTGACACACCGGTGTCAATGTGTTCTTTTTTCCATTTCCAGGAGTGTATATTATCAGCTATTGCAAAGCATATAATAAAGGCACTTAGTACAAATAACCTTGTCCATATCCTTACTCCATTTGCAAGTGATCCGTTGAAAATCCTGCGGCGCGAGGGAGTGTGCTAATTCCTCAAAATGTAGCGCTGTGATCTTTGGATGACCTTTACCTGGACTTTGCAGAATGTGGCGTATTATGTTTTGAAACAAAGTTATCTGGTTTTAGCCACCAGGCAGCAGTATCTCAGAGGAATCACGGAATGTTGAGTTATAGCTACACTGATGCACTATGCTAATGTGCTGTGTGTCCCTTTATACACTCCTGGAAATTGAAATAAGAACACCGTGAATTCATTGTCCCAGGAAGGGGAAACTTTATTGACACATTCCTGGGGTCAGATACATCACATGATCACACTGACAGAACCACAGGCACATAGTCACAGGCAACAGAGCATGCACAATGTCGGCACTAGTACAGTGTATATCCACCTTTCGCAGCAATGCAGGCTGATATTCTCCCATGGAGACGATCGTAGAGATGCTGGATGTAGTCCTGTGGAACGGCTTGCCATGCCATTTCCACCTGGCGCCTCAGTTGGACCAGCGTTCGTGCTGGACGCGCAGACCGCGTGAGACGACGCTTCATCCAGTCCCAAACATGCTCAATGGGGGACAGATCCGGAGATCTTGCTGGCCAGGGTGGTTGACTTACACCTTCTAGAGCACGTTGGGTGGCACGGGATACATGCGGACGTGCATTGTCCTGTTGGAACAGCAAGCTCCCTTGCCAGTCTAGGAATGGTAGAACGATGGGTTCGATGACGGTTTGGATGTACCGTGCACTATTCAGTGTCCCCTCGACGATCACCAGTGGTGTACGGCCAGTGTAGGAGATCGCTCCCCACACCATGATGCCGGGTGTTGGCCCTGTGTGCCTCGGTCGTATGCAGTCCTGATTGTGGCGCTCACCTGCACGGCGCCAAACACGCATACGACCATCATTGGTACCAAGGCAGAAGCAACTCTCATCGCTGAAGACGACACGTCTCCATTCGTCCCTCCATTCACGCCTGTCGCGACACCACTGGAGGCGGGCTGCACGATGTTGGGGCGTGAGCGGAAGACGGCCTAACGGTGTGCGGGACCGTAGCCCAGCTTCATGGAGACGGTTGCGAATGGTCCTCGCCGATACCCCAGGAGCAACAGTGTCCCTAATTTGCTGGGAAGTGGCGGTGCGGTCCCCTACGGCACTGCGTAGGATCCTACAGTCTTGGCGTGCATCCGTGCGTCGCTGCGGTCCGGTCCCAGGTCGACGGGCACGTGCACCTTCCGCCGACCACTGGCGACAACATCGATGTACTGTGGAGACCTCACGCCCCACGAGTTGAGCAATTCGGTGGTACGTCCACCCGGCCTCCCGCATGCCCACTATACGTCCTCGCTCAAAGTCCGTCAACTGCACATACGGTTCACGTCCACGCTGTCGCGGCATGCTACCAGTGTTAAAGACTGCGATGGAGCTCCGTATGCCACGGCAAACTGGCTGACACTGACGGTGGCGGTGCACAAATGCTGCGCAGCTAGCGCCATTCGACGGCCAACACCGCGGTTCCTGGTGTGTCCGCTGTGCCGTGCGTGTGATCATTGCTTGTACAGCCCTCTCGCAGTGTCCGGAGCAAGTATGGTGGGTCTGACACACCGGTGTCAGTGTGTTCTTTTTTCCATTTCCAGGAGTGTATTTACGCATTGTTGCAGTACTCTATGGTGTTCAGAAAGTGTTCTGAAACTCACACAAATTGGGTACCATCTGAGAGTCAATCTGCGTATATCTTTGAGAGGCAACGAAATTATCTGTTCAATTTTTTACACCGTGTGATTCTTCAAAGTGTCCGAAATTCTTACAGCAGACAGCTCTGATAGAAACAACACCGCGTGACAAAGAAGGAAACGGAACAAATCTTCAACGGTGGAGAGAGCGAATAATTTTAGTTCAGTGATTGCAGTATCGACGCACGTTTACAAACAGCCTGCCGGTACGACGTTGCCCAATCTCTGGCCTCGGTACGTGAACCGATTCGGTTCAGAGGGTGCCATAGTCTCCTCTGAGACATTCAAGCCCACAGCTGCTGTAGCTGGTCCTTGATATCTTGGATACTTGCATATGGACGAAGATGACAAGTTCTATTTGGACAGATGTGGTGATCGTGCTGGTTACGTTATTACCTCAACTTCACGCACACAGGTCATTGAAATATGCGTCATGAGTGAAAAGCATTGTCCTGTTGAATAATGGCACCACGAGAGAGTCGCATGAAAGGTAACACATGAGTGTGCAGTATGTTCTTTATGTGTCGTTATGGCTTCAGGGTTCCCTCAATCACAAACAGTTGTTACTTGAAGTCCTACCCGATGCCTTCCATACCATGACATCAGGAGTAACACAGCTGTGCCTCTCCAAAACCTTGGCTGAGTGGACCTTCTCCCCAGGTAGCCACCCTACTCTCCGACTATGGTCATCTGGAATAGTGCAGAACCGCAACTCGTCGCTGAACACAATGTGACGCCATTCATCAGCAGTCCGGACGTCCCCGTCATGGCACCACTCAAACGCGTAGTGGTGTTAACGGCAGCCTACACATGGAACGGTAGTTCCCTAGTTCGACGGCAGTTAGTCTCCGACCAATGGTATGAGATGGCACAGAATGTCGAATGGAGTTTATTACTTGTACTAGTATGGCAGGCGCAGCTATTAACAGGTTACGATTGCTTTGTGTACATTACAGCGATTCTATCTTGTGGTTGTCAGACTTAGTCGACCGGAAACTTGATGACGAGGATTCTGCCCTCACGAACACATGCACTCCAACACTGGCCCCTTCCTTATCGGAATGACACAAAAATCTGGCTATTGTGCGATTTAATCATCTAGCCAAATTGAAACCCACAATGAAGACCCTTTCTAACTCTGACAAGTGATTATAACGTTGTCCTAAACGAGTGTGCATCATCTCCAAGTCCTTCGCTGTGATCATGCAGTATCTGGCGTTGTTGATGTCCATTATCTACCCTAACAGGCCTGGCAAGAACAGTAAACTCGAACAAAACTAACGCACTGTGGAGGCTTTTTCACATATTACATAGAATTGCAGCTCTAATTATTTACGTACCTGCCGACGGAATGTACGTGTACGAAATTATGTAGACATTAGCCATGTCTTCTGGATGCTTTACTTTTGTTGTGACTCAATTTATGTACATAAAACGCTGTAAAGCACCTTGTCAAGAAAAGTGACACAAGTCAAGAAACTGCAGTTTTGGTTTATGTCACTGTAAACTAAGTATGAAGAGCCCCAACAGCTCGAAAATGGAATTTACTGCTAACACTATTTACTTGAAAGCTGAAAAAACTTGTAATATTCCAATAAATGTTTCATAGAATTTATTCTTTAAATCGAGTTTCCTCAAGTATTGCATTCTTTTGTTGTGTCTGTTCTTGCCAGGGTGCCATATGCCAAAAACAACAAATACTTGTGATTTTCGCCATTTAACTGTGTCTAAAACGGTTAGTAGATGATAGAGTCTTCCTGTTAGCCCTCATTGTTCATTAGTCGTTTCTTATTAGCTCCATTTGTACTTTATCCTATTAGTGATGATATTACAGACATGGCAGTTTCAGATGTCTCCTACATCAGTATCGTTCTGAGACTATTATTCCATGCGGAAAATAGCAGATATATTATTCTATCATAGTTCAGTCAATGGCTTTAAATATCAACCTCGACGTCACATCGAATGTAATTGAATTAAGAAGTCTGTTTTGGAAGTTACTTTCCAGGAGTATAGTCTCACATGGAAGTGGTAGCTGATGATAAGCAGTTCACACTAAAAGAGAATAGAAGCTCTTTAAATGTGTTGCAACACCAAAACGTTAAAGCGTACGTGAAAAGATTGGATTATCAATACCAACGAACTGAATGGAATTAGTGAGAAAAGAAATTTATTTAACAATTTGAGTAAAAGATAGCTTAGGTTAGTACAACTTATCCTGAGGCATCTAGGAATAGTTTATTTGGTAATGGAAGGAACTTCTGGGATAAATACTGTAGACGGAGACAGAGGCGTGAATAAAACTAAGGTTAACATGGACGCAGAGATGAAGGGCCCTGCACAGGATGGCCTAACGTGGACAGTTACATAATACCAGATTCGGGCTGGAGACCATAACAGCAAGGAAAATAACGACACTTGAATCGTGTATTCAGTTACGAGCTCGGCTTATTGTGTAGTCAACGAATGAATAAACTGTTTCACTGAAATTTATAGACCGTTTGTTCTGTAATGGTCAATGTTGGGTACTGTCCATGGGATTCTACTTTGCAACTATTTTGATCCTATTGAAATATCCATTGATTACCACTGACGTTAAGGAAATAATTTCACTGGGAGTTAATTTACTTGGAAAATTTATTCTCTTACGAAAGTTAACAATTAAGTGTGCCAAGATAGTTTTCGAAATAGTTGGACTAATGGTGCTCACTGTGTCACTGTGAATAAGAATAGTAGTTCAAGCAGTTTTGGTAACATTGCTGTGCTTTTTATGTAAGAAAAATTGATATCAGGGGCAATCACGAAGGAGCGATAATTGTCCTCATCACTGGATGGGAGAACTCGAACTGTATTACGTTCATGATCTTAGCATATCATTGTCGTAGAAGCACTCTAGTCACGTTCTTAAGCATAAAATTCAGTTTGAAGCAGGAATGCACGAAGAATGTACTGTTGCTAGACAATTTCACAATGGTTCCCCTGGAGACTGCAGTTTTTAGGTCGCAAATAAACCAGTAGTTGAAAAGTTTGTTTGTGTACTAGCAGTAAACGTGCTATTTGTGTAACACTGTTTTCGGTGACAGTAGATCCTTTGTTGACCCCGCTGAGACAAATTTGTTGTTGATTGAGGGCTTATGCTGCAGAATTAAGTAGTTCATTGTACAACATTAAATGTCAAAAAAAACAGTGCAGTTTTGGCCGTTCTGGATAAATTTCTGTTGTTTTTCAGAATAGTAATATGGGAGAGACCAGAAATCAGTCACAAACCTTATTCAGCAACTGTCCTGGGTGTTAAATGGACAAAAACACCATATGAACAGTTAACAAAAATACTAGTCGAGCTCATTGCAAAGATATGTTCGAAAAAATTGGGATTCATCAGCAACATGTGCGTAAATTTATCAATCAATTGTGAACATCAAAATAACGTATATAATTAAGGCACAAACAGTTCTGTCACTGACTGTAGACCAAAAACTAGTCTAAACTTACATTCCACAAGAAAGAAGAAATATAAAACTAAAAACTGTGTTTATTTCCAAGCCCTAGAGCCGTACAACAAATTGTCAAAGGACGTAAAAATAAAGGAACCCAATTAAATAGGCAGTTACAAAGTATGGATTAAGCAATGTATTCTGTTTAGTGAAATATTTAAATATTAATAAAAAGTCTTTGTCATTTTACACCACACAGTAGCACGTTAGTGGATTTCTTTTCTGGAAAACCACACTTCAGTATTTTGCAATGTGTAATATTAACATCCTTTGTTGATCGCGACATCGCACGAAGGAAAGTTGAATGGGTTGTTTAGGCAGCAAATGAGAAGTTGCTACATGATCCTGATGTCAACTCAGAGTGTATGTAATGCGGCCTCATGAAATGTTGCGCGAACAGTGTGTGTAGTATGTGCGGTGACGTGTATTGAAAAAGAAGTGGAGAGTGTACGACTTGCTTTTCACATTATGAAGTAACTTCTTTTCAAAAAATATTTCACGCTAAGGATAAACCGAACGAGGTTGTGCTGTTTTAAACAGAATGGCCTTGATTTCAAATGACGTAGACTCTATACTCTACCCAGCCATCCTGGTGTAGGTGTTCTGTGATCTTCTTAAATAACATTAGCAGATATCGGGATGGCTCCTGTTGTAAGGCAGCCGCCAATAACTGCCCCAGAGTTTTCAAACTAGACAGGTACGTAAATGGTGAAGTATAAGAGTTACGTTTATGCTTTCCATCATTGCGAGAATACAGTGATATGGTAAATTAAGAGTAAGAATTAATCTATCTCAGACTTCAATTAAGTGATCTTGAATACTTTGTTGTAACATCCTTCATTCTGAGGATACTTGTCTCATCTACAGATGTACGTCTTCACATTAAAAGATTACAACAAGCCGGGGGATACATAATATAATTGCATTACTTATTGCTCTCGTGCGGTCCTGAAATTAATTAATGGCATTATTTACAATTCAAAATGGACCTAAAATTACAGTTTCTCTTATTCATCAACCAAATATTTATACAATGGTATTGTCCGACTTAACAGTCAGGTTTTGTCCTTTTTTCTGATGCAAAACCTCGCGAGAATTCTACAGTGTGACACCCACTCACTCATTGTAAATGTTTTTGAATCAAAGGTGTAAACAAATTTCCAAGTCTATCAGATGATAGGTATCATACTTAAATGTGTCAATATCACTGTATAAATATTTCTTGCCTGTGACTCTGCGATATTGTACATTTGTGTACGTTTTGACTTGAATGTAAGCGAATTAATTAGTCTCACGATTGGAAGAAGTCAAGCTATTTTTAACACACAACCTGTAAATAATGCAACTGTGTTGTGTATGCACCCCCTTATTATCCGCGTACAGCGTGTGGAGGTACATCTGAAGACGAGTCTAGTTGCCGCAAAACTAATCATGTCACAATACAATACTGAAGATCATTGAATTGCAGATTAAGGAAAATTCATTCTTACTCGCAATGGAACAATCTTTTTCATGCCCTTGTAAATGTGATCCCCGAATGAATAAAATTATTACAACTACTGTTACTACTACTACTTCTACTGCTACTGGTATTTTCTGTGGAACTAACTTCTATACACAAATATATAGTTGACTACACTACAACTTATGGAGTGTATAGTTCAGAATGTAGGTTAGTTTGATTTATGTTTTGTTTCTCCTAGTATTTTACTACCCCTCCCTCCTTTTCATTCCGTTTTAAACAGATCGTATGGTGATGACTTAGAAACAAACTGAAAGACATAATGATATCATTTGTGTAACTGGAGGCTGAAATAGACAGTTAAAAATTTTATAAGACGGTGTTTTAATAAGTTGGCTCGACTGATCTGAGTAAACACTCGATTTATAGTACGTGCAGATGGTCACGGACACATTTCGCATATCGATATGGTAGTTGCACTCAAGACACCCTTCCAGGCAGACCCACTCTCACACACTATGCATGTGCCGGGTTTCTACAGAGTGACTCCTCAGCAGTAGCAGCAGCAGGCTGTTGCTATTGGCGGGTGGCGCGGGTTGCGGCCAGGGATGCCAGCGGGCAGCGTGCAGCGGGCAGCGACCACTGACCGGCGCGAGGCGAGCAGCGGCTCCGGCGGGGGCGGAACGTCCGGGGGCGGCGTCGGCGTCGGCGGTCGGCAGCCAACTGAGGCCGGCCGGACGCGGCCGACGCCGGGACGGGACGGCGGCGCGCAGCCCCACCGCGCATGCGCGACTCTGCGTCAATACGCCCGCCCCCGGCCCCAGCGGCGGCGGTGTCCCTGTCAAAATTCGCGCGCCGCCACCCCCGCCGACGCCGCCACCGCCGCCGCCGCCTCCTCTGGAGAGAGTTCTACAAGGTCGCCGGCTGCGGAGATCGCGCATCGGTGCTCGCAGCTCCACGGACGCGTCTTTCTGTTTACGATATACCGCAAGCAGGACTGATAGCTGTGCGTTTGATACAAAGGAATGGGAGACATTAGCGCCACTGGGCACTGAAACAAGTCAGTCTGGAAAGTTGAAAATTTGTGCCGCATTTGAACTCGAATCAGAAATTTCCGTTTCTCGAGGACAGTCGCCTTGACGGTCTCGGTCAAAGGAAGACGGCCCCTGACCGACTCAATTTTCCAACTTATCCACGCGCTATTTATGTAGTGCCCCTGCCAGTAGTACGTGGATATATTGAAAAGCAGAGTCAGTCAGCGTCCGTATCCGGATCGCCAAGGCTGTGAAGGCGACTGTTCGCAAGAAACGGAAAAAGTGAAGTTCGGCTCTCTGCCCAGCCCAAATTTTCAACCTTCCCTATTGATATAGTTCAGTACCCAATGGCAACTAACGTCTTCCTTTCCTTTGTATCATATGCATGTATCATTCCATGATCAAAAATGGTTACTTCTTCAGGACGTGTCTGGAAGAACGGACACACCTTATACTTAGCTGTGTGTTTCTCCAGTACCGTTCCATCATAATACACTTCACTGTTCTAACCCTCTCTTATCAATCTCTCAAGTCTGGCAGTGCTAACAAAAGCAGCACATTGCACTTATAATGTCTCAGGCATGTTAGTAATTACTTTGTGAGCAGAACCTACCCTCTTGGCGATGATTACTGCTTCGGGCTGTAGTACACCGCCGGCCGGAGTGGCCGCGCTGTTCTAGACGTTTCAGTCTGGATCCGTGTGACCTCTACGGTTGCAGGTTCGAATCCTTCCTCGGACATGGATGTGTGTGATGTCCTTAAGTTAGTTAGGTTTCAGTAGTTCTAAGTTCTAGGAGACTGATGACCTCAGATGTTAAGTCCCATAGTGCTCAGAGCCATTTCAACCATTTTTGTTGTACACGTTGTATTACACCACTGGCCATTAAAATTGCATCAAAATAAAGGCAGCATGTGAGCAATGTCAAATTTGCATGACTTGTACTACATCCTTCTATATACATATGTCTATATACATATGTTGGGTATTCTAGCACATTCACACAAAGTCGGCATGAGTACCGCCATATACACTCCTGGAAATGGAAAAAAGAACACATTGACACCGGTGTGTCAGACCCACCATACTTGCTCCGGACACTGCGAGAGGGCTGTACAAGCAATGATCACACGCACGGCATAGCGGACACACCAGGACCCGCGGTGTTGGCCGTCGAATGGCGCTAGCTGCGCAGCATTTGTGCACGGCCGCCGTCAGTGTCAGCCAGTTTGCCGTGGCATACGGAGCTCCATCGCAGTCTTTAACACTGGTAGCATGCCGCGACAGCGTGGACGTGAACCGTATGTGCAGTTGACGGACTTTGAGCGAGGGCGTATAGTGGGCATGCGGGAGGCCGGGTGGACGTACCGCCGAATTGCTCAACACGTGGGGCGTGAGGTCTCCACAGTACATCGATGTTGTCGCAAGTGGTCGGCGGAAGGTGCACGTGCCCGTCGACCTGGGACCGGACCGCAGCGACGCACGGATGCACGCCAAGACCGTAGGATCCTACGCAGTGCCGTAGGGGACCGCACCGCCACTTCCCAGCAAATTAGGGGCACTGTTGCTCCTGGGGTATCGGCGAGGACCATTCGCAACCGTCTCCATGAAGCTGGGCTACGGGCCCGCACACCGTTAGGCCGTCTTCCGCTCACGCCCCAACATCGTGCAGCCCGCCTCCAGTGGTGTCGCGACAGGCGTGAATGGAGGGACGAATGGAGACGTGTCGTCTTCAGCGATGAGAGTCGCTTCTGCCTTGGTGCCAATGATGGTCGTATGCGTGTTTGGCGCCGTGCAGGTGAGCGCCACAATCAGGACTGCATACGACCGAGGCACACAGGGCCAACACCCGGCATCATGGTGTGGGGAGCGATCTCCTACACTGGCCGTACACCACTGGTGATCGTCGAGGGGACACTGAATAGTGCACGGTACATCCAAACCGTCATCGAACCCATCGTTCTACCATTCCTAGACCGGCAAGGGAACTTGCTGTTCCAACAGGACAATGCACGTCCGCATGTATCCCGTGCCACCCAACGTGCTCTAGAAGGTGTAAGTCAACTACCCTGGCCAGCAAGATCTCCGGATCTGTCCCCCATTGAGCATGTTTGGAACTGGATGAAGCGTCGTCTCACGCGGTCTGCACGTCCAGCACGAACGCTGGTCCAACTGAGGCGCCAGGTGGAAATGGCATGGCAAGCCGTTCCACAGGACTACATCCAGCATCTCTACGATCGTCTCCATGGGAGAATAGCAGCCTGCATTGCTGCGAAAGGTGGATATACACTGTACTAATGCCGACATTGTGCATGCTCTGTTGCCTGTGTCTATGTGCCTGTGGTTCTGTTAGTGTGATCATGTGATGTATCTGATCCCAGGAATGTGTCAATAAAGTTTCCCCTTCCTGGGACAATGAATTCACGGTGTTCTTATTTCAATTTCCAGGAGTGTACATTCTCCATTCCAGGGCAAGATTACTGTTTCTATCTCCCATTCACTGGGTATCATGTTATATTAAGTGTAAGAAGAGGAATCTTCTTCCGGCAGTTGTCAATATATGGCAGCGCCTGGATTGTGGCCCCCTCCAGGCAGTGGTTTGTAATTGCTGCTCGTTTTTGTCGGGTCGGCATCTAACGAGTACCGCCCAAATATGAAATGCAGTCAGTCAGGAGTGTTATAGTCAACGCCATATGGAATGTCAAAAGCCCCACGCGTATTGTGCCTGAGAGGACACTTGAGCTTATACATGGTCTGTGGAAATTCGCCTTACAGACATCTAGGACTTTTGGAGGAGAGTGGCATATAATATTTTGAATAGGAACCCATGTCAGGAAACGTCATCCAACGACGCTACAGATCGTCGAAGTTTCTATATACAGCATGATGTGATGATGTTATAAACTCTGTAGGATGATGAAGGATAAATGTATCAGTTTGATGTGAGGGTCCCTGAACCGGAAACGAACGAGTCAAAAGTTATAAGTGAAAACCGTTCTGAAAGCTCTGGCAATTGAATACATGTACAGGTACTGTTGTTGTTAATATTGTAGCGTAGGCAACTTTCAGAGTTGGTAGTACGGAACAAAAAAAAGTCTAGTAAACATCAGCTCTAAACTCTATACCTTAAGAACTAAGAGAACTTGTTCAATAGTGGAGATGTGTTTTACAGTGTCGAAGATGGACGAGTGCTCACAGCTTCTCAGGAATGCATTTTAGGGCCCATGTTTACCAGATATTTTTTCTTGTCTTGGTCCATAATATATCCTCTGAAAGGTGCATACACTACATTCTTAGCAACAAGAATACATGTATTCCACTGTCAGATATATCAGAACACTCATATCTTTCGGCTGGTTCGTATCTGATAAAGGGACCTCTACCTCAAAATGATAAATTTATCCTTCTCCATCATCCAAAAATGTCTGTAACATCATCACTCACGGATATTTACAGACGCCCGAACATGTAACTTTGACGCTCTCTAGCGCCGTTGGATGACGCTTCTGGCTATGGGTTCCTGTAGTCACTCGCCTTTAGAAGTTTTAAGCATTTGCAACGGGAATTTCGAAACATCCTGTAGGATAACACAGCCATGTCACGCACTTTGAGTCAGGAAATGGCAGTATCTGTGGCATGGCAATATTCATGCGGATAGCCCGACGACGTTTGAAACACTCTGGACTGTCAACAAGGCGAGCACTGTCACGCCTTCCATTGACTGGACAGCAGAAAGCGAACCACAAAAAGTTGTGTGCACAAGGGCGACACTGAACTCAGGTGTGGTATCACGTCATATTTCCAGACGAGTTCCAGTTCTACATACAGAATCACATGTATGTATATGTGTGTGTTGGGTCCGATGAGAACGAACATTGCCAGATTGCATTCCTCATCGTAATATACACACAGTACCTGGCCTTATGGTATTACCTCTGGTTCGCATGGCAGGTATTTTGTGATTTTCTTATATGTTGAGGGGCAACGGCCTTGCCGCAGTGGATACACCGGTTCCCGTCAGATTACCGAAGTTAAGCGCTGTCGGGCGTGGCTGGCATTTGGATGGGTGACCATCCGGGCCGCCATGTGCTGTTGCCATTTTTCGGGGTGCACTCAGCCTCGTGATGCCAACTGAGGAGATACTCGACAGAATAGTAGCGGCTCCGCTCAAAGAAAACCATCATAACGACTGGGAGTGCGATGTGCTGACCACACACCCCTCCTATCCGCATCCTCATCTGAGGATGACACGGCGGTCGGATGGTCCCGGTGGGGCACTTGTGGCCTGAAGACGGATTGCATTATATGTTGAGGCCGTTGACTGTGCACTACACTCTAGGTCTTAACTAAAGTTTATGTCATAGAGATGAAGCAGCATGGAATGACGTACGTATCTATCATTCAAGCTATGTTTGACTCGGTGCCCAGCCGGATTAGAGAAACTAGTTCGGCACTAAACTCTCAACTTACCTACGGATTTGCTCATGTATTCGTCCTATTATATTGTACTCACACAATAATTAATATATAGTTATTTACTGTCTGTCACGACCAACAGACCGAACACAAACTGGAAAGGCACCTGCGTTGAATGTACTAGTATATAGAAAGGCAATAAATTTTATGACTTAACGTCCCTATTGTAGTCGCTGTTTTGTTCATAATGGATTATGTGAATAAAACTAGGAGTCTCCATTTCCCTATCAGACAGGCAGCAGCACACCAACTAACCTGCTGTCCCTCGGTCGTCGAGACTTCTTCACTTGGTATAACTAACTATTTTAAAGACCAGTGTCAGTGGAAAAGCTATATTACAATGATGACAAATAAATACGATTAGATTTGAATACATACAGTGCTAAAAATAATTCGGGAACATGATTTCGGGGATCTAACACAGTCCACACAGCAATAATTGAAGACTGGTTATGTTATCAAATTATGCCTTTATCTTTCACATATCAAGTACGCAACAAAACACCACTACATCCTTCAGTAACGTGTATGCCTCCGTTAGCGCTTATCACTGCCTGACACCAAGGTGGCATGCCCCGTATAAGCCTACGGATTTCACCCTGTGGTATCCATTCCCATTTTTCAGTGAGAACCCATGAGAGTTCTAGGAGAGTCTTTGGTGAAACAGAACCACCAAGAATATGTCTACCAGGCATGTAGCACATATGCACGATACCTCGTAGGTCGGAATTCGCCTCCGGCCATTCCATTACGTTAGCGTCCAGCCTTCGCAAGACATTCATGTTGACCTTGCTTGCATATAGGCCCCGGCATGAAAAGGAATTCTGGGCCGCTACCGTAAACAGCAGCCTCAACATGGTCCAGCAGCATGTGATCGTAGTGCTGCCTGGTGGGAAGGCGACCATTGACAACCACAAGAGCCGCACGGCTCTCAAGATTGAAGCTTCCCCACATTATCACAGAATCTTGAAGATCTGACGATTTCCTGGACAACGTTTGACAGGTACCGATCACCACGCCTCCGCCCACGAACATGGCCATCGTCTTGCGTCATTGGATGTCTGTACTCGTCTGTGAATCACACGTTTTGCCATAGACGAAGTTTCCAGTTGATATGGGGACGATAGAACTGAAGACGAGTTGCATTATGCTGTTGTGTGAAGTGGAGCACTCGAGCAGGACGACTGGGTCATAACGTCCTTTCTCGTAAACTGTTCATTACTGCCTCATCGGTCACAGCGACTCAAGCGGCCATTCTGAGATCGCCTTGCAGTTCTCTGGCGGTAACCGTACGATACCGCAACGCAGAGAAGATTAGATATCGGTCTTCAAGTGGGCCTATAATGAGTCGACAATGTTGTCCATCTCGCCTTGTGTACTGAGATGTCTCCCTGTAGCGTGTCGACAACCTTTAGAAGACGCATTGACAATCATTGGCATCCACTTCAACACGACCAAAAGTCCATCCTTTTTGTATCAAATAGAATGTTCTAGTATCCCGCATTGCATTGAAATGTGGCAGTCCATGTACTTGGTTAAATACAACATCCACAACAGGCAACTGCCTCCATGTACCTCACGAGAAAACACTTCCTTCTGAGACTACATCTGATACTGTAATGTACAACACAGCTAACAGATGGCAAATGATCTGGATTGTTTTCTAGAATGAAAATGAAGATCTCAAGCCATACAATAAGATCATAGATGCCGCCAGTATCAACATACATTTAACATACCAGACGCTGATACACGGTTCCCCTAAGTTTTCTTAACAGTGTGTGCTATAAGAAGACGCACAACTGCGAGGCAACCTGTCACAATGTTTCATACGCTCTTAACAGCAGGCTCCACCTAGGGCGATGGAAGGCAACGCTTGCATACCAAAATGGTGGTAACTGCATCATCACTATCTGTCCTGTGATGTATAGTCATCCGAGAGCAGCAACCGATTGGGGCTGGAGAATGCCTGTCCCTGTTATTTGTAAACTCTGAAGCCGCCCACTCGTGTGCGTCGCGGTTAACAAATGCTTTCCCGTAGCTGACATAACACGCAATGGTGGTGGAATTGCTTCCGCCGCCCCGGTATGACGGGGCGGTGCCCTCCTTCGACTCTCAAGATGGGAGACATATTCGGCTTCCGTCCTCCTAATTAGGCAAAAGTTGGCGTGACTTCGCCACCGTGTGTCTTCAACTTCAACGCAAATGTAACGTTCACGAATTTTTACGGAAATTCGCTATCTTGAACTTTTTTCTAAATTAAACAACTGAGGCATTAACAAGGGAAAGACAGTAAGTCAAAACAAATAATTTTTCAGATTTTATATCGAAAAGGTAGTAAGACTTGTCGCCAGCGGCATAGATGTAGTAGAATGTTAAAATTTGTGAGTGGTTATATTCTTATGCAAAATGGTACTTATAGTAACATCACATGAGTAGGCATGGATATGAGAGTAAGTCAAGAAGCCACCGAAGTACCACCTTTTACTCTGTGACTAACAGTTGATTACTGTGCTATTGATACGGTGTTAATGTTACTATTGTTTTTGTCGCGACAAAATTCCGTCTATACCAATTCCCTACAAACTGGTAAGTTAAATTTTCCGGCTGCGATGAAATACACTTTATTATATTCAGTGGTAACTCCTCGTTTTGTGTTTTATTATGATCTATTCGATTTTTATACTTCCGCTGTGCAGGCTACTTGTAAATGCAAATATAACTGCCGTAGTTTTGTAGAGTTTTGGAATCAAAATTGGATAAATCAAGGTAATTTACATTTTCGTTTACTCAACATACCACAGATAAAACAAAGAAGATTGCGTAATATCGACTATCTTGCTGTGAGCAGGAGCCAATACCTGTCAGTGACTCTGACTGTGTGGTGTGACGATTTCACCAATCGAAATAAAAATCGGATAGTGTTGAAGACTTTTATCCACGCATTCGTAAACAGTATGGTATGAAATGTCAGTTTGCTGTTTCTAGTGTCGGGGAGGTCATATCTGTCTCGTAACTGAAATATCGGTGCAATAGAGAAGAGAAATTTTGTCCCAACCAATGACTCCTGACGTAATAGCTGACATGATTATGCAAGCAAATAATGTACAACCATTCAGTGTTGTAAAGATGACAGGGGAAGATTTCTATGATTTCACCTCGGTATGCGGTACATTACTGCAAACAGCACCACGGAAGAACAGCTGTGCTTCTTGGATTGGAATGTGTGAGGGATAAGCCGCCCATCGTGAGAATAGGAACTTCGTTCAGTGAAACGGAACCGTGATGGGAACATAGTTTTTGAAAAAGAGTAAATGAGAACTGAGTCAAAGACGTGCCTGCAGTTAGTTCTATATCATCAGTTGGATGAAGGCCCATCATTTATTATGCTTAAATAAACAACTAAATAAACCTCTTGACGATGCTGGACTACATGGACACCAAATATCATGAATTTTACTGCAGGCTTTGTACCCCGTAATGGTATTTCTTCCAGTTTGTCAGCTTCCTATAAATATATTTGTAAAGTTAGATTGCAGTTCCTTAACCATCTTGTAAATACAGATTGGCTTTCGTAGTGTCAAAACCGTTTACGTTTTTATGTTGGTAACGCCACGTAGCGCTCGATATGAAAATCACTGGCTGTGCTGTGTGCAGTCTGTGGCTGGTTTGCATTGTTGTTTGCTTTGTAGTGTTGGGCAGTTGGATGTGAACAGCGCGTAGCGTTGTGCAGTTGGAGGTGAGCCTCCAGCAGTGGTGGATGTTGGGAGAGAGGTGCACAGTTTTGAGAGCAGACGATGTGGACGTGTGTCCGTCAGAAAAACGAAATTTGTAAGACCGGATGCCATGAACTGATTTACATCTATTATGACTTTTGAACACTATTAAGGTAAATACATTGTTTGTCCTCCATCAAAATCTTTCATTTGCTAACTATGCCTATCAGTAGTTAGTGCCTTCAATAGTTAGAATCTTTTATTTAGCTGGCAGTATTGGCGCACGCTGTACTGCAGTAGTCTGAGTAACAAAGTTTTTTGTGAGGTAAGTGATTCATGAAAGGTATAGGTTATTGTCAGTCAGGGCCATTCTTTTGTAGGGATTATTGAAAACCAGATTGCGTTGCGCTAAAAAAAAAAAAAAAAAGTGTGTGTCAGTTTAGTGTTGATCAGAATAGGTAAAGAGAGAAATGTCTGAGTACTTTCGGTTTTGCTCAGCTGTTTGAAAATCAAATGACGTAGAGGTTTACCAGCACAGTTCATATGGTTCAAATGGCTCTGAGCACTATGGAACTTAACTTCTGAGGTCACCAGTCTCCTAGAACTTAGGACTACTTAAACCTAACTAACCTAAGGACATCACACACATCCATGCCCGAGGCAGGTTTCGAACCTGCCACCGTAGCGGTAGCGCGGCTCCAGGCTATAACTTCTAAAATCGCTCGGCCACTCCGGCCGGCTTACCAGCACAGTCATTTATAATTTTCCAAAGGGGACGTTTCAACCTAACTGCACGAATTGTTCGATTCACAATCCGTCGGGTCAAATTTTTTTATCCGTAACCTCGAAAGTTTGTAGGTACCGTGCCTCAGCGGTGGGATTTTTGAAATGAATTTTATTTATCTGTATTTATTTGTGATAGGGTCAGGCCAAGACAGCCGTTGTGGCTGCGCCTCTCACGTTATTCGCCTTCAAATAATCTCTCCGGATTGTACATAGAAGATAAGGTCAGAGTTGGGGCACACGTCAGTATTGGGACAGGAGGGGTGTCGGAAATCGCCCACAGCTTTCACACAGGGAACAAAAGAGCTAAATCTGGGTGGTCGGACGAACATTTGAACCAGCTTTGTGCAGTGATGGTCTTCGCATGTTGATTCATATTTTTTCGGTGGCTTGCTAGTATGAACCGAAGACACCGAGTGCAGATATCTCCAGCACTGGGAACCACGTGGAAGGCCTTCATCTTACCTCCAGCTCGTGGCCAATACTAACAGCCTGCACCATGCAGTAACCTCTCCATTTCAGGGTGCAGCGCTTCACTCAAAGCTCCGTCAACACGTGTAACGTGATCAATGCTACATGCACCTCCATTCTAGATCTCCCGGTGAAATAATTAACGTGTTAAGTAATAGTCCATGTAGCTCAAGTGCTCTGAGACGTGCTGGGAAATAGCAGTAGTCTTATTTTATTATATAATGAAAAATGTAAATAGTGCTACAGTTCTCTCATTCAATTTATGTGGTTCTTTCCCGCCAAATAACCTCCTCCTAACATCTTATATTACGGAATTGGCTTAAAAAGTGTAAAATGTTGCGCATGGAAAGACAAAGTGACCTGTTACTACAGAATTACACAATTGTCGAACAATCGCGGGAAGAAATAATAGCCATTAAAATATAATAACACGTGATTTGAACTGGAAAGTTCTCATTAAATTAACCGTAGGAAAACGGAAACGTCAGACTGAAAGTAGTTAAATAGCTACATGTTTCTTAAATTGTTTGAACGTTTATTTTATCAAAATGATGTGGACTGAGTCAGTTTACAGGCTATGTGTACACGATGATTACTGTTTTTTTTATTTTTCATTTATTATTTATTTATTAATGTTTGCTAGTTACTAATTTCTGATAGGAGTTCTGCAGGACAAATTATTTTTAAATTAGATTTAAAATATGCTTCGCTACCTGTCAGAAATTTTGTGTTATTGAGGAAATGAAAAAAAAAATTGTTGCTGCATATTGAACTCCTCTCCGAACCTCTGGCAGCTTTGACAATGCGCAACAAATGTCATTTTTCCCTCTAGTGTTGTAAGTATGTACATAACTGTTCTTCTCAAATTGTGATGGATTTTTTAAGACAATTTTCTCTGGTGAATATCTGTATCCTTGAAGAAGTACCTACACCACGTCTGTGGGTGAATGGCACATCTTATTCTTACTGCTCGCTTTTCTGCAATCAGTACTTTCGAAGTAATGAGTTAGTCCAGAAAATTACTTCATACGACATAACTGAGTGAAATATGGAAATATGTCAGGAGGTTTTTAGAAAGACAAGGGTCCCGAGTTCGAGTCTCGGTCCGGCACACACTTTTAATCTGTGAGGAAGTTTCATATCGTCGCACACTCCGCTGTAGAGTGAAAATTTCATTCTGGAAACATCCTCTAGGCTGTGGCTAAGCCATGTCTCCGCAATATCCTTTCCTCCAGGAATGCTAGTTCTGCAAGGTTCGCACGAGAGCTTCTGTGAAGTTTGGAAAGTAGGAGACGAGGTAGTGGCGGAATTAAAGCTGTGAGGACGGGGCGTGAGTCGTGCTTGGCTAGCTCAGTTGCTAGAGCACTTGCCCGCGAAACGCAAAAGTCCCCGAGTTCGAGTCTCGGTCCGGCACACAGATTTAATCTGCCAGGAAGTTTCATGTTAGGAGGTAGTTTTCAAGATTAGCAATTATACGAAGACCAAAATTAGCTGAACGTAATTGTTTGAGAAGCTCAGTAATATGCTTTTCGCTGCTAAATTTGGAATCAATAAGTACGTCCAAAATTTGGAACATTCTGCCCTACTTGCTGGTCATGTGGTACGTCAATTGATAGTATGGCTCTGTTTCTTGTACAAAACTAAATCAGGTGTGTTTTATCAAACTTTAGGGAGAATCTATTTTCCAAGAACCACGTAATAATTATTAACTCTTCTGTTGCTTTTTTCTGATTTATTATAATAGTAGTATCGTCTGAAAAAAGTACCAAAGTTGCTTTGGAATGTTAACTGAAATGTCATCCACACAGATAAGGAATAGGAGTGGTCGCAAAACTGAGACCTGTGGGACTTTGTGATTTTTACCACATTCACTTAAATTTTCTACCTTTTCGACATTTTCACAAAACCTTTTGAACTCTGATTGTCAAGTATGATTCAAACCAGCTGTGTGTGAAGCCATCAGTTTCATAAAACTTGAGCTTTTCTAAGAGAATACCATGATCTGTACAATGTAAAGCGTGGAGAGTTCACAATAAATACCACCCAACGATATATTATTGAAACTTCCTGGCAGATTAAAACTGTGTGCCGGACCGAGGCTTGAACTCGGGACCTTTGCCTTTAGCGGGCAAGTGCTCTACCGTCTGAGCTACCCATGCACGACTCACGCCAGGTCCTCAAAGCTTCACTTCCGCCACTACCTCGTCTCCTACTTTCCAAACTTCACAGAAACTCTCCTGCGAACCTTGCAGAACGAGCACTCCTGGAAAAAAGGATATTGCAGAGACATGGCTTAGCCACAGCCTGGGGAATGTTTCCAGAATGAGATTTTCACTCTGCATCGAAATGAGCGCTGATATGAAACCTGCTGGCAGGTGAAAACGGTGTGCCTGACCGAGACCCGAACTCGGGACCTTTGCCTTTCACGGGCAAGTGCTCTATCATCTGAGCTGTGAGGACGGGGCGTCAGTCGTGCTTGGGTAGCTCAGATGGTAGAGCACTTACCCGCAAACAAAGGTCCTGAGTTCGGGTCTCGGTCCGGCACACAGTTTATCAGGGCACACTCCACTGCAGAGTGAAAATCTGATTTTGATATAATATTATTTAAGTATTGTACTATTTGATGAGTGAGTGCACGACTATAATAGCATTCTCAGTCGAGCAAGCTTTCTGGAATCCAAATTGTGATGTACTAAGTAAATTGTGTCCACTGTCTTAAGTATGCGACTCAGTGGAATAACCCGCAAGAAGTGTATTCCACCCTCGAAAGAAGTAGGTGTCAAGATCATCGTTCGATAAAACCCTAGTTCGACCGACGCTGGATTGTTGCTAGTCAGTTCCGGATACGACTGATGCGGGAAGTAAAGAAGGTACAAAGAAAAGCAGGAAAAGCGGCCCATTTCGTCACCGGTTCGTTTAGTATGCGCGTAAGCATCACGGAGATGCTCATCCAACTTCTATGGCAGACGCTGTAGGAGAGGAGCTATGCATCAATGTATCGTTAGTCGTTAAAGCTGCGAGAGCGTTAGTCATATATTGCTTCCGTATACGTATATCTCATGGACAGGTCATGAAGGTAGAGAGATTCGAATTCGCATGGAGGCAGAGCAACAATCGCTCTTCCCACACAGCAATCATGATAGGAAGAGAAGATTTGATTTTATCCGTAACGGAACAGGAAGGTTGAGAAGTGATTGTGGTTCACAAAGAACCCTCAGCCACACACCAAGAGGTGGCGGCGAAATATGATGGTTCTTGGTTTCTTTGAGAGATGTGGCAAACAATTACGAAAATACATCTTAAACTATCAGAAGGCCGCTACATAACTGGCATAAAACTGAGGTTTGCAAAAGAAGTTATTACTTGACCAACATCCGACGTTAATTGTATGAAGATATTCAACAATAGTGATTCAACAAGACAGTTATCTTTTAATGTTTACAACAATTCTTAGATGAAATTGCGGTTACCTGTCATGATGTAGCGCGAAATTGAACGCTTTGATCATGCAGTTAGCAATAGACACAGTCGTCCGTAATTATCGAAGATTGGGGTCTTCTGAGAATGTTTTGAATTTTGTAGACTGTTTATTTTTACATATTAGTGGCAACAGATAGTACGTTCAGGGACATCGTTGGATGAAACTTGTCTGATGTTGGAAAAATTCTCGTTAGGGGCATTACCTTGGTCGGAAAAACCGTTAAGGTGCGACGGAGTATCACTAGTAAGATCGGCGTGGCTTTTTTATGCTTATTTGTTGCATACTAATTTTTTATGGAACAAAATGCATGGTTGCATAGAAGGTATAGAATTTGTAATTTACGAAGTCATCTATTGTATTGGTTGGACGGTAAGAGTCGCGTGTACGAATATACGATAAAGCGTATCTGTGACGCATTAAGTTAATGAAAAACAAGCCATCCGCTACCATGAAGAATTCATTAACATCTTTGTAGTCCATATAGATCGTTTTCGCCGCGCGGTTAGAGGCACCATGTCACTAAACGTGCGGCCCCTCACTTCGGAGGTTCGAGTCCTCCCTCGGGCAAGGATGTGTTTGTTGTATTTAGCGTTAAGTTAGTTTAAGTAGTGTGTAAGTCTAGGGACCGATGACCTCAGCAGTTTGGTCCCATAGGAATTCACACATATTTGAACAGATCGTTTTCAGGGGTGGGATCAACTGTAAACAAATCTCTGCAACCAACGCATAACCATGCCACGTCACCATTACGAACATTTGACAATAACGAGCAATAAGTTTGTTTATGTGGAACACATTTGTGACTGTCGATAGTTTTTAAACTTGATTCCACAGTGTCAGATCCACTCTACTTACTTTTTCTGTATAATGGTGTGTGTTAAACATCTGGTAACTTTGCTTGAAGTTTGAAAATAGTATGTTTAATTTTCAACTTTCATTATTTAATTATTTCGCGTATTAGTTAACGCATGTGTGCTGCAGAACTACAGTTACGTAACTAGATATCGATTGTTATCAACATAGTTAGAGTTAATCTGTAAGAGGTTCAGAAAGAACTTTTTTAGTTCCGGTTTAGTGGACCAATGAAGCCCGAGCCAGCCTAAGCGAACTGTGAGTAGCGGGTTTGAAGAAACACAATATGTTCTGCCGAGTTTATCGGGAGGTCTTTTTTTTGCACTCCGATGGAGCGGTTGGCTGTGTGCGGCATAGCGGAGTGGTAAGATGTAGTTTCTGCAAGATAATCGCATTGGTAGTAGGAGGCTCTTAATCATTCAATGGTCTTATGTAGTTCATGCGTACCTCTTTCCTTGCCTCGCAACCCCAAGTTTAAGGTAAAGAATTTCAGTGAAACTTCTATGATTTATATATGTATACTGAAGCGACGGACGAAAATTTATAGCAGGACCGAGATGCAACCCCGTCTCCTGCTCACAAGGAGATGCGCTAATTACTACGGCACGCTGGCACAGTGGCTTTGCACAACTGCACGGAGTACCGTAGCAAGCCTCCCTACTCAATCCGAATTCCCATTCACACCTCAGCCCGTCTGGTATTCCCCGTAAACTCAAACAGCATAGCAGAGGTTTTCCTGGCTTGAAAGTGTGTCATCCTATGGCCGTTGCGCCTCTGTAAAGGGAGCAGGTTTCAATGCGCAGCACATGAATCTGTTTACTATCGAACCATCCAATTGGCAGAATATTTAATTTCTTCGCTCTCCACGCCGATGGCCTTTTAACAATGTTTTAAATCTTTCACAGAGTCTTTTTTCGTGTGGCATGTACTTTCTGAGGGCTAATGTTGCAGATGCTATCATGGCTAAACTACTTTTGGTGATACTTATGTGGATTTATACTATCTTTCCTTGGCACCACTTTCCTGTGTAAACGAGTTTGTACCCAACTGCACTTAGCAGTTACAAAAAATGGCTCTGAGCACTATGCGACTTAACTTCTGAGGTCATCAGTCGGCTAGAACCTAGAACTAATTAAACCTAACTAACCTAAGGACATCACACACATCCATAACCGAGGCAGGATTCGAACCTGCGACCGTAGCGGTCGTTCGGCTCCAGACTGTAGTGCCTAGAACCGCACGGCCACTCCGACCGGCTAGCAGTTACAACGCGGTCATTCAGTGCAGATTTTACAGCTTGCCTTCAGCAGTGGTAGTACCTTTCCAGAATTCTTATTAATCCAAAAACTATAACCAATCACTGAGAACAGTTTACGTTGCGTTTCTATGCATGATTTTTTTCAGTACAAACTTCAGCCGCTGGACTTTGACGCATCTGGCGAAGTCACGGCCCTTCATTCTATAAAATGTGTCATTATTTGATGTATTTGTGAATTATCATAATAGTGTAGGTCCACATGCCCAGTGCACGGCACAGGGCTGCGAGTGCCGTTGGTTTACTCGATATTAAGTAACGTAGATGTTTCTTGCCACTCTTCAAATTCACGCAAATTCATTTTTGTTCTGCTATGCCTATCAGAAGCCTTTGCGCAAAGAAAGCCTTCCCTGCCAAAACCCAACTGGAAGCTTACAAGCTTCCTGTAGTTGTTCAAGGGTCTGTATATGGTATTCAGAAAAATTATCTTATTTTCTGATGGAGGGCTACGTTTCTGCTCCAGTGCATCACTTACAAGAACTGAACGAAGATGTCCTTACCAATTTTGACTCAATTTCCGACGCTCAATTTTGTCAGTACTGACTGTCCTAGACCATTGACCATCCACCACTACAGAAACGGTTTCCCATCAGTATTTTGGGTATTCAGTCACTGATGACAAATATGTTGTCTTTAAAGCCTACACCTCTAGCACGCTATTGTGGTGGTTTTTTCCTCTTTTGTAGTACAGATTTCGAAGTCTACAAGTTACATACATACACTGATGACACCAAACATTATGACCATCTGCTTAACAGCTTGTTCGTCAGTCTTTGGAACGTAATACAGTACTGATTCTGCGTTCCACGATCCGACAGTCTGTCAGTAGGATTGTGGAGGTGTGTGGCATTAGATGTCTATGCGCAGGTCGTGTAATTCGCGTAAAAATTGGGCCGCTGATTTGAGTACGCAGTTGTGGCGCCCGATAGCGACCCACGGCTTACGTCCATAGTATTTACATTAGGCGAGTTTGGTAGGCGAGACATCAGCGTGATTTCACTACAATGCTCCTAAAACTACCGTAGCGGCCGAGCGGTCTAAGGCGCTGCAGTCATGGACTGTACGGCTGGTCTCGGCGGAGGTTCGAGTCCTCCCTCGGGCAT
Source organism: Schistocerca americana (assembly GCF_021461395.2). Classification (NCBI taxonomy): domain Eukaryota; kingdom Metazoa; phylum Arthropoda; class Insecta; order Orthoptera; family Acrididae; genus Schistocerca; species Schistocerca americana. Next base: position 60,203,124 of record NC_060124.1, on the reverse strand, counting down.
GGTTGTGTGTGTTTGCCCTTAAGATAATTTAGGTTAAGTAGTGTGTAAGCTTAGGGGCTGATGACCTTAGCAGTTAAGTCCCATAAGTTTTCACACACTTTTGAAAATTTTTTTGAACTACCGTAGCGCGGTTCTGGCTTCGAGACGCAGACATAACACTAAGAGCTGACTCTGCCGACGGAGAAAACAAGCATGAAGGGATCCAGGTGTTTCGCAGCTGTCAGTGCGTCTTCTCGATGACTACCACAGTTCCCATCCAAGCGCAGAAGAATGTCTCCCACAGCATAACACCGCTCGCAACAGCCTGCGTCCGTGGCGCTCAGGAGTTTTCGAGCTGCCTTTCACCTCGATGACGGCGTTTATACAGACCACAGCGCCATAGTGCAAAAATGTGACTTACCCGAAGAGCCGAAATGTTTCCATTGATCGACGGTAGAATCCCGATTGTCCCTTCACTACTGCAGTCGGAATTGACGACGTCGTTGGGCCAATATGTGAACACGTAGGGGTGGTCTGCTGGGGAGCTCCATGTTCAACAATGTATGATGAACGGTGTGCTCCGAAACACTTGCGTGCACACCAGCATTGTCTCCTTTCGATAGCAATGCCACAGATCACTATCTATCCTACTTTATAGAGCAGACAAGCCTCGGAATCCCAAGTTCAGTGAAGTGCCTTGGATGTCCAACCATTTAGCACCGCGTGGTAGTTACCCCGTCTTTGTACCTCTTTCCGTAGATGTTGCAACCCGCATCTTTGATAGGGTGACTCTCGTCTGTGTCTGTACTGTTTACATGCTGTTATTGCAACGTCAGGTGCTCGCAGCCATTCCAAGCGGAATCCAAAGTTGCGGTGGGCGGTAGTGATAACTTTTTATTTGATTCATTTTGGGAGAAGGTACCAAACAGCGACGTCATCTGTCCCATCGAATGAGAAAAGAATCGGGAAGGGAGTCGGCCGTGCCCTTCCGAAGGAACCCTCCTGACATTAACCGGAAGCGATTTAGGGACATCACGGAAAACCAGAATCAGGATGGTATAACGTGGGATGGAAGCGTCGCTCTCCCGAATGCGAATACAATGTGCTAACCACGGTGCCATATCGCTCGGTCATAACTTTTTGGCTTTTCACTGTATTTTTAGTCATTAAGTATACTGCAGGTATTCTCTTCGTATGCTAGACATAAAGTAAATTACATTGCTACGTTGATAAACGAGCCTCTGACCTACAACCTGGTAACATAAAGCTTTAACGTTGTTGCTGAGCGAGGTGGCGCAATGCTGACGGCATTGGCTTTGCATTTGGGAGGACCGCAGTTCAGTGCATCGGCCAGCCAACCAGATTTAAATTTTCGGAGGTTCCGCGAATAGTTTAAAACAATTGGGTGAATGGCTCTTCTGGAGGAGACGAGCCGGTTGCCTTCTACATTTATTAACATTTCGAATATCTGCTTCGTCTCTACTGCCGTCTTCGTCTACTGGACGTAAATACTAATCTTTATTCTAACGTCGTTCTTTCGCGTGAAATTTGATATTCGGTAGAAAGAACAGATAGAAACGAGAACTGGAGAGTACATAGTAGTAACACAAAAACAATAGCTCAGATAAGCGGGAGATATCGACATAGTTCCTGAGCTGTCGCACAGTATCGATATCTATATGCTCATATCTTTGGCTCTAAGATGTTGCCCAGAGAGCGCAGCTCCCTATGGTGCGGCCTGTAGGGCCGGCTTGCTGGGTCCGCAAGGTCAGTAAGACAGTTAGCATCAAGAGATGAGTATCAGTGGAGCAACGAAGCGGAAAGGAGGCCTTTTGTCGCCAACCATCTGTCTCTGTATTGGCGTCAACTAGAAAGGATATGAAGCAGTCATGTTGGCCTGTGTTTGGCTTGCATTGCCGAGGAATGTAAGGAGAGGATTACTAAAAACCCGCAGAGCTGTTAGAGGCGTGTTTACCGGATGTCCTGCGTGCTCAGGTTCCGTTTATTTGTACTGAGGCCAGCACCTCCATAAAATTTGGGGGCTGAATTTTATGAACAAGATTTCGTTTTTTAAAAACTCTTTAAATACGTTAATTAGATCTTGTACATCGTATTTTATTGGAAATCTGATCTATGAATTTTAAGTTTGTTGCACCTTTAATTTGGGTTTATGTCAGTGTTCGCCTGTACAAGAAAGCTTGTTGTGAAGTTCGTTGGCAGTGTAGCGTAAATATGACTAAACTACCTACACTGTGCGCTCTTACTAGGCTGCTGGTGGGCGGTAAACACTCTTACATTTATGTACAATTTAATCACGATCCTATTTGTGTGCTTCTTGATTGTGTAAGTGCGTTCTTTTTTCTTATCAATGGTATCTTAAGTTTCGTGCCGTCTGTAAATTCCTTCTTTATGTGCTCCCGAGCAGATATGTGATGTTATCGGACAAATGTTGCAAAAAATGGTTCAAATGGCTCTGAGCACTACGGGACTTAACTTCTCAGGTCATCAGTCCCTTGGAACTTAGAACTACTTAAACCTAACTAACCTAAGGACATCACACACATCCAAGCCCGAGGCAGGATTCGAACCTGCGACCGTAGCGGTCGCGCGGTTCCAGGCTGTAGCGCGAAGAACCGCTCGGCCACTTCGGCCGGCGGACAAATGTTGCCTCTGATGTGTGAAGTGTTCAGTAAACTCAGCATTCTGGAATTTTCGTAGCGCATTAACGTGTTGGTAGTTGATGGTCTTGCGATTAATTTGATCCTGGGGATTCCAAATTTTGAACGTCCATTTATACTTCAAACTGATGCTTCGAACTCCAGCGATTAAGGTGTACTTTTGCAGGAGTTTGAAGATCAAAGGTGTCCTTTAGCCTTGCTTCGAGAGGATTATCCCCTGCCGAATTAAAGTATTCGATATATGAATTTGACGCCCTCGTTGTTCTCTTTTGTGTGGAGAGTTTCAACTCGAAACTGATTATCGGGCATTGAGCTAGGTCCTGTGGCGCCCCAGAAAAACTAATAGAATCGCGCAGTGGGCTCTCCATATATCGGCTTTTAAATTCACTGTTAGGTGTATTAGAGGCACTGAGAACGAAGTGGACCATGCATTCAGCAGAATGTTCGAGCAACATGAGCACTGTGGGGCAGCGGATCTCCATCACCAATTTTCTGATCTCAAACTTAAACAAGACCTAGACGCTCTCATTTGTTCCATTAAATGCCGTTTTCAAGACGGAGAGTAGATCCACGATCGTACATGGAACAAAGGGATTGTTTGCCGTAAAGGTAGTCAAGGCAAGGCAATTAAAATTTTTCTCCCTAATTAACTGGTACCTGCTGTCTTCCGTTATTTTCATAATTTCGTTGTAGGGGGACATTTGGGCCTCTATAAGATCCTTGCTAAGACTGGACAGCATGTCTCCAGGCCCTCGTTGTATAAGGATGTTCGGCATTTGGTGGGGGATTATCAAAAAAGTAATATTGCTAAACCGAATCCCAACTCTTGAAAAGGACTTTTGTGCTCCACTCTAGAAGATCGCTCTATGTATGCCAATGCCCCGTGCCAGGAACTGACATAGGTATATCCTTGTAGTAGTAGATGCTTTTACCCATTTTACATGGCTCATTCCAAGTCGGGAAGTTCCGGCCAGGTTGACCGTTTAACATCTTACCAGAATATTTTCGGTGTTTGGCCCATCCTAAACCTTGGTAAGTGATAATGCCCCCGGAGTTGTATCTAAGGAATTAAGAAAATCTTACTTCCAGAACCGTGTTCAGCACGTTAAAACTAGTCCCTATTATCCATAGTCATCGCCTGCGGAAAGAGTGAACAGAAATCTTAAATCGGCTCTTATCATATTTCGTGATAAGGCCCAGAAGAAGTGGCACAGTTCTATTCCATGGCTACAATTCACATTTAATACTTCTCAGCATGAAGTCATTAAAGCTACCCCAGTTTCCTTGATGTTAGCCTACCCAATCAATTCTCCTCTAGTCAATTTATGGTCGCTGGATGAAATTCTGGCCGACGAGACCAAACCGGACCTTACTGGACGCAATTGGAGTAAAGGTAGGAGGAATGAAAGCCCATCGAAGGCAGAGTCTAAGGTATGACCAGAGCAGGGTCATCCGTAAGAATAAGGTTGGCGATAACATTTTTATTCGCAATTTGCTATGGAGAGAGGACGACATGAGGAACTGTCTGGTAAATTATGTCCCGACATCGTAGGGCCCTATCAAGTTCTTCGATCCTAACTCCAGTCAGTTTTCTTGCACGAACCCTTAAGACTGGCAAGACATCAAAGGTACATGCCAGTCTTGGTAAGGAGAGCCGGAACCTTAACCCTATCCCACATTGCGCTGAGGGATGGGAGTTCCGTTGGGGGAGGTTGAACTGTGGCGCCTTCTCGTGCAGTGTCAATATCAATATGCCTTTTCTTTGGTCCTAAGATGCTGCCCAGCGAGCACGGTTCGCTCTGGCGTGGTCTGGAGCGTCGGCTTGCTGGGTCCACAATGGCGGTATGACTGCTACCATTATGACAGGAGGATCAGTGGAGCAACTAAGCGGAAAGGAGGGCTTACGTCCCCACCCATACGTGTCTGTGTTGGCGTAAACTGGGAAGGATATGCAGGTACCATGTTGACCTGTGTTTCGCTTGCAGTGCCGAGGAACCTAAGGAGTGGATTACTAAAAGCCCTCGTAGCTGACAGAGGCGTGTTTACCGGAATTTCTGGATGCTCCAGATCTGTTTACTGGTACTGGAGTCGGCACCTACATGGAATTTGCAGCCTGTGTAAGTGCTTCTACCTGCCTATCATTAATTCTCGCCTTCCTTGAGGCAAATAACGATCAACTGATAATAATTCTGGCGAACGATGTTGGTGTGTTTAATATTATCGCAAACTGTCTACAGAAAAGTGCTGAAGGAAGTGAAAGACTAAAGTTTCATCTATAGCGAGGTGGTTTGTGGCAGACAAAACCTTGGACAAGCATGGTTGGACTGAGTGGTGGAATCAGCTGAGACCATGTTTCAGAAAATATCCTGCTGTTCAGTTAAATTTTTTTTTATTTGGGCTACGCTGATCCCAAATAACGTTCTAGAGTCGTAATCACGTGTTACAAATTGGATCAGTGACTGAAAGACACACACCTGTGTTTGAAATAGGAAATTACACACACCAAAGAAAGTTTTTCATCATCCCAGTTCCCTGAACTCTGGAAGATAGACCTTGACTGTGGGTATTGTATCACAGACACAGTCACTTTGGCTGTTCAGAGATGTCACTAAACTCGCCCAAAGATGTAAAAAATCATGCATGAGCAGCGACTATTAGACGGAGGGGGTCTGAAGCAGATCAGTTCCAGTCATTGTACCAGGAAGGAGGTACACGGCCTGTGTTGTCTGTAGTTCAACCATGCCTAGACGGTCAATACCGCGGTTCGATCGCGTCCTCATTCTTACTTTGTGCCAGAAAGGGCTCTCAACAAGGGAAGCGTCTAGGCATCTCAGAGTGAACCATGTTATTCCGACAAGGAGGAGATACAGAGAGACATGGAGTGTTGATAACATGCCTCGTTCAGGCCACCCAATGGCTAATAATGCAGTGGTTGACAGCTAGCGGCCGGCCGCGGTGGCCGTGCGGTTCTAGCGCTGCAGTCCGGAACCGCGGGGCTGCTACGGTCGCAGGTTCGAATCCTGCCTCGGGCATGGATGTGTGTGATGTCCTAAGGTTAGTTAGGTTTAAGTAGTTCTAAGTTCTAGGGGACTGATGACCTAAGATGTTAAGTCCCATAGTGCTCAGAGCCATTTGAACCATTTGACAGCTAGCTACGGACTATGGCTCGGAGTAACCCTGACAGCAACGCCACCATGTTGAATAATGCTTTTCATGCAGCCATGGTGCGTCGTGTTACGACTCAAATTGTGCGCAATAGGCTGAATGATGCGCAACGTCTGTGTTGTATTGTCGGATATGTGTTTGGAGGCAACCTGGTCAGTCTGAATGCCTTAGACACATTGTCCAGCGAGTGCAGCAAGGTGGGGGTTCCCTGTTGTTTTCGGGCGGAATTATGTGGGGCTAATGTAAGCCACTGGTGGTCATGGAAGGCGGCGTAAAGGCTGTACGATACGCGATTGTCATCCTCCGACCGATAGTGCAACGACATCGGCAGCATGTGAGCGACGTGTGAGTGCTGTTCTGTCATTCTGTGCAACGGATTAATCTGAGATGTACCCTTTATCCTGTGGCTCCTGCAAGATGCAATTTCCACCTCCACACTACTACAGAAGTCAGACAGACGTCCAGGTTCTTTTCGAAATGTGAAGTTACCTATTAAGGATAGGATTCGCTAATGAAATTTCTATACAAAATTTAAGATTGTTATTGAGTTGGCAGAATTTGCTGAGAACTGCGCCTACTCAACTTGAACAATTATCCGTTAGAATGTTGCTAGGTATGGTCTAGGCTGTCGCCTGTGAAATGCAGTGAAGTGTACTGTTGTGGAGTAAATATGGGCCTCGCAGTAGCTGTAGCGCACAATACAATAAGCTGCGATGACTGCTGTCTGCGCCGCTCGCTGCTGACAAATAAGATAACTCTCGTTCTATCTGTATTGACCTTCGCCAAACAAACTCTCCCCACGCCTTGGTAAAGTCAAGGACTCCTATTAGCCCCTAGTGTAACTATTGGCGTGGTACACCGGTCAGATAACCAGTCCACTGCAAGCGTTTATCTATAACTCTGTCTGTTCACACCGCACAATAAGTGTGGTGGCCAACACAGTGAACAATGCTTAATTGCAAGGACTCAATATAGAGTCGCATTCCGATTCGCTTTCGACAGAGGTGTTCTCCCAGTGAAGTACTGAGGAGAGACTTGTCCCTCGCTCTTTGAGTACACGTACGAGCGCACACGCTCTCGTTACGTGTTTTCGCTCCATGAGCGACAACGGAACGGCCCCTCTCCACGCCAGACGTAAAGGAGTACATCTTTCGGTTTCTTCCATTACTCCTTCAGCTCAAGGCATCAGGAATTTGAGGCGACCAATCCGGAAATCTGTAGCATCGGCGTTTGGCGTTTGCTCTCTCCCTGTGAAAACCTCTGAAACTGCGTGCTATGTTTGTAAAGAATGTGTAAGCTGGGCGCTCCCACAGAATGTAGCGGAATTTGCTTTTACGCTGAACACAGGGTCGTTCTCCCTTTCACTCAGGCAAACGCTTTGTGCTCTATGGGCAGTCACCGACCGACGTAGATAGGTTGACTCGTCCTCTGAAGGGACTGGCCTCCTGGCGTGCGCTTTGCCACTCCCGAACTAAAAGCTTTTGTGACTGTCGTGTCTTGATTTGTGTGTGTGTGTGTGTGTGTGTGTGTGTGTGTGTGTGTGTGTGTGTACGTCAGCCTCAAGTATTTCAATCTCGGTGCGTGTTTGCGATTCACTTGTTATTTGCGTATCGGTTACATGAAATCATACAACATTGACTTTATCATATCGAGTTTGGGTTCGAATGAAGCGTCTTGATGTGCGGAATATGACTGTGAGGGCGGAATATGTAAGCAATGAAGGTCAGGAGACCACGATGTCTTACAAGCATATTGGCGAGGCAAATTGCACATCTTGTGAATGACTTCCTGCAGGATAACGACATCGCTCAACTAGAGTGGCCAGCATGTTCTCCAGACATGAACTCTATCAAACACGCCTGGGATAGATTGAAAAGGTCTGTTTATAGATGACGTGACCCACCAACCACTCTGAGGGGTCTACGCTGAATAGCTGTTGAGGAGTGGGACAGTGCTTTGCGCCACTTGTGTATAGTATCCCATGTCGAATACAGGCATGTGTCAATGAAAGAGAACGTGCTACCGTGTATTAGAGGTACCGGTGTGCACAGAAAGCTATACCACCACCTGTGGAGGTCTCGCTGTATGGTGGTACAACAATGAATGTGTGGTTTTCACGAGCAATAAAAAGGGCGGAAATGATGTTTACGTTTATTCCAAATTTCTGTAGAGGTTCCGGAACTCCCGGAACTGAGGTGATGCAAAACTTCTTTTGATGTGTGTATTAAGTACAATCTGTGATATTTACAACTTGTGAATCTGTTTGTTCAAAAGCCTGTAGGCAGCTTAAAATCTGTTTTGAATAGTCAAGTATATATTAGAAGATCCAGATCTGATGTTCGAGCCTTAATAAATGCATGAACCACTTATTCATTTGAAAAGAACGTAACATATATGGTACGGTCAGGAATAGTCTGAAAAACTTATAACTGGTTTGCAGAATAGGTTGTGCAGAAAATTAATTGTTAAGAAAGAATTTCTGTATGTTGTCCCATTTCCGAGTTAATTAGCATTGGAGTTAACCAATCAGGCCGCTGCGCGCACAAGAGACTGATTCAAAAACTTATAATGGGACGATAGTAGGGATCGAACCCGATCCAGAAGCTGAGCAGTCTCGTAGCTCTACGCTACGAAAACAACTGACACCAATTGTATCTGGCGCAGAGCTTGAAATTTCGCGCGCAACGAGCCGATTGCCTAACCTCAGTGCTAATTAACTCGGAAACGGCGCAACGTATCAAATTTCTTGTTAACAGCTGTGTCTCAGCGCAATCTAACCTGTAACACTCTTACAGTCTTTCCAGACTCTTTCTGACCACCCTTTAAAATTCTTCATTATTTTATTTTTACTTATTTATGCGCACTATGAAATTTTTTTGAGATTTTAGGGCCTATTTACAGTTATATAAAAACTTCTCTTTTGACGGGAGGAACTGAAAGTAATGTCGATTTAATTTATGTTAATAGGACTAAATTTCATGCATGGTGCCTGTATAAATGAGTTTTAATTGACATCGAGATCATCATAAAATTCCAAATTTGTTGTCCAAAACCCGTTATGTGAACCGTGCACACAGACAAATTCTGGCGCCACTGCTACAGCCGAAATATTATTCGCGGCTTCTGTATCATGTGGTTGGAATGTAGTATGCATTTTCAGACATAATTATATTCGTACCAATAAATAGTTGCGGCTCATTTTACATCTTGTTGACCTACATTTCTGTAATCAAACACATATCGCGTGCTTAAATTAATCGTGAAAGTCCTAAATAAAATCGAATCACTCTGATGCAACATTACGTGTCTACATGCAGCTCACGTTACTCACGCCACTGTAGAGGGTGTGGAGGAAAGTGCTTTATTCTCGCGTTCCCGACGTCACGTCACATTTAGAAAAAAGTGTTACCCAATGTGTCTCGAATAACCTTTCTACTAATTTGCTTGAAAGGCTTCGTCAAAGCAATGGGACCTATTACCTGACGATTACCATTTCGAATCCTAGATAATCTTACTTACAATATCACGATAGATCGCCGATCTCTTCGATCTTAGAAGCAAGATCTTGAATTACTTCGGCGTCGTACTCCAGAGTGCGTCGAACTACAGGGTGTTCATAAAAACGAGGAATACTTTCAATTATTTATAGCACAAGAACTAAACGTTCTACAGATGTCATACATACAGCATTTTGAAGAGAAACTCTGAAAGTTTTCTTACAAACAGTCGATATGAGAACCATGAGTGACCTGGCAGACGTCAGTACGGTATTCGAATTCTTGCCATGCCTGTCAAAGCATGGTATCGTTGACTGTGGCAGTCGCTTCCCGTGTTCTCTCCCGGAGCTCTTGTACATTAAAAAAAAATAAAAAAAAATAAAATAAAATAAATAAATATATAAATAAATAAATAAATGGTTCAAATGGATCTGAGCACTATGGGACTTAACATCTATGGTCATCAGTCCCCTAGAACTCAGAACTACTTAAACCTAACGAACCTAAGGACATCACACAACACCCAGTCATCACGAGGCAGAGAAAATCCCTGACCCCGCCGGGAATCGAACCCGGGAACCCGTGCGTGGTCTCGTACATCGCGGGGTAGAGGCGGTACATACGCCATATCTTTAATGTGTCCCCACAGAAAAAAGTCACACTGAGTGAGATCTGGTGATCAAGGAGGCCATTTCATGAAATAGCTGACCCATTCTGTAGCATGGCCGATCCCTCGATGTGGCAGCTCCGTGTTCAGGTACCCACGAAGTTCACGATGAAAATGGGTTGGGTTCGAGCCCAATCCAGCTGAAGGATTAACGGAGAGTCCAATTGCATTTGAGGCATCAGCCATTGCTGCAATATGTCCAAGCAGGAATATCCAGTGACAGTACTCTCGGCGAAGAAGAATGGCCCGTACAGTATTCGATGTGACAAGGCACAAAAAACAGTTACCTTTGGGAATCACGCTCAGATTCAGTGCATTCATGTGGATGGTTTGTACCCCATATTCGACAATTATGCCTGTTCACTTTCCCATTAGCGTGAAAAGTGGTTTCGTCGATAAAAATTTAGCTATCAACAATGCCATCCCCATCCTCATTCAGTTGTTGCAATTGTGAACAAAACTCAAAACGCTTTTCTTGGTCGTCGTCATTGAGCTTCTGCACTAGCTCCAATTTTAATGGTTTCACAGACGGCTTCTGTAGCAGTACTTTCCACACTGTCATTGGAGCCATTTCGAGTTCGTGGGATGCACGACGCACCGATTTCTTTGGACTCCTTATGAATGTCTCTCGTACGCGCTCCATATTCACTTCACTTACACTTGGACGTCCGCTTCTCTTTGCCGGGCACAAGCAACCCGTCGTAACCAATTTGTTGTGCCAGTGATTAATGGCCTTCCTTGATGGTGGCTTCTTACCGTGCTTGGTTCTAAACATCCGTTGAATAACTGTACCACACTTGTTTTTGTAGAACTCCAACACACAGAAAGCTCGCTCCGCACCTGAACTCGCCATGTTTGCGACTAGCGCTGACTACTAGCAAATTACAAACTACGCTGTGGCGGTATGTATGGAAAAAAAACTTTCATGGTTTCTCTTCAAAATGACATATGTGTGATATCTGTACAATGTTTTGTTCTTGTGCAATAAATAATTTAAAGTGTTCCCAGACTCTATGTACTCCCTGTAGATCGTTGAATATGGCCTTCTTAACAAATACACCGCAGTTTAACAGAATCCCAACAAATCAGAGTTTTTCTTTCGACTTGCATACACGTTATTTTCGTTCCTGTACCTCCGTAGCATCAACGCAAGGTATTTATAGAACAGGACAGCCTAGAGAGATTTAGCTTCATTATTGTCAGTGGATATGATTGAGGTTCTCCCCATTTACAGGAAGATGATTTGTTGGGAAAGAGGTTTTCCAACGATGAGGACGTTCACACAGCGGTTCTCTAATGGCTCCGTGACCCTGGAGGGAATGTTTATCGCCGAGAAATTGAACTATTGGTAGAACGGTCGAACCATTGTTGACAGAGCCGTGGGGACGATGGCGGAAACCAGCGTCATGTATCTCTGTCACTATGGAGCGCTGTGCAGCATTCAATAAAAAGTACTTGGCGTACGACAGTAATGTGTAACTTACTTTTTGAAGTCTCCTAACACACTAGCTGAGGACTTAGTACCACAGCTCCCCACATTTCAGCGCTATGATGATACATGGCTTCTTTGAGGATATGGGAATCATCAGTGAAGCACCTGAAGAGAGAGAGAGAGAGAGAGAGAGAGAGAGAGAGAGAGAGAGAGAGAGAGAGAGAGACAGAGACTCACAGAATAGATAAGAATGTATTTACAAGAGCATAAGTTCTTTCTGTCCCACTCCCAAATAATGTTCCAGACGCTCTGACACAACAAATTGTTTTCAGTTCATCCCTCCTCTACTTGCTCTATAATGAATACAACGTACTGTGGTATTCCTTAACCTTCTTTAAGAATTTTTAACGTGTTGCAGCTCTGCAGCAACTGTGATAAATTAATACGTCAAAGAACCGCCTCAGTTGCGAAAAGTTACTGGTCTTCACCCAGGTTTCAGCTAGAGTAATCTAGCCTTCTTCAGAAGCATAAAATAAACTGTGTCGCTTAAGGCTTTCCCGACGGACATGTTGTATATATGGTTCTCGGGCGAGACGTCGGATGTCATAGTGAAAACTCCACAATATTTCGTCAGCGCAACTGGCCGACATCTTCAGGTGCGACGAACACACTGCTAAGGCAGGACTAGGGCTCCCCACTTATGCCAGTTTTAGGCAGGAAGTGCGCATGCGTGGAGGCGCCAAATTCGATGGCCAATAGCGACGATATCAACTGATAGCTGGAAGGACAGTAACGCCACCTACAGGATGAAGAACCAAATACTTCGGCGCACGCGCGGAGGCTGCCGCCGCTGCTCTGCGCTGCCATCGGCAGCCCCAGCGACCTCTGTCGGAAGCCGCGAGCAGTACTGCGCGTCCACGTAGGCGCCTTGATTATCCTCCCGTTGTCAACAGAATATTTATGTTGCTGGCGAATCGTCGTCCGTCTTATGACCAAAAGTATTCCTCTCTGCTCGAAGCGACTTCAATATGGCCAGTGCTGGATCCCATGCTGAACTAAGCTGAAAGCCCGTGTCTCTGTTTACAAGATTCGTCGAGTTACGTATTTCCACTGCTTCCTTAATAATACTGTCCCAGTACGAACTCGTCGATGCGAGAGTTTTTGTATGTAGGTAATTCATAGAATGGCCTGTACTGAGACAATGCTCGGCCACAGCAGACTTTTCTGGTTGCTCCAGACGAGTGTAGCGTCGGTGTTCAGTGCATGTCTCTTCTACAGTGCGACAAGTTTGTCCGATGTACGACATGCCGCAGCTACAAGGAATCTCGTAAACACCGGGTCTTCTTAGGCCAAGGCTGTCCTTAGATGAGCGGAAGAGAGCTCTGAGTTTTGCCGGCGGACGAAAAACACATTTAACTTTATGCCTCTTCAATAGTCTTCCTATTTTTGAAGAGACACCGCCGATGTATGGCAAGATGACCATTCCCATTTGTTCTTCGCCTTCCTCCACTTCCTCACGTTGGGTAACCCGCTTTGGTTGTAAGGCACGGCGAATCTCCCGTTCGGAGTATCCATTTTGTTGGAAAATGGTACGCAGATGGAGTAGCTCATTGGATAAGCTGTCTGAGTCTGATATGGCTCCTGCTCTGTGGACCAACGTCCTCAGTACGCCACTTCGTTGCGAAGGATGGTGACAGCTGGTGGCATGTAAGTATAAGTCCGTATGTGTTGGTTTACGGTACACTGAGTGACCTAACGTGCCATCTTTTTTTCTAAAAATGGTTCAAATGGCTCTGAGCACTATGGGACTTAACATCTTATGTCATCAGTCCCCTAGAACCTAGAACTGCTTAAACCTAACTAACCTAAGGACATCACACACATCCATGCCCGAGGCAGGATTCGAACCTTTGACCGCAGCAGTCCCACTGTTCCGGACTGCAGCGCCTAGAACCGCAAGACCACCGCGGCCGGCTCTTCTTTTCTCCGTACCAACACGTCCAGGAATGGAAGTTCGCCGTTTTTCTCCATCTCCATCGTAAACTTGATGTTGGGATGAAGCAAGTTAAGATACCCAAGAAAAACATTCAGCGATGCAATGCTGTGAGGCCAGATAACAAAGGTGTCGTCCACATATCGCCAAAAACACGTAGGTTTCAAATCCGACGTCTGGAGCGCTCTCTCCTCTCCTGGTCCTGCCTTAGCAGTGTGTTCGTCGCACCTGAAGATGTCGGCCAGTTGCGCTGACGAAATATTGTGGAGTTTTCACTATGACATCCGACGTCTCGCCCGAGAACCATATAAAATAAACTAATACATGCCAGAATAAAGCACGCTCAAACATAAAAAGCTAAAGTACCGTGGTACCATGTCAAGCTACATTACTTAGCAGAGTTCCAACGCAGCGTCCGCGGATAACCGACCTCTTTCTATGAAGTGGGGTCGGGGCTGTTCCTCAGCTAAGTAACATAGCATGACATGGTATCATGGTATTTCAGCGTTTTATGTTTCACTGTGCCTTATTCTGGCACGTATTAGATTATTTTATGCTTCTGAAAAAAACTAGATTACTCTAGCTGAAACCTGGGTAAAGACCAGTAACTTCTCGCAACTGAGGCGGCTCTTTGACGTATTTATCTTCTTTTGTCAGTGGTCATCTTGTTTTCATTGCGCAGCTTTGGACAGTTCCTTGCTAGTGATCTTTTGAAAATAGTCCGACTGTTACACATGGCCCATTGGGAAGTAGGCAAGGATCAGTTTTCCAGTGACTACAGTCTGAGCTGCATATAACTACCTGGGTGACAGAACTCAAACGAAACACTTCAAGGTCGATACTCAGCGAGGTGAACCTTTCTCTGAACAGACAACTGGCTACGTTAGAACATTAAGTCAGCCGATATCAGTAGACGAATCACAGTGTCAGTACGATACATCTTTGTACACTCCTGGAAATTGAAATAAGAACACCGTGAATTCATTGTCCCAGGAAGAGGAAACTTTATTGACACATTCCTGGGGTCAGATACATCACATGATCACACTGACAGAACCACAGGCACATAGACACAGGCAACAGAGCATGCACAATGTCGGCACTAGTACAGTGTATATCCATCTTTCGCAGCAATGCAGGCTGCTATTCTCCCATGGAGACGATCGTAGAGATGCTGGATGTAGTCCTGTGGAACGGCTTGCCATGCCATTTCCACCTGGCGCCTCAGTTGGACCAGCGTTCGTGCTGGACGTGCAGACCGCGTGAGACGACGCTTCATCCAGTCCGAAACATGCTCAATGGGGGACAGATCCGGAGATCTTGCTGGCCAGGGTAGTTGACTTACACCTTCCAGAGCACGTTGGGTGGCACGGGATACATGCGGACGTGCATTGTCCTGTTGGAACAGCAAGTTCCCTTGCCGGTCTAGGAATGGTAGAACGATGGGTTCGATGACGGTTTGGATGTACCGTGCACTATTCAGTGTCCCCTCGACGATCACCAGTGGTGTACGGCCAGTGTAGGAGATCGCTCCCCACACCATGATGCCGGGTGTTGGCCCTGTGTGCCTCGGTCGTATGCAGTCCTGATTGTGGCGCTCACCTGCACGGCGCCAAACACGCATACGACCATCATTGGCACCAAGGCAGAAGCGACTCTCATCGCTGAAGACGACACGTCTCCATTCGTCCCTCCATTCACGCCTGTCGCGACACCACTGGAGGCGGGCTGCACGATGTTGGGGCGTGAGCGGAAGACGGCCTAACGGTGTGCGGGACCGTATCCCAGCTTCATGGAGACGGTTGCGAATGGTCCTCGCCGATACCCCAGGAGCAACAGTGTCCCTAATTTGCTGGGAAGTGGCGGTGCGGTCCCCTACGGCACTGCGTAGGATCCTACGGTCTTGGCGTGCATCCGTGCGTCGCTGCGGTCCGGTCCCAGGTCGACGGGCACGTGCACCTTCCGCCAACCACTGGCGACAACATCGATGTACTGTGGAGACCTCACGCCCCACGTGTTGAGCAATTCGGCGGTACGTCCACCCGGCCTCCCGCATGCCCACTGTACTTCCTCGCTCAAAGTCCGTCAACTGCACATACGGTTCACGTCCACGCTGTCGCGGCATGATACCAGTGTTAAAGACTGCGATGGAGCTCCGTATGCCACGGAAAACTGGCTGACACTGACGGCGGCGGTGCACAAATGCTGCGCAGCTAGCGCCATTCGACGGCCAACACCGCGGTTCCTGGTGTGTCCGCTGTGCCGTGCGTGTGATCATTGCTTGTACAGCCCTCTCGCAGTGTCCCGAGCAAGTATGGTGGGTCTGACACACCGGTGTCAATGTGTTCTTTTTTCCATTTCCAGGAGTGTATATTCGTTTTAAAACCGACAATGAGAAGAAGATTCAGTTGAGTTAATGAGTAACTTCTACTACTATTATCTCAGATCGTGGTACAGCGTTATGTAGTGTTTCTCTACCAACAGTTCGCTGTTCAAGCCGTGGACGGGACCAGAATCCTCTTTGCAATTTTCTGCGCTCTTCTTCGACAATCGCAGAGTTAACGCAGACATTTTAAGTGCGTCCGTTTTCATATAGAAGCTGTGTGATTTACGCGCCATGTGCTGCAGAGAACTGCCGCTGGAGAGCCCCAAGGTTGCAAATCGCGATGAGGAGCGCATTCCGCGTACACATTAAGCTTTTAACCTGCCCATGCTTGCTCGTTAGCGAGGCAGGCAAGCTGGCGTGCATTATCAGCAGAAGGGGCAGGCTGCCTTATTCCCGTCCAAGCCGAGCTATGCTCAAGCCAAACATGCTAAAGGGATCTCCCTTGCCTGCCCGTCTTCCCGCTGCTCTACGCTACGTAGCAGTTTATTCGGCATGCTTCCATTGTAGTATTATAGGCAGAGCGCAGAAGTTGATATAAAGCCTCTTTGTACCACAGGACGAGGCCCAACTAAATAGATATTAATTTTAGGACACAGCCCTCTCGCAGTGTCCGGAGCAAGTATGGTGGGTCTGACACACCGGTGTCAATGTGTTCTTTTTTCCATTTCCAGGAGTGTATTTGTAAGTATCCGTAATCGCCAATGAAATCCATCACGATCTTTTGGAATTAAGTCATCAGGGAAAGAAAAGTTCCCGACACACAGAAACAGAAATATCGTAATTTGCACTGTCAAGCCCAGGATGAATCAAACACAATCAAGTAACTACGGCAGCTTTCTTCTACCAGTTGCATACGAAAGGCTTTGGAAACAATAGTCAACCACCGCATCGTCACATCATGGATTCGCAGAAGCTGCTTCGTAGCTCTCAGTGTCGCTACAGGACAGACCACTCTTCCAGTGATAGCCTTCCCCGGCCAGCGATGGCCATACAACAAGCTTTTGTGAAGAGGTGTCACTAGCAGGTACTTCTTCGACCTGAAAAAGTCGGCATTACTACCCGGAAGCGTTGTAAACATTATATACAATTGAACCTTCTGGACGCCCATGTCTTGGCCTTTCCAATTCTCATCTCATTGCAAAAAATCTAGTCCGCGTCGTATTATCCCAATATTTCGTATAACTAGTGGCATTCAAGGTGAAGCATCAAGTGTGGTCGAGGATGAAGGTGCTGTAGATCGCATAATATCCACTGTTTCAATAAACACTGCTCGAGGACGACTTTGCAAGTCAGTTCGCCTTTCAGCTGAACCGTCCAGGTTGAGACGTTCTCTTCTGTCTTCTTAATGGTTAGATGCGGTCCGCCACAACTACCTTTTGCTATCTCTTGCACCCAATGTCCTTAACTGTCTGTTGAATATATTCAAACCTCCTTCTTCCAACACAGTTTTTGGCCACTGTAATACCACGGAATTTATTCCCTGACATCCTAAAACATACCCAATCATCTTGTAACGTCTTGTAATCAGAATATTCAGTATACTCATTTTCTATCGCATTCTGTGGGAACAATCGCCTCATTTCGTATCTGTTCAATACACGCAGTTGTTAGCATACGAGCCGGCCGTGGTGGCCGAGTGGTTCTAGGCACTTCAGTCCGGAACCGCGCGACTGCTGCGGTCGCAGGTTCGAATCCTGCCTCGGGCATGGATATGTGTGATGTCCTTAGGTTAGGTTCTAGAGGGCTGATGACCTCCGATGTTAGGTCGCATAGTGCTCGGAGCCATTCGAACGATTTTTTTGTTAGCATATGTCTTCAGCACCGTGTTACCATCTTCTCCATTTTTCCTGCAGTCCACGATACACTCCCATGCAACAATGCTGTGCTCCAAACGTTGTTGTTGTTGTGGTCTTCAGTCCTGAGACTGGTTTGATGCAGCTCTCCATGCTACTCTATCCTGTGCAAGCCTCTTCATCTCCCAGTACCTACTGCAACCTACATCCTTCTGAATCTGCTTAGTGTATTCGTCTCTTGGTCTCCCTCTACGATTTTTACCCTCCACGCTGCCCTCCAATGCTAAATTTGTGATCCCTTGATGCCTCAAAACATGTCCTACCAACCGATCCCTTCTTCTAGTCAAGTTGTGCCACAAACTTCTCTTCTCACCAATCCTATTCAATACCTCCTCATTAGTTACGTGATCTACCCACCTTATCTTCAGCATTCTTCTGTAGCACCACATTTCGAAAGCTTCTATTCTCTTCTTGTCCAAACTAGTTATCATCCACGTTTCACTTCCATACATGGCTACACTCCATACAAATACTTTCAGAAACGACTTCCTGACACTTAAATCGATACTCGATGTTAACAAATTTCTCATCTTCAGAAACGATTTCCTTGCCATTGCCAGTCTACATTTTATATCCTCTCCGACCATCATCAGTTATTTTACTCCCTAAATTGCAAAACTCCTTTACTGCTTTAAGTGTCTCATTTCCTAATCTAATTCCCTCAGCATCACCCGATTTAATTTGACTACATTCCATTATCCTCGTTTTGCTTATGTTGATGTTCATCTTATATCCTCCTTTCAAGACACTGTTCATTCCGTTCAACTGCTCTTCCAAGTCCTTTGCTGTCTCTGACAGAATTACAATGTCATCGGCGAACCTCAAAGTTTTTACTTCTTCTCCATGAATTTTAATACCTACTCCGTATTTTTCTTTTGTTTCCTTTACTGTTTGCTCAATATACAGATTGAATAACATCGTGGAGAGGCTACAACCCTGTCCCACTCCTTTCCCAACCACTGCTTCCCTTTCATGCCCCTCGACTCTTATAACTGCCCTCTGGTTTCTGTATAAATTGTAAATAGCCTTTCGCTCCCTGTATTTTACCCCTGCCACCTTCAGAATTTGAAGGGTAGTATTCCAGTTAACATTGTCAAAAGCTTTCTCTAAGTCTACAAATGCCAGATACCTAGGTTTGCCTTTTCTTAATCTTTCTTCTAAGATAAGTCGTAAGGTTAGTATTGCCTCACATGTCCCAACATTTCTACGGAATCCAAACTGATCTACCCCGAGGTCCGCTTCTACCAGTTTTTCCATTCGTCTGTAAAGAATTGGCGTTAGTATTTTGCAGCTGTGACTTATTAAACTGATAGTTCGGTAATTTTCACATCTGTCAACACCTGCTTTCTTTGGGATTGGAATTATTATATTCTTCTTGAAGTCTGAGGGTATTTCGCCTGTCTCATACATCTTGCTCACCAGATGGTAGAGTTTTGTCATGACCGGCTCTCCCAAGGCCATCAGTAGTTCTAATGGAATGTTGTCTACTCCCGGGGCCTTGTTTCGACTCTGGTCTATCAGTGCTCTGTAAAACTCTTCACGCAGTATCTTATCTCCCATTTCGTCTTCATCTACATCCTCTTCCATTTCCATAATATTTCCAGAAGTTCAAGCCATCGACTTCTTTTGCCGAGAAACGCATTCTTTGTGTATGTTAATTGGGATCAGTTCTTGTCGTCAGAGACCAGAAATACCACCACAGCGCCGGTCGGCGAGACGGCTGGGCACAATCAGCAGTAGCCACGGATTCGGAATTGGGCAGCATCTGCCGCCAGCGCTAAGTTCTTCCCCGGAATACCTACCACGGGTGCCTGACACGGCTGCTGGTGAGTTCCTAGTGGGACTCAGCGCGTCAGCGCCAGCTGCCATCTGATTCTTGTCAGCGGGATGCAAGTCAAGTCGCACCCCACACACAGCCGTCTCCGCACAACACATCTCTGTGACGCGTACAGAACGAGAGACCACCGGGGCTCCACGCCGCGGTGGGAAGTAGCGAGGCACTCTAAATGCTCTAGGTCTACCACGCGCCTGCCGTCAAAATTGCAAGGAGCCAGCTCGGAATCCACGGTGAAAGTCGCTGTCCATACGTCACCTGACAGGGACCACAGATTCCGGTGTGTTTGCCTTGCTGAGTTGCAACACTTCATCTTCAATAAACTCATTCTTTACTGTCAACAGGGTTTCCACTGGGTCCTTCTGGGTTCCCCTCATGCTAACGACCTTTCAGTGTGAACGTTTTGGTAACATCTGAATATCCTACTTGTTTCCTTCAAACGTACATCCGCTCACCTATTATTAAATGAGTAACACATTGCTACAATTAAATGCCTTTCAGGCATTTTAGTTTTAAAAAGGAAATGGTTCACATGGCTCTGAGCACTATGGGACTTAACATCTGAGGTCATCAGTCTCCTAGAACTTAGAACTACTTAAACCTAACTAACACATCATTGCCCGAGGCAGGATTCGAACCTGCGACCGTAGCAGTCGCGCGGTTCCGGACTAAAGCGCCTAGAACCGCTCAGCCACCGCGGCCGGCTTTTAATTAACACATGACACGAACTACCGCTGTATGTTCTTCAGCAGTTTTTCAATCGGAGCCATAGTTCAGGTTGACATCTGTCAGCGATTTCTTGGCAATGAAATAATAAAACTCCTGAATTCAAAAGAAACAGATGCCGTTTCCCTCTTATGCTCTGGCCATCGACATCAGAAAGCAGTGAGTTAGTACTGCAATGATATTTGATAAGCATCAAAACTAACAAAAAAATTAAACGCAAAGATGAAGCAGGTACAAAAGTAACTGATGAAGATGGATGGAGAGTGTATTTCAGATAGCAGAGGTTGTAGACGACAAGGAAACGGAAATTTGCCGACTTATGATTGAACGTTAAGATTTCTGGCACTTTTAAGAAATGCTCCAGTGTAAGCGATACCTCAAGTACAGTTCCAACACAATGGAAAAAAACCCTGTCTTAAGACATCTGGCGTAATTTTGTGAGATAATTATAGACTGATGACAATCCTCCCGAATAAGGGTCAGAAATTATATACCAAAATAAAAAAGTAGATGATATCCCAATGCGTTTGATTGAAGCATTCAAATGGAGTCATAAATGTGCTTTCTGGCATTCTGGTTAATATGGGAGATTTCACAATGCAAAATCTACCATTGGCAAATTACAAGGATATGTTTAGTAAACTTGCATTACAATTTATACTTAGATAATGGTCTGAGAGAATTTGCAAAGGAAACTCCAAGAGAAGCTGCTGCTAATATTTTCACACTCATGTTTGCAACACAGTCAAGTTATTACGCCAGACAGGGAGGTAAGTTCACAGCAGAGGCTGTACCACTTTCGCCATTTGGTTGTTCTTTTTTTAGTGTCTGCTCCAATTTCTGCTCTATAGCTATGCGAGCCAGTTGCATTAAGCTGACCAGGACCTATGTGACATGGTAAACAGTACAGATGTTCTCATAATGCAGAAATTGAGCGAAGCATATCGGAAACGCCGGCACCGAGGCAACTGTATTGCACCACAAGCTATAGATAACAAGGGTGAATGACTCTGTGAAGATGTGTGCTGGCGAATATAAATGCAACTGTTGAGCAACTGGCCGCCCAGATAAACCGAGCAGCTGCTAACAGTCTCCCCTCAAAGAGCGTTCAGCGACCGTTGTTGCATATGGGCCTCCGCAGCAGGTTGTGCCTCTCTCATCAACTCATGCCGGTTCCTGTTCGCCGGCCGCTGTGGGCGCGCGGTTCTAGGCGCTTCAGTCCGGAACCACGCGGCTGCTACGGCCGTAGGTTCCAATCATGCCTCGGGCATGGATGTGTGTGGTGTCCTGAGGTTAGATAGGTTTAAGTAGTTCTAAGTCTAGGGGACTGATGACCTCAGATGTTGAGTCCCATAGTGCTTAGAGCCATTTGAACCATTTGACTCCTGTTCATCGGCAACTAAGGCTGGAATTCGTATGCTAGTAGCGCAATTCGACGTTACCTGAATGGCGACAGTTGATCTTTTCAGATGAATGACTTTTGTTCCATCGGACAGATGACCATTGGGTGTACAGCTTGAAATCTCTGAAATGTCTGGGTCCAGTCCGTAGGAGGGAGTCTTATGATCTGCATATTTTCGTGGCATCCTCTGGGCGATCTCGACATTCTGGAGGGCACAATGGGCCTACGTAAGTACTTATCAATAATCTTGGGGACCATGTCCACTGCTACGTACAGTTTTTTTCTCCTAGCTACAATGGCATCTACCAGCAGGAATATGCAAAGTGTCACTCAGCTCGCAGCTTATGTGCGTGGTTCCGAAGAGCGCCATTATGAGTTTACTGGGCGCTCCTAGCCACCAAACTAGTCCAATTTAAGCGGAAATGCGAATCTTGCTTTGGTTGTATGTGCCATATACAGGATGGTCCATTGGAAGTGACCGGGCCAAATATCTCACGAAATAAGCATCAAACGAAAAAAACTACAAAGAACCAAACTCGTCTAACCTGAAGGGGGAAAACAGATGGCGCTATGGTTGGCCCGCTAGATGGCGCTGCCATAGGTCAAACGGATATCAACTGCGTATTTTTTTTTTAAATAGGAACCCCAATTTTTTTATTAAATATTCGTGTAGTACGTAAAGAGATATGAATGTTTTAGTTGGACCACTTTCTTCGCTTTGTGACAGATGGCATTGTAATAGTCACAAACGTATAAGTACATGGTGTCACGTAACATTCCACGAGTGCGGACTGTACTTGCTTCGTGATACATTACCCGTGTTAAAATGGAACGTTCACCAATTGCGGAAAAGTTCGATATCGTTTTGATGTATGGCTATTGTGATCATAATGCCCTACGGGCGTGTGCTATGTATGCTGCTCGGTATCCTGGACGACATCGTCCAAGTGTCCGGTCCGTTCGCAGGATAGTTACGTTATTTAAGGAAACAGGAAGTTTTCAGCCACGTGTGAAACGTCAACCACGACCTGCAACAAATGATGATGCCCAAGTAGGTCGCCGCTAATCCGCACATCAGAAGCAGACAAATTTGCATGGCGACGACTTTGAACGTCGTGTACAGCTCTGCCACTGGACACAAGAGAAATTACGGGACGATGACAGATTTTTTGCACGCGTTCTGTTTAGCGACGAAGCGTCATTCCCCAACAGCGGTAACGAAGACGGCATAATATGCACTATTGGGCAACGGAAAATCCACGATGGCTGCGACAAGTGGAACATCAGTGACGTTGGCGGGTTAATGTATGGTGCGGCATTATGGGGGGAAGTACAATTGGCCCCCATTTTATCGATGGCAATCTAAATAGTGCAATGTATGCCGATTCCGTATGTAGTGTTCTACCGATGTTACTACAAGATGTTTCACTGCATGACAGAGTGGCGATGTATTTCCAACATGATGGATGTCCGGCACATAGCTCGCGTGCCGTTGAAGCGGTATTGAATAACATATTTCATGACAGGTGGATTGGTCGTCGAAGTACCATACCATGGCCCGCACGTTCATCGGATCTGACGTCCCCGGATTTCTTTCTGTGGGGAAAGTTGAAGGACATTTGCTATCGTGATCCACCGACAACGCCTGAGAACATGCGTCAGCGCATTGTCAATGCATGTGCGAACATTACGGAAGGCGAACTAATCGCTGTTGAGAGAAATGTCGTTGCACGTATTGCGAAATGCATTGAGGTTGACGGACATCATTTTGAGAATTTATTGCATTAATGTGGAAATTACAGGTAATCGCGCTATAAAAGCATGCGTTCTCAGAAATGATAAGTTCACAAAGGTACATGTATCACATTGGAACAACCGAAATAAAATGTTCAAATCTACCTACATTCCGTATTATAATTAAAAACCCACCTGTTACCAACAGTTCGTGTAAAATTGAGAACCATATGTTTGTGAGTATTACAGCGCCATCTATCACAAAGCGAAAAATGTGGTCCACCTAAAACGTTCATATTTCTTTATGTAGTACACGAATACGTAAAAAAAATGGGGGGTCCTATTTAAAAAAAAAAACGCAGTTGATATCCATTTGACCTATGACAGCTCCATCTAGTGGGCCAACCATAGTGCCATATGGTTTTCCCCTTCAAGCTAGACACGTTGCGTTCTTTGTAGTTTCTTTCGTTTGATACTTATTTCGTGAGATATTTAGCCCGGTAACGATCAATGGACCACCCTATATACTTAACTGAGAAATCTGTTTCTGCTAGCCACTGCACTGGAGTCGGTATGCCTCCATAACCCTGTCGGTACTTTCCAGATCTGTTCCACACTGGAAAAGGTGTTTATTCAGATTTATGACAGGTGGTCACAAGGACGTAAATCTCCTCAAAGAAAACCCCCAGTCCCCGTGACCAACCCACCCCCATGGACGTGACCACGACCCCCACCCCTGCCACGCCTGCCAAACACCCATTTGTCCTCTCCAATCCTGACCCTCAATTCCTTGATGCCCGCTCCCTCACCCTAGCCATCCGGAAATACTACCCCAATAGTCCCATCTCCCTTCTGATACCTCGCAAGGACTTGGTCCTCATTATAACCCCCAATACTTCTTTCCACACCTGTCTCCTGTCCCGCATCCCACATACCCAATTTGGCCAATGTGCCACTCTCACCCTCTACCACACCCTGTCCTCTCCCCATCAGCCTCAACCTCCCCAACGTCCGCCAACCTTCACCACTGTGATCACGAAGCTTCGCCCCGTGGTCATGGAGGCCGAAGTGTTGGCAGAACTCAACTCACGACCCAACATCGAAATCCGCTCGGCCCGTCGCATCTTTAATGATGCTGGGCAAACTTATCTAATGCGGATATTCACTGAATCCGCCTCCTCACCGAGGGAGCCCTCATCTACAATTGCCATCATAAGGTGGACCCCTCCCGTTCCCCTGTCCAATCCTACCACTGCCAACTCTGCCTCACATACAACGACCGTGTTACCTCAGCCTGCAAGAACCTCCCTACTTATTCCTATGACAAAGCATCCCACTTCCTCAAGAACTGCCCCAACCTCACCTCTCCCCCCTCTTGCAACACCTGTAACGAACCACATCCTACCTACTCCTCGAAGTGTAAAGCGAAACCTCCTACAGTCACCCCTGAGCTCACCGTCCCTGTCTGTCCTGTTGATGACCCCCTCCACCCCAACAACTCGCTCCACCCTCCACCTACTGCAGAGGACATCACCATTGTGCTCCAAAACATCCACCCCTTGCAGCGCTCCCACACTGTTTCTCAAATCGCAGTCACTGCCCGTTCCATCTTCCATCTTACCACCTATGCCATGTACTCCCACAACCAGGCCCACTTCACCTTCAACCCCCTCACCACCCTCGTCTAACTCTCCCCTCCCATGGTACAAAAACCCTACCGTATCCTGTAGCACAATATTCGCTCCCTGCCCACCCACAAACTCTTCTTCCTCCGCACCCTCCATCAGCACTGTGTGGATGCTTTCGTCCTAAATGAAACCTTCCTTCAACCGCATATCTCCATCTCCACACATCCTTACGCCCTTCACTGCACCGGTAACCCATACCCTCTGGCACGTGGCAGAGTTGCTATAGGCCACCTCAAGCACCTCCCTGTCTGGCCCCAACCTCTCCTTAACAATCCTGCTGAGCATCTCACCCTCAGCCTCTTCTACGCCACCCTTACCATCACCTGTGCCACCATTTATATCTGCCCTCGCACCCCCATCCCGTACAATTTCTTGGCCCACATTGACCGCACCTTCTCCACCTACGTGATTGCCGCTGACATCAATATCCACAGCCGTGATCGTGCAAACCTCCAGCGGAGGAATCAGTTTATCACCACCCTCCAGGGAGACCTGGTCCCCTTCCTCAGCACACCCAACCCAAACCCAATGCCACTCCTGACGTGGTCCTTGCGTCTCCAAACCTCCTTGGCTGCATCACCACAGATGTCCTTGACCTCATTGGCAGTGACCATGCTCCTGTTCTCCTCACCATCTCTAGTCGTCGCCCTCCCTGCAACGCTCCTCGCCCCGACATCCCTCCTAAACTTGCCCATGATTACCCCCGTGCCAACTGGGATGCCTACAGGGACTCCGTTCACACCCAGGTTGATGGCCACGACCTCACCCTCCAATCTCCTGATGACATCTCTCGCACTGCTGCCTTCCTGCACCAGACGTTGTCTAACGCGATCGCCACCCATATCCCCACCAAAGCCATCCACCCTCACCGCCCCGCCCTGCCTCCACAGGTCGTCCTTCTCCTTCGAGAGCCCCACCGCCTCTACCGCTCTTTTCTCTGCTCTCGTGACTGGGATACACTTACCTGCCACCGGCAATTACAACAACACACCCGAAATCTGCTTACTGCGAAGAAATGCCATTCCTGGCGCCAGACATGTACACAACTCAACACCATGCATCCCATAAACTCTTCCAAGCTTTGGTCTGCTTCCCATCGCCTTACTGCTGGGAACCGCCCCACCCCCCAGTACCCTCTCCCCCTTGATGACCGTCCCTTTCCTGACAACCTCAGTAAGGCCAACCACTTTGACCTCTCACCTCTCCGATGTTTTTTCCATCCCAGATGATCCCCACGTTGATTATTCCCCCTTCCCTGACGTCATGGACCGTACGAATACCTCTGTTCCTCCCCTTGCTCCTAGCTTCCAGTGCTTGGGTCACATACCACCATCTGAACTTAACATTCCCATCACTCCACAGGACATCAGCCTCGCACTCCACACTAAACACAACACTGCTCCCGGCCAAAACTGCATCACCTACCGCCACCTCAAACACTGCCCTCCCTCCTTCCTTGCAGTCCTTGCCACCCTCTACAATGTCATCCTCGCCACTGGCTTCTATCCCGACCTGTGGAAAGCCTCTCGTATCCTGATGTTCTCCAAACCCAAGAAGGCTCCCTCTGATGCCTCTTCCTATCGTCCTACCTGTCTCACATCTGTGTTCAGCAAGCTCTTGGAATCCATCCTAGCCCAGCTCATCCACCACCACCTCCACCAAAACCACTTCCTCCCCAACACCCATTGTCGCTTTCGACCTTCCTTCTCTGCCGATGACCAACTCCTCCACCTCACTTATCTCCTCTCCCTCCAGCTTAACTCCCATCACTCCACCATTTTTGTCTCCCTCGATCTCGAAAACGCCTACGACCGTGCCTGGCATCCCAGCCTCCTGTTTAAACTCCAAACCTGTGCCCTTCCTGTCAACTACATCCGTCTGATGGCCTTCTTCCTCTTCCGCTGTCCCTCCTATGCTACCACCCATAATGCCAATTCCTACACCTTCTACACCTCTGCAGGTGTGCCCCAGGGCTCTGTTCCCTCCCCTCTACTCTACCTCTTGTACACAGTGGATATGCCTCAACGCCACCCTCCAGTACACCTCTTGCAATATGCTGATGACACCGCATTCCTCGCCCTTGCTCCTACCCTCTAACAGTCCTAATGCCTTCTCCAGAATTACCTTAACCTCTTTGCTGCATGGTGTAACCAGTGGCTCCTGTAAATCAATCCCTCCAAGATCCAGGCAATCATCGTTAGTCATACCACTCACTCCTTCTGGCTCCTGGATTTCTCCCTTACTGTCTGCGCCCGTCCTTTCTGCATCCCCCCCCCACCCTCACCTACCTTGGCCTCACCATTGACCATCACCTCACCAGGATCCCTCATCTCCGCTTCATCCAATCCAAAGCCCATAATCACCTCCGACTACTCAAACTCCTCTCTGGCCAGACATGGGGGTTGCATCCCTCTACCATCCGCCACACCTACAAATCTTTAATGCGTCCCAGCCTCTTTTATGTCAGTCCCGCTGGGGTATCTGCTCCCCCACCCCCCAAATTATATAAGTCGCTCCAGATCCTTGAGCATCATGCACTCTGCCTCACCTTCCGTATACGCCTCCCGTCCCCTATGATCTCATTCCTTTCCCCCATCTGCTCACATTCCTTGGACATATCCGTATACCCTACACCTCCCACCACCTTGATCCCCCTCACCCCCTAGTTTCATCTCTCCTCTCCCATCCCTGCCCCCTGCCACGTCTTCACTGTTGTGTCCCCCTACCCTCCATCTCTACACCCTTCATTTGCTTTCCCAAGGTGGGTTCCATCAACTCCCCTTCCTGGATGATGCCCTCTCTCCCTCCACTTATCCCTCCTATCAACTCTAATCCTCACCCCCCTCCTTTCCTCCATCCTTTTCCTGGGCTCCCTCTCCCCCCTTCCATCCTCTTTTTTCCCCCCCTACCCTCTCTCTGCCCCCCTTCTCTCCCCAGAGTCCTTTTGCATTTCCCTCCTCTGCCTTTTCGCATTCCCTCTCACGTCTGCCCTGCCCCTCCCCCACTTATGAGTCCTCTCCCTCCTTTTCTTCCCCCCCTTTCGTTTTTCCTCTCCTCTGTCCTTGTTTTCCCCCTCATCTGTCCAGGTCCCCCCCCCCTCCATCTGCCCTTGGCTATTGTGTGTCATCTTTGTGCCGACATTTTAGTGCAGTGTTTACAGTAAGTGTTCAGTGTTGTGTGTTTTTTCCGAAGTGCTGCGAACAAACATCATACTGTCGCTGGGTGTGACTTTTATATCTCTTGCGAACAGAAACCAGACTGTCGCCATGTTTTTTAATTGTCTGTCTCCTAAGTTACCTATCTGCTTCCTGTGTATTTTATTGGCATATTGGCATTGCCAACCCTTTGCTTTATGTTTTAACTTTCCACAATTTTCCGTCGTTTTAAAATTTAAGTCACCGTTTCGTCGCCTGCTTTCATTGTTTCTTATATTCTCATTACGTTTTAAAAAGTCTGTAGGCTGCAGAGCAGCGTACTAAGCTGCTGCCAGCCCGCCCCCTTTGGGGGAATCGAAATTCAATAAAGGAAAAAAAAAGATGCATGTAACTAGACCTTGTATTATCAAGTGATTGGGCAGGCATCATATACAACTTAAATTATGAGAAAAGTGGAAGGGGACTTAAATTCTTGAGTTCGTGTTCACCATTTAGGGATTGGTTCCTAAATGAAATGCTGACCCTATCTTTGAATATGCATAAATGAGATTCAGTATGGATGTTTACCCCTCTCACTGACTCAGATGTGGCTGTAACAACTGAACGAAATCGAATCATAACTGAATTGTTGGGTGAAGCAAACAGATGAGTAGTGTTGTTATTGAGCAAACTTGAACCAGGATCCTGGAACTGCTGTTAAATTATAGATGGATTTATGAATCAGAATTTATTATAAAAAGAAAAATAAATATATAATAGCCAAGTTATTGCATTTTCCACTCTGAGATTATATTCCGTTCGTGTCAGAAGCATCAAATTACGTCCGCAAGAACAAGACTGACCAAATAAACATCCGTGTTGGGATGAGAGTATGGACTGGAGACCACTATAAAAATATGAAACACATTGAATCTACGATCCCTTCATATAATTACAAAATGCTTGGTGCTATCGTAATGCGGGAATTAAATATGATTAATTTCTGCCCCTGAATGATTCTCAGCACAGTATCTTTCTTAAGAAACATACACTATAATCTGTGCACAGAGGGATGCATAAGTGTGAATTCATAAATAAAGTGTCTGCGCCTAGTACTGAATTCTAATTTGACGAACTTGTGAGAGAACGATAAATAACATCTAATATCACACAGAAAAAGACTAAAATTTGTTTATGACTAAGGTATTCCAATTTATTTGAAATTAAAGGTTCCTCATCGTGAGAACGGACCTATTGAATAAACCGTGGATGGAATTTAACATTTAAACATAAGGACAATGAACTGTAAGTATGGAATTGAAACAAATATACATGGTGGTCTATTGATCGTGACCGGGCCAAATATTTCACGAAATAAGCATCAAACGATAAAACTACAAATAACGAAACTTGTCTAGCTTGAAGGGGGAAACCAGATGGCGCAATGGTTGGCCCGCTAGATGGCGCTGCCATAGGTGGAACGGATATCAACTGCATTTCTTTTTTTTAATGGGAACCCCCATTTTTAATATATATTCGTGTAGTACGTAAAGAAATATGAATATTTTAGTTGGACCACTTATGTAATCATCACAGAGAGAACTTCCCGCGTGTCATTGGTGCTGTGTATTTCCTGTGATGCTTCACATGGAGCATATTTTGGGGGAAGAGTCTTTTTCGAGAGAATTTTGACTTAGTTTGTTCAGGGATGACTTGGATTGAGGAAGGCATGCAGAGAGCCTCCTTCTATGGAATGGGTGAAATCGCTCTGTCGCCCCCCCCCCCACTCCCCCCCGGCTTCCCTCAGTAGAGTGGCACATCGCCAAAAAGTTACAGACACCGATATTAGATCTTCTGACGTCATAGCCTGATTTCATATCACGACGCCTACTTTTTGTGCGAGCGGGAGTTCGCTTGGCGTGGGGAAACTAAAGAGCTCTAAAAATACATCGGCTGTGCTTGCGACACAGTGTCGGTCACCCAGCAGTGCGGGGCTATTTCAGACTCGGCGGAGAAAACGTCAAGCCGAACAGATACACTTCTCTCAAACAAAGGTCATCTGAAACAAGGTCCGCAAACACTTGCAAACTCCGAAGGCGTTCTTTCTGCTCATTGAGAACAATTTCCTGAGTTCCGACAAGTTGCGCGACAAGGACTGAAATTTGTAAGAAAAGCCCTGAGGCTAGCTTTGGGAACAGTGCACTGTAGTGCGTTAATGGCACGACATTCCTTGGGAGCTAGCCGACTCCCCGTCGACACAGGTCCTGTGATAACCAACCCGAGACGTGGAAGCTGCGACCAATTCCCGCTCTATCCCCGAGGGTACACCTGTGTAACTGCGCTTCCACATTCCCAGAACTGCGGCCCATTAAGGTGTCCTATGATGACTCTCTGAGCAGCATATTGCTCTCAACACGGTTATAGAAGAAATAGTTCTCAAGATTATTCTAACTACGGAGAGCAATTACACTGGTGTCCAAACCTAAAGCAAAAAAATGCTACTTCCCTGTCCTGGGTCTAATTAAGAATATAATCGTACGAACTGTCAACAGATGTCCGTACGATCGTGTCCTGCACGGAAGATGGCGTTCTGGTCAACGGACAACCACGCCAACGACGACGTCTGGGCCCCTATCAAACGGGATAGTGTTTGCCGGTTAGTCCCAAATCCACAATAGCAGTGTACACAGTCACAGACGGTGCATTATGGCACATAGAAGACGCCTACCAGGGTCTCAACGATAGAGGGCCATGGGAAGACTGGAAGCAGGACAGTCAATGGTTCAAATGGCTCTGAGCACTATGCGACTTAACTTCTGAGGTCGTTAGTCGCCTAGAACTTAGAACTAATTAAACCTAACTAACCTAAAGACATCACACACAACCATGCCGGAGGCAGGATTCGAACCAGCGACCGTAGCGGACGCTCGGCTCGAGACTGTAGCTCCTAGAACCGCACGGCCACTCCGGCCGGCGCAGGACAGTCGAAAACTGATGTGCCTCGATGGATTAACGTGAATTTTTCTGTTGTTTTTCAGATGTGGCGACAGTCTGTGGAGATCTGAACTGTATTTCGAAGACCTGCTCGGTGCCGACCCCGTGTGACATCAGAAAGAGAGAGCCGTTATTTTGCTGTAATGGCCCGACGGTACCGCCTTAGTATTGCGTGACAACTGGCATCTGACCTCGCAGCATGCACGGGACGTGTTGAAGCGACGCAAATGGTGTGGGTCAAATGGTTCAAAAGGCTCTGAGCACTATGGGACTTAACATCTATGGTCATCAGTCCTAGAACTAATTAAACCTAACTAACCTAAGGACAGCACACAACACCCAGCCATCACGAGGCAGAGAAAATCCCTGACCCCGCCGGGAATCGAACCCGGGAACCCGGGCGTGTGAAGCGAGAACGCTACCCCACGACCACGAGATGCCGCCCAAATGGTGTGCATAAGGCTTAGGTAGAGTGGCCTTTATTGCTGGAGACCTGCTGTATATGTACGCGTCTTCACAGAAGGGATTCAGAATGGAGCCATCAACATGGAACCTGGCCCGTCGAACTGTGGGCCAATTTTCTTATCACAGATGAGTCCCGACTTGGTCTGGAGAGTGATTCTCGACAGATTCGCATCTGGATGGAACGTGAAACACGATTTCGCGATCCAACCATTGTGAAACTGATATCGAGGATCATCCCTAATGGTATGGGAAATGGTTATGTTGATCACTCGAACACCTCTTCGTGAAATTGTACGGTTAAATCCGTAAGGTTTAACTGCTGTCAGGTATCGTGACGAGATCTTGGGACCTCATGTGCGGTTGTTTCAACATGCTGTGGGCCCAGATTTCGTATTGCTGGACGATAGTGCTTGACCCCATAGTGCGCGGGTAGTTGATGGTTTTTGGAAACGGAAGATACTGCAAGCATTGCGTGGCCTTTCCCCAATCTGAATCCCATAGAGCAAGACTGGGGTGCTCTAGGGAGCCAGGTTGCATCAAGTCAGCATCCACCAACCGCTCTCTAAGACTTGCGAACAGCGCAGCAGGAATAATTGGCGTTATTGCCTCAACAGAGATTGATGACATCATTCACAGCATATCCCGTCGTATATCAGGCCTATGTTGCTGCCAGAGGTGGTCACGCCCCATACTGAGTGCATTAGCCAGTTGTCGGAATGTGTGTATAAATCCGTTAAGCTTTTAAAAAACGAAGAACATTTTTTTCTACCGTTGTGCACGATGCAGTTGATTACGTTCTATATTATTTATATTGTTTCTACTTTATTATCACCTGATTATACTGTTATAAAAGCAATCTTGGAAAATTCGGTTTGTTGCTTTAATTTTGGACACTAATGTAGCTACCGAGGGAAGCAGTTCGCCATCCATGACTATCCACTTTATTAAATGTCGTAGTGCCTTTCTGTTGAGATAATCGTGCATTAAATGTGTACATATTAATGATTTAATTAATTACAAATGAAAGGAGGAAAGCCTACATGACATACCGTCTTTCAAGATTGATGTACTGTAATGCAACTCTCGTGGAAAGGAAATGGAAAAATATACTGAACCGAAGCCAACAAAAATGAATTGAGTAAAACCTCATTCCCTGAAATCAGAGGTAAAATGCGCGCAAAGAATGTAGCAAACACTCCAAGCATTGTACACAGGACAGCGTGCTCTTACCAATCAAAATACAAATTCGCACGCCTTAGCACCGAAGGCAGCAAGACTAGAGATCACATCCAGGTCCTCATCACAGAAGAAAGCCGGTCAGATTCAGAATCTCGTCTGGAATGCCCTCTTACATCCCTCCAGCTCACCTCGAAGCCTCACTACCTTCTCTCTTTCTTGTTAAGCTTCTTTTCCTCCAATCGTGAAATTTGACTTAAACGCTATGAACAGCCACCTCTCTACAAAGTTTCAACGCAAACTAATGAACGGAAAGCTGCTGGCTTGCTCTCCCACTAGACACAATTTTGATATAAACGCTGCTGAGTTCTCAGTTTCCCACGGCCTGAAGTAAAATTTTCGGACTTGGCAACAGCAAAACACATCGGGAAACATCAAATTTCTAACTGGCAGCTGTAAATTAATATTCTCACGACATTGCTGAAACGTTTACCTGCAGTTGGTGCACCTTAACTGTGTTTGCTTTGTGCTACACCAGGTTGCTTCTCGCAATGCACCCAGAGTGGTCGGCGAAACTGCTGGCTCTGCTCTTAACTGGAATGCTCAGAACTCATGCTGTGTCATTCGCTAGCGTTCTCCATTGGAAAGAGTGCCGCCTCCACATTCCAAGAGGCAGTCCAGGAACACCTCAACAAAAACGAGGCAGGACTGGGCGGGTACATCAGACAATACGGCCAAGTCCTGTGGCCAGCTATGGTTACTATAGTGCGTCCGGCCGCGCCGCCGAACGTGACCTCACACGGTCTCGCCCAGCAGAAATTTCAGTGGCTTTAGCCCAGGTCAGACCTGTATACCAGGAGTAACTCTGCAGTAAGATCCAACATCAAATTAATGCGGCAAGCACCACTCCCATATGTGTTTATACACTGAATCATTGGGCCGGCCGGCGTGGCCGAGCGGTTCTAGGAACTCCGGAACCGCAAAATGGTTAAAATGGCTCTGAGTACTATGCGACTTAACTTCTGAGATCATCAGTGGCCTAGAATTTAGAACTAATTAAACCTAACTAACCTAAGGACATCACACACATCCATGCCCGAGGCAGGATTCGAACCTGCGACCGTAGCGGTCACTCGGTTCCAGGCTGTAGCGCCTAGAACCGCATGGCCACTCCGGCCGGCTCCGGAACCGCACTATTGCTAAGGTCGCACTCAGATGTTAAGTCCCATAGTGCTCAGAGCCATTTTGAACCACTGAATCATTGGGTAGGGACATGCACATATACTGATAGCAGTAATATCGCATACACAAGATATGAAATGGCAGCGCACTGGCGGAGCTATCACTTGTACTCAGATGTTTAACGTGAAAAGGTTAAGGCGAAAAGGCGATTATGGCCGTGCGACGGGAATGAGTAGACTTTCAATGTGGAGTGGTAGCTGAAGCTATACGCATGGGACATTCCACTTCGGAAATCGTTACGGAATTCGATGTCCACAGTGTGAAGAGCGTGCCGAGAACACGAGATTCCAGGCAATATATCTCAGCACGGTCAACCCTGTGGCCAGTGGCCTTCACTTAACGACCTAGAGCAACACCATGTGCATATAGTTATCACTAACAGACAAGCAGTACTGCCTGAAATAGCAGTAGAAATCAATGCGGGGTATACGAAGAACGTATCCGTTACGGCAATCGGTCGAAATTTGGCGTTAATGGGCTGTGGCAGTAGACGACCGATTGGAGTGCCTTTGCTAACAGCACGACATCGCTTGCAACGCCTTTCCTGGGCTCGTGTCCATGTCGGTTGGACGCTAGACGACAGAAGAACCGTGGCCTGGTCAGATGAGTCCCGATTTCAGTTGGTAAGACCTGATGGTAGAGTTTGTGTGTGGCACAGATCCCACGAAACTATGGACCCAAGTTGTCATCAAGGCACTGCGCAGGCTGGAGGTGGCTCCATAATGGTTAGTCTGTGTTTACATGGAATGAACTGGGTCCTCTGGTCCAACTGAGCCGGTAATTGATAGGAAAAGGTTATGTTCAACTATCTGGAGACCATTTGCAGCCATTCATTGACTCCATTTTCCCAAAAAAAAAAGATGAAATTTGTATGAATGACAACGTGCCTTGTGAACGAGTCACGAATTAGTTGGTTACTCAGATCGTCCTACACGAAACACATCGATAGTGTCGGAAGTTCCATGCGGCTTTTCGCGGATGATGCTGTAGTATACAGAGAAGTTGCAGCATTAGAAAATTGTAGCGAAATGCAGGAAGATCTGCAGCGGATAGGCACTTGGTGCAGGGAGTGGCAACTGACCCTTAACATAGACAAATGTAATGTATTGCGAATACATAGAAAGAAGGATCCTTTATTGTATGATTATATGATAGCGGAACAAACACTGGTAGCAGTTACTTCTGTAAAATATCTGGGAGTATGCGTACGGAACGATTTGAAGTGGAATGATCATATAAAATTAATTGTTGGTAAGGCGGGTACCAGGTTGAGATTCATTGGGAGAGTCCTTAGAAAATGTAGTCCATCAACAAAGGAGGTGGCTTACAAAACACTCGTTCGACCTATACTTGAGTATTGCTCATCAATGTGGGATCCGTACCAGATCGGGTTGACGGAAGAGATAGAGAAGATCCAAAGAAGAGCGGCGCGTTTCGTCACAGGGTTATTTGGTAACCGTGATAGCGTTACGGAGATCTTTAACAAACTCAAGTGGCAGACTCTGCAAGAGAGGCGCTCTGCATCGCGGTGTAGCTTGCTCGCCAGGTTTCGAGAGGGTGCGTTTCTGGATGAGGTATCGAATATATTGCTTCCCCCTACTTATACCTCCCGAGGAGATCACGAATGTAAAATTAGAGAGATTAGAGCGCGCACGGAGGCTTTCAGACAGTCGTTCTTCCCGCGAACCATTCGCGACTGGAACAGGAAAGGGAGGTAATGACAGTGGCACGTAAAGTGCCCTCCGCCACACACCGTCGGGTGGCTTGCGGAGTATAAATGTAGATGTAGAACATTCATTGGACATAATCAAGAGGTCAGTTGGTGCAAAAAATCCTGCACCGGCAATACTTTCTCAATTATAGACAGCTATAGAGGCAGCGTGGCTCTGTTCTTCTGCAGGTGACTTCCACTACTTGTTGAGTCCACGCCACGTCTAGCAGTTGCAGTACTCCGGGAAAAGTGAGGTGCGACACGGTATTAGGAGGTATTCCACAATTTTTATCACCTCAGTGTGAAGCTTGAAAGACACGATATAACGCTCATTACTCACGGAGGATGTCAGGAAATCCTGAATTGATTTTAATTCACCTATTCAATGATGAAATGGTGGTCAGGGGCTATCCTGCCGCATTTCAAAAATTACTGAGTAAAATTTCAAGAGTTAATGTACCATTAGTAGCCAATGATTATTCGTGACATTGCACGCCGCAGCATATAATTATTGATTTTAAACTCGAGAATGACATGGTTATGCCTTAGAAGCAAGTTGGATAAAAGGACAATGAAATTTAAAATGCTGAAGTTCTACGGAAATGTGACGGCAGCCACCTGCCAGTTTGGTAGTGAACGATGGGTGCTAAGAGAGAAAAGCAAAAATCACGCTGCACAATAAAAATGTCACAGGTCAGTCTTCAGTGTCGCAAGAATAGATGATCTGAGGAACTGGAACAGATGCCGTTACCTAAATAGATGAATGAAGAACTAATCGTAGGTTAGGGATACGACTGGTGAAGCCCCATGCACAGGGTATTCAAAGAGTTAATATCTAAAACAATCAAATACCATCTTAGAACAAATAGAAGATGGATCCAACAGATACAGCGTAGAGACTACAAATGATAATAACCTCTGTGGAATGGGAAAAAAGAAGAGAAAGAAGAAGAATTAAAGTACCACCCCCTGGCCAACAATATTTTTATACTCAACATCATGAAGTTTTTGTTGGCTGATCTGGAGGAGGACGAGAAAGTCAAAAGGAAAACGTTTATGAGAGATGTACTGCTAGGCTGGTGCTCTCATTCAAAAACGTATAAATGCAGCAACACATGTTCTTCGAGGTAAGAATGTGCACTGAAATTAACGATAGGCTGCTGACATCGAGATGAAACAGTTTATTATAGATTACGATCTGTTGTCGTTTGTTGTACCGAGCAAGGTGGCACAGTGGTTTGCACAGTGGACTCGCATTCTGGAGGACGACGGTTCAAACCGGCATCCAGTCATCCACATTTAGGTTTTCCTTGATTTTCCTTAACCACTGCAGGCAAATGTCGGGATGGGTTCTTTGAATGGGCATGGCTGACTCCTTGCTGACTTCCTTTCGCATCGTTCCCAAATCTGATGGGACCGATGACCTCGCTGTTTGGCCCATTCCCTCAAATCAGTCACCCAGCATTTGTTGTAGATTATGGAAAATATGTTGTGAGTTGTTGTTGTTGTGGTCTTCAGTCCTGAGACTGGTTTGATGCAGCTCTCCATGCTACTCTATCCTGTGCAAGCTTTTTCATCTCCCAGTACCTACTGCAAACTACATCCTTCTGAATCTGTTTAGTGTATTCATCTCTTGGTCTCCCTCTACGATTTTTACCCTCCACGCAGCCCTCCAATACTAAAGTGGTGATCCCTTGATGCCTCAGAACATGTCCTAGCAACCGATCCCTTCTTCTGGTCAAGTTGTGCCACAAACTTCTCTTCTCCCCAATCCTATTCAATACTTCCTCATTAGTTATGTGATCTACCCATCTAATCTTCAGCATTCTTCTGTAGTACCACATTTCGAAAGCTTCTATTCTCTTCTTGTCCAAACTATTTATCGTCCATGTTTCACTTCCGTACATGGCTACACTGCATACAAATACTTTCAGAAATGACTTCCTGACAGTTAAATCTATACTCGATGTTAACAAATTTCTCTTCTTCAGAAACGCTTTCCTTACCATTGCCAGTCTACATTTTATATCCTCTCTACTTCCACCATCATCAGTTATTTTGCTCCCCAAATAGCAAAACTCCTTTACTACTTTAAGTGTCTCATTTCCTAATCTAATTCCCTCTGCATCACCCGACTTAATTAGATTACATTCCATTATCCTTGTTTTGCTTTTGTTGATGTTCATCTTATATCCTCCTTTCAAGACACTGTCCATTCCATTCAACTGCTCTCCCAAGTCCTTTGCTGTCTCTGACAGAATTACAATGTCATCGGCGAACCTCAAAGTTTTTATTTCTTCTCCATGAATTTTAATACCTACTCCAAATTTTTCTTTTGTTTCCTTTACTGCTTGCTCAATATACTGATTGAACAACATCGGGGAGAGGCTAAAACCCTGTCTTACTCCCTTCCCAACCACTGCTTCCCTTTCATGTCCCTCGACTCTTATAACTGCCATCTGTACAAATTGTAAATAGCCTTTCGCTCCCTGTATTTCACCCCTGCCACCTTTAGAATTTGAAAGAGAGTATTCCAGTCAACATTGTCAAAAGCTTTCTCTAAGTCAATAAATGCTAGAAACGTAGGTTTGCCTTTCCTTAATCTTTCTTCTAAGATTAGTCGTAAGGTGAGTATTGCCTCACGTGTTCCAGTGTTTCTACGGAATCCAAACTGATCTTCCCCGAGGTTGGCTTCTACTAGTTTTTCCATTCGTCTGTAAAGAATTCGTGTTAGTATTTTGCAGCTGTGACTTATTAAACTGATAGTTCGGTAATTTTCATATCTGCCAACACCTGATTTCTCTGGGATTAGAATTATTATATTCTTCTTGAAGTCTGAGTTGTGAGTGTGGTAAATTTATTGTGTGTTTGTGAGATCTATTGCACTTATGCGCCAAAACGCTAGAACCACCGGCCAGGACGAGACTGATTGCCGCCTGGTGGGTATGGGACGCTTTAAGAAAATTATGTAACTGGAGCTGAGATGGATGAGAAATCATTCGAGAGACGATACAAGCCATAGGTGGGGAAACCCACTGACGTAAGCGACTTTAACAAAGAGAAGGCGCCTACGAACAATCACCTCACAAACGGTGAAGCTGATCGGCTATTCGCGTGCTGCTGTCTTCACCGTATATGGAAAGTATTTAGCAAAGAAGTTCACCAACAATCGTGCAACTTATTTTATTTCCATTACCAGTTTCGGCATTCTATTATGCCATCTTCGGGCCCCAGACGCACCTTTCAAAAAAAAACTTGAATTCTAAACCGTATCCCAAGTGCTTCCTTCAGACTTGATTGCAAATGAGTTGCCCCCAATACGCCAATATCGTTTATTTTTGAAAGGCGCATATGGGGGCTTGAAGATGGCATAATGGAATTCCGAAACTGGTAGCCAAAATAAAATAAAATAAGATAAAATCTCAACTCCGTTGCTCTTGGCAAATTACGTTGTTAAATACTTGACCAGTCACTTTTTAATGTCCACAATGGATAGACAGAGATTTATGGAAAGTGGTTGAAGGAAAGTATAACCACGAGCACTCGACAAGATGCTGGACGCCCATGATTTATCACTGAACGAGGAGGTCGGAAATTTGTCCGTTCTGGAAAGCAAGACTGGTGGCAAATTGTGACAGATCCGACGACAGATATCAATGCTGCAACAGGTACAAGTGTATCAACGAATACCATTCAGCGCACATTGTTGAAGATGTGCTCAGCAGCAGTCAGCCCCCTCTGAGTTTCCATGCTGATCGAAGTAAAACGTCAGTTACAATTGCATTGGGTACGGTATCATCGAGACTGGATCGTGGACAGCTGCTGTGTAATTTCAGCGTGGTGCAACACGTCTGTCTGTGGCAGCGGCGAGCTAAATTACCTCGGCCCGAGACATCACACCGCCACAGTTCGTATGTCAACAGAGGTGGGGTGTGGTCATAACAAAACTGGACAACCTTAATAGTACATTGTCCTCTACTGTTGCCTATGCTGAGAAGCACATCGCACCAGCCAACGGCCTAATGCATTCACTTGTTATCGTCTATAACCCGCACTAGCCAAGGGCCTAAAGTGGTTCACTCATCTCGTCTCCATCTAGCCACTATCGCCGCCGACTGCTGGTCAACTAGCAGCTGCTAGATCTGACGGTGCCTGACTTTGAACTAGCGGCATCCAGCCGGGGTTGCCACTAGGCTGACTACAAACGATCTCTTGGTGTACCTCCACGTGATATTCAGTTTGGGGCCAGCAGTGCACCAGCACTCCATACCCGTAACTGTCCAATGTGCTGGCCCTCTATTCTATTCCCACGACTGCGACTTGCCAGGTGCCTGACGCCAGTCTTTATTCAGTTAAGCTTCTTGATACCACAGCCAGCTTGAAGTCCTCACTTGCTCCAAGCAAGCACGCTGACTTGGGCTCTGATAGAGTTGGCACGGCTGCCTGGACCAACAAACCTCTCTGAGTCGCCATCTCTGAAGCACTTTATGAGGGTCTAGTGATTGAAGACTGTTATCGGAGCATTTCCAATTCCATGTCCGCCGTACATATTCTAAGTCCTGCACAGCATCCTGAATCGACCACCCTGGCACGTAACAGGGTCTACAACACCGACAGCCACGCGGGGTAGCCACGCGGTCGCGGGAGCCTTGACACGGTTCGCGCGTCCTCCCTCTCCCCCCCCCCCCGCCCCCATCGGAGGATTCCTTGGGCACGCCTGTGTGTGTTGTCCTTAGCGTAAGTTAGTTTAAGTGTTTAAGTTAGCTTAAGTAGTGTGTATGCCGAGCGACCGAGGACCTCAGCAGTTTGGTCCCAGAGGGACTTAACACAAATTTCCAAAAACAATGCTGACACTATTGCACTGGTGTTAGAAATAGACAGTGATAGACAGCCACGTCATGGGTCAGTGTTCAGCATCATAATCTCATCATAATATCAACAGGGTCAGAGAGCAAACTTTTTTCCCACAGGGATTAGATTGGTGAACTGGGTTGAAAGTTCGTGCAAATGGACTCAAAATGGTTCAAATGATTCTGAGGACTATGGGACTTAACATCTGAGGGCATCAGTCCCCGAGAACTTAGAATTACTTAAATCTAACTAAGGACACCACACACATCCATGCCCGAGGCAGAATTCGAACCTGCGGGCGTACCGGTTGCCCGGTTCCAGACTGAAGCGCCTAGAATCGCTCGGCCACAAAGACGAAATGGACTCAGTCATTGAATTTAAAGGTAACACTAAAGGATCATAGGCCGCTAAAGTTATTTGAAAAGGATGATAGTGACCAAATTCGGTTGATCTAAATTTGAAGGGACGCATCTAAGACGCTAGCAGGAGGAAGCTGGTACCCACAGCCCATTGACCCGCAATTTATGTGAATTATGTGACCTCGTGCGTAGCCATCTGGTGCAATATATCTCCAGAGACCTACCAATTGGCTGTCCAGGATATATCACTCATAATTGATTCTTGATTGCGTTACAAAAGTGTATCAACACACTATGAAATAGACTGTCACAGTAATTGTAAATTTGTTGGCTAACATACTGATGATAATAATAAGAAACAATGAAATAAATAACACAATACAACCGTTTGCGAAACATTTTTGCTTTTACAAGCATTTATTGCAAGAACAATTTCAAAAACATCTTAAGTCCACGCAGACATATGGCTAACGCCTATTTCACTTACAAATCAATGTCTACCTGACGGTCATTTACAGGTTTTGTAGCTGATTTCTTATCTCTATTCCACAATTAAATGATTAAGTAGATGCCATGTTGTTGTTTTTGTCGTCTTCAGTCCTGAGACTGGTTTGATGCAGCTCTCCATGCTACCCTACCCTGTGCAAGCTTCTTCATCTCCCAGTACTTACTGCAACCCACATCCTTCTGAATCTGCTTAGTGTATTCATCTCTTGGTCACCCTCTACGATTTTTACCCTCCACGCTAACCTCCAATGCTAAATTTGTGATCCCTTGATGCCTCAGAACATGTCCTAAAACCGGTCCCTTCTTCTTGTCAAGCTGTGCCACAAACTCCTCTTCTCCCAAATTCTAATCATTACTTCATCAATAGTTACGTGATCTACCCATCTAATCTTCAGCATTCTTCTGTAGCACCACATTTCGAAAGCTTCTATTCTCTTCCTGTCCAAACTATTTATCGTCCACGTTTCACTTCCATACATGGCTACACTCCATACAAATACTTTCAGAAACGACTTCCTGACACTTAAATCTATACTCGATGTTAACAAATTTCTCTTCTTCAGAAACGCTTTCCTTGCCATTGCCAGTCTACATTTTATATCCTTTCTACCCCGACCATCATCAGTTATTTTGCTCCCCAAATAGCAAAACTCCTTTACTACTTTAAGTGTCTCATTTCCTAGTCTGATTCCTTCAGCATCGCCCGCTTAACTCGACTACATTCCATTATCCTCGTTTTGCTTTTGTTGGTGTTCATCTTGTATCCTCCTTTCAAGACACTGTCCATTCCGTTCAACTGCTCTTCCAAGTCCTTTGCTGTCTCTGACAGAATTACAATGTCATCGGCGAACCTCAACGTTTTTATTTCTTCTCCATGGACTTCAATACCTACTCCGAATTTTTCTTTTGTTTCATTCACTGCTTGCTCAATATACAGATTGAATAACATCGGGGACAGGCTACAACCCTGTCGTGTCCCTTCCCAACCACTGCTTCCCTTTCATGCCCCTCGACTCTTATAACTGCCATCTGGTTTCTGTACAAATTGTAAATAGCCTTTCGCTCCCTGTATTTTACCCTGCCACCTTTAGAATTTGAAAGAGAGTATTCCAGTCAACATTGTCAAAAGCTTTCTCTAAGTCTACAAATGCTAGAAACGTAGGTTTGCCTTTCCTTAATCTTTCTTCTCAGATTAGTCGTAAGGTGAGTATTGCCTCCCGTGTTCCAGTGTTTCTACGGAATCCAAACTGATCTTCCCCGAGGTCGGCTTCTACCAGT
Source organism: Schistocerca americana (assembly GCF_021461395.2). Classification (NCBI taxonomy): domain Eukaryota; kingdom Metazoa; phylum Arthropoda; class Insecta; order Orthoptera; family Acrididae; genus Schistocerca; species Schistocerca americana. Next base: position 60,160,373 of record NC_060124.1, on the reverse strand, counting down.
TTTTCCATTCGCCTGTAAAGAATTCGCGTTAGTATTTTGCAGCTATGACTTATTAAACTGATAGTTTGGTAATTTTCACATCTGTCAACACCTGCTTTCTTTGGGATTGGAATTATTATATTCTTCTTGAAGTCTGAGGGTATTTCGCCTGTCTCATACATCTTGTTCACCAGATGGTAGAGTTTCGTCAGGACTGGCTCTCCCAAGGCCATCAATAGTTCTAATGGAATGTTGTCTACTCCCGGGGCTTTGTTTCGACTCAGGTCTTTCAGTGCTCTGTCAAACTCTTCACGCTGTATCGTATATCCCATTTCATCTTCATCTACATCCTCTTCCATTTCCATAATATTGTCCTCAAGTACATCGCACTTGTATAGACCCTCTATATACTCCTTCCACCTTTCTGCTTTCCCTTCTTTGCTTAGAACTGGGTTTCCATCTGAGTTCTTGATATTCATACAAGTTGTACTCTTTTCTCCAAAGGTCTCTTTAATTATCCTGTAGGAAGTATCTATCTTACCCCTAGTGAGATAAGCCTCTACATCCTTACATTTGTCCTCTAGCCATACCTGCTTAGCCATTTTGCACTTCCTATCGATCTCATTTTTGAGATGTCTGTATTCCTTTTTGCCTGCTTCATTTACTGCATTTACTGCATTTTTGTATTTTCTCCTTTCGTCAATTAAGTTCAATATTTCTTCTGTTACCGAAGGATTTCTACTAGCCCTCGTCTTTTTACCTACTTGATCCTCTGCTGCCTTCACTACTTCGTCCCTGAGAGCTACCCATTCTTCTTCTACTGTATTTCTTTCCACCATTCCTGTCAATTGTTCCCTTATGCTCTCCCTGAAAGTCTGTACAGCCTCTGCTTCTTTCAGTTTATCCCGGTCCCATCTTCTTAAATTCCCACCTTGTTGCAGTTTCTTCAGTTTTAATCTACAGTTCATAACCAATAGATTGTGGTCAGAGTCCACATTTGCCCCGAGAAATGTCTTACAATTTACAACCTGGTTCCTAAATCTCTGTCTTACTCTTATATAATCTATCTGATACCTTCTAGTATCTCCAGGATTCTTCCATGTATACAACCTTCTTTCATTATTCTTGAACCAAGTGTTAGCTATGATTAAGTTATGTTCTGTGCAAAACTCTACCAGGTGGCTTCCTCTTTCATTTCTTAGCCCCAATCCATATTCACCTACTATGTTTCCTTCTCTCTCTTTTCCTACTCTCGAATTCCAGTCACCCATGACTATTAAATTTTCGTCTCCCTTCACTACCTGAATAATTTCTTTTATTTCATCATACATTTCTTCAATTTCTTCGTCATCTGCAGAGGTAGTTGGCATATAAACTTGTACTACTGTAGTAGGCGTGGGCTTCGTGTCTATCTTGGCCGCAATAATGTGTTCACTATGCCGTTTGTAGTAGCTTACCCGCACTCCTATTTTTTTATTCATTATTAAACCTACTCCTGGATCATCCCTATTTGATTGATGCCATAGTAATTTCTTTCTGAAAACTCTGTTATTATGTGTCATACGTTTCTTCGACAGGCAGAATTTCAAACAGTTTTACATTATTGTTATTCTCTCAGACTATGTAAATGTTTTAGTACAAATTCACAGGTATTTCATTACAGCTGTTATGTGAATGTAATTAAAAGCCAGAAAACCCAGTTTATGGCCAATGTGTTCAACATGACCATGTTGACCGTTGAAGTATATAAGACTACAGATCTCTGGTTGTTACTTGTTGTATTCCCAAAGAGAGGGGTTCAGATGCTCATACTCACGTCTTGACGTGGTTTTCTTATATACGAGGTGTCTGAGAAAAGTAATGAGACTGATGTTTCCCTATGAAACACACTTTTTGCAGACAACAATATTGTCTCCTTCAAAACAGTTTTCTTCAGCAGCTATGTCCGCAGCTCTTGGTCTTGAGGTAGCAATCTCGCTTCCCTCCACATGGGGTCCCGGGTTCGATTCCCTGCGGGGTCATGGATTTTCCCTGCCTCGAGACGACTGCGTTTTGTTGTGTCGTTTTCATCGTCATCATTCATCCCCATTACGGTTGGAGGAAGGCAATGGCAAATCACATCCGCTAAGACGTTACCTAGTACGATGGTGCGGGTCTCCCACATCGTCCCATACGCTCCTCAGAGAATGGGAGTTCATCTTCATCATCAGAAGCTATTCAGCGGTGAAATCGTTGTTCCCAGTCTTGGAAGAAGTCCTGAAAGGCTTCAGCTGGTGGGGCCTCTAACGTGCCGGTCACTTTCTTCTGAATGCTCTCCCGATTCTACAAAATGAAGCCCTCTTAAGAAATTTTCAGTTTCGTCACAACTACTTAGATCAGGTGAATATGACGACTGTGTACCTTTTCAGATCAAAAATTCGTTAACACTTGTGGCCATGTTACATACTGCTTTGTCATGATGCAACATCCACCTCACTCGATTCAGCCTTTTCCTAAGCCTTTCAAGGACATCTTCGTAAAACACATAGTTGACAATTTGTCTGGGAGAAACAAATTCTTTATGCACGACACCTCCACTGTCAAAAAAGCAAATCAACACTGTTTTTGTGGTGTCACCGCCAGACACCACACTTGCTAGGTGGTAGCCTTTAAATCGGCCGCGGTCCGGTAGTATACGTCGGACCCACGTGTCGCCACCGTCAGTGATTGCAGACCGAGCGCCGCCACACGGCAGGTCTAGAGAGACGTCCTAGCACTCGCCCCAGTTGTACAGCCGACTTTGCTAGCGATGCTACACTGACAAATACGCTCTCATTTGCCGAGACGATAGTTAGCATAGCCTTCAGCTACGTCATTTGCTACGTCCTAGCAAGGCGCCATTACCAGTTTATATTGAGATTATAAATTATGTATCATCAAGAGCGATGTTCTCCAATTATGGATTAAAGTTAAGTATTCCAAGATCTTCGTACTTTATTTGCAATTCTCAAGACATTGTCCTGTTCCAGACCTCACGCCAGTCTGCGTGAGCTAAACGCGTGCCTTTCGGCTACCTCCGAGTGGCTTGGCTGTCTTGCCAAGTCACTACAGTTTTGATATTTGTTTTCTTCTTTAGAACTTTCTTCATTTGAGGAAATATCTCACTGTACCACTCCTCACTTTGTGTTTTGTCTCAGGATCGAACTCAGATACACAGAATTCATCACGCTTCATCAAACGACTGAGAAATTTGTGGTCATTGGCAATTCTCTAAAGAAGATCAGTGCATACATATCTTCGATTGTCCTCCTACCAAGTTGTGAGGTTTTTCGACACCATTTTGGCACTAACCTTTCGTATGTGTAATACTTCGGTCAGAATTTGATACATGGTGAAAGTGTTTAACAGTTCACTCATCATCCTTATCGTTAAAAGTCCGTTTGATCTCACAGGAGCGCGCACATTTTCGATGTTTCCCATTCTCGGCCTCCCAAACATTATTTTTGCCAGCCGAAAGCTTTGTTCTTGATAAGGAAAGTTCCTCATAGATCTGCTACAAGATTTCAAAGGTCACACTTTCGAAATCACAAAGTTTAACACAAAACTTAATGGGATAAGGTTGGTTTAAATTCCGTTGTTCCACTTTCGTAACACACAACCAAAGCAAACCTCACTGATGACGCTCTCAGAAATCACGCGACGGCTGTGAGGAGCTGAATCTGATACTGAGAAACTCAAGTAGAACAACACAACGTTATCAGGTAACTCGCAATGAGGTGTGCCTCATTACTTTTCTCACACACCACGTATTTTCATGCGAATGTGAGGATGCTTCCGGCAAAAAGGCCACCGTCAATTTTTCCCTCACTCCGCGTACCAACTGTGCTAATGTCTTACATGTATTGCCCGCAGCTCGTGGTCGTGCGGTAGCGTTCTCGCTTCCCGCGCCCGGGTTCCCGGGTTCGATTCCCGGCGGGGCCAGGGATTTTCTCTGCCTCGTGATGACTGGGTGTTGTGTGCTGTCCTTAGGTTGGTTAGGTTTAAGTAATTCTAATTTCTAGGGGACTGATGACCATAGATGTTAAGTACCATAGTGCTCAGGGCCATTTGAACCATTTTTTTCTTACATGTACTAGTGTCGCACGTGACACTACATTTAATTCAGCGTTTCACTGTAGCAGCACCTGTACATCACCTCTGCAATAACATAGGAGCACTTTCTGTCAGGCTGTACCTAAATGGCTAGGAACCTTAAAAATTTTAAAATTATTTCCTTCACCTGTACGAAATCAGAAATGAGATAACTACATTGCATACTTCCGGAGGTGGAAGTAACTAACGAATTCCATTGAACCTAACATGTAAGGAGTCATCTCTTGTACTGCCAAAGGGCTCGTCAAAGATGGCGGAGGAGTGTAGAGGGGTTCACGGTACCTCTTGACCTCGGGGCAGGAAAATGCCCCAAAAAAGGCATAAAAATCAGGAATGATGGAATCAGTAGGCCATAGGAACTGCTCCCCTGAGGGCGCATGATATATATCCACCTTGACATGTAATATCTAATTGAAAAGTGTCATGATGATCTCTCCATTCGCAGAAGATTTTGGGTTGCTCCACGACTGGGATCTCCTGGAGTGAATTGTGAAAGAAAAAGTCTGAGTAACGAATGAAAAGGTAACACTCTGCTCTCAGAAAGTGTTATGTCAGAAGTCTGAAAATGGTAGTTAGCTACAACTTCTGAAAACGGAAATGGGAAGGCTCAGTCAAGATATATATAGAGACCACTGAAATTAAATGGAATGATGATAGCTATTTCTGGACTGGAGAATTTTTGGTAATATCAACAGCAACAGAAAATCATTTAACTAGAGTAGGATATCTGATGAAGTACCAGAGGAGTTTGGACTCACTCGTAGAAATAGGAGAGGAGAAAGACTGAGTACTGCAATAACGAAGATTAAAAAATCACAAGATTAGGAGTTATACCCGGAAGAAGACTGGGGAAACGGGAAGATTCCAGTTGTATTTAGTCATGGTCACACGGAAATTCAGAAATCAACAGTGGAGACAAGGCGAAAGTACTGCAGGATTAATGCCAAGAAATCCGAAAAGAAATGGTAGTTGGAAGGACTGATTCAGCTTGTGTGAAAGACAAAACAAGCCTCCGTAAAATTAAAAGTAAGGGCTTTAACATAAAGAGTGCAATGAGGAATCAAATTTTTAGACCCACAGGAGGGAGCAGGTAGGTGGAAAGATTACACTGAAGGCCTGTACAACGGGGAGGAATTGCAGACGTGATAGAGAATGAAATGAGAGTGGAAATGGAAGTCGTAGGGCATACTGTAACATAGGATTTAATAGAGCTTCTGGAAGACTTGCGATTAAACAAAGCTGAAAGCATAGAAAACATTCGTTGGCATTTCTAAAATCATTTGAGATGTTGCTAGCAAAAGATTTATCAACATGGTCTGTGTATTCGATGAACCTGCACCGGCAGACATTAGGAAAAATTTTATCTAAATAATCTGGAAATAGAAAGGGCAGATAACTGGAACAACTACCGCACAGTCAGCTTAACTGCTCATGCATCACAGTTTCTGACAAAAATAAGACGCGGAAGACTAGAAAACAAATGTGAGTGTCTCTTAGAAGACGATAATTTTGGCTTTAGGGAAAGTAAGGAAAGCATGAGAAAGCCAAACGCGTTTTTAGGATTTTGACGTAGAAAAAACGTTCGACAGTGTATGATAGCGCAAGATCTTCGAAATTCTCAGGAAAGCAGGTGTGAGTTGTAGGGAAATCGGGTGATATACAGTTTGACAAGAACCAAGAGAAAAACTGTGAATAGAAAATCGAGAACGAAGTGTTTGTACTAAGAATGATTTAAGACAAGATGTGGTCATTCACCGTTATTATTCAATCTATAAATCAAAGAAGTAACGAAAAAATAAAAGAACAGTTCAGGAGAGGAATTAAAATTAAAGATGAATGAATATCAGTTATAAAATTCCCTGTCGTCATTGCTATCTTCAATGTGAGGATGTATTACAGAATCAATTGAGAGAAAAGAACATATGAAATGAGTACATATATGAATTTAGCCTAAACCGACGAAAGAAAAATCTTATGACAACTACAGAAGAGAGATCTGTCGCAAGTTTAACACAAAATTTGGCGACCACTAAGCAGACGAAAGAGTTCTGCTACCTTATCAACAAAATTACAAGTGACAGACAAAGCAAAGTCGATATAAAATGCAGACTGGCACAGGGAAGGAGGGCATTGCTGGGCAAGAGAATTCTACTGGTATCAAACATATGCCTTAATTTGAGGAAGAAATTTTCTGAGAATGTACGATTGGAGCACAGCATTACATGGAAGTGGATAATTTTCGGTGGGAAAAACTAAAATGAAGAGAATCGAAGCTTTTGATTTATGGTTTTACAGAAGGATGTTAAAAATTAGCGAAACGGGTAAGAAATAAGATTCTCCGCAGAAACGACAAGGTGAGGAACATGAGTAACATTGACAAAAACGGATGATAGGATACGTGTTGACACATAAGGGAATTTCGATGGTGGCAGAGGCAGCTGTAGAGGATAAAAACTGTAAGATAAGACAGAGAGTGGAATGTAGCGAACAAATGAACTGATACACAGGTTGCAATTGCTACTCTCGGATGAAGGGGTGGGCATAGGAGAGGAATTCATGGGGAGGGGGGGGGGGGGGGGTGAAGTCAGTTTTCGAGTTACAGAGCTATATCACCGTTGCGACTAATTCGTACACCGCCGTTAACAAATGATTAATTTATCATATACTGTAAATCACTCTCACGAGGAGAACGTTAAGAATTATGTGCGATTGTGCAAAGGAATTATCACAAACTCTAACAGTTTATTGATCAGATGTATTCCCATTAAACAAATTAATTTGTCGATTGGTTGATATTTTGCTACCCAAAAGTTGGTCTGTGCTCTAAGCCGCAAAATTTAGTTTCATATGTGAAACTCGCATAAACAACCAAAAATTCTACAAGTAGGTAAACTGTATAACGGTGGTAGTAAAGAGTTAATTGCTACAAGAAAAGGGCAAAACAGAATCCAGGCAACTGATGTGATATTGTGTAGGCCAGCCCTGCTACAAGGAGGAGAACAACAGGCAACGGGGACATAAGGCAGGAATAAACTTTCGTATCTTAGGAGGAAGGATTCTAGGTCACAGAAACGGGTTATGGATCCCCTTGCACAACACAATGAAAGAAACGGTATTGAGGAAGCACTCGCTTACTAACTAGGAAAAAGGAGTAAATGAGGCTTGTACAATAGACGAGGTGTACAGCAGAAACAACCACAGTAGTAGCCGCCAATGAGATTTACTACACAGTGAAATAAAAAGGAGCCTAATATGTAGATACGTACTGAAATAGCTCTTTCGGTGGAAGTTATATTTAAAGCACCAAAGCCCACTCATCTAGTGAGAAACACAAAAACATAAAAGATTTTGGAAGTAACAAACAGACAAGGGAACAATGCTGGCAGTAAATATCGAATTGCGATTCGGTATTTGTGAGGAGAAGAGCAGGACTGCAGCATTTCTATTTTTCTTTTTAAGGAAGACTGAGCAGTAACATCGCTCGTGTGGAGACTATAATTTATCACTTCAGGACTTAGTGAGCGCAACTTTGAATCGTTACACTGCTAACGACGCTTCGGGCTGTTAGCCAGAAATATTGCGTTAAAATGCGGCGCTGCGAGGCGCGGTACAGTGGTTTATTGTCCATTAAAGCCGTCCGAGCTTTCCTTGTCTTGCGCTGACGCCGGCACTTAGCCGCTAATGCACACGCGCCGTGGCTCTCAAACGCGCTTCACGGTACGGACAGGACAGGACAGCGGGCGTCTCTCACTACGTTCAGATTAAACCATCACCAGGAGACAAAAATGAAGCTGTTAGTCTCGTGAGGTGCATAGTTTATTAGGAAACTGTTGCGAAAAGGACATGCTCTATATTCTTACTGGTTGTTGCAAATTGTCGGTTCATGTCTACGAAATTAAATAACTAAAGTTTTCAATAATAGTAATCAATATAAATAGATCATTCTCTCGTATGAACTGAGGGAATGTCATCACTAACACATAACCGCCTACGTCCACTACTCGATATACACTGGATTAAAGCTGAATCCTTTGGAAGATTGGAGAATTACATACTCTTATAGCACAGCCCTTAACGTCAGCCAAACAACTTCCTTCGTGCACTTTTCCCTCTCCTCAACGTGGCTACAGTGTGTCGCATCCCACTCACCTTTTTTTAAATACATTATGCTGTGTTTTTTCCGTGGATCTAAATACCTTACTTTCCTTCTGTTTCACGATCTGTACTACTTGCTGAAGTTATGTGTAATTCTTCATATATGTTCAAATTCTCACTTATACTACAGTTACAAAAGTAGGTAATTCTGTAGTTACAGGGTTATGTTTAGTCTTAGCTTGATTTTAACTTCTAATCCAATTTAGGTCAACCGTCTACCATATGCTGTTTCTGTATCTTTCTTTAATATTTACCTTCAATGGCTCATTTACTTTGTCGCGTTTGCACTATTCCATGCGTCGTTTCCTCCGTGGATTTTGCTGAATTCTTGTCGTAGATTTATCAATTATAAAATAAAATCTACAGCCTCACTCGATTTCAGCTTATGAAGTCGTCGGCGAAAAATTGGCTGTTATCGTTATAGAAGATAGCATGTTGAACAATAATTTTGAGAAGTATGTTACAAATGAATGTTGGTAAACAAAAGTTACTTAGGCTGAAAACATTATCTTATAAATCTACTACAAGAGTACAGCAAAATCCAGTTTTGTTTACCAACATTTACATGTAAAGCGATTAGCCTGTGATACAAAGCTTTTTAAAAATATATACATATACTTGTTCAAAGAAATATTATTGCGTTAAAGATATAGTTCTATACACATAATATCATGGATTTATAATTTTTAGCTTACTTCTACGAAAAATGTTTTTCCTTTTCGAGCACAACTGATGACAAGCTATTTTATTGCAATATTCAGCCACCAACTTAATGAGGCTCTTGCCAAAGTTGAAATATCGCAGCAAGAAATATACCTAATCTATTGTCTTGTAGTCCAACATTAATGTTTCTGTCTCTGTGTGTCTCTTGGGCCAGAAACTGGACTATCTGCTTCTGCTTAGCAACTACTTAGTTGTTGACAACGCGCGCTTAGGACTTAATGGGTAGCGGCACACTCTCCGAAATCGGCACTTCTGGAACCCGTGAGAAACTATTACTAGTGTTACGTATATATCCGTCCATAAACCGGTGGAGACTCACCTGCAACAGTAAGTACTATAACAAGTTTGTTTGTGTGGCCATCCTCCGCAGCAATCACGTAAATACTTGTTTTGAAAATCAAACTGTCTTTTCTTGCTGCTAGTTACTTTGTTTATCCCATACGCGGACCGCCCTCTCCTGTTCTAAGGCATCAATCTATAACTAACAAAACTGTATCATTATAGATCCCATTGATGATACCCTAGAACAGGAGAAGGCGAAACACATATGAGATAAATAAAATAACAAGCAACAAGAAAAGGCAGTTTGATTTGCAAAACAAGTATTTAGTAAGTACAATGTATTTGTGTTCCATTTCTGTGACTGGACACCTTCTCTCATCTCTTCTGTCGTCATAATCATCATTATTCATTCGACAGTCACTTTGGTCCAAAATGGCTCTGAGCACTATGGAACTTAACATCTATGGTCATCAGTCCCCTAGAACTTAGAACTACTTAAACCTAACTAACCTAAGGACATCACACAACCCGGGCGCGGGAATCGTGAACGCTACCGCACGACCACGAGCTGTGGACAGTCACTTTGGATGAGTTCCTGATGTAGACTACCAATTCCGAGCAGCTCGGGTCCGTGCTGCTCTTCTTATCAGCGTACCTTCCATTTGATCGCCGTCTCAGTGTTTGCTTGGTTCTTGGAAACCAACATGACACTTTCTTGTTCCATGTACGATACGTTAATTTGGCATTATCCTTCGCCCACTTCTATTTAATTTTCCCTACGGTAAAAATCACAATTTCCTTTCTAAATACACTGAAGAGCCATAACATTATGACCACTGTCCACCACGATGTTGAATGTCTCATAGTGGTGTTATGGGCACGTGGTGCAGTAAGGAAAGAATGTAAGCGGAAGAGAAACGAACTGCCAGTTATTATAGCAAAGACACGGAACGCAAATGCGAAAATCCACCGATATAAGCATTTTTAAAAAGGGCCCATTGTTGTGGCTGGAAACGAAAATCTCTGAAACGGCGAAGCTGGTCGTCTGTTAACGTACTACTGTCTTGAACACTCATGGAGATTGGTTGAAGGATTGTGAAATAACGAGTAGTTCGTATGGTATTGAACTACCTCGTCTCATCACAAAACGTAGAGGTGGGTGGATGCTCCACTGTGTAATCCGGGATATGCAGCGATCTGCGCCAGATCTGATGACAGAGTGCAATATTGGTGCCGGTACAAGTGTCTCGGAGCACACCGTTGAAAGGCCATTGTTAAACATGCAGCTCCACTACTTGTTCCTGTGTTGACCCAACGACATGGTCAGTTATCATTGCAGTGTCGTCTGTCGAATGAGTCACATTTTTTGTTACACCAGGTCGGGTCCGATCCTTACACGATCCAGGAGAGTGGCCGCACGAAACATGCACCGTGACACAGATGCAAGCTGATGAGGACAGAATTACGCTATGGGGTATATCCTGTTGGGCCTCCATGGGATTTCTGATGGTAATCGAAGGCATAATGACAGTAGTGAACTATATGAACTACAGCGGACCATCAGCATTGCTTCATACTTGACGTATCCCCCTACGGCCATAAGGTCAGTATCGTGCTGTAGTGGTTTGAGGGCCATTATAGCAAAGTCACAGTAATGCTTTGGCCAGAAAATGTGCCTAATCTCTTCCCATTGGAACACATACCTGGCGCGGGCTGCGTGCCCGTGAATCACCATCTCGTAATCTGCGGTAACTGATTGATCTGTGTGTACACATCTGGTACCACATGTTTTTGGAATCCTGTCAAGGAGTAATAGGAACCAGGCAATTTGTTGAAAAAGTGGCAAAACACGCTATTAAATAGGCCGTCATAATGTCTTGGCTCATGTATAAGATAATGTCTGTAAATAGAGAAGTATTGTTATTTATACTACAAGAAGAACTACAACTTTACGCCATGTTAAAGCGTAATACATTTAACTCTGATGTTTTAGTCTGTATAGATATGGTTGTAAAATAAATTTCAGGGGCTCTGCTTGTCTTACTTTGGTGATCTCGAGGTGAACGTATTCCTACCATTTGGAAACATAATTTTATGAGTAATGCTATCTGAAATCGTGTTTTATAATTTAGCTTTGCCCGGTATGCGTCGCAATGGCTCTGTTTCTTTCTAAATAGGTACAAAAATATAATACAGACACAGTTACATGTTGGCCTCAAAATAAACGAAAAACTGTGATGTTCCATGCATTAAAATAAATATGAAAAAGTTTGTGAAGTACTTTGGGATATACGATACTGTTGGTCTTCCCGTCCCTTGCTGATACAGATAAATGTGTCGGCTCTCACACTCATGAGCATGCAACATATAATTCACTACGTGAAAATCATTGATTCTCCAAAAGTAATTTGCACACCTTAGGCTTTTTGTCAATGGCTTCAACTGCTTACGCATACGTCACATACACTATGTGATCAAAAGTATCCGGACACCTGGCTGAAAACGATTTACAAGTTCGTGGCGCCCTCCATCGGTAATACTGGAATTCAATACGTTGTTGCCTCACACTTAGGCTCGATGACAGTTTCCATTCTCGCAGGCATACGTTCGGTCAGATGCTGGAAGGTTTCTTGGGAAATGGCAAACCATTCTTCACGGAGTGCTGCACTGAGGAGAAGTATCGATGTCGGTTGGTGAGGCCTGGCACGAAGTTGGCGTTCCAAAACATCCCTAAGGTGTTCAATAGGATTCAGGTCAGGACTCTGTGCAGGACAGTCCCTTACAGGGATGATATTGTCATGTAAGCACTCAGCCACAGGCCGTGCATTATGAACAGGTGCTCGATCGTGTTGAAAGATGCAATCGCCATCCCCGAATTGTTCTTCAACAGTGGGAAGCAATAAGCTGCTAAAACATCAATGTAGGCCTGTGGTGAGATAGAGTCACGCAAAACAACATGAAAAACACGTCCACACCTTAACACCACCGTCTCCAAATATTTCTGTTGGCACTACACACGCTGGCAGATGACGTTCATCTAGCATTCGCCATACCCACAGTCTGCCACCGGGTTCTTCACACTACATTTTTACACTAATCAGTCGTCCAACGTCAAAGCTCCTTGCACCAAATGAGGCGTCGTTTGGCATTTACCGGTGTGATGTGTGCCGCTCGACCATGAAATCCAAGTTTTCTCACCTCCCGCCTAACTGTAAAAGTATTTGCAGTATTTGCAGTGAATCCTGATGCAGTTCGGAATTTCTGTATGATGGTTGGACAGATATCTGCCTATTACGCATTACAAACGTCTTCAACTGTAGGCGGTCTGTCAGTCAACAGAAGAGGTCGGCCTGTACGCTTTTGTGGTGTATGTGTCCCTTCACGTTTACACTTCACTATCACATCGGAAATAGTGGTCCTAGGGATGTTTAGGAGAGTGAAAATCTTGCGTACAGAGGTGTAACGCAAGTGAAATCCAATCACCTGATCACCTTCGATGTCCGTGAGTTCCATGGAGCGTCTCATTCTTCTCTCTTACGATGTGCAATGACTACTGAGGTCGCTGATATGGAGTACCTGGCAAAATCCACCTAATAAGAAAGACGTAAGTTTTTTAACACATCGGGGGGACGACTGTTCAATCCCACGTCCGGCCAACCTGATTTAGGTTTTCCGTGATTTCCCTAAATCGCTTCAGGCAAATGCCGGGATGGTTCCTTCGAAAGAGCACGGCCGACTTCCATCCACATCCTTCCCTAATCCAATGTGACCGATGACCTCGCTAGTTAGTCTCTTCCACCAAATCAACACAACCCAACTATTTCACACATATATACAGGGTAATTCAAAGTACTTACGACAAACGTCTAGGGGTGATAGATCACGTCATGGGAACAACTTCTGTTTGACACAGAATGTACAGTGACGCTTCCCGGTAAAGCTAGGCGTCTTCTTAGGCTGTTTATGCCCAGAGAGGCGAGAGGGCTTAGGCATCTGCGGCGTTCGTGTGCCATGTGTGTCGCCTATGGTCCACTCACTCAACATTTTGTGTCAAGCAAAAATTGTTCCCCATCACCCCTACACGTTTGCAGCAAAGGCTTTGAAACACCCTGTACACGTTTTACATACATTTAGCAAAATTCATAGATGTACTCAACGAACAGGGAAATAGTCACCCCAGTAAGCACACACGCATGAAAATTTAAGCCCTTACAGATGGCGCAGCGACTGGCTCACGAGCTCAACCGTGCGTGTACTGCCCCTTCAGGGGCCTAAGACAGTAACGATCAGTGAGACATTGTACATAACCGTGGGTAAGCGTAAGGCCGTGGCAAAAAGATTAATCATACACTGATGTCCAAAATTAAAGCAACAAACCGCTATTTCCCTGTTGTGTGTTTAAATTACGATATAATCATACAAACTGTCAACAGAAGTTGCCACGATCGTATTCTGCACGAAAGATGGCGTTCAGGTCAACAGACATAAGGGCACCTATCGAACAAGATAGAGTTTGCCGGGTAGTCCCACATCCGTAGTAGCTGTGCATACAGTCACAGACGGTGCAGCATCAAACAGAGAAAATGCCTCGTAGACCCTCTGTGGTGAAAGGCCATAGGAAGAATGGAATTAGGACCGTCGCAAACTGATGTCGCCCGATGGCACAATATGAATCGTTCTGTTGTGTTTCGGATGTGACGACAGTTCATAGAGACCGCAGCTGTATCACGAAGACTAGGACAGGGCCGACCACATTAACATCAGAAGGAGATGACCGTCCTTTTGCCGTAAGGGCATGTCGGTAGCGCCTTAGTACTGAAAGGTAGCTGGCATCTGACCACAGCATCCACTGAACTTGCTGTATCGAGGAAAATGGTGTACAGAAGGCTTCGGCAGGATGGCCTTTACTGTCAGAGACCTGCTTGAAACGCCCTGCTAAACCTGCAGGACAGGACATGCAGTATAATCTGTGGAAAGGGCCAAAATAATCGGCTGTCAGTTAAACTCGAACATACAACTTTATTTCCTTATTCAAAAATTACAAGAACCAAGAAAATATTTTTTTTTAAAAAAAGAACAGCTTTTATCTTTGGAACTTGATCACCGGCTGAATGCGCAGCATAACCTGATGCTTTAAGGGAAAGACTACTTTAATTTAAAAACGGCTGAAGGCCAATAACTTAAAACGCAAGCATAATCATAAATTAAAAAGCAAGCCTTATCATACAACAGTTTTTTATTTAGGCTGAAGGCAGAAAGCATCTAACACTTTAATAGCAAACAAGTTAAATTCAAATCGGTTGAAGGCCCAACACTTAAAACTCCACAACACTATTTTTTTTTAAACACCAAAGGCCTTGCGTGAAACAATTCTTTATATTAGGCTGAAGGCCTTAAGAGCATAACAACTCAAACTCAAAATCGACTGAAGGCCCAGCACTTAAAATTCACAACACTAAAATTTTGAAAATGCCAAAGGACTTACGCGGAACAGTTCTTTAGGCTGAAGGCCTAAAGAATCTTAAGCCTTAAGGGCAAAACAACCTTAATTTAAAAATCGGCCAGAAGCCATACAAGTACAAACTATATGAACAAATTAAAAAAAAGGGAGTACACGAAAGGGTGCTCAGATGTTCGAGGGTCGGCCTGGAATTCAAATACTAACGCTCGCTTAGGTGAGACAGGCAGTCGGGCCAACCATTCTCAATCCGACGGCAACCCAGCCGATAGACAGTCAACAAACCAATGATCAGGATCAGTTCCGCTCCACACTTGCACCAAAACTCAAACGATGCTAACAGCGGTGACTGTGGAACAACAACAAGAACGGATCACAGACAACCCATAAGCGGTGGACGACCGAAATACACGTCATCTATTGGCTATCCTGTCCTTCCTCGCTACTCCACGCCAACCGGCCAATTCAGAGCCAGTACGCCGACAACATTTAAATTAACTGTCAGTCAAAATCACATAAACTGCGCACAGTTTCACGAACATTTGCAAGAAGAACTAGATGGTGCAAACGGTAGTGACTGTGCAATAACAAGGACAAATCACGAGTAGGAACACACAGCCAGCCCATAAGCGATCGCCGGCCAAATACATATCATCCGACAAGACGACCGACCGACGACATACCACTCAATCATGTGTGTCGGCAATCATCTTCGAGTGATGGCTATCCACGCCTTCCTGGTACTGCATCCACCATGTTGCTACGACGTGACTGCACCAACCTATCAACTGCCACGTATCAGCACGGAGAAATAACTAAAATAACAGGGCAGTCGACATCACAGGCTACACACAATATCACAAACAGTTGGACGAAGAACGCGACCAATACTAAAAGCAGTGGCTGTGCAATCACAAGGACGAACCACGAGTTGAGACACACACCGCCAACCCATAAGCGATCGGCGAGCAAATATAAGTCGTCCGGTAAGATGACCAAGCGATGATCAACCAAGACCGTCACCACTCAAGCCATGAGTGCCAGCTACGGCCGGGTGAGTCATGCCTATCCGAATCTTACTGCCGCTCGAAACCGGCCGAACTTCTGCAGCGTCCCAGCTGTCCTACTACCAGGTTCAAACACCACGTCTGGCGCGTTCCAACTCACTGCTGGTCCATCCCGAACTGACTGCCAGACACACGACGACCCAGAAATACTAATCGTTCGCTCCAGAGATGGTAGGACAGTGTACTTATCGATACGCGCTGCTGCTGCCGCTCACGGCAAGTAAGCCAGGAAGTTAGTAACGCCAATAAACGGAATAAGAAAACGAGGTGGTAGTACCGTAACAAAAGATGACAAACAATCAATGGGATAAACGGGAGCTGTGCACGGCTCACTGCTCCCTGTGTACGTCTGATGCATCTTCAGAGAAGGGAACGTCTGGAGTGTAGTCGTCAATATGCCACCTCGACAGTCAGACAGTGGGCCAATGTTCTTTTCACAGATGAGTGCCGATTTCCTCTGGAGATTGATTCCCGATGGATTTACGTCTGAAGGAACACGATTTCTGCAGCTAAACATTGTGGAAAGATATCGATCTCGAGGAGGATCCCTAATGGTGTGGTTAAGGATTATGTCGACAGCTCGAACACCTCTTCGTGAAATTGTACGCTTGAATCTGCAAGGTTTAACTGCTGTCAGGTATTGTGACGAGATCTTCAGACCTCATGTGCGGTTGTCACGAGGTTCTGTGGGTCCAGACTTCGTACTGAAGGACGATAATGCTCTACCTCATAAAGCACGGGCGGTTGATGTTTCCTTGAAAACGGATGACGCTGCGCGCATATCGTGGTCTACTCGCTCTCCCAATTTGAATCGCATACAGCACGTCTGGGATGCGCTGGAGAGACAGGTTCTATCGTGTCATCAATCACCAACCATTCTCCAAGACTTGTGAGCAATTCTGCAGGAAGAATCGGCGTTATTGCCTCAAGATGAAACTGATGACATCATTCACAATATGCTCCGTCGTTTTCAATCCTGTGTTGCTGCCACAGGGGTCACAACCCTTAGTGAGCACATTAATCAGTTGTCACCATTTGTGTACAAATCCTTTAAATTGGAGATAAACGAAGAGCATTCTTCGCTACCGTTATGTATGTTGCTGTTGTTTACACTCTGTATTCTTTACACTGTTTCTACTTTACTATCACATGTTTATACTGTTTTGTGCAAAATAAAGGTAACCTTGCAAAACTAGAAGAGCACCACTAGAAGAGTCGCAGTAGAAGAGCTGTGACTTATGAACTTGTGTGATTAGCTTGCGTGGAAGCTGTATCTATCGAAGGACATTGACTATTGGCATGTCGCCAACAGATTGCGACTAACCTTGTACATACGCAAGTTAAGTATTGTCAATTCAATTACTGTAATAAGCTCCACCAATATGATTCGCTTGTATGTTGTCTAGCTATCCGTGAATACAGCTTCCTACGCCCCCTATATTACACGATTGGGCAGGATCCCACAGGACACGTAGCATTATTCATTCAGATGACAACAGCAGAGTTCCTCGGGCAGCAAGAATACGTGATTGGTTTTCTGAACACTTCTCCACCCTGCTACATCTAGATTATCTTGTAAAATCATATGATTTGAACTTCATACAAAGTCTGCGGGGCATACTGGAACGATCACATCAGTATCCCCACAATATGGCGGAACTGCGCGATCGAAACCTCAGCGAGTGCTTGCACAACCATCTGGACTCACTTCCTAACTGAATCCAGGTGGTTATCAAGTCTAGGAGCGATATTACACGGTACTAAGTGACGCTTATAATGGTTTCTGTATGGGTAACTAACTTTTTGTCTGGTGAGCCTATTTTTACAAATTTTTCATCCGTATCTCCCGTGGTCTAGAGGTGCCGCCACGGTAGCTCAGAGTGTTCGGTCAGAGGGCTGCGTGCTCTCCATAATAATAGAACGGAGTCAAGGAGTCAACGATCAACTCGAACGGATGTCTTGTGACGCCCGCCCAGACCAAACGTAACGAACTATATCGAACAAAATGAAAAGGAAAGGAAGAAAAGGGGGTGGTGTCTTTGATTCATAATCAAAACGTCTTCGGTTCCGGGTTAGAATCCAGCAGCTGATTAAATTTTGATTAATAATCAGCATTGGCGGCCGAAGACTTCCTGCATAAGAAGTCACCCTCATTCCGCCAACGTCCTTGTCAAAGAGGGCGGAGGAGCGGATAGAGGTTCAGGGCACTCTCTTGTCCTAGGGGTGGGAAACTGCCCCGAAACGTGGAAGAGTCAGCATTAATCAACGGCATGAGGATCCAGAAAGCAAAGGAAACCACTGCATTAAAGACACGTAACGTGTATCCACCGGACATGTGACCTGTAATTGTAGAAGTGTCATGATGATCTCTCCATTGGCAAAAGATTCCGGAATAAGCCCCTATTCGCATCTCCGGGAGGGGACTGCCAAGGCGGAGGTTACCATGAGATAAAGATTGGATAATAAACCGAAGGATGACGTTCTACGAGTCCGGGCGTGAAATGTCAGAAGCTTGAACGTGGTAGGGAAACTAGAAAATCTGAAAAGGGAAATGCAAAGGCTCAATCTAGATATAGTAGGGGTCAGTGAAGTGAAGTGGAAGGAAGACAAGGATTTATGGTCAGATGAGTATAGGGTAATATAAACAGCAGCAGAAAATGGTGTAACAGGAGTAGGATTCGTTGTGAATAGGAAGGTAGCGTAGAGAGTGTGTTCCTGTGAACACTTCAGTGACAGGGTCATTCTTATCAGAATCGACAGGAAACCAACACCGACAACCATAGTTCAGGTATACATGCCGACGTCGAAAGCTGAAGATGAAAGGATAAAGTATATGAAGTTCTTGAAAAGGTAATACGGTATGTAAAGTGGGATGAAAATTTAATAGTCATGGGGGTCTGGAATGCAGTTGTAGGGAAAAGAGTAGAAGAAAACGTGACCGGAGAATATGGGCTTCAGACAAGGGATGAGAGAGGAGAAAGGCTAATTGATTTCTGTAACTAGGAACAGCGAATAGTCTGTACAAGAATCACAAGAGTAGGAGCTATACATGGAAAAGGCCAGGTGATACGGAAAGATTTTAGGTACATTACATCATGGTCTGACAGAGATTCCGAAAGCAGATAATGGATTGTAAGGCGTACCCAGGAGCAGATATAGACTCCGATCATAATATAGTGGTGATGAAGAGTAGGCTGAAGATTGAGACATTGGTCAAGAAAGGCAAAGAAGTGGGATATGGAAGTACTAAGGAACGACGAGTTATGCTTGAAGTTGTCTAACGCTATAGATACAGCTATAAGGAGTAGCTCAGTAGACAGTACAGTTGCATCTCTAAAAATGGCCACCACAGAAGCTGGGAAGGAAAACATTGGTACAAAGAAGGTAACTGCGAAGAAACCATGAGTAACAGAAGAAATACTCCAGTTTATTGATGAAAAGACGAAGTACAAAAATATTCCGGGAAACTCAGGAATACAGAAATACAAGTTGCAGAAGAGTGAGATAAATAGGAAGTGCAGGGAAGCTAAGACGAAATGGCTGCAGGAAAAATGTGAAGACATCGAAAAAGAAATGATTGGTGGAAGGGCAGACTTAGCGTACAGGAAAATCAAAACAGCTTTCGGTGACATTAAGAGCAAGAATGGAAACACGAGTGCAACGGGAATTCCACCGATAAATGCAGAGGAGAGAGCGGATAAGTGGAAAGAATACGTTGAAAGCCTTTATGTGGGGGAAGGTTTGTCTGATTTGATAAAGGAAGAAACAGGAGTCGATTTAGAAGAAATAGGGTATCCAGTATTAGAATCAGAATTTAAAAGACATTTGAAAGGCCTTACGGTCAAATGAGGAATAAGGGAGATAACATTCCATCAAAATTTCTAAAATCTTTGGGAGAAGTGGGAACAAAACGACTATTTACGTTGGTGTGTAGACTGTCTGAGCCTGCCGCCTTAACGTCTGCCTTTCGCGAAAACATCATCCACACTTCCGAAGACGGCATGACCTGATAAGTGCGAGAATTACCGCACAGTAAGCTTAACAGCTCATACATTCAAGTTGCTTAGAAGAATGATATATATAAGAATGGAAGGAAAATGGGTGATGCGCTAGATGACGATCAGTTTGGCTTTAGGAAAGGTAAAGTCACGAGAAAGGCAATATTGACGTTGCGGTTAATAATGGAAGCAAGACTAAAGAAATATCAAGACACTTTCATAGGATTTGTCAAACTGGAAAAAGCGTTCGGCAGTGTAAAATGGTGCAAGATTTTCGAAATTCTGAAAAAAGTGGGGGTAAGCTATAGGAAGAGACGGGTCATATACACTCCTGGAAATTGAAATAAGAACACCGTGAATTCATTGTCCCAGGAAGGGGAAACTTTATTGACACATTCCTGGGGTCAGATACATCACATGATCACACTGACAGAACCACAGGCACATAGACACAGGCAACAGAGCATGCACAATGTCGGCACTAGTACAGTGTATATCCACCTTTCGCAGCAATGCGGGCTGCTATTCTCCCATGGAGACGATCGTAGAGATGCTGGATGTAGTCCTGTGGAACGGCTTGCCATGCCATTTCCACCTCGCGCCTCAGTTGGACCAGCGTTCGTGCTGGACGTGCAGACCGCGTGAGACGACGCTTCATCCAGTCCCAAACATGCTCAATGGGGGACAGATCCGGAGATCTTGCTGGCCAGGGTAGTTGACTTACACCTTCTAGAGCACGTTGGGTGGCACGGGATACATGCGGACGTGCATTGTCCTGTTGGAACAGCAAGTTCCCTTGCCGGTCTAGGAATGGTAGAACGATGGGTTCGATGACGGTTTGGATGTACCGTGCACTATTCAGTGTCCCCTCGACGATCACCAGTGGTGTACGGCCAGTGTAGGAGATCGCTCCCCACACCATGATGCCGGGTGTTGGTCCTGTGTGCCTCGGTCGTATGCAGTCCTGATTGTGGCGCTCACCTGCACGGCGCCAAACACGCATACGACCATCATTGGCACCAAGGCAGAAGCGGCTCTCATCGCTGAAGACGACACGTCTCCATTCGTCCCTCCATTCACGCCTGTCGCGACACCACTGGAGGCGGGCTGCACGATGTTGGGGCGTGAGCGGAAGACGGCCTAACGGTGTGCGGGACCGTAGCCCAGCTTCATGGAGACGGTTGCGAATGGTCCTCGCCGATACCCCAGGAGCAACAATGTCCCTAATTTGCTGGGAAGTGGCGGTGCGGTCCCCTACGGCACTGCGTAGGATCCTACGGTCTTGGGGTGCATCCGTGCGTCGCTGCGGTCCGGTCCCAGGTCGACGGGCACGTGCACCTTCCGCCGACCACTGGCGACAACATCGATGTACTGTGGAGACCTCACGCCCCACGTGTTGAGCAATTCGGCGGTACATCCACCCGGCCTCCCGCATGCCCACTATACGCCCTCGCTCAAAGTCCGTCAACTGCACATACGGTTCACGTCCACGCTGTCGCGGCATGCTACCAGTGTTAAAGACTGCGATGGAGCTCCGTATGCCACGGCAAACTGGCTGACACTGACGGCGGTGGTGCACAAATGCTCCGCAGCTAGCGCCATTCGACGGCCAACACCGCGGTTCCTGGTGTGTCCGCTGTGCCGTGCGTGTGATCATTGCTTGTACAGCCCTCTCGCAGTGTCCGGAGCAAGTATGGTGGGTCTGACACACCGGTGTCAATGTGTTCTTTTTTCCATTTCCAGGAGTGTATTATATACACAACAACCAAGAGGGAATAACAAGAGTGGACGACTGAGAACGAAGTGCTAGTATTAAAAAGGGTGTAAGAAAAGGATGTAGCCTTTCGCCCCTACTGTTCAATCTGTACATCGAGGAAGCAATGATGGACATAAAACAAAGGTTCAGGAGTGGAATTAAAAATCAAGGTGAAAGGATGTCAATGATACGATTCGCTAATGGCCTTGCTACCCTGAGTGAAGTTGAGGAATTACATGATCTGCTGAACGGAATTTACAGTCTAATGATTACACAGTATGGACTGAGAGTAAATCGAAGGAAGACGAAGGTAATGAGAAGCAGCTGAAATGAGGACAGCCAAAAACTTAACATCAGGATTGATGATCACGAAGTGGATCCAGTTAAGGAATTCTGCTACGTAGGCAGCAAAAAGCCGGTGACGGACAGAGCAAGGTGGGCGTCAAAAGCAGCCTAGCACTGGAAAAATGGGCATACCTGGTCGAGAGAAGTTTACTAGTATCAAAAATAGGCCTTACTTTGAGGAAGAAATTTCTGAGAATGAACGTTTGGAGTACACCATTGCATGGTAGTGCGACATGGACTATGGGAAAACTAGAACAGAAAAGAATCTAAGATTTTGAGACGAGGTGCTAAAGGCTAATGTTGAAAATTAGGTGGACTGGTAAGTGAGGAATGAGGAGGCTCTGCGCAGAATCGGAGAGTAAAGGAATATGTGGGAAACACTGACAAGGAGAAGGGATAGGATGATAGGACATCTGTTAAGAAATCAGGGAATAACTTCCATGGTACTAGAGGCAGCTATAGAGGGAAAAAACTTTAGAGGAAGACAGAGATTGGAGTACGTCCGGCAAATGAATGAGGACGTAGGTTGCAGGTGCTACTCTGAGATGAAGAGGTTAGCATGGGAGAGGAACTCATGGCGGTACGCATCAAACCAGTTAGAAGACTGATGACAAAGGAAAAGTCTCCAGCGAATTTCGTCCTGTAGTTATATCTGAATCCCGAGAAAACTTGTAGTTCTGCCAGTTACTGATTGTCCTTTAGATAAAAAGGACTGTTGCTGACAGCTGTCTGATTCTCTGCTGTTTTATAGCGCGCGACTTTGGACAAGACGATAAATGTGTCTGTGGTACTGTGCCGTGTGGCATAATCTTCGCCTCTGAAACACGCTGACAGAATCATTGGCTCGCTGCAGTGTTTTTTTTCTGGCTCTGGTTAATGTATAGATCAACCCAAGTAAGAGACCGATGGCACCTCATAATTCAAAAGTATTCCAGTCTAAATGTGGTAGATAATACCAACAGGTCGTTATCGGACGTTTCTGCACGTCTACTTATCCCCACCTCCACTTCTGGTGGTATTACGGATATCTTGCTCCCACAGTATTTTCACACTAATAATGGTTCACGTATGTATCAAATTTGATTCAGATTGCTTCAGGAACTTCTGAGCTCTGTTTTAATGTCTCCTCCCCCCCCCCCCCCCACACACACACTTACACCCCATACCCTAAGTCACGGTGCCTTTGAGACGTCGTATTGTCACTGTAAATTCTTCCAGATAGCAACAGATATGTTTATAAAGTTTGGCATTACAGAGACATTTCACTGTTTCGATACCGCCTATGTTACGTCTCCTGAACCCCATCCCCAACCACAGTGGTGGATGGGGTATATTACCCTCCATAATATAATAGATTTAGAATGTTTTTAATTTTAAAGATTATCTCGCCTTTTATATGTATGACCAAAAAAATGTAGGTAGGAAACTACACAATAGCCCCACCTCTCGGATAGCACTTATATTTCTGTATAGTTCTTGAGCCGAGTTGACGCGCTACTTACGCAAAAGTACATACATATTGACAGGGTACGTTGTCTTATAAGTTGTTAAGTTCTGATAAATGAACTTTAATTTTTATAACTTTTTAATATTCGTGTATTGTATGCTGATAATGTTAACAGACACATCTATGGCTCCAGTGTCTTTAATTTTAACTGAGGATCTGGTATGACAGTAGCTGAAACGACATTATAAATAAAACAATATGTTAAGTGTCTTGAAAGGTTACTTCTGATAATGTGAAACACAGCTGACGAGGGCCGGCCACTGTGGCCGTGCGGTTCTAGGTGCTTCAGTCCGGATCCGCTCTGCTGATGCGGTCCCAGGTTCGAATCCTGCCTCGGGCATGGATGTGTGTGGTGTCCTTAGGTTAGTTAGGTTTAAGTAGTTCTAAGTCTAGGGGACTGATGACCTCAGATGTTAAGTCCCATAGTGCTTAGAGCCATATGAACAACTGACGAGGAAAGTTTGAGTCAGAGATGGAGGTAGATTTCAGATAATTCAATTCTTATGGATACTGTTCGCGATAAGCAGAAAATCCAGGTTTGAGTTCCGGCCTGGTACAGATTTTCAATTGTTGCAATAGATTTAAAGCTCTATTAGCCCTCGTCCCTCTGCTGATCGAAACCTTCTTAGTCATAAAAAGTCTAAGTTCGAGATATTATCACACTCATGGCCGGCCCCAATGATAGCATCATTCGCTGCTCCGTCCGTGAGGTCATTGCCCCGGAAGTCGCTGTGGTCTTATAATCAAGTAAATGTTAAATGATGTTCTGCTCAGAACATCCAACTGGAGGATTATCCCAGAAACTAGCAGACCACTGTGGCGTTACCCACGGTTGTGCTATCACCAAAGCATTTTAGTGTGAGAATTAAATGCCTCACGGGCAGCTTTTGTTTCCTTCAGTCAAACGTGATAGTGTCGATACATGTGCAACCTCTACTGTTTCTCTTCTGTCTTTTGATCCACTTAGGTGCTGCCAGCCGGTTGCGTCCCGCACGTCTCTTTAAGCCCTTGTCCATACGCCCATAATTATAATTTCATCAGGTGATGCCTACGATACTTGGCGCTGTCGGATGAATGTGTGAATCAGGTAAATTTATTATAGATTTTCCTCTGTTAATTCTGCACCTCCTGAAAGTCCAAGACAAGACGTGGTTCCGTTTTAGTAATCAATTAGCGGCTCGTGTCTTTGTGAAGTGGCTCCATAAATTCCGAATCCTTAGTTGACAAAGTTTTACTAGCCATTTCATCGACCTCAGTCTTCCAGCAAGAGTGTTTTTCTAGGTACTGATAATTTGTACCTAGACAGACAAGTACTTTGTATTGTACTCTGTCTAGGAGAAATATTTTGGCGGTCGACCGATAGCAAATTCTGAAGTACAAGGAGATGAGCAGCCATTACTAGCGGCGGGTTTGGAATAGGCTGCGACGTTATCAAGCTGCCGAGCCGACGACGACGAGGACACTGGAGGCTGATGCAGTCAGCTCATCTATAATTTCCGGGCCGAGTTTACGGCAGTGTTTAGCGCCGTAATGGAATTTCCCCCGTGCGAGATTAGCGATGTTAATGCAGGCGGCACCGCCACTACCTGACGCCTCGACTGCTCCCACCGGGGCCTAACTGCAGGACAGCGGCTCACAGTCTGTCGAACTTAGTACCTCTCTCAGTGTAGCACGGCGTAGTCATCGCTGCCTTCCGTCCACCATTACGCTTCCGACATCTACTCGTTTCATGACTCTCTCCATCATGCTAGATGTCTATTATAGCTCTTCTAACTGCATCGGCAAGTTATTAAGCAGCCTTCCCTCCTTCAGAATCATGAGGACCACTACAAATTGGCAATTCATTGGGGCACGGTTAAATGAAGGTTGCCTCAGCGATCAGTGCTTGGACCGCTACTGTTTCTTTTCCTTAAGATACGCATTCTAACATGACTGGCGATTCCAAAATATTTCTGTTTGTTGATGAAACTAGTTTGGAAGTGAAGGATGTTCACTGCAACATAGGCAGTGTATAAAATAGTGCTGTTCAAGATGAAATTTCATGACTTGTAGACAATAAATTTATGCAAAATTGCAATAAGACCGAGCTTTTGCAGTTTCTAACACACAGTTCAACTAAAACTGGCATTTTGGCTCTACAGTATGGGAACATTAATAGTGAGACTGAACATCCACATTTCTAGTTGTTCAGCGAAAAGTCCATGTTCAGGATCTTGTTGAAAAACTGAATGCTGCTGTATGTACTACTGAAACAGTATATGCCATAAGTGAGAGTCCAGCACGAAAATTAGTCTACTTTTCTTACCTTATTCGCTTATGACATAGGGCATTATGTTCAGAGGTATTTCTTACCATTCACAATGGTTATTTTTGGACCAGGAGCAGGCAGTTCGAGCAAGATACAGTGTTCAGTTGGTGAACCTCTTCGCGACTACTGCTCATGAAAGCGGAAATCCTTGAAATGGCCTCTCAGTACACACTTTTTAATGTCGTTTGTTGTTAGCAATATGACCTTATTCTCAAGAATCAGTCGACCGATGTGATCGAGCGGTTCTAGGCCCTTCAGTCCTGAACCGCACTGCTACTGCAGTCTCAGGTTCGAATCCTGCCGTAGGCATGGGTGTGTGTGATGTCGTTAGGTTAGTTAGTGCATTTGGATCTCACTTCGTTGACTCTTGTACAGAACGGCTTGCAGTATTCTGCTCCATCCATTTTCAACAATCTGTCACAAGAGTAAAAAAAAATCTTTGCAGTAATCCTCGCACATTCGTCTCATCTAAAGGATTCTTATGGATCGCTTCTTCTATTTTATCAAGGAGTTCCCGTAGAAAATTAAGATAATTCTTGCGTTATATTGTTGATTATGGTAATATGTAGTTGTAACTTGACATCTGCATAGGTTCGTCCGCATTTTATTTGATCTATGTTAACTTTCATCTACTGATTCGGTCCATGACCGTGGATCTTAGCTTCTCAATTTGGTCCTAAAGAACTAGCCGTGTAAAAAAATTGAAATTATAAAATTAAAAATCTTATGGAGATTGGGATACATCCAGCAAATAAATTAGGACTTAAGCTGCAACTACTTGTCTGAGGTTGACACAGGAGTGGAATTCGCGGACGGCCGCATCAACCTATTCAGAAGACTGATGACAAAAATAAGTGTGTTAGAGATAGTGTGTCATTTCCCTAAGATTTTCTTCTTCATTGCTTTAATTTTTCGTCATTAGTCAACAGTGAATATGATGTCGTTAAAAAGGTTTCACATGACTGTGATCCCCTACTATGAGAAGTTAATAGGTCTATAACTCTTATGCAAGCAATTATTCAGCTTGGCCTTGATTAATAGAGTTGATATTATACCAAGATCTGTGTAACTGCAGCGTTAGATCGTCGAAATCCCGAGATGGTTGGAGTACATTATCTATAATGCTCCAGACATTCTCAATTGGGGAGAGGTCCGGCGACCTTGGTGCCCAAGGATAGGGATTTTAAAGCCTGAAGACAAGCAGCAGAAACTCTAGTCATGTGCGGGCGGGCAGTATCTTGCTGAAATGGAAACCAAGGCTGACTTCTCATGAAGGGCAATAAGACGGGTGTAGAATATCGTCGAGTACCGCTGGGTTGTCAGGATACCGCGGATGACAAGCAAAGAAACGGCGCCCCAGAGCGTCACTCTTGGTTGTCGGGTCGCAGACAGCATAGTATTCCCCTCCTGCCCGGTTCATTTCCGGACACGTCTTCGTCGGTCATGATGGGGCTCACTTCGAAGCAGGGCTCATCAGTGAAGACAATTCTACTCCAATCAATGAGACTCAAAGCCGAAGATGTGTCTGGAGAAGCCCCAGACAGCGGTGGGATACTACTTTTTGACTATTGGTTGCCATATGGCCCGATAACCAGAAATGATTATCTGGGGAGCCCTTTGTTTTCATAGCAGAGCCTGTTTGATTGTCATCTGAAGCACCCTTACAGCTCAGCGGTATATCGACGATGTTCTACGCAGTGTTCCGTTGCCCTGTAGCAACCCTTATTCGTCTTACGTTTCAGCAAGATAATGCTCGCCCCCACACGACGAGAGTTGATATTGCTTGCCTTCGTGCTTGCCAAACCCTACATTAGTCAGCAAGGTTGCCGATCTCTCCCAAATGAGAACATGTGGAGCATTATAGCCAACATCCTGCAATCAACGCACGATTTCGACGGTCTAACCGGCCAATAGGCCACTATATCCCACAGGAAGACATTAAAACTCTATCACTCAATACCAAGCCGAGAAACTACTTACAAAAGGGCCAACGCGTTACCGACTTGCTCGTTTTTCCTGAGTACATCATTCAGTTTTTCGTGAATTTGTAATCACTATTTTGCCTTTACGTGTACATCACATCTTCTGATTTTCGTCCCATTCGGATAATTCTTCGTGGTGCGTCTTTGTTTTTACTTTTCCTTAGAGTGTGTAAATGGGGACTGTCCAACACATACAAGGTGGTCCACTGATCGTGACCGGGCCAAATATCTCACGGAATAAGCGTCAAACGGAAAAACTACAAAGAACGAAACTTGTCTAGCTTGAAGGGGGAAACCAGATGGCGCTATGGTTGGCCCGCTAGATGGCGCTGCCATAGGTCAAACGAGTATCAACTACGATATTTAAAATGGGAACCTCCATTTTTATTTACGTATTCGTGTAGTAAGTAAAGAAATATGAATGTTTTAGTTGGACTACTTTTTTCGCTTTTTTAATGGATGGCACTTTAAAAGTCACAAACATATGGCTCACAATTTTAGACGAACAGTTGGTACCAGGTAGGTTTTTTAAACTAACATACAGAACGTAGGTACGTTTAAACATTTTATTTCAGTTGTTCCAATGTGATACGTGTTCCTTTGTGAACTTATCATTTCTGAGAACGCTTGCTGGTACAGCGTGATTGCCTGCAAATGCCACATTAATGCAATAAATGCTCAAAATGATGTTCGTCAACCTCAATGCATTTGGAACTCCGTGTAACGGCATTCTTCTCAATAGCGAGTAGTTGCCTTCTGTGATGTTCGCAATCCGGGGATGTCAGATCCGGTGAACGTGCGGGCCATGGTATGGTGCTGCGACGATCAATACACCTGTCATGAAATATGCTGTTCAATACCGCTTCAACCGCACGCGAGCTATGTGCCGGACATCCATCATGTTGGAAATACACTCCTGGAAATGGAAAAAAGAACACATTGACACCGGTGTGTCAGACCCACCATACTTGCTCCGGACACTGCGAGAGGGCTGTACAAGCAATGATCACACGCACGGCACAGCGGACACACCAGGAACCGCGGTGTTGGCCGTCGAATGGCGCTAGCTGCGCAGCATCTGTGCACCGCCGCCGTCAGTGTCAGCCAGTTTGCCGTGGCATACGGAGCTCCATCGCAGTCTTTAACACTGGTAGCATGCCGCGACAGCATGGACGTGAACCGTATGTGCAGTTGACGGACTTTGAGTGAGGGCGTATAGTGGGCATGCGGGAGGCCGGGTGGACGTATCGCCGAATTGCTCAACACGTGGGGTGTGAGGTCTCCACAGTACATCGATGTTGTCGCCAGTGGTCGGCGGAAGGCGCACGTGCCCGTCGACCTGGGACCGGACCGCAGCGACGCACGGATGCACGCCAAGACCGTAGGATCCTACGCAGTGCCGTAGGGGACCGCACCGCCACTTCCCAGCAAATTAGGGACACTGTCGCTCCTGGGGTATCGGCGAGGACCATTCGCAACCGTCTCCATGAAGCTGGGCTACGGTCCCGCACGCCGTTAGGCCGTCTTCCGCTCACGCCCCAACATCGTGCAGCCCGCCTCCAGTGGTGTCGCGACAGGCGTGAATGGAGGGACGAATGGAGACGTGTCGTCTTCAGCGATGAGAGTCGCTTCTGCTTTGGTGCCAATGATGATCGTATGTGTGTTTGGCGCCGTGCAGGTGAGCGCCACAATCAGGACTGCATACGACCGAGGCACACAGGGCCAACACCCGGCATCATGGTGTGGGGAGCGATCTCCTACACTGGCCGTACACCACTGGTGATCGTCGAGGGGACACTGAATAGTGCACGGTACATCCAAACCGTCACTGAACCCATCGTTCTACCATTCCTAGACCGGCAAGGGAACTTGCTATTCCAACAGGACAATGCACGTCCGCATGTATCCCGTGCCACCCAACGTGCTCTAGAAGGTGTAAGTCAACTACCCTGGCCAGCAAGATCTCCGGATCTGTCCCCCATTGAACATGTTTGGGACTGGATGAAGCGTCGTCTCACGCGGTCTGCACGTCCAGCACGAACGCTGGTCCAACTGAGGCGCCAGGGGGAAATGGCATGGCAAGCCGTTCCACAGGACTACATCCAGCATCTCTACGATCGTCTCCATGGGAGAATAGCAGCCTGCATTGCTGCGAAAGGTGGATATACACTGTACTAGTGCCGACATTGTGCATGCTCTGTTGCCTGTGTCTATGTGCCTGTGGTTCTGTCAGTGTGATCATGTGATGTATCTGACCCCAGGAATGTGTCATTAAAGTTTCCCCTTCCAGGGACAATGAATTCACGGTGTTCTTATTTCAATTTCCACGAGTGTACATCGCCATTCTGTCATGCAGTGAAACATCTTGAGGTAACATCGGGAGAGCATTACGTAGGAAATCAGCATACATTTCACCATTTAGATTGCCATCGATAAAATGGGGGCCAATTATCCTTCCTCCCATAATGCTGCCCCATACATTAACCCGTCAAGGTCGCTGATGTTCCACTTGTCGCAGCCATCGTGGATTTTCCGTTGCGCAATAGTGCATGTTATGCCGGTTTACGTTACCGCTGTTGGTGAATAACGCTTCGTCGCGAAATAGAACGCGTGCAAAAAATCTGCCATCGTCCTGTAATTTCTCTTGTGCCCAGTGGCAGAACTGTACACGATGTTCAGAATCGTCGCCATGCAATACCTGGTGCATAGAAATATGGTACGGGTGCAATCGATGTTGATGTAGCATTCTCAACATCGACGTTTTTGAGATTCCCGATTCTCGCGCAATTTGTCTGCTACTGATGTGCGAATTAGCCGCGACAGCAGCTAAAACACCTACTTGGGCATCATCGCTTGTTGCAGCTCCTGGTTGACGTTTCATATGTGACTGAACACTTTCTGTTTCCTTAACGGTCCTGGCACTTGGATGATGTCGTGCACAATACCGAGCAGCATACATAGCACACGCCCGCTGGGCATTTTGATGACAATAGCCATACATCAACACGATATCGACCTTTACCACAGTTGGTAAACGGTCCATTTTAACACGTTTAATGTATCACGAAGCAAATACCGTCCGCAGGGGCGTAATGTTACGTGATACACGTACTTATACGTTTGTGACTATTACAACGCCATCTATCACAAAGTGAAAAAAGTGGTCCAACTAAAACATTCATATTTCTTTAAGTACTACATGAATATGTAATAAAACATGGGGGTTGCTATTTTAAAAAAAACGCAGTTGATATCCGTTTGTTCTATGGCAGCGCCATCTAGCGGACCAACCATAACTCCATCTGGTTTCCCCCTTCAAGATAGACGAGTTTCGTTCTTTGTAGTTTTTTCGTTTGATGTATAATTTTGTGAGATAATCAACCAGTTACCGAACAAACACTCTGAAGGGAGGGGTGTGGGGAGGATTCTGAAGTCGCGTACCTCATAAAAGATAACTATTTCACTGCCCCATGAATCTGTATGTCTAAAGTGGGCCGAACAACTCAGAAACTGGACATAAGAGTCTGGAGGAGTTTTGTGTTGACCGACAATTTTTCCTCTTGTCCAATGACGGATGGTGTCACGTGCCCTGACGGCGCCATTGGTTACATATGTTTTGGCAATATTTTTCGTGCCCTGACTTGTGTACACTGATTCAGGTTTCAATTGATATGAAACAAGGTGTCCATTTCAACACTCTCGGTGGCCAAGAGATGGTTCATCCTCTACGTATTCATTCCAAGTACGCTGTGGCGCGGCGTGATGTCTTCCAAGATAACAGTTATTTTCACAGGCTCCTGAAAACTTCAACTGTCCCACCGAAGTACCGCCTCTGATTCCGACGTAAAGTTTCTGGAGCTGTGGGTAACCTGTGGGTGAAACGTTGCATTCCTTATCCTGGCAAGTTGATAGTTATAAGGGATCTAATTATTAATGAATGGTTCCGGCTTAATACAGTGCGCATGGAGAAAACTTTGGACTCTCTTCCTTATGTTATCAAAGGTAGGGCTAGTGCTATACGGTATTAGTGAGACGCCTCTTCCTGGAGTAGGGCCCTGGCTAATTTCTCTCTGATTCTTACTATGGTCGTGTTCTGTACTACATCTTTTATTCTTCCCTGATCACCTATATTACACGTAACAGAGATTCTAATTACGAAGTGGAAACCACCATGGGCCGCTCTCTGATACAGTCGCAAATATCGCCATAGGTCGCCCTCCAATACAGACGAAACGGTACGTAAGATAAAAGAAGAATGAAAATAAAAGAACGTTCAGCTTGAATACCAACACTTAATATTTTCCAAGAAACTGGTGATCAAACTTGCGACGTGACCTCATCAGTCCATTCGACCATCGTGAAATCAAACGACTTGCTCCTGCAGATGCTAGCAGCGCAGTGCCCTGTGCTCAAATCCAGTTTTGTGTTTCGTTTGTTGTTGTGGAGTTATGTAACATAAATATTTTTGTAACATTGCAAACTGCAGTACGAATATTGACTGAAGAAATAACCATTTCAATTCTTATTCAATCGATTTCTTATCAACAATGATCCAGGCTGGCCTGTCCTACTATCGATTTCACTCTTCCTTGACGATCTTTGCCTAGATAACTTTCGAGGTACGCCGGTGGCACCACCGGAGGGGACAAAACCATGAAACTCGGAGGTTCTTGGTAGTGAATATGTGGTGTGCAGAGCGTGTCGGCCGATGTCGCGAAAGTTTGGAGTTCTGGACGATACATGAGAGAACAAATAGGCTCCTATGAAGGCGTCTAGCCCTGTTTTAACTGTCGGTTATCGCCTAGCCTCCGAAGAGGTTTCCGTGAGTGAACATATTTTGGAAAATACACCAGCGACTTGGAGGTTATCTCGCCGGTTCGACGCTACAGAAGGCGGTCCTGTCTCTTGTGAGCTTAAGAAGTGGAAGGATGCCGGCCATCCTGTCCAAGTTAAGTAACTTCCGTGTCCTGTCCTCGCGGTTGGGTTTATGCAACCAACTCGGGACCTCTGCCTTTGCAAAAGTGCCGAGTTCGAATCTTGGTGCGGTACACAGTTTTTACTAGCCAGGAAGTTTCATGTCAGCGCGCACTCTACTGCAGCGTGAAAATTTCATTCGCGATAAAATCTATTCAGCAATAGGATGGGCGTATCTGAACATGAGACTTCGGTTGATTACCTAGCATCATATTTAATCATTGCAAAGAGGTCACCTAATTAAAAAATGTAACAGGTTTCCAAATCAAATTAATTTATTGCAGATAGGAGATAGAAAACGTTGACATGAATCATACGATGTGACTGAGGAACAGAAATCGCAGGTACACAGGTTAACACACTGTTCAACATGAATGATACTGAAGCCTTGGTAAAGATTAGAATATAAAGGAAAAGGATGAGGCTATCACCTATAAATCACATGTACATATATGGACTCGGGCTACCTACTTAGTGACTGGGTGATTACACCAGACGTTTGGTTATCTAGAGAATAAGTACTACTTCAAGAAATAAACTGAATGTACTCTGCAACTCACCACAAAGTAACAAGATCCAAAACTGTTGCTCAAACCTAACACTGCGCCTACCAATAAATTTCCAGTTTCTTTACTTGTTTGTCTAAGTTCGCGACATTTTTACGAAGCGCTTCCCAGAGTGGAGCAGAAGTCATGATCTACTTGTATGTGTCGCTGGATTAAGAGAACGTGCTGCTCAGGGCGAAGTGTTAACGCAACGCCTGCTGGAGCCGAAGTCTATCTTGTCCAGCGCCTAGGAAAGAAGCGAATCCTATTCGTTCTCCAGACTAGCTCTCCATTCTGTGTCTGTGAGCCTTTCGGTACACCAATCAGGTGATGGTGCCCAGTGGCATGGCTGTAAGTAAATTAACATTTTCCGGGATTGCCGTGTTAACCTATTGAAAGTCTTAGCTCAGCCTTCTGCTGTTTTTACTGTTCAAAAATGAGGAGCCTTCAGGAATTGTGGAACGAACCCTGTCGTTCAGGACCATGTGCCACAAAGAGTGCAGATTCACCACGAGATGGCGAAATTCACAGGCATCTATTGTGCTGAATAAGGCCTAAGCGCTGTAGTGTACGAATGAGATAGACGAGAACCTACGTTATAGGGAAACCTCGTAGAAGTTGTTTGTGGCCAGGGAGACGTAGCAGTGTTAAATATGGCGGACCTAAGATCGGCCGCAAGGGAAACATTTATGAAAACTATTTCATTCTGTAGTAATTCAGGGAATGAAGCCACAGTAATTTTAAACTACCATCCTTCATAAATTTTCATGGTGATCCCAATAAAACTTGAATATTGATCACATCTGTAATAGTTTAGGATTTACTGTTTACGTGAAATTAACAAGTTTTCTAACAAATACCTGGATGCTAAAATATTAACGCTTTAGTAGATCTTAACGGTCGACGTTTTATATAAAAGCGTATCATTCAAATGACAAATGTTATAAACATCAACTCCGTAACTTTATTTGTTTAAAATATATAGTAAATTTAAATTATCAGTACTTTCAGTTAAGCATCAGATCATCATTTCCTCCACACAAAACACACTGAACGATGGCAGCATGACACCTTATTGAATTATTAGGTTACAGAATATTTGTTTTAAAGCTTAGTGCATAATAGTTACTTTTGTTGTTTATTTATTTATCAGAAAGCACGTTAGTGTAACGCTACTGGCCGTGGCATTCAAAGCGAAGAAGGAAATTGTATTGGTCTTACGTAAAAGAGCTTAAGGTATATTATGTAATGGATATTATTGTTACTTTATTTAGACCGTGAAAGTGATCAAGCTTTGATTATTTAAGTATGTTAACGCGTAAAATAATGTACAATAAGACGTAGCCAATCAGTTAGACGGCTTCAGGAATGGGAACTGCCCTAGTCAGTTGAGCGAGGATGTTCGGCGCGCGGGAAGCGCGGCCGGGGTCGGGCAGAGGAACAGTGATGGTGGAGACGCGAAAGCGGACCTTCGCTCTTTAGGTAGCTGGGAAGTGAAACAGAATATTTCGCGTTGTGTGGTATCGCGGGACTTTGTCTCTGAGCGGAGAGCAGCCGCGCGCCTGGTGTGAACTCTGACTTTCCGCGTAGTTGACGAGGTGGAGTATTGGACTCGTAATTCGCGATGAGATTGTGAATGATCGAACAGTGTCAACCGGATATGCACTCTAGTGTAATAACAGTTCTAAATAGGACCACTTCCGCTATTATTTTGCTTTCTAACCAAATTGCAATTATGTGGCCTGCATCGTTAATTGGTCGTCAGTTTAGCTCCCGATATTATTATTGCTGTTGTTAAATGTTATATTAACGTTCTATGTTTCATGCAATTTCGCAAACTAGCCGTCAGCCAGACTATTTAGCCAAAAGGTCACACGTGTCTAATTTAGGGCTTGTAATGCGACACGTGCGGTTCAACCCCTAGACGCGTTTGAGCCAAGACCTTTCGACGAAGGGGAACCGCATGTGAGTCCGAACATTTTCGGGATGTTAGCTTGCAATACGACACATTTGATTCTTCTTTTCATTTAAGATATAAATGTAAACCTTTTGCTCTAAAGCCGGACATTTATTTTAGAATTTTAATTTCGTGCTTCAAATTAGATTCTACAGTACAATATGGTTAGCCGTTTCAGCGTCTGATTAGAAAATACGTTCGGCGAGATCCAGCAACAACGATGTGGATGTAATAAATTTTCTTTTTCTATCTTCGTATCATTGAGTTCTCCAGCCTTTCACCACTGGGGTGCTTCATTTCGATGCGTATCCATAGCAGCACCTGTCACTATCACTTACCTTATTAATCTGGTTGTGATTTCTGTTCCACTGGTAGCTGCGAAGCGGCTAGTGCGAGAGTTACGGCAAGTGGATTGAAACACACCCCGAAGTCAGTCATCCTGAGGGCGGCCATCGAAATCAAATACTTGCTTAGTTGCCAGAAATGTCAATGGCTAGCCATACTACTTGTCTTGTGTAGTCACATTTGCAACACTCAAGTAACGCTTAAACATCAGTATCAACCGTTAGAACACAAAGGTTAAATTTCCATCGTTAACGAAATGCAGGCTTAGATGAGTCGGCTCTTAACTGAAAAAGTAGGCGCATTTGAGGCTTCTCGATCACAGCGCGACCTATCACCAATGAGAAACAATGGTTGCAGTAAACCGTACGTATTTTTTGGCGTAGAATCCGAATGTGGAATAAAAAAAGTTTTCGCATGTGAAAATACGGAACTGACCACGCCCACGTAGGTGGTGTGGTTAGGATGTGGCCAGTTGTAGCACAGCCAGTTATCCCCTCTACTAATATAAACTCTTCACTTACTACATATTTCCTTTTTTTGTACGTGTGTCGTTTTCAAGATACTTAGCTGGATCAAGTTTAAGCAAATAACTTATACGTATACAGAGAAATGAGATGTTAATTCAAGTCCTAATCCGGGGAATCACTGAACATTGCTTTCTATATACGTGATATACATCACGTAGTGTCAACGGAACTCAAACCGAATGCATTAAAGTACGTTATGATACGTTATGACAAAATGTGAGACGTGTCACTGAAGCAACAGACTGCAACGTATCGCCTCGTGTTCAGAGTTTGTAGTCCATTGTGTTCGTGGTCAATGTCACATTAAATTGTGACATACCTTTTTCCCTTATTCTTTCCGACAGTGAGGAAGAATGATAGGACCCATTGAATGGCCTAGCCTACTGAACATGTAATGTGGATTGATTGTAAGCCGAAGATGAAAGCACCAAGAAGCAGCGGAGAAGAGTTTAACGGTTTTTTGTAGATGAAGTGAAGTAGGCTTGCCGGAGTGGCCGAGCGGTTCTAGGCACTTTAGTCTAGAGCCGCGCGACCGCCACGGTCGCAGGTTCGAATCCTGCCGCAGGCTTGGATGTGTATGATGTCCTTAGGTTAGTTAGGTTTAAGTAGTTTGAAGTTCTAGGGGACTGATGACTTCAGATGTTAACTCCCATGGTGCTCAGAGCCGTTTGAACGATTTGATTTTGAAGTGAAGGATTTCTCCTATCTTGGAAGCAACCACACAACACAGGTGAAGCTGTGAGGACTAAATATGCACACTAGTACAGGGAAAGACACTAATCCTCCCCAAAAGAAGTCTAGTATTATTAAACAAAGGCCTTGATTTGAGGAGCAAATTTGTGACTGTTCAACCGGAGTACTTCAAGTCTGACTTACGGAATACCGAGAGTCTAAACGTTTGATTTGCGTTGGCACAGAAAGAGGCTCAAAATGGGCTGATGTGATAGGAAAGAGATTCTCCGCAGAACAGACAAGGAATACTGGGAAATTCCAGAAGGACAAACGTACTAGGATAAGTGTAAAGTTATGCGGTACTAAATTTTATCCTTCAGTAGATATAGCTAGTAAACGTTGTAGTGGAAAACAAAGTCTGCAACATTTCCAACAGACGAGGAACTTAAGTACTACCGAAAGAAGTAGAAGTACATAGTTAATCTGATGTTGCTTTGGATACCGTTGCTGTTTAGCAGAATCTTTGAAAGGCAGCTAACCACTGATGCCTAACCAAGACTCCAACCGTCTCGTTGTCAATAGTGACTAAGGAGACACGAGAGTACGTTATCTCTCTAAATGAACGATGGATTAGAGCGACTCATTAAACCTATTAGATCCATCCACACACTGACTGTTTACAACCCTGTCATTTTTAATACCATACAATCTGTTACTTCATACTTTACTTCATTATAACATGTAAGAGACGTAATCTTAACAACCCACAACTAAGTGAAACCAGTCTCTCATTCTGTCTCTTTCACCGTCTATCTCTGAATCCCAGACTCACACACGCGCATGCGCGCACTCACACACACACACACACACACACACACACACACACACTGTAACATAGGAGCGGAGTTACTTATGTATAAATTTTGCTATTGTTGGCAACATAGTTATTGCCCTTAAGGTTTCTAACATGTCACCCTGATTACATAAAGGTGTGCAAGCATTAAGGTATCTCAGAGAAAAACTGTGACGATTTACACTTACATTTCTATACATCAACGCAACGAAAGATCTCCACAGTGTTTCACTACTTGTTCCAAAACAGCGTATTTGTTTCACTACACCGAGGACGGACAGAACTATAGAGACGACAAAAACACAACACATCATTTCCAATATGGCGCAGGAAAACCGTTGGCATTCGAAACAGCTTCATGTCGTCTAGAAATGGATAAATACAGGCCCTATATAGTTTCAAAGGTAATCTTATACCATTCTTACGGAAAAATAGAGGCACGTTCATTAACGAAGATGGAGATGGATAGCGATCACGCATGCTCCTCTCCAAACTAAGCCACAAAGGGTAAATAATATTGAAATTTGGTTACTATGGTGGACAGGATAGATGTGACAGTCCATCCTTGTGCTTACAAAACTAGCGCTGTAAGATGTGAGCTGTGGGAACGGGAGCTATGTCGTATTTCGTCTTGGAACACAGCATCACCATTGCTGAACAAACACTGTCCTGATGAGTCAAAGTGGCCACGTAAAGTATGTCAGTAATTAGAACTACTGGTAGCCTTGGGAGAGCCAGCCCTGACAAATCTCTACCATCTGGGGAACAAGATGTATGAGACAGGCGAAAAACCCTCACACTTCAAGAAGAATATAATAATTCCAATCCCAAATAAAGCAGGTGTTGACAGATGTGAAAATTACCGAACTATCAGTTTAATAAGCCACGGCTGCAAAATACTAACACGAATTCTTTACAGACGAATGGAAAAACTGGTAGAAGCCGATCTCGGGGAAGATCAGTTTGGATTAAGTAGAAGTGTTGGAACACGTGAGGCAATATTGCCTCTAAGACTTATCTTAGAAAATAGATTAAGGAAAGACAAACCTACGTTTCTAGCATTTGTAGACTCAGAGAAAATTCTGAAGGTGGCAGGGGTAAAATATACGGACCGAAAGGCTATTTACAATTTGTACAGAAACCAGATGGCAGTTATAAGAAGTCGAGGGGCATGAAAGGGAAGCAGTGGTTGGGAAGGGAGTGAGACAGGGTTGTAGCTCATCCCCGATGTTATTCAATCTGTATATTGAGCAAGCAGTAAAGGAAACAAAACAAACATTCGGAGTAGGAATTAAAATCCATGGAGAAGAAATAAAAGCTTTGAGGTTCACCGACGACATCGTAATTCTGTCAGAGACAGCAAAGGATCTGGAGGAGCAACTTAACGCAATGGACAGTGTCTTGAAAGGAGGATATAAGATGAACATCAACAAAAGCAAAACGAGGATAATGGAATGTAGTCGAATCAAATCGGTTGATGCTGAGGGAATTAGACGCTTAAAGTAGTAAAGGAGTTTTGCTATTTGGGGAGCAAAATAACTGATGATGGCAGAAATAGAGAGGACATAAAATATAGACTGACAATGAGAAGGAAAGCGTTTCTGAAGAAGAGAAATTTGTTAACGTTGAGTATAGATTTAAATATCAGGAAGTCGTTACTGAAAGTATTTGTATGGAGTGTAGCCATGTATGGAAGTGAAACATGGACGATAAATAGTTTGGACAAGAAGAGAATAGAAGCTTTCGAAATGTGGTGCTACAGAAGAATGCTGAAGATTATATGGGTAGATCACGTAAGTAATGAGGAGGTACTGAATAGAAATGGGGAGGAGTTTGTGGCACAACTTGACTAGAAGAAGGGATCGGTTGGTAGGACATATTCTGAGGCATCAAGGGATCACCAATTTAGTATTGGAGGGCAGTGTGGAGGGTAAAAATCGTAGAGGGAGACCAAGAAAAGAATACACTAAGCAGATTCAGAAGGATGTAGGTTGCAGTAGGTACTGGGAGATGAAGAAGGTACCACAAGATAGAGTAGCACGGAGAGCTACATCAAATCAGGTTCTGGACTGAATAACTCAACAAAAACACCAATGTGGCCTTGCAGAGTAACCAGACGACCGTGGTAGACGACGATATGTCTGTCGAAATCATCGCCGAAACCCCGTCATGTTTCGCACTAGAGGCCTAAACTTGGACAGACGTTGAAACAGTGTGAAACAAAGCCCATACCATTGAATGACTATCTTCATTTGCTCCAAAGTCCAGTTTTTATGGCTTCGTGGTACGTTATCCTGACACAGGTATTTGCAACACCGATGAATGGTTTTGGAATTCCAAAAAATACTGTTTTGACCACAACTGACAATTGAAAGGGATTGAGTTCATTGCATAGTTGCTGCTAGTGGCCAAATAAAACTAAGGAAGCTGAAGGCTTGGGTAGCATTTACGGTCAGTCATACATTTCTAGCGGTTTCCATATTTTTATCCAACTCCGGTATGTACGCCGCAATTTAAAACAGTGTTTCCGTTTAGTACATGTTCTTTGCATCTATGATATTGTAAAGGCCATCTTTGTTCACTTAGTGTTTACGAAGTATGAAGGGACA
This sequence comes from Schistocerca americana, assembly GCF_021461395.2. NCBI lineage: Eukaryota > Metazoa > Arthropoda > Insecta > Orthoptera > Acrididae > Schistocerca > Schistocerca americana. The sequence goes on along the minus strand of NC_060124.1, from coordinate 60,120,200 downwards.
TGCGACGTATACTATGTGATCAAAGTATCCGGACACCTTACTGAAAATGACTTACAAGTTCGTGGCGCCCTCCATCGGTAATGCTGGAATTCAGTATGGTGTTATCCCACCCTTAGCCTTGATGACAGCTTCCACTCTCGCAGGCATACGTTCAATCAGGTGCTGGAAGGTTTCTTGGGGAATGGCAGCCAGTGCTTCACAGAGTGCTGCACTGAGGAGAGGTATCGATGTCGGCCGGTGAGGCCTGGCACGAAGTCGGAGTTCCAAAACATACCAAAGGTGTTCTATAGGATTCAGGTCAGGAGTCTGCGCAGGACAGTCCATTCCAAAGGTGTTATTCTCTATAACCACTCCGCCACAGGCTGTGCATTATGAACAGTTTCTCGATGGTGTTGAAAGATGCAGTCGTCATCCCAGAATTGCTCTTCAACAGCGGAAAGCAAGAAGATGCTTAAAACATCAATGTAGACCTATGCTGTGATAGTGCCACACAGGTCAGTGGTTCAAATGGCTCTGAGCAGTATGGGACTTAACATCTATGGTCATCAGTCCCCTAGAAGTTAGAACTACTTAAACCTAACTAACCTAAGGACATCACACAACACCCAGTCATCACGAGGCAGAGAAAATCCCTGACCCCGCCGGGAATCGAACCCGGGAACCCGGTCGCGGGAAGCGAGAACGCTACCGCACGACCACGAGCGGCGGACCACACAGGTCAACAAGGGGCGCAAGCCTTCTCCATGAAAAACATGACCACACCAAACACCACCGTCCCCGAATTTTAGTGTTGGCATTACACACGATGGTAGATAACGTTCACCGAGCATTCGCCATACCCACATCCTGCCATCGGATCGCCACATTGCGTACCGTGATTCGTCACTCCACGTTACGTATTTTCACTGTTCAATCGTAGAATGTTTTCACTCATTACACCAAGCGAGGCGTCGTTTGGCGTGATGTGTGGTTTATAAGCAGTTGTTCGACCATGAAATCCAAGTTTTCTCACCTCCCGCCTAACTGTCATGTTACTTGCAGTGGATCCTGATTCAGTTTGGAATTCCTGTACGATGGTCTAGATAGATGTCTGCCTATTACACATTACGACACTCTTCAACAGTTGGCGGTCTCTGTCAGCACATTAGACGAGGTCGGCCTGTGCGCTTTTGTGGTGTACATGTCCCTTCACGTTTCCACTTCACAGTGGAGTTAGGGATATTTAGGAGTGTGGAAATATCTCGTACAGATGTATAACACAACTGACACCCAATCACCTGACCACGTTCGAAGTTCGAGTTCCACTGAGCACCCCATTCTGCTCTCTCACGATATCTAATGACTACTGATGTCGCTGATATGGAGCAACTGGCAGTAGGTGGCAGCATAATGCACCTAATATGAAAAACATGTGTTTTGGTTGGGTGTCCGGATACTTTTGATCACATAGTATATCACAACAGAGAAAAGAGCGTCTGATCACTGGCAGTATTTTATTTTACTTTTACATAACATTTTCGCTCAGCCTTAAGTCAGTGACATTCAAAAGCTATGACCCGTGTTCTGAAACGCTATTTTGTTTTTATCTACGTGCCTTAGGTTACATCAAATTGGTAACGCACCGCACGCGTGCCATTTTAATCTTTATAAATCAACATGATGATGGATGTTTAAGCCTAACGAAACGTGGAAATTAACAAACCGTTGATGGTAACAGTAAACCGGTCGTTTTATTAGATATCAGTAACAGCCACGGGAAATCTTAAATGAAAATGCTCAAATTCTAAATATTACCTATGCCTTCCGCTTTACTGGTTCTGAAGTATTCAGCATCTCTGTTTAACATTAATACTGCATCCCTTACGTCTTCCATATCGAACCCCATTTCTTCTTCTATCATCAGACAATGTTCCCCCTTCTCGAATTCAACTCACGGTATTCATCTAAACGTTTTCTCCTCTCCTTTCAACAGCAAACATTTTGCAGTGTTTATGTCGACGGAATTACGTTTTCCTTCAGCCGTTTTACCTCGGTTCTCGTGCACGTTACACTACGTCCCTCTGCAGTTATCTTCCTTGTATCTCCATTTGTTTCTCCAACTTATGTGATCGCATTTTTCAGAGATGTATATTTCTCTTCAACTGAAGTACGCTGTGTGATTAAAAGGGTATCCGGAAACCCCCCAAAATATAAATTTTTAGTATTAGGTGCATTGTGCCGCCACCTACTACCAGGTACTCCATGTCAGCGACCGCAGTAGTCATTAGACATCGTGAGAGAGCAGAATGGGGCGCTCCGCGGAACTCAAGGACTTCGGATGTGGTCAGGTCATTGGACGTCACTTTCGTCATACGTCTGTACGCGACATTTCTACACTCCTAAACATCCCTAGGTCCGCTGTTTCCGATGTGATAGTGAAGTGTAAACGTGATGGGACACGAACACCACAAAAGCGTACAGGCCGACCTCGTCTGTTGACTGACAAAGACCGCCGACAGTTGAAGAGGGCCGTAAAGTGTAATAGGCAGACATCTAACCAGACAATCACAAAGGAATTCCAAACTGCATCAGGATCCACTGCAAGTAACATGACAGTTAGGCAGGAGGTGAGAAAACTTGGATTTCGTGGATTAGCGGCTACTCATAAGCCACACATCGCGTCGGTAGATTCCAAACGGTGCATCGCTTGGTGTAATGAGCGTAAACACTGGACGATTTAACAGTGGAAGAACGTTGTCTGGAGTGACGAATCAAGGTACAAAATGTGGCGATCTGATGGCAGGGTGTGGGTATGGCGAATGCCCAGTGCACGCCATATGCCAGCGTGCGTAGTGCCAACACTAAAATTCGGAGACGGTGGTGTTATGGTGTAGTCGTATTTTTCATGGAGGGGCTAGCACCATTTGTTGTTTTGCGTGGCACTATCACGGCACAGGCCTACATTGATGTCTTAAACACCTTCTTGCTTCCCTCTGTTGAAGAGTAATTCGGGGAAGTGCGACTGCATCTTTCAACACCATCGAGCACCTGTTCATAATGCACGGCCTGTGGCAGAGTGGTTATACGACAATAACACCCCTGGAATGGACTATCCTGCACAGACTCCTGACCTGAATCCTACAGAACACCTTTGGTATGTTTTGGAACTCCGATTTCGTGCCAGGCCTCACCGACCACTATAGATACCTCTCCTCAGTGCAGCACTCCGTGAAGCATTGGCTGCCATTCCCCAACAAATCTTCCAGCACCTGTTTGAGCGTATGCCTGCGAGAGTGGAAGCCGTCATCAAGGCTAAGGGGGGGACAACACCATACTTAATTCCAACATTACCGATGGAGGGCGCCACTAACTTTTAAATCATTTTAAGCCAGTTGTCCGCACACTTTTGATCACATAGTGTATTTGTGGAGGGCGTTCAAAAGAATGGAAACACATCCTTGGTAAATTATGGTGTACGCGTACATGGAGACAGTGTTTACGCAGCAATCGCCGACATAGTGTAACTGAGGCGGAATAGAGTGAACCAGCATGCATTCATCGAGACAGATGGAAAACCGCCTTAAAAACCATCCACAGGCTGGCCAGTACCCCGGACCTCGGCACTAATCCGCCGTTCGAGTTCTTGCCAGGGACCGGCACGCCTTCGCACTCGGGAAGCACCGCGCTTGATCGCGCGGCTAACTGGGCAGGCACCCAAGTACATACATTTATGTGTTTCCGAAAAGTTTGGCATTACCTCTTAAAGGAAAATATGTTTCAACGTTTGACTTATTCGACATCTGTAAGGACCATTTCACTTACGACCTTTTTAAGGAACATTAGTTTATCTCCATTTTTGCAAACAGGATTATGTGTACTTTGAAAAATTCTACGTTCTTAAGCAGTGCCTGTTCATAGATGAACGAAAGGCGTATGTAACCTAGTTCCTACCATATCTTGATCAAGATTGTCTTTAATTTCAAAAGCTGGAGATTTAACTTTAAGTGGTGTGTTTACAAAAAACTTCGTGTTAATGACGACATGAATACTTGATCATGCTAAATGGTGGAAGCTGGTATGAGAGAGGGGACGCGCTGTTCGTTGACTGCACAGTGGCTGCAGTTCGGCCGGTCGCCGCCACGTGTTGCTGCGGGGCCGCCTGTCCATTAGGCGGCAGTTGCGGCCGATGCGGGAAAGCTACAACAAGCGCGCCGGCCCGCGGCTGCAAAGAGACCACAGAGCGCGCGGCCCCGCCCACCGCTGCTTTCCGCCTCGCTTGTGTTTGATTAAGCTAATGGAAATCGAACATCCGAGCACGCACTCGAAAACAAGTGCGGCGTTCGGGGGCTGCTAGCTGGTGCTGAAGAGGAGACGGGGGCACGAAACGGTGCCAGCACGTGGGGCAGCTCGGTAGCGGGAAAACAGCGGCGGACGAGAGGTACTAATTAAGGCAGCGGCTTAGGAGCGAACGAATTTGTTTTTGTTTCCGACGGCAAAAAGTCACTATTAGTCCAGTTGTTTAATCTGTAAGAATGGGATAGCAATATGCACATATACAGATGGCCATAGAATGGCGGTCACGAGGTATAAAAGAGCAGTGCGTTGAAATAGCTGTCACTTGTACTCAGGTGAGCCATGTGAAATTGTTACCGACGTGATTACGGTCGCACCACGGGAATTAAGATGCTTTGAACATGGAATAGTACAGGGTGATTCAAAAAGAATACCACAACTTTAGGAATTTAAAACTCTGCAACGACAAAAGGCAGAGCTAAGCACTATCTGTCGGAGAATTAAGGGAGCTATAAAGTTTCATTTAGTTGTATATTTGTTCGCTTGAGGCGCTGTTGACTAGGCGTCAGCGTCAGTTGATGCTAAGATGGCGACCGCTCAACAGAAAGCTTTTTGTGTTATTGAGTACGGCAGAAGCGAATCGACGACAGTTGTTCAGCGTGCATTTCGAACGAAGTATGGTTTTTAAACCTCCTGATAGGTCGTGTATTAAACGTTGGTATAAACAGTTTACAGAGAATGGGTGTTTTTGCAAAGGGAAAAGTTCTGGACGGCCGAGAACGAGTGATGAAAATGTAGCACGCATCCAGCAAGCATTTGTTCGCAGCCCAGGAAAATCGACTCGCAGAGCTAGCAGAGAGCTGCAAATTCCGCAATCAACTGTATGGAGAGTCCTACGAAAAAGGTTAGTTATGAAACCTTATCGTCTGAAATTGGTTCAAGTACTGTCTGCAGCTGACAAGATTAAAAGAATCGATTTCTGTGATTTTATCCTTGCTCAAATGGAAACAGATGAATCTTTCGTTTCAAAGATTGTGTTTAGTGATGAAGCAACTTTCCACACTAACGGGAAAGTCAACCGTCACAATGTCTGTATATGGGGCACTGAGAATCCGCGGGAAACAACTCGGTATGAACGTGACTCGCCTAAGGTGAACGTGTTCTGTGCCATTTCAGCCAATAAAGTTTTTGGTCCCTTTTTCTTCGAAGGTGCTACTGTAACTGGACTACAGTATCTGGAGATGTTAGAGAATTGGCTGTTCCCTCAGCTCGAACAAGAAGCACAACAATTCATATTTCTGCAGGATGGAGCGCCACCACATTGGCACTTATCTGTCCGTAACTACCTGAACGTCAACTACCCGAGGCGATGGATCGGCCGCCAGGCAGCCCGTGACAGAGCACTTCATCACTGGCCTCCAAGAAGCCCTGATCTTACCCCCTGCGATTTTTTCTTACGGGGGTATGTTAAGGATATGGTGTTTCGGCCACCTCTCCCAGCCACCATTGATGATTTGAAACGAGAAATAACAGCAGCTATCCAAACTGTTACGCCTGATATGCTACAGAGAGTGTGGAACGAGTTGGAGTATCGGGTTGATATTGCTCGTGTGTCTGGAGGGGGCCATATTGAACATCTCTGAACTTGTTTTTGAGTGAAAAAAAAACCTTTTTAAATACTCTTTGTAATGATGTATAACAGAAGGTTATATTATGTTTCTTTCATTAAATACACATTTTTAAAATTGTGACATTCTTTTTGAATCACCCTGTAGTTGGAGATAGACGCATGCGACATTCCACTTCGGAAATCGTTAGGGACTTCAATATTCCGAGATCCAAAGTGTCAAGAGTGTGCCGGGAATACCACATTTCTGGCATTAACTCCCGCCACGGACAGTGCAGTGCTCGACAACATTCATTTAACGATCGAGAGTAGCGGTGTTTTCTTTGAGTTGGCAGTGCTAACAGACAAGCAGTACTGCTTGAACTAACCGCAGAAATCAACGTGGGACGGACGACGAATGTATACGTTAGGACACAGCGGCGGCATTTGGCGCTAGTGGGCTGTGGCAGCAGGCGACCGACGCGAGTATTATGCAAACAGCACATCATCTGCAGCGCCTCTCCTGGCTCATGACCGTATCAAAAATGGCTCTGAGCACTATGGGATTTAACATCTGAGGTCATCAGTCCCCTAGAACGTAGAACTACTTAAACCTAACTAACCTAAGGACATCACACACATCCATACCCGAGGCAGGATTCGAATCTGCGACCGTAGCGGTGGTGCGGTTCGAGACTGGAACACCTAGAACCGCTCGGCCACCCCGGCCCGCACATGACCATATCGGTTGGACCCTAGGCGACTGGAAAATATAGGCGTGGTTGGATGAGTTCCGATTACAGATGGTAAGAGCTGATGGTAGGGTTAGAGTGTGGCGAAGACCCCACAAAGCCACGGGCCCAACTCGTCAACATCGCACTTAATAAGCTGGTGGTGGCTCCATAATGGTATGGACTAGGTCCTCTGGTCCAAATGGACCAACCATGGACTGGAAATGGCTATGTTTGGCTACCTTGAGGCCATATGTAGGTAGTCAGGTTGTCATGTCCCAAATAACTATGGAATTTTTATGGATAACAATGCACCATGTCACTGGGACATAATCGTACGCTTTTGGTGTGAAGAACATTCTTGACATTTCGAGCCAATGATTTGGCCCACCAGATCACCCGACATGAATCCCATCGAAGATTTATGGGACGTAATCGACAGGCCAATTCGTGCATGGGCAGCAGTTTCACAATTATTGACCGCTTGAAACGTCCCCTTAGAAAAATTTATACATGACTGTGCTTAAACTGACACACAATATTTTGTTAGCGCAACGCAATCTGACTTTCAAAATTCCCTACAAAAGAATGGCCCTGACTAACATTAAACTATACCTTTCACAAATCACTTACCTCACAAAAATCTTCGCTGCTCAAGCTACTGCAATACAGCGAGAGCCACTACTGCCAGCTAAATAAAAGATTCAAACTATGGAAGGCACTAACTACTGATAGGGATAGTTAGCAAATGAAAGATATTAATAGAGAACAAACAATGTATTTACCTTGATATCATCATATATAAATATAGCAGTTCATGACAAATTTCAAAACTCCGCCATCTCTCTCCCCACATCCACCACTGCTGGCGGCTCACCTCCAACTGCGCAACGCTACGCGCTGTTCACATCCAGCTGCCGCTGCCCAACACTACAATGGCGAGTATTACAACAATGCAAAGCAGCCGCAGACTGCACACAGCACAGCCAGTGATTTTCATACAGAGGTGGCGTTACCAATAAAAAAACCTAAACAGCCTACTTACACGCTATAGAGCGAGTATGGCTCAGTATTTCCGGAGGGGACTTCTAAGAACTTGCTGAGTCCATGACACTCGACTTACTATACTATGCCGGTAAAAAGGAAATCCACACGATATTGGGAGGTATCCCATGACTTTCGTCACCGCTGTGTATTTAGACAGTCGAAGCGAATGTCGTTTCTGAAACTAATCTAATTTATACCTCGCCATATTTCGATCTACACTATTCCGAGAGGATCTTGTGAATACTTAAGCTTCCTTATACGATCTACAAGGTCACTCTGAAAAGTTTGGTGAATGGCCTCAGAAAATAAAGGAAACATGATCTGCAAAAAAAGAAATTAAAAATAAAAATTTTGGGGTAATAAAAAGATAACACGAGGATAGCATCCACCTGCTTTGTTACACAAGCTACTGTCAGTGGTGTGATCACCGTCTTCGCCGGTTCTCAAGCAAAGTCGGGTGACAAAACGCATGATTAAGAAGACGTTGATAGTCTTTTCGGTAGCAATAGCTTGGTCCATCATGAATTTCTACCCGAGGGAGGTGGAGAAGTACATGGATACCATGACGTTGTCTGTAGATTGGTCTCCGGATCGAGAAGGTAACACCGAATCTCATCTCCTGTAATGATGCGGCTATCCAACAACGAGTGACCACGGTGTCTCGAGAAATTCCACAAGAAGTGTTTTCTGTCTGTTTCTGAGAGCTGTACACCCGATGTCAGAAGAGTGTTGTAGCTAGTGGTGATTACGTTACAGACCAGTAAAGATAATTTGTTTGTAACTATAATTTCCTATATTTTCTGAGACCATTCACCGAAGCTTTCAGAAGCACCTTGCATTGTAGTCCTGCGTGTTAAAGCAACAATTATTTTACACACAAATGTAAAATCGACCCACCAAGTCGAGGTCTCACTGCTGTATACTTGAAATGGCATTATTGCAAGCTCCACTAATAATGTAGAATCCCAAATCTATGACCGCCGTGGATATTCTTATCTTGAGGCCGTTTCTTGTCTGCGGTTGTTGGTGCACGGCTTCAAACGTTGATTGTTTTTTAAGTTTATAAATAACGAACGAAAGCATTACGTAGAATTTGGTTATTTGACTTCAAAAAGGAAACTAAAATACCACTGAGATGGATCGCTATCCCTAGGCAAATTTCATACAGCGTCATCTTGAGAACACACTCATGCCTGAAGCTATCAGAACGTCTGCTTTCTACAAGCGTCGTCATTGTGCCAAGACCCTCCGCACCTCTGTTACTAGTTTCCATGTGTCCCCTTCAGCAATGGATGCTGATTTTGTTCTACTGGCATCCCTCGCATGGCGTCAAAAAAGCCCTACTTCTCAATTGCGACGCTATGCTGATGTCTAATCGTACAAGAAATTCAGTGGTCCAATGACATTGCGAATCCCTTGCCAATTTCAGGTTCTTTTCACATGCAGATCCTCTTTATAATATAATAAACGAATCAGGTTGAAAGAGGGTGGAGGGACTAAAAGAATACAAGAAGAAAAATCACTAGAAAAATGACAAAACAAAAATCAACCCATGATTTTATGATGTAAAGAAAACGATTCCGTTCGATAAGAAAATTACGAAACTGCATCTTGATTTTATCTAGGCCAAGCAGATCTAAAGTTATAGATTTACTTCTACCGACGGTTTATTTAATTAACAGTAATTATAACATCATCTCTTAAGTAATACTAAATCTCAGAATCGAGGTATTTTGACCCTGTGGCCCTATTGAAATACCCTAATTGCCTCAAAAGGCTTACTTTAAAAAAATACTGAAATTAAGATGGGCGATTTCTGATACGAAGCTAAGCAAATTTAGTTCAAGGAAGCTGTCCCTATTAAAACCAATTACGTCTCTGCGAATAGCAGCTGTTTTTAAATTCAGGTACGTGTTACTGCTGGGGTTAATTTCTAAACACCAAACGATGTAGAAAGCTTCGAACCACACGAAGAAAGAAGCTAAATATAAATAAAAAGAACCATACATCAAGGGATAATTTCAACCAATTTTATGTAGCGTTCGAAAGTGTATGTGTTGTTACATCAGTTATCACGTAGGATTCAGGTTATGGCGAGCACAGCAACTTCCTTCTGAAGCTGTCGATTTGGAACTGATAGAGTTGTTAAAACCGATTTACGGAAAGAGTTGGCGAGCTTAATAGGACATTAACACATTATTCCCAGAAATAAAGGCACAATAAAAGATTTAAGTCTTACATATAAAATACCTAACACATACAAGCAAAACATGTTTCAAAGAATTTGAAAGTTTTCCAGGAGATCTGTCCAGAATTTCACTGAATGTACATAGCTGGTGGCTGTGACTGTTTGAAACAAATATGACCGTGTGGTAACATTGTCCGACCAGTCAATCAATACTGAACTTGATAGTGCTTGACTCTCCAGAAGTGGAATCTGTTTCTCTTAATTGACTGACGCAGAACTTCAAAAAGCTGATCACCTCTTGAGTGCATTAATTTCCATATATTTGTCCTTTAATTTTGATAGAAATAAAGTTTTGAAGTGCAATATGGCATTCGGAATGTGCAATATCAGTAGTCGCAAAGCTACTCCACAAACTTACTACGACGCTGTGACATAAAGTCGAAGAGAAGGAAAGCTATAAAGTCATATGTCATACCTACAGACTGACCTAGTATTTCTTCTTTGTGACACGATTATAGCTTTGAGTGCCTCTTTGTCGTTCATTCTGGCCGCTTTTGGCTTGACCTGCACCGAAATGCCCTTCTGTAACACAGATGGAGACAAGTTTTGAAGAACGGAGCACGTCTTCTTTACTTTTCGCTCGACATAGTACTGACGACATTTTCTGAACAGCAAATTTTGACTGGGAGCGATGGGTATACCTATGATCTTTTAACGTTGTTGCACCTGATGATGTAGCTTTAAACCGCATAACCGGTTGTGCTTTAACAAACAATTTTACCATCTGTAAGCAGAGTTCTTCCTAAAATCATGCCTCTAAACAGCTGCGGTTGCCCGGAATATAAAATAGTTTGTGACTATAGCTCTGTTACAAACTTTTCCAGCTTTGTTAATATTGCCTTATCCATACCAAGAAAGAACATTAGTCACAAAGTTTGCCAACTTGATTAGATTCGTTTTCCTAATTTTCATAAAATCCGAATTATAACGGGCCGAGCCTCACTGAAACAAAATCAGGCTAAAAAGGCAAACTGCGTTAAATAAGCAAATTAAACAAACCTTTTACGTATGCATCTATTCAAGGGAACTGAATGAGAAAACCACAGATCTCAACACTTAACCAAATATGCTCCAACCAATATAATTAGTTCAAACTGTTAGACACTACATAAAAGTTCAGTGGTATCAGAAGAAAAGAAGTCATTACACATTCAGATCAATATTCTGAGTAACCTTATCTTATAGTTAGAAACAAAGTTACAACACGAAAGGAAACTCCGTCTTTTTTACCAAACGATTCACAAATTCTGTAAATTCATTAACGAGGACTGTTTTCTAAAATTTAAATTGTTATACTTGCTTCTGCAGATGTGTGCGCCTTCAGAAAATTACCCCTATAATCCACAGAAGAAAACTTTTTCTGCTTTCTAGTGGTTGAAGAAATTTTAAGTCCTATACAGAATGATCGGCGCATATGTCATAACTGACATACGTGTGTATGTAAACTTATCTTGACTTATTCACCACTACAAAATTATAGATAGAAGCAGAACATATCCACGGCATCTGCAAAGACAGTTTTCCACCTACCAACCGAACGAATTTGTGGCTAGCACATCTGTAATGTACAAATTTGTAGTGTCCACTACCAATGACAGTACTACGCAAGAACACACTGCAGCAGGGCTATAAGTTGAATGATGACCGCAATTTCGGTATCTGTGAAGAAACAGCTGGAACGTGCTGTTGTCATAAAAGAAAGATCTGAGCCACAAAGTCGCCCACTCTTAAGATACCTACTTCTTATTTAAAATGACACTGTAAATTATATATAATGGTATATATAATGGTATGTAAAATGAACTTGCCAAGTGTTTAACCGGTAACTTCGAAATCTGACCCACATCCTAACGAGTCACAATATGGCACACGGGGACGCGGTTTGGTGTGCCTTATGGTCACTAAGCGGCTCTCCCATCCGCTGTAACTTTTTCAGACCCAGACTTTTCTTAAACCAGTTTCAAGGCATTTGTGATTGCAGGCCTTCTCGGCGTTTGCAAAGATAAAATTTCTCCGGTGATCAGCCGCCTTGCAACATTTCAATGAGTTTCCGACCTATCATCTTCAGGCGAACTGTTTTAATTATACTTATCCTTAATTTCATTTCACTTACTGGTTACTGGCGTGAAACAGATATACAAATGTCACATTTAACTTTCTCTTGTGGTACAGGTCTTATTTCATGTTTTCATAAATACGAAATAAAATCAGTCATCATCTTCCAGATGGTAGTGACCCCAAGCTAATACGTTAATATTATCTGGAAGTATTAAAGTGATAAAAATTTCAAAATCAACTGTTTCCCACACAGGAATGACCTATACACAGTAGCGCTCGCTTTATCGTGTAGTATGAAACGCTTATCGGCTTTAGATTTTTTAAATCTTATGAATAATGGTATGTTTGGCAAAACTACACAGATTGTACGTAATATAAAAGACTTGAAACTAGCCTCGTCCAAAGAATGTATATACGGAGGAACTGCATTGATTGCAAAATATGATTTTGAAAGGAGCATTACTTTTAATGAAGATTTAGTTGATACTGAATTAAACATACCTAATTTAATGTTTTATAAGCAAATATCAATAGGAATGGCTATTTTTGACATTTAAAAGATACATCTTACAGATGTTCATATAGAGTGAAACTTGTAAAATTCTGTTAAATTTATATGGTTTTGGTTGATTTGGGGGTGGGGGGGAGACCAAATTGCGAGGTCATCGGTCTCATCGGATTGGGGAAGGATGGGGAAGTAAGTCGGCCGTCCCCTTTCAAAGGAACCATCTCGGCATTTGCCTGAAGCGATTTAGGGAAATCACGGAAAAACTAAATCAGGATGGCCGGACGCGTGATTGGACTGTCGTCCTCCCGAATGCGAGTCCAGTGTGCTAACCACTGCGCCACCTCGCTCCGTAGGATTATGTGATCTGATAATTAAGGTTTACCTGTTAATGACAGATATAACATTCCACTTGGAAGAAGGTTGCATCATTCAAAGACGAATTTAATGGTGAATATGGTACGGAATTTATGGGCCTATGAGATAAAATATATGCACTTGAGACAATCAGGATGTGCAATGTGCAGAGCAAAAGGGTGTGGAACAGTTTTCTGTTAACCATTGACGATTAACAGTATTGCATGTTGAATGCTGCGTTTAAAAATCTGTACATTATGTTATTCGTTATTACATGCTCGAGTTTTAACAGCTGACAGCTCACGCATCGATTTTAGATTTTCATCAATGATTTTAACACGTTTCGTAGAAGGCCATCAGTTTAAGAATAACTTACACAACTGAAATGTCTGTAGCAAACCTCACTGTCAACAACAGATTTTGAAATTAAGATGCCACAATATTCCGGTGTGCCAAGCCTCTCGATGACACACGCTCAGAAGTCAACAGCATCAAATTACTGATGTCTGCTACTACCTGTCTCGCTTTATTACGTTTCCTTTTGTTTCGGCAGAGAGTCAATACTTCCACAATCTCCAAGGTAGTCATATGTCGCTGACTAGCCAAAAATACATGGGTACTTCAAATCATGACAAGCTGAGACTTGTTCCAATGAGCAAAATGCGTAGTCAGTCAAATCACACTTGCCAATGGGCAGTAACAGAAGGCTTGGTAAAAACAAGATGCTCAGTGACTGAGTCTAGTCTTGCCGATGCCTGACCGAAGTAACCGGATTTGAGTCATATTATGCCAAGCCGAGTCACATGCACTAAGAACCGGTGAAAATCATTTGCCACGCAATGGAACGGTTTATGGAAACATCAAGCATTCTTTCCTCGAGTCCCACTTCATTAACCTGCATCCAACGTTCGATTGTTGAAGATGTTAAATTATGGATCGTTGTTAAACACATCCAACAAACAGTTTGTAAACTTTTGAGCATAGTCCCAATGTATGCAAAACATATATAGCTTGGACTTTTTTGAATATTACACAAAATTTACTTTTGGATACGACAGGCTCTCTAAGTGTGGTGGTTTGGCAACCGTCAGTTGTGCCTCACAGTGTGATGATGGGCAGCCTGAGCTACGTGCCTGCCAGCTCTCTCTCTGCACACATAGTGCAGTCTTCCACTTACAACACGAGTGCAGCTGATGTAAAAAAGTAAAATTCTCTCGAGAGCAACTGAGCCGTTCCGGTAACGACACTGCCTATCAGTGTGAGATTGGTTTCGTATGCTTTAGCTGTATGTTTGAAGTAATGTAAAGGAGTATGATGCTTGATCCAAAAGTTAATTTATGAAGACTGCCACCATATGTCTGATTGCCTTTCGATACTTATTGCAGCCGGCCGGAGTTCCCGATCGGCTAAAGGCGCTCCAGTCTGGAACCGCACGACCGCTACGGTCGCAGGTTCGAATCCTGCCTCGGGCATGGATGTGTGTGATGTCCTTAGGTTAGTTAGGTTTAAGTAGTTCTAAGTTCTAGGGGACTTATGACCACAGCAGTTGAGTCCCATAGTGCTCAGAGCCATTTGAACCATTTTTTTTGATACTTATTGCACTGTTAGCATCGGGACAGTATAACAAATAGCCTAACATACACAGAGGTGACGAAAGTCATGCGATACTCCCTTCTATCGTGTCGGACCAAATATTTTGAATTCTCTGCAGAAATAATGGGCCATGGTCCCGCTGTAGCCGACCGTAATTGCGGAAGTATTGCGCGTGCAGGACGTTGTACACGAACGGACCTCTTGATAATGGCCCATAAATGTGCGATATGACTCATGTCAGACGACCTGCCTAGCTAAATCATTCGCTTGATCTGTCCAGAATGTTCTGGAAACCAAATGCGAAAAATTGTGCCCCGGTGACACGCCGCAGTCTGACCCATAAAAATTGTTGTTAGGAACATGAGTGGCTACAGATGGTCTCCAGGTAGCCATAAGTAACCATTTACACTCAATGATTGGTTCAGTTGGATCCGATGACTCAGTCCATTAGATGTAAACACAGCCCACACTGCTACGTAGCTACAACCAACTTCCACAGTGCCTGTTGACAGCTTGTGTCCATGGCTTCGCAGGGCCGCCACCACACTCCAACCCTACCATCAGCTCTTACCAACTGATATTGGGACTGATCTGACCATGCCACGGTTTTCCAGTTGTCTAGGGACCAATCGATGTAGTCACGAGTCCAGGAGAGACGCTGTAGGCAATATCGTTTTATTAGAATAAGCTCTCACTTCCATCGTCTATTGCCGTAGCCCATTAAACCTAAATTTTGTCGCACTGCCTAAATGGATACGTTCGTCCTAGGCCCCACATTGATTTCTTCCGTTGTTTCAAACAGTCTTGCTCGTCTGTGAACACTAACAACTGTACGCGAACGTCGCTGCTCTCGGTCGTTAAATGAAGACCGTCGGCCACTGAGTTGTACGTAGTAAGAGGTCATGCATGAAGTCTGGCGTTCTCGGCGCACTGTCGACACGGTGGATCTCGCAATACTGAATTCCCTAACGTTTTCCAAAATGGAATTCCCCATTCGTCTAGGTCAACCTACCATTCCGTGTTCAAAGTCTGATGATTCGGGTCGTGCTGCCATAATAAAACGAATCACCAGAGTACAAATGACAGCTCCTCCTTGTATACGTGATACTACCGTCATCTGCATATGTGCATACACCTCAGTGCATGTGGCAGCTATTTATTTAAACTTCCACTAGTTAAGTGCTTATGTTTAGCACGCTAGTTGCTGAAAGGCCATGTGGCTTTATGATACTGGCTGAGTTCAGTATACCTAAACCCAACTGCTATACGTTTATTATGTATTTTTTAGAGTTGTGTGTCGAAGAATCGTTTTTAAAGAAATCGAGAATTACCTAATCAGTGTTTTTAGTGATTCGTAAGAAGAAGGACTTGTTTACCCTGTGGACAAATGTGACGAAAGCAGATGGCTGTTAAACTAGGTTATTATTGACCATTGTTAAATTGCTCATACCATAAGTGTGATACGCTCGTTGTGTATTTATCTATAAACGATGACTTGAATTATGTCCTGTGAAACCACCAGCACGCTGCGCTCCCCATGCCCAAGCTCCCTCCTGGAGCCCAACTTAATAATCAATTCACTCCCAACACATAAATGAGAAGCTTCATCGTATTTCTTGCTAAGGAAATGCAAGGGTATTTAGTTTGGTTGTGACGAGTGTCACAACTCTGCACATTATCATGTTTATGAGCCTTCATGTCAATAAATTTTGTTGTGGTGACGTTATGAAATGGCTTTGTAGAACATCAGAGTTTTAGTGCCCTTCAAAATAAATTTGGAACTGTGACTTGCAGCAAATTTGCTATTACCAGAATGAAATATTTTTTAGTGAAGAAATTTTTCGTCTCATTTTAATTTGTGATACAATCTTTTTAATGTTCTTTTATTAGCAAATTATAATTTTATGCATATTATAGCTGCTAGCAATAGTTTCCTCTCGTAACTATGTTTAAACAAGTACTATGGCTTGAAGATCTATATTAGCTGGAGGAACTGACACACACTGACGCGTGTACATCCTGTCTACAATTGAAAATTGCTCAAAATGTGTGTACATATTGATTCCCAAATTTATCGAGGTAGCGTTTACGTACATCATCCTCACAGTATTGACCCTTTGCCTCGATATTTGTCAACACATGAAGCTGCTCTCAGTACTTCGGTAGCAATAATTAAAACTTTGTGGTGCTTATGTATGACACGTAACTTTTTCCTCCTTTGACATATTTCGATTTTAATCCTTGCTGTTACTAAGAAATATACGTAATTTTGTAGTTTAGATCTTAGCACAAAACGGAAACAGAAAGAGTTATGTAAAGGTCACATAATGAACCGATTTCAGTGTTGGCTGCATTTGAAGTACACTAAGCTCACTCGACTAGGGGATACTACACAGTTTTAACATTTAAATACTTCTGCATTTATAGATTAAATATTTTATCTCACTCATTAATACATTGTCTCATAACCCAAAAAAGTTTTCATGCAACGGTAAATTTAGGGGACCTTATCAATTTAAGGTACTGTGTTTTCTTTATTTTTCAGAAACCCGTACACCCTTCTATTTGAGTGCTGTGGTGTACGCCGATAATGTACTTGTCGATTGTGGACTAATACAGAAGGTATATATATCAGCTGCAAATCAGTTTTGAGGTGTGCGCATCACAGCAGATAGACATTTATTACAGTTTTCCCGTAAAATAAATCAGTTTATTACTGTGTTGTTGTACAATTGGTAATTTGTTATAGTTCTGCTGTAAAATGGAAGGAAACTTGATGTTGGCTTGCAGTAACATGGGTCAATTTCTTTCAGTTTGTGCTGCAACTTAAGCAGTTCATCACAGTTCTGTTGTAACTTGCACAGTCTTTTTTTAGTATGGAGGGCACTTTATTCCCGTTTGTTGTGACATAGAGGGCAATTTGTTACAGTTTTGTTGTAACATTGGACGATTTGTCACAATTTCGCTGTAACAATGGTGACAAATGGGACTAATATGTTACATTTTCGTTTAATGCTTGCCTGTAACATGATATAAAATGGTGAGGCAAGGATAGCTTGGCAGAATCTGTTAGAATTGATTACAGTGTAACAACCTACCCAGTGTTACATCAAGCTTATTATTTTGTATTTTCGTTTTAAAAGCGACATTGGGTATTACGAAAAGAAAAGAAACAGATGGGCAACTCCAAAAACTATATAGTGACGCGCTGAAAGAAGTAACAGTGGGTTACTTATGAAGGTACAAAATGGGGAATCCTGTGCTTTTGACTACACAGTCGCACTTTTCAAGGTCAGCCATCCCGCCTTTTCGGTTGTTCGAAGTGAAGTCATGATATGGTGATCGGATCACAATTGATCATTATTCTGTGGTACAGAAGGTGTCAAGATGACGTAATCCAAAGTGCTAACAATTCCTCCGCTATCGAGGTAGAAGACAACGGCAACAAACCAAGGCTGTGGTTTGTGGCTATTATTGTAGAAACCAGACAGTGTCCTTACCGCTGTTGGTAATATATATTACATTGAAAGTAGTACGCTCCTTAGCATAAATATTTAAATGTACTTAGACATATTACAGAACAGTTTTGTAACAACATTATGGTGGTTATAATCTGCAATCAAGTGGACTGCCAAGAACAATTAAAGAATGGATAGTCTGTAACGTTAAAGATGGAAATGTATGGTGTATTTAATATTTACCTACTTGAAAAATTCTTCAAGTTCATCTCTGCAAGGAAACAGCACTACGGGAAAACTACCATTTCTCCTACACGAGAACAGCATTACGACTGACGGAGGCATATTCGAGAAAATGACAAGAAATCATTGGAAACCGTTTGGAGTAAAAGTAAAAACCCTTTGGTTGTACCATATAAAGTCGTATTGATTGACATAAAAATGGCTTGTAATGGAGGAGATGCCCGGAATATTGCATCAGCTTCGTGTAGATGACTGTTACGTTTTGAATGTAACACAAGATACAACTGAGATTTTACACAAATTGGGGCTGTATGATTACTTAACATCATATTACAACTTCTTTGTGCAAGGAAACTACCGCGGAAACAACGATGTGATTGTGAAGAACAATAAGACTGGAGACAACAACAACGTAACGTATCATGTGTCTGAACGTGCGGAAGCTCGTATCACTGTTTTAAACACCAACACACTGTATTTCCAATACAGCGCTCTGTGTCAGTCGCTTGTGTGTGGTGTAAACTAATGAACAACTTATAGAACGGCTGCTGTGTTGTGCTTAACAGTATGTCTCCTGCCGCAATAAGAATATCCAAAAGCTGACGGGCGCACTAAGAAATCTTTCAGACCTTTGTGGCCGAGAAAGACTTCTATGTTCGGTCCGCCAATATTCTTAATTATTTACATGTAAATTACATGGAGATTAATTACACAGACTCCGACAAAGATGGAACAAATATTATACATGTAGCAAGTGTTATGCTAAAAGTGGAAAAACGTGCTTTTCTCAATGCAGAAAATATGCTCTACGTAATACCACCAAACTTATGTGTTGCTGAATTACAGCTGATTCTCACAAATAATATTATTCCACCATTCGCTATTTAAGAAAATATTCTTTTGAGTAAAGATCACGTGTAAACAAAAAAATCGAAAACTTGAGTATAAGGCAAAAACAACATCCATGTAGAAAGAATACAAACTGCAGTTGTAGAAAGAAGAGGCCATTGCAAATGTGGAAGTAAAGCTTGATCATCACTTTAAACACAGTGGACGGAAATATCTGGATACGACTGGTGAGTACAACGTATCCACTTTCACAGTAAATACCAACGGAAAATGGTCACATTATACCAATGGAAAATGTTCACATTTCGATGTGCTTGCAGACAAAAGTGGATCCAAGATCTTTATTTCTAAGTATCTGTCCCGATCACATAATGTACAGTTCACATTACTAGTTTCGGCTGTTGCCATCTCTCGATGTGACAGACTATGTTCAGATGGACGTAGGAACACATAAGAATAACAAAGACATTTACTATGTTAGAGGTCACATGAAAACTCTGTTTATAGACCCCCAATTCCTGTTTGGATCTGTCTGGAAAGGATGGCTACATTTCATCTAAAGGTGGAGGACTGAACATTGTGCGCTAGCTACAGAAAAGCCATTACAGAGTCTAAAACCAGCGGAATGATTATATTTAATGAGCATTCATTTACTAAAATCGGAAATAAGCCCCATAAAGAAATTCATCAAGCATATGGATGAAAAGAATTGGAAACATATACTCAAGAAAACTTGGAATGCTTTAAAATAGGGTATAAGGGGTTAAATAAAAGTCTGCAAATTCCCTTTGTAGTATAAACTGCAAGTAGAAAATGAGTTAATTTTTGAAGCTGTAAAAGAGATACAATTGTGGAAAAAATTGCAACACCAAAAAAAGTACATTAATAAACTTCAAGAATACATTTGGTGAGATAACATATTTAAGTGATTAACATTGCAAGATCGCAGGGGAATGTAAGCGCGAGATAAGTCATTTCAAATGCAAAATTCTGGTAGATTAATAGACGGTGTAACCGCCAGAATGCTGAATACAAGTACACAAATGTGCATTCAATGTGCTGGATGTCAGTTTTTGGGATGGAGTTCCACGCCTGTTGCACTTGGTTGGTCATTACAGGGACGGTTAACTCTAGTTCTGGATGACGCTGGAGCTGTGGTCCCATGATGTCCCGTACGTGCTCGATTAGAGACAGATCTGGTGACTGAGCAGGCCAAGGTAACATGTGGACACTCCGCAGAGCATGCTGGGTTGCAACAGCGGTATGTGACCGAGCGTTATCCTACTGTAAAACACCCCCTAGAATGTTGTTCTTGAACTGCAGCACAGTAGGTCGAATAACCATACTGACATGCCAATCTGCACACAGGGTGCGTGGGATAAACACGAGAGTGCCCCTACTGTCATACGAAATAACACCCGAGACCAGGTAGGCCAGTTGCCTAGCTCGCAGACAAGTTGACCGCAGGCCCCCAACTGCCCTTCTTCTAAGCAACACACATGACAGACAAAACTTGCATCAGAAAACACAACACACCTCCAACCTGCCCTCCAATGAGCTCTCGCTTGACACCTCTGACGTCGCAGTTGGCGATGTTTTGTATTCTGTGAAATGCACGCCACAGAGCGTGTGGCTCAGAGCTGTCCTTGAAGTAACCGATTTCCAGCACTTCGTTGTGTCACTGTCGTGCCACCTGCTGCTCATACTGCTGCTACAGATGCAGTACGATGCGCTAGAGCCATACGCAGAACATGATAATCTCCTTTCTCGGTACTGTCACGTGGCCGTTCGCAGCCCGGTCTTTTCGCGACCATAAATTCTTGTGACCACCTTTGCCAACAATAATTGACAGTGGCCATATTCCTGCAAAGCCTTTTTTAAAAAGGCAGACGGAACATTCAGCTTCTAACAGCCCTATTACACGAGGCCGATCAAACTGATTGAGACGTTCATAATGGCGTCTTTGGCGCCTTAAAGGCTTTCGTGACTAACATCAACTTCCTACACGATCAAGCTCAAAGGTAACTTCCGCGCGCGATCGTTAAAGCGTGTATTTAAAGGAAATCTGATTTTCATCCACATAGTGGCGCAACTAGCTTTAATCTGACTGGTGCTGAAATTTTTTCCGGCAGTGTAGTTTCTGGGTAAGAGCTAAATACGAGTTAGAAAGTAGGGATATACTTTCTTTGATTTTATTAAATTACTGGCCGCAAAAAGTTAGAAGATCCAGATGTAAGTGGAAAATTAAGCTGGATGTTATTAAAGCTACAGCAAACAAACATAAACAAAACTAGTTTCCTGCACGTAAATGTATATGCAACAATTAATAAAGATTTTGCACAAGGACATCGGTTTTCTTATTTGATTCCTTGCCAAAAATTTTGTTTTCAGTGTCTTTTGATGGCGATGTAGTGAAGTAGCTGTATGTGGGTAGCTGGCCGACCTTGAAAATTGGTGAAAACACAGCATGACCCCATATTTCTAGATTTCCGGAAAGCACTTGACGCGGCACCCCATTGCAAGGTGTTAACGAATGTACGAGTATATTGAATAGGTTCCCAGATGCGTGAGTGGCTCCAAGATTTCTTAAGTTATAGAACGCAATATCTTATCCTCAACAGCGAGTGTTCATCAAACACGAGGGTACCGTCAAGAGTGCCCCAAGGAAGTGTGACAGAACCGTTATTATTCTCTATATAAGTAAATGATTTGGTAGACAGGTTCGGCAGCACAGCAATCTGCAGTAGTATGCTGATCATACTGTGGTGTACGGTAAGGTCCCGTAGTTGAAGGGTTGTGTGATGATACAAGATGACTTAGACAAAATCTCGGGTTAGTGTGATGAATGGCAGATAGCTCTAAATGTAGAAAAATGTAAGTTAATTCGGTTGAGAAAGAAAAACAAACCCCTAATGTTTGGATACATTAATAGTGTCCTGTTTCACACAGTCATATCATTTAGACACCTGGGCGTAAAGCTGTAAAGCGAAATGAAATGGGACGAGCATGTGAAGGTCCTGGCAGCGAAGGCGGATGGTCGATTTCGGTTTATTGGGTGAATTTTGGGAAAGTGAGGTTCACCTGTATAGGAGACTGCATATACGACGCTAGTGCGATCTATTCTTGTGTACTGCTGAAGTGTTTGAGATTCGTACCAGGTCGGATTAGCAGAAAACGTCGAAGAAATTCAGAGGTGTGTTACTAGGTCTGTTACTGGTATGTTCGAATAACATGAAAGTCTTAGGGAGATGCTTTGGGACCTCAAACGAGAATCTCTGAAGGAAAGGCGACATTCCTTCAGCTGAACATTATTGAGAAAATTTAGAGACTTATCTGAAAACTAAAGATTTTTGCATACAGCAACATATGGAAGCATGTGCGTGTGAGATTAAACTAAATAAAGGTACTTTTATACTTGTAGCTGTGTATAGGTCCGCGTTGGGAAATTTTCAGCTATTTTTGAAAAACTTTAAATCTTTGTGGTGCTATCTGTCAGACAGAAGGAAGCCAAATAATGTTTGTGGGGATATCAATGTAGAATTTTCTGAAAGAGTCCGATAGAAAGCTTGACCTTGAAGTATTACTTGGGTGGTACAGGAAAGCAGCACACTGATAGATAATGTTTTTATAGACGAAGATCAATTTAATCCATTGAAAACTTTTCCTGTTAAGAACGTCTGTCCGATCATCATGCACAGATAGTTGCAGTATATGACGTAACTCCATACAGTAATGCAAAACATGCTCCAAAATAGTGCATTGAATTAATGGTTTAACAACTGAAAATTTTACAGGAAGCTTGCAATAGTTAGACTGGGATGAGGTGTACAGGGAACCTGATGCCAATTTAACCTATTTCATGATACCTTTGTGAGTATATTTGAAAACAGCTTCCCCAAGAGAACAGTGAAATATAATTGTAAGAAACCATCTAAATGCCACGGCTTACTAAAGGGATAAAAATATCTTGTAAACAGAAAAGGGAAATGTATGAATGCAGAGGCTCGCGGCGATAGGATTGAATAAAATTTTCTCGGGTTTCCAACCGCGTCATTTGCTTAAAACTACACAAGCTCTCGGCCAAGCACTCCTTGGCCATTGTCAAGTGTTATGACTGCCAGTGGGCTGTTGGTGCGCCCTTATATATGCTAGCTGCGGGCTGTGACGTCGCTGGTGACCATGACATTGCCATATATGGGCATGTTTTGAGTCGGCGTTCGATGTGCCCTCTTCAACCACGCGATCGCTGTTTGTGGTAATTTTTATTTCAATAGCTTCCTTTACTAAACTATCCCAGAAGCCATTGGTGCGAGCCACGACAGAGGTATCGTCAAATGTATCTTATAGCTAAGAGGAGTAACGATTGAGAAATGGTGAAGCATTACAGAAACTACTGCGCTGTATTAAGAAAATTTATTAAAAGTCCAGAAGTATGTGCATTATTTCTGAGATTAGCACATCTGATAATAAATTTAAAACTATTTGGAATATTGCTACAAGGGAAACAGTGCAACTGAGAGTGCAGGAAGACTGTATTTCTACCAACCTCAATGAAAAGTTTGTTAACAAGAACTAAGAAGTAGAAAACGTTTTTAATAAACTTTTTTAAGTGTTGTGGAGAAAGTAGAATGTGGCTATTCATAAGGAAAAGCAAGACAGTGTATGTAAGAGGCAATACCTATGCAATTTGATAAAACTGAAATTCAACCAACTTCTCCTACTGAAATTAGGAAAAGAATATATTCACTCAAAAGGAAAGCTCACATGGTATTGATGGCATATCCAACAGAGTACTGAAAGCATGCTTCCACCAGCTATAAAGGATTCTCAGCCACATATGCAGTGGCTCATGGACACATGGAATTTCTCCAGATGGACTGAAATATGCTATTGTTAAACCATTGGATAAAAAAGGGGATAGGTCTGATGCTAACAACTACTGCCCAGTCTCACTTCTGACAGCTTTATCCGAAATTCTTGAAAAAGTAATATATTTGAGACTATCATCACACAAGCGTAAAAATGAAGTAATGACAGAATGTCAATTTGGTTTTCAGAAAGGCTTCTTAACAGAAAATGCTAATTATGCTTTCACTTAGCCAATGTTAAATGCTCTGAATAACTGAACATCACCCATTGGGATATTTTGTGATCTCTCACAGGCTTCTTATTGTATGACTCATGAAATTCTGCTAGATAAGTTTGAGTATTGTGGTATGAGTGGGACAGTGCACAAATGGTTTAATTCATATTTAATTGGAAGAATGCAAAATATCGAAATTAACAGTACAGATAGTCTGTAAAAACCAGCAGACCCCTCTAACTGAGGTGGTGTCAAGAATGGTGTCCCATATGGTCCAGTCTATGGTCTCTTATTGTTCTCGATATATATTAATGAATTGCCACTCTATATTCATGAAAACACAGAGCTACTTCTGTTTGCTAATGACACAAGTATAGTTATCAAACCCAAAAAACAACAATCTGCAGAGGAAATTGTAAATAATGTCTTTCAGAAAAATATTATGGTTGTCTGCAAATGGACGCTCACTAAATTTTGAGAAAACACAATATATAAAATTCAGTACAAGATATGGCATAACACCATTGATAAATATAGAATATCAACAGAAGTCTGTTGCTAAGGCAGAATATTCAGAATTTCTGGGTGTGGGCATTGACGAAAAATTGAAATGGAAGAAACACTTCAATGACCTGCTGAAACAATCAGGCTCAGCTACTTATGATATTAGGTTTATAGCTAATTTTGTTGATAAATATATCAGTAAATTAGCCTGCTATGCGTATTTTAATTCACTGCTTTCGTATGGCATCATATTTTTAATTAATTCATCATTAAGAGAAAATTATTCATTGTACAAAAGCATGTAATGAGAATAACAGCTGGAGCCTACCCAAACTCATCTTGCAGACATTTATTTAAGGAATTCGCAGTATCTTCACAATACATGTATTCACTTAGGAAATTTGATATTAATAACCCATCCCATTTGGAAAATAACAGCAAAGGATGATCTTTACTATTCTGGGTTAAATCTGAGTTTGGAACAGAAAGGGGTGAATTACGTTGCCACAAAAATCTTAGATCATTTGCCAAATAGCATTAAAAGTCTGATAGAGAGCCAACCAACATTTGAAAACAAATTAAAAGAATTTCTGAGTGATAATTCCTTCTACTCAGTAAATGTAAATTGTAATTGTAGCTTGACGTCACTACTATCTTTGTAACATGTTAATTGAAATTTTCTGTTCTGATTGACAAGAATGTACTCGCAGTCGCCAGGAAAATATGATTTATTATCATGAGCTCTAGTATGGTTAATAGATTTTGGTATATATATATATATATATATATATATATATATATATATATATATATATATATATATAATTTAGTTTGTTCATGGTTAAGAAATGTCCGTCACTCACAATTGCTCATGTAGTGGACCCTTAAGACACAATACATTTTAAACTCTGAATATCCCACGTCATAGGCAGAGAGTACGTAAATGTGCACAATCAACCAAGTGTGCATCTAATTTTCTTTGGAATGTAATCCTTTTTATAACAAATTTTACAATTTAATAT
The DNA here is from genome assembly GCF_021461395.2 of Schistocerca americana. NCBI lineage: Eukaryota > Metazoa > Arthropoda > Insecta > Orthoptera > Acrididae > Schistocerca > Schistocerca americana. The sequence goes on along the minus strand of NC_060124.1, from coordinate 60,094,624 downwards.
TTTTGAGCTTTCTCCTTTCCCATTCCCTTTCAAATGTATCACAAAGTAGAGGTGTGATTTGGCAGTCCAGAGACTTGCAGTACTCTGCTGTGGCTGAACAGTATTTTTACATAATATAGATAGGTTCCCATTATATATATATATATATATATATATATATATATATATATATATATATATATAATAAGGACTTGGAAGAGCAGTTGAATGGAATGGACAATGTCTTGAAGGGAGGATATAAGATGAACATCAACAAAAGCAAAACGAGGATAATGGAATGTAGTCGAATTAAGTCAGGTGATGCTGAGGGAATTAGATTAGGAAATGAGACACTTAAAGTAGTAAAGGAGTTGTGCTATTTTGGGAGCAAAGTAATTGATGATGGTCGAAGTAGAGAGGATATAAAATGTAGACTGGCAATGGCAAGGAACGCGTTTCTGAAGAAGATAAATCTGTTAACATCGAGTATAGATTTAAATGTCAGGAAGCCGTTTCTGAAAGTATTTGTATGGAGCGTAGCCATGTATGTAAGTGAAACATGGACGATAAATAGTTTGGACAAGAAGAGAATAGAAGCCTTTGAAATGTGGTGATACAGAAGAATGCTGAAGATTAGATGGGTAGATCACGTAACTAATGAGGAAATATTGGATAGCATTGGGGAGAAGAGGAGTTTGTGGCACAACTTGACAAGAAGAAGGGATCGGTTGTTAGGACATGTTCTGAGGCATCAAGGGATCACCAATTTAGTATTGGAGGGCAGCGTGGAGGGTAAAAATCGTAGAGGGAGACCAAGAGATGAACACACTAAACAGATTCAGAAGGATGTAGGCTGCGGTACATATTGGGAGATGAAGAAGCTTGCTCAGGATAGAGTAGCATGGAGAGCTGCATCAAACCAGTCTCAGGACTGAAGACCACAACAACAAATATATATATATATATATATATATATATATATATATATATATATATATATATATAGTGTGTTTGTGTAAATGTATGGAGAGAGACAGGGAGATGAAATTTACTACCAAGGCAGAACAGCATTTGAAATAAGGATTAATATATGTAAATGAGTAAAGCATTAAAACAAAGAAATTTACTGATGGGGTTACAGTGCATGACATTAGTAGGTGCGTGTGTCTGTGTTTGTGTGTGTGTGTGTGTGTGTGTGTGTGTGGGAGGGGGGGGTGGGGGTGGGGATGAGGGACTTGCACCTGCGTTCCTGTTTTTTTTTCTTTTTCATGAATAGCGCTGTGAGAAATTGCTGTGGATATTTCTGAACAATGGAGTTTGTAACAATATAAACTCCGATTAGTTAAGTTGCCAAAATTTTTTCGGATGTTTCCTGCTATCCATCATCTTTATTTTGCTGTAAAAGTTTCCCTTGCAGTCTATGATTTTTCAGTTTCCCACATTTACCATCTGCACTTTTCAAATGTACCACCATGTGGCATATTGATGACATCACACTTTAATGTAATTGACCTCAGATAATGTCACCAGGGTTCTTAATGAAGTTGAAAGTCATCGACGACTTTATAGCAAAACTACCTTCACCAGGGCATGAAACCAGGTTCTCTTGATCTGAACCAAGGGTTGAGGAGTTGGGCTGTGTCCTCACAGCATTCCTACTATTCATTATGAACAGAATTTTAAATGGTTAGAACGGAAGTATTTATTTTTCACTGGTTTCCTATTACTTGACTGTTGGCTGCTAATTCATTAGCACTTCTTTGAAATGTTAAAGCCATCCTACAACAGCAGGAACTTCTGTGACTGAATTTCCTGATTTCCATCTGTATCATCATGCGAGCCATCAAAGGCGACTGTCCGCATCAATGTAACGTCACCATTGGTGAGAGAAATTAACTACTTATTACCGTACACAAGAGATGTAGTTCATGTAGGAAGGAGCGCTGAAATGCAATTACTCCAAATTTTTTGAGTGAAAACTCTTAAAGCTTTTTAAATAAAATGAACTTTATTAACATTCTACATGTTTATTTATTCTTTATGTTTACCTAGTCATCTGATGATGAACATTGTCATTGTGGAATGTTTGATAGAGCCACAACCTTATATTTGCTTGCATCCCTCATCACTATCGAAGTAAAGTCCTTGAAGGTGTTGTTTAAGTTTTGGAAACAGTTGAATTTCGGTGGGGTCAGGGCGAGACTGTATGGAGGATGATCAGTGACACAAAACCTAAAGCGTCGGACTGTTCCAGATGTATCAGTTCTCGTGTGGGGTCTTGCATTGTTGCGCGAAAGGAGAAGGTTCTCCATGTGGATGAACTCTTCGAATTTGAAACTCGATTACGACATGCTGTTTCCATGCACAGACATATTTAGGTCAAAAATTTCACGTTACACGTAACAGTTCGGAGCTATGTAACGGCAGAGGGTTGCAACTTCCGTCAACGAAGCTCTAGTGTTGATCGAGTTATATGCATGAGACGTAATATCTCAACCACTATTGAAAACAATAAAAAATTCGGAGGCATTACATTCCAACACGCCATCACAGAATAGAAGAGGTTATAGCAAACATGGAGTAGCCAAAGCAGATAAAAACGTGTTTTCTACAGAAAGATAATAAAAACAGCCCAACCGACAGTCCAACAGCAAACCTCCCCACGTCCATTCTGCTGTAGGGACCAACAACGGAAGTTACCTGCTGCGTTATTATGCATTTTTATGATAACAGCGTATTTTACGGTTTTTTTTATGTGTGACGCAGGCACTGTGCCCCACGGAGTGCAGAAACAAGTACCGGAAAGACAGGCTCCAGCCGTAGATAATGCTGAGGCCTTACTGACACAGCAGTCTGAAGCGTTAAATGGTGAAATGGTTTTCAGAGACTTCTTTCAAAGGTCGTTCGTAGTTAGTTAGCTACGCACTACACAGATCATTTGAACGATTCTTTAATCGAAAGTGATGAGTAACGAGTAAGTTTACAGCATACGTATTTAGTTAATTCTTTAGTTTCGTGTTCCATGGGTCATTTTCCCTATGCAATAAATGGAAATGATTTCGGACGAGTCATTTTACATTCACATAGCAGATTAATTTGTACATATGTCTACATGCTGAACATTCGTAAATGTCTTTATTTGCTTATATTTTAAAGAAATACAGAGATGTTAGTTAGTAATTCCTAGGCACCGTCTTCTACACATTACAATAACAGAAAGTCTTGTACGGAATAGGAGTAACAGTCATGAAGAAACTTCTTCAGTTTCCAGAATGAAATTTCAACTCTGCAGCGGAGTGTGCACTGATATCAAACTTCCTGGAAGATTAAAACCGTGTTTCAGACCGAGAATCGTAGTCGGGACTTAAGCCTTTCGCAGGCATGTTCTCTACCAATTAAACTAACTAAGCAAAGGAAAAAGTCCCGAGTTCGTGTCTCGGTTCGGCACGCAATTTTGATCTGTCAGGAAGTTTCTTTTTCAGTTTGTTTCCAAATTTTACTTTGCTTTCTGTCAGACATTTTGTATCACTGGGTAAGTTACCAAAAATTTTAGTAGCAGCATTGCGCACTCTTTTTGTGCTCAACCTTAACGTGGAGAATGTATGTCACATTTTCTCCTGGTACATCATTTTTTCCTTTCGAACTGCAGTGGCTTATCAACAGTACAATTCATGAGGGAATAAAGATACAGTGACTCATTATTCAGATTGCCCAACTACTTAAACAGATATCTACAAGATAATCGTCGGTGAGTACCACATATTATTCCTAAAGCGCTTTTTGATCATTGAAGGCTTTCTTTCATAAAGATGGGTTAGCTCAGCACATTATAACATATGACACTATTGAATGAATATATGTCAACTTACTGGTTTCTCTCTCGCCAATATTTGGAATGTTTCAAAGTGCAAATGTGGCTGACATAATTTTTTTAGAAGTTCCAAACTGTGCTTTTCCCACTTTAAATTCTCGTCAGTATGGAAGCTTACACATTATTGTTGACATTAACGGACACATTTTTAGCCTTCCGCATGGAAGTACAGTTAAAAAGTAGGTTGTCCTACGTATTCTACGGCTACCACCTTTTAAAAAGATATTCGTCTATGGAATAGAAGGAGCCATTCAGTAGAAATGATTTTAGGTTAGATTTAAAACTAGGTCTGCTCGTATAGTTCGGTTAAAGCCTACACAACAGCTCCTAAAGTCCGATGACCGGGCCGAGCCAGATTCTTTGTTACTGGAGAAGGTGCTTGCATCGTACGTGAAGCAGCTTGTATGTACATTTTTTTCTCTTTTAGGTACAGATCAGAATTTCCGACATGACTATTATGTAATGTGCACACTTTTGAAGGCGTCCCCGGCATAAACTGAAATACTGACCTATTGCATGTAATTCCCAGCAGTGCTCTGATGGTGACTTCTATCGACTAGTTTTGGTACTGTTAAGTGTACTTTAATTACATTCCTGCAACTACCGCGACTAATCCTTTAATTCTGTTGATTGCATGTATGCATTACAGGGTATTACTTTAATTGATCATTCCAGTGGCAAATTGCTACATTTTAGTTCACTATTTCTTACCAAATAATGTAACTGACGCAAATTAGCTGAATGAATTGGACAGCCAATAAGCCCATCATCACACAAATTGTTTTCCTATAATGCTCTTAACAAAGGATATTAAAATTTGAATTAAATCGTTATAGCCGTTCGGTCGGGTCATTACGAAACACTGAAACAACTACAAAACAGACGATTTGACCCTCTTCAGACTGAAGAGCATTTTATTCAAATTTACTTCTGGTTATGAAAGCCTACGCAGTTTTCACGGGACACTACGATTCATTCGAAAGGTCATCTCACACTACATACAGAATTATCCAGCTGTTTTCCGCAAATAGTTCTGAATCCATTTTCGTAATTCTGTTTTCGCCCAAAGGAATTGAGAGAAACTTCTCACTAAACGATGGGCAGTCTTATTCCTTATATATATTAACTAGAAAAATACCGGTACCAACTTCCTAAGGTAAGGACAGTAGATCCTTTCTTCCAAGAATTATCTTTAGCAATGAAATGACCTTCCAAATCAGGGAAAGCTATAAGAAACCTGTATTACTGTGCCACCGAGAATCCGCAGTGACTTAGGCAGCTTCAAAATTAGTCGCAGTGAAGTGCGAAGGAGTGATGTTGAAAGTTTAATGTGGGATTGTTGTAAACAATTGACTGTTCTTCCTTACACCATGGAAGGAAACTTAACGGTTGAGACACGCGCAGGCAGATCTCCTCCACTTGAAGTACGTAGACATACGGATGAGCGCCCTGATCACTACTCGATTGTGGCTGCGAAGGTACTCACCCATCCCTGATCGCTGGACAGAACGTGACGACATTATCCGGTGGCATGCACGTTCGCCTGATTTGACGCCTCTGGACTATTTTTCCTTGGGTAAACTCAAAGATGAAGCAAGTGCACGAGATGCGACGATCCAATGGAATTTAAAACATCACATTGTAGCAGTATCTGCAGTGGTACGGAAGGTAGGTTATACTGTTCTGTTGTAAGGTGCAGGTTAGCACACGAGCTTTGTCAGGCCTTTATGTGTTACACCACTTAATACGATTAAAGGTGGTTACCCTAGTTCTAGCAAGGTGACCACTATTAATTCAAGCTACTGAATATCTGTACGGAGTCCAGGTTCACACTGTTTATTACGAAATCAAATACAGGCAATACTTAATTCTCTATTCTTGGGAGCGTTTCTACTTCTAGAATGCCATTTCAGAACTATGAGTCTGGATCAAAGACCTAATCCTGTTGGTAGACACTTCGAAGACTTTCTAAGCCCAACTTCGAAGCGATGGACTGGTGGGCGATCTGCGACAGACGAATACAGTTTGGAGCCAGTTGTCCGCTCTCAGTCATCGTAACTAGAATGCTCCGTCGGCTCTAGACGTTTAGCCGCCAACAGATTGTCCAGTTGACTACGCTTTTCAGGCCGTGTAGCCTCCATATACACTCGGCAGGCATAACGATATCGTGCAACGCTGTATTTCCGCCCACGTGACAGGCGGTGCAAATTGGTGCTGCAAAGGTGTCGCCCTGTGTAGGCCTCGCCGGAACTGTCGCTTCAACCGCACGTCGTCTCGCCGCAGAACGCCTACTGAGCAGGCAACCCGAATTACACTGCCTGTATAACATAAAGCTTCGGTTTCCCGAGGCCTACAGCAGAACGAATTCTTCATTCTGTGCAGAAGTCCTTGCACCACTGACAGCAAACGTGTTTTATTGTAGACGAAGGGCATTTCGAACTCTTCATGACATCAATGCCATTTTAAGGTCTGTTTAAGGATGACATAGACAAAATTTCTAGTGGGTGTGGTGGATGGTACCGTACTGTAAATGTAGAAAACTGTAAGTTAATGTAGATGAATAGGGAAAACTAATTCTTACTGTCTGAATACAGCGCTTCTTGACATAGTTACGTCGATTAAATATCTAGCCGTGGCGTGGGAAACACTTTGAAATGAAATGAGCACGTAAGGACGGTAGTAGGAAAGGCCAATGGTCGACTTCGATCCATTGGGACAATTTTAGGGCATTATGGTTCACCTGTAAAGAGAACTTCCTGTAGGATACTAGTCCTAACCGTTCTCGAATACTGCTCGAGCATTTGCAATATTCAACTGACCGGATTACAGCAAGATGTCGAAGGAATTCAAATGCGTGCTGCTACATTTTTTACCGGTATTTTCAGGCAAAACGCAAATATTACAGAGACACATTCTGAATGCGAGTGGCAATTCCTGGAGGAAGGAAGGTGTTCTTTTCTCGAAACACTATTGAGGGAAATTAGAGAACCGGCATCTGAAATTGTATGCACAACGGGTCTACAGCTGTCAACGTACATTTTACGTAAGGATCACGAACATAGGAGGAATTACATTTCGTACAAAGGTGAAGAGAGAGTAATTTTTCCCTCACTCTGTTTGCCAGTGGATCAGCAAAGGAAATGACTAATAGTGGTACAAGGTACCCTCCACCACACACACACCATACAGTGGATAGTGAAATATATATGCAGATGTAGATGGTAGAACCTACACTTTTTAATATTCTTTTTATTACTGTTGCTGAAGTAACAATAAAATGCTGGTGTGAATCTTCACATTAAACTCATGATGCGAAGTTATTATTTAACAGTTTTTATGTCTTAGTTCCTTGTTTTGATATTCCATTAAATTTTTTACGTGAACCCTTCTCTCAAGATGCTGGCAGAAACAACAGCAGATCCGTTACCAGGTGAACCGTCTTTAGATGTTATGTCTTTTGCATTCTAGTTGAGATGGTGGTCCAACCTATAACAATCCGCGAGTTATTGCAACTTTCTGGGTTAACCGAAGTTTGCGATACCACCTTCTTTTTTTTCCCCCGTATTGTTTATTACGATTTTTGGCTAAAAAGTATAAAAATCGTATTTGACACATAAATATGTACTGCACTGATGCATTTAAGAAATGTTTATACCATTCCAGATTTGTCCGTATTGTAATAACGTTTCTGCTTTTTTCTGTGCTATGAAAATAAGTTATTTTATAAATTTCACTTTATAAAGGCCTACAGCTACATCATAGATTCAAAAGAGTATGTCCGTATGCAAAACGTAGTCCTGTTTTTGATTTTTCTTGATATTATTCATAAAAAATGCCATCTGTATATGATTATTTTTCAAAATTAATTTACTTGATTTATAACAAAACTTTATTGTTCACTAAATGAAAAATTACTTTTTATTCGAGACTCGTAATAAACTGCTGAAGTAACTTACCATGACGTAAAAGCTAAACGTTAGCAAGCCTTGTGACGTAGCATATATTGAAAATTATTGAATTTCCTTTCACAGCTACATAAATACGTTTTGTTTCTGTTATATTTCGGAGAATTTTGCAGTCCTGAAAAACATAATTTCATTTAAATCGCTGCTTTTCCTAAAAGCAGAAACTGTATTATTTGCCAGTTTGATACACAGGAGCTTCCAGAAGCTTCTAGGAATGACAATCTTGTTTATACCTTGAGATTCGCGCCAAAGCACATTCTTCGGTTCACCACTACAATTTGCCACTTTAGACACTTCTTTGTGAGAACTCAGTGTGTACTCTGTACGTGCTATCTGTTTAGTTACTCTGAAAAATTGCGTATATAAATATTTTAGTTTTCTATTAAAACCGCTTTACTTGTAATGTGATCTATGGTGCTTCGTAATAATCTTCAGATGAGAAAACTTCAAAATAAAGGATGTCAGATTTAAAAATCAGCATTTGGCCACATTGTTACTGAATAGAAAAACCCTGGATGGTGTGAAGATAAGTATTTTATTTTTCGCCAGTCCCTCGACACTGATGCCATGGAGAAGGTAAGTACGTTTAACGTCTTTTCTTGGAACATTGAAATACACATTGCAAAAACAGTGATGTTCACTAGAAACACACGAATTATGTATTAGCATCATGCCATTAGGAAGGGGGGGGGGGAATATTATAAACCACATGTAGTGAAGTGTGATTGCGAGTAGTTTAATTTGTAAGTTCTTTCCACTTTTCCGATTTTGTGAGTTGACTGTGTTAGCAGTGAGTTGACTGTGTTAGCAGCTCAAGCTGGAATGTCCCCTCAGCTTGGTGCGACTTTTCCGTTCAACTACGCGAACTACCGCTTAAGACAACGATCGTTTTTATGTTAAAAACAGACAAACCGTTTCTAAATATTTTTGTTACTCGTAAACTGCTAATCGTATTTTTAAGAAATAAACACCTCAGAATTAAAATCTCATACAACTATGATGCTAGAGCAGAAATTACTATGGTTTAAATAGCAAAAGCGAGTTGATATGATGTCGCTGTAATTAATATAGTAGTGAAAAGAGAGTGTACGTCACTTAGTGAAGACTTTTTCGCACGTAATTCAGGTAAAAACGGAATTACTGATTCTCAAATTGTTCAGTAAATATCTGAGGTGAACAGATTAGCTGAATCACTCGCAATAAATCTTGTGTTAGCTTCAGTATAGTTGCAAGCGATACATAGGATAACTAGTACCCTAGACACAGCTGTTGTCTTCGCTTTCGGTGTGGGTACTTTATGCTGTTACCCAGTTACATGTGACAATTCAAAGTTTCTTGCACTCAGATCCTAGTATGCCACTGTGATGATCTCTACTAACACAACGTACATTTGAAAATGTCTTCACGAACGAAACTGCTCATTAAAGGAAACAACATGAGGTGAAGAATTCTTAATCCAGTGAATTGAAGTGTCGTAGAATGTTATCATTCAGAGCAGTAATGCGGTTTTTTGAAAGGAAGATATGCTGATAACGCTGTTAACCATGTGCTAGGAATCGTAGTTGATTTGTCGAAGAAGCATATCATTAACTTAGTTTTCCAGTTAATTTTCCCTGTCGACCAGCAGGAAGGAAGTGTTGTTGGGAAATTTACGTCCCCCCTTTTACTGTTTTGACACCGAATTTTTTTTCCATTACAACATTGGGGGTGAGAATGACCTAAGATGACTAAGTAAATTTACTTTTTATATCACGTCACGGAAGTTAAAGTACGCTGAAACCGCTCGTGTATACAATAAAGATTGTCAGTACAGCAATACTGCTGTTTCTTTGTTTTACAAAATGGTTACTTTAATGATAAATACATCATGGGCCTTCAACGATTTCTAGTGTCCTGTGATGTGTCCGCTAATGATACAACTTTGGCTACTGCACGTCTTCTAAAATATACTACAAAAATATTATCCAAAGTTGTTGGTGGAATGGACAACGGCACATCAGGTGATCGAAAATAATGCCAAAGACTGCCCACCGACACCGTCTGTGGGGTCCTATTTTGGGAGTAGTCTCTAACACCACTCGTAGAAAACTATAAATAGTACTGTCGAATTTGGAGTAGTGGTTTTCAATGCGCAGGGTGCCTGTCAAAATATGTGGTAGTAACTGGATTCATTGTCCTAAAAGGGATGTTGAAACTAGGAGAGGAACCGAAGAATATAGCTAGAAAACACACTCGTCAAAAGAAAAACATGGAAACTGAGCTTAGGATGTAAAAAGATCTGAAGATCGGGAAATGACGCAACCTCTCAGACAATGGTGCCCCAAGTCAGCCCCCACGCTTGTTACTGTAGTTGCGGTAGTAAACTGAATTTTTGGGTGACAGCCTGCCAAACACTATGTACGAATCAGAGCTCTGGATAGACAACGTAAAGCGTTAAGGTGTTACGGGGTTCACGGATCAAGAAAGAGATGGTCAAACTAACCGTTACTCTAGAATTATTTTATGGTGAAAACTTTTGTCAAGTGAGTGTCGTTCTATGATGCTATAATTTTGGGGAGCACAATCTCTCAACTTTTTCATTGAGACTGCTTCTTCCAATCTACTCCTCTAAATTTTCATAATGTTCATGGCAACTAGTAGGGTCTTTAAAAGACACTTTATGTAGTCGCTTTCCGTGCTTTTATTGCATAATATTAATATGTACAGGTGAGGCGTTGTACTTCATAAGTCGCCAAGCTTGGATCGTGTTACGCTTGGGATCGCAAGCCCTGGATAATACTTTTTTGGTGAAGAAGCACATAACCACTAACTCTGCTCCATTTGCGTTACGGGGGGCGTTCAATAAGCAGTGCAAAAAATTTTAATTTTTTTCTTCTGAAATCAAGTTGGTTTGTTCGGGATTTCTATGTCTTCAATGTGACGGCCTTACGCCGCCGTATTGGCAGGCCTATTTGCCTACATGGTTGCAGTCTAATGCTCAGCGTTGGAGCCATCGTCTTGCTCCATCTATAGCCTATCATTCACGTAATGCTAACAGCTTAGCACATACGCCATAGGACCAAGCAGATGGAAATCGGAACTTGCGAAACTTGGGCTGTGGGGTGCATGAAGAAGAACGGTCCAATGAAGTTCCTCTCAGGTGCGCCAACTTGGGTGAGAACTTACGTTGTCGTTGAGACTGAGAAATTAGTTTTCATTTTTGTGGTGACTGACACACTGAAGTGACTTCTTTAGTTCCCCGAAGATAGCACAATACACTTCAGAGTTGATCTTTGCACAATGAGGTAGGTCATCAAACAGAATAACCCCTCAGAGTCTCAGAAGATTGTTCCCTCACTTTACCGGATGAAGTTGCGGCTTCGAACATTTTCTTTGGACATGGTGTCATTCCAACAGAGCCATCCAGTTGAACAGCGAGGTACACACATTATAATATGGCAGTCATAGCTGTGTGCGGCCGGCCGGCGTGCGGGAGATCAGACTGATTTGAGCCATCTTGTTGGAATGATGACAGACGTCTCGACCAACGACTGACCATGCTTTTGTTCACTTCCAGGCCTCCGTAAACTCTCTGCAGGCGCCTATGAATAACTGTGGTACTGTGGTTTCCCGCCAAAAGAAACTCGACAGCTCTTTGCTTGTAACGCAGCTCCGTTACAAATGTCATTCTGAAAGCTACGTCACCACCTTTCGAAACTCTATGAAACTACAGTGGCTGAAGCTGGAGTATTTCATGATGTCCCGCATAATGCATTTTTTCAACCGGAGCTATCTGTGAAAAGAAAAGTATTGCATTACTTATTGAACGATCGTCGTGCATTTAGACATTGATACGGGTTTGCGTAATCCAATCGTATATAAATGTTGCTTTAGTAAACCAGCATATTTGATTTTTTTTTTAATTATTTGTTTCTCTTTTACCATAATCGTGCTGCGTTCTCACTATAGCTGATTTCTCACTTTGCTTCAGAAGTGTGCGAGGCACACGCCATTTACAGTCCTTCATGCTTCGCCAGTATGGATTTCCCTATAATAACTCATTACTACGAAAAGTCTCACTGTACACATACGACTTTCATCTAAAATGAGTAAGATCTTTTGCATTTCTCCAAAGTAGCTTTCAAGTACAGTCGGTTACATTAACTTGCACACTAGCATCTAAATGGCAACGGTCATAAGTGAATGAGAGAATATTTTGAGAGAGGACAAGTTAATCTCTCACCTATTTTTCGCATGCAGAAAATTATCAAAGATTTTGTTACAACCTTACGCACCTTGAGCGAGACTCAGGAAAGTTAACGGTTTGAGCATATGTTGATGGAGCCAGGTAGGGCGCTAAAAGCATGAGGTATTGCTATGGTTCTTAGTTCGTAGAAACGGCATGTTGGAAATTGAAAGCACTTGGCGGCGAGCCCATCCCTCAGTAAATCTTGCCAGACAGCCCCACAGCCATACAGGGCGGTCAGAACAGCCCCTTGTCAAGACAGGTCTCCAGTAGGACAATGCCACTATACCTGCATTGGCGCCAGCTGAAGTCTGGGCTGGGAGCGACGAACTGAAGGGATACATCTACACAGCTGAGTCGTATACCAGGCATTGCGTTCAGAGGAACGCGTAATAAAACTTCACAAGTTTTAGTGTTTGCCGATACTGCAAGTAGGCCTGTGACCCACTTCCATTGGCTACCTCGGTTGTATAAGAAACTCTGGCATCTGAGAAACGTTTAGAGATAGAATCTTTATTACACATCATAGCTAGGACTAACATGCTCCAAGGCACAGGCGATTTAGATAAAAATCTTTAAGACTGTAGCCGGCCGGAGTGGTCGAGCAGTTATAGGCGCTACAGTCTGGAACCGCGTGACCGCTACGGTCGCAAGTTCGAATCTTGCCTCGGGCATGGATGTGTGTGACGTCCTTAGGTTAGTTAGGTTTAATTAGTTTTAAGTTCTAGGGGATTCATGACCAAAGAAGTTAAGTCCCATAGTGCTAGGAGCCATTTGAACCATTTTTAAGACTGTATCTGTTTGCTTGTTGCCGCGGAAAGCGACGCGACATCGGAGAAAAACATCTTCCCCCTCCACGAAAACTTAAAAAAGCCAGTAACTGGCCATTTCTTTTTTTATTCGAGAGACACAGTTTTCTTAACTCTTGCGCTTGATCAATATGAGATTGTGCTGTCGTGTAGGTGGGGAGATTTAGCGCCACCAAAGCCCTGTGGTGGGTCAATGTGGGGTGAAGGAGGTGTCGTTCGTGCACTTGGCGGAAAAACGGAATCTTTTTATCTGGAGAGGTGCGAGGCACTCGGGTTCTGGACTTCGGTCTGGGAGTGTTCTTCTCGTCAAAGCTCTGGCTTGTGTGCTTGGTGCTTGGGACCTGTCCTGAAACTGACTTCATTTGCAAGTAGTTTAGACTGGGGAGCCTGTAGTGAAGTTCTTTCTGTACCGACAGCGTGACTTCAAACATCTCGGACTACTCGTTTGCCGAGGGCACACATTCTTTTTTGGTTTACCAGTCTTGGCGTTTGGTATCCTTGTGTGCTCCGTCGTATAAGTGAGCCACTTTGGTCCTTGATACGACCAGCGAACAGGTATGTCACACACTGAAATTTCAGAGCTCTGGTAGAGAGTAAATGGCGATCCGTCTGCCTGAATGCTAGACCGGACCGTGAGATTTTGCATTCTTTCGTGGCTGCGATCGATTCACAGGTGCTGCTTTACGCCTCGCCTAATCCACACACATCTCGCCTGCTGCAAGTTACATCGCTGCACAAAGCAAACAGGGTAATACACTGCTGCTCTGGCCTTGTCAGGGCGTACAGTTCTCAGTCGCCAATTGCTCTCAGCTGCAAGTATATAGACTTCTGTACATTATCAATCAAAGTCTGCTGAGCATCAGATCAATTCAGATTGCGTTATCCACATCTTAAAGGCTAGTGTGCTTGATTCGCTTCTGCCATCCAGGTTCTTTGTCCAGTGTTCTCTTAAGGGGCTCCGGAACGCCCTATACTTGCAATGTTAAAATAACGCTTATGAAGTACATCTTTCCTCACAAAGTATTTGAGGTAGGAAGTTGAACTTTTTACAGATTATTTATTGGAATATGGGCTACAACTTAACACAGGGATTTTACAAAATTTTAGTTCAGTTATTAAAGATGATTTTTTTTAATTGTAATGAAAATTCACAAAATTTTTTTTGCAATTTTTTATTTATATGTTCAAAAATATACAGTTTTTTGGAAAAAGGCTGTGTTAATTTATGCAGAAGGTACTGCGTAACATTTACTGAAAGTTTGAAACAAATATGTTTGGAAGATCCTTAGAAAACATGTAATTAGTATGAGAAAATAATAGTTTTGGGAATCGAGCGACAAAGATTGGATTAACTTTTTAGTGCATTCCAGGTCCATAGGATGGATTATCTTCATCCTCTGCAAACTCCTCCTCCAGCTTCCTCTTGTTTCTCCTCCTGTTTACTCTTGCTTGTATTTCTAGACTCTTTACAGCCCTGTCTGCAGCCCAAAGGCGTTCCTTGTCTAAAGCAAGCATCGCTCGTTGTTGTGTTCGTAGATTTTGCTACCATTTTCTTCAGTTGCAGTTACTGCAACACTGTTCCAAAAGGTGGTCATGTATGAACACTTATCACATTTCAGTTGTATTTCACTAGCAAGTCCCACGTGCTTTATTATGGAGAGTTCCAGACCAACTTCACTACAATGAATACATCTTACACAGTTCGAAAAAATTCCTTTGAGAACCGACATATCAAATATTTCATTCACATCCGATTCGCCCATAAAACATTCATAGTTTTCACTCATTGAACCAAGCTTCTTCTGTGAAGTATTTTCTTTCCCACTTTGACTGCTATGGGCAGGTGTACTTCAGAGGTTAGGTTCACTCACTTGGTTATCGTCTTTATTGTTTACAGTAATAACACATACCTTTGGCTTTCCAACATTTCTCCTTTTCTTAAAAGCCTTCAGAGGTTTTCTAATAACTTTACTTTTACTCATTATTATACTTCAACAAAACAGAGACTCAATAAACAGAATTAATTACGAATATTCTCGAGATAACGACAGAGTAGATAAACATGAAACAATCGACAATCACACCAGCGATATATATTGAACCATCACAGGTTAGCCACAACACATACTTTATCTCACATCACTAAAATGTACCTGATGAACACGGACGTTAATAATAACACCATTTGACAGCAGTTTAACAGCGCCACAGTGGGTCACGCCCATGTAGAACACATTTTAAAAAAATTTAAAAATAGTTGTAGTCTTCGGAATTGAATAAATTATATATCTATTAAAAGGTAATAGTCTCCAGATTCAGAAAACGCAAAAAAGTAAAAATTGAACTTTTCATGATTTTGAGCCTTTCCGGAGCCCCTTAACCCAACGGTTAGTTGTTTACTGCATTCAATCAATAACTATAATTTATGTCTGTTTTGCCACCCAGGACCTTTGTCCAGCGTTCTCTCAACCAAACAGTTAGTTGTTTACTGTATTCAATCAATAACTATAATTTACGTCTATTTTTCTGTTAAAGAATAAAAATTGTTGGTAAATTTTACTACATTCTCAACCATTTTATATAGTCAGCACCACGGGTTAAGTTCCATTGTGGCGTCCCATGCCAGCATAGCTTTTACTGTGGCGTCCCATTATTCCTAATACAACAACCGAACAATTGCTACGGAACACGCTATCAGTAACAGTAAAATGAAATGTAGAGTGTGGGACGCTTTAACAGCAGCGAAGCTCATTAAAGAGCGGAAGTTAATTTTCTGGAATTATTGCTTATCAGCAGTAAAATCTCCATAAGAATAACATTGACGGAAGTGAATTTTCCAGCAAAAAATAGACAAGTATAATAATAGTCGGAGAAGAATTGTAAGTCCAACAATATTATTACTTGTCCTGTGTTGCCTGGAAAATTCACTTCTGCCAATGTTATTCTTATGGAGATTAAACTGCTGATAACCAATAATTCCAGAAAATTAACTTCCGCTTTTTAATGAGCGCTGAAAAGGACTTCCGCTCTCTGACCCTGCATTGCATCACGGGGCCTAGTATTGTTGTGTGCGTTCACCGTATGCCGCTGTGTAAGGCGGGTGACCTTGAGCGGGACTTAGCCGCAGAACGAGGCTGAGGCGCTCGATTCAAATGGGCTAGGCAACACGCTCCAGTATTATTACTTGTCCTGTGTTGCTGGAAAATTCACTTCCGCCAATGTTATTCTTATGGAGATTAAACTGCTGATAACCAATAATTCCAGAAAATTAACTTTGACGAAGAGTGTTGTGGAACCGATTAGTGTGACACTCCGCGTGATGCTGCAACATGCCAGCAATACATCATTATAAAAGTAGATCACTTGGATGGTTCGAAGCCGCTCGAAGCATCACTACTAAGGCCACAGTAATTGATGTGTCCAAAAGTGTCATCATGCCATTAAAAAAGGCCGCTGTAGGTGGAAATGCTATGCGAAAACACCCTATTTCTACCACGCCGTCGACGAGAAAGGTTTCGTTGCCGTAGGGATCATGTTGGTTGGAGTCAGCAATAGTGGAGTAATGTTTTCCTGCAAATACCGCCTAACTGTGGAGAATGATTCTGGCCATCAGTTAAGTGTGGAGGGAGAGATATTTCAGAAAGATTATTGTGGATCATGTCCGCGTGTTTACGCGTACGATAGGTCTCGATTTCATGTTTACGAAAGGCAGATCTATCCCCACGCGATCGCTGAGGTCTCACACACACTAGAAATGGCAATATTGACTGTATGGAAAGGCCTTCGTACTACCTGCACGTAAAACCTATGGAACATGCCTAAGATGCTCTTGACGGACGTGTTTCTCAGAGAAGCCCCCCCGTCCCCAGTCCATGATAGAACTGAAGACCAGCTTGGGAGAGGGGTGAGACGGTTTGGTGGCCACCATTATTAACAAGTGCAAAGTGTGCAATGGTGCTGCAAGGAAAGTTTATTTCTAACAGAGAGCCCGATATCGATCGTTATGTTTGGACTCCGAGCTTTGTCAAATATGAATGTTATTTATGTTTCTCATCCTGCTTCCCCAACGTGCTGAAACGTGCACCATTTCTTGTTATAAATATACATACTTCGTTTCATGTCGTCCATGGTTGCCTGTGATTATTTCTGTATTTCTGTCGAAAAATGTCTCTTTTCCTTAGCAATTGTCAGACATTGTATAACACCTAGGGGCAATTAGGACCGGCAACATTACAGGTAAAAGAGAGACCGGTAGAACTGTTATTAGAGTCTTTCTTAAGATTTAATGTATTGTCTAAAGGAAGTATGTGACATAAATATCCGAACAAATATTTGTTGTGCCCAGATTGCCACATTCAGATTACTGATTTTGGAAATATTTTTTTCCAGACAATAACCCACAAGTAGTTTCTTCATTGTCAACAAACATTGCATAAAGCGTACCGAACATTGTGAAAAGTGATACGAAATATGTCAATAATCTATACATATATCTTGCCGTCACATGGTGAAAGAGACTCACCCCTGCTGATTGAGGACGAAGCTATCTCGCTTCTCATCAGATAGTTTGACACTGCAGGCTCTGTTACTAGATTAATTCCGAAGTGCTAATTTCTAAGGCTACGTATTCTAATCATTACTTAAGATATTTATACAAAAATCATTCACCAAGGAACTTCCTGTTTTTTTTTCTGTCTGTCACATACTTCTAGGCAATGAATATGCTAATGCATGAAGCCCTGACAATCTAGGCCCAAGCTTTCAGGTCCAAAGTAGCAGCATATCAGCTGTAAGCAGTTTCAGCTTTGGAAAAACAGACAACAATATCACACTGAAATGCAGCTGGAAAACAGGGAAAGAGCTCACGAATGAAGATCAGCAACTACAAGGTGTAGGGGATTCCCATGTGTGACTCAGAGCAAATGGCGATGCTCTTGGCAGTGTTCCGTCCAGGATTCCCATGAGAATAGTCACTGATGTGTCTGCTGGGAAATCACTGGACGAGTCTCACGTCGCTCGCCTGGAACGAACACCGCAGTTTCTCAGAGTTTTCGCGCTACATTAGAGTTAGTGGTAAATGTGGTTCCAGATGGCCACAAAGTCGCTGTACTAAATGTTGCTGTGGCATTGAAGTTCAGTTAAGTTCACTGCATTCAGCATTTAGCTTCAGTTATCAGAGAAGAGTCAAACTAAAGAGCATTATGAGTAACAAAACAATCAATGGTGTTTTTTTCTGGATTTCAAGTAATTTCCTCCAATTACACAGATACGTTTAGTGTAATAAGAATAGTTTGTTAGGTGATTTCTGTTACTGTGTTTGATTTTTGTGTAGGTGTAGTAGGTGTTCATTATGACTAAAGTATGAACCTATGAAAATATTTTTGTTCCCAATTATTGCTGTCGTACGAACTGGCAGTGAATTTGTTGACGGTAGTGGCTCTTGTCTCCGCCCTAAGGATCAATGATGTATCATAATAAACAGCAGGGCATGAAAGACGGAAACATGTTCCATTATGAAATTCTAACAACTGAAAATTCGATTTATATACACGGTGATTCACTAAGGTATCCAAATATTTTAACATGTTATTCTACAGGTAAAACTAAAGAAACAAGTTCATATAAACATAGGTCCGCAAATGTTTAATTACGGAGTTACGGCTAATAAAATATTTTGCCTGAAATTTAGCACCTTCACTAATATGAAGCCATCGCGAAACTGTACGAGGTTAAAGTAAACCACGATTTCCATTTATTTTGTTGTTATTGATCTGGTGAATCTAATAAAACATGTCCCAGACGTGCATTTTTAGTAGTTTTCCAGAACAACCAGAGAATGAAATATTATTACAACCCTGTTAAAGTGAAACGACCAACAAGAACTGCTCATACACGTGCAGTAAAATGTATTGAACTAGGTGGAGATATTTTTGAACATTTATTGTGAATGCATTGTGAAATTGTATGTAGACTATACAACTTCCTTTACACTGAGCTAGGTTTTTTACGGTTTAACAAGAATTGACGTGTGCTATGGTATTAATAAAAGCAGATTATCTGACACATTCATACAGTTCAGTTGACGTTAATACCATCATTTTTCCAAAATTAAATTCTCTACAACTTCTACTGAAAACTTCGTGCAACTGTCTGGAATGAAAAGAAATGGGCCAAGTAGTTAATAAATTAAAAATTTTACGAAATTATTTATTTGCTTCTCTCGATGTTCTGGAAAACTACTGCCGATACACCTCTGGGATATGTTTCATTAGATTCACCAGATCGATAACAACAAAATAAACGGAAATCATGCTTTACTTAACCTCCTACAGTTTTGCGATAGCTTCATATCAGCGAAGTTGCTAAATTTCAGGCATAATCTGTTATTAGCCGTAACTCCGTAACCAAACGGTTGCGGACCTATGTTTATATGAACTTTTTTCTTTAGTTTTACTTGTAGAATAGCATACTAAAATATTTGCACATCTTCGTGAATTATCCTGTATTGTAATTAATTGGAGCTTGACGTAAGTTGCAGTGTATGAAATCTTCAGCTGTGAATAATTAAATTTTTCTACCTCATGTGCTTATAAACAAGTATGTGCGATTGTTCTAATTGATCTAACAGTAGTACTCCAAGCTGTCTGGGCGTCACGGAACGTGAAGACCATTGAACGAAACATTTTACTCGTATTGCCTTGAAAACTATAGCCGTTTTTTCAGTAACTTAAAATTAGCGCCTTTTCGTTCAAGAGATACACTTTGCCGTTACTTTTTCATGATTCGTGAAATTCATCAATGCGCATAATCACGTGTTTTATTGTAGTTCATATCTTTGGTTGTGTATGGGGAGAGGGAATAAAATTTATAGGTTTCTTGCAGTACTTTTGTCTGACACCAGTGTCCAGTGAGATGAGATAAGATGATACCTACATTACTTCGTTAAGCCTTTTTTGTATGTAATAAGAAAACAAAAACGTAGTTGCACTTACAGAGAAAGATAATTAATGGAATGGACTCTGAGTCATTGTGACCGGCTCTAGGAATGTCCAGCTAGACACGCTAATGAAGACATGAAATCAGCGTTGTCATCGTGGATGGAATAGTGGAGTTATCGGAACACTGGCTGCCGCAACAAGTCCAGTCCTAAAATTTGGCCATAACGGTAACACTGCGATAGTTCTGGGTTGCATGTTAAGACGGATCATGGTTCTTCACATTTACGGGTTGGTTACGGGAACGTTGAAACACGACAAATCGTTTCATCCATTTTCTCATGTCTCCACATCGACCCGTGTTATTACGCATGCGTACTATCGAATTGAAGGTGTGCTTTGCGTCTTTACCATTACTTCATCAGTTGTGGAGCGTCGCATTTTGTCCATAAGGGACGGAAGCATGAGTCGTGCCACAGTAGATAAATCCAAACAGAAAAAAGGTTTCTGCGTCAGTCATTTACTTTTCCACTGTGCGTTTCGATTGTCCACACCATTATCTTCAGGTAGAGAACTGCTTAATTACATAGCTTTTCCACAGCAGAAAATAAATATACGTTAAATTGCTTGCCCGCATCTCGTGGTCGTGTGGTAGCGTTCTCGCTTCCCACGCCCGGGTTCCCGGGTTCGATTCCCGGCGGGGTCAGGGATTTTCTCTGCCTCGTGATGGCTGGGTGTTGTGTGCTGTCCTTAGGTTAGTTAGGTTTAAGTAGTTCTAAGTTCTAGGGGACTTATGACCACAGCAGTTGAGTCCCATAGTGCTCAGAGCCATTTTTTGTTAAATTGCTTCATTTGAAGCTTAGTGGAGTCGTAAGATATCTGCACACTGCTAATTTTTGCTTGTTAACAATACACTGTTTACACTGTCACTTCACATCTTTGAAGTGAAAATGGGACATAATGTTAAGTGGTGTAACATAATGTTCACTGGGGACGACACACAACAAGTATTCAGGCATTTTACAACTCTTCTGCCCCTAGAAAGACGTAACATAACCTATATTGATCTTGGTCTGCCGCTGATGAAAATCGTCTGTGCTCTTCCCTAACACCACCTATGTAACTTATCAATTCTCTACCTGAAGATGATAGTGTAAGCCATCGAAACGCTTTGTGGCAAAATAAATAAATGACTGGCGCAGTAAACCGGCTTAGTTGTATCAGCTAGTGTTACTTCCACACCACCGACAGGACTCCAAAGCGACAGCTGTTCTCGTTTAAGAGGGTGGATTTTGTGCAGTGAGCTAATTAAGCCTCCCGTTACGAATGAGTTACTATAAATGTGTCTGTTGAGTACTGCACAGAGAGACTTTCCTGTTAAACAAATCACTGTGGTGTTTGTCATCTTACTCCTGCTGACTAACAAACTGAATGGTCCTGAATGAGATTTTCACTCTGCAGCGGAGTGTGCGCTGATATGAAACTTCCTGGCAGATCTAAACTGTGTGCCCGACCGAGACTCGAACTCGGGACCTTTGCCTTTCGCGGGCAAGTGCTCTACCAACTGAGCTACCGAAGCACGACTCACGCCCGGTACTCACAGCTTTACTTCTGCCAGTACCTCGTCTCCTACCTTCCAAACTTTGCGCGAAAGGCAAAGGTCCCGAGTTCGAGTCTCGGTCGGGCACACAGTTTTAATCTGCCAGGAAGTTTCATATCAGCGCACACTCCGCTGCAGAGTGAAAATCTCATTCTGGAAACATCCCCCAGGCTGTGGCTAAGCCATGTCTCCACAATATCCTTTCTTTCAGGAGTGCTAGTCCTGCAAGGTTCGCAGGAGAGCTTCTGTAAAGTTTGGAAGGTAGGAGACGAGGTACTGGCAGAAGTAAAGCTGTGCGTACCGGGCGTGAGTCATGTTTTGAATGGTCCTCTTCTACATGGCGACAAAAGTCATGGGATAGCTCCTAATATCATGTCGTATCTCCCTTTGTACGGCGTAGTTGGAAAGACCACATGGATAATATTGTGGGGAAGGCGAGCCAAAGGTTGCGTTTCATTGGCAGGACACTTAGAAGATGCAACAAGTCCACTAAAGAGACAGCTTACACTACACTCGTTCGTCCTCTGTTACAATATTACTGCGCGGTGTGGGATCCTTACCACGTGGGATTGACGGAGGACACAGAAGGGTGCAAAAAAGGACAGCTCGTTTTGTATTATCACGTAATAGGGGAGAGAGTGTGGCAGATATGATACGCGAGTTGGGATGGAAGTCATTAAAGCGAAGACGTTTTTCGTCGGAGCGAGATCTATTTACGAAATTTCAGTCACCAACTTTCTCTTCCGAATGCAAAAATATTTTGTTGAGCCCAACCTACATAGGTAGGAATGATCATCAAAATAAAATAAGAGAAATCAGAGCTCGAACAGAAAGGTTTAGGTGTTCGTTTTTCCCGCGCGCTTTTCGGGAGTGGAATGGTAGAGAGATAGTACGATTGTGGTTCGATGAACCCTCTGCCAAGCACTTAAATATGAATTGCAGAGGAATCATGTGTATGTAGATGTAGATGTAGTGCGGCAGCTAGACTTGGAATGGACTCAAAAAGTTGTTGGAAGTCGCCTGTACAGATACTGAGCAATGATACGTCTACAGCCGCCATTGATTGTGAAAGTGTTGCCGGTGCAAGATTTCGTGCATGATCTAGCCTCTCGATTACTTGCCATAAATGTGGGGACTTCTGGGTGGTCAGATCATTAGCTCGAATTTTCCAGATTGTTGTTCAGACCAACCGCGAAGAATTGTGACCTGGTGACATGGCACATTGTCATCCATAAAATTTATGTCGCTGCTGGGGAACTTCAAGTCCATTAAGGGGCTCCGGAACGCCCTATACTTGCAATGTTAAAATAACGCTTATAAATTACATCTTTCCTCACAAAGTATTTGAGGTAGGAAGTTGAAATTTTTACAGATTATTTATTAGAATATGGGCTACAACTTGACACAAGGATTTTAAAAAATTTTAGTTCAGTTATTAAAGATGATTTTTTTTCAATTGTAATGAAAATTCACAAAATTTTTTTGCAATTTTTTATTTATATATTCAAATATTTAGAGTTTTTTGGAAAAAGTCTGTGTTAAATTATGCAGAAGGTACTGTGTAACATTTACTAAAAGTTTGAAACAAATATGTTTGGAAGATTCTTAGAAAACATGTAATTAGTATGAGAAAATAAAAGTTTTGGGAATCGAGCGAGAAAGATTGGATTAACTTTTTAGTGCATTCCAGGTCCATAGGATGGATTATCTTCATCCTCTGCAAACTCCTCATCCAGCTTCCTCTTGTTCCTCCTCCTGTTTACTCTTGCTTGTATTTCTAGACTCTTTAGAGCCCTGTCTGCAGCCTGAAGGCGTTCCTTGTCTAAAGCAAGCATCGCTCGTTGTTGTGTTCGTAGATTTTGCTACCATTTTCTTCAGTTGCAGTTACTGCAACACTGTTCCAAAAGGTGGTCATGTATGAACACTTATCACATTTCAGTTGTATTTCACTAGCAAGTCCCACGTGCTTTATTATGGAGAGTTCCAGACCAACTTCACTACAATGAATACATCTTACACAGTTCGAAAAAAATTCCTTTGAGAACCGACATATCAAATATTTCATTCACATCCGATTCGCCCATAAAACATTCATAGTTTTCACTCATTGAACCAAGCTTCTTCTGTGAAGTATTTTCTTTCCCACTTTGACTGCTATGGGCAGGTGTACTTGAGAGGTTAGGTTCACTCACTTGGTTATCGTCTTTATTGTTTACAGTAATAACACAAACCTTTGGCTTTCCAACATTTCTCCTTTTCTTAAAAGCCTTCAGAGGATTTCTAATAACTTTACTTTCACTCATTATTATACTTCAACAACAGAGACTCAAGAAACAGAATTAATTACAAATATTTTCGAGATAACGACAGAGTAAATAAACATGAAACAATCGACAATCACACCAGCGATATATATTGAACCATCACAGGTTAGCCGCAACACATACTTTATCTCACATCACTAAAATGTACCTGATGAACACAGACGTTAATAATAACACCATTTGACAGCAGTTTAACAGCGCCACAGTGGGTCACGCAAATGTAGAACACATTTCAAACAAAATTTAAAAATAGTTGTAGTCTTCGGAATTGAATAAATTATATATCTATTAAAAGGTAATAGTCTGCGGATTCAGAAAACGCAAAAAAAGTAAAAATTGAACTTTTCATGATTTTGAGCCTTTCCGGAGCCCCTTAACGGTTACAAATGGTCTGAAAGCAGCCGAAAATAATCATTTCTGGTCAATGATCAGTTCAGCTGGACGCCATGATCCCATTAATTCTACATGAGGACAGCCCTCACCATTACTCAGCCTACACTAGTTAGTACAGTGCTTTGTTGACAACTTCAGACCATGGCTTCGTGGGGTCTGCGCTAGCCTCGATCTCATCTTTTGCCAACTACAGTCTCAACTCATCTGACCAGTCCACGGTCTTCCAGTGTCCAGGGTCCAACCGATACGGTCACCAGTCCAGGAGAAGCGCGTAGCCGATGTCACGCTGTTAGCAAAGGCAGTCGCGTTGGTCTTTTGCTGCTATAGCTCATTAAGGCCAAACTTTTGCTGCACTTGCCTAGGGGATACGTTCGTTGGAACACCTATTTCTGCGCTTGTTTCACATAGTGTTGGCTGTCTGTTAGCGCTAACAACTCAACGCAAACGCCGCTGATCTCGGTCGTAAAGTGAAGGTTTTCTCTTTGGTGAGGGATAATGCCTCAAATTTGGTATTCGCCGCACACTGTTGACATCATGGATATCGGAATATCAAACTCCTTAACGATATCCGAAATAAAATGTTATATGCGTTTAGCTCCAACTAACATCCGGCGTTCAAAGACTGTTTATTCTCATCGTGTGGTCGTAATCACAGTTGGATGTCTGTTCATATGAATGACCTGAATACGAACGACAGCTTGCCAGTCAACTGTCCTTTTATACCTTATGTACGCAATCTATCACTCTATGTACAGGGTGGCTCACGAAATGTGTTACCATTTGGTTTTTGAACATAAACTTTATTGTCAATAAAATCTGAAAGGAACATATACTACAATGAAGAGCCGTTCATGGAGATTTCTTTTAACTCAGCACATGCTCAATATGTCCACCATTCAGTTTCCTAACTTCCTTCAAACGAATACTGAAGTTAGTGATTACACTGCGGCACATGTCTTCCGTAATTTCACTGAAAGCTTGAAGAATACGTCTTCTGAGCTCCAATAAATCACGTGGACCTTTCAGGAAATTTTTTTCCTTTAGGTACCCCCAAAGAAAAAAGTCACATGGATTGAGGTCCGGATTATTGGGGGGCCAATTTTGTCCGTCATTGAAGCGACGTGGAAACCTGAGTGAAATGATCCGCATGTCGAAACGCTCGTGTAAAAACTCCAACACAGTGTTTGCAGTATGTGGCCTTGCTCCATCTTGCATGAACCACTGCGTGTTGAAGGGCAAGGCAGTAGCAAGAAGCTGTGGAATGAATCTATTGCGAAGCATGCTCAAATAACGCTCGCTGTTCATAGTTTCTTCACAGAAAAAGGGTCCAACAAGTCCGTGACTGGAAATTGCAGCCCACGCTGTAATCCTCGGAGCACAATGTTGTAGTTCATGAAGCACTTGTGGGTTTCCAGGGGCCCAAAAGCGTACATTTTGTTTGTTAATCGTCTAAATGAAAATGCGCTTCGTTTGAAAACCAAACGTTGTTGAGAGTTTCTTCCATATCCTCCGCCCACTGAGCAAACAGTAGTCTCTGCTGCTTGTGTTCTTCAGTGAGCTTCTGTGCACAGGTCATCTTGTATGGGTACATATGGAGGTCACTTTTAAGAATGCGTTGAACGGATCGTCTGGATATTCCCAGTTGCACTGCTGCCTTTCCACACGATTTCCCGGGACTTGTCTTTACAGCAACTCGTACCGCTTCATTGTTCTCCGGCGAACAAACAGGCTTACGCCGAGGTCGCTTCGCTTCCAGTACTGTTCCTTCCTGTACAAATTTATCGTACAACCTGTGGATGGTCTTCTTGCAAGGGAGCCATCGTGTGCTAAACTGTTGTCGAAAACGCCTCTGAGTCACAAGAAGGCTTTCCGTGTAATGGAAAAATAACACAACTGCCGATCGTTGCTGTGTCGTCAGTCTTCCATTGTCAGCCATTGCTGCTTACTAGCCTCCTAGCGGCAGTATCGTCAATTACACGTCATTTTGTAACTCATTTGTTTTTCCAAGCTCTGCTGGTACTGCTGTAGAGATCCCAGCGGGATATCTAATGTGCGTCGTAAATTGTGAAAGAAACAATTGGCAACACATTTCGTGCCATCTCAGTGTAATCTTCTGCGTTGAGGGACTACTCGTTACTATCTCATGTTGATCTCAAGCATGTACGTAACATATCAAGTGTGTACACGGCGCTGCCCTGTGACAGAGGTCTCCTGAAGCGCTGTGGGTCTCCCCTCCGCCATCCACAGGCCGACCCCAGAGGAAGGAGTTTGCGCGACTCGGCCGCCCTTCGTACCTGCGGCCGTGCCCCGCGCCCTCTGCTCCGCGGCCCTTTGCACGTGCGGCCTGCGCTGCGCCGGCTCGGCTCAACACGCTGATGCAGCTCGTTGGTATTCAGCGCGTCTGCGGCGCTGCTGCAGGGAGCGGCAGACGACGACACCCCCGAGACCCCCAGACGGCCGCCGGCTGTCGCCGCCACCGTAGCAGGATGCTGCTCGCCTCAGCACCCATAAACGTCCCCTACACCGCTCTGCACGTCTCCGTAAATCACGGATCATTCCTTCACAAATGTTGTCGGCCCTTACTAGGTACCTCCCACTCGGGGCTCGACATAAAAATCGCGTTCCTTGAGGAATCGACTGCCTGATGGGTACCAGACGGTCTGTGACATTTACAACCATGACCGAGTGTCACACTTCCTATTCCAGTTACATTGTCAGGCTAAATTCTCCCGATCTCCTACACAAGTGACAACAAAAACCCAATGTCCAGCTAAATTCTAACGATCTCCTACACGATTGATAACAAAACCCCTTTAACACCGACAATAAATTCTTGTGAGCTGCTAAACCGCATTGCTTTCCTCTTCAAACTGCTCCTACACTGAAAGTATCTACCCGTCTGCTAGGATTATTTTCAGGATCTTTATAATATCCTCGAGTGGCTGAACATGAACAGTGAATTTTTTTTAATTTTTTTTTTTTTTACTTATTGATTTCTCCGAATACCCCCTCATCCCACCCCCACCTCCAACCCCCCCACACCACCACCCGACATGAAGTTAGATGGCTGACCACAGCCATTTTGCTGCTCGTCAATCACATGACGTCGAATGTATAGTTCTTCTCTTTTAATAAAACTGACATATCGCTAGACAGAGGTATGTGACCTTTTAAATTTTTCTGAAAGAACTATTTTTTACTTCAAGGTCGCTTAAGGGGATACGGAATCGGATTTTGGGTTAAAAAATCGAATTTTTTTTATTGGCGTATTATATTCTGCCATGTTTCCTCTTTAAAATGACGTATCATACATAGCTCTACTACAATTATAACTATTTTATTTTTATATATTTGTGAGATCGGGTATTGCGCTTTAGTTATACACGTCTCTCGTGGCTGACCATGAACTTTTTGGCAGTACCTTTAAAGTGACATGAATTCAAATATCCCGGTTTCCAGCGACTATTTATACACTAGTTGCCCGAAAATGTTTCTCTCTGGTTTCCTCAAGTTACTCTTTGACTTTGTGGCGGGACTGTTTTGTAAACAGTGTGATATAAGAAAGTAGTTGTTGTTGAGTTATTTCGTATTTAGTGCTTCATTTTTCGCAGTGAAAATGCCTAGAGCTAAAGCAAAAGTATTTAAAAAGCGTGTGAACTGGCAAAAGAAAAGAAATAATGATTCATTAGCAAAGCAAAGCAGTTCATCATCATCACTGTTGGAAAATGTGAATCCACTTATTACTGATTTGCCGAACGAACTTACACCAAATGAAAACAGTGCTTCTCATAAAAAACTAAGAGATTTGGAAGAGAAATATAATTTACTTGATAGAGGGAATGAAGTTTTTGAACTCATTGATACGAATATATTGTGTGAAGCTCTTGAAAACAGTTTGTGCTGCAAAAAATGTCATGGAAACGTTTCTCTGAAAGTAGAATCCCATGTTGGCCTGGCTGCCCAGTTTAATTTAATATGCAGTGTTTGTAAATACAGCTGTAAGTTTCCAAGTTCGGTTTCAGTAACTGTAAATAATGGATACAAGAAAACTGAACTTTATAGTGTAAATATTAGGTTAGTTTATGGATTGCGAGCAATTGGTAAGGGCAAAGCAGCTGGTGATATGCTATGTGGTGTTCTAAATCTTCCAAGTGCACCTTCAAAGTTTGAAGCTTACAATTATGTACTAGGATCTGCAGTTGAAGATGTAGCACAGAAGTCAATGCAGGTTGCTGTGGAAGAAGCAGTGGAAGAAAATGACGGCAGTCGTGACCTCACAGTGGCGTTTGATGGCACGTGGCAGAAAAGGGGCCACACCTCCAACAATGGTGTTGTAACAGCAACTAGTGTTGATACTGGCAAGGTTATTGATGTTGCAATAATGTCTAAATACTGTAGGTGCACAGGCAGGCTGAAAAATGAACACAGTGATGACTGTATTGCTAATTATTATGGTAGTAGTGGTGGCATGGAGGTTGCTGGGGTGAAGAAAATTTTTCATCGCTCTTCACAGTGGTATAATGTTCGCTATGTCAAATATCTGGGAGATGGTGACTCTAAAGCATTCAAAGAAGTTTTGGAAAGCAAACCATATGGGAACAGTGTAAATATAAGCAAACTTGAATGTATAGGACATGTGCAGAAGAGAATGGGTGCCAGGCTGAGAAGGTTAAAATCAGTTATGAAAGGGAAAAAACTAGATGATGGGAAAACCTTGGATGGCAGAGGAAGATTGACTGATTGCATAATAGACCACATTCAGAACTGCTATGGCCTTGCAATCAGGCAAAATACAGGCAATCTTGAAGAAATGAGGAGAGCTATATGGGCTTTATATTTCCACACCGCATCCACGGATGAGCATCCACAACATGGTTTGTGCCCCAAAGGTGAAAACAGCTGGTGTAAATACAATAGGGGACTAACAACAGGAGAGAGATACATTCACAACCACAGTCTACCATCAGCCATCATGGCAGAAATAAAGCCCATTTTCAGTGATCTGGCTGACAGAAGTCTTCTGATGAAATGTCTTCACGGAAAAACGCAGAACCCCAACGAGTGCTTGAATAGTGTGATATGGCATCGTCTCCCAAAAACAGTGTTTGTCGGAATTAATACACTACATTTTGGTGTGTATGATGCTGTGGCAACCTTCAATCTTGGAAATATAACTAAATGCCAGGTCCTTCAAAAGTTGGGTATGTGTGTTGGTTCCCGTACGGTACGTGCTATGTTCTTTTTAGATCAGCACAGACTAAGGCATGCTGATAATATAATCAAGACATTAGTGAAAAAAGCAAGACAGGTGCAGAGGGGTGCCAAAAGAAGACTTGAAGATGATTATGAAGACTGTGAAGGGGGTATTAGCTACGGATCAGGAATGTTTTAATCTTCTTTCTCCGTTTCCCGTAAGTTTACTTTTTACTTCATCTAGGAACATTATCTCAGGTACTGGTCAACCTAGAAGTCTGAAATTTTTATGACGTAGTGACATAGGTCCCTATTACATACTGAAACAACGATTTTTTAATTACTTGATTTACAAAAGACTTAGGGGTGATAGTCTAGTAAAAAGCGATGGAAAAAATTTACTTAAAAATAAATGTACAATATCTCTGTAAGAAAATACTTTGACAATAAACTGTTGTTTCAGTATTGTTGTAACATATGAATGCACATACAGTAAAATTTTTACCTCTCTGTCTCCAGTAGTTTGAGAGAAAATGTTCCCTATAGTAGGCATATATTAACATTGCGGGGATAGGTGATTCCGTATCCCCTTAATAGCTAAGTGTTCACATTACTGGTTTCGGCAAATAACAGCTTTGTCATGCTATTTAACAATTTCAGTTATCAGGTTACCTTCCATTCAGATGGCTGTTGCACTCAGCGTCTGTTTTATTGACTTGTAAATAATAGATTTCAGCTCGTCCTTTTTAAATTTTATTGCCAGATCTAGATTTCAGCTAGAAACTAGCCATTGTCAATGCCCTATCATTTTTTAACAATGCATGTTATGCCTGTTGCTCGGACTACATCCAGGGTTCATTGAATACTTAATTTATTGGGTATTAAATGAACTGTGGATGAAGCTCGACCTACAGGCATTGCATGCATTGATCAAAATGATAATGCGTTGTGAATGGCTAGTTTCTAGCTGAAATCTAGATCTGCCAATAAAATTAAAAATGACGACTGATAGCTGAAGTCTATTATTTACGAATTTCAGTTATGTACCTTTAATATAATTTTAGACCACTTCAGGCTGTACAAGCTGTATCATTGTTGTATCTCAAGTCGAAATTGTTAAAGGATTACTCGTATCTAAAAATGACAATCATTTGTGAAACCAGTATAGTGAACATTGAAAACATTAAGCGATCTTGAAATAATAAATGATCATACACTATATTTTACAGTTAAAATACGACAATAATGGATCTTATATACAATAAAAATGATAGATTTTTCCTGATTTCCCGTAAAACATACATTGCGACAGTGATACTGATACATAGGAGTCTAGCTGTTAGTAAATAATGCGCAGGTAGGAAGGTAGGAACGATAGGATGATGCGGGAAATGTAGGTCAATTGTGGAAGACGACATGATGTCATGAAAGATGCTGAAATTGTGTATTTTTAAACATATGTATTTTAACAATTTTTGTTACAAATTATCTCAAAAGTTACCAGTTTCGAACATGTAACTTCCTTCTTCAGATCCCATTAATCAGGACTGTGAGAAGTCGAAAATTTATCTAAAAGAACTCAGACACGAGCTGTAAATAGCCACATTAATAGCTCTTTATTTCTGGGACGGGATACGATATGCTGGGAAGCAAGATATATGGAGGCAGCATGAATGAGCTAGAGCAGGAGAGATATTCTGAAGCCTTCATTTAAGGAGTAGGTTCTCGCCAGTATAATGAGCGAATTTCTGGGACAGGGAGAAGGAGCCTTGGGATATCTTATTGAGGGTGTGGAGGTGGATGGAGGGTAGGACGTTTTTGTATAGATTCGTTATAATCAAATCGAAGTTTGTGGGCTGTTCAAGATATGCAAGGATGTTCGAGAAATTTCAGAAGAGGGAGGGAATCTTACGAACTGATGGAGAATACGTATAGGAGACTGAAGGTGGATATTTAACGTGAAGCGCAGTACTCTTCATTATAGGAATGGTTAAGTTTTTGGAATACGGACCTCCAGGCCACTTTGGCATATTTAAGAATGTCTCACTTAACGATTTCTTAGATGTATTATGTATATGCATGTGATACCCATGTACGGGCTTGTATTGGATGTATCAGTTTTTGTCTATTTTGTGCTTTTTGTTGGATGATTAGAAGGTAGCGTGCCATGATAGTTTTCGGTCGGCTATTAGTCCTGGATATTTTAGTGTGTAAGACGGATGGGGTGCTCATGGATGGGCCGAAATTCAGCGTTGTTGAAAGCTAATTGTCCTTTCCATTATTTATTCAACAACTCAAGCCAAAAGTATGAGCTACTTCAAATTAATCACACCAGTTCTTCGGGAAGACCTGATAAAGACCCATCTGACTATAATTTATCTGACGTTCAAGTTAACGTTCTCAAGTGTAATGATAATCACACTCACAAGTCTGAGACGAAAATGATTAGTTATTCAGTTTGTCTAATCAGGAACAGCTGTGAACCGTACTTAAATCTAAGACACTAACCTATGAACAGGGAAAGAGTTTTCCTATGAGCATTTTATGAGAGCAGAACTGTAGCATGTTACTGACTACATTGCTGCAATTACCACCCGTCTGCAGCACAAATAGGCCTATTTACCTAAGACCATTTAAGGTATAATAACACTCGCGACGTTGGTAAATGTGGATGATATTTGTGAATGATGGTACAATGAAACATGGTATAGCCATGGCATAGTGTGGCTTGTTGCATTCTATAAGCTTACATAAGCACGTGTTTGTGCGAAGAAGCAAAAGATGATTTGGGAAAACGGACATGTAGGCAGTAAATTTGTTAATAACTGGCTCTGTTAATACTATTGCTTTTACGGAATGATAGCTCGTTAACCATCACTGAAAATTCAAACTCAGCAGAAAGGGAATAGTTCAGTTCACAAGATACATAAATTAATAGTTCCAAAAATCGAAGTGACTTGTTACTGAATGAGAAGGGTTGGGGGCTAGTTTCTGGTATGAACATAGATGGCAATAAAATATATGAATATTCCAGCCCATGTAGACACGTAGCGCAAACCTGTCCACGAAGATCTAAGTTCGGTTTTCAATCGGAACGCCAAGTAAAAGTAAAACTAGAAGGTCCACTGTGTGTCAGCACAACACTGGAAAAAATTTCGTCCTACATGAATGCAACCGATTATACTCGTTGTAACGGGCATAAGTGCATTTCTTTTTGTATGTGGAACCTTAAAATGTACGCACATCAGTGTGCTGGGTTTCTCTCTGCATCGAACAGTCTTTCCACAAACACAACACAAAATTTACGACATACTTCACCACTAAGTGGACTACGGCTGTGAGTATAGGCGAACCGTTTTGCTTTCGCAGTTCAACACCTGACCAGCTGCCCATGAGAAAGTAAGCTTGAATGGCTTGCTCTTGGCACATGTACTTGATGGTACTAACCAGCCCAGAAACACACAACTTGTAACAGGTGCAATTATTAGTCTGCATAAGACATAAATAATTATATAATGTTGTTATTTACACCGTCCTCAGTCACCAGTAGAATTATCGGAACTTATGCTCGTTACAAACTGCATTTGCAATGCATTGTTTAAACAACAGCACATAATGATCTCACCAACAGATTTTGTACGACTCGAAGCGGATAACAAACGACGACCGCACGGCCGAGCACAACCAAGACAAGACCACCAAGCCCAGGACAGAGAAAATTCTCACGGCAGGCTACAAACCAGCGAGCCTCCCCTGAGACATGTCACGCATCTGGCTGAGCCAAAGGGCTACACAAGACAGTACAACAGTGCTGGCAAATGATCCGCAGCGGCACCGGCTGGCCGCATTTTGCGCACTATCCACTGAACCGTGGACTTGGAGCACAGGCTCGTCTCTACACGGATAAGCTGCGGCCTTGCTGGTGACATTTAATTACCAGCTGTTACATACTATATGAAATGTAAGCTGCAGTGTAGATGCAGACGTAATTCGTAGATTATGGTAGTGGGTGTGGGAACATAGTAGAACAATAAAGGCAGTGTAGGTAGTAGAGACCAGGCTCCAAGTGCACCGTACAATCTGCAGCTGGTGCTACAATTAAAACGGGGAGATGACGCCCTAGTCTTAGATTTTGCATCACAACGCAAGAATCACTTGAGGACGAACTTTTCCCTGACAAGTTGATATCAAGCGACGAGTCAATCTTACATTAGATAAAAATGTTAATCGCCACAATGTGAGACTGTGGCACCAAAAATCCTTATGAAATTGAGGCTCATGTACGAGATTCACCGAAGTTTAAAGTTTTCTGCACTTCGTCACATACAAAGCTGTACGTGCCGTTTTTCTTCTCTGAGAACTCTGTGTCGGGTAACACTTACCTTCATATCTTCCAATGGTGGTTCTTCCAGTACTCTCAGCTGATTACAGGAATATCGTCTTCCAATAAGATGGTGCACCTCCTTATACGAGAATCGATGATGGTCGCTACATAAACGAAGAACTCACGCACAGCTTGACTCGGTGGCGCGATGAAGTTGATGTGTCTGCATTCCCTTGGCCCCCCAAGTTGACTGATCTAGAGGCTTGTGATTTTTCCTTCCGAATCTCAGTTGCCAAGAACATTGAAATAGCTCATTGAAGACCACAATGGCGCTGCAATAACTATTGACGGTATGTTGTTTCACATGTTGTTGTTGTTGTCTTCAGTCCTGAGACTGGTTTGATGCAGCTCTCCATGGTACTCTATTCTGTGCAAGCTTCTTCATCTCCCAGTACTTACTGCAAACTACATCCTTCTCAATCTGCTTAGTGTATTCATCTCTTGCTCTCCCTCTACGATTTATACCCTACACGCTGCCCTCCAATGCTAAATTTGAGATCCCTTGATGCCTCAGGACATCTCCTACCAACCGGTCCCTTCTTCTTGTCAAGTTGTGCCACAAACTCCTCTTCTCCCCAATTCTGTTCAATACCTCCTCATTAGTTATGTGATCTACCCATTTAATCTTCAGCATTCTTCTGTAGCACCACATTTCGAAAGCTTCTATTCTCTTCTTGTCCAAACTATTTATCGTCCATGTTTCACTTCCATACATGGCTACACTCCATACAAATACTTTCAGAAGCGACTTCCTGACACTTAAATCTATACTTGATGTTAACAAATTTCTCTTCTTCAGAAACGCTTTCCTTGTCGTTGCCAGCCTACATCTTATATCCTCTCTACTTCGATCATCATCAGTTATATTTCTCCCCAAATAGCAAAACTCCTTTACTACTAATCTAATTCCCTCAGCATCACCCGATTTAATTCGACTACATTCCATTATCCTCGTTTTGCTTTTGTTGATGTTCATCTTATATCCTCCTTCCAAGACACTGTCCATTCCGTTCAACTGCTCTTCCAAGCCCTTTGCTGCCTCTGAGAGAATTACAATGTCATCGGCGAACCTCAAAGTTTTTAATTCTTCTCCATGGACTTTAATACCTACTCCGAATTTTTCTTTCGTTTCCTTTACTGCTAGCTCAATACATAGATTGAATAACATCGGGGACAGGCTACAACCCTGTCTCACTCCCTTCCCAACCGCTGCTTCCCTTTCATGCTCCTCGACTCTTATAACTGCCATCTGGTTTCTGTACAAATTGTAAATAGCCTTTCGCTCCCTGTATTTTACCCCTGCCACCTTCAGAATTTGAAAGAGAGTATTCAAGTCAATATTGTCAAAAGCTTTCTCTAAGTCTACAAATGCTAGCAATATAGGCTTGCCTTTCCTGAATCTATTTTCTAAGATAAGTCGTAGGGTCAGTATTGCCTGACGTGTTCCAACAATTCTGCGGAATCCAAACTGATCTTCGCCGAGGTCGGCTTCTACCAGTTTTTCCATTCGTCTGTAAAGAATTCGAGCTGGTATTTTGCAACTGTGACTTATTAAACCGATGGTTGGGAAATTTTCACATCTGTAAACACCTGCTTTCTTTGGGATTGGAATTATTATATTATTCTTGAAGTCTGAGGGTATTTCTCCTGTCTCATACATCTTGCTCACCAGATGGTACAGTTTTGTAAAGACTGGCTCTCCCAAAGCCGTCAGTAGTTCCAATGGAATGTTGTCTACTCCCGGGGCCTTGATTTGACTCAGGTCTTTCAGTGCTCTGTCAAACTCTTCACGCAGTATCGTATCTCCCATTTCATCTTCATCTACATCCTCTTCCATTTCCATAATGTTGTCCTCAAGTACATCGCCCTTGTATAGACCCTCTATATACTCCTTCCGCCTTTCTGCTTTCCCTTCTTTGCTTAGAACTGGGTTTCCATCTGAGCTCTTGATATTCATACAAGTAGCTCCCTTTTCTCCAAAGGTCTCTTTAATTTTCCTGTAGGCAATATCTATTTTACCCCTAGTGAGATAACACTCTACATCCTTACATTTGTCCTCTAGCCATCCTTGCTTAGCCATTTTGCACTTCCTGTCGATCTCATTTTTGAGACGCTTGTATTCCTTTTTGCCTGCTTCATTTACTGCGTTTTTATATTGTCCCCTTTCATCAATTAAATTCAATATTTCTTCTGTTACCCAAGGATTTCTACTAGCCCTCGTCTTTTTACCTACTTGATCCTCTGCTGCCTTCACTACTTCGTCCCTCAGAGCTACCCATTCTTCTTCTACTGTATTTCTTTCCCCCATTACTGTCAATTGTTCCCTTATGCTCTCCCTGAAACTCTGTACATCCTCTGGTTCTTTCAGTTTATCCAGGTCCCATCTCCTTAAATTCCCACCTTTTTGCAGTTTCTTCAGTTTTAATCTACAGTTCATAACCAATGGATTGTGGTCAGATTCCACATCTGCCCCTGAAAATGTCTTACAATTTAAAAGTTGGTTCCTAAATCTCTGTCTTGCCATTAAATATCTGTCTGATACCTTCTAGTATCTGCAGGATTCTGCCATGTATACAACCTTCTTTTACGATTCTTGAACCAAGTGTTAGCTATGATTAAGTTATGCTCTGTGCAAAATTCTACCAGACGGCTTCCACTTTCATTTCTCTCCCCCAATCCATATTCACCCACTATGTTTCCTTCTCTCCCTTTTCCTACTCTCGAATTCCAGTCACCCATGAGTATTAAATTTTCGTCTCCCTTCACTACGTGAATAATTTCTTTTATCTCATCATACATTTCATCATCATCTCTTCATCATCTGCAGAGTTAGTTGGCATATAAACTTGTACTACTGTAGTAGGCATGGGCTTCGTGTCTATCCTGCCACAATAATGCGTTCACTATGCTGTTGGTAGTAGCTTACCCGCACTCCTATTTTTTTTATTCATTATTAAACGTACTCCTGCATTACCCCTATTTGATTTTGTATTTATAACCCTGTATTCATCTGACCAAAAGTCTTGTTCCTCCTGCTACCGAACTTCACTAATTCCCACTATATCTAACTTCAACCTATCCATTTCCCTTTTTAAATTTTCTAACCGACCTGCCCAATTAAGGGATCTGTTCATATACTATGGAACAAATTTGACTACCACTTGGACAAATGTGGTGTGACCAGAGGGGACCCACAGAACACTTGCAGGATGCCAAACTCAAACTCGTTGAGTTTAAAGTTCTATTCATTAATGAAACAT
Organism: Schistocerca americana; assembly: GCF_021461395.2. Lineage (NCBI taxonomy): Eukaryota > Metazoa > Arthropoda > Insecta > Orthoptera > Acrididae > Schistocerca > Schistocerca americana. The sequence goes on along the minus strand of NC_060124.1, from coordinate 60,057,686 downwards.
ACTCGTGCATGTAATACTTTAGAAAATGTAGAGCTTTGAAAACGAAAGGACCTTCCACAGAAGACCCGTATAATAAATGAAGAAATACATCGTTTTTACCAACGGGTCTACGTGTCTCTCTCAGCATAAGAGAACATAGCGTTACGGTAATGTAACACTGAAACGTGTCGAGACGAAAAGCAGACGCGTTTTACGGTTTCCGCTTGTAAAAAGGCCCGTTTTTTCACCCATTCTTGGGAGAAGTGGAGATATTGGATAATACTTGGTGGCAGTCTTCATTCTGATAGCAGATACTGAGATAGAAGGGGAAATTTTGGTCAAAATATTATTGTAGTTTTGCCACTGATCTTTTCGTAGTAGTTGTTTATCTCCTTTGAGCACCATGACTGGATACTTCCTTCCTTGACGGTGGATAGCCACGACGCTACAAACCTGTAGCTGACACCTCTACTTAAATTGCCCTCATTTTTAGATATGCAAACAAAGTTCACTGCACTGAAAAATTCCATAACATACAAAAGAAAGAGTTTAAGACAATAATGCTCAGGCGATGCTAAATTATTGTGATGTAGTTTTAGTCGTTGAAAAATAATTTACTATAGCGTTGATGTGAGTGGCGCTCTTTCCTTTTAGTTCACTGAACTCATATACGAATTGGATATTGGCAACCTCTCCGTAATGCTGTGTATTGGTTATGAATGCTGCAGGAAGAACAAACCCAAGACAAGACTGATTGCAACCTTGAGGGCGAAGATCAAGCGGTTCTTACTGGTGTGAACGGCAAGTACCATGAGGCAATGGAGCAAAGTTTTGTTTTTCCCTCTCTTATTTTTTTTATTAAAAGCAAGCCTCAAGGCTCATACCGACCACATTCGCACTCTTGTGTAGAATTTTTTCGTACAACACGAATTAAAAAAAATGGAGGCAAGGAATAGGACGAAATGCAATACCGCTGTAGGGAGCAACTGAAGACTACGGCTCACTCACCCGAAATTACTCAGAAAATATTCGACATTATGGCGGTGGAGTTCCAGATGACTCTGCATGTAGTTTGTCACAACTGCACACCTCTCCCAACTATTTGAGTCGAACATGTCTGTCCAGGCGGTACGCCAACAGTAATACTTCGCTAATATTCCTCCTGTCTTTAAATATCCACTATCAATGCACAGGGTGATCGGAAACCGTCTGAAATGCTTATAATTCGGTTGTAGGGAGGGTTGCGCTCAGAAATAGTAGTTAAGAAAAAAAATTCGATACCCTGCACCATTTTCTAGTTTATTAGCACTGAAGTTAGCCAATGAAGAGCGCGCAAATTAAAGCGGGCCTTCAGATACAATTAATGTCAGACGTTGCCATAGCGTAGATGACAGCGCACGAGACTTCTCAGACATTGATTGGATTCGATCCTCAATTTTTGTATTCGCCTTTCTTTTTTTTCCTTTTTTTTTTTTATTTTGAATCATCAGTCTTCTCACTGGTTACATGTGGCTCGTCACGAATTCTTACCTGTGCCAACCTCTTCGTCTCAGAGTATCACTTGCAACCTACGTCCTCAGTTATCTGTTGGATTCATTACAGTCTCTTTCTTTGTCTATAGTTTTTGCCCTCTGCAGCTGCCTCTAGTACTATGGAAGTAATTCCCTGATTTCTTAACAGATGTCCTATCATCCTGTCCCTTCTCCTTGTCAGTGTTTTCCACATATTCCTTCCCTCTCCGATTATGCGCAGAGCCTCCTCATTCCTTACTTATCAGTCCACCTAATTTTCAACATTCGCCTGTAGCACCACGTCTCAAAAGTTTCGATTCTTTTCTGTTCAAGTTTTCCCATAGTCCATGTCGCACTACCAAGCGAGTACAATGCTATACTCCAAACTTACATTCTCAGAAATTTCTTCCTCAAAGTAAGGCCTGTTTTTGATACTAGTAGACTTCTCTCAGCCAGGAATGCCCTTTATGCCAGTGCTAGGCTGCTTTTGATGTCCTCCTTGCTCCGTCCGTCATTGGTTATTTTGCTGTCTAGGTAGCAGAATTCCTTAACTTGATCCACATCGTGACCATCAATCCTGACGTTAAGTTTCTGGCTGTTCTCATTTCTGCTACTTCTCATTGCTTTCGTCTATCTTCGATTTACTCTCAGTGCATATTTTGTACTCATTAGACTGTCCATTCCGATCAGCAGATCATGCGATTCTTCTTCACTTTCACCCAGGATGGAAATGTCATCAGCGAATCGTATCATTGATATCTTTTGACCTTGAATTTTAATTGCACTTCTAAACCTTCCTTTTATTTCCATCATTGCTTCTTTGATGATCAGATTGAACAGTAGAGGCGAAAGACTACATCCCTCTCTTACACCCTTTTTAATCCGAGCACTGCGTACTTTTATTATTCTCTCTTCCCTCTTGTACATATTGTATATTACCGGTCTCTTCCTATGGCTCACCCCTATTGTTCTCTGAATTTCGAAAACCTTGCACCATTTTACATTGTCGAAAGCTTTTTTCAGGTCGAAAAATTCCATGAATGTGCCTTTATTTTTCTTTGGAGTTGCTTCCATTATCAAGCGCAACGTCAGAATTGCTTCTCTGCTGCCTTTATCTTTCCTAAAGACAAACTGGTCGTCATCTAACACTTCCTCAATTTTCTTCTCCGTTCCTCTATACATTATTCTTGTCAGCAACTTGGATGCATAAGCTGCTAAGCTGATTGTGTCATAGTTCTCGCACTTGTCAGCACTTACAGTCTTCGGAATTGTGTGGATGATGTTTTTCCGAAAGTGAGATGGTATGTCACCAGACTCATACAGTATACACACCAACTTGAATAGTCATTTTGTTGCTATTTCCTCCAACTATTTTAGAATTTCTGATAGAATGTTTTCTATCCTTTGGGCCTTATTTGAGCTTAAGTCCTCTAAAGCTCTCTTAAATTCTGATTCTAATAGTGGATCCCTTATCTCTTCTAAATCGACTCCTGTTTCTTCTTCTATCACATGAGACAAATTTTCCCCCTGATACAGGCCTTCAATGTACTCTTTACACCTATCCGCTCTCTGCTCTGCATTCAACAGTGGAATTCCCTCTCCGCTCTTAATGTTACCACCCTGGCTTTTAATTTCGCCGAAGGTTGCTTTGACTTACCTATATGCTGAGTATAGACTTATAGAACTTCAAGCGTGTCTCGTCATTCCTTAGTTCATCCGTATTCCACTTCTTCAAGCGTATTGATTCTTTCTGACATCTGTTAAACTTCAACCCACTCTTCACCACTACTAATCTGAGTTTCTATCTGCCCCTGGGTACGTCTTACAATCTAGTATCTTATTTCAGAATCTCTGTTGACCCTGATGTAATCTAATGAGATGTTCCCGCATCACTCAACCTTTTCCGAGTATACCTTCTCCTCTTGTAATTCCTTAACAGAGTATTCGCTATTACTTGTGTCTTATTCTGGATTAGAAAACCAAATGAAGGACACGTTTGGCAACACGTCTTTGGCGGACCGCATGAACTTTTGCGCAACGGCCTGATTAACTAATTTCAATGCTAATTAACTCGGAAACAGTGCAACATACTGAGTTTTTTCCTTAACAGTTCTTGCTCAGCACAACTGCCCTGTAACACCCTTACAAGCATTTCAGACTGTTTCTGACCACCCTGTATAAACACTGACATGGGCCCACCATTGACATCCTGAACACTTTTATCTAGTAACTCCACTTTTCTAAGAGACTCCAGGAAAACAGCCAAATGAAAAAATCGGTGCAGCACTGAGTTTCGACAGTGTTCAGCCTCCCGGAGACACCAGAAGTCTCCTGAAGGTGATCCCATGACATGGGTCGAAACGTCAGCTTTTGGTAGGGTTTGAAGTGGATTACGGCACTGCCTGGTAACTCAGATGTTATCATCAGCAACAGCCAATACGAAGAGTGCAGACTTACACACTTGCCGATCTTTGCAAAGGGTATGAAATGCAGTATACATTCAGAGGTTTAATGATAAGCAACGTAACACGAAGGCAACGATTATCGGTGACTTTCTAAACACTTAATTAGCAAACTCACAACAGTTGAGACATTACATAGGACCTCTTAGGTAACATTTCAGAGAATGGTCGAAGAAAAGAAAATATCAGAGTAGATTTGTTTGAGTAAGTCACTTTCTTCAGCTGTAGAGCTGTACCGACGTCAAATAATAACAGAAACTGAGAAATCTGCATCACCACTATTCTTTTGTAGCGGCTGATTTGTTATCAATAGCAAATATGGAGCTATTTAAGATCATAATATCAGAAGACTGGATATTCACTCAGGACCGGATAATTGTTCTTACAGAAACATGTCAAGACTCTTGACGATCGAAGAAGATAGTGGATAAATCATGAAAACGGACAAATGACGCGATAAATATTTACTACAAGCAGCGAGTACAGCACCGGTTCCACTTACGAGAACCAACAAAAACAGCAAAAGGTAGTAACCGTACGGGTAAGTACTATGAACGGTATGATATTGACCCCAACATCATACTCATATAATGTCTGTGGAAAGAGAAAAGAACTTACGTAATACCCGCCATGGCAATAGGTCCGCTTAAGCTCAGGTATGGTTCGCATTTAACAAGTGAGATTACGCCTTAGAAAAAGTCGTCTACACGTGTGTTTGGGCACTAGGCCCTTTCCACACATCGCTGAAAGGAAAGGTAAATACGGCCGTCACCCATACTACTTAAAGTCAAGTGGTTCATTAAGGAGAGAAAAAAATTGAAGATATTACGGACGCACCATGTGCAGTTTGGCTCGTAATCTTTAGCGCGCAGCAACAGTCAAATCTGTGTACAATTACAGTGCCTTCCGCCATGTTTTAACACAGGTAATACTTCTTGTGAACTGAAACAATTTTCTACGTTACGGTCTTCCTAGCAGAAATGTCATAGCCCACACCAGAAACGCTGCGCACACTGAGTTATTCTGCGTCACATTAATGAATGTGGGAAACAGGCAGTCACTGTTTGCGTTCGCTCCCCAGGGGACCATCAGTCTAATTATAGATAGTGTCCGGAGTGTCGCTGATAGAGGAACATTTTCGAGAGCGTGGCGTAACAAATCAGCAAACAGTCTGTCAACTCCATGACGTATGCAATCAGAGTCACAGATATCTTTAGTGACATTTCCGATATAGGATCGAGAACAGACGAAGAGCTGAAATATTCACGTTTACTCTTTCCGAGAAAAATGCCAAAAACTATTACAAAATATCTATTCAGAACCCGGCTGTGTAGCTTTTAGATAAACATTTATATATTAACCCGAGTTTAAACCGAAGTACTGTGCTCCAAATTATACTTGCTTCCGCGAGAATTAAATAAATATATTGGATTTAAAATAGTATCAAGTTAACAATGGGAATAAACTGTTTTGATTGAAGCTGAAGTTTACCTTTCCTTCATTGCACACAACACTTCTACTGCTCACTCTTCAATGAAATAAAATGGCATACTGAGACAAAAGCAATCATGATGAACAGTCAACACAAAAACATTTACTGTTCTTGCGAAAAACATATACTTGCACATTTTACACTCTCAGTGCTACTTCTTCAATTTCAACACATTTGAATCTTTCATGGGGCGCAGAATTCTCAGAATGGGTCACACATGCACTTAATGTTGTGTACGACTGAAGCGTAGGATATGCTTTCCGGTTTTCACCGAAGGCTCTCTGGCGTAAGTCATGGATGTATACGCGTTTCAGCTGAGTAATACTACTCGGCGGACGTCTGACCGCTGTCAAGTGTCATACGTCCTTGAGAAGGGGTGTACATCCGTCAGTGTTCATTAAACACGGTGAAATTGCACACAGTTGCTTGTTTACCTCTTTGTACCATTATCTTTTAGCAAACTGAACATGTAAGAGCTTCCTGTAATTGTCTGATCTGAACTTCCACTCACATATTTGCCGACCTCGGGGGTATACAAAGACGTTATCATAGTGTAGACTTCATGCTACTTTTCAGGTAGTCGAATGAGGCCTTTAGCTTTCATATCTTGCTGAACTGTACCAAACAACCTGCCGCATGCAAGAAAGCTGTGATCTCGAACTGGAAATAGCATGATGGCGCTATTCATATTATCTGGAGCACCAGAAAAGCAGCTTTGTACCGTCGCCAAAATAGTGTTTTTCCTATTATGTCCTCCAGGGCCATTGTTAGCGAGCCAAATACGTGGCACTTCACAAAAGTTTTCATTTTGTGTAATAATATTTTCTGCGTTATGAGTACAGCACTTCAGATTTCACTGGCTGGTCGGTCTGCTTGACTTTCTGTAGGAGTATGACTTATTGTTCGAGATATCACACGCAACGAAATTCTACTGTCCCAATTGTAGAACATAAATGCTTCTTGAATGCGTAGTTTAGGTACCGCTTGCACCTGCTGTAGATCATACACTAGTACAAGCGAAGCTGCGTATTGTGACTTCTGCTGCAAAATGGCGTGAAGTGCTCTACTACGTAGCTTGTGATTTCTGAGCTCCAGCCTGTACTCAAATGGCTCTGAGCACTATGGGACTCAACATCTGAGGTCATCAGTCCCCTAGAACTTACAACTACGTAAACCTAACTAACCTAAGGACATCACACACATCCATGCTCGCGGCAGGATTCGAACCTGCGATCGTAGCGGTCGCTTGGTTCCAGAACCGCTCGGCAACTCCGGCCGGCCCAGCATGTACTCATTTGCTTTGTTCTTCTCTGCACACTATAACCGATACTTATAGCTCTTATACGTTGTGTATGCATGCGCACGGGGCGACGAAAATTCATTGTTAGACTTGATTCTGGAAATGTTGTAAATAATGCTAAAAGTTGCCTTTAAATAGACAGATGTATGATTGTAGATCTTAGATAAATCTTTTATGCTCTTGAATTCAGAAAGAAGGTAAGCTCTGACACTTCTATAATTATGTTCTCTTCCTCTAACCTGTCTGATGAATTCCATGACTGCGTGCTTTGTCAGTCACTCGATCGCTTCACCTGCCTTTTGTGATAGAAGTGGCACAAATGAAATAGCGCTTTAATACACATGTTATTCTTGAGCATCTAACAGGTTTTATAGCAGCTTGAATAGCACTAGACAAACACGTATCAGAACGTGTAGTCCCGTTATGCAGAAAATAGCTGATCGTTGTCTGTTGCGTTTAGGAGAGAAGTCCACTGTATTGCACCTTGCGTGCTTCACGTGGAGCCAAAATACGTTTATCTTCATCCATTTCGCTTACATTATGAAACAATTCTGCACTAAATCTTAGAACGTCATTCTCATGCAGCCGTGAACACTGAAAAGCAGTACTAGTTTTTTGTCCAAGTCCATGGTCACATGGTTCTTTCCACAGGAGTGTCTACCATACGGATCAGAGTAACGATTCCTCTGTAACATAGTTTGTTCTGAAATTCCTCGTTTACCTTTACGTGATACTCTATTCAATTGTCCATCTGGTACACTGACTTGCCGTCTTTCGATATAGTTATTGTTTTCAAAGATGACCCGTTTGTAAACTGCGCAAGCAAAAGATGATTTGAAGTCATATTAAATATATCGTAAAGCAATCGAAAGGCGGTGAATAATAACTCGTACTAACATAAACAAAAAATAGTTGTATTAAGGGCAAGAAGAAGCTCCAAAAATTGTAATGTACTGTGGTGCGTGCCCCTGGACTCCAACCGCTTGCTGATGTAGTCGACGATGTAGAGCTGCTACTGCCACAGCTCTCGCGGCAGAGTAGAGACACGATGCGATATAACGTCAGTCCCCGTAGATTAACGGGAGAAAAGACCTGAAAAACTTCCGGAAAGGCGTTCCTCGCGTAGTTGTTGTATCTCAGTTACAAATCTGCAGCGTCTCCACTTATGCGAACTCGTATAATTGATGCTTTTTATTATTAATATTGTATCGTTAATTGTCCGGATTTGCAGTAGTCATTAATTCTTCTCTCGTTCGCATAGCATACACCACAGATTGCGAGGAAATATTTTAGTTAACAGTTTTTTCTTACGCTGTTGCCTCGTTGCTATGGAATTGTGCTGGTATGCAGCGAGATCCAGATATACTCTTTGACTCAATCTTTGTAAGATTGCGTCGTAATACGAAAATGTTTTAAAGTTCACTTCTCAACTAATGTCGTGAATATTTGCACTCTAATGAAATAGTCTTTCATGAGTAGTCGTTGATTTAGTCATTTATCAAACTATTTAATGATGTAGTCCACACCGGGTATTTAACTGGTAACGAACAGTTTATTGTCATTTTGTCACTAAATACTTATAACTCCCGCACCACATGCACACGGAATAGTTTAGTTAAGTCAGTCCGATTGAGTTATAGTTTCTAGGCAATTACCACAACTCAACACTTTAGCGTAATTGTTTTACCTTCACGATGACGTGTACTTGGGTCCTACTCAATACTAATTGCGTACATTCTTTCATAGAATGTTCACTTCTCCTTAAGGTCCAACTAATTTAAAGTCAAGTCAACTAATTCTGTTATTAGATTTCAATTAACCCGTAGTGCACGGTTAAATGAGTCTATCTGTTCCTGTCTCACTTCATAAAATCAGTTTCTTAAGCCGTGAATCCCGTCACGCAACGAACACTTCTAAACTCGAAAACAATCTCGTCACGATTCGCAATCTCAATCATTCAGATCAGAACTGCTCTCGTACGTCTGCACTGGATGAGTTCTAGCAAGCGACTTCTGTGGAGGAGCATTGTAGGCGCATTGAATTTCTCAGTTGCGCTTGCATCTCTCTTCCACATAAAAGTTATCTCTGATGACATTACTTTGAACTTAACTTTTGAGATATTAATTTCACATTTGCCACATGATTACAGGGTTATAAACACAAAATCAAATAGGGGTAATGCAGGAGTAGGTTTAATAATGAATAAAAAAATAGGAGTGCGCGTTAGCTACTACAAACAGCATAGTGAACGCATTATTGTGGACAAGATAGACACAAAGCCCATGCCTACTACTGTAGAACAAGTTTATATGCCAACTAGCTCTGCAGATGATGAAGAAATTGATGAAATGTGTGACGAGATAAAAGAAATTATTCAGGTAGTGAAAGGAGACGAAAATTTAATAGTCATGGGTGACTGGAATTCGTCAGTAGGAAAAGGGAGAGAAGGAAACATAGTAGGTGAATATGGATTGGGGGGAAGAAATGAAAGAGGAAGCCGCCTTGTAGAATTTTGCACAGAGCATAACTTAATCATAGCTAACACTTGGGTCAAGAATCATGAAAGACGGTTGTATACCTGGAAGAATCCTGGAGATACTAAAAGGTATCAGATAGATTACATAATGGTAAGACAGAGATTTAGGAACCAGGTTTTAAATTGTAAGACATTTCCAGGGGCAGATGTGGATTCTGACCACAATCTATTGGTTATGAGCTGCAGATTGAAACTGAAGAAACTGCAAAAAGGCGGGAATTTAAGGAAATGGGACTTGGATAAACTGAAAGAACCAGAGGTTGTACAGAGTTTCAGGGAGAGCATAAGGGAACAATTGACAGGAATGGGGGAAAGAAACACAGTAGAAGAAGAATGGGTAGCTCTGAGGGATGAAGTAGTGAAGGCAGCAGAGGATCAAGTAGGTAAAAAGACGGGGGCTAATAGAAATCCTTGGGTAACAGAAGAAATATTGAATTTAATTGATAAAAGGAGAAAATATAAAAATGCAGTAAATGAAGCAGGCAAAAAGGAATACAAACGTCTCAAAAATGAGATCGACAGGAAGTGCAAAATGGCTAAGCAGGGATGGCTAGAGGACAAATGTAAGGATGTAGAGGCTTGTCTCACGAGGGGTAAGATAGATACTGCCTACAGGAAAATTAAAGAGACCTTTGGAGAGAAGAGAACTACTTGTATGAATATCAAGAGCTCAGATGGCAACCCAGTTCTAAGCAAAGAAGGGAAGACAGAAAGGTGGAAGGAGTATATAGAGGGTTTATACAAGGGCGATGTACTTGAGGACAATATTATGGAAATGGAAGAGGATGTAGATGAAGATGAAATGGGAGATAAGATACTGCGTGAAGAGTTTGACAGAGCACTGAAAGACCTGAGTCAAAACAAGGCCCCGGGAGTAGACAACATTCCATTAGAACTACTGATGGCCTTGGGAGAGCCACTCATGACAAAACTCTACCATCTGGTGAGCAAGATGTATGAGACAGGCGAAATACCCACAGACTTCAAGAAGAATATAATAATTCCAATCCCAAGGAAAGTAGGTGTTGATAGATGTGAAAATTACCGAACTATCAGTTTAATAAGTCACAGCTGCAAAATACTAACGCGAATTATTTACAGACGAATGGAAAAACTGGTAGAAGCGGACCTCGGGGAAGATCAGTTTGGATTCCGTAGAAATGTTGGAACTCGTGAGGCAATACTAACTTTACGACTTATCTTAGAAGAAAGATTAAGAAAAGGCAAACCTACGTTTCTAGCATTTGTAGACTTAGAGAAAGCTTTTGACAACGTTAACTAGAATACTCTCTTTCAAATTCTGAAGGTGGCAGGGGTAAAATACAGGGAGCGAAAGGCTATTTACAATTTGTACAGAAACCAGATGGCAGTTATAAGAGTCGAGGGGCATGAAAGGGAAGCAGTGGTTGGGAAAGGAGTAAGACAGGGATGTAGCCTCTCCCCGATGTTATTCAATCTGTATATTGAGCAAGCAGTAATGGAAACAAAAGAAAAATTCAGAGTTGGTATTAAAATTCATGGAGAAGAAGTAAAAACTTTGAGGTTCGCCGATGACATTGTAATTCTGTCAGAGACAGCAAAGGACTTGGAAGAGCAGTTGAACGGAATGGACAGTGTCTTGAAAGGAGGATATAAGATGAACATCAACAAAAGCAAAACGAGGATAATGGAATGTAGTGAAATTAAATCGGGTGATGCTGAGGGGATTAGATTAGGAAATGAGACACTTAAAGTAGTAAAGGAGTTTTGCTATTTAGGGAGTAAAATAACTGATGATGGTCGAAGTAGAGAGGATATAAAATGTAGACTGGCAATGGCAAGGAAATCGTTTCTGAAGAAGAGAAATTTGTTAACATCGAGTATAGATTTAAGTGTTAGGAAGTCGTTTCTGAAAGTATTTGTATGGAGTGTAGCCATGTATGGAAGTGAAACATGGACGATAACCAGTTTGGACAAGAAGAGAATAGAAGCTTTCGAAATGTGGTGCTACAGAAGAATGCTGAAGATAAGGTGGGTAGATCACGTAACTAATGAGGAGGTATTGAATAGGATTGGGGAGAAGAGAAGTTTGTGGCACAACTTGACCAGAAGAAGGGATCGGTTGGTAGGACATGTTTTGAGGCATCAAGGGATCACAAATTTAGCATTGGAGGGTAGCGTGGAGGGTAAAAATCGTAGAGGGAGACCAAGAGATCAATACACTAAGCAGATTCAGAAGGATGTAGGTTGCAGTAGGTACTGGGAGATGAATAAGCTTGCACAGGATAGAGTAGCATGGAGAGCTGCATCAAACGAGTCTCAGGACTGAAGACCACAACAACAACAATTTGCCGCATGGATATTTGTCCATTGCTGAAATACGATGTTTCTTCTTTCTCTTTCGCTAACAAATATGCTCAATGATGTACAATGTAGTTGTTGACAAAACTCTTTCGTGTTAGCTCATCGGAAAACATATCGTAGGTGCCAAGATAACATTCCCTACTTCATGTTCTTTCTTCATTGACTGTAATGTGGTCGTTGGGGCGTTACAGTACCCTAACTTAGTTAAGTCGTAATGCTAAAAACGTCGTGTTAGTAGGTGCGCATGAGGAATGTGCATCATAATCGTGATCCAGATTGGAGAAGGATTTAACTTTATTTTCCAACAAATGGATGGACGGATTTAAATCGGTATGCTTGCAACACAAATTTCCCGTAGGCCGCAGCGATGGTAAATTAACTTTGTTTGATGCAAAACATTTAGCAAATGTTAGAATTGCTTTCTAAGAAGGCGATGCGATGTTCAACCCAATAATAGTAGAAGTGGATTTAATTTGATTTGTATAGTAGCTCTTCAGTTAGGTCTTTGCTATATCCGACAGTATGAAACGAATGTTTGTGCACGTATCAGTTACAGCTCGTATTTTTACAATGATTTTATCTTGGAATTCTTCCATTTGGTCCGTGTTTGCATAGAAAAACAGTAATATCAGGAACTGGGTCCGCCTTGCTGCAAAACACCTTGCTATTCGTTTATTTCTTTATCCTCCCAAACTAGTTTCGGCGACAAATATTTCCATCACCAGTGGGGTTTTTTAATCTAAAACACGCAGAAAATAGGATGGTTAAACACACTTAGTAGCGCATTATTAGACTTTTTTTACTATTTGTTTTTTTAATATAGTTTACTATGGATACTTTCATACTACCTTATTTATTGTATGTTACAGCATGTTTTATGCAATTATTGTCACTGTTTGCAACATATTTTCTGTGCGCTTTCTTTCCTGTTGCCGTTTTTTACTTAGCGATCTTCATGTCGTCTGCAACCGTGTGAGCGGCTGTCACTAAACAAAATACTAAAAGGTGAACTTCGTATGTCAGCAATATATACTAAGTGTTGTGGTAGTGTTATGGAAGCTATTTATTTGGTGTGTACTGAGCTGTTACTTAGCTATTCGTGCACTCACGTTCGTTGGATGGTATGTAGCTGCTTTTATACACAGAAAATCAAAACTTTCGCACTTTCTTTCTGATCCTCACATGGTTTCAGATGAGAGAATGTTCACGAAGTAAAAAAAACGGCAACAGAGAAAGAGCGCACAGAAAATATGTCACAAACAGCGACAATAATTGCTTAAAACATGTTGTAACATACAGGACATAAGGTAGTATGAAAGTATCCATAGTAAATTATATGTCAAAGAAACGCATAGTAAAAAACACGTAATAATGTGCTACTGTGTGTGTATAACCATGCTATTTTTTGCGTGTTTTAGATTAAAGAACCCCACTGATGATGGTGATATTTGTCGCCGAAACTAGTTTGAGAGGATAAAGAAATAAACGAATAACAAGGTGTTTTGCAGCCAGGCGGACCCAATTTCTGATATTACTGTTTTTCGCATTTTTACAATGTCAGGAACAAAATAATCAAGAGTATCAATTCTGGAATCAAGACATAAAAGTGTGAAATTGGTTAAGATCCGGATGGAACTTGTAGTGCACGAAGCACTCGGTACCAGGTAAAATTTACAAAGCTTTGTGACTGCCGATCAACACTTCGTGCGGTTAAGGAGCTATTTGTGTTTCACAAGAACGATGATTTCTAAATCAGTATTGACTTTGTGTCAATAGACCGTTCTCTTCCAGGTAATTCGTGATGTTCGAAAACAATACATGTTGCAAAATTCTGCTGCATATCGGCGTTAAGCATATGGGGCTGTAATTTAGTTGATTACTCCTATTGCTTTTCTTGTACACTGTTGTGACCTGTGCAAATTTTCAGTCCTTTGATGCGAATCTTTCGTCGATCGAGAGGTAGTATATGATTGTTAAGTATGTATCTATTGCATCAGCATACTCCGGAAGAAATCTAACTGGTGTATATTCAGGACTTGAAGAATTGCTTTTATTAAATGATTTAAGTTTCTTCAATATTCCGTGGATACTTACTTCTTAATTACTCATGCTGGCTGCTCTTCTTGATTCGAATTCCGAAATATTTACTTTGTCTTCTTTGGTGAAGGAATGTTTAGTAACTCTGCTTTAGCAGCACTATTATCGATAGTTTTTCTATTGCTATTGCTCAGAGAAGGCACTGATTGTGTCTTGCCGCTAGCACACTTTTCATATGGTCTAATTTACGTTGATAATTAGGAAGGAAATGAGTTTGTTCTTCAGGAATGCGTGAAGCTAATTTATATCTGCTCTCTTGAATAGATATATTTTCGTTTATTTTTGGTGGATTTGGGAATTACGCTATTTAGTATCGCTACGACACCCCTATGTTAACTAACCCTCTATCCGTTTTGATGCTTGTTATTAGGTCAGGATTATTTGTTAGTAAGAGGTCAAGTGTATTTTCACAATCGTTTAATATTCGACTGGGCTCCAGAAGTAACTGCTCGAAACAAATTTCAGAGAATGCGTTTAGCACAGTTTCGGATGATGTTTTATACGTACCCCCGGATTTAAACACGTATTTTCGCCAACATTTCGATGGTACATTGAACTCCCTGCCAGTTATAATTATATGAGTCGGTTATGTGTTTCAGATTAGCCCCAAGTTAGGAGCCGCACTATCATCCAAACACAATGGAACTACACCGCCTGAGGAAAAAACTGAAGCATCCAGAAGATATGGTCGCATATCATTGTAAGTTCGTGTACGTAGACACATCGGTGGGTATTTGAATGACTGGTGCTGAAATTCTCTGTGACAGGTAGAACGGCCACCTGTATGCATCAGCGTATTTCGTGATTAATGCTGTTACCAGGTCTGTTGAAGTTCATTAGGGACGTGAACAGAGTCTAATTTTTGATTATCACTATGGGATGCAGCGTAACCGTTTGACATAGCATTTTTAGAACCTGACAATTTGAAAGGGGATTCATTGTGGCTCTCCATTTCACCGGCTGGCCGAATACTACAGAACTCAGATTTGTGGGGCAATTGGATATGACAGTTGTCCGATGGTTGATTACATCTGAAGTCTGAGACTTTCAGCAGGCGGACTAGGGAATTACCATCTTATGCGTATGCTGCCAATAACATCAAAACACGAATGGCTTCCCATTACCGGAACCATGGACTGCTGATGAACGGCGTCATATTGTGTTCAGCGGTGAATCACGGCTCCGTAGTATTACTTACGACCATTCTCAGGGAACATAGCGCCCTCCTGGGGAACGGTTCCTTTCTTTCAATGTTTTGGAGAGGCAAGTCGGTGTTACTTCTAGCTTCATGGTGTAGCAAATCTTCGGATATGACTTAAGGTCAAGGCTGACTGAAGGAACTCTGACGTTAGAACAATATTTCTCGGACACTCTCCGACTTTATGTATTATCCCACATCGTAGTGCCATTCTTAAAGAAGACAATGCTCTTACACGCATGATACATGTACCTGTAAACTGTCTGCTTGGTTTTGAGATGAGATTTTCACTCTGCAGAGGAGTGTGCGCTGATATGAAACATCCTGGCAGATTATAACTGTGTGCCCGACTGACACTCGAACTCGGGACCTTAGCCTTTCGCGGGCAAGTGCTCTACCATCTGAGTTACCGAAGCACGACTCACGCTCGGTCCTCACAGCTTCGCTTCTGCCAGTATCTCGTCTCCTACCTTCCAAACTTTACAGAAGCTCTCCTGCGAACCTTGCAGAACTAGCACTCCTGAAAGAAAGGAATAGAAAAGTTGGTACAACGCCACAACAGATGTCTAAGTCTGAACGGCGACTGTGTAGAGAAGTAGCTGGAAGGTGTAGCTAACCATTTCAAATAAAACAGTTTCGATTTTCACTGTGGTTTCCATTTCGCGACCTATCGTTGCTTACTTTTCGAATAGCCCTCGTATGTGCCATTAATGTTGACAACCCGAGCTCGCCAAATAATTGTCGTTTAGAATAACCCCAAGATATGAGACGATATATTCTGCTAACGGGTATGAAACACAAGCTACCTTTGAGATTCATAAAATACGAAATAGATGAGAAAAATACATCAGAACCTCTCCATAACGCAGTAAATTGGCAGAAACTGCAAAGGCATAGTGCTATGCCGTGGAGACAACATGCAGCACAGCGGCCACAAAGTTGTCGATCTTCCACTATTACTTGTGTTGCAACTGCACTGCATACAGCATATGCGTGTAAACTCCTTGCGATTGCACTGTCTACTATTCTGAAACCGAGAGGCAAGTAAGCAGACACGTGTCGAAGCACAAGTGCTACAAAGCTGTTAAATCGTCGTTAGTTGTGCACAAATGTAAACATATCAAAACACAGGCAATTCAAAACCAGTGCAGGGCTGCTATGGGCGAAGAGATACGACGATAGACTTAACAGTTCATACAGCAAAGAGCGAGTGCAGGGACTGTTCGCTGGCCAATTTATATCCGAAATTAGAATTTATTTTAATACCTTCAGGGACAGGTGACAATGTGTTCCCCGAGCGGGACTCGAACCCTGGATCTCTGCTTACATGGCAGACGCTCTATCCATCTGAGCCACCAAGGGAACAGAGGTTAGTGCGACAACAGTGATTATCTCGCGCACGCTTCATGCGAGACCCACATTCTTACCTTGCATGTCCACACACTACATTCGTAGTGTCCCACCCCGACACACTCATTACTCGTGCAAGACATTCTTACCAAGTCCCGTAAGAGTTCGGGGACTATGTGTGCATCCGTACAGAAGAAGAAGGTCATGGCCGGTATTGCTACAACTACTTACTTATACGGATAGGGTGTCTGTTTTTACGGACATGTCCGAAAGAACAGACACCCTATCCATATAAGTATATAATTTCTATCCGGGTTACTGGTACTGCCCATATGACACCCCGGTATCTCCTCTTGCAGCGGCAGCGACTGCTTATGTTTTTAAGGATATGCAGCATCTCTACGTCGCCGATACTATCGATAGCGACTATAGGCCATATGCACTTCCAAAAGGGACCCCTCTCAGCTGATATCTCTCAGCTCTTTGAATCTTACCGAATCAGGTGAACGACAGTGGTGGCATAGCTGTAAACACTGACTTACGTTGTTCATACCGACACAATAGTTAAAGGATAGCAGCATGCTGCTGTTGCTGTTCCTCTTGTTGCAATTTTAGTTGTTCCATGTGCTGTTGGTGACGCTACTGCTGTTGCCAAAGTTGCAGAAACTTTAGATCCATAGTGATACACTGATTTCTTGTGGCCAGCAGTAGCGACTTCCCTGTTAGTGATTTGCAGCATTTCTGCGTCCCTGGTGCCATCGATACACACATTTCCTCTAAAAGAAATCAGACCATAACATTTTAGGAATCCATGCTGGAAAGTCATGGATGCAAGAACAGAAAACAGGAGAAGCAATAGAAATAATACAGTCTTTTTATGTCCTGAACAAGGATGGTTAGAAGCTGTTGACATCCTGGTTGCCAGCGATTCCAGTCCTAAGGAGAGCCAATAGCAGCTGAATGGTACACAGTCGTAACTGAACTGCGGACCAGTATCGATTCCTGTCTGTGGTAAAAACCACTTCTTGGACCGAACTGACGATTCTGAGTATCCAATAATGATTTACTTAGGTATCTGAAATACTGTTCTTCCGTATACACCCCTCTTACTATGAGGTCTTGCCCACTCGGTGCCTAAAGAATGCTGCTTTCTCGGATAGATACACAACAATTCAAGCAAATAACTTGAATGGCTTTTATTGCAATGAAGTAGACTGAAAATACTTAACTTTGGTTTACAAGAACGTGTTGCAAGCGATTGGCGACATGCAAACAGTCAGTCTCCTTCACTATATACAATGTCCATGCAAGTGATTTATACCAGTTCGTATGAATGACTAATAACAGCTCTACTAGTGTCCGTCTTCTACTGTCCGACCGAGGCTGGCAGGAGCGGCGCCTGTATTCTCTTCTTGTAGAGGACGCTCCTGTCGTGGTGACGTGCTAGTCAGCGGGCTGACATCGTCTCATTGCTCTCTCTGCTCCTGCGTTCTTCATCTTAGTGTCTGCGCTTACCGCTACACCGGAACGCTTACTTTCTAACAAACTCCAAACGTCCAACGGAAATCATGTTTGGTGTTGCATAACAAATGAATCAGGACATAACGTATAGATGAAGCCACCTTTAAGATCCGATGTCTCACAGGCCTAAAGAAAGCCATTGTAAGTTGGTCGAATCATCATGGCTGCTAATTTTTACAGTATACTGCGATACTCAACATGATCACACTTAAATCTACATCCTTATATACAATCCGACATCCACAGTACGCCGCATAGCACAGGACGAGTAATACAATTATTAGTCGGGGAACCAGAGGAAATGCCTCTGTGTTTGCTCCGATACACATCCTCATCTCGCTCGTCTTATCCCATGCGAAATATACAAGGAAATTCTAAACGCATATGGGGATTACAAACGGCAGTAACTACATAGTGCAAAGTGACACAGAGATACCAATTACATAGAATGTAAAAGAAAGTTCAGAAAATGACGTGCTTTGTAGATAATCTACCTGACTATGAGGAAAAGGAACTCTCAGATACAGAAGGAGAACTGGGAATGGAGGTGGAACACATAGTTGATCAAGTACTAGAGTTTAACGGAGTCTTGGCGATCATAATACGTGGAGGGTATGGATCACATTTCCTCAGAATTTCTGAAATCATTATTTTTAAAAAAAAAAAAAAAAAAAAAGTGGCCTGTAAAAGCTATAAATCTGGAGACATAACATTAGACCTTCCGGAAAAATCGTCGCCACAACCCTGATGACAGCAAGAGCTGATATGTGCGGAAACTACCGTACAATGAGAACAACAACTCAAGCATCAAAGTTTCTAACAAGAATAATATACAGACTAATATTGGGAATCAGCTGACGACCAGTTCCATTTTCGGAAAGGTAAAGGAACCAGACACCGAGTTCTCACGGTGCGTTTGATAATGGAAGTCAAACTTTTACAGAAAAATCAAGACATGTTCATCGGATTTCCCGGTCTACAAAGAGCGTTCCGCAAGAAAAAATGTTCGACATGCTCAGTAAAAAACGTGTCAGCTTTATTGACAGACGGGTAACATAATATGTACACTCGACAGGACAAAACAATGGTTGCGATTGGAAATTTAATTACCTGCCATGTTACGCAGAAACCACTCACTTTACGGAGTGGACCGATCTTTTCATAAAACAAAAGAAGAATTGTAATTTGAGCATAGTAGAAAGACTGACACCTTTTTCACACATAGACACATAGACAAATCCTTGAAAATCACGTAAGAATACAGCACCTCGTCATTCGTTGTATTGCAGACCTGGTAAAGACACTTCATTTCGTGATGTGGAGGCAAGATAGACTGTAGAACAATACATACGTATTTCTGTGGCATAGTCGGTGGTCTGGCAGAAAACTGTCTGGCGACAAGGCTTGGTTCGTATCTAGCTTAAGGCAATTTTTTTACGTTACTTCGATAACTTGTTTATAGAAACCACGACACTGATTAAACCAACAGTTCACGGTAGTTTTTACGATATTTTTCGCACTCTAAAGGGCACACGATATCTCGTTCAGAGGCGTTCAACTTCAATGACTGCCTGCAGTCTGTGAACTGGATGGTAGACTTCCATGTCCTCTAAACTCTTCCCAAACAGCTGTGGTGACATTCCAGAAGTCAACATGGGTCCTTGGCACGGGGACAGGTTAGTTTTCTTGCACGGTGCGTTTCGACTGTACCCATATGTTTTCACTAGGATATGTATCTGGTTGAGAAAGCCAATCGAGAAGAGAAATCTCAAACTGTTCTGCATACCACTCATCCACCATCATTTATATGTGTATAGGAGACTAGTCCCACTCTATAAAGACTACTCCCTCAGGTTATAGTGGTAACACTGTGGGACCATAAAATTACTCATAATATGGATATACTGGGCAGTTTCAAGTCTACCCTCTATTCAGTGAAGTATTTTATAGCCTTTTTAATTCGGTCATAGTCATTTACCTTCTTTCTCCAGTGGCAGAACTTACCTACTACTTTCAGTGTCTCATTTCTTAATCTAATTCTATCAACATAAACTAGACTGCATCATTATCGTTCCACATCATTATCTTCATCCGTTCACCGCAAGTTAGCATAAGGTGTGTGGTGAAGGTTATATCTGGTACCACCAACACTCTGTCCTTTCGTGTTGCATTTACGAATGGCATGTGAGAAGAAAGATCGTCGATAAAGCTTCGTATTGTGTTTCTTCTTCGTAGCGTTAATCTTGTCTAGCATGGAATCCTCTACACCAAAGAGCTGACAAATTTGTTTTACTTAATAACTTTGCGTCCGAATGCTACCGCAAAAGTAAGTTGCCTCAGGGAGAGACTCCGTGTGCGGTACCTGTTTGTGAAATATGCAAACTTTCTTCTGTGTGTGAACGTATGTTTAGTGTTTGTGTATTGTATTTTCTGGAGCGGAAACTGGGAACCAGCCCAGCATTTCCATAATCGAGCGTGGGAAACCACCTAAAAACTAAGGCTGGCCGCGCGTATTCGATCAGGATCTGCCTCAGAAGCTAGTGTGCTACGCCTTATACAGTACGACCACGTCGGTAAAGGTCCATATCGTAGGTAATTAGTCTTATTTTGTCTTTTAATCATTTCACACGACTTATGTGAGAGGAAGTAACATGTTGCCCTAGTCTTCTTTTAGCGCACGCTAATTTCAGCAATTAACATCTTCGTGATGCACAACACCTGTGTTTTATTTTTCTGCCATTGGAGTTTGTTGACGTCTCCGAAACTCTCTCGGCCGAGTCAACGATTCCATGATGAAATGCATCGCTCTTAGTTTGGTCTTCCTTCCATTAATAATATTCGTTAAAAGTCTGATGAAGAATACAGAAGAATCGGTCGAACGAGATATTGTGAACTTATTCCTTGGATGAAATTCATCTCCTTATGTTTGTTCCCATGAATCTGAAACTGGCTTCTGCTTTTATTTTACGCTCGGGTGACAAAGGTCATGTGATACCTCCTTTTTGCCTCCATTTTGGGTAGCGTAGTGCAGCAACTCGACGTGGCATGCTCTGAACAAGCCGCTGGAAGTCCTTCTCAGAAATATCCAGCTTTGCTGCCGCTATATCCATAAACAATTGCGAAAGTGCAGAATTTTGTGCACAAAGAGACATCTAGACTACGTCCTATAACTTCGGGTGATCACTGTGGCCAAATCATTCGCTTGAATTGTCCAGAATGTTCTTCAAACGGGTCGTGAACAATTGCGGTCCGATAACATGGGAAATGGAGTGCATGGAAATGGAAAGGAGCATTTGGTGTCTGCCGGGAGGCCCCTTACGAGGCATGTCCAGCCGCCTTGGTGTAGACCATATTACATTCGACGCCACATTGGGCGATCTGCGTGCCGGATAGGGACGAAATGATGATGAAGACAACACACCATCCAGTCCCTGAGCGGAGAAAGTCCCCTACCCAGCCGGGAATCGAACACGGGCCCCGTAGGACTGCAGTCCGCGACGCTGACCATTCAGCTATCGGCGCGGACAATGGAGTGCCTGCAAATGGTCTCAGAGTAGACAAACCAACATTTCCAGTGAATGATCGGTTCAGATGAACCAAAGGACTCACTCTATTCCATTTAAACACCGTGTACACCATTATGAAGCCACTACTAGCCTGTACAAAGCTTACTTGACAACTTGGGTCCATGGTTTCGTGTGGTGTGCAGCACACTCGAACCCTGTCATCAGCTCTTGCCAACTGAAATCGGAACTCGTTTGACCAAGTCGCGGTTTTCCTGTCGCCTAAGATCAAATGGATGTGGTCACGTGCCCAGGAGAAGCGCTGCAGGCGTTATCGTGTTGTTGACAAAGGCACTTGCGTCGGTCGTCTGCTGCGAAAACTCATTAACGCCAAATTTCGAAGCACTGCCTTAACTGATACGTTCGTCGTATGTCCCACATTGATTTCTATGGTTATTTCATTCAGTGTTCCTTGTGTATTAGCACTCAGTATTATCTGTTAGCACCGATAACTCTACGCAAACGTCGCTGCTCTCTGTCGTTAAGTGAAACCCGTCGGCCACTGCATTGTCCGTGGTGAAAGGTAATGACTGAGGTTATGTACTCTCGCCACACTCTTGACAGACTCGAACTCGGATTACTTATTTCCCTAACGATTTCCGAAATGGAATGCCCCCCGCGTCTAGCTTCAACTACCACTCCACGTTCAAAGTCTGTTAATCCGTGTCGTACGGCCATAATCACGTCGGAGGTATTTCACATGAATGACAGTACCAATGACAGCACAGCCATCTGTGTTTGTCCATATCGCTATCACATGATTTTTGTCACCTCAGAGTATCTGTCAGTGATCAGCACGCTCTTAAAATTTACCGTAAATGTACTCCAGTTGGCAGCAAGCAATTCGTCGTAGCAGAGTCCACGCTACCAACCGCATCGTGCCGCATCTCCTCGTTACGGAGAAGTGACCTCTCTAAACGTGCGGCTAAACTTAGCGGGGCAGTGAGTGGAGCGGGTGCGCTGGCCGGCCGTGGCGCGGCTTGGCGGGACGGCGGGGCGCAGTGTTGAGGTGGTCCAGGGCTGGTGCGGCGGCGGCGGCGGCGGCTGCAGCGGCGGCCAGGGCGCGGTCGATAGCCGGCCGCTCCGCTCTCCCCGCTCCGCTCCATGCCGGCCGGCAGCCGGCCCTCACTGGGTCACGCGCCGCTCGCCCGCTCTCAAGGACGGCCCGAGTGCTCGCCCCTCGCGGCTATGCAACCCTTCGGGCGCCATCGCATCCGGGCTGCCTACACACTCAGGCTAGAGCAAACAAAAACAAATATGGATCCTAAATCCCACGCCGTTTCCCTCTTGTATGAGGAACTTACTGCCCTACTAAAACCTGGCAATAATGACATCGATATACGGTTCTGTGGATCGGACTAATGGAAAATGGAAAAGACTTCCTCGAACAGCATGAAGCATTCTTGGATTTGACAGGGGTCGTTTATATAAGCATTAAATATTATCTTGCTCAGAGGAATGACCTTACGTCTGAAACTTCATTGTTGAAGTAAACTGCATTCAGTCACGGTTACAGTTTCACACTACCGTCTTCACATACAATAGTTGAAATTCACATCCATCTCTCCGTAGTAAATCCTTGTCCTAGGTTGGTTGCATTTAATTAGCTAGCTTCTGCACAGACAAAAAAAAGTCGTTACACAAAGAAAATTGTTGGTAGACATGTTTATACATCCGAACGATGACGTTTACTGAAATGTGGCGCCAGTTGGATAAAAGTGCAGCTAGTGGCAGCACCACCATTATGCAAATATGCAAATAAGATTAGCTTTAAATACGCACTGTAACACTCCAAAAATTTTCTGCCTTTGAAACTGGACGTAGTACGAGAACTAAGTCTTTCGCAAAGGCACTTATATGTGAAATATTCTCGGTATTCTTGCAGTGTCAATTATCTTTAATTACATATGGACGTAGTGCGTTGATGTTAGTGGAGAACATCTTTAAGACAACGATGACGACATTGTCAACACCTTACTTTGACCAAGTTCGTGTAATAGGGTTACGAGAAGCTAGATGTTCCGTTGGCGAAAGACTTGGCAGGAAAGTAGCCGCCATACTTGATTGCTGGCAGTTGGGTTCACGCGAAGATACGGTTGGAAGAAGACCGGGCTCCAGACGGCCACGTGTCACTGCCATATGGAAGACCGTCGTGTTCGGGTTGTGGCTACTGCACATCATACTGCTTCTGCAGCAGCAATTTGAGCAGCACACTGACACAGTGAATTGTTACAAATCGGTTACTTCAAGGACGGCTCCTAGCCAGACGCCATGTAGCGCGCATTCCACTGACCCCAAACCACTACAGCTTCAGTGTTGTCAAGCGAGAGCTATTTGAAGGGTAGAGTGGAGGCCTGTTGTGTTTTCTGGTGAAAGCCGGTTCTGCCGCATTGCCATTGATGAAGGCGGCTAGGTCAGCACTTACAACCAACCTGTTTGTGTGCTACACACATTAGACCTACACCTGGGTTTACAGTGTGGGCTGTGACTTTGTATGACAGCAGGTGTGCTCTCGAGGTTATCCCACGAACCCTGACTGCAGATCTGTAAGTCAGGCTGGCGATTCGACCTGTTTTTCTGCCATTCATGAATAGCGTTCCAGGGTTTGTTTCCGAACAGCATAACGTTCGCCCATATACCGCTCCTGTAACCTAACAAGCTATACAGAACGCTGACGTATTGTGCTAGCCTGTGCGATCTAATTTATCATGTGTGAACATCATAGGACGAAAATTCCAGCATTATCCATAGACAGCATTACCATCCCTGTACTGACCGATCAAGTGCAACGGGCACGCAATCCCATCCCACAGACTGGCATCCAACACCTATACTACATGCTTGCATTCAACATTTTAGTATTTACATCGCTTATTAATGTACCATCATTTCATATTTTCAATAGCCTACTTCACGCTTACATTAACGTATGATCTTGGAACTTTAATCATTTAAACATGTTATCTAGACAAATTCAGTCCCGAAACTCTACATTATTTGATTTTTGCTGTTACGAATGTTTTCCTCGCCAGTGTATATAGTCAGCACTGGTACAGTGATGGTGCCGCACAAATCCACGTTGTGTTACTTTAACCGTCATCTGCCTGCACCGTTCTGATTGTAACTGATTTTTACTTTCGCTCAAGGCACAAATTTCAGTGAATTCGATTGCCATCATAAGAAGCAATGAGCATATGTATAATACACTCCTGGAAATTAAAATAAGAACACCGTGAATTCATTGTCCCAGAAAGAGGAAACTTTATTGACACATTCCTGGGGTCAGATACATCACATGATCACACTGACAGAACCACAGGCACATAGACACAGGCAACAGAGCATGCACAATGTCGGCACTAGTACAGTTTATATCCACCTTTCGCAGCAATGCAGGCTGCTATTCTCCCATGGAGACGATCGTAGAGATGCTGGATGTAGTCCTGTGGAACGGCTTGCCATGCCATTTCCACCTAGCGCCTCAGTTGGACCAGCGTTCGTGCTGGACGTGCAGACCGCGTGAGACGATGCTTCATCCAGTCCCAAACATGCTCAATGGGGGACAGATCCGGAGATCTTGCTGGCCAGGGTAGTTGACTTACACCTTCTAGAGCACGTTGGGTGGCACGGGATACATGCAGACGTGCATTGTCCTGTTGGAACAGCAAGTTCGCTTGCCGGTCTAGGAGTGGTAGAACGAGGAGTTCGATGACGGTTTGGATGTACCGTGCACTATTCAGTGTCCCCTCGACGATCACCAGTGGTGTACGGCCAGTGTAGGAGATCGCTCCCCACACCATGATGCCGGGTGTTGGCCCTGTGTGCCTCGGTCGTATGCAGTCCTGATTGTGGCGCTCACCTGCACGGCGCCAAACACGCATACGACCATCATTGGCACCAAGGCAGAAGCGACTCTCATCGCTGAAGACGACACGTTTCCATTCGTCCCTCCATTCACGCCTGTCGCAACACCACTGGAGGCGGGCTGCACGATGTTGGGGCGTGAGCGGAAGACGGCCTAACGGTGTGCGGGACCGTAGCCCAGCTTCATGGAGACGGTTGCGAATGGTCCTCGCCGATACCCCAGGAGCAACAGTGTCCCTAATTTGCTGGGAAGTGGCGGTGCGGTCCCCTACGGCACTGCGCAGGATCCTACGGTCTTGGCGTGCATCCATGCGTCGCTGCGGTCCGGTCCCAGGTCGACGGGCACGTGCACCTTCCGCCGACCACTGGCGACAACATCGATGTACTGTGGAGACCTCACGCCCCACGTGTTGAGCAATTCGGCGGTACGTCCACCCGGCCTCCCGCATGCCCACTATACGCCCTCGCTCAAAGTCCGTCAACTGCACATACGGTTCACGTCCACGCTGTCGCGGCATGCTACCAGTGTTAAAGACTGCGATAGAGCTCCGTATGCCACGGCAAACTGGCTGACACTGACGGCGGCGGTGCACAAATGCTGCGCAGCTAGCGCCATTCGACGGCCAACACCGCGGTTCCTGGTGTGTCCGCTGTGCCGTGCGTGTGATCATTGCTTGTACAGCCCTCTCGCAGTGTCCGGAGCAAGTATGATGGGTCTGACACACCGGTGTCAATGTGTTCTTTTTTCCATTTCCAGGAGTGTAGTTCATCGTCAAAACTAATTGTTATATAAAACAATTACGGAAAAGTGAATTATTATTGTATTACTGTATTCTGGGCCTTGGTATTACTGATACTACATTACAGGTTAGAATACTACGCACGAAGCTGTAATAGATGTTCTGAGGAGGTTAAATGTGAATCTCTGACACAGAGAATAAATAGATCATCCAGATACCGTTGGGAAGGTTTAGAGAACTGAGGCAGACTGTGAAATGTTTCTGACGCCCCCATTACACACCTCGCCGTAATAGAAAAAACCGGGATTTGGGTGGGAGTGGAAACATTTACTCTTTCTTATGCGGCCCACGAGGCATTCGTCTTCTGCCAATTTCTCTTAATGTCAAAGCAGCACTTGCAACCTATGTACTCGACTATTTTTTGTATGTACGCCAATCTCTGTCTTCCGTTACAGATTCTACCCTGTGCCAGTCCCTTTGGTACCATGAAGGTAACTTCCTGAGGTCTTAACACATGTACTGTTATCTTCCACTTATTCTTGTCGATGTTCTCCATATGTTCTCTTATTCGCCAATCCTGTGGAGAACTTCTTCATTGTTTTCCTTTCCAATTCACTTCAATTTCAACTTTCACCTGTAGCACCCCATCTCAGATAATTCGATTGTCATCTGTTTCGATTTTCTCACAGTCCTTGAGACACAAACACAATACAGTCTTCCAAATGTACATTCCCAAAAAGCTGTCCCTCATATTAAAGGCTGTGTCTGACAAAGGTGGACTTCTCGTGCCTAGGATTGTCCTTTTTACGTACTTTTGAGTCCTCTTTTCTTCATCCGTCCGGTGTTATTTTACTTACAAAGTAGCTGATTCCTTCAGTTCATCTAATTCGAATGGTTCAAATGGCTCTGAGCACTACGGGACTCAACTGCTAAGGTCTTAAGTCCCCTAGAACTTAGAACTACTTAAACCTAACTAACCTAAGGACGTCACACACATCCATGCCCGAGGCAGGATTCGAACCTGCGACCGTAGCGACCGTAGCGCCTTTAACCGCTCGGCCACTCCGGCCGGCTCAGTTCATCTAATTCCTGGTCATTATATTTGTTATTAAGTTTATAGCTAATCTCATTTCTGGCACTCTCATTACTGTCGACTTTCTCCGGTATGGCCTCAGTTCACATTTTGTAGTCAATATAGTGTTTATAGTGCTTATTCAGTTTAACAGGTCCTGTAATTCATTCACTGAGGATAGCAATGTCAGCAGCGAATCTGATCATTGCCATCATTTCACCCTAAATTTTAATCGCACACCTGAATCTTTCTTTAAGTTCCGTCCTTGCTTCTTCTGTGTGAAGTTGAGAACCCCTTCTTTGACGGAGCTCTCCGTTCTTGACGTTCCAATCTCGTTGTTCACTCTCGGTTTTGGCAGACTTGACAGCACAAAAATTGACCGACGAATATAGCAGCGCAAGCTAAAGTCCGGTGCAGCACTGTCGTCAACGAACTGCGATAGGCTTCACTTCTTATTTTACCATTCAAAAGTGTAGACGAGGGAATAGTACTTTGAGAATTACAGAAAACTAATATTCACAGATGTCTTCCAAGAAGGCACGGAATCTATTCTGCAAATACACAGCTTTAGGTACAGTGCATTTTAATTGAATAGATACAAGTTCGTAAACAGTCACTGTAACTGAACGAACAACGTACAGGCGCTAAATATATGGTATCTCATGTCTGAATTTCTCCAGTACGAGACACGTTCTTTTGGTTCAACAATTTGTTGTCTATGAAGTCATCCGTTATCTTATTTGAAACACAGTTCGATGATATGTAGCTAATTTGTCAAAGAAGATGCGATGGTATTTTGGTTGTAAATTAGTGGGGGTCAACGCCAATGCAGATTGACCTTCTTGGAGTCGAAACCTCTATTTGACATATTACCTGAGAACTATTCAGACGATTTTGTTGATGTTACAGAGTAACCAAGTGGCAGTCTGTAACGGCCAGTTACGTCTTCAACCGAACGTTAGTTCTGTAGTAGCCAATGATAGTACACGAACATGATCAAAAACCTGCACCACATCACATTCAGCCGTGTGACAATACTCATGTACTTGGCCACAAAACCAACTGCGTCATTGTTCTTCTGAAGTATTGGAATTTGACGGCGTCACAGGCCGGAGCATGGCTGAGGTCCCTAAGAGCACGGCGAATCGATGGATCAAACGTTATCAAGATATTGCGGTATCCAGTTTGCGTGCAGAAAATGGACTTCGGCGTGTAACAACACCTGTCCAGAATAATGAATTTGTCAACGCGTCGTGGCAAAAACCTTTTTAAACGCGGTGCAAGTGAAACACACTACAGCATTTTCCGCGCCTATGGCTATGGCTCGGTGTCGGTTTTGGAAGGTTGATCTACTTAGCAAACGTGCGACCATCTAGGAGAGGCTGCTTGGTGAGCGTCGACTCTACCGATTAGCGTTTGTCGAAGGGAATTCAGTGATGACTGACTGATCGTGACGTTTTACGACGAATCGAGATTGTCCTCAGGGCCAGTACGAGTATACACATTGCACTGTGCCGCTTTCGATCCCAAGTACGTCAACGAGTCGTCTTAGAGTGGTTTTCTGTCTGCGGCAGTTTGGGTTGGGGTATATTCCTGTTCGGCCGCAGCGGCCGAGCGCTTCTAGGTGCTTCAGTCTGGAACCGCGCGACCGCTACGGTCGCGGGTTCGAATCCTGCGTCGAGAATGGATGTGTGTGATGTCCCTAGGTTAGTCAGGTTTAAGTAGTTCTAAGTTCTATGGGATTAATGACCTCAGATGTTAAGTCCCATAGTGCTTAGAGCCATTTGAAGCAATTTTTATGTTCCTGTGGAACGACAACAACAACAGAAACGTCAACACTTATTTCTGAGTACCCTACTGATCCTATGCGTTTAGAAGGGCATAGCCCATTCCAATACACATTTGTAACATTTTAAATATACTGAAGAGGAAAAGTCTTGGGATACCTCCTAATATCGTGTCGGATCTTCTTTCGCCCGGGGGTGTGCTGCAATTCTACGTGGCATGGATTCAACAAGTAGTTGGAAGCTTCCTCCGAAAGTAATGTGCCATACGAAGTCTGTAACCATTAACTGCGAAAGTGTTGCAGAGCAGGATTTTGTGCACGAACCGACATCCCGAGTATGTGCCATAGACGTTCTAATGGTTTGATATCGGGTGATGTGGGTAGCCGGATCATTCGTTCAGACTATCCAGAACGTTCTTCAAACCAGTCGCGACCAGTTGTGCTCCAGCGAAGAGGAGCATTATATTTTGGGAATATGCATTGCTGCAAATGGTCTCCACGTAACCGAACATAACCATTTCCAGTCAATGATCATTTCAGTTGGGCCAGAGGATCCAGTCCGTTCCATATAAACACACTCCACACCACTATAGATCCACCACTAGGTTGCACACTGCCTTGTTGACCACTTGAGCTCATGGCTTCACGAGATTTGCGCCACAGAAGACCCTACCATCAGTTCTTAACAACTGACCAGGCCACTGTTTTCCAGTCGTCTATGGTCCAACCGATATGGTCGTTAGCCCAGTAGAGACGCTGCAGCGATGTCGTGCTGTTCGCAAAGGATCTCGCGTCGACCTTCTGCTACCATAGCCTATTAATGACAAATTCCGCCACATTGTCCCAACGGATAGTCCGTCGTACGTCTTAAACTGAGTTCTATGGTTACTTCATTCAGTGTTGCCTGTCTTTAAGCACTGACAACTCTACGCAAACTCCGCTGCACTCGGTTGTTCAAATGGTTCAAATGGCTCTGAGCACTATGGGACTTAACATCTGAGGTCATCAGTCCCCTAGAACTTAGAACTATTTAAACCTAACTAACCTAAGGACATCACACACATCCATGCCCGAGGCAGGATTCGAACCTGCGACCGTAGCGGTCGCGCGGTTCCAGACTGAAGCGCCTAGAACCGCTCGGCCACACCGGCCGGCACTCGGTTGTTATGTGAAACCCATCGGCCACCGCGTTTTCCGTGATGTATCCTCGACACACTCTTGACACTTTGGATCTCGGAATATTGAATTACCGAACATTATCCGAAATTAACTGCCCCACACAACTAGCTCCAACTATCATTCTACTTTCATAGTTACCATCATGCGGTCATAAGGGGGAAATGAGTGGGCTCTTGTAAGGGATTCTGTGTATCCTCTCCAGCCATGATGTTTGAGGAAGTTTTATTTGCTTTCATTTATGTATTATCTATTTCAAAAAGGGGGGAGGGGCTTATTTCTCCCAGATGGAAATTTATTTGCACGAATTTTGGGGATAGCTCCGGCATTCACCTTACGGCCTAAGGAAAACCTGCAAAATCTGGCCTGAGCTTCTGTTGCTGCTACCGTTTCCCTTTTCCTAGTGCGTCCGCTTGGGATACACTAGGTTGTGTGTATCTTGATTCGTCTGCGCTGGTGTAGTCATGCGCCGCGTAGCGGGTCCGCGTCCTTTACCACGCTCAGTGCCGGTATGGGTATGTGGGCTGGCGGCAGTGGCGGCTGTTGCTGTTGCTACAACCGCCGTGGCGTCGGCTTCCATCCGTCTTCTTCTCAAGTTCATTTTTTCCTGCTCTTTGCCCTTCCAGATATCCAGCCAGCTACGTTGGTCGTCGGCTCTCTCCCCTACGTTTGGAATCGTCACGTTCAATATGTCGCCATCTATCAGATCTCCGTGTCAGGTGACAAACTCCTTTGTTTATGCTTCCCTGTCGGTTTGTCTTCCCTGGCGACGTTCGGTGTTTGCGTGGCGCGGTTTGCCCATTATTGTTTTTTGTCTGGCTGTTGGTCTGCGTGCCTTGTTCCTGCATGGTGTGGTCTTCTTTTTGGGAGGCCGTCGCGGTGCCCTAATACGCATCCGTTTGGGCCGACCTCGTCTCCAATCGCAGCTGATTGAGGTATACTTGCAGGAGGAGACAGGCAGCCTCCTTCTCCGCATGGAGCGCAATTCTGAAGCGGCTCTCGAGTGCCCTGTAGAGCAGCGTCGATGTCGCGATGGTGGTGATTTCTTCTTTGCGACCTGTTGCTGTGATGGTCTCTGGCGCGGCGACGTCCTCTGGTGTAGCGACGATCTTTGCTCGACTGTCCCTTCCCCCCCCCCCCCCTCCCACCCCGCGCCCCGCCGTCATCACACTCACTGGTGGAGTGGGTGGCCTGCGGTGCGTGCTTGCTGCCTGTTGCCGACGCGTCTGTGGACTATTCTGGGGGAGAGATCTTCCCATTCCTACCCCTCCGGCGCCGTCTTTGTCGGGGCTGAGGGACGTCGTCCGGCCTCTTCGCCTTCTCATTGGTTTTGCTGCGCTCTGTAAAATCCGAGCAGCTGCAGTGGGCACAGGTTAGCCGTTCGTCTCTGCGGGAGCAGCCGTAGTGAGCGTATGACTGTTAGTGAGCTCTGTGCCCAACTAGGGAGAGAGGGCGGCCACACTGTGCAGCGCGTCAGACTGCAAAGTGTCGTGGTGCTGTTTTCACAACAAGACCAAAATGTCGTGTTACCTGGCACGCAGCATGATGAAGTAGGGCCTGGCTAAAGCAATAACAGCGAAACAGACGGGACGGAATCCGCACCCAATGCTGCCGAAAGCACCTACGAGCGAATGCGAGAAGAAGAGGAGGAAGATGACAGCAATACAAACATTCCTCCCCTGTACATCTAATGTAGAGGAGACAAGTGGACAGGGCTGTACGATAGGGCATCGTTGCGCTGCAGGTCCGAAGTCGTCATCGAGTCGGTAGACTCCGACACCTTAATCAAGCTTCAAGTGGCGAGTGTGGGCGACTTCAAGACGCTGAAGAGCACTACAGCCGCCCGCATCGCTGACCCATCCGGAAAGAAGACGGCGCTGCAATCCCGACTTGTGAAGACGACCAAGGTGCTCCAGAAGGGCTGCACTGGGTCATCATCAAGATCACAGTCCAAGATACAAAAATGCAGTAGAGTCAAGCTACTCATCCGGACGATCTTCATCGTAGCTGTGCCTACAGCAAATCACGGTGACGACATATACGCGGTGCGGGAGCCGCTAGGCTTCCGTATCTAGACGGAGGCTCTCCCCACCAACATACACACATCTCCCCAATGCTACAGGTACCAGGAAGAAGGGCACGGGGCGAAATTTGACACAACATGCATAAAGTGAGCAGGGTAGCACGACAGTCACACATGCATCGACAGCTCTGCCAGTGCACTGCCCATTTATAGTATATTTTGTACGCGATACACCGCCATCTGTATATGCGCATATCGCTATTCCATGATTTTTGTCACCTCAGTGACAATACGGTAGTAACTAAAACAGCTGAATCGCTCACATCATAACAGAGTGTTAAAAAAATACATTTGAACATTCCAAGTTTTGATCCACGAAGATGAATTATACCAAAGAAAAGGACCAGTTTAACGTAATAATGAACGTATCGATGAACATCTGATGTTTTCGGTTAAACGGAATGATTGGAAAATTTGATACTCTCTTCAGTATATTAGTCAATTGCCCTATCTGAAAATTAGTCTTTGGCTAAAGAAATCGCTAATGATTAGTCTTTGTTTATTTTCTCACGCGTAGGAGTGTAGTTTTAAAACTAACTGGATATAAAATACGGATAGACATACAGAATGATTAAAGGATAGCACTTCGAGTAACATAGTTCCTTGTGGCAAACACGAATTTAAGAAAACAGTAGAGAAAAGGGCAATTGGTATACTCCAACTGTGTGCATATATGTCTCCCAGGGAAGTATATGGCTCTCAACAGAGTTGTAACATGTGGCACCTACACAAATCAAATCATCTCAAACAGGATAAATTTGGCTGTAAAGGTTTTATGTCGTTTTTGAAGTCGTACGAGGGCTACTCGGAAAGTAAGGAACGATACGTCGCGAAATGGAAACAACAGTGAAAAACAAAACTGTTTTATTTGAAACGGTTTGCTACATCTTCCAGCTACTTCTCTACACAGTCGCTGCTCAGATGTAGACATCTGTCGTAGCGTTGTACCAACTTTTGAATTCTCTCGTTATAGAAGACCGCCGCTAGTGTTTTTCGACAATTTTCTACTCTGGACTGCAGCTCGTTGTCTGTGTCAAAATATTGTCTTCATACCCAGTGGATCACTTGAGCAGAGATGAGCCTCAGTAGTAGCTATTTACGAGGTGTATTGTGGGTGATCAAACACTTCCCATCAAAAACGCTGCAGGTGCATCTACATTGCCCCTGCAGAGTGCGGCCTAGAATTGTCGTCTAGAACGAACCGTATGACAGTTATGTTATGTGGATTGCATAGCTTCAGGCGAAATCTTTCGCCAGGCCCTCTTACTTGGCGGGAGACGCTAATTTCTAGCCATCTTTACGTTCTCACTGTGAGCTCAGAAATGAAAAGAGTGACATGATTGGATCGATGGGCGTACTAGACACAGTGCCCAACGCATCTGTGCAAAGCTTCATCAGATTTTCACTGTATTTTCCATTTTGCGACCGATCGTTCCTTACTTTCCTAATAGCCGTCGTATGTATTGACATTTTGTTATTTCTCTCATTAGTGAACTTGTGAAATTATACATCTACTGAACGGTTTACCTTTTAGTCGTGAAGATGACGACAGAACTAGAAATACTGGACATGCTAGACGTCTATATGAGTGAGGAGATATTATAAGTGGGTAGCGATTCGTGTCATCGAACACAACACTAAGGGTTTCTTGCACAGATACCCATTAATCACTTAAACATTTGGTACAATACTTTGTTGTGAAACTTTGTAATCCATAATGACGTTAGTGAAGATGTAATATTGTTAACAGTTGACCACTCAGTCTTAGAGAACTTCTTTCAACAGCGTTAACAAAATAACTACTGAATTTTAATCATTTGACAAAAACTATTAGTTAATTTTTTAAATAGATTTACAAGACATTTCATTACTTTATTACAAATTTGAAGCAAATATTTTCTACTCCATAATTACTATTTCCTATATTCTTACCCCTCAAACAGCTGTTTAGTGAAACAATATAAGAAACATTTATTCTGAATTCGTGAAGACGCAAGAGATTTCTGGATGAAAAGCTGCTTCATGTATCACAACCTTCACTGGATGAATGAAGGTGACATTTCAGCAACAGCACCCTGCCTCTTGGAGAAGACTATGACTGGAAAGCAGGCTTTGTTCTCGCAGTAGCCGTTATTTTACAATGCTATGCGGCTCTTCACGCGGGAAAGATCGTACTGACTCTCACTGGCTGCGGAAGCTTACGTAGTTTCTTCAGAAATATGTATTTAATAATTTTACTTCTAAAAGTGCATGAAAAAATAACTTCCTGGCCGACGTAAGCGTTCATTTCCGTGTCATTTGTCAAATATTTGGGTTCTTCTTTTGACGGCACTGTTATTTTCTGTGAAAATACGAAATAAAAAACAATGCTCGTGTTCAACACCTTTCTTTGAAGAAAGAAGCTGGAGAGTAAAGAATGTGGGGTAACTTTACGACTACGTGCAGTATGCAGGAGCTCATTCGTCGTGTTGCAGTGAAGACCAGGAACACGCGCGAAACAGCGTATTGTTAATGCAGAGGGCTGCCGCGTAGTGCAGCCGTAAAAGCACGCTGCCGGCGGAATGCCGTGTGCGTAGAGCCGGGTACTGTCCCAAGCACAAACATCGTGGTACCTGTCGCAGCCGCGGAAAAACTTATCGCGAACGGCGACAGATTGAAACCTTTGCAGAAATATCACTCTCATTGCATGTTATCCTTGTGAATTATCCAATGAGATTTTCTCTACATCAGTAACTGAAAACTAATTTTCACTTTTCAATAAACAATTGTAAAATATAGCTTCCCTTTGTGCAAAGTTTAAAAATTGATAACGTCTAGCTAATTTCGATGTTAACTTTATCGATAACCTCATTCCTACTACTTCTCATTATGTTCATCGTCCTTCAGTTTACGATCAGTTCATATCCTGTTTCATGAAAGTTAATTTGATTCAAAAGATCCTGTAATTTCCTCAGTTTCACTGGTACTGTCATCAGTGAATCTTATCACTGGTATCTTTCCGCCATGAATTTTAGTCTCACTTTCAAATCTTTCTTTTATTTCAGTCGTTGCTTCTTGAATGTACAGAGTGAACAGCCGGGGCTATCTTACTTCCTTTTTACTTCGAGAACTTCTTTCTTGGGATTCCGTTCTTGTTATTCCCTCTTTCTTCTTGTATTTATTGTACGTTATCCATCTTTCACAATAACTTCCACCTATTTTGCTGACAATATCGAACATCTTGTACCAATTCACACAGTGGAACGCATTTTCTAAATCGGGAAATCCAATGAATGAGCTTTAGTTTTGCTGAAGTCATTCTTCCGTTAACAACAGCAATGTTTTGTATCTTTAGCTTTCTCTCCTCTGCTTTTAAAATAAGAATTCCTACTGCACTCTTAATTCAGACTCCTTCGCTTCAAATTTTTCCGAACATCGCCCTTTCTTCCGACGGCGATTTCTTTACTAAACGACCCTACTGTAATGGAGCATTTATGTATAATCTGACACTGTAGTGTAATAGAAGAGCATATGGAAAAAAGAGGTAGGTACACTTTTGGTCAGTCATTTTATCTTCCATTCGTGTAACTTCAAGAATGTATATGAAATCTTAAATGTTTTAAAGGAGAATGAGATTAGGATAGTCACAGAAATACTGAGTGTTTTAATAAATAAAGGGTGCAATGGGTACAACTGCAGATAATTATAATATGTGGTACCTTAATATATATACACATCAGTGTGCTGGTTGTTTCTTTATCTGTGTTGAACTTCCCACTGACAAATCTTGAACTTTATGACTTGATGTTTTCAGTATGGTTGTACTTTACTACTAAGTACTACCCCTATCACGGATGTCAACACCCGACTTGCTATACAGGAGAAAATATACATTAATGACTTGCTGTTGCAACATGCACTTGGAGGTACTAACCAACCTAAAATCATGACTTGTATTGGTTAAAATTATAAGTCTGTAGATGGCGAGAGTACTATATACTGTTGATCAGTACAGCGTCCTCGGCCACCAAGAGAAATGTCTACACTTGTATCGTTACACCCCATATTTACTGAAGAGAAAGAGTGCCAGTTCATTCCCTGCTGGGGAGAAGAAAGCGACTGATGTGAAAATCTAACACTGCACCACACTAAAAGCAGAATGTGTTTGAATTTGAGTTAGCCAACTTGCTCTTCACTAAACAGGCACATGTTTTATTCTTCACTTCTGTAATAACTTTATACTATTTGCTTAGTCTTATTGATTTTATTGCTGTTTTAGCAGCAGTCTGTAAAAGAGTTGTTGTTATTAGTGAGTCTTGGAGTGTAGCAGTAGATTTCTGTTTTGTTTCTTTTTTCCTACAAGGTGGTGCAGAACAACAGATTATCTTCGACCAACGAAAAGTTTGACATAACCGCATCTACAAACCGTACTAAAGAACCTAAGTTACGTGGAAGGGCATAAGATGCAAGCAAGAGGCTTAGGTCTCAGTCAAACGGGCAAGATAACACTTCCAACACACTGACAATTTGCTAGTAATCAGCAGTAGGAACCTCAAAACTAGTTAAAAATTTTATTTCAAATACTTCTGCCACTTCGAAGTCCAAAACTACTTCTCGCTGCTACCTCAAAATGGATGATTCTCTTCACCACCATCACATCAGTCGTAAGTTACTACATTCAATGTACTGAATTTAAATAATGTTAAGTGGTTTGCATTAAACAAGGATATTAATTGATTTCAGGCCTTTAAAATGCCAAAATGAACAAAATGACTCTTTGTTCATATGGCTAAGTCTCTTACTCCTGAAGAGATTCAAGTATCAGTAGTTTCCAACAATGATGCTAATGTAAGAACTAAAAGATGCAGAATTGCTCCCGCACTTGTGTACAGCATAAAATAAAAGACTATTTTAGGATGGAAAATATTGTGAATCACTGTGTTTCATTCTCAAAATTTCTTTGCTGTAAAATTTATTCACCTGGAATAGGACAATTTTTCTCTGACGTCTTTATTTTGTAAACATCCTTTCTTCATGTAGTGGCCTAATGGAATCATCCGAAAGTTAATGTGTTAATATGAAATAATCAGCCCATAGAAGCTACTATACTATGCACACTGACAAACACAAACATTATGACCAGTGTCTGCCGTGAGATTAAATGCAATCTGGGGGTGTTGCGGGCACGCGACGCCGGAAGTGAAGTATGCAATTGGAGCAGAGACGAGAGTGGAATCATTCCAGCAATAATACGGGTTGTAAATGGAGAAACTCACTAAAACAAGCGACATTGACAAGTATTGGGTTGTTAAGACCCGGCACCTGGAACGAATATACAGGAAATATTGATCAACTGTTCACGTGCCTTACAAGTCCACACCTCATCACGGAACTTGAGGTCAGATGCTTGTCCACTCTATAGAGCAAGATATTCAGCGATTTGTGGCAGATATAACGAGTGAGTACCGGTCTGATGCAGGAAGAATAATTCAAAGCATATCATTCAGTGCATATTGTTGAGCGTAGAGCTACTCGGCTGACGATCTCCGTGTGTTTCCATGTTGACTCAACGATATCGGGAGCTACGACTACAGTGGGCAAGGGATAAATGAGATTGAACTTTTCTTCTTTAACGTCCAATGACACCTACTAGTCTGTTAATCGGGTTACAAAATCAGACCATAAATATTAACTACTACAGAAGTTATTTAGCAATTTTGATTACAGTGATTAGCTTTTATGCAACGTTATCTCATTAAATTTTACATTAACTAGCCACTCAGCCCGTAAAGGGGCCCAGCAACCATCCACTATGAGCTCAGCCTCCCCGTCTTCTGCTAATTTTAACTACATACAACTCAATAACTGCATTGCTAAAATAAACTAACTACTGGTGCTCTCTACAACTATTATCCACCATCTAAGCACCTTGGTAGAACTAGGCACATCAGGGTGGAAGACTAGGAACCAAGCCATTCTTTTGACCTCTACACTGACCTTTCAGGAACCTTGGTTTCGAAAAACAGGAAACTCGGTCAGCACTTACAATCCTCGACATATTCTTTCATTTCGTAATTATATTACGGATGTTTCGAACCATCGACCAAGCCTAAGCCCGGCCAGATCACAGGACGCAGATGTTCCACTCAAGCCATATTTCAGTGTTTGTTGCCGACGTGCGCCCATCGGCACACCAGGCTTCCAAATTCAAATGGTTCAAATGGCTCTGAGCACCATGGGACTTAACATGTGAGGTCATCAGTCCCCTATAAGTTAGAACTACTTAAACCTAACACCTCCATGCCCGAGGCAGGATTTGAACCTGCGACCATAGCGGTCACGTGGTTCCAGACTGAAGCACCTAGAACCGCTCGGCCACACCGGCCGGCCACGGCTTCCTGCTCCTAAATTTCGCCACGCTGTATTTTTTCACTGTTATATGAAAGCTAAGCGTGAGGCGAAAGTCCTTTAAATGTTGGCTCTGTTCTACATTATGAAGTAACTGAAAGATTTCGTGAACGCTGGTGACTTGCCTGTCTGTTCAGGCAACTCGTTTGTAGGAAGGTCATGTAAATAATATGTGCCCTGGATGCCTACCTCCTCACCACTGTCACATGCCGGACTAGGCGTTTCCCTAAGCACTGTCAGGTGCACCGGACAGAGCGAGGTAGCGCAATGGTTAGCATACTGGACGCGTATTCGGGAGGACAGCGTTTCAAACCCGCGTCTGGTCATCCTCATTTAGGTTTTGCGTGATTTCCCTAAATCGCTTCAGGCAAATGCCGGGATGGTTTCTTTGAAAGCGCACAGCCGATTGCCTTCCCTATTACGATGGGACCGATGACCTTGCTGTTTAGTCCCCTTTCCAAACGAACGAACCACCCAAGCGCACCGGGTAGAGACCATGTTCGGTCATACAGTGCTCTAAGCCTCAGTTTGGTTGATGCTTCTTTAACTTTGACTTTCCTTTCGCCTAAGCCTCGAAGGCATTCACCCTTGTTCAAGTTTTATAATTTGTCCCACGTCTGTTGGAACAGTTATAAAACAGCTTTTTCAATCTCTCTAACATTTTAACAGGTACTGCCGATTATGTTCTTCATCTTTATAAAATCTTGTTTGCGCATAGTCTCTACTCGACACAAGTCCTTTACAGTATGTACTCCACCAGTGGGCCAAAGGCTCCCACATATCTAATTCTTACATTTATTTGCACTCTTCTGAGGACCATAGTATTATGATACGAGGGACATTGACCTAGGCGTCCGTGGGAACTGAGGTGACAATCTAAGGCTGCGTGACAGCTCTGGACATCGTGACCATTACTGCGGAAGACCTGCACCCCGTGTATTGTGCTTTCCCCGTCGGCGATGGAACCTTCCAGTTGGAAAAATGTCCGTTTCCCAAGGTCATAATTGTGCCACAGTGATCTGAGGAACATGATAGTGAACTCACGACCACCAAGCTCGCCTCATCTGACCTCGACGGAACACGTCTTGGACACTACCGGTGGCCAGGTCAGCGTTTACAAACTATCGGCCCAAAATTTACAGGAATTTCGTGACCTGCGTCTGCCTCTTTAGCTCAAACGTCAGAATCTAGATGTTGTGAATCCGGATTCAGTGCTTGGTACTGCAAGAATCTTTCGTTATTCGGAAGACTGGAGCAGGGGAGGGGGGAGGGGCCAGGGGGGAGTGGGTATGGGGTAGAGGGAGGGGGAGGGGAAGGAAGGAGTACTAACCTTGTGATTATGACTAATGAGGTGCTTCAGCCTACAAAGCCTACAATTCCCGGGGGGAGCCGTAAACCGACATCATGCCCCTCCATACCAAATATAGATGGGTGGATCACATAACTAAAGAGGAGGTATTGAATAGAATTGGGGAGGAGAGGAGTATGTGGCACAACTTGACGAGAAGAAGGGATTGGTTGGTAGGGCATATTTTGAGGCATCAAGGGCAGCGTGGAGGGTAAAAATCGTAGAGGCAGACCAAGAGATGAATACACTAAGAAGATTGAGAAGGATGTAGGTTGCAGTAAGTACTGGGAGATGAAGAAACTTGCACAGGATAGAGTAGCATGGAGAGCTGCATCAAACCACTCTCAGGACTGAAGACCACAACAACAACATTGTCATTGGATGACACAGTGGTCGGTTAGTGTCGATATCTATTGGCCCGCCTCGGCGAGAACATGGAACTTTGCTTTACGTTGAGTACCTGCACGTAGACATCTGCTGTTACATTCCTCGAGAAACGTATCGGAGACTTCCAGAATCCTAAGAGAAATTGTGTTGTATTCCAGAGGTGGACCGACATGCAGCTGAGCAGATGGTCATTAGGTTTCGGTTCATGAGTGTAATTCTGTGGCAACGCAGTGATCGGCGTGTGGCCGTGTTTACGGCGCAACAGAGAGGGGCGCACGGTGCCACGGCCACGTGGAGTCCGCGTGGCTCGGCTGGGCCGCAGCTGCACTCGCCGGCCGGCCAGCCAGCCCCGGGCCGGGCGGGATTCCGCGGATCGATATCTGCGAGAGCGCGCCTGCCGTGGCGGTGGCGGCGGAGGAGGCGGGGGCGGCGGGGCCGGGCGGGGGCGGCGGCTACTCAGCGCCCTACTCACGGCCTCAGCGCCGCACACTAGCGTTCCCACGCGTGGAAGTCCATCCGAGTTTGGCGGTTCTGCATCCTGACTGTAAAACGAGCCGAAGAATCCACCAGCTTCTGCCGTGCATTCGAGAACACTAGCCCTTGGCCTACCCCAGACAGTGCTTGGTTCAAATGGCTCTAAGCACTATGGAACATCGGAGGTCATCAGTCCTCTGGACTTGGAACTACTTAAACCTAACCAAACTAATGACATCACACACAACCATGCCCGAGGCCGGATTCGAACCCGCGACCGTAGCAGCAGTGCGGTTCCGGACTGAAGCGCCTAGAGCCGCTCGGCCACAGCTGCCGGCCCAGTGCATGGTACATTACCTAAAGTAACATTACCTGTCTGGCGTGAGGTCAGTCGCTTGACGGCGCGTTTCGGCGCGGGCCCGCCCGTTGCCGGCGCGCCGTAAGGCACGGAGGCTCGCACTGGGGCGTATCGCTTCTCAGTCGGGTGTGCCGCGGCAGTCCTCACTGGGGAAGTGAAGCGTCTCTTATAGCCTCTCCTTCCCAAGTAGCTCTTTCCGCCTTCCCGTGGTGCCAGACGTTAAGCTTGGCTTTCTGCCTAGCGACAAAAGGGAGAGCTGCGACCCAACCCGATGCGAAAGCGAAGGGTGCGTGGCACAGGGGGAGCTGTGTCAAGGGACCGGACATCAGTCCCTCTTTGTTCGCAGGGTACAGACCAGCAGGTGCTCTGCATGCCGGCGACCTCGTTTGTCGGCGTGGGATCGCGGTGCGAGTCGGCAAGGGTGCTTCGCCGCGCCCCTGGGTAACCGGGGCGTGTTCTGCCAAACCCAGGAGGTCGTGACATCGCCTGGGCCAGGTTAGATGGGTCCAGACCGCCGAACGACTGAGTGACCGACCCGCCACCTGAGTAGGAGTGGGTCCTTGGCCGAGAGGTGGAAGCTCGGGCTAGTAGGCGGCGAAGAACGAGAGGTGCATCCGCCTCTCCGGAGTGCGGGGTGCTCTTGCCGGGGAGCGTCGCGTGAAATCGTCGATGACGGAGCCACCGACGGGGACCAGTGCGCTGGCAACGGCGCGCTGAACCCAGCAGTTCGAGGATGCCCTTGGCCTTGGGGCGAGGCCGGTGGGCGAGCTGCATCAGTCCCCCCCCCCCCCCCCCATGCCAGAGGAGCCGGTCCAGGGCAAGAGACGGGCTCCCAACATTTTCACTCGTCAAATGAATCATGGCTGACCAAGAGACGAGTGATTCGAGTGTTCTCTCGAGGTGTTCGACACATACTGTTCCCACCCCTGAAGAGGGCCTGGGGCAGAATGCAGAAAACGTCACTGAATGGCATACTAGAATCAACCAACTGCTAGATTCTAGTATAAAGAACGGCAAGATAAGTAATACAGCAGTTCTCTCTATTAAGAAGGAACTCGCCGCCTGGGCTATCGCTAGTGCGAAGCTCGAGGGGCGGCTAGAGGAGTTAGAGAAAGAAAATGAACGACTGCGAAAACAGCCCACCAAAACGTGGGCAGGAGTGGTCGCACAAGCGGCCACTAAAATACAGACAACAAAAGAGACCATCGAAAAGGTGTCCAAAAGGCCTGACACGGCAGTCTTCTTAAGACCCCTGCCAGGCCAGGACATTAAAAAAGTGCAACAACTTTTTGCAACTACTGTAAACCCGGCAGCAGACAAAATTAAAATAAATAAGGTAAAGGCAACCAAAAATGTCGTAATAGTAGATGTTGCCACTGAAGAAGACCGGGATAAGATACTCAACCATGACAAACTTAAAAAGGTCGTTAAGTGTGAACCACCCAAAAAGCGGAATCCCTTGGTGATCTTGTATGACGTGCCCACCACCATGAATGAAAATGAGATCTATGAAACAATAAGTCAACAAAACTTTGAGGAAATGAGTCTAGACAACTTTAAAAAAGAATTCAAACTGCGGTTCAAAACTGGACCCAGAGAGCGCGATACAGTACATCATGTAGCAGAAGTTTCCGGAAGTATGTGGCGTAAGCTCACCACTATGGGCAGAATATACATGGGGTTCCACTCAATAAACGTAAGGGACTACCTCGTAGTTCCCCGTTGTCACAGCTGCGGAGACCTCGACCATATACACAAACACTGTGAGCGAAAGCCGGCTTGCTCCAGGTGCGGCGCTGAAGATCACACCAGGAAAACTTGTGGCAAAACAGGGATATGTATCCCCTGTGCAAGA
Source organism: Schistocerca americana (assembly GCF_021461395.2). NCBI lineage: Eukaryota > Metazoa > Arthropoda > Insecta > Orthoptera > Acrididae > Schistocerca > Schistocerca americana. Next base: position 60,014,804 of record NC_060124.1, on the reverse strand, counting down.
AGAGGGAAAAGAAATTGTAATGCCACAGGAAGAAACTGCCCCACATACAGGGCTTTAGAGTAACGGCTTATCTCGAGGACTGATTATGGCTGAGTCCATATCAGTCAACAGGAAGCCTAAAAGAAAGTCCCCGAGTAAAAGAGTAAGGGATGCACTTAGGGCCAGCAGATTTAGGGAGTTCCTACAAGGAGCCACTAAAACCCAGACCAGAAAGGTAGAGACAAAAGATGCTGGTGTACAAACGGACCCATGTGGGCAGACCAGTGCTCCCTTCCCCCGAAACCAGGGACTAAGGTCGCTTGAAGAACTAGAACGACCGCAAGGGCGACCTGTGGCAAAACAAATAGTAACTTTGGATAAACAAAAAGTACAAGATCACACAATAAACAGCACATCACCTGATACAAACCCTCTCACACAAAAAGTTTCGGGCGTAGATCCCAATAGGGTATACCCCAACCTAGAACACGCATTACAACTTGCGCGACTGGAGGAGCCGGCGGTCCTCACCACAGCACTGAGGCATGTGGTACGTGTCGGGCATGAATATGTCAGAGACGTCACCTTCCCGGTAATGGAGGCTGTCGATAGAATACAGCTGAAGACAATGAACCTCCCCACGGACTTCGGAGCCCTGCGTGACCTAGTCTAAAAAGTTTTCGAAAGAAGAAACGAGAAATTTGATCTTAATGAAATTTATAGTCAATCTGTCATCACAAATGGAAGACTAGCTCACGATTGGAGCAAGAACTGGCCGGATTCGCACATCAGAACATATTACGCACGTGACCCATTTAAATGTAGGACAGATTAACTCTCATAATAGCAGATTAGTCATGCAGGAACTCCGTAGGGTTGTGGAGGAGAGGAGTCTGGATGTGCTCTGTCTACAGGAACCATACTCCCTGGCTGGGCGAATCCCTTTTGCAGCAGCTAACTGGCAAGTCGTTCACAGCGAAGCGGAACCCAAAGCAGCTATAATGATAATAAACAGAGCAATAAGAGCCACAGTCCTATCACAGTTCTGCGACGATCACTGCAACGTCGTGGAACTATAAACACCAGCTGGAGTACTGTACCTCATTAATATGTACTTCCAGTACGGTCGAGGAATAGACGAATTCCTAGACAAACTTATGCAAATAGCCACGGCGTTGCGGGGACGTCGATGTGTCATCACTGCAGATATAAATGCCAAATCCCCCCTGTGGTTCAGCGGCACGCGAGATGATAGAGGAGAAAAGGCTGAGGAGACCATCATGGCGTTACAATTGCTTGTCGCCAACAAGCAAGGAAATCCACCCACCTACGTAGGAGGTGGGGGCGAGGGCACAAACATTGACGTCACATTGGTCACGCCCAATCTCGCCACCAGATTAACCAATTGGATGGTCTGGGATCAGGTGACAACCAGTGACCACAACCTCATTACGTTTTCATTAGGGAACGAAGAGTGCCGCTGGGACATGGGGTGGGAGACACAGCTGAATTACAACAGAGCTGACTGGGACCGCCTGTCACGGGAGTGTGAAATACCGATATTGCCGGATGGTGACGAAAATGTCGAAGGATATGCTGAAGAACTGGTGCAAGCGGTTGTCAGAGCGGTAAAAGCTGCCGTACCAACCAGGTGGAGAGCCGTAGCGGCCCCCCCGTCGCCATGGTCTACCGAACTCGGACAGATGCGCCAGTCTGTACGGAGGGCTAGGAGGTACTACCAGCGGAGTGTTGTCTGGGAGGAGAAGCAACGCTGGTTGCAAAGATACAGAGAAGAAAAGGAACACTTCCAACAGGAGCTTAAGGCAGTTAGGCTACAGAGCTGGGAAAAATATGTAAGAACACAGCTAGCCACGGACCCATGGGGTGTACCGTACAAGTTAGTACGGGAAAAGATCAGGTCACCCATGGTGCTGTCCACCGTCAGGGATCAGGGCAGGATGACAGAGACCTGGCAGGAAACTGCTGAGGTCCTGCTTCGCGTCCTGCTGCCTGACGATGACGAAAACGATGACTCCGAGACACAGCAACAAATTCGGAGACAAGACCTAGAAGAATATCAGAACAACAATGTGGTATATCCCTTCTCTGAAGAAGAAGTAGCCGCTCAGATAAATGCCCTCAAAAGAGGCAAGGCTCCTGGCCCGGACGGCATTACCGCGGAGGTGGTGCAATTCCTGGCCCCCCAGCTGGTAGCTCCTCTCACAAAGTTATATAAAGAGTGCTTGAGGCTCGGGAAATACCCCCAAATCTGGAAAAGAGCCACAGTAGTGATAATTAAGAAAAGCCCGGATAAAGATCCACAAGAAGCAAAGTCTTATAGACCTATTTGCTTATTAGACACACTGGGGAAACTTTTTGAGAGGTTGCTGGCAGACAGACTGGCAGCACACAGAGTTTTGTGCGGGATGAGCGACAGACAGTTCGGCTTCAGAGCTGGGAGATCGGCGTCTGACGCCATCGCCCTGGCTGCGGAGGTCTGTGCCGCTACCCCGCACAAATACGTGGTCGGCATCATGGTAGACATCAGTGGCGCCTTTGACAACCTGTGGTGGCCCTCCCTCTTCTCTCGCCTGCGTGAGAAGGAGTGCCCAGGTCGCTATATGGTTGTCTGAGGAGCTATTGTGAGAATAGGGAGGTCTGGCTATCGTCCCCCAGCGGGAGAATAAGTAAGAAGATCACCAAGGGGTGTCCACAGGGATCTGTCCTGGGGCCACTCTTTTGGGACATTAATATGGAACCCCTCTTGGACAATCTACAGAACAGTGACGATGTGCTAGAGGGCATAGCCTACGCGGACGACCTCCTCCTGCTGGTTGGCGGCCGTAGCCGCGAAGACCTAGAGCCGAAAATTGAAAGGGCTATCTCCATCTTGAGTACATGGTGCCATACGACCAAAATGAAGATCTCACCAACAAAGTCCACTTACCTACTCTTGAAGGGGCAACTAGTCAGGAACCCAACAGTGAGAATAGATGGCTTGCCAGTTCTCCGACGCCATGAAGCGCGATACTTGGGAGTAATCGTCGATGAGAGGTGGACTTATGCATCACATATTGACACTGTCACACATAAATCATTAGAAACACTAAACAACTTAATATCAATCGGTCACAAGCGATTCCATCTGCCACCAGAATTGATTAAACTGTATCACAATAGTATATTGACATCTATTGTAGGATATGGGTCAGGAGTCTGGGCCCACAGGCTCACGAGGGTTATGCCTGCCATGGCTGTGAGAAGAGTGCAGCGGAACATGCTTCTTAGATCAGTAGGGGCATATAGAACAACACCGGGCGGAGCACTAACGGTGTTAATGGGGCTTTGTCCGCTCGACATTAAAATCAGACAACAAGCGACATGGTACTGGGTTAAGAAGGGAAACAGGGAGAAAATAGTCTATCTAATGGGGATACATGTGGGCAATAAACTGGAAATTAAACGCAGGGGGGAAGAACTTTGGCAACAACAATGGGACAACGAAGAAACCGGTCGCAGAACATATGAACTGCTGCCCAACATTAGGGAAAGATTGCAACTAAAACATTTCACACCATCACGAGGACTGCTGCACTTCCTCACAGGTCATGGACCCTACCCGGCATATTTATGCCGGTTCGGGAAACGGGCTACACCAGCGTGTGACTGTGGGGCCACACCAGGCACCCCAGAATACGTGGTGTATGAGTGCCACCTCTTCGACGACGTAGCAGCGCAATTACCTCAACAGCTACCCAGTTTTGACACGTATCACCTGCTCAGGCACGAGGACCATTTCCTAACTCTAAATAAACTGGCGAATGAGATATCACTTAAAGTAATTAAGGAATATCTAAAGAACAACGACTAGATATCATATACCGAACTTGACCCTGCGCACCTGTCCTGTTCCGCCGGGGCGTGGATTGGCCAGCCGCCTCACGGCTGGAATCCGCCACGTCTGGGATTATGGGGAGGGTGCGCCCAACCATCGATCTAGACACTCACCATTTTTGACTCTAGGCTAAGTTAGGTTAAATGTAGGATAAGCTAGGATAACAAAAATAGTATAGTACTGCAGCGAACAGCAACTCCGGCCAGCCCGGTGCCAGGGGCACGTTCACCGGGATTAGCTCGGTGAACAGGGCCACCAAGTAGGTTTATACAACGCTGGCACACCTGTAACGCTGCAGGTAGATGTACTTTAGCATAAGAAGAATGAAATAGCATAGAAAGACACAATTGATAATTGAAGTGCCCATAGTGAGAACAAGGAAAACTAACATAGAGTAAGCTGTAGTAGTAATATCAAATTGTATAAACTAGGACCCACTAATTATATAAGGTGGTGGGTTGATATGTATCACATATATTGGAGAATAAAGAATTTAAAAAAAAAAAAAAAAAAAACTAAAAAGTAACATTACCTATATCCTGTTTAACTGGCCTGTCAGTGTGGCCATACGAGGAAACCCGACCACATTGTCTTTATAAATTGGCAATACTTTTCCAGAATGAGATTTTCACTCTGCAGCGGAGTGTGCACTGATATGAAACTTCCTGGCAGATTAAAACTGTGTGCCGGAACGAGACTCGAACTCGGGAGCTTTGCCTTTCGCGGGCAAGTGCTCTACCGTCTAAGCTACTCAAGCACGACTCACGCCCCGTCCTCACAGCTTTACTTCTGCCAGTATCTCGTCTCCTACCTTCCAAACTTTGCAGAAACTCTCCTGCGAACCTTGCAGAACTAGCACTCCTGAAAGAAAGGATATTGCAGAGACATGGCTTAGCCACAGTCTGGGGGACGTTTCCAGAATGAGATTTTCACTCTGCAGCGGAGTGGCAATACCTTTGTTAACGAAATACGATGCAATGTTCCTTCAGGAATGGATGCTTGACTGAAGGAAATATAGGAAATGTATTCGCAGTTGTGAATTGCCATTGAAATGTACAATGCACCATACCTCTTAAAAACACAGGCACTGTCATTTCTTATTTACTCGCCTATCAGTAAATATGTCTTTCCTGGACGGGAATATACGTAACGTACGAGAGCAGGTTGTGACAAATGGAAGACGACATATGGTAGTTTGCATTGGATCGTGATTCGCGTACGGATAGCCGAAGCGGAGAAGGCGACCGCTTGCGTACTGGAAGAAATGCAGATTGGAATCCCGGTCCGCCACAAATTTTCTCTGTTTTCAGTCCAATATACACACTGTACCACATTAAACGAACCTTTAAGAAACTACAAATGGTGGACACTAACAGAGAACCTTGCTAATATCGTTTCTTTCAAGTCACGAAAAACAAACTTGCTATGATACGGAAATCATAAAATCGCTCCCAACCCGCACAGCATCATCACAGTAGCGTCATTGTGAATAATGAAGTACCAGTGATTGCATCTAGTATTGTGAAAGATGTGAATGCGGGTGACTGCGTTACAGAATGGGCGTTTGCAACCAATATCACACACCCACTCGAGGCAGAACGCACCAGTGCCACGTCGGCACGGCATCCAGTTCCACCTCGGCAATAGTGGCGAGGTCATGCTTGTCGGTGTATGCCCTGAAGAGTTCCAGTGCTTTCTCGGTACTGCTTGCAAACATCAAAAACAAACAAAGCAGACAATTTGACTGTTCTCAGCAGGGATAGAATGGTAACGGACACTGACGTCATTCCGGATCATATACCCGGAGCTGCCCAGTTTTCTTTTACTCCAGTCTTCTATCAGTCAATTTTCTCCTTCGCCCTCTCTCTGTCCACCTCCTCCTTACTCCTCATCTTTCAATCTACTTCACCTCCTTCCTTTCTCTGTCCACATCCTCCGGCGTCCTCTCTCTGTTCATCTCTTCCTGCCTGTCTCACAATCTAACTTCCCTCTCTTTGGTCCCTCTCTCCTCCCCTTTTCCATCTGGTCCTCACCCCTCTCCCTGTCTACCTGCTCCTTCCCTCGCTGTCGATCTCATCCTCCTGCCATTAGCTCATTTCCTCGCTCTTTGTCCATCTCCTCATGTGCCTCTCTCTGTCCAACTCCTTCTCGCCGGCCTCATGTTCGTCTATTCCTCTCTTCTTTCCCGCCACGGGGGTATCCACGCGGTCTAGGGGCGTCTTGTTACGGCTCGCGCGGCTCATCCTGTCGGAGGTTCGAGTCCTCCCTCTAGCGTGGGTGTGTGTGTTGTCCTTAGCGTATGCTAGTTTAAGTTAGATTAAGTAATGTGTAAGCTTAGGGACCGATGACCTCAGAAGTTAGATCCCATAAGATCTTAGCACAAATTTCCATTTTCCTCTTCTTTCCTGTCCATCTTCTTCTTTCCCCCTCTATGTCAATCTCTTCCTATTCCATTTCTCTATCCATTTCCCCCTCCCCCTCTCTCTCTGCCCATCGTCTTCTCCCCCCTATATTTTTCCGTATCCTCCATCCCCCTAGCTGTCTGTCCATCCGCTCCTCCACCCTTCTGTCTCAAAGTTGTCTCCCCAATGGGAGGCTGGTCGTTCTTATCCCCAGAGACCGTAACTAAGATATGTGTCAGTTTTGGTTGTAATAATTCCATGGGTTTAAGGATGATCAGTTTACCCGTTACTTTCCCCTTGTATGCATATGTTAAATAAAATTAATATATATTTAAAATTTTTCACACTTATTTGTACTTGTACTTCACATGTGCCTCTAGAAAATTTCGGCCTGCACTTTGATTTTCATGCAGCTCGAGTCTTAAAACGCTGTATTTCCTGAACTATGTACCGTGCAATGACGTACAGTTGCAGGCAGTCCAGTGGTACATGACGCTGCTGTCTGCGAAATGTGTTGCGAACAAAGTTAGTAGCAAAGAAGTAACAAATTTAAACGTCTCACATGATGCATCAGTTCTTCACGCACTCGATGCTTATGACGTCATATCTCCTGAACTGTGTGTACTACAGTGATTTATTTTTGTAGTTACATTCAGCGGCATTAGTGGATACTGTATGCGAAATGTGTTGCGAATGGAGTCAGTAGTAAAGAACATGCATGGTGGGACAATTTTTCATGAGTCTCAGCATTTGACGTCATATTTCCAGAACTATAGTACGTATGACATATTTTTGTAAGACGATTCAGCGACATTTTTGAATGACGTCAGCGAAAAGAGGTAGTAGCAATGAATTTAAACACGCTACACAAGGCGGAAATTTTTCACACATCTCAGTGTTTATGAGTCCATTCTCCTGAATTATGTCTCGTACAACTATATACTCGTAATTCTTCTGGTCTATTGAGTGGTATACGTGAATCTGTCAGCAAAATTTGTCACGAATACGGTTAGCAGTACAAAAGTAATACAGTAAAGTGTCACGCCTCTTATGGTAGTTTTACCGGACGAACGTCGAAAATGTAGTAAGCGATAGACTTTTTCCTTTCATCCTTTTGTGGGTGTATCAGTGAGAGAAACTTTCGTAAATGTTTGAATTTATGAGTAAAGTTTGTTGCAAGTCACTAAGTGCTCTGACTGTCGAACATTGGATGACTACAATATGGGCATTCACAGGTTGTTGGCTACACTGATTTTCCACACCAAAACCCGCAGCCTTGATAGGTAACTGGTTCATACTCCACAACGATTCTTTCCTGACAGTAAATGGTATGTGTTCCAAGATTGGTTAAAAACGGTCCACAAATTTAGGAGGAGTTGTGGAACATACATATGTACATTAATTTTTAAATTCATTGCCATCATTATCATCATCATCAACATCATTGTCATCAGCATCGTCGTCCTTATCATCATCATTTTCTTCTTCTTCGCCAACCCCAACAAAAATCATAGTTACGACACGTGCAACTGGCCTTACCAGTTCATTTCAATCTTACAGGAGAGAAGGGGAAACTGCATTTGTAAAACTCCAAAACAAGGAGGCTGAGGTCCTGTAGATATGCACTGGATGTTCACGAGAAACCTTCAGATCCAGAAAATGATTGATCGTCGCCATCATTAGAACCTGGTCGGAGGAATAAAACATATCTTGTGGTTTCTACAACATCAAATATTACGACACCAGACCTGCGAAGAGGAGGTAATGCGTCTGGTATGATAAGGGCAAGGTGCGGTTTCGCGAAATTTGTAAGGGGGCTGCTGGTCATAACCATTGCCACTTTGGGTAATGCTTGTTGGATATAACTGTATGACAAAATTCAGTGATTCGCATAGTCCCATTTACCATTTAAAGAGCCCCACAAATTTTTAATTTTTCCGTTGTATGAAAATTTAAGTTCTGCTATCTACAATGAACATGAACAGATCTTGAAGCAACGTACCTATATCATATAAATTTTGTAACTTTTATGTGTTCACCGTTACAATTTGACATGCATAATAAAATATTCATTACCCCTATGGAGTCCAAAAAGTATCCGCCGACCACGAAAGAGGTATCTACACGTCAGTCATGTCCTGTGGAGGCCACATGGCCGCTGGCAAGTCAGTTCAGTTAGGTGGATCGTCGGGATCTGCACCTCACAGCATCTGAGCAATTCCAACCGCAGTACCAACCAAGGAAAATAACTATAGCAAAACCACAATGAGCCATCAGCATTCGCAGCCACAGTAAGTGCCTCCACCGACATCGGTGTCAATCAGACACTGTGCTCTTCGGTTTCCACACGCCGGTGAGGGATTTTGTAATTGTTCCTCGTATCTCCTGTCAGTGGCAGACGTCCGACACGACTTAGGATCCTTTCTGTGCTGTCGGTTACTGCTAATGAACTAACAAACTGAAAGAGACACAGTTCTTTATGTAGAATCGTGAATATCACAATCTGAATATTTTCCGACTTTATTGAATCGCGTCGCCTTTGACATTTTTTGTGGATGACTATTTTTTTTTTTGTAATTAAGTGTTATTTTTTAGTGCTGCCAGGCAATGTATCTGCGTATCTGGACCAACACTGATCACCACACGTTTTACGACGATGCAGTCTTATATTATCAGCAGTTCCATTCCACGGAAATCTTACCGACGGAAATGTATCGAGCTTAACAGCAACTTTCAGCTTTCACCAAAATGCCACTTTGCTCGCGACGGTGTGTCATGGCAAATTCCAACGCTGAGGAATCACGTGGTAATGGAAAGATTAAAATGAAGTGATCGCCCACACACGGCGAGAGTTTCTACTGCTTGTCTTTGTGCATGACATACCGCAGCTTGGCCAGCAAGGTCGCCGGATCTCTCCCCAACTGAGAATGTTGGTAGCATTATGGACAAGATCCACCAACCAGCTCGAGATTCTGACGATTTAACGCGACAATTGCACAGAATTTGGGACGATGTTCCTCAGTAGAATACACAACAACTTTATCAATCAGTCCCAATACGTGTAACTGCTTGCATAAGGGCCAGAAGTGGATCAAGCCGTTATTGATTTTTCTCAGTTCGCGAAGCTTTTCTCTTGAATAATTCACCCAATTCTTCTGAAACTGTAATCATTTGTTTGTCTGTACAAATACATCACATCTACCAATTTCTGCCCATTCGGATAATTCCTGAGTGGAGCATCGTTTTTTTCGGTTCAGAATGTACTTTAATTCTGATAAAGATTGCTGGGATGACAACATAGATTATCAAAAAATCCACTCAAAATATATTATGACTGCTGTTGAGATAAATTTAGTCCAGATATGTTAAAATCAGGGTGAATTCATCAGACGTAAACACTAATCAGAATTAGCAATTACATATAGCAAATTTGTTTATCCTTCTAAGATAATATCTTATCTCAAGAGGTAGAAAACATTGGAATTTATTCCTAAATGCTTTAGTTATTTAGAAAACGTAACCTAGCTCGACTTGGACGGAACTTAAAATACTATAAATTTTCCAAGTAAACGTAAAAGAAATTCAGTACCTACAAATTTGGCAGAATTTGTATCAGTCTGAAGTATTGTACCTAAACGTTATGATATCATTTTTTGATGGTGACGACTCTACTGTATCTTTGATTCTAATTTTGTTCGATTGACTTCTGCATATCGCAGGCTAGTAACACTCTCACGCACATGAAGTTTGCTTACTTGGCAAGTCGCTAAAATAAACAAATGGTAATCGGGATTATTTGGGTAGATTAAATTAGCAGCGTTAATTACTGGGTCCAATTACCTGATGTTTCCAGCCGTAACAAGAGAAAGAAGAGGCGTTCTCCCACTTACAGCAGCAGTTACCTGGTAAGCCGTCCGTAAATTAAGTTCGTAAATCTCTGTCCAAAACAACACCTGCAGCGAAAACACTTTCTCGTAGAATTATTAACGCTCAGTAAATCTAATAACGTGGTATTCAGAAATTAATGTTACTAAAAGGAACAAAATGGAACAGTGAAACAGACTTCGTTGCAAGGAATGCTATAATAAAATACTTCCTGATGCAGGCTGACTGGAATTTTGAAACAAGTTCATGAATTACAGAGTCAAGGTATAATTTTACCTCTTGACACGCTGCAGAGAGAGAAACACATTCCTTCTTTTACAAAAAAGGTCTTCAAGCAAACTTCGGCATTGTGTAACTAAATAAAATATTTTTAATGTCCCTACAATGATCTCTGCTGCAGAAAAATGTAGGTACATTTACAGTCACTGTAACAGCCATCTAGACTGTAATACCACAGTACCTACTACCAGGTTGAAATTGATATTGTTTGTTTCACACACGTAACTACACGAGTATTACCACGGATTGGGCGATGGCTTTCAATGGATAATACAGTCAACAATAAAAAGCCCTTTTTTAAACAAAAGTAATTTTAATATAAGCTATGTACGGGGTGTATAAAAAATCACTAGATCTGGCACGTCTGTATTTCTGAAACTAATAAAAATATACAATGAATTATGTTTTTTGATGAAAGTGAAACTGGAAAAGTATTTTCCATTCTTTCTCATAGGTGTACAATATGCCCCCTTGAGATGCACGGCGTATGTCAATGCGGTATTCGTATTTTTCCCACACTTCAACGAGCATATCTCGAGTTAGAGCTTCCACAGATGCTGTTATGCGAGTTCTCAGTTCATTCATTATTGTTGGTAACGGAGGCACACAAACAGTCTTTTATAAACCCTCACAAGTAATAATCACATACAGTCAGATCCGGTGACCTTGGAGACCAGTAATGTAAGGTTGAATCATTTGATCCAGTGCGACAGATCCATCGTTCAGTAATCCTTTGATTTAAAAATTCCCACAGTTCCAGATGACAGTATAACGGGGCCCCATCCTGTTAGTAAAAGAAATCACTCGAATCAGCCTCCAACTGTGGGAAAAGAAAGTTCTCAAGCACATCGATGTATGTGCTTTCTGTGTTCTCGGTAGAGAAAAATAGACCATGCACCTTGTCTCAAATAACATAGTAGTTATTATTTTTTTACATTGGATGATTCTTTCATGTACTATGTAAAACTCGAGAATTTGCTCTTTCCAACAATACATTTTTCACGCACATATCTCAAGTAACATGATAGTTATGGGTTTATTTAATCGGATAATTCTTTTTGATATACGAGTATTATAAAAATAGATACATGTATGTATGTTTCACATCTTGTAAACAATCATATAAATTTAAAACAAACTAGGTACACATACCACTTACCAACTGGAAAGAACTACTGTAGGGAGAAGAGCCAACTCCGATTGGGGTGGAGGTGTGGGTGAAAATGAGAATGTAGGAGATGGACAGAGAGGGACAGAATGAGATTTTAGACAAAGATAGGGGGAAAGGTGGAATGAACTGAGTAAAGAGGAAGGAGGAGATGGACAGAGGGGAGGAGGATGTGGACAGAGAGAGAGGGAGGAGGTGATGAGTAGAGAGAGACAAGGAATAGACGAATAGAGAGTTGGGTGGGGGAAGATGGGCAGCAAGAGAGATACATAGGACGAGGGTTTGGGCAGAGATGGGAAGAATGATGGGATGGACATACAGAGAGGTGGAAGGAGGAGACATGGAAGAGGAAGTTGTGGGCAGAGGGAGAGAGGAGGGGCAGGAAAATGGGGGAGGAGGTGTACAGAGAGGGGGATAGAAAAGACTGAGAGAGGAGGAGCGAGGAGTTGAAAGAGGAAGAGATGGACAGAGAGAGGGTGAGGTGTAGAAGCACAGGCAGAGTGCAGAGGTGGGGGGGTTGAACAGGGAGAGGAGGTGGAGGAAATGCCCAGGCAGAGATGGACGAGGAGGAGATGGACAGAAGAGGAGATAGAGAGGGAGAGTAGGATAATAGGAAAGGAGGAAGTGGACTGAGACCAGGTGGGATGGAGGGAATGGCTCAGAGATTTGAGGAGCAGATGTGTACGTGGTGGACGGTCAGAGTGGGGAGGTGCATTAGGAATTTAAATTTATGATTCTCTTTCAGTTCATTGGGTTTCCAATGCAGTCAATCCTTGTCTTATGGTAGACAAGTGGCCTGGCTTCGTCTGATTGGGTACCAGATGTCTTCAGCAACTGCAACTATCCACTTTCACGTAACATGAACAGCATTCCCAAACTCGGTATGGCTGACAGGGGACGCTACAGTAGAGTGTTGCTGGCGGATGTAAGCGTCAAAAGCACTCTCTGCAATCCAATAAGAGGGCAGATAATGGACACCTCGGGTACATGCAGTGGACTGACAAGAAGGAACTAACATTTCAAGATCGCTCTCTCGTTCTGCAGCTCTTTCTATGAACACACTTGTTCTTGAACTTCTCGTTAAGGCGGTCATGTGCCAATGGCTGTCATGGCATGCTGTGTGCTGCAGGTTTTTACCTGTATCCCTTCAAAGTACCTTATGGAGCTCCAGCCAGTTATCAGAAGATTTCCTGACACCACTGGACGCCTACATTCTGCCTAAAACCTATCCTCAGTAAATCCATGAGCAGATGGACAAAGACATGAGATGGAGGAGATGAAGAGAGAGGGATCAGGGATGGAAATAAAGAGGGGGCAGAGGAAGTTGTTAGAGAGGAAGGAGGAGACGGAGATAGGAGGGAGTAGGAGATGGGCAGAAAGATGGTAGAAGAGGATGTGGACAGAGAATGGGACGAGCAAGTGGACAGAGAGGAGGAGATGGAGAGAGTGGGTAACGGGGGATGAACAGAGAGAGAGAGGAGTAGTGTAATGAGAGGATGAGAGGAGGATATTGGCAGGGATTGGGGTGGGGGAAGGGATTTGAGAGAGGTGTAACGAGGAGAAGGACAGAGACAGAAGGAGATGATAGAAATATTGTGGAGGCGGACGTATACTGAGAGAGGAGATTGAGGTGTTTCACAGAGACAGGGGAGGGGGGGGGGGCAGAGAGGACGCAGAGTGGAGGAGAGGAGACGAGTATATTCAAGGAGGAGGAGGATTCAGACAGAACTAGGGGGAGGAGGAACTTGACAGACAGAGTGGGGCAAGGAGGACACAGATGGAAATGCATAGGGAAGAGGGGAAATGGATACAGGGAAGTGATTGAAAATGTTTAGTCCATGGGAAGAGGAGATAGAGGCATGAAAGAGAAAACAGGAGAGGAAGGGAAGGACAGATAGAGGGTGGAGGAAGAGGATACAGTCAGAAGAGGGGAAAGAGAACAAGGAAAAACCGTCACGAGAGCGTAAAAAAGAAATGGAAATACAGAGAGCGATGAAGCGATAAGGAGGAGATGATGACAGAGGGATGGCGGGCGAGCAGATAGAGATGGGGGAGGAGGAGGTGGCCAAATATGGGGAGATAGGGGCATGGCTGAGAAAGCGGGAGGAGAAAACTGTGCAGTGCAATATATGTGGCAAACGTACACGGGAGAAGCTGTGGGTTAAAAGATAGTAGTAATAATAAAATTGATAATAACGGTAAATGATGGATTACCGTTTGGTTATGAACGGAAAGTGAAACCGTAATTGATCCTAGATTTTTTTGTCCCATATCGCTCTGTCGCTTCTGGCATTAATATGTGTGTGCAAAACATTCAGTATTTGTTGTGTTTCACAGTTCTTTACAGGTCCTTCTGAATCTGAATGAATGAGTCTGTTCAAAGTGAAGCAAGGGAGGACACAGCACTTCCTCTAGTATCATGCCTAGCAGAGCACAAGTAGCAACGTTGGGTATGAAGGAAGCTTAAGGTTTGATGTAGCGCCATTGACGAGGCCATTAGAGGTGGGTCATAAGCTTGTATTGGGGAACGACATTAGCAGTGATCTTGTCTAGGGAACCACACCAACATTTGTATTAACCCTGCAGCAGGCGAGCTTATGATTGTTGCGTCAGCGGGCGCGTGCGGCACTCAGTGCCGCCTACAATTAAATACATAAAAGAGCAGTTTTTTCTTAATTTTTTGGTGGAATTAATTATTTGTTGTTTATAACATCATTCTTAACAGCTACTTTTAATATAATCTGTGTACATATATCAAAGGTGCATGGGAATATCTGACATACGTTTCCAGGATGTTTCCTAAGCGCTACTTTAATAACAAATTCTAAATAAATTATAGCCACAGATACGATTCGATTGTTTACCATTGTTAAAGCAAGTTTTACAAAAACGTGTAATATGTGTAAAAACTTTGTAGTAATAATAAAGAATAAGGCAGTCAGTAAATACATACTATATCAAGAATCACACACTTTCTTCCTCTGGAGAAGCTCTGCAATCATTACATGTGACAACACTGTGGCAATGTTACTTGCAAACGAATATTTTGCAGCAATTACAAGTGACAGTAGTTTTATAATTTTTTTACCAACACAAAGTTTTATAGTCTCATCGTGATTGGCGGGAACTGATTGATGAGGTGACAGAGATCCTTGAATATCTCGTGGTAGAGAGCTGAGCACTTTCTTTCAAATGGCAGTCCATCAGAGCCAAGGCCAGGTTTGTAAAGTAGGTTGTTCTTCTGAATATTTTCTCCGGATTGTTTGCAAAAGACAAGACCTGGGAATTTATCCCTGCAATATCCAGATAACGAGAAAACAATGCTAAGGGCCATCTTCTTGTGGTCCCTTGTGTAGAGTAGGATGTACACATACAATCCACATTATCGACTCCACCCCTTGTTGGATTGTAGTCCAAATTTACAACAGACTTGTCTGTAGCGGTGTCGATTTGAGCAGTTTCATGCGTTGACGACAGGAAAAGCACACCCTTGTTCCTTTTTGTTTGGCACGAAACAAGACAGAAGTCATGTTGAAATCCGAAACGACAATTTCCAATTTCTCGCGATCTGTTGGGCAAAATTTCCGGAGGAATTTCCTTCTTGTTCTTTTTCAGTGTTCCAATGAACGTTAGCCCATTTTCCAAAAGATGCTGGGCTACATGGTAACTACTGTAGTATTTGTCCGTAGTTACATTCCCGTGAATTCCCTCGATTGGCTCAACCAATCTCTTCACAATATCCATTGGCTGTTTAGGTGCAACATATGGTCCAAAATTCTGTCTGCCGCAGTATACTTCAAAATTAAAAGCATAAAATGTCTTGCTGTCGCACAATGCATACAACTTCAATCCATACTCAGCGGGCTTATTGGGCGTGTACTGAACAAAGCCACAACGTCCACGAAATGGGACAAGCACTTCGTCTATGGTTGTGAACTCGCCTGGACTGTAGTTATTTCTGCAGTTGTTCAGAAATGCTGAGTGGAGATTTCGGATGGCAGAAAGTTTATCAGTTGCTAGTCGTTCTTTTCTTATAGAAGTATCGTCAAACCTAAGTGACCGGAGCAAGAACAGAAAGCACTTGTAGCTAAATGGTGCCCTTAGAATAATTATTCCTGCTCCATTTGATGCCCACAGTTCTAATACATTTATGCGTCCTCCTTTTTGTACAGCAATGAGAAACAGTGTTCCTAAAAGAGCCGTTATTTCAGAAGCAGAAGTAGTTTTGCAATCTCTAGCCCTTGAGTAGTTCACAGACGATCTCTTGTTATTTATGTACTTGTTTCTGTTTGCAACGACATAGTCAATTATCTCAGGGTCAAACAATTTGAGAAAAGTTTTAATTTCAATTTTAGCTTATCTACCATTGCGTTTAGGGCCAGGTAGGACTTTGATTATATTCTTACGTTTTGATTTCCCTGGTAGTGCTAACGGATTATTTATCCACAAAGTTACTTGGTGCTTAACAATATAAAAATGGCAGTCATCATGTGGCAATCCTTTTACTTCATGACTGCTCAGATTCGCTGGAATGATCTGCAGTTTCAATTATTTCTGCTTCCTCATAGCCGTCAGAAATCTGCGTAATCTTCGTCAGACGATGGCAGAAGAAGACGCTCAATTTCTTCTGGTGTTAGTCCTTTCCCTTGTGCGGACCTGGGAGACAATAAAATAATTCTAATACCAAAGCAATGTTAATAACTAAATCATCATTCACCCACAGAGTTGTAAAACAAAGCTTCTAATCATCAAAACATTCGACAGTGGTACGGCAACATGTACTTACATTACCGGGCGCTTGCGGTACGCAGTGCCGTCTCGGTGCAGTCGTCCACTTCACATTGAGTCACAGCTGTTATGATGGGTATAATGACGGCGCAGTAATGCAGTTTGGCGCGTGACTAAACAATCGAAGCATATCTAGCACCACTGTTGTGTGCTCGGCGCGCTGACGTAATTATTGAACGAAAACAAAACTGGCGGCACTTTATGCCGCCACGCGCCCGCCGCAGGGTTAATCGATTTAGAGAAAAGTCTTAAACATACACAGGCGGACAGAAACATTATGACGTCTGCTCACTGCGATGTTGAATGCGGCTTGGGGACGCGGTAAGGACGTATATAATAGGAGCAGAGTCGAAAGGGGAATGACTGTATCAACAATAAGGGCCGCAATTTGGGAGATCCTCTAGCATAAGCCACTTCTATGAAGTTCAGATTCTTGACACCCAGCGTTTGGTAACAATAATCTCGGACACAGCCGCGTTTGTCGGCTATCTCCTACGTACTCCCGTGTTAACCCAAGGACATAATTAACTCGACCACGGAAGAAGAATCATATTTCTTATTACACAAGGTCGCTGGTGTCTTACGGATACGCCATCGAAAGGATGAATAGCTGCTCGAAACATACAGCTCGCTACTGGCTCAGGCAGATTTGGGCAGTATTAAGCTATGGAGGGTATTCACCTCAAGGTCTATGGGACCTATGGTTGTAATCGAAGTCGCTATGACAGCTGTGTATGACGTAGACGTTATTGCGGACCACCTACACCCGCTCATGCTTCATGTCTTCCCTGATGCGAAGGTATCTCGCAGCAGGATTGTGTCAGAAAGCCAGAATCGTGCTACAGTGGTTTGAGGAATACGATAGTGAACGCGCGATGGTATCTTTGACACCACATTCTCCTGGTCTGAAACAGAGAGGGGCACGTCTAGAATACTATCACGTGCCACTTAGACGCCCTCAATGCAATGCCCGTAATTAAAGGAACCTGGTGACAAACGCCGAAATTCTATGATGAACTAGAAGAATTCGTGTCATATAGAATCACTTCCGTACTGCGTTCGAAGAATGGTTCAAATGGCTCTGAGCACTATGGGACTTAACATCTGTGGTCATCAGTCCCCTAGAACTTAGAACTACTTAAACCTAACTAACCTAAGGACATCACACACATCCATGCTCGAAGCAGGATTCGAATCTGCGACCGTAGCATTCGCACGGTTCTGGACTGAGCGCCTAGAAAAGCGAGACCACCGCGGCCGGCACACTGCGTTCGAAGGTGGACACATACGCTCTGAAAGAAACGGTCAAAATGTTTGTCAAGCTTATACGTATTATAAATTTAAGTTCACGGTTGCGTTTTTGGTCTATGTGTGAAATTTCATCTCAGGAGCTACTACACGGTTTTAATACACAATTTCCGCTGGACGATAGAGTGGTTTACTAAGAAGGTCTGACTGTGCAATTTATTACCACTTCGCCATGCAAGTCGTGCTGCCCGTGAGAAACATGTGCGAGTCGCTAGTCAGTGTATATTAAAAATGTTCTGAAACCAGAAAAAATAAGGCATTGTTATAATCACAGATTATTCCTGAGAAAGAACCTGGTGGAGGTCTGGAAGAAGCCCTGCTGGCAGCGTTATGCCTTCGATTCGTGTGTTGCTACCTCCGAAACGTGTCCTATAGGATTCAAATACAGGCCTATCGCTCGTTAATGGAAGCATAATACATGTACCTTTAACATAAACACAGATATGACGATAAATGCAGCGAAGTGAAAGTCTAAGGAAAGACACATATTAAAGGATCTTGACAGTTTTGTTCTCAAAATATACACAGTTATCGCGGACTGATTCAGGAAATTTGTTACCGTTACTAGCAAGGTGAATACACCTTCAACGTAACATTCAGAAACAATAGTAGCGTGGTGTCACCGCCAGACACCACACTTGCTAGGTGGTAGCTTAAATCGGCCGCGGTCCATTTAGTACATGTCGGACCCGCGTGTCGCCACTGTGTGATCGCAGACCGAGCGCCACCACAAGGCAGGTCTCGAGATACGGACGAGCACTCGCCCCAGTTGTACGGACGACATTGCTAGGGACAATACGGACGAAGCCTTCCTCTCATTTGCCGAGAGACAGTTAGAATAGCCTTCTGCTAAGTCCATGGCTACGACCTAGCATGGCGCCAATTGTAACAGTGCATGTATCTTACGAGTCTCATTTGTATAGTCAAGAGAGATGTATCACAAGGAGTGATTAAAAGTTAAGTATATTCCAAAGCTACGTATTTTCTTTATAGCAGTCATAACGTATCCTGTTCCAGACTTGACGCCAGTCGGCGTGTGTGTAAGCGTGCCTTTCGGCTCGCTTCTCAGTGTGGCGTAACTAGCCTGTTACGCCACAACAAGTAGCTCGATGTCGAGAAGTATTAACGCCCATGAAGCTTAAGTCTGAACCAGCTGCACCTCTAGTTATTAAGAACGACTGTCTGAGCACCAAAGAATAAGTAACAGCAGGCAGTGCAGCAGAGTGCCTTACCATAGTCACTTGCAGACACCAGTACGTCAGATGTTATATTTCGCCATCCAGGTAAGACAAAACATCGTTTAACTTTGTGGAGTTTTTGCTATTGTTAACTTTTTTACGGACTTACGACGGAATTGCCTGTGCACCGTAATCATTTCTAAAGTTATTAAAGTTCAATTTGCGGCAATTTCTGCTGGAGAATACATGATCTGTTTCAAGATATCAAGTTACATATCTGCAACACCTAAGGCATTTCGACCGACAATTAATTATCTGCTGTATATCATTTTGGTCCGTAACTAGGCACGAACGCATTCCTGGATCCCTGAGAATGTTGCTGCGTCTGTGAGGCAACTCGTAAGCATGATATAAAATTTTCTGTGGTAATCAGGGCACAAGTCCACTCTCGAACATGTGTACAGAAGCTACCAGTAGAATCAACCTGTCGTCGTACGTCATATGCAGAAGGCACGACAACTGGGACCTGATAATTGGTTGCCAGAATTTCGGGGAGATTTGTGTGGATTATCCCGCAAATTATATTCAGCATGCATGTTGCACCCGAAGAGATTTTCATATTGCACAGTGCAGTGAAAAGTACCATGTCAACACGTTATCTCTGCATACGTCACCCAGCCTAAAGCACATACATACTCACGAAAAAAAGTTTAACATCACCCTGGTTCCCAGAACTCCTGAAGATAGATTTTGACTGTGGATATTATATCACAGACACAGTCCCTTTGACTGTTCAGAGATGCCACTAAACCCGCCCAAAGATGTAAACAACCATGAATGAGCAGTGCCTATTAAACGGATTGGTTCCGACAGCTGATAAATTCCAGTCATTCCACCAGGAAGGAGGTACATAGCTCCGGTTGTCTGTAGTTCAACCACGCCTAGACGGTAAATACCGAGGTTAGATCGCGTCCCAGGAAGGGCTGTATACAAGCGAAGTGTCCAGGCGTCTCGGAGTGAACCAAAGCGATGTTGTTCGGACATCGAGGAGATACAGAGAGACAGGAACTGACGATGAGATGCCTCGCTCAGGCCGCCCAAGGGCTACTACTGCAGTGGATGACCGCTACCTAAGGATTATGGCTCGGAGAAGCCTTGACAGCAACGCTACCATGTTGAATAAAGGTTTTTGTGCAGCCACAAGACGTCGTGCTACGACTCAAACTGTGCGCAATAGGCTGCATGGTGCGCAACTTCACTCCCGACATCCATGGCGGGATCCATCTTTGCTGCCACGACATCATGCACCGCGTTACAGATGGGCCCAACAAAAAGTGGACCGCTCAGGAATGGCATCATTTTTTCTGCACCGATGAGTGTCGCATATGCCTTCAACCAGACAATCGTCCGAGACGTGTTTGGAGGCAACGCGGTCAGGCTGAACGCCTTAGACACACTGCCCAGCGAGTGCGGCAAGGTGGGGTGGCATTATGTGGGGCCGACGTACGCCGCTAGTGGTCATGGAAGGCATCGTAAAGGATGTACGATAAGTGAATGCCATCTTCCTACCGATGGTGCAACCATATTGGCAACGTACTGGCAAGGCATTCGTCTTCGTGGACGACAGTTCGCTCCCCCATTGTGCACATCTTTTGAATGATGCCTTCAGGATAACGACATCGCTCGACTAGAGTCGCCAGCATGTTGTCCAGACATAAGCCCTATCGGACATGACTGGGTATATTAAAAAGGGCTGTTTATGGACGACGTGATCCACCAACCACTCAGAGAGATCTACGCCGAATCGCCGGTGAGGGCTGGGAGAATCTGGACCAACACTGCCTTGATGAACTTGTGGATAGTACGCCACGACGAATACAGGCATGCATCAATGCAAGAGGAGGACATGCTGCTGGGTATTAGAGCTACCGGTGTGTACAGTAATCTGGACCACCACCTCTGAAGTTCGCGCTGTATGGTGGTACAACATGCAATGTGTGGTTTTTATGAGCAATATAAAGGGCGGAAGTGATGTTTATGTTAATTTCTATTCCAATTTTCTGTACAGGTTCCGGAACTCTAGGAACCGAGGGGATGCAAAATATGTTTTATGTGTGTGTTACTACATTTAGTGAGTTCTTTGAAGAACGAGCTTAAGCAATTACGAGGTTAAGTACGAGGGCTGTCCAGAAAGTAAGTTACGATTGATCGCGAAATGAAAGTCACAGTGAAAATCAGAAAAGTTTCATTTGTAACAGTTAGCTACACCTTTCAGCTACTTCTCTACGTAGTCGCCGTTCTGACTCAGACATTCGTCGTAGCGTTGTACCAACTTTCCAATACCCTCATCATAGAAGGCCGCCGCCAGTGCTTTCCGCCAATTCTCTACGCTGGCCTAAGGCTCGTTGTCTGTGCCAAAATGTTGTCTTCATAGCCAGCGGTTCGTTTGAGCAGAGATGATACTCAGTGGGAGACAATTACGAGCTGTATTGCGGGTAACCAAACATTTCCAATTGAAACGATGCAGGAACATCTTCATTGCCCCTGCAGAATGAGGTTGAGAATTGTCTTGAAGAAGAAACCGCACGACAGTTATGTAATGTTGGTTGCATAGCTTCAGGGGAAAATTCTCACCAGGCCCTCGTACTTGGCGGGAGACACTATTTTCTATAACATCTTTACGCGCTCACTAAGAGCTCAGGAATGAAAAGAGCGACATAATTCTACGTAGAGTCGTAGTAAAGACACTGCCCAACACATCTTTGGAAAGCTTTATCGGATTTTCATAGTCGTTTCCATTTCGCCACCGATCGTAACTTACTTTCTGGACAGCCCTCGTATTACCGAGCGAGTGGTATACACGATTTTTCACTACTTTAATTGGCTGCCCATTTCCCTCGCTTCACCCTAGTGTTGCAGTTGATTTTTTGAATGCAGCACTGTTAAATGATTTGAAAAATGTAAGTTGTGTACGATTGGGTACTGCATTGTTCACAAAGTGAGATGAAGAGTTTGCACACAACTAGTGTCAGACCGGTCATCTTGTTCGCAAATACTGGGAAATGAAATCCTCGTGGATAGTGCGTCGGCTTACATGTAATAAACGGTCTAGTCACATTAATGTGATCATTGCCTATGTTGAACGTCAACGTGCAACTACCACTCGCAGGTAACAGCCATATACCCTTTATAGTAGAGGGTATATAAAGCGTGTCCGGAAAGTGCAGAAAACAGTGCAGTCGCAGTAGTAATGCACGAAACGGAGCGTTTCAGCTGACGTCCAAAAGGCCATGATCATTGGCTTCGGGCCAAGGGTGGAAGCATTTCCGATATGCCTAAGTTTGTAGACAATTCGTGTGACACCGTGGTTGTACTGTCATGGCAAAATGGCACTATCCAAAACCGGCGCCGAGGCGACTGTGGTGCAGTACGGGCTGTAGATGATTGGGGTGAATGACGGCTGTGAAGACGAGTATGGGTGAACTGACGTGCAGTAATTGAGCAACCAACTGCCCCGTTGAACGAAGAGGAAAACAGCGGAGTCCCAGTACGACGGTTCAGCCGAAGTTTGCTGCATATGTGTGTACTGTTCACTAATATTGTTCAACGGCGACGAATTTTCAACGATAGATGGACTTCTAATGAATCACATTTTATGCTCCACCAGACAGATGGCCGCTACCGTGTACGGCGTGAAGCGTCTGAAAGCAGGTAATGAGAGAGCTTATAGTATGGGGAACTCATAATGAATCAAGTATTTACCTGTCCTTGGAACCATGCCCACCCTCACATGGTGGCATCTACCAGCAGGTGAGTGCAATGTGTCACGCAGCACACAGTGTACGTGCTTGGTTCGAAGAGCACCATGATGAGCTTACCCATGCCCTGGCCACCAAACTGCCTGGATTTAAACCAAACAGAGAATTTTTGGAACCATCTCGATCGGGCTGTTCGGCTACAGATTCTCAACCGAGAAACCTAGCGCAGCAGCCCACGGCGCAGCAGTCGGTATGGCTCCACATTCCAGTCGGTACCTTCCAGAAACACAATAACCCCCTTCTTCCATTGAACACAGCAGACCGCACTGCAGAAGTCTGTTAGTCAGGTTTTTGACAGGTGGACACATTAATGTGATTGGAAAATACAGTTTGTTACTGTAAAATCAACTGGAAACAAAACCTTTTTCTCATTTTTGTGGCAGTGTTCAGTCCTGTAGCGCCGCCGCTACAGTTTGGGCACTACCGTCGAAATAGTAGCTCTCCTATATCTGTGTTGAAAACTATGAGAGGGCGCTGAGAAAATGGTATGTCAACATGCCTGTTTACCTACCACGAGGTATGTCAAGCCACATATCGCAATCCTGGCGACGTAGCAGAAAGGCAGTGCCACTGTGGGATGAGCCATGGGGTTACTACATCGTCGAACCACAGGGTGTTGACTTGCACGTGGTTGCAAGCCATACATCAGCATAACGAACGTGTTGTTAACCATTCGTTGATTTTAGCAGAGGTACGTGTAGTCTGGTAGCATCCACCACATCGTGAGGTCTAAGCCACTCACCGCCAGGTTGCAGCCGATCAAGCAGCTGACATCAGATGCGGCCGCCACCATTGCGAGACCAACTCTGAGTAATAAGTCCACCAGTTGTTGAGTTCGTGTTGTGCGACAGATGAGCTGTTCTCATTCTCTCTACAACAGCAGCTGACACGAGTCGAACTTCTGCCTTGGAAACCAGTGGTTCATGTCCAGGGCGATTAGCCCACCATATATGCTACGGTAGTTGGCAAGTGTCGGAGGAAGTTCGACTTAATGACTTATGAAAGAATGAAAGAGAACAGATCAGCAAGAGCCAGTGGACGAGAATGAATGTATGGTCTCTGACGTTTTGGTTCAATTTGCGCAATTTAAAGAAGGAAAACGTAAATAAAATCCAGTGAGGTAATTAAAGTCATGGGATAGCGATACGCACTTATTCACATGGCGGTAGTATGGCGTACACAAGGTGTAAAAGGGCAGTGCATTTGAGAAGTTGTCACTAGTGCCCAGGTGATTCATGTAAAAAGATTCCCGGCGTGATTACCGCCGCACTATAGGAATTAACCGACTTAGAACAGGGAATGGTAGTCGGACCTAGACACATAGGACATTTCAGTGTAGAAATCGGTGGGCAATTCAATATTTCGAGATGCAAAGTGTCAAGAGTCTATCAAATTTAAGGCTTTACCCCCCGCCCTGGACCCTGGACGATGGCCTTCGCTTAACGATCGAGAAAAGTGGCGTTTGCGTAGAGTTGTCAGTGCTAACAGACAAGCAACACCGAGTGAAATAACCACAGAAATCAATGTGGGACGTACGACGAAAGTATCCGCTAGCACAGTGTGGCCAAATTTGGAATTAATGGACTACGGCAGCAGAAGACTGACGCGAGTGCCTTTGCTAACTAACAGCACGACATCGTCTCCAGCGTCTCTCCTGGGCTCGTGACCACATCAGTTATACCATGGGCAACTGAAAAATCGTTACCTGGTCAGACGAGCCCAGATTTCAGTTGGTAAGAGCTGATGGTACCATTCGAGAGTGGCGCAGCCATAGAACCGAGTCAACAAAGCGATGTGCAAGCTGGTGGCGGTTCAATAATGGTGTGGGCTCTCTTTACATGGAATAGTCTGGGTTGTCTGTCCAAACTGAACCGATCATTGATTGGAAATCGTTATGTTCGGCAACTTTGAGACCAATTGCAGCCATTTATGGGCTTCATGTTTGCAAACAATGGTCAAATGTTTCAAATGGCTCTGAGCTCCGTGGGACTTAAAATCGGTTATCAGTCCCGTAGAACTTAGGACTACTTAAACCTAACTAACCTAAGGACATCACACACATACATGCCCGAGGCAGGATTCAAACGTGCGACCGTAGCGGTCGCGCGGTTCCAGACTGTAGCGCCTAGAGCCGCTCGGCCACACTGGCCGGCTTTCCAAACAATAAAGGAGATTTTGTGGATGACAATGCACCATGTTAGCGGGCCACAATTGTTGGCT
Organism: Schistocerca americana; assembly: GCF_021461395.2. NCBI lineage: Eukaryota > Metazoa > Arthropoda > Insecta > Orthoptera > Acrididae > Schistocerca > Schistocerca americana. Next base: position 59,989,884 of record NC_060124.1, on the reverse strand, counting down.
ATTGGTCTGGAGAACATTCTGGACACCCAAATCACCCGACATGAATCACATCATACATTTATGGGACATAATCTAGAGTCCGTTCGTGTACTAAATCGTGCACGAGGAACACTTCCCCTGTTATCGACGGCTGTAGAGGCAGCAACATGTCTCATTATTTCTGCAGGGGACTTCCGACGACTTGCTGAGTCCATGCCACGTTAAGCTGCTGCACTGTCCAGAGAAAAAGGAGGTCTGACACGATATTAGTATCCGATGACTTTTATCACCACAGTATATAAAATATTCATGGTGTTTTTTCCATGTTAGCTCCAAATTAAGGAGCAAATCTGCAAGGTCATGTAACGTGTCAGTACAGTAAATTACAACATAAAAGCAATAACAGATAAAATAAAATGTTTATGGCCCAAAAAAGGACAAGCTGCAAGTTTATGTGAACGCAATCGACAATATATCACAGTAATCAGATTAATATTTCAAGTAACTCCTCGAGAGAATAGAAGGAGTGACCCATGAGAAAACTCTTCAGTTTCCATTTGAAAGCGGATGTATTACTGCTAAGATGTTTGAACTCTTGTGGCAGCTTATTGAAAATGGATGCAGCAAGGTAGTGCACACTTTTCTGTCGAACTGTCACTTCAGATATTGTTCGAACCGTAAAAATGGTAGTATTAATCCTTTCAACAAGAATAATTCATTTTCTACAAGCCGTGGACTTATGTCATGAACTGCACTATTTGAAACAGTGCCAACGCTGCACACAACATCCTTTACTGCCAAGCTAGGGTCATCAGCAAACAGAAATATTTTAGAATCATCTGTAATACTAGGGGGCATATCATTTATGCAAACAAGGAACAGGAGTGGCCCCAGCATTGATCGCTGGAGCACACCCCCATTTAAATGTGCCCCATTCAGACCCCACATCATGGCCATTCTCAGCACTCTGGATAATAACCTTTTGCTGTCTGTTTTTAAAGCAAGAGGTGAATCAGTGTGTGTGGATGTGTTGTAGCTTACAGGTGCTCGACACCAAGCTTATCAACGACCTTACACACATGAAAAGAAAAGAGTGTGTACAAAGTTAGTTAAATGGGGTCGTACACGAAAAGACAGCGGGAAAAGACTGAAAGACTGAAAGTGTTATACAAGAGACTAAGATATAAGTAAAACCAGAAAGGAGGTAAAAAGACGACACAGGAGATTGTCAATGGCTGGCCACTTACATAAAATATGAGTGAGCCAGTCGTCCTGTAAATGAATTAAAATCCTCTCCTTAAAATCTTGGTTGAAACATTGGACAATTTATTTATTTATTTATTTATTTCATTAACAGTACAGAGTAACGCACCGCCTTGAAATGTAAGCTGGGTCGGATGCTTCTGAATCTAACAGCAAAGACTTCTCGTTGTTACAATCTTATTGGTATACAGTTGTTAATCCTTTTTTTAAGTAATAAAAGGAACATAATGTATAGAGATTTGTCTGAGGTTACAGTGAATTGAATGCTTAACAATTGTTAAAATGATTGTATATAATTTGCTACTACCCAGCGGATGAGAATATAATTTGTATAATGCAAATGTCAAAGAAAAAAAAAGTAATACAATGAGTGCGGTGAAAATAATTTGCGGTATGTAGAGGGAAGTGATACGCTGTATTTTAATGTGTAATATAGCTTAAGTAGCATGTTGATTTATAATAGCTTACTTCTACCTATTTCAGATGAGACGGTCTCGGTACAACCTCGAGCTTTTCTCATTTGAAATGGTTTGTGCTAATGCATGTTTACACAGCTTATAAAGATTAAATACTGATTGAGCACTTCATACATGAAGTACATGAATTTTAGCTTTACATGAGAAATACACTTATGTTTGTAATTTGTTAGTAGAAATAGAATGTAGTTCATTGCTACTTGAATGCACTATTCCTTAAATTACTTAGTACATTACTGATATATAAAATTCATTGATTGTAGCTTTGAATAGAGAAAAGAATATACTTCTGTCTGCACATAATAAGACGAGCAATACATTACTGCTTGTATGCAGTATACTTTAAACGCTTTGTAGTATGTCATTGGGGAGGAGGAGCCTCGGAATAAAAGTTCTTTCAGCCTTCTCCTCCCAAGCGACATTACCTTATTACTACAGACTTAGTATGTGGTGCCGGTGTTTATTTGTTTTAAGATTGTAGTGGTGTTTGTGATTGTGTTGTGGCATGCAGTGCCATGTATTGTTGGTTTTGGTCCCTTAGATGTTGATCCCTTCTGAGTCATGTTCACTAAGTGTTCCTTTCTCGGTTTCGGAATCTGTGGTCGTGTTTACGTTTTCCCATGTGGTTTGTTGTGTTGTTGGTGCTTGTCTACGCCTCCTTCCATATGGGTTTTGGCGCTTGTATTCTTCGTGCAGAGTGTTCGATACAATATCGGCTACGCTATTTATTGTGTTCCAGTAATCGGGATTACGTATTATTCTGGCGGTGTCACTGTCGTTCTGTATAGGTCTTACTTGTGCTGGCGTATTGCACAGCAGTGTGACATGTTCTGGTGTCCCAGTTTCTCCGCATATGCATACTTCATCGTCAGTTAGTCCCTGTTAGTTAGTGGCCTGTCAGGAAATGGACCATCCCCCTTGGGTCGACATGTTTCAGTTGTAGTCTTTCGCGTGCATCAGGAAAGAAAGAGAGTACTCAGCGACCCTTGTCGGATGCATCCCACTCTCTTTGCCACGTTTGAATCCGCCATTGTTTCATTTGCATTTTGTTCATAATGTTGATTACCGTAATTTCGGTGACTTTATCGAGCCTTTCCCTCTTAAGCCAGTAAAGTGCAGCTCTGTAACGTATTGTTATGTCTATAGGGCAGGTCCCCATCACAACGCAGATTACCTCTAGTGACGTGGTGTCGAAGTCTCCGCTCATTCTCAGGAGTACACTACGTTGACCTCGTCTTGCAGTTGTCTTGTTAGTCTGTATGTTCAGTCTGTAAACCCAAGCACTTGCGGCGAAGCATGCGATGGATTCAAATATCGCAGTGTTGTAGGTCATTATCGTCTCAATACATAATTTGTACTGAGGTGTGTTTAGTCTTGCTAGTTTGTGCATAATTTTGGAGGCTTTGTCAATTGTCATTTTTGTATGATGGTTGAAAGTCTGTTTTTTGTTAAGATGCAGTCCGATACATCGTGTGGCTTGCTTCCTCTGTAAGATTGTGTTGTCTAATTTTAGAACTGGAATCCTCTGTAGTGTCCCTCTGAGCAGGAAATACACAATTTTGTTGGGAGCTATTTTAATTTATTTTCTTTGCGTCAACTGTTAATTTCTTAAATAGCTGCGCGCCTTTTGTCTCTGGTGCTGCGCTTGAATTGGCTGACACCGCTACGACAGGTCATCTGCGTAAGTCACCACACCTCTTACAGTGTCGCCACTGTCCAGGGAGTTCAGCAAGGGCTCGACTGCGATATTCCAGAATATTGGTCCGCAGATCGAGCGCTGTGGACATCCCCTTATTATTCTCTTGACAACCTTCCGTGTACCAGCCCTCTACTCCGCCAGTCTGCCTCTGCAGTAGTCGAGGAGGCTATTGCAGAGGGAAGCTGATAGCCTCATTTCCATTAACCTGGCGAAGAGGGATGGCCACCACAAGTTGTCAAAGGCTCCGGTTATGTCGATTAGTATGGCGGTCACGTATTTGTCGCTGATGCCATTTGTAACTGTCAGTGGTTGGTTTCCGGCGTTTTCTATTGATCTACCTTCCTTAAAGCCGAATTGATGGGGCGTTAGGACGATGAAGCGTCCGTGCGATTGTAAATAGTCACACGGGAGTCTTTCCCGTACCCTGCCGAGAGTGTTTAAGAGACACATAGGTCGGTACGTTTTGGGGTCTGTTGGCACTGTCTTGTGATTTCCTGATTGTTACTGCATTAGCAGTTTTTCAAAGGTTTGGAGTACTGTCTGTTAGTAGTGCCTCGTTGAACATGTTAGTAAGAAAAGGAGTAATTTGTGTTAATAAGAAAAGTTGAAATTTGTGGTACTGTTTGTTTTAATGTTTCTGAAAGCATTTTGTCTCGACCGGCTGCTTTTCGGTTTTTAAGCCTGCTCATTTCCGTCGCGACTTCTTCTTGCGCGAATGGCATGGTTACACTGTCGCTGATGTATGGTTGCCTCATGCTCTCTCTTGGGTTAGCGTGGTGTCGCTCGCCTTGTGTGTGGTCATAATCTGGGAGGAGCCTGTTCAGAAGATACTCTGCTGTGCTTCTCCATCCTCTGGTCACTGTGATGTCAGCTGGTTTTAGTGTTGACAGAACTGTCGGTGTCTGAACTCGTTCTGTTTCCATCTTGAAAGATGTCGTTCTGTAGCTGGGTTTTTACAAAATTGGTCCAGTAGTCTTGTCTTGTTGTCTTTAGCTATTTTTGGTATTTCTGTGTAGCGTCACGATAGAGATCATGTATATCTGTCTTTCAGGAGCTGTCTTTGCTTGTTGGTAGTACTTTTTTTTTGTCCCGTGAATCCTTCCTTAGTTTTTCCAGTTCTGTCGACCACGCTTGTTCGTGTCCCCACCCAGACTTTGCCCGTGGTATAGCTGTTTCCTGTGTTCTTTGTAGGACATCTGTCACTACATGCGTTTTTTAATCTATACTGCCTTGAACAGTGTGTAATGACGACGCCTCACCAATATCTCGAACTTTTTGCCAGTCGGCTTTTCCTATGAGTAAATGCTGCTGTTCATGGTCCATGTTATGTGTATTGATATATCTGTCCGTGATTATGACGATTGCGTTGTGGTCGCTCTGTGTGGCTCTACCTAATACCCTCCATGTGTTGACTAGTGGAAGAGATTTTGCGTTCCCTAGTGAAAGGTCTATGTTACTTGCACCATCGGCGTCTCCGCGGTAGGCAGGTGGCTGATTCCCTATTCAGTATGAAGAGATTGCATTCATTTACCACGTCAAGCACTAGTTGCCCTCTGTCTTCAGTTCTATCTGAGTTCCACAAGGGGGATTTTGCACTGATATAAGTTAAAATGAGCAGCTTTTTTCTTTCTGAGCCGGCCGAGGTGGCCGAGCGGTTCTAGGTGCTGCAGTCTGGAACCGCGCGACCGCTACTGTCGCAGGTTCGAATCCTGCCTCTGGCATGGATATGTGTGGTGTCCTTAGGTTAGTTAGGTTTAAGTAGTTCTAAGATCTAGGGGACTGATGACCTCAGAAGTTAAGTCCCATAGTGCTCAGAGCCATTTGAACCATTTTTTTTCTTTCTGAGTGTAGTGCAATGTCTTTTATTTTGTCTAAGAAAGGTTCTATATCGTACTAGTACTGAGGGTAAGTAGACGACATGAGCCACACATCCTGCCCGTCTGTTATTTCTGCTTTGGCAATGTGTTCGGAGCAAAACTGGGTGCTCTACGTTACTATGAGGTTTTTATTAACTACTATTATCGCGGCTTTCGCGTTTTGTGTTCCTGCTATTCTGAAATAATGTGGGGGGAGCCCTGAGATCTTCCCGCCTCGCAGAAATGGTTCCTGAACGCAAGCGACGTCTGCTTTTGTTTGTTCTAAAAGCCAATCTAGTTCCATGTTTACTAGAGTACTGCCCTGGCAATATAGTTGTGTTACCTTCAGAAGGGATATCCAGAGAAGGAAGAACAGTTGGGTGTGGTTTCTTTAAAATCCAAAAACACACGTTCATGTGCCCTCACGAAGTCCTTGTGTACTTAACTCTAGGTATATTCCCTCTACCCTTCGCACACATGTCTCCCCTAAAAGCTTACATAGTTCTTTGAGGTTCGTCGGCAGATTTTCAACTCCTGTCAGTTTGTTCTGTATTTGGGAAGCCGATTTTATCCCCGTTTTCATGCGTAGTCTTTTATTCCATAGCGGAGAGCTGTTTGAAATATATCCTTCTTTCTAGTCTGCTAAGCCGTAGGTTAACTTCTAAGATTTCGAGGTTTAGGTAATTAACGGTATTCAGCTTGGGGTCCTTCGATGTGTCTGGTTGGTGTTGTTGACTGTTTGTTTGTTGCTCCGATTTCGAGTGATTTTGTATTGCATTGCGTCTTTCCTGCTTTATGGCTTCTGATAGTATGGAGTTTGATGTGTTTTTGCTGAGCATTTCCACTGGTAGTGACTTGTTGTTTTGGATCTCTAACGGGGACTTGTTCGTAAACGGTGAACGTTCTTTCTCAGTTTCTGGGGTGGTTGTGTCTGGTGTTGTGCCGCTGCAGGATGTGTCTTTTTGTTCAGCTACGTTACTGTTTGGTTTTTCCTAGTGACTGTGGTGCTACCCCCGTAGAGAAAACGAACTGGTGTAATGTAGGGTCTACATCTGGTTGTATCATATTCTACTTGTTGCACGGATAGAGTGCAATTGTCTTTGTTTGTGTATGCCTGTTGTGTTGGATTTCTTGTGAACTCAGTGACATCTTCATTCTCAGGCTGTTCAAGGACGCCGTCGTATTTCTCTATAGTATCTCGCAGTATTTCGCCTTCCAGTTGGTCAACTGATCATTGGACAATGAACAAAACATTAAAACTCTAACTAAATTCGTTTGTTTGTTACCTAGAAGAAATTGCCGATCCGTTGGCAAATCAGCTGGGGCTCGCTCGTCTCAAAATACAACATAGTCCAATGAAACATGGCTCACAGTGATCTGTACCACACACCACACATTGGAGGGTCTTCTCGCCAGAGCAGGAAGCCATGCGTCATAGGGCTGCGGCCACAAAGACGATTGACGATAAACTCGTCCCGTCTAGGTGGCAGGAAGGAAGTACACCACACCCACGTTGTGGGCTTGACTAAACGGAGCTTATTGTTAGTCACGTGCAGCCACTCATCCTCCCACCGACGCAAGACTTTTGAGCTCAACAGCCAGGTGTTAGCATGCAGGGGGCAGGCACACTGAGATACCTGCAGATCGAGACACGCTTCCTTGGGTGCCAGATCTGCCCTTTCGTTCCCACCAATGCCGATGTGCCCTGGTACCCACCAGAAATACACCTTCTTCCCCAGCCGTTGTAGGTGGAGGAGGCTATGGTGGATGGCCTGGAAAACTTTATCTGCTGGGTACAAACGTTACAGAGAATGAAGGGCAATAAGAGAATCGGGACAGACAAGAAATTTAACACTTGAAGAAAATCTCACCTGCTCTAATGCCCGCAAGATTGTATACAATTCCAATACCAAATCTATAATCACTCTGGGCCTCTCCAGTAACCAGGGCGGCAGACAGATAAAACCCGGCATTTTGAGCCATACTGGCTCCACATCGAGGAACACCAGCACACACTTACACGCAGATGCGAAACGGCACTGTGGGTAGTAGACGTTTGGAAGAAGGCAATCCAGAGGCGGTCGAGCAACAGAATGGTGTGCGGATGAAGTCAGGTACTTACACGCCTGACACTCCAGGAGGAGCTGCCGCCAGATGGGAAGTGGCGGTTCCCCAGCCTCAGCACAGAGGCTGCGTATGGCACTGGCCCTATAAGCACCTCTGGCCAGCCAGAGCCCCTCATGATGGACAGCGTCAATGACCTTCAATTAGGAAGGCCTCGCCGATCCATACACCATGCACCCATAGTCGAGGCGTGAACGCACGAAAGCCCTACAAAACTGGAGGAGACCCGCCCTATCCGCTCCCCAGGACCTGTGGCTGAGGCACTTTAAGGTGTCAAGTGCCTTCAGGGTTCTGACTTTCAGGTCCCTCAGGTGTGGCAACCACTACAATCTGGAGTCAAAAATGAGGCCCAGAAACCGCACTGAGACTTTAAAATGTAGCATGGTGATCCCCATATACAACGGAGGTATGTTAAAAATACGACGAGAACTACAAAAATGAATTCACGCACACTTATTAGCAGAAAACCGAAAACCTGACTTAACAGCCCACTCCTCTAACCACCGCACAGTAAGTTGAAACTGGCGGCTCGTTGTTGCAACGCTGGAGGAGGAACGGAAAACAGCAAAATCGTCCACAAATAAGAAGCACTCTACAGTACTTCTGACCGTAGACAAGATACTATTTATGGCTATGCCAAAGAGGGTAACACTTGAAATACTGCCCTGAAGGACACCATTCTCCTGTGCAAATCGATCTGACAACGTGTAACCAACTTCGGTTCCAGAAAACCAGTGAGACAGGAAGGACCGTATGAAAATGGGGAGGTGCCCACGTATGCCCCATTCTTGCATTTGTGGGAGAATACGGTGACTCCAAGTAGTACCATACGTCTTACTGATATCAAAGAATATATCCATACTTGCGTAGGAAAGACTGCTCACTAGTCGCCACTAGCAGGGCCAGGTTGTTGACAGTGGACCGAAATCTCCGGAATCGACACTGAGAGCGGCTATTATGTTGGCTGATCTCTAGCAACCAGACCAGACGACGGTTAACCAGTCGCTCCATAGTCCTTCCTACACAGCTCGTTAAGGCAATATTTCGATAGCTACTGGTAAGTTTCGGAATCGTTGGATCTTAAGTCCAACTTTCTTCTCTCTGCAATCGCACAGTAGCGACGATACGCCGGGTACTGGCTGACATTTCCAGCAGTTTGTGTAAAATTTGCGTCTGAGCGATGTCTTCGGTCGCTCTATGGAGACATTCCCATGTCAGCGCTGCTGCTGTTGGTGAACGACTGAATTTATCAGAAATCGCCCTATTGGTTTCCCATACTTTCGTAGAACAACTAGAATATTTAATGGAGTCCAGGAACACTTGCCATAATCTTTTCTCGCTCTCCTCAATCATACATCGAGCTTTTGCTCTCGTGACACGAAAGGCTGTAAGGTGGTCTGCCATAGGGCAATCTTGAAATCGCAAAAGAGCCACACGCATGGTCGAAATGGCTCAACAGCGCCCATACATCCACCAATGCACAGGTCACCTCCTGAGATAACCTGAGATCTGCGGGATGGACATGTTAACAGCATGATGGACCACTCGTGTGTTGTGGTCCACCCACTCCTGGACACTGTCAGTGTGTTTCAACACAGCCAGCTGGTGAAAGGGTCCAGTTAGCCCTGCTGACCATCCATGTCGGCGGCTTCTCTGCAGGTGGCGCTCCATACAGTACGTAGATACAGAGTGGGAAGTGCTCACTGGAATGAAGGTCGTCAATGAAGTCGCATAGAACAGAGTCTGCGAGCAGAGAACAGCAGAAAGAGAGGTCGAAGGCTGAGAATGATCCAGGGCCAGTGGAGAAATGAGTGGGAGTACCTGCGCTGAAAATGCACAGCTCCTGAGACGTCATGCGGCTCTCCAAAACAAGACCTCAAGGGCAAGTTGAGGTCGAGTCCTACAAGAGAAGATGGACGTTGAAGCCCAGGATGAGAAATGGGCAGGGACGTTGTTCCACAAGAGCTGTGAGAACCTCAGAAGCCACAGCATCGGGGGGAGGTAAATACAGCAAGCAAACTGTAATCCTCCGACAGGCATGAATTTCAACTGCAACTGCTTTCAGGTCAGTTGCCAGAGGAAGAACAGAGGAATGGTGCACATTATGGACGAACATGGCCACCCCTCCCTTGGCTGTTTCTCCCGATAGACCATCCTTGGGGCATAGCGTATAACCCATTAGCACAGGAGCGTCTGTATCTTTAAAAAGAGTTTCTTGTCAACACAAGCACAAGGGGCACGCCAATGCTATGAGCTTCAGTTCCTCCACATGAGTCCTGAGCCCACTGATGTCCACTGCAATATGAAGCCATTTTAACGATGTGGGTTTATTCTGTCTTTTCCCTTCGTGATCCGCCTCAATGACGATACACCAACAGAGGGGGTGGGGGGAGGGGGGGGTCACTTGAGGGACTCGCTGGTACCCTTTGCCATACTTCGACGTTTCCACTTCACAATCACATCACAACGGTCGAACAACTTTAGAAAGGTTGCAATATCCCTGATGGATTCGTTACTCAGGTGACACGCCATGGTAAAACCACGTTCGAAATCACTTAGTTCTCCTGACCGATCAGTTGTATTGTTATCACTTCTCTACTGACAACAATCTCTGCCTGCTTTTAAACTGGCGAGTCCACCTCTTGTGACATGTTGTGGTCAGTTCTGCATTACATGGCGGGGCCTGGCTACTGTTAACCAGATAGCGTTTTCTTGGAAATGTTAAATAGAAAGTACTGTTGATGCTATTCTCATAACACTTTGTTGATATTTCTCTGTTCGGGATTATATTTTTATGTTGTGAATTTTTGCCTAAGGCATTCATGTGTAGACACGTTATATGCACTGCTGGTTGGCGAGAATACCATCTGTACCTGCTTGTACTTGTTGTTTAGATGAATATATATGTGCAAATCAATTCTGGCGGCATGAGTGAGGTTCTCTGGTATCATAGTAACATCTATTTACTGTGCATTATCAGGTAACATGTGGAGGATACGCCAGACCACGAGTATCCTGAAAGCAACTTATTGTCGAATCCTCTGTCTACCACATCTTTCTACAGTAACAAAGGCATGACTATCTATTTATAATTTTCAGTTACGGTAAGGTAAAGTCAGCTAGGTGTGACCACGCCCAGCAGAAGCCTTTATATGTGAGTCAGGAGAGGAATATATTAGAGACGTGTGGAGGCAGCCAAAAATGTATCAATTCTTCAAGTTTTCTTTGAACTTGTAAACAAACAAGTGGAGTTAATATTATCGTAGTGAAATGTGTGTACGTTTCTGCAGTTATTCATTTATCAAGTTTTCTGGCGTGATATAGACAGTACAGACAATTGCTTTGCTCGGGGTACTTTAAAACGAAGGACATCTGTATTTAAGTTTGTTACTAGCTCTTAACATCTATGGTTATATGCTCAAACAGAGCGAAAATAAAACTAACTATTAATTGCGTACTGGGGTTTGCCCGACTTTCCAGAGGCAAATGAATATTGGGAAATGGAGGGACGGAGAATCAAACTGAGCAGCGAGACGTTTATTTTTGCAAAAAAGAAGTTATTTACTTGAAAGTAATTAGGGTGGTTAAGAAAAAATTAATAAGTGACTTGGAAAAAGTTTTGTTCCAAATTTTAGCCAAACAAAGAGCGTATCAAACTGACCATCGTGAGGTTCGGTTGCTCTAAAGTGAATGCGGTAATTAAGAAAAAGTTAATTATTAGTGATTTGAGGGAAAATTTAAACATTTCACGAACAACTGCTCCTAGCTATGCAAATGAAACGTCAAAAAGTTGATCTCTTCAAGGCTTACCTGTTTTACGCATTAATATTTACACTGGTGACACATTTAACTGTAAAAAACATTTCGTTCGAACCAGGTACTAAACTTTGGACATGTCGTGAACAGAATGCGTTAGGAAGGCAAATTAGATTCAGACAGTTCATCTCTTCAAGGCGTAGTTATTTTACGTAGAATAGTTACATTGGTGTGCTATTTGATTATTTAAATGTCTTCTTTCGAATCAAGTACTAAATTTAGGCCATGTCGAGAACAGCGGACACTAGAAAGACAAGTGAGGTGTCCAAAAGTTATAAGCTATTTTCTGCATGAAAAGTGGTATTAGCCTGATAATTTCCAAAAATGTTTCCTTCGGATCAAGTACTAAATTCAGGATGTTTTGAGAACCGAAGAGACCAGGAAAGTAAATGAGATGCAAATAAGTCCATGCTTTCTCAACAACACATGAAAAAATAAAAAAAAAAAATATCGATCAAATAGTTTGTGAAATGATCGTGTAAAGGTAAGAAATTAAATAGATTAGAGAAACATTTGCGATGCCTTCGAATAACGCTCTAAATGATATAGAGAAAATGAGACCTGACAAATCTTTCTCTAATCTATTTTTCCTACTTTTTGAGCAATCGTTTCACAAAACTTCTAAGTAATGAATCCATTTCGAAAACCAACGCGTAGTTTCACTCCTGTTGTGCAAGATCTCTTTATTGCACCACGCATGTATCTCAAAGGACTGGCTAGTCTCCACCTTTTGTCATTTTCACCGGTAAAGAAACAGTGGTGAAGATCCTTACGGTTGTATATTACAAAAGTGTTGTTACATTACGCTACGTGATAAAAAGTGCGGACACCCCCAAACACGTAGTTTTTCATATTAGGTGCATTGTGCTGCCACCTACTGCCAGGTACTCCATATCAGCGACCTCAGTAGTCATTAGACATCATGAGAGAGCAGAATCGGGTGCTTCATTAATCTCAAGCACTTCGAACGTGGTCAGGTGACTGGGTGTCACTTGTGTCCTGCGTATGTACGCGAGATTTCCACACTTCTAAACATCCCTAGGTCCACTGTTTCCGATGTGATAGTGTAGTGGAAATGTGAAGGGACACGTACAGCACACAAGCGTACAGGCAGACCTCGTCTGTTGACTGACAGAGACCGTCGACGGTTGAAGAATGTCGTAACTGGAATATTCAGACATCTACCCAGACCATCGCAACGAATTCCAAACCACATCAGGATCCACTGCAAGTACTATGACAGTTAGGCGGGAAGTGAGAAAACTTGGATTTCATAATGGAGCAGCTGCTCATAAGCCACAAATCAAGACCGCAAATGCCGAACAACGCCTGTCTTTGTGTAAGGAGCGTAAACATTATACTATTGAACCGTGGGAAAACTTTGTGTGGAGTGACGAATCACTGTACACAATGTGGCGATCCGATGGTAGCGTGTGGGTATGCCGAATGCCCAGTGCCAGAGAGTGTAGTGCCAACAGTAGATTTCGGAGGCAGTGGTGTTATGGTGTGGTCGTGTTTTACATGGAGGGGCTTGCACCCTTTGTTGTTTTGCATGTCCCTCGTGTGTTACATGGAGGTAGCTTGCGCCCCTTGTTGTTTTGCATGGCACTATCACCACAAAGGCCTACACTGATGTTTTAAGCACCTTCTTACTTCCCACTGTTGAAGAACAATTCGCGGATGGCGATTGCACCTTTCAACACGATCGACCACCTGTTCATAACGCACGGTCTGTGGCACAGTGGTTCAGTGACTATAATATCTCTGTAATAGACTGCCCTGGTCAGAGTCCTGACCTGAAACCCACAGAACGCCGATTTCGTGCCATGCTTCACCAACCGACATCGATACCTCTCCTCAGTGCAGCACTCCGTGAAGAATTTCCAAGAAAGCTTCCAGCACCTAACTAAACGATTGCCTGCGACAGTGGAAGCTATCATCAAGACTGAGGGTGGGCAAACACCAAATTGAATTCCAGCATTACCGATGGAGGACGCCAAATCCCATGCACACTTCACGAAAATGTCATGGAAATAAAAAAATCCAAGAGTAAACTCTCTGGTCCCTGAAAACTCATTTAACAGCATAGCATGCCCTTTAACTTTCTCATACGTAGACATATCTGTTACAAAAACTCGGGAAGCATGCACCATCCCAAGACTATACTTAGATATGCAATTTGGCAATCAGCCACAATTTGAGAGAAGGCGATACAGTCAAGCGAAACAGAGCATTATGCACTTGCCGTTAATTCTTCACAAAAATATTATGCATAATGAGCCCAGAAACTACTTATAACCATTACTAATATAACCTGTTACTCGTTAAGTTTCACAGATACTTTTAGGTATCATTAACTCATAAAGACGAGGGCTAATACAAATAGATATTGAATTTAATTTATGAAAGGAGAAAATACAAAAATGCAGTAAATGAGGTAGGCAAAATATAATACGAACGTCTCAAAAATGAGATCGACAAGAAGTGAAAAATTCCTAAGCAGTGATGGCTGGAGAACAAATGTAAGGATGTAGAGGCGCATATCACTAGGGGTAAGATAGATACTGCCTACACGAAAATTAAAGAGATCTTTGGAGAAAAGAGATGCACTTGTATGAATATCAAGGCCTCAGATGGAAACCCAGTTCTAAGCAAAGAAAGGAAAGCAGGAAGGTGGAAGGAGTGTATACCGGGTCTATACAAGGGTGATGTTTTTGAGGACCATATTATGGAAATAGAAGAGGATGTAGATGAAGATGAAATGGGAGATATGATACTGCGTGATGAGTTTGACAGAGCACTGAAAGACCTAAGTCGAAACAAGGCCCTGGGGGTAGACAACACGCCATTAGGACTAGTGACAGCCTTGGGAGAGCCAGCCCTGACAAAATTCTACCATCTGGTGAGCTAGATGTATGAGACAGGCGAAATATCCTCAGACTTCAAGAAGAATATAATCATTCAAATCCCAAAGAAAGCTGGAGTTGACAGATGTGAAAATTACCGAACTATCAGTTTAATAATCCACGCAACGGCTGCAAAATATAAAAAACTAATTCTTCACAGACGAATGGAAAAACTGGTAGAAGCCGACCTCGAGGAAGATCAGTTTGGATTCCGTAGAAACACTGGAACACGTCAGGCAATACAGACGCTACGACTTATCTTAGAAAATAGATTCAGGAAAGGCAAGTCTATATTGCTAGCATTTGTAGACTTAGAGAAAACTTTCGACAATGTTGACTGGAATACTCTCTCTCAAATTCTCTGGGTGGCAGGGGTAAAATACAGGGAGCGAAAGGCTATTTACAATTTTTACAGAAACCAGATGGCAGTTATAAGAGTCGAGGGGCATGAAAGGGAAACCGTGGTTCGGAAGGGAGTGAGACAGGGTATTAGCCAATCCCCGAGGTTATTCAATGTGTATATTGAGCAAGCAGTAAAAGAAACATTCGGAGAAGGTATTAAAATCCACGGAGAAGAAATACAAAAAATTGAGGCTCACCGATGACCTTGTAATTCTGTCAGAGACAGCAAAGGACTTGGAAGAGCAGTTGATCGGAATGGACAGTGTCTTGAAAGGAGGATTAAAGATGAACATCTACAAAAGCAAAACGAGGGTAATGGAATACAGTCGAATTAGTTCGGGTGACGCTTAGGGAATTATATGAGGAAATGAGACGCTTAAAGTAGTAAATGAGTTTGCTATTTGGGGAGCAAAATAACTGATGATGGTCGAAGTAGAGAGGATATAAAATGTAGACTGGCAATGGCAAGGAAATCGTTTCTGAAGAAGAGAAATTTGTTAACATCGAGTATAGATTTAAGTGTCAGTAAGTAGTTTCTGAAAGTATTTGTATGGAGTGTAGCCATGTATGGAAGTGAAATGTGAACGATAAATAGTTTAGACAAGAAGATAATAGAAGCGTTTGAAATGTGGTGCTACAGAAGAATGCTGAAGATTAGATGGGTAGATCATATAACTAATGAGGAGGTATTGAATAGAATTGGGGGGAGGAGGAGTTTGTGGCACAACTTGACTATAAGAAGGGATCGGTTGGTAGGAAATATTCTGAGGCATCAAGGGATCACCAATTTAGTATTGGAGGGCAGCGTGGAGGATAAAAACCGTAGAGGGAGACCAAGAGATGAATGCACCAAACAGATTCAGAAGGATGTAGGTTGCAGCAGGTACTAGGATATGAAGAAGCTTGCACAGGATAGAGTAGCATGGAGAGCTGCATCAAACCAGTCTCTGGACTGAAAACCGCAACAAAAACAACCCCTTTCAAGCAAAATTACATTTTATTAACAGTCACTTTCAAAAATGGTCTCCACACTCGTTGGCACTGAAGACGCCATAAAATGGCACAATGTAACTGCCGCTCGCCACTGCAGTTAAAACAGTCCTTATCTTTGACTAAACCTGTCAATTGTTAAAATAGTTTACAATACTGTCAACTTCTAAAATAATTTACATTAGTAAAAGCTGTGAAAAAATAAACAGTCAGTTTTGTAACATTCTTCCGAAATGTTCTGATGTGTTCGTTTCCCCTAAAGTAGTGTATTCCTATTACCAATATACGACAGTAACAAAGATACAGAGCCTACTCCTACACAAAAAGAGAATGACGCTCAGCAAACATGGCCAGATTTGATGCCGATGAAACCGATCCCTCGTGTTAATTCACACAGAACTCAAAATACGACTAAAGTTATCTAAAAACGTGTTTCGCAGATCTGTCTGCTCATTTAACATTTGTATTGGCTGATTTATCAAACGTTCGTATATCTGTAACGGATTATGATTTTTCCCTTATCTGCTGTGTTCAAAAATTTTTAACGTTTTGTTTAAGTCAAATGAGGAGTGGGTGTTTGCTCTAAGATGCATATTAAACGTAAACAGATTGCTTTCATTCCGTCTGACTTGTTCTGTAAACTGCGTGTTAAAATTTCTCTCCGTTTGGCTAATGTAAAATTTCTCACAACATCTGCCCTTTATTTTGTAAATGCCGAATTGACTGAAAGACGTCTCTCTCTCTGTGGCTAAGCATGACGTTATTTCGGATGTTGTCGGTACGAAAGCTAACATGAACGCTAGTTTTAAGGGACATAAGTGATACTTTGTGTCTCTACCTGTTCTTTTGGTATTATGTTCCCAGATATTAGAAAATGACCAAAAGCCGAAACTGGCCAATAATGTAACACACACACACACATACACACACACACACACACACACACACACACACACACACACACACACACACACACACACATATATATATATATATATATATATATATATATATATATATATATACTGTGTAGTAAAGGTGACAGCCTGTGGTGATTTTCAGAATGGATGTTACGTTGAGTCTGTTGTCCCAGTGGACCCATAATCCTCTACTACTTTCACAATACATTTGGCCCATTTCTTCACATTTTTGTTCATTAACTGATCACATGGTTCAGTCATCATACTGACTGCCACAAAGCCAGTTCAGTTAATAAAACCAGGTACCTAACAACAGTTCAGATTTATTTGACAACAGCTGCCTAGATAGTCCAGTTATTGCGTCTTATTCTTTAATATCTACTTTTCATTCTCGCATTTTATTTAAATTAATCAAGATATGATTATAAACATTCTTACCATGTGGTTATGATTATATCTCAACTGTTCAAGGGCGTTCAATGTGGACTGTAATTATCGTATGACAGTGAAACTTTATAGATATGCTAATGCTCTAATAACTTACGCTGGAAAAAATTAATTCCTGTTTTGGCCTTCAGGTGCAAATCTGGCGCCACACACTGTTTGTATGGCAGTATGAAACCCACGCTGACATTTGACAAACGATAACGTGACTGAACAGTATGGCTATCGAGAAGAGAGGCCGTGCTCTTTTAGAAAAACTGTTTTATGTCAAGGCAACAATTATAGTGCTCCATTGAGAGAGCATCGCCGACAAAAAAAAGGTTTGAGGAGAGGCCTGATGTCATTAAGTGGTTAAGAGAAGGTGATAATATAATTCGAAAAAACGGGTGATCATGGTGTGGCACCTGGAAGAGGAAGAAGTCCTTTCTCATTTGAAGTTATTGATGAGGTTGGTGTTACTATAAATAACCACGCAGCATGTGCCCCGGGTTGTGCAGTGCGACGACAATTGTCCATCCCATGATCAACAGTACAGGAACTTTGTGGACTATTTTACCGTGGTACCCGTAAAAGATGCAGACGGCACAGCAACCGGAATCTCATGATGCGCAGAAACTTTCTGAATTTGCTCTTGGATTTCTAGCACGGATCGAAGTTGATGATATGTTGCCAGGCAATATTCTGTGGAGTGGTGAAGAACATTTTAAACTACAGTGTGTAGTGAATGCATAGAACTGTAGAATTTTGGAAAATGTCATGTCTTGTACACGAAGGACCATTGCAATCGCCGTATGACTGCGTGATATGAATTCACAAGCATCTTATTATCGGGGTGTTCTTCTTTGAAGAGAGTGTACACCCACAGGGCCTGTCTGGTGTATACTGACGTCTTTACATTATCTAGACATCCTTTACAGCACGTGAGTCCTGCTTTGGAAGAGCGCAGGTGTGTGGAAACCACTGCTTTGGTGCAAGATGAGGCAACACATCATGCCGCTCTCCGTGTGAATGGTCAGCTTAATACAACCATCCACGAACATGTTATCTGCAGAGATTTACTATATGCATGGCCTGCAAGGTCACCTGATCTGAATCCATGTGACTTTTGGCTCTGGGGATATCTGAAACAACGGGTTTACATGGGACGCGTTCAGCTGCTACTTGGTCTGAAGGGCAGTATACAGGAACACGTTGCTGCGAGCAAGTATTAATCAGGTTTTACGTGTACAGCATCTCGTCGACGTCTCCTCTAATCATACTGAACAAAGCGTGTAAGCGGTGGATAATAGTAAAATCAACATTATGCCTTTCTCATTTGTTTGACCTTTTCTGCTCACGTCCCGTTCCTAATTCATTACATATGGAAACATTTCTATACGTCGTTCTTGCATTCACAGCACCAGATTTGCACCTGGTACCGAAAATTTGAACTATTTTTTTCAAGCGTAAATCGGTTCCGCATTAACGCATTAGAATATCTGCCGATCATCTCCTCGTTCCAAGAACTAAAAAAAAATGGCTCAAATGGTTTTAAGCAAAATGGGACTTACCATGTGAGGTCATCAGTCCCCTAGACTTAGAACTACTTAAACCTAACTAACCTAAGGACATCCATGCCCGATGCAGGATTCGAGTCTGCGACCGTAGCAGCAGCGTGGCTCCAGACTGTAGCTCCTAGAACCGCTCGGCCAAAGAGGCCGACTTCAAGAACTCCTCACCTATAAAAATGAAGTCAGGACCGAATGCATCCCTGAAAAGACGGTCATGGGAAAAAGTTAATATTACGTTGACATGTTTGTGTACCGTGTTCTAAGGTTTTGAGGTCAGCACGAAAGTGCAACAATATGTCCTCACCATAACAATTGGATTACCACAATTTTGTTCGACAACGTTCCTGGCAGCATTATGTGTTCCCACCTCTCTCCATGTGAGGTTACCCAGGCTGAATCTGCTCTCATCTGAGAGGAGCATGCGATTCCGTTACTCGTTGATCCAGTCCTGCTCTGCTCTTGGCGTCATCGCAAACGGTGCTGTCAATGTGTCAGTGTCAACGGAACACAATGTACTGGCCTTCGGGCAAAGAGGTCAGCCAAATGCAGTCCCAGTGCCACTGCAGAGCGTGATGGTGCGTACCTTGCAGTGTTTTTACACGTGGCTCGAGTTACACCCGCTGTTTGACATGGGTTCCATTTTGCTTGTTGCACAGTATAGTGGATCATCTACTGCAGTATTTGACCGTAGTCGACTACCTCTTCTCCTTTGGGCAGCAATCCCTGCGGTTCGTAACGTTCCCCATGCTCTAAATCAATGATGTGAACAATATCAAACTCCTAGGCTACACTCGTCACAGGGTCCTTTCACTTTACCACTGATTCATCCGCACGTGAAGTCATCTAAGTCTTGTGTCATCACAGTGCACCGTAACTGGTCGTTGACTGATACACACTGCATTATCCCGTTCCTCCAGGTGCCTCGTTTTGCGAGGCCAGCCCTATTTGGTGCTACAATCGAGCTGACCTCACACCGTATGACGTCCATCTTCCTGTGCGCGAGTTGGACACCTCTGGTGACGCGCTCCCGCACTTTCGTTAACTTCTACCTCGTTGTTAATTTGTTATGTTATTTTATCTGTGTCGGCCTTAAGTTATGTTGAGGTCTCTGGGGTATCTGTCCATTCGTTGGGCAGCTTCCCGTGCTGGCAACCAAACTTGCTTCAAAATAACAACCCGCGCACACTTCAAGCTCGATGATGCCCTTCGACGCAACATGACAGACTTGGAGACGCATTTTGATGCCTAGAACTGCACTGAGAATGCTGATTTATTACCATCTCCTGTACACAGGTGGGTGTTCGTAATGATACCCTAAGGTGAAAAGAATGATCTTCCGATAAAAAAAAATCTAAAACGTTTCAGTTGTTACACTGGTGCGGTACATCTTTTGAGCAGTTCATATCCATGTTTTAACGAGTCCCCAGCAAAATATGAGAAATACATGAGAAGGTACTTGAGATCTCTATTTTTATATTTACTTATTTATTTATTTATTTATTGACGTTCCATGAGAGGTTGAAGGTGTTTCTTGCACTGGTACCCCTGTATAGGTAACTCCTTTATAAATGCAGGTACTGGACTTGGTTAATTCAAGTCCAGCACTCTGGACCGATTCAGCCATCACTATTAGAACGTAGGGCTCTTGACCACAAACCCTGAGATCTACGGTACTAGCAACATGTTATCATGCTGCAGAGGATGCGTTCCCAGTCAGGACAAAATCCACCATACAAACATAGTTGACAAATTGCTAAACTAAACGTGTAGACCTATTACAGGTTGTCTGAAATCTACATGAAATGTGAAAGTGTACCAGCTCGCTGGCGTAACGCCACCAGACATTCATCGTGAAATAGCTGGCAATGAGCGGAAAATAATCATGATCATCCCAGTAGCCTCAAGCTTGTGGTTCAGAAGAAGTTTTCTCAACATCCCTTAAGTCTTTTGAAACAATAGCAATTACAGCAAGAAAGCAGCTGTGAATTTCGTGGCTTGAGAATAACACTAACTGTTGTATAACTTTGTAAATCCTCCCGTGTAGGTACGAACAGGGTATGAGCAGAATTACATCGTTTCGGCGTCACACAAGAGTCTTTTCTTTGGAGTTGTAAGATACAGGAGTACTGTAATTTCCAGAAATAGCCCTTCCCTGTGGATACCCCTAACTACGGCTGTTGACACACCAAGGAGCATCTACTGAATTGTCAACTATGTCCTGCATCTTGCATAGAAAAGGATCTTTGTAGATACAAGATTTTGGTCGACAGTAGTGTAGGTTGATAGTTCTTTCTTTCATTTCTTCTTGATTCTAATTAAAATGTGTTTCCTTCTGACTCGAATAGAAAAAGTAAAAAAAAAAAAAAATACCTTCGGTGAAACCATGAGGAACTATCATAGGTGGTGATGGAATGAGTCAGTACATAGTTTACAAAATAATAATTAGGAAACTTGTAAATAACAAAAACCAACAAAGCAATAAATTTTTGAAGGTATACATATGCATAACACATTGTAGAGAAAAGTCCTCAACTTCTGTAAGGAGCTCGTGTACAGAACAGGAGAAGGGTGCCGTAACGAAACATTTAAACTTAAACTGCTACACGTGATGTTTATTCATCAATGATTTCAGTTCTGCTGGATCCGTATTGAAGACTAGTGAATAGTGCATGCCGTTCTGTAATGCTCTCCGAATGATTGTTGTAGTGTTTTCTCAGTAAACCGATATTATCAACAACAAATCAAATAATGTAGTGTATGAGTAGTGATGGCAGAGTTAGAAGTCCGACACTCCTAAACAAGGCCCACACGAAGTTCGCGAACTAATCCCGTACATCGGCCCCACCATGCTTTTCTGGGCAAAGAATTTTCTTGGTGGTGTACGGAGTTATCCCGGAATGTGATAATACAGAAGGCAGTAAAGTGAGAGAAAGCATAATGAACAAGCCCCAGCGTTCCAGTGTCAGAGACTGGGGAGATCATTCTTATAGTGACGATAAAAGCATTTAGCTCCTGCACAAAATCCAGATACTTCCAAGAAAGCTTTCCATGTACCTGCAATTATAATTTTCACCATTTCGGTACAGTAAAATTTCGGTTGTGTAGGAGTTGTCTACCGGAAACTATATGCATTGCGAGTTGTAATTAAGCGTAAATGCTACTGTTACCAAATACACAACTAACTAAATAATTAATATAACATATCACATATTTCAGGATAACATTGTGTCATCAGCCTCAATTTACATGACTATGTTCAGATTCAAATCCGTTGCCATTTGCTTGAAATCGCCTGCATTCTACTCTCCAGATATTAAGTGAACCCGTGTCCTGTTTTTTCCCTAATCCCACAACATTCCAACTTCTTCAAAAGTACAGCATGGTCGACACGGTCAAATGATTTTGCTACATTTCATAACATATCAGTTGTCCCCAATCTATCGTCTAACCTTGCTAGTATCTCGCAAACAAAAGAATAAGTTGTATTTTCTGTGGACATTTATTTCCTGAAACCAAACTGCGAGTTGATAATAAATTATGTTTACTGAGATATTCCACGAACAGAGCACGTAGTAACCATCATTCGACACATTACAGATCCATCTACATCATATTCCGCAAGCCAACTAAGGGGTGTCGCGGACGGTAATTCTGGTGCCACTAACTGATACAGCCTCCGCTGTTCCACTCGCGAATCGCACGTGGGAAGAATGAACGCCGGTCAACCTCTGCATAAGCTCTAATTTCTCGGATTTTCTCGTCGTCGTTTCTTGAGGTATATGTGGGAGGAAGTACTATGTTGACCAACTCTACCCGGAAAGTGCTCTCTCGAAATGTCAATAACGAATCTCTCCGTGATGCACAACGCCCCTCTTGTAACTTCTGCCACCGGAGTTTGTTGAGCATCTCTGTGACGCCCTCGCACGGACTAAACGATCCCGTGACGAAACGCTCCGCTCTTCGTTGGATCTTCTCTATCTCATCTTCCACTCCTACCTGGCAATGACTCCAGATAGATGAACAATACCGATGAGTTGGTTGAACAAGCGTCTTGTATTTAATTTCCTTCGTGGATGAGTTACATTTCCTTAAAATTCATCTTTTGAATCACAGTCTGGCATCTGCTTCTCCTATTATTCACTCTATGCTGTCATTCTACTTAAGGTCGTTCTAGATAGTTACTACTATGACACTTCCTTTGGAAGTTACCTTTACATTTCTTGATTTTATTCCGTTGAGAGCGATGTGCTAAGTTCTGTCTGCAAGAAAGTCTTGAATCCAGTCTCAGATCTGGTCCGATACTCGGTATGTTCGCATTTTATTCACTAAACGGCATTACGGAACGGTGTAAAACGCCTTTTATTTCAGATGAATTGACAAAAAAATTACTTTAAATGTCATTGATTCGCTGTCTCACTGTTTACCTTATGCTCATTTTCGCTTCATTCAGCTTTTGCTTGTCTGCTAAGTTATGATTTTTCTTGAATCTATGATGAAGGTCTCTTTGGTTACGTAACAGTTTTCTAACACAGCTGTTAGTCACCTTGGATTATTCTCATCCCTTAAGACCATGCTCGGAACGTACATGTCTCAAGCATACTAAAAGATACTCTTGATTTTTATTCATTTTTACTACACATCTTCGTCGCCATCACTGAATATTTGATGGTGACGAATCAGATACCTTGCAGTTTGTATCCTGTCATTCTTGCTAAGCAAAAACATTTTCGTACCTTTCTTAACATTCCTCGTAAAAACCGTAGTCTTAACTGCTATCACAACCTTGATACTACTGACACCTTCCTCTACGTTGAATCAGGTGTGTTTGTTGCTAGAAGTTCAAAGAGAGTTGTTTCTCTAATTATCTACTCAAAGTAATTTTCGGATTACACATTCAGAATAATGTCACACGAATCTCTTTCTCTGACGCCAGCTTTGATTTCATGATTCTCGCAGAGTATAAGACTCTTGTACGGAAAATGCATTGATGTGATGACGGAAATGGCATCCGAGCGATTTCAATACTTTCTTCTGTATTTCAGTTTTGTGTTTTATTAAGCCTACTGAACAAATTTTTGCATATTGGTAAGACATGGGAACCAATTTACCACATCATCTTCGTGGATATCTTGTACTGATCCTCATTAATGGTAATTAACACCCACTGAACCAAAAGGCCGAGGCCTTTGTCTCTTGTCCGAATGTGAAAATCTGCATGAAAGAGCCTACAGGTGTCAGAGTCGAAAATTCTTCTCTGACATCGTGCCTTATATGCTACTGTGTATTTTTCAGTTTTCATTTGGAAATTGCTTTCGTATCACGTCTTGACATTCAGATTTATTTCCGTTTGTTATCGTGAGATAGTTGCGCCCATTGCCTTCGAAAAAGCTAAAGCTTTTCTCACAGCATTAGCTTTCACGTTACTCACGATAGAAGTAACCTATATCCGCTTCCACATCTGTACCGATACTCCGCAAGCCAGGGTGAAATTTATCGTTGTGGGAATACAGTATAGCAGCATCGTTTGGCCCTTCCTCTATTCCATTTGTGGGTAGAGGTTATGAAGATTTGTAGATACTGCTCTGCATGTGCTACAGTTTCTTGTGGTGGTACAGTTAGTTTATAAACGTACTACAGCTCTGTAATGCATAGTAACGACTAGGGCAGTACATACAGACAACGTAAACTAATCACGTTAGTAAGTCTCGGGTCCCACATGCGATCGAATTCCACACGGCAAATTACATCTTAACAGTTCTGTGGCACAGATTCAACTCAACTGCAAGTGATAATCTCAAAATGCGAAGGTTGTTTATGGATGATACACACATCAGTTGAATAGTCCAAAGAGCAGTGAAAGATACATTATCAAGCCTTTTGAAGTGGCATCAAGCATTGCCTATCACTTGTTACAAGCTGCTAAAATCGTATGTACGTTGTAGCGTAATATATGTTTTTCTGCGCTACTGTAACCTATTTGAGATGCTGTGTCATTCCAAAAGGCACCACACCAAAGCCTAAAGCTTCGTATGCATCTTGCTGACAACCGTACGAAAATCATAACATAACGAATAATCTCCAACCCTTTAATGACATTTACATGAAGAGGCTAAAAATTTATAATGAATAATACAAGACAAAGAAGAATATCATAAAAACTGTGCAACGAGAGTTTCGTAAGACTTCGACACTGCTATGTTTGCGCAGTTGTTCGCCATGAAATCGTTTCAGACATACAGTGTCTGGTCAAAAGTAGCCGGACACCTGTGTGTAAATCTGAGTTAACCAGCAATTGTTACGAGAGACATACTCGCGGCTATAAAAGAAGATAGGGAGCACTGTGTTGTAAGTAGAGTAGCAGTAACAGAAGAATATGCTGGGTAAGGAGCGCTCAGTGAATTCCAGCGCGGGCTAGACACCGGATGTCGCTTGAGTAACAAATCCATTAAGGAAATTCTAACCGTACTAGAGCTGCTCAAACTGTTGGAGATATGATTCTGAAGTGGAAACGCGAAGGAACAACCAGAGCTAAATCAAGACCAGACAGACCCCACGTAGCTACTGAGGGGCAGGAACCGACGAGCACTGAGGAGGCTGGTTGTAAGAAATCGCATGAAATGTTTAAAAGGAAACTGTTGTGAGTTCCAAAGAGCTACCAGCGTTCCAGTCAACATATTCCTCAGCCCTTACGTCGGGAAATTTGAACGCCATTTATCCAACTCGACTGATTTTATTCAACGGTTGAAGTCTTTATGCCTTGGAACATCTGACGTTTTAGTCAGTTTTGATGCGGTTTCTATTTTAACCCAGGTACCCGTGGAAGAGTCCCTGTTGTTAATTGGTCAACTTTGTATGATAAAACTACCGACCTGTGTAGCCATGTGTAGACATTTTTTATTTATGACGTATTTTTTTGGACAATCTGACTGTGTGGCTGTGGGGAGTCGTCTTTCTCCAATTCTCGCCAAGGAAGATTTTGAAGTTACCGCACTTAGGACTTTTTCTCTTCAAACTACAGTTTTTGGAGATTCGTGGATGATATTTTCATTGGTTGTCCACATGAATGGAAGCTCTTAAACGGTTTTTAGATCATATTAACTGTCTTCATACACGCATCAAATTTTCGATGGAAATTGAAAAAGATGGCAAATTACCTTTCTTGGATGTTCTAGTACACAAAAAAGAAAATGGTACCTTGGGACATCGCGTATACCACAAATCCATACATACGGACCGCTACCTTCATTCCACGAGGTGTCATCCACAGCGCATGGGAGTTTTACGTACATTGACCAGGAAAGCTTATGCCATTTCTGATTGCGAAAATTTGACACACTAACTGGATCATCTTAAGGCTCTCTTCAAGTTCAATGGATATACCGATTATTAAATTAATCGTGTTTTTCAATTTGGATCGCCGCGCTGGATTAGCCGAGTGGTCTAAGGCGCTGCAGTAACGGGCTGTGCGGCTGGTCCCGGCGGAGGTTCGAGTCCTCCTTCGGGCATGGGTGTGTGTGTTTGTCCTTAGGATAATTTAGGTTAAGTAGTGTATAAGCTTAGGGACTGATGACCTTACCAGTTAAGCCCCATAAGAATTCACACACATTTGAACAACACAGTTTGGATCGTCAAGTGAACCAGGCCGGACTAGTTAATCAGTTGCTTTTCTACCCTTTGCTGGAAGTATTTCTTCAAAAATTTCTAGATTTCTCTGGGAATATGATATTGAAAGTGTTATTCTGCCTCTGGCCGAGACTAGAGCACTGTTTGCATCTATTAAAGATGATCTGGGATTGAGAAAGGCTTGAGTTTATAAAATACCCTCTCATTGTGGAAAGGCCTATATTGGACAGACTATTCGCACTGTTCATGACCGATGTGTGGAACACCAGCGTCACACACGTTTGCTCCAGCCTGAAGAATCTGCCATCGCCGAACATTGTCTCAATGAAGGGCACAACATGTCATTTAAAGAGACGCAAATCATTGCTCCGGCCTCTCGTTACTGGGATTACGTGCTCAAGGAACGCATGAGTATACGATTATCTGATAACATTATTAATACCGATAAACGTTTTCCTTTAAGCAAGATATAGGGTGATAGCAATCTATAAAAAGGGTAGAAAATCGGATGCACATAATTGCCGGCCAATTTCACTGACATCGATTTGTTGAAGAATCATGGAACATACTTTGTGTTCAGACATAACGACCTTTCTAGAATCTGAGAAGCTCATCTGCAGAGACCAGCACGGTTTTGGGAAACAGCAGTCATGCCAGACACAGCTGGCCCTCTTTGTGCATGATATACAACAGGCTCTAGATACCGGCTCCCAGGTTGATGCCATATTTCTCGACTTTCGAAAGGCGTTTGACTCAGTTTCGCAGTGTCACTTGCTACAAAAGTTCGCGATTACGGTCTATCCAATGGCATATGCGGCTGGATAGAAAGTTTTCTAACAACCAGGGAGCAGTATGTCGTCTAAAAAAAATAACATCTGCGTTACACGGCTGTTGGTGAATTTCATTGATACTGACAATTACATATCCAGCTGATGTTGCCTATCCATGATGGATCAACAGAAATAGTAAAGATTAGGCCTACTGAGCGATACCAGGTATTCGTAAAATGCCAGTTATTGTATCTACATGAGTAGGATGATATTAAACGTTCCGTTACTCACAGGTTTGTTTATATTTGAGGTCAGTTCTCCGGCTACTGCGTATAACAAGGCGAAAATCCCCATTAATGTATGAGTGCAAAATAAATGATCAGTCTTTGGAAGCGGTGACACCCGTCAAGTATCTGGGTGTGACTATTCGAAATGATCTCGAATGGAATGATCAGATTACACAAGTAACGGGTAAGGTGAACTCTAGATTGCGGTCTATTGGTAGAATCCTCAAGCTATGCAGTCCTTCAACAAAGGAAATAGCTTACAATACGTTAGTTCGTCCAGTCTTGGAGTATTGTTCGTCTGTGTGGGACCCTTACCAGTTGGGTCAAATAAGAGAAGCAAGATTCGTGACTGGTACATTTAACCATCGCGAGAGCGTTACAAATGCCATAGAATGTTTGAAATGGGACACGCTTGCAGATAGACGAAGCGCTAAACGGAAGGGGCTGTTCACTAAATTCTGAAATCTAATCTTCACCGAGGATATAGAGCATATATTATTACCACCAACTTTCAAATCACATAATGTTCACCATTCAAAGATAAGGGAAATAAGAGCTCATACTGAGGCCTTCACAGTCGTTTTTCCTCCGCGCGATCCGCGAGTGGAACAGAGGGAGGGAAATATGACTTAGGCGCGAATTATGCCCTCCGCCACACACCGCTTGGTGGCTAGCGGAGTATATATGCAGATTTAGATGTAGATCTGATATAAAACAAAACCGGTCCGGCTTTCGAGCAGCTACATCTTCATCTGCGATTCATAACTTACATCAGTTTCTACCGCCGGCGGCGCTGCAGTTCTTCGCTTCGCAGGGGGCAACTCCCCCGCTAATCGCGCAGGCGCAGTGGCCTACATCCGGGGTATAAACGTGCCTCAGTTTCTGAAGTACAGTCAGTTCGACGTTATTATAGGGTGAGTCACCTAACATTACCGCTGGATATATTTCGTAAACCACATCAAATACTGACGAATCGATGCCACAGACCGAACGTCAGGAGAGGGGCTAGTGTAATTGGTTAATACAAATCATAAAAAAATGCACGGAAGTATGTTTTTTAACACAAACCTACGTTTCTTTAAATGGAACCCCGTTAGTTTTGTTAGCACATCTGAAAATATAAACAAATACGTAATCAGTGCCGTTTGTTGCATTCTAAAATGTTAATTACATCCGGAGATATTGTAACCTAAAGTTGACGCTTGAGTACCACTCCTCCGCTGTTCGATCGTGTGTATCGGAGAGCACCGAATTACGTAGGGATCCAAAGGGAACGGTGATGGACCTTAGGTACAGGAGAGACTGAAACAGCACATTACGTCCACATGCTAACACCTTTTTATTGGTCTTTTTCACTGACGCACATGTACATTACCCTGAGGGGTGAGGTACACGTACACACGTGGTTTCCGTTTTCAATTACGGAGTGGAATAGAGTGTGTCCCGACATGTCAGGCCAATAGATGTTCAATGTGGTGGCCATCATTTGCTGCACACAATTGCAATCTCTGTCGTAATGAATGTCGTACACGCCGCAGTACATCTAGTGTAATGTCGCCGCAGGCTGCCACAATACGTTGTTTCATATCCTCTGGGGTTGTAGGTACATCACGGTACACATTCTCCTTTAACGTACCCCACAGAATGAAGTCCAGGAGTGTAAGATCAGGAGAACGGGCTGGCGAATTTATGCGTCCTCCACGTCCTATGAAACGCCCGCCGAATATCCTGTCAAGGGTCAGCCTACTGTTAATTGCGGAATGTGCAGGTGCATCATCATGCTGCTACCACATACGTCGTTGCGTTTCCAGTGGGACATTTCCGAGCAACGTTGGCAGATCATTCTGTAGAAACGCGATATATGTTCCAGCTGTTTCTTACAACACACAACTGAACGTCAGAGGTTTCAAGCGTCAACTTCAGGTTACAATATCTCCAGTTGTAATTAACGTTTTACAATGCAACAAACGGCACTGATTACGTGTTTGTTTATATGTTCAGATGTGCTAACAAAACTAACGTGGTTCCATTTAAAAAAACCTAGGTTTGTGTTAAAAAACATACTTCCGTGCATTTTTGTATGGTTTGTATTAAACAATTACACTAGCCCCTCTCCTCACGTTCGGTCTGTGGAATAGGTTCGTCAGTATTTGATGTGGTTTACGAAATATATCCAGCGGTAACGTTAGGTGACTCACCCTGTATATAGCAACGGTCCTATCACACTTCCCTGTGGTACTCCGACTACTATCTTTACATCTTTCGATTTTGTTCCGTTAAGAGCGATGTGTTAAGTTCTATCTGCAAGGAAGTACTGAATCCAGTCGCAAGTCTTCTCCGATACTCCGTAAGCTCGTATTCTTTTTATTAAAGGGCAATGCCAACGGTGTCAGATGCCTTACTGATGTCAAGAAACACAGCATCAACCTAAGCGTCGCTGTCGACTGGGATGTGGTTCTCAAGGAGGAACACAGCGAACTGAGTTTCGCAGGACCTCTGTTTCCGAAATTCATGTTGATTATTATAGAGATGTTCATTTTCCCATAACGTCATAATTCTTGAGCTTAAAACATGTTCTATAATTCTACAACGGATTGACGTCAACGATATAGCTCTTTAATTGTGTGGATCTGGCTTACTGCGTCCGCAGCTCGTGGTCTTGCGGTAGCGTTCTCGCTTCCCCCGCGCGGCGTCCCGGGTTCGATTCCCTTTGGCGTCAGGGACTTTCTCTGCCTCGAGATGACTGGGTGTTGTGTGTTTTTCATCATTGACTCGCAAGTCGCCGAAGTGGCGCCAGCTCAAAAGGACTCGCAATTTCGGCGGCCGAACACCCCGCACGGGGTCTCCCGGCCAACAATGCCGTACGATCATTTCATTTCATGTCTTACTGCCTTTCTTAGAAGCGGGAATGACCTGTGCTTTCTTCCAGTCATTAGGTATCTTTCGTTGCTCAAGCGATTTACAATAAATTACTGCTAGAAGGGGAGAAAGTTCTTTCACAAAATCTTTATAGAATCTTATAGGTATTTCATCTGGTCCTGACGCCTTTCAACTACTAAGCGATTGTAGCTGCTTTCAGTTCCGCGATCGGCTACCTCAATATATGTCATTTCGACGATCGTATGACGATTGAAAGGAGGGATAGTGTTACGATCTTCCACAGTGAAACAACTTCGGAAGACCGCATTCACTACTTCGGCCTTCTCTGTGTTATCTTCTGTTTTGGTGCCGGTGTGGTCGCTGAGAGAATTATTAGATAATTTTGACCCAGTTACTGATTTTACATACGACCAAAAGCTCTTATCGATTTTACTCAGGTCGGTTGACAACGTCTTACGGTGTACCGTTAGGAAAGGTACACCGCGAATCCATGTGTGCCACGGAACCGAAGAGGTCTCTACTTACCCTCATCGATATCGAGTACATATAATTTAAAAGTTATGTGAAGAGTGACTGGGTGTAGCACAGATATCAGTAAAAATCTTTCACATTTTTCACATAATGAATTGGAATGTACCTAAAGTCTACCACTGAAGTTTGTACCTTTTGCCATTGCATAATTTTGTGAAAAGGTTATTATTCAACAAAATTGTCTTGGATTAGAAGAGTATTAATATCTCTATATGCTGCGCTACAGTGATAGGAAAACCGACTCAAAAATTGGTGGTTATATTGTGTGTGTAGGAGTTAGTTCCCCAACAAGGCAGGCTTGACAAACTCGTCGCATAGGGATGTCCTCCAAATTGTCAAAATCATTGAACACTTCTCTCATTACTCTACTTACGCGTATTTTCGCCAACGGCTAACGTCCCGGAACTATCAGCGTTTCCTGTGGGCGACTTCGCTTCACCTGCTAGAACAAGTACCACGGATGATCCGAAGGGTTTTGTGGCTGCTACATGATGGTGCCTCAGCCCACTTCGCCGTGAATGTCCGAGTGCATTTCAATTGTGTCTTCCCTGGTCGATGGATCAGGCTAGGGGGTCCAGCTGCATGGCTTGCTCGTTCACTGGATCTCAGCCCATGTGATGTGTGGTTATGGGAACATAACAAAAGTATCTTGTATGTAGAGACCATTCCAGATGTGGTGACACAGAAGCTGCCTTTGACACTGTTCGGATGCAACCTGGTGACGTGAGCGCGTGAAATAGAAAATCCTACGGCACGTACAGGCGTACGTTGAGGCACATGGAAGCCATTTTCAACACATACCGTAAATGTGGCTGCATTATACAGGGCGTTTTAAACAACAGCGCCTGTTACAGTGTACGACAGAATAAATTGATTCTAGTATGGAAACCATATATTTCGGGTGATAAATTCCGTATCCTCTCATCGATCAGTCACTATAGTTTTTATACGGTGGAAAACTTTACCCTGTATATATCGTGGCATGTCCAACACGTCAGTGTGTGTAAACTATGTTCGAAGCTGAGATGAACGCCGAAAGTGTTGTTGGGAACGAATGATAGTACTGCTGATTATGGAACTCAGTACAGCAAAAGTAAAACAATATCGTGTCAGACAGTTTCAGGCAAGCACATAGTGTCCCAAATCAAAGCCCAGGTCTAAGAAAAGAGGTAACTGCATCCGAGGACTGGTTTTACAATAAGATACGAACTGGCAATCTGGCGGTCATCCCTATGCGACGAGTTTGTCAAGCCTGCCTTGTTGAGGAACTAACTCCTACACACATAATATAACCACCAATTTTCGAGTCGGTTTTCCTATCACTGTAGCGCAGCATTCCCGTTTCTAAGAAAGGCAGTAAGACATGAAATGAAATGATCGTACGGTATTGTTGGCCGGGAGACCCCGTGCGGGGTGTTCGGCCGCCGAAATTGCAAGTCCTTTTGAGCTGGCGCCACTTCGGCGACTTGCGAGTCAATGATGATGAAAAACACACAACACCCAGTCATCTCGAGGCAGAGAAAATCCCTGACGCCACCGGGAATCGAATCCGGGACCAGCCGGCCGCGGTGGTCTCGCGGTTCTAGGCGCGCAGTCCGGAACCGTGTGACTGCTACGGTCGCAGGTTCGAATCCTGCCTCGGGCATGGATGTGTGTGATGTCCTTAGGTTAGTTAAGTTTAAGTAGTTCTAAGTTCTAGGGGACTGATAACCACAGCAGTTGAGTCCCATAGTGCTCAGAGCCATTTGAACCATTTTTGAACCCGGGACGCCGCGCGGAGGAAGCGAGAACGCTACCGCAAGACCACGAGCTGCGGACGCAGTAAGACAGATCCACACAATTATAGACCTATATCGTTGACGTCAATCCGTTGTAGAATTATGGAACATGTTTTAAGCTCAAGAATTATGACGTTATGGGAAAATGAACATCTCCTCTGTAATAATCAACATGGATTTCGGAAACAGAGGTCCTGCGAAACTCAGTTCGCTGTGTTCCTCCATGAGATCCACATCCCAGTCGACAGCGACGCTTAGGTTGATGCTGCGTTTCTTGATATCAGTAAGGCATCTGACACCGTCTGCATTGCCCTTTAATAAAAAGAATACGAGCTTACGGAGTATCGGAGCAGACTTGCGATTGGATTCAGTACTTCCTTGCAGACAGAACTCAACACATCACTCTTAACGCAACAAAATCGAAAGATGTAAAGATAGTAGCCGGAGTACCACAGGGAAGTGTGATAGGACCGTTGCTGTTTACAATATATATATATATATATATATATATATATATATATATATATATATATATATATATGATCTAGTAGAAAGCGTCGGATGACCTTTAAGGCTATTCACAGATGGTGCAGTTGTCTAAACCAAAGTTGAAAGTTGCAACGCCAGAAGTTAGTAAGAATTTGCAGAACGACCTGCAGGTAACTGATGAATGGTGCAAGCTCTGGCAGTTGACCCTCAACGTAAATAAATGTAACATATTGCGTATACATAGAAAACGAAATTCACTACTGTACAGCCACATTACTGATGACAAACAGTTGGAGACAGCGTCTGCTGCAAAAAATCTGGACGTAGCTATCCAGAGCGACCATAAGTGGAATGACCACATAAAATAGATAGTGGGGAAATCAGATAGCAGACTCAAATTCATCGGACGAATCCTCTAGAAATGTAACTCAGCCACGAAAAAAGTTTCTTGTAAGACGCTTGTTCGCCCGATTCTTGAGTATTGTTCATCTATCTGGGGTCCCTATCAGGTAGGACTGACAGAGAAGATCCAACAAGGAGTGGCTCGTTTCGTCACGGGGTCGTTTAGCTGGCGAGATAGCGTTACGGAGATGCTAAACAAACATTACTGGCAGACGTTACAAGAGTGGCATTGTGCATGACGGAGAGATTTACTATTTCAATTTCGGAACAGCACTTTTAAGGAGGAGTCGGACAACGTATTACTTCCCCCGACATACATCTCGCATACTGACCACAAGGAGAAATTTCGGGAAATTAGAGCCAATACATAGGCTAACCGAGAATCATTCTTCCGACGCACTATTCGAGAGTGGAAAAGGGTTGGAGGGATCAGATAGTCGTGCCGAAAGTACCCCCCACCACACACCCTAAGGTGGCTTGCGGAGTATGGAGTAGATGTAGATGTGGAAGGCAGACTGGTCCCAAAATACGGACTCCAACTATCGCGGCCCAGATATTCCGGCTGCACCGATGCTGATGATTCGCTGTCACCCTACCGGTGGGGGGTTCTGCATACTATCCCACAGACGACTGTCACTCCAAGTGAAGGTGACCTCATCTGTGTATAGGATGGATGACACAAATCCTGGAATCATGGTAGCCTGATGAAGAAACCAGTGACAAAACTGCTCCCGATGTGGAAAGTCTGTCGCTAGTAAGTCCTGCATATGCTGTAAGTGCTAAAGGTGATAACAATAATCAAGGAAAATTTTCGACACAGTCGTCTGGCTTACGCTGTACTGGCTGACCAAATGCCTCGTATGGACACGGCGGTCGCCTTCCGCAGTATTACATTTTACTCCAAGTCTGGTGTTCGAACATTACGGGCACGTCCTTCATGATTCCGCTTCCTGAAACGAACCTGTATCAGACAAACGGCGAAACACTGCTGCAAACATTGAAAGCAGTGGTTGTTGTCGGGGGGATAGGTCTCCAGCTACAACCTTGCTGCCCGCCGCTTCTTGCCAATTGCTTTTCCGTAAGTAAGTTCTCGATTCGAATACGGAACGATTGTGTTCAAGACTGTATCACATCCATTACAAGGTGAGTCAGAGAGAGAAGTCAATCGAACACAACATTACCAACGACTATGGCAAGAGAGGACACTAGCGCATGTCGTATGAGGATCAGTACCACCCTCTAGAAGGAAATCACGCATCTGAAACTGTGACTGCATGGTACAGTGCGTATTAGACCGCTGCCTCTGTAACGAAGTATGATTGAATAAATGATCTCTTTATGGAAACCATGAATTCCTGACTTAAGTTCGTCAGATCTTTTTTGTTCCGTATCCTCTCACGGATCAATCCCTAGAGTTTGTACAGGGTGGGAAAAATCACCTTGTTTTTGCCAACTTACGTGCTAGTTGTGCATTATGTTCACAGAGATTATTGAATTGTAGCGGCAGCAGCAGTTGATGCTGAATTTGCAACAACAACAGCAACAACAACAGAAAGTTCAGCGGAGTTCGAAACGCTTCAGAAATAGAAGTGAAACTGACTTCTATGCACAGCAGAGTGGAACAATGTTCCGCCGGCAACATCAACAAAACTGTTATGCACGCCAGCATTGTCAGCACCGATATTTTCGTCACTAGACGGTTCGAAGGAAACTTGGAAGGCTAGTAGTGTTTCCGCTTCGTTATCGTCTTAGTGTAGTTACATTTATAAGCTGGTTAGCAACTGCCTGCTGCTGAGAAAGTGATTGCTTTTGCTGATATGACTTGCAATAACGACTGCGCGAAACGCCGCTAACTCGTTAGGGGTGCTACGGCAGACACCCTCTCGAGCACCCCGAAGACTTCTTGAGCCCTCGGCTGAGATGGGTTCCAGGCTGACATAAGAACTGTCGTGTGTGCATTCGCGGACGAGAGAAAGGCTGCGGCAAGTTGGAGTGAACAAGGATGGACCCCTCGGGTCCGTCGTTTCCGTAGTGTAGCGGTTATCACGTCTGCTTCACACGCAGAAGGTCCCCGGTTCGATCCCGGGCAGGAACAGTATTTTCCTGCCTATGTCGTATTGTACTCCTGTGAGCCACGTCGTGTGTGGATCTGCTGCATGTCCCTTCGTTTTGCAAGTACCACATTTATTGAATTTTTTAATACAATGGCAGCATTACTACAAGTTGTCTGTGAAGTAAGGTGCGCAGAAGCAGTTTCCGTGGTGTAGCGGTTATCACGTCTGCCTAACACGCAGAAGGTCCCCGGTTCGTATATTAGCCGCTAATTTTGAGACGTAAATGCTTGTACTCGCAGCTAGATCAAGTTTCTGCCATTCATATGCGAAGGTTGTATAAATCCTGTTCGTCTGATAAGAAAAGAAAGAAAAAAGTGTTTAATTTTCTGTATACACTTCATTATGACATTTATTTCCATGGAACATAAGATCAAGCCCTATTTGAAATTAATTTTAGTTTGAGTTTTCACTGTACAGATTTTCATCCAGTTATGACGCTAGTAATGAGTTAAACCGGTTGAGAAATAAAAGCCGCGCGGGATTAGCCGAGCGGTCTTGGGCGCTGCAGTCATGAACTGTGCGGCTGGTCCCGGCGGATGTTCGAGTCCTCCCTCGGGCATGGGTCTGTGTGTTTGTCCTTAGGATAATTTAGGTCAAGTATTGTGTAAGCTTAGGGACTGATGACCTTGGCAGTTAAGTCCCATAAGATTTCACACACATTTGAGAAATAAAATTCCACATGTAATATCCGAAGGCTGTAAGAAGGTGCCTTTAAAAATTTCTTAAAAAGATCTTAGCCGATTACAATATTTTTTGGCTTGGTTGGGAGAGTAACACGTCTTATGCAGGATCAATTAGGGACGCGGTTGTGATTATAGCTCTGAATTACGGGCATGAGGTCTTTGAAAATCTTACGGTGGTTTGAGCGAGGTACATCACTTAGTTCACTCATATGAAATGCATCAGCGACACAACGTGCGTATTTTAGGGCACAACGTGTATAGGACTTTGGCTTAGGCACGGTAAAGAGGGATCCTAGACAACTTCGTTTTCTGATGTCAGCTGGTGACCGGACAACGTCATCAGCTGTAGATTCCGTGGCTCCATCATACAGATTTAATTAGGAAAGTAGCCAGAAATTTCGCTCATTGTCAGCCAAAGCTGAAATCACATCTTGTGCACAAAAATTCCAGTAGTAGTAGTAATAGTAGTAGCAGTAGTCATATCAGTCACAGTTCGCAAAGTCTAGCTAATACAAGGAAATCCTGCACCGAGAGTTTCTGCAGTCGTAGCTGGCGTCATCTCACACAGCGTCACGTTACGCTGTTTGACCGCAGAATTGCGACTGGATTCAGTACTTCCTTGCAGATAGAACTTTTTCGAAAGATCTAAAGATAGTAGCCGGAGTACCACAGGGAAGTGTGATAGGACCGTTACTTCATACACGTGAGCTACACCTTAACGGTTGTCTCCAGAATTCTTGATGATGTTATTTCTTTTCCTTTCAGTCACAGGCTGAAAAAAGTACCTTAATCTATCTACCTTAATCTATCTTAGAATATGACTGGTTCCTCTACAAATCGTCGAAGTTTTAAAAAATTAGCTTAATAAGCCTTAGAACATAACCGATCCTGTGATAACTTACCTTAATCAGTAGCCCTTCCGGATGCAAAAATAAACAACTAAATTTAGTTTAGTGTTGGCATATGAATTAAAGTCGACACAAATGTGGGTTTTTCGTTAGGTTTCTTAATTACAACCATGGGTGCCTTCCACTGGACGCATTACAACATTTACTGCCTCTAAACTATCGAGTTAATTATTTACTCCATAGCACGAGGCAGCGGCCCAACCTCGAAAAAACGAGGAGTAGATGTATATTTTGATCACCTGTGTCCCTTCAGCCTATAAGCTGAGGATGACACGGCGGCCACGTCAGTACCACGTGACCGCTACGGTCGCAGGTTTGAATCCCGCCTCGGGCATGGATGTATGTGATGTCCTTAGGTTAGTTAGGTTTACGTAGTTCTAAGTTATAGGGGACTGGTGACCTCAGAAGTTAAGTCCCATAGTGCTCAGAGCCATTTGGACCAATTTTTTTTTTTTTTTTTTTTTTTTTTTTTTGTTAACAACAGGTAACAGTCATTGACTCAGTTCAGTTGGACAAAATATATTCATCTGTCAGTAAGTTTTCTAAAAAAAAATGTTTTTCTTACAACTTGTGGTTGAAACGACGAATGTCAAATTGCAATGAGCACGTTGAGCAGTGTCGTGGAATTGAAAATGAAACAACGAAGTAAAACATCGTAAGGCTCGCTGCCAAAGTCGCATCGCCTCGGAGAAGTATGGCATATGCATTAAAGTCGACACAAATGTGGGTTTTTCCGTTAGGTTTCTTAATTACAACCATGGGTGTCTTCCACTGGACGCATTACAACATTTACTGCCTTTGCTGGTGCGAAACTCAACCGCTGAAGGGAAATGGAAATGGATTCAGAGACTGGTGGTGGTACCATATGTGTAGCAGAGACCTCCACGTGCAGTGACCACAGCTTCAGAGGTAGTGGCTATGAAGTAACATGGAGATATCGGCTGGTCTGTTACAGCTTATAAATACTCGGCCCGACGGGTTGATCTACAAATGGTATCTTATTGTTAAAACCGATCTTGCAATGTTACAGCTATCTTGCTTTCTGGACCATAGCTTTGAAAACTGTACAAGTCATTCAACTCTCGGAGCAAATGTGGGAAGGGCTGCAATCTCCCAGAGGCGTCAATTTGTTGTAGATGTAAGAAAGCTACGGTAAACTACCTTCCCTGTAAGAAACAGCACAATTTACGCCGACACACACAATGTCCATCGCGTAGATAGTGGAGCTCTGCTTGATGTCATGCTTTCTGAATTCTGAAAAGCTGTTCATACTGGAATGGTTTTTCCGCTCTTTCCAGAAGATTTAAAGTGCGTGCCGGACTGGACCTCGAACACAGGATCTTGCCGTTCGGGAGCAGCAATATTGCCGTCTGAACTATTGAGTCACGACCCATGAGTCACCCTCTGCTAATACTCCTCTTCTACGTCACAGAAATTCCCCTGAACACACTGCGGGACTAGCTCTCGTGGTAGAAGGAATCTTCTTCTTTTTGTTGTGCCTTTGTCTTGCATCGGCACACTGTTCGTATAGCTGTTAACGAATTTGGCACGGTTAATTTCAAGGGGAGACCAGATCCTCTTCGTGTCACCGCCCCGTTGCCCTTGGAACAGAAAGTATGAGTAGTGTTAGTCATGCGAAATAGAGGGGAAGTTTTCAAAATGTATGCAAATCGTGTAACTGAGGCAGAACTTGGGTACCAACTAGTTGTTCACCTAGTGGGATGTGAGAAACCGCCTAAAATCACATTCAGGCTGGCTGGCACATCGATCCTCGACATTAATCAGCCGGCGCACCTCCCCGTCACGGTTTCAGCACTTTAACATGCATGGCTTTCCTGGCAATTTCGTGGAATCAGGGATAATACGTGGTAAAGGTTTAGCCGCTGCCTGGGGGATTGTTTTCAGACATAATAGAAATCGCTGTAGTGCAAGATCATGTCCAGTCTACCGGACTGACTGCAATGGAGTGCAGCCTGTTTGCCGCGGCACTAGGAGTGGGAGGGATGGCTGGCAGTCAGCCTCGGCCGCCTTTTACCCCCTCTATCAGTTTTCATAAAAGGCTGACAAGGGAAATGCCTCAGACACGGCCAATCGATTGTGCTCATATTTGTGAGGTCGCTTTTGCGCAACCCAGAATGAAAGACTCTAAAATATTTTGGGTTCAACACCTTCACTTTTTTGTGAAAATAACCCCTAAAATCCATTAAATTTAAAATGTTTGTTTTTCGGTAATTAATTTTAATGCTTACAAGACGTACGATAATCTGAAAAATCGGTTCTGATAGTCGACCACGATCTATGTTATAAATCGTTATTGCATCCGCATGGTTGGGCAATTGCGGCTGGGTTCTCAGAAAAAAATTGCGAGTTTGAAGCCTCAAAAGAAAATTCTGTCTAGCACCTGGCTCTAAACAAACATCGCCTGGTTGCCTATCTGTGGTCATTCGTGACAAATTCGCAGCTGTCTTACTTGAAACTGTTTTCTTAAAATAAATCCTAAATTTTTATACTAATCAAAGTCATTTGAGAAATTTATTTGCATACCTTGTTATTATTCCTTATGTATCAACTTTGTAACCCCTCTATTACTACCAATTTCGATATGCCATAAAGCACACATAAAAGAACTGCAAAATTTGAGAATCAAAAACGGGTTTATCCCTCTCCAGTCAATGTTTCAGACGCTAAACCAGCAGTGTTTTTGTTCACCCGCGTGTACCTTATGGGCAAGTAAGGGACAGACGTTGTAACGCCGGAAATGCATATCCTCCTATTTCCATCTATTGTACTATACTTTTTTTCCTTGTTTTGTTACCTCAAGATATGACATTTCTGTCCCTTTATATATTGTAATTGCTTTACTGTTTGGACATATATATATTTATGGACTTATGTCGATGTATAATTGGTTTGTTTCGCAAATATTATTTGTATTTTTACGCTGGGTCTTGCCTAGGGAAAACTGCTATCGAACGATTACATCGATGGGTCGTGTGAAGAATCAAAGTGTGTAGGATCTTTGGTAGTGTTAACTCTGCCGCGTGGAGCGCGGGCAGAGCAGTGAGAGTCTGGCGGGAGTAGCGAGTGGAGCAGGTGTTGTGTGACGCTCCCGCGAGTTGCCGCGCTTTCGGGGTTTGGCAGCATGTAATTGCGCTCGACTTGCGATGATAGTTTCTGACATGGTGTCGCGGACGGGAAGCATTAGCTGGCGCACATCAAGAGCCCGTTTCGCCTGGTGACCGTGTCGAGAAGAAGGCGCGCCAACATCCAGCTTCTGCAACAGCGACGGCCGACAATGAGTGACTGTCGCCACCTCCTCGATCGACGGCTTCAAACCTTCAATCAACCAACAAGGAAGACTAAAGTTTCAGAACTGTATGGCAGACCTCAGCTTTTCAAATTGTTCCATTTGCCTCGCAAAATTACAGCAACTTAGCATGAACCTTTGTTGCTCATTGTCCCAATTGCATTGCCAAGCAGGGTCCCTTCCTTTTCCGAAATGAACCCGAGTGTCGTTGAAATTCAAACGCCAGCATTAAAATAATATAATTAGATTTCACTGCTTTAATTTCAAAGTTCAGTAGCTGGCTACAATATTTAGGTTACACGAGCACAAATTTAGAGTGCGAGTTTTGTTAGCATATTTTAGCTTACCTGTGACTGCAGCTCAGCTTGGTACGTACTAAATTTTACTATTGTTAATAGTTCAGAATCATTTAATTCAAGTTCAAAGTAAAATCTCTTGTTTCTAAATTGCGTAGCGTCAAGTTGCTTTTGAAATGATTGTTGAGGTAGTCCAAGACTAACCGTATTTTACTGGATTTCGATGTGCTTCAGAAAGAAAGCTCACTATTAACTTCAGTCACTAAATTAACTTTCGATTTTCCGGTTTCATTAATTCTTTTGCTAAATTAAGTGTAGCGAAATTTATTACTTCTGACAAACTTTCAGTTTTCACACTACACGTGTCAACCTTCAGTTGCCACGCTTCTAGTGCTAATTATATGTGTAATAACCTTTCTTTTTCAGTTATTACAGTAATTGTCCATAGGACTGGCGACCGTGATTTCCCCCAAATCTCAAATATCTAATTACCGCTAGTTAATTGTTAACGTAACGGCCGCACATTTACTTTCTTTATTAACTTTACCCCTTTTCAAAATTAATTTCCACCAGTTTCATTTGCATTTTTCCTTTCATTTAGATGTAACCCTTTCCTCCCTCTTTACCGACAGGTTAACTTCGGTGACGATTGCTTTTCCAAAACTCCCATTAGGTACACGCGGTTTCATTTTTCACTGTCATTAAGGTCGATAAGTGAGGGGGGAGGTTACACGTGGCGACCTGGTGACAGGACAATCTTCAA
Source organism: Schistocerca americana (assembly GCF_021461395.2). Taxonomy (NCBI): domain Eukaryota; kingdom Metazoa; phylum Arthropoda; class Insecta; order Orthoptera; family Acrididae; genus Schistocerca; species Schistocerca americana. The sequence continues at coordinate 59,948,628 of NC_060124.1, read as the reverse complement.
ATTTGAGGTTGTTCTGGACACGAATTTTGCATTGTGCAAATCTCGTAACAAAGTACTGGTTACGAAATGGTCGATACGTCAGCGAGAATATTCGTGTGAGGAATCCTAATTAGAGTTGAGATTTTGCATTTATATTGAAAATTATTAAAATGAGTGAAGGCAACAATTACCAAAATTTGGTAGACTTAGATACGGAACAATCGGTCGAACAGTGGGAAACGCGCACAGCGGTACCCATTGTTCCGTGGCAGGCGGCTAGCATGAAAGATGCGACCGCCGAAACGCAACAAAGAGCAGAAATGGAATTCCAGACTTTAGAAAATGTTTCGGAATCGGAAGTGAAAATCAAATCTGAATCCTTTGATGACGAATACGGGGGGACAATGAAAGAGGAAGCCGCTACTGAAGTAAAACCGGTGGTTTCCGGGAATTTAACTGATTTATTGAATGTTTTGATTAACGAAATCAAGAGCCAATCGGCAGAAATTAAAGATCAGGCTGCCAAGCAAGAAGCTCAGGCTGCCGAGCAAGCAGCTCAGGCTGCCAAGCAAGTAGCTCTGTCTGAAAAAATTGAACGAATGCTAGACAATCAGAACAAAGCTATTAATGTTGTTAACAACAATGTTGAAGTTGTTAACACAAAAGTTGATAAAATCAAAGACGATATTGTCGTGATTAATACCGAAATCGGTAACCTTAAACAGGAAATGATAGGCGTTCAGGCGGAAATTGCGAGCATAAATACTCGTTTTGATTCCGACATTAGCAGAATCGAGAAAAGTGTAGGAGACGCAATTGCTCCGATCATCGAGAATAAGGTGACGGAACAAATTCAATTGGTGAGAAAAGAGGATCAACAGAAGGTGGAAACTTTAAAGGCTTTAGTATCCGAAGTAGATACCAAAGTGACGAAGCAGGCTAACACCTGCGAAGAGAAAAAGAGGGAAGTGGAAAAGCTTGCGACAACCACTTGCCAAGTGATTACGAGGGTGTCGGAATTAGAAAGGAAACTTGACGAAAAACAGAGCTATGTGCCAATCTGTGCACATAGTTCGGAGTTGTTGACGAAAGAGGAGCGGTTCGACCCCTTGAAAAAAGGCGGTATACACCCGACGGATTTCATTAAAAATTGTGAAAGAGTTTTACCCAGATCATGGACTGATGAGAGAAAAATTAATGCGATTATTGATGTGTTGGCTGGTGATGCCAAGCGTTGGGGCTTAAACCTCAACATTACGAACCTGACTTTTGACGAATTTAAAAATTTGTTTCTGGCTGAATACTGGTCAGAGCGAAAACAGCAAAGTGTCTGGCGCGAATTTGTCGTATCGAGGCCTTTCGATGCGAATTCGGGCGGTTCGATGAAGGAGTTTTGTGAGGGCTGGATCCGCAAGTTGGAATATTTGCGTGACCGCCGCTCGGAATCCGAAATAGTCTGGGAACTCTACAAGAAGCTTCCAGATGATACAAAACGATACGTAGGAAGCAATTACAGGACAATCAATGATTTCCTGGAAAGAGTGGAGGACGAGGACAATTGGCGCAATAATCGCGACAGTGGCAGAGGCCGTGGTAACAACAACGGGTACCACAGCAACCACAACAACGATAACCACGGGAATAATGCATACCGCAACCATGGCAGCAATAACAATAATGGTTCGGACCGTAATAACAATCTGTACAATGCAAATAATAGCAGGAATGACGGAAACCAGTATCATACTAACGTGATACGGGCTTCACAGAATAGTAATGACGCCAGAGGGTGTGATCAGCCGCCTCAGCAGCATCCGGGGAGCGTATCTGCTGGGACGAGACAGGGAAACCATTAGCCGCGCCGGTGAGGGGCCGACCGGGCGTGGAGAAATTTTGGCGGCCCAATAGCAGGAGAAAACCCAGGTGTCGTCGGTATGAAAATTCCGTGTGGAATAATCAACGGCGGGAGAGTGTGCCAGTGTTAAGAGAAAGGAGTGCGCCCACAAGTAGTAGATCAGCTGTATACACGGCAGTAGAAGGTACATTCACTGTCAGTGAGAACAATTTAAGTAGTGTTCCGGAAATCGATTATAAGGTGCCAGCTGTAATACCCACAGTGGAACTGGAGATTGAGTTTAAGAATGATTCGCAATTGTTGAGAGAAGATCAGATGTCGGATAAAACGTCCGTCATCGAGCGAGGGGATGCAGAGAGGGATGAGGTCTGGTTAAGGCAGTTCGGTCGCTTATACGACGAACTAAGAGATTATAGGGGTCTGTATGGGAGAAGTGTTTATGGGGAGCGCGTGCAGTATTTGCCGCGTCTCGTCCCACAGGAAGATAGTATTTGTGAAGTGATTGAAAGTTCTGGCCCTAACCGGCAGACTTTACCAGAAATAGTTGATGTTAATGGGGAGCACGAGCAAGATTCGTCGTGTTTCGTCCCGCAGGAGTTAGATGTTGAAGGAGTAACGGAAAGTTCTGGCCCTAACCGGCAGACTTTACCGAAAGTTATAGTGGTAGAAGTAGCCGACCCATCCGACGCAAACCTCCAGTTTAAACATTGCGAGAGTATTAAGGGGAAAGATTACGAAAATTTTAGTGATAGCCGGACACAATTGGTAGAAAAGCACATAGATTTCAGCGTGTATGAGGTTAGAGCTGACGTTATGCGGTCAGACGGTAGCAGTGTGGGTTGCGCAGATCCAGAGGAAGTAATTTCAGATGCGACTGGGCACATTCCTCCAGGTAGCTTGGCAGATGAGATCAATCTGATTAAAGAGGAATCAACGAAGGTGACAATTAGTGAATTGATAGCAAAGCAACACTCACTAGTTGACGAGTTACAGGAAAAGGTTTCGGTATTGGAGGCGAAGCTACAGACTAAGCCTCAGGACAAACGTGTTGAAATTAAAACTGTATGTGAACAGAGGCTGAAAAAGCCGCCAGATAAACCGGATTTAGGATCAAAGCCGGATGGTTTTTTCTGGAATGACCTGGATATAGACGAGGATTTACTGTGGGAAAATAAAGAAACAGTCGAGGACAAGTGTAGACAGATAATAGTGTCTGTTAATATGCACGACCTACAACTAAACGTGTTGATTGACACCGGTGCAGAATTGAGTGCTGTATCTGGGAAAATATTTGAGTTACTGAAAGACAGACCTGGCATCGTAGTTATGCCAGTAACAGGAGTGAAAATTATCGGTGCTACTGGGAAGGCCAGTAAACCGGTCACAAAACAGATTTTTGTCAACTTCGAGATATGTGGGGCACGATTTGAACAAGAGTTTGTCGTCGTGCCAGACTTAACTACGGAAGTAATTATCGGGTTAGATTGGCTATTAAAGTACCGTGCAGTGATTAACTGCGAAAGCAAAACTTTGACATGTACGTCCCAAGATAAAACAATAGTAGTTAGTTTTGACGAGGCAGGAGACGGTGTGCATAGGCAATACCAGCCTATACACATTGTTAACTGGCCGAATGGTATTGATGTAGGTATGAATTTGAACTACTGTAATGTGAGGAATCTCGGCATTGACAATAGTGTAGAAAGTGAATTGGAAAGTATTGTAGACGGTGTGTCAAACGTAACACACGAACAAAGACGAGGCCTGTATGAAGTAATAATGAGGAATAAGAGTGTGTTTTCAGACAAACCGGGTCTTGTGGAAGGATATAAATGCAAGTTGCATGTAATTCCGCACGAACCATTCTTCGTGAGACCGTATGCTATACCGCTGTCCAAAAAGGAAGCAGTGCAACGGGAGATAGATAAGATGATCGAATGGGGAGTGATTGAAAGAAGTACAAGTCCATACAATAACGGTTTGGTCATTGTAGCAAAACGGGATGGTAGTGTGCGTATTGTGATTGACGCACGCACGTTGAATAGGGTCGTTCAACGTGAAACAGACAGACCAGAGAGTATGGAGGAGATTTTGCAACGTTTTCATGACGTTAAGTTCATGACTAGCCTCGATCTCACAGCTAGTTACTGGCAAATAGAACTCGAAGAAGAATCTAGGCCATACACCGCCTTCTTGTTTGCGGGCAGGTGTTATCAGTATAGAGTACTGCCGTTTGGACTTAATATATCTGTGTCCATATTCATCAGGGCCCTAGATAAAGTGCTAGGACCGGCTTTGAGTTCAAGATTAACTGTATATGTTGACGACCTATTGTTGGCCAGTGCCACTTGGCATGACCATTGTGACCTGTTAGATGAAGTTTTTAGAGCATTGCGCCGTGGCGGAATGACTCTAAAGCTAAAGAAATGCGAATTTGTGAAGCAGGAACTGAAATTTTTAGGGCATGTAATTACCACTGCTGGTATTACGAAAGACCCAGAGAAACTAGAGGCAATAAAGAATTGTCCTCCACCCAAGTCTAGGAAACAGTTAAAAAGTTTTCTAGGGCTCACAGGATTTTACCGTAAATTTGTAAAAGGACAAGTGTTTAATGATGAAAATTTGAATAACCTCTTGCGCAAAAATGTTCCGTTTGTGTGGACTGACGGGTGTCAGACCGCTTTCGAGAGATTAAAAGACGAGTTGTTAAGATCTAACATACTATTTCATCCTGATTTATCGCTACCCTTCCATCTGGGAACGGATTCGTCGAATTACGGGGTGGGGGTAGAAGTGTTCCAAGAAGTTGGTAAAGGAGAGGATAAGGAACACCGGACGATAGCGTTCGCGAGTCGAACTTTATCAAAAAGTGAGCGAAACTACACGATTTCTGAGAAAGAGTGTCTCGCTATCGTGTGGGGATTCAAGAAGTTCAAGGGTTACCTATGGGACCGTAAGGTGATTATTCATACGGACCATAAGGCGCTCACTTATCTGAAGGATTGTAAACTACTTCACGAAAGACTGACTAGGTGGTCGCTGTATTTACAGCAATTTAACTATGACATCTGTTACGTAAAAGGGACCGACAATTGCGTAGCGGATGCGCTGTCGCGGTTGCCCGAGTCTAATCAAGGTCTATTGAAAGATGAGGCAGATGGAGTGGTCAAATTGTACTATTTTAAAGAAGTTGAGGGACGTAAATTAATAATGAACATTTGTAAGAATCTACGTCGTCATCAGAACGAGGATGGTTGTTTAAATATGGTGAAAACCCGATATGATGAAAAGAGTCCAGAAGGAGAGAAATTAAGGAAGTATTACAAGATATACGATCATATCTTGTACATACGTAAGGGTGAAGATAGTAATATTTGGCGGGTATGCTGGCCCAGCAAATACGTCACGGAAATAATAGACTACTACCATTTGGCGTATGGTCACTGTGGACCAAAGAAATGTACGGAAAAGCTGAGTGAAGTAGTGCATTTCAACAACATGTTAAAACGAGTTACTGACAGAGTGAAAACTTGCGATTTATGTCAGAAGGTGAAGGTTACCAACTGTACGAGTCGTGGTCCTATGCAAAGTATAAGGCCTAACGACACCTTTGAGTTACTGTGCGTGGACTTGTACGGACCTTTGCCCAAGTCATCAGGAAACTTTGCTTACATTTTAGTAGTGCTAGAAGCTTTTTCCAAGTTCATCAAACTATACCCGATTAGGAAAGCTACAGCCAAAGCAGTCTATAGCCAGCTTGTGAACGATTATTTTGTTCATATTGGTAAGCCCAAGGCGATTCTATCAGACAATGGGGCACAATTTACTTCTAAGTTGTGGAATGAAGGCTTGGAAAGTAATGGGGTCGAGGTGATCCATATTTCAGCTTATTGTCCGGCTGGGAATCCCGCTGAGAGGTATATGCGCGAGCTAGGCCGACTGTGCCGTACCTATTGCCATCACAACCATAGGGCATGGGGCAAATATGTAGCAGTATTTGAGAGAATTATGAACACCTTGAGACATGAATCGACGGGATTTTCTCCAGAGGAAATCCTGTTGGATGACAGAAGTAAAAGTTTAGTGGAAGAGATAATCAAATTCCCTCCACGGATTGACATTAGTATTGGTGTGAAAAAAGATCGTTTGCGAGAAGTAATGAAGCTTAAAGCCGGTGCTCGCATACGTCGTCATGACGCTAAAGCGCGTTTTGCTAAGTTTGCGATCGGAGACTTAGTACTTGTAAAAGCTCATGAGAAATCGAGCGAGATAGACAATGAAATCTCTAAATTTAAGTTTGTTTATAATGGACCATATAAAGTCATTGGTATACCTCACACAAATGCTTATTGCTTAGAGTATCCAAGCTCTGGAAAGCTGTTAGGTATACGAAATATAATAGATTTGAAATTGTACCAACCTAGGATCGATTAATACCACACAATGGGTAATTTGTACAATATGTAAATATAGAGTGTAAGATTTAAGGTTTGCTAGATTGCCATGATTTTGACTGACCAAGAGGACATTAAAGAAGTTGTAATTAATAAGTAATTAATTTTGATTAATCAGTTTAATTTTAATCAATTTAATCATGATCTAATCAACTGAAAAATCCAAGCTGCTAGTTTAAGTTTTCAGCTGAGTCACAGTAGATTAAAGAATGTAAATATGCTTTTGTAACTAGCTGTCAGATTTCATGAATGTGTGTTTTATTAGTCATTCCCGATGTACTTAGACGCTGTTTTAAGTTTCAGGCTAGTACATGCGTGTGATGATGGACAGTGTTGAGCTATCCACTGTGATAGTATTAAAGGACTCCTTGAGATTACTCGGGAGTGAGTTTTTCCGAAAGAATTCAGTGAAACGGACGTTCTGGAAATGCCGTTACAAGGGCGAGAGAGATCAAGCGTGCCGCACAGGCGGGCGCAACAATACTGGTGGGGCGGAACCGCTGTCGGCCTTTGTGCCGCTGTTGGCTCTTGGGCCGCTGTCGGCATTCTTTGTACTTGCGAGTACGGAAGGCGGAATTGTTTTTCTTCCTGGACAGCTGAAAGAATTCTACTGTCAATATTTATATTTTTTTTTCGATCTGATGTGTGTTATTTTCTTGTTTAGCGTTTAATGGACTCCCATGACGAGAATATTAATTATGGAAGGGTTATGTAAAAATGTGTATTCTATGTAATTAATTATTAATTCGCGTATTTTGATCTACCTGTTTTTGTGACCATGTACTCTGATTAATTTTGTAAATAGTATTCCATTTCTTGATACTGTTGGGAATTTTGACAATTTTAGAATAGCTAAACCATTTTCTATGTTTTCTATGAATTTTAATATGTTGTCAACCTGTTTTATTTTGTGCAAGATGACAGAGTGGAATAAGATTAGGAGTGTCTCCACTCAATTATTGTGGTCTAAAAAATTGATTTATGGTTAATTAGACGAATGCTAAATTTTGTTGATGTTTTGAGCATATGCATTTCCGCTGTTTCTTTTTTGGGACATTTTCTGAGTCTGTTTACGTTACACGAACATCCTCAGACAATGTGGGGCACGTGTAACGCCGGAAATGCATATCCTCCTATTTCCATCTATTGTACTATACTTTTTTTCCTTGTTTTGTTACCTCAAGATATGACATTTCTGTCCCTTTATATATTGTAATTGCTTTACTGTTTGGACATATATATATTTATGGACTTATGTCGATGTATAATTGGTTTGTTTCGCAAATATTATTTGTATTTTTACGCTGGGTCTTGCCTAGGGAAAACTGCTATCGAACGATTACATCGATGGGTCGTGTGAAGAATCAAAGTGTGTAGGATCTTTGGTAGTGTTAACTCTGCCGCGTGGAGCGCGGGCAGAGCAGTGAGAGTCTGGCGGGAGTAGCGAGTGGAGCAGGTGTTGTGTGACGCTCCCGCGAGTTGCCGCGCTTTCGGGGTTTGGCAGCATGTAATTGCGCTCGACTTGCGATGATAGTTTCTGACATGGTGTCGCGGACGGGAAGCATTAGCTGGCGCACATCAAGAGCCCGTTTCGCCTGGTGACCGTGTCGAGAAGAAGGCGCGCCAACATCCAGCTTCTGCAACAGCGACGGCCGACAATGAGTGACTGTCGCCACCTCCTCGATCGACGGCTTCAAACCTTCAATCAACCAACAAGGAAGACTAAAGTTTCAGAACTGTATGGCAGACCTCAGCTTTTCAAATTGTTCCATTTGCCTCGCAAAATTACAGCAACTTAGCATGAACCTTTGTTGCTCATTGTCCCAATTGCATTGCCAAGCAGGGTCCCTTCCTTTTCCGAAATGAACCCGAGTGTCGTTGAAATTCAAACGCCAGCATTAAAATAATATAATTAGATTTCACTGCTTTAATTTCAAAGTTCAGTAGCTGGCTACAATATTTAGGTTACACGAGCACAAATTTAGAGTGCGAGTTTTGTTAGCATATTTTAGCTTACCTGTGACTGCAGCTCAGCTTGGTACGTACTAAATTTTACTATTGTTAATAGTTCAGAATCATTTAATTCAAGTTCAAAGTAAAATCTCTTGTTTCTAAATTGCGTAGCGTCAAGTTGCTTTTGAAATGATTGTTGAGGTAGTCCAAGACTAACCGTATTTTACTGGATTTCGATGTGCTTCAGAAAGAAAGCTCACTATTAACTTCAGTCACTAAATTAACTTTCGATTTTCCGGTTTCATTAATTCTTTTGCTAAATTAAGTGTAGCGAAATTTATTACTTCTGACAAACTTTCAGTTTTCACACTACACGTGTCAACCTTCAGTTGCCACGCTTCTAGTGTTAATTATATGTGTAATAACCTTTCTTTTTCAGTTATTACAGTAATTGTCCATAGGACTGGCGACCGTGATTTCCCCCAAATCTCAAATATCTAATTACCGCTAGTTAATTGTTAACGTAACGGCCGCACATTTACTTTCTTTATTAACTTTACCCCTTTTCAAAATTAATTTCCACCAGTTTCATTTGCATTTTTCCTTTCATTTAGATGTAACCCTTTCCTCCCTCTTTACCGACAGGTTAACTTCGGTGACGATTGCTTTTCCAAAACTCCCATTAGGTACACGCGGTTTCATTTTTCACTGTCATTAAGGTCGATAAGTGAGGGGGGAGGTTACAACGTAACATACTCATTCCTCGATTTGGAGGAAAATATGCGGTTGCGGATCCCATATAGGATGATGAAAGATGCTCAGTTTTCAATTGCCTGCCAAGTCAATCAATTTCGAGTGGATGATTACATTTACTGATCAAAAGTAAAAATGGCTCTGAGCACTATGGGACTTAACACCTGAGGTCATCAGTCCCCTAGAACTTAGTACTACTTAAACCTAACTAACCCAAGGACATCACATACATCCATGCCCGAGGCAGGATTCGAACCTGCGACCGTAGCGGTCACGCGGTTCCAGACTGAAGCGCCTAGAACCCATCGTTCACACCGGCCGGCGATCAAAAGTACAAGTGGTTCTGAGGTACTATGTATCGAGCCATGCTGAAGCACTCATATTAGTTGTATGGTGTAGCCTTCACGAACGGAAATGCAGACGCTGAATCCAGCATTCACTCGTTCGTACAGATAGTGAATACTGTTCTGGGATACGTTATGCCACAACTGATCGACTTGTCCACGTAGTTCTGTAAGAATTGTTAGGTGACGAATAACTTAATCACTTCTCGTCCCAACATATCCCACAAGTGCTCGATTGGAGACGCGTCCGCTGATCATGCTGGCCAGGGAAGTTGTTGCACGTCTTGCAGAGCAAACTGAGTTTCACGGGCAGTGTGCGGGCGATCATTAGCCTTCTGGACCAGACCATAAGGTGTCTTGAATGAATGCATTCTACGACACTTCACCAGAACTGCGTCAGTTGCGTGCAGGTAGAATATACTTTCATCGCTGATCCCCACGGTGTGCCATTCCATCTTGCAAGTGATCTCTGATCACAACAGTAGAGCAGTGCACTTTCAAGCTGTGGCGTGAGTGAAAGAAACGCTAGAAGGTGTGAGTGCTCATAGTCCCTTAGCTAATAACCAGTCCGCAACAGTTCGTGTTGACGCGTTTGGGCTCACAAGCCCTCTTATCTGTGCTGTCGTAGCTGTACGGTCTGTCACTGCTGCCGTTACAATACGACAATCCTGGTGAGCTTCTGTGCTGCGTGGGCGTCCAAAACCTTGTGTACGGTTGTGAGAATGTTGTGATCACAGAGACCAGTATTGTTGCACAACTGACACAGCAGGTCAAGCTTGTGCGGCAATTCTCCGAAAGGACCATCCCACCTCTCGGAAGGCCACAGTTTGAGTCCTTTCAAACTCTGTCAGTGTACAATGATTTTACCTTGGAACTCTTACATTTGTTCCGTGTTTGCATAGGAACAAAGTTATATCAGAAATTGAGTCCTCCTTAATGCAAACCACCTTGTTATTCGTTTATTTCTTTTATTATCCCAAGCTAGTTTCGGCGACAAATATCACCATCATCAGCGGTTTTTTTAAAATCTAAAACACGCAGAACATGGCATGGTTATAGAAACACAGTAAAATGTTATTACATTTTTACCATTCGTCTTTTGAAATATAGTTTTCTATGGATACTTTTATACTACCTTATTTATTGTATGTTGCATCATGTTTTAAGCAATTTTTGGCGCTGTATGCCACACATTTTCTGTGCGCTTTTTTCTGTTGCAGATGGCATGATGTTCGCTAAGTAAAAAACGGCAATAGAAGAAAAAGCACAGAAAACATGTCGCGAACAGCGTCAGTAATTGCTTAAAACATGCTGTAACACACGATAAATAAGGTAGTATGAAAGTACCCATAGAAAACTATATTTCAAAAGACGAATAGTAAAAATGTAATAACGTTTTACTGTATTTGTAAAACCATGCTATTTTCTGCATCATCATCATTTAAGACTAATTATGCCTTTCAGCGTTCAGTCTGGAGCATAGTCCCCCTTATAAAATTCCTCCTTGACCCCTATTCAGTGCTAACATTGGTGCCTCTTCTGATGTTAAGCCCATTACTTCAAAATCATTATCGAATCCAGGTACCTTCTCCTTGGTCTGCCCCGACTCCTCCTACCCTCTACTGCTGAACCCATGTGTCTCTTGGGTAACCTTGCTTCTCCCATTCGTGTAACATGACCCCACCATCTAAGCCTGTTCGCCCTGACTGCTACATCTACAGAGTTCATTCCCAGTTTATCTTTGATTTCCTCATTGTGGACACCCCCCTGCCATTGTTCCCATCGCCGTGCGGTTCTAGGCGCTACAGTCTGGAGCCGAGTGTCCGCTACGGTCGCAGGTTCGAATCCTGCCTCGGGCATGGATGTGTGCGATGTCCTTAGGTTAGCTAGGTTTAATTAGTTCTAAGTTCTAGGCGACTGATGACCTCAGAAGTTAAGTAGCATTGTGCTCAGAGCCATTTGAACCATTCTTCTCATCTACTAGTACCTGCAATCATCCTAGCTACTTTCATATCCGTGACCTCAACCTTGTTGATAAGGTAATCTGAATCCACCCAGCTTTCGCTCCCATACAACAAAGTTAGTCGAAAGATTGAACGGTGCACAGATAACTTAGTCTTGGTACTGACTTCCTTCTTGCAGAAGAGAGTAGATCGTAGCTGAGCGCTCACTGCATTAGCTTCGCTACACCTCGCTTCCAGTTCTTTCACTATGTTGCCATCCTGTGAGAATATGCATCCTAAGTACTTGAAACCGTCCACCTGTTCTAGCTTTGTTCCTCCTATTTGACACTCAATCCGTTTATATCTCTTTCCCACTGACATTACTTTCGTTTTGGAGATGCTAATCTTCATACCATAGTCCTTACATTTCTGATCTAGCTCTGAAATATTAATTTGCAAACTTTCAATCGAATCTGCCATCACAACTAAGTCATCCGCATATGCAAGACTGCTTATTTTCTGTTCACATATCTTAATCTCACCCAGCCAGTCTACTGTTTTCAACATACGATCCATAAGTAATATGAACAACAGTGGAGACGGGTTGCAGCTTTGTCTTACCCCCGAAACTACTCTGAACCATAAACTCAATTTACCGTCAACTCTAACTGCTGCCTGACTATCCATGTAAAGACCTTTAATTGCTTGCAAAAGTTTGCCTCCTATTCCATAATCTCGTTGAACAGCCAATAACTTCCTCCTAGGAACCCGGTCATATGCCTTTTCTAGATCTATAAAGCATAGATACAATTCCCTGTTCCGCTCATAACACTTCTCCGTTATTTGCCGTAAGCTAAAGATCTGGTCCTGACAACCTCTAAGGGGCCTAAACCCACACTGATTTTCATCCAATTTGTCCTCAACTAATACTCGCACTTTCCTTTCAATAATACCTGAGAAGATTTTACCCACAACGCTGATTAAAGAGATACCTCTGTAGTTGTTACAATCTTTTCTGTTTCCATGTTTAAAGATTGGTGTGATTATTGCTTTTGTCCAGTCTGATGGAACCTGTCCCGACTCCCACGCCATTTCAATTATGCTGTGTAGCCATTTAAGACCTGACATTCCACTGTATTTGATGAATTCCGACTTAATTTCATCCACCCCAGCTGCTTTATTGCACTGCAATCTATAGACCATTTTCTCCACTTCCTCAAATGTGATCCTATTTCCATCATCATTCCTATCCCATTCTATCTCGAAATCTGAAACATTACTGATCGTATTTTCACCTACATTGAGCAACTCTTCAAAATATTCCCTCCATCTGCCCAAGGAATCCACAGGATTCACCAGCAGTTTTCCTGACCTGTCCAAATTACTTGTCATTTCCTTCTTACCTCCCTTTCGAAGACTGCTAATTACACTCCAGAATGGTTTTCCAGCAGTTTGACCCAAAGTCTCCAACCTCTTTCCAACGTCTTCCCAAGATTTCTTCTTGGATGCTGCAATTATCTGTTTGGCTTTGTTTCTTTCTTCAACTCTGTCTACCTGAGTTCCAGTATGTAGCCATTTTTGATACGCCTTTTTTTTCCTTTTACAGGCTGCCTTGACTGTGTCATTCCACCAAGCTGTTTGCTTCATCCTACCTTTACACACTACTGTTCCAAGACATTCTTTAGCCACTTCAAGTACTCTGTCCCTGTACCTTGTCCATTCATTTTCCAATGACTGTAATGGACTACATTCAACTAACTGGTACCTTTCTGAGATCGCTGTTATGTACTTGTGCCTGATTTCCTTATCCTGAAGTTTCTCCACTCTTATCCTCCTACATATGGACCTGACCTCCTGCACTTTCGGCCTCACAATCTCAATTTCACTGCAGATTAAATAGTGATCAGTGTCCTCAAAGAATCCCCTGAATACACATGTGTCCTTCATAGCCTTCATGAATTCCTGATCTGTTATTATATAGTCAATGACAGATCTGGTTCCCCTGCCTTCCCAAGTATACCGGTGAATGTTCTTATGTTTAAAAAAGGAGTTTTTGATTACTAAGCCCATATTGGCACAGAAATCCAAGAGTTGTTTCCCGTTCCTGTTGGCCTCCATATCCTCTCCAAATTTATCTATAACCTTTTCATACCCTTCTGTTCGATTTCCATTCCTGGCATTAAAATCACCCATGAGCAAAACACTGTCCTTGTCCTTTACTCTAACAACTACATCACTGAGTGCCTCATAAAAACTATCCATCTTATCTTGATCTGCCGGCCTCGGTGGTCTAGCGGTTCTAGGCGCGCAGTCCAGAACCGCGCGACTGCTACGGTCGCAGGTTCGAATCCTGCCTCGGGCATGGATGTGTGTGATGTCCTTAGGTTAGTTAGGTTTAAGTAGTTCTAAGTTCTAGGGGACTGATGACCACAGTAGTTAAGTCCCATAGTGCTCAGAGCCATTTTTTTTATCTTGATCTGTTACTTCACAATGCGAATATACTGACACTATCCTAATTTTCTTGCTAGACACTGTCAAATCTATCCACATCAGTCGTACGTTTACATACCTTATTGCAGCTACGCTGGGTTCCATTTCTTTCCTGATGTAAAGCCCTACACACCATTGTGCTATTCCTGCTTTGACTCCTGACTGGTAGACCTTGTATTCTCCCACTTCCTATTCTTTCTCACCCCTTCTCCGAATGTCTGTAACAGCTAAAACGTCCAGCCCCATCTTATTTGCAGCGTCTACCAGCTCTACCTTCTTCCCAGAGTAGCCCCCATTGATATCAATAGCTCCCCATCTCATTACCATTTGTTTGCCAAGTCGTATCTTAGGAGTCCCTGGTTTGTCAGTTAGAGATGGGACTCCGTCACCTCCATAGGTCTCAGGCATTTTGCTCTGATTGTTGCCAGCATCATATTTAAAGTACCAGGGAAGCAGGTTGCTAACCTTACTTGCCCCGAGTCCCATTGAGTTTTACCCCTAACGGTTGAGGGACTAACCGGTGGATTTGGTAGTCTTTGCCATATGAGCGCAATGGTGACCACGACTCAGAATATGTCCGAGATGCCCAGCCTTATTCCAAAGTAACTGGTATCCCGACTGTCGGGCCACTTACTTGGCCAATCATACGTTGCCCGTGGTTCATGAACTAGGACATGACGACAGGAACCCATACCATGAACCATCATTTTCTGCATGTTTCAGATAAAAAAAAAACACTGATGATGGTGATATTTGTCGCCGAAACTACACTTCTGGCCATTAAAATTGATACATGACGAAGATGACGTGCTACAGACACGAAATTTAACCAACAGGAAGAAGATGCTGCGATATGCAAATGATTAGTTTTTCAGAGTATTCACACAGGGTTGGCGCCGGTGGCGACACCTACAACGTGCTGACATGAGGAAAGTTTCCAACAGATTTCTCATAGACAAACAGCAGTTGACCGGCGTTGCCTGGTGAAATGTTGTTGTGATTCCTCATGTAAGGAGGAGCAATGCGTACCATCACGTTTCCGACTTTGATAATGGTCGGATCGTAGCCTATGGCGATTGCGGTTTATCGTATCGAGACATTGCTGCTCGCGATGGTCGAGATCCAATGACTGTTAGCAGAATATGTAATAGGTGGGTTCAGAAGGGTAATACGGAAAGACGTGCTGGATCCCAACGGCCTCGTATCACTAGCAGTCGAGATGACAGGTATCTTATCCGCATGGCTGTAACGGATCGTGCAGCCACGTCTCGATCTCTGAGTCAACAGATGGGGACGTTTGCAAGACAACAATCATCTGCACGAACAGTTCGACGACGTTTGCATCAGCATGGACCGTCAGCTCTGAGATCGTGGCAGCGGTTACCCTTGACGCTACATCATAGACAGGAGCGCCACCGATAGTGTACTCAACGACGAACCTTGATGCACGAATGGCAAAACGTCATTCTTTCTTATAAATCCAGGTTCTGTTTACAGCATCATGATGGTCGCATCCGTGTTTGGCGACATCGCGGTGAACGCACATTGGAAGCGTGTATTCGTCATCGCCAAACTGGCGTATTACCCGGAGTGATGGTACGGGGTGCGATTGGTTACACGTCTCGGTCGCCTCTTGTTCGCATTGACGGCACTTTGAACAGTGGACGTTACTTTTTGGATGTATCACGACCCGTGGCTCTACCCTTCGTTCGGTCCCTGTACATTTCAGCAGGTTAATGCACGACTGCATGTTGCAGGTCCTGTACGGGCCTTTCTGGGTTCAGAAAATCGACTGCTACCCTGGCCAGCACATTCTCCGGATCTTTCACCAATTGAAATTGTCTGGTCATTGGTGGTCGAGCAACTAGCTCGTCAGAATAAGTCAGTCACTGCAGTCACTAATCTTTATGAACTGTGGTATCGTGTTGTAGCTTCATGGGCAGCTATGTTTGACTCAATGCCGAGGCGCATCAAGGCCGTTATTACGGCCAGAGGTGGTTGTTCTGGGTATTAATATTTTTTTTTCCCGCAGTGTATTTCCTGTACGGAGAAAGTTATTCCTGTAACTGAAAAATAATGTGTGAATATGACAGACATCAGGTATATTTCAAAGCTTCTACAACTTTTCAGGCGGATAACGCAACACGGCATGCCCAAAAAGTAGTACACTACTGGCTATTAAAATTGCCACACCAAGAATAAATGCAGATGATAAACAGGTATCCATTGGACAAATATATTATACTAGAACTGACATTTTCACGCAATTTCGGTGCGTAGATCCTGAGAAATCAGTACCCAGCCAGGGCACTGAGTCAAACAGAGATTGGATGGCGTGTACAGGTACAGCTGCCCATGCAGCTTCAACACCATACCACAGTTCATCAAGAGTAGCGATTGGCGTATTGGGACGAGCCAGTTGCTCGGCCACCATTGACCAGACGTTTTCAGTTGGTGAGAGATCAGGAGAACGTGCCGGCCAGGCAGAGAGGGCCATACAGGACCTGCAACATGCGGTCGTGCATTATCCTGCTGAAATGTATGGTTTCGCAGGGATCGAATGAAGGGTAGAGCCACGAGTAGTAACACATCAGAAATGTAACGTCCACTGTTCAAAGTGCCGTCAATGCGAACAAGGTGACCGAGACGTGTAACTAATGGCACCCCATACCATCACACCGGGTGATACGCCAGTATGGCGATGACGAATACACGCTTCCAATGTGCGTTCACTGCGATGTCGCCAAACACGGCTGCGACCATCATGATGCTGTAAACAGAGCCTGGATTAATCCGAAAAAAACGACGTTATGCCATTCGAGCACCAAGGTTCGTCGTTGAGTACAACATCGCAGGCGCTCCTGCCTGTGAAGTGGGGTCAAGTGTAACTGCAGGCATGATCTCCGAGCTGATAGTCCATGCTGCTGCAAACGTTGTCGAACTGTTCGTGCAGATGGTTGTTGTCTTGCAAACGTCGCCATCTGTTGACTCATGGATCGAGACGTGGCTACACGATCCGTTACAGCCATGCGGATAAGATGCCTGTCATCTCGACTGCTAGTGATACGGGGCCGTTGAGATCCAGCTAGGCGTTCCGTATTACTCTCCTGAATCCACCGATTCCATATTCTGCTAACAGTCATTGGATCTCGACCAACGCGAGCAGCAATGTCGTGATACGATAAACCGCAATCGCGATAGGCTACAATCCGGCCTTTATCAAAGTCGGAAACGTGATGGTACGTATTTCCCCACCTTACACAAGGCATCTCAACAACGTTTCACCAGGCAAGGCCGGTGCATGAGAAATCGGTTGGAAACTTTCCTCATGTCAGCACGTTGTAGGCGTCGCCACCGGCGCCAGCCTTGTGTGAATGCTCTGGAAAACTAATCATTTGCATATCACAGCATCTTCTTCCTGTCGGTTAAATTTCGCGTCTGTAGCACGTCATCTTCGTTGTGTAGCAATTTTAATGGCCAGTAGTGTACGTGCAACTTACCGCCATCTTTGGGACAAGTGAATTTATTAATTTGGGGAGTACTGGTAATCATACCGACAGATGTCACACATATTTGTCTTTCGTGTGATGAGTGCAGATCGACGATGGGCGACTGTGCTCCTAGTAACCTGCACTTGGGGGCGGCAGGCAGCGCCGCGCCGCCGCGGCAGACGGGCTAAGGCGGCTGGCCCGCCACGACCTTGGGGACGCCGGGGGTGGGTGCCTTAGCGCACAATGACAGGGCCGCGCTATCAGGCGTCGCGGCCAGCCGAGCGCCGATACCCGCGCCCTTCCGCTCGGCGCGGAGCGTCGCGGAGCGTCGCGGCGCCCTTGGCTGCCGTAATTGGCTGCGGGCTAAGCGCCGCTCACGCAGCCGCCCCCCACCCCCCTCCCCTTAAGAACGACGCCTCCAGCCGCCGCCGCCTCCGGGCACCAATTTCCTTGGCTCGCCAGTCTGGAGCGCGTCCGTGCGTCATAACTGCTTCGTGCCTGGAAACTGCTCGTAAGTGGAAACAATTTTACGTTGTCTCTTCCTTCAGCCATTACAAAGGTCTGTCGTGTAATCCAATGTCTTAATAGCTCAAGGACTACAAATTATAACGTTGCTTATTCCACAGAAAAATACAATGAGCTGTCACAAATCAAGGGATGTGTATTAAACTGTTTACCGGCTTCTGAACATTTTATCGGCCACATTTCGATATATTTTACTCTTATCTGTTAGGACACCAACCATTGAATTTTCTTCAAATTCTGACCAAGGCGGTTTCCACTTGGGATATTTGTATGCGCGGTATCCTATGTGCTAAGCACCATATTTTGCCAGTGAATTGTTTCTTTTTTTTCTTTTTTCTTTTCATTGCTAGTCCGGTTTTGCTAAATCAGGGTCATGCCATTTACGTGAAATGTAATTTTTTTTCCTCTTAGGCCATTCTGAAGACGCCTTGTATAAGGCGCAACGCCCCATTGGAGGATAAATTAAATAAAAATCCTGTTTCTTAACCAAGATTGTTTGCCCTTTTATAATGTTACCACTGGCTGCTGTATCACGTTGCCGTGGATTGAAGAAAGATCTATCAACCAAATTTTTATCGTCATAGATAATATATTGTCACGAGAGATTCCTAAACTCTTTAAATTACTTAAAATACTTCTTGTAGCTTTCTCAGCTGCAATTAGTCATATTCAGAGGAAGTTAGTTCACATTTAATGATCTTTATCATATCTAAATCAAAACCGATTAAAACGAGTCATTTCCGTAGACAACATAGACTGAAATCATTTCAAATTTAGTTTAAACAATTGTACCTGACAACCAATTAACGTAGTCTGACAACATTTAAAATTTTAACTCTTACAATTGCATAAAAATATGGCATTTCAGTCTTTGATCGCTATTTTTTATTTTCAATGACCGGTTTCAGGCTAGCTGCCCATATTGCAGTTACAGAGAAACCTGTCAGTACTGACAGGTTACTCTGTAACTGCAATATGTGATCTGAAGATGGGTAGCTAGCCTGAAACCGGTCATTGAAAATAAAAAATAGCGATCAAAGACTGAAATGCCATATTTTTATCCAACGAACGATCTCGGTAATCCCAATAAGACAATCACGTCTAACTTTGATATTCTCAAAATTGCACCTAGCAAGATCCCGTAACTCGATTGTTCTTACACGTGACTGATCTGACCTTCATAATTATGGCGATAGATCATTCCCTGGGACCCAATGCTGATTCAGTTACTCGATGGAATTTCGTAAAACGCGATACGTTGTGGAGTCCTCAGCGCTGTATCCCGAGTGGGTCTCACTGAACGGTTTATTACTTCTACATATGGACATGGGATTCATGAAATATGAAAGGAACATCACTATCTCACAGCTGACATATTAAATCCTGAAGCTATTAAAATTCATCGCTAACAGTTTCAATGTAAATGCTCATAGATGGAAAAATTAATAACACTACTTGTTGGAAAGATTGTGAAATAGACGGGGTAGCAATTTGGTTGCAAAGATTCACTGTAATTGTTACTAGATCACGAAGCTGAATGAGAAGTATACAGTGACGGAAAGGCGTGAGGATGACAGCCAGCCGGCCGTTGTGGCCGAGCGGTTCTAGGCGCTTCAGTCTGGAACCGCGCGACCCCTACGGTCCCAAGTTCGAATCCTGCCTCGGGCATGGATGTGTGTGATGTCCTTAGGTTAGTTAGGTTTGAGCAGTTGTAAGTTCTAGGGGACTAATGACCTCAGATGTTATGTCCCATAGTGCTCAGAGCCATTTGAACCATTTTTCGTGACAGCCAACGAACACAAGCGCCTTACTGGGGCAGGACGACAGACAGACAAATTAACAATTTATCGGACCTATGCATCCTTATGATGCTGATGCTGCAAAGTATTTGTGCAGTAAGTACCAGCGGTCGGCGCTGAACCGCTGTGGCGTAACTCCAGGGGGCTCTTCATCTCTGCCGGTCGAGTGAGCGTTCATGTAAGTCCATCTGTCTCCAAATCTCAGGGACTGAAAGACCGAGCACGAATATATCTAGTTCTAGACTTCAAGATCGAATGTAAGCAAATGCCCAAACTCGATTACTCAAGCAAAATTTTTGTGACTGTCCCATTCTACACTCTACTCCCAAATCCTCGTGAATCTCCAAATATGCGCTCCTCCGTAACTGGATACAGTTTCTCGTGCACCTAAAATTTCTGGCCCATCACCCGATTTACCGCCAAACTGGCCAGTGACATAATTTTGTAATGTCCTTCATCGTCACTTGAACATCGCCGTAAAAACTCCTCTCCTTATTTACTTACTACCTCTCTTGTCAATCTAAAAAGAGGAACTCAGGACGTACGTCACAGATTGTCTACCAATGACAATGTTGTTCTCATTAATAGAATTTCGTCCCCTTGGGAAAAAGAGTTCCTACTGTCTTAGCTTCAGCTGTGCAAGCCAACAGTCATGCAATTGGAGTCCCATTCGGTAGACTTTTTTCCTTTCTTTTGGTACGCTTTCTGAAGATGTCGGCAGCAGCTGAAACTTACGCGTTTCCACATCTAGAGTAGTATTACTCTCACACTACCTTTCAAGTTTTCCTGGTTGACACGACAGCGCGTTATAGGGCCCGCAGTTTAGACGGCTGAGACAGTGGTGGTTGCATTTATAGCACCGCAACTTCATCCCGCCATTTTGTTCCTGGCCCTGGCAGTCACTGGCGTGGCACCGGCCTGTCGACTGCCCAGTCACATACTCACTTAAGTCCCGTTCTTCTTACAGTTGACCGTGCGTTCACTGTCCAGCTTGTGAAAGGACACCGTCTCCGACATTCCAAGGGAACGACTCCAATGATACTTCTTCACTCCCACTAGCACTTACCCTCTCGTGAGGACCCTGTGTCTGACACTACACAACTTTATACGGCATGCGCGAAACCCCAACAGGATAGAAAAGCAGAGACAGTTACTATTGCCCATTTAGTTACTGTCATATCCCTCCCTGACATTCAAAGCGCAACTGACATGCTTAATTGTCATTAACATATTAATCTGTCCCATCACTGCTTACATAAGTGAGATGTGACTCTCAGCCTGTTGTATCAAGAGTTGTGAGGAATTAAAATTTCTTAAAAAGAAGATAGCCGCCGGCCGAAGTGGCCGTGCGGTTAAAGGCGCTGCAGTCTGGAACCGCAAGACCGCTACGGTCGCAGGTTCGAATCCTGCCTCGGGCATGGATGTTTGTGATGTCCTTAGGTTAGTTAGGTTTAACTAGTTCTAAGTTCTAGGGGACTAATGACCTCAGCAGTTGAGTCCCATAGTGCTCAGAGCCATTTGAACCATTTTTGAAGATAGCCGAAGTTGTAAAGTATAGAGAACAGCCTAATAGGACACTTGTTACAACATTCAACGGCATCTAATATTCTACTAACCGAACAAGTCATCCGACAGACCCATGTGTCTAAACGACAGATAGGGGAGAGATGAAGGTGGGAAGAGGAAATGCAAAGATATTGTGCGGTAATAAATGTAACAAAGAAATGTCTAAAAGCAATTTAAAACTAAGAAGAAATTTAAATAATACACCTAACATTAATACGTTAAACGCCTTGTTAAATTTTATAATTGAATTAAAACGTCGATATAAAACGCACACAGAAACTGAGGCGTGTTATGCTTGTGTACACTGGGCTCAGTCTTCCTGACGCAGTGTTGTCATTCAACCACACTGCCTGCAGGTACAACGAGCTGCTGAGGTCTTCTTGTAATTAGCAGGGCTGTACCAGTGACGGAGAGCGGCTGGTAACTGGACCGTCTGAGTATGTTGCCAGCATTCTTGAGGTATCAGTGGCGACACGTGCGGTCCTCGTCATTGTAATTGCTTTTAAAAATTGTTAAAAGTAACAATATTATTGTTGTAATTATTATTATTATTGTCATTCTTATTATTATCATGCTATTGTTTACGAATATCTGTTATTGCCTCACATCACGCCCTAGTATTACACTAAATAGTATCATATGCCGTCTAAAAGTACAAGGGCCAACCTCATGAAGATTAATTCTCAATATCAATTAAATCTGCCAACAGTCGTATAACTGAGATATTATTTTATTTTATTATGAGTACCAGTTTCGGCATTCCACTACGCTATCTTCAGGTCCCATATGCATCTCTCAAAATAAACGATATCGTCATACATTGCCTTATCTCCCTAGATGTCGTGAATTGAAACCGATTCACAAGTGCTTCTTTCGAAGACTTGAAGACTTGGCGTTGCTGTCAAGTCTTCGAATGAAGCACTTGTGAAACGGTTTCAATTCACAACATCCGATGGTATATGGTACTGTTTGACAATATCGTTTCTTTGGAGAGCTGCATATGGAGCCTGAAGATGGTATAGTGGAGTGCCGAAAAAAATGGTTCAAATGCCTCTGAGCACTATGGGATTTAACATCGGAGGTCATCGGTCACCTAGAACTTAGAACTACGTAAACCTAACTAACCTAAGGACATCACACACATCCATGCCCGAGGCAGGATTCGAACCTGCGACCGTAGCGGTCGCGCGGTTCCAGACTGAAGCGCCTAGAACCGCTCGGCCACTCCGGCCGACTGGAATGCCGAAACTGGTAGTCAAAATAAAATAAAATAATATCTCAGTTACACGGCTGTTGGCGAATTTCATTGATACTGACAATCACATATCCAGTTGATGTAGCCTGTTCATGATGGATCAACAGAGGTAGTGAAGATTAGACCTACTGAGCGATACCGGATACTCGCAAAATGCCAGTAATTTTATCTACATGAATAAGGATGACTTTAGACGTTCTGTTACTCACAGGTTTATTTATATTTGAGGGCAGCTCTCAGATCCTTCTTGTCTAAAATTTAGCCGAAGAGTCGTAGAATGCGACTTGTTTTTACACGAACTTGACCAATCCTTTTTCAGAGTCATCAAATCAGGTTGATCAAGACTGATTTGCGACTGCGTGTTTCGAAGATAACTTTTGATTATCTTCAACGCCGAAAATGATCGTACTGCCGAAGCACTGTTTGCAGGAATGTTTAAAATTAATATATTTAGTTTTGATGCTTTAGGTACTGCTTCATTGAGACCACAGGAGTTGACATATTGATATAGTCGAAATATCGGTTGGTTCCGAAGTTTGTCTGAAGAATATATCACAGATAGTCGAGGGATATCAAACTGTCCACTATAGGGAACCTTCAAAGAACTAAATGCAGCCTCAGTAAAGTTGTATGTATATTGGCTCCACTTTTCATAATTGATAAGCGAAAGGAACTCCAAATTATCCAAGTCAGCATACCTGTCAATTAACTGAAGCGAGACGGTAGCAACAATCTCACAAAACAGAGCACAGTACGACGTTTCTCTGTCAGTTACGCCATCCCATAACCTCTCTCTTCGAAGCTTATAACCCCTTCCATTTGGCTCGACTTTAGACAACAATTCTTCAATTTTACCTTGATGTTCCTGTAAGTCAGTCATAAACTTGCCAATTTTCTTAAAAGAAACTAGTAGACATTAATGAGTTTAGTCTGCAGTAATCTGAAAGGTGATGCTGATTTGGAAAGTGTATACGATAAAACATTAAGGGAGATCTTGAAACAAAATTGCTCAAGTATCAACTAAAAGCCTTAGGCACTCTCTCGTGTTTCACCCTTCCATACATTGGTATCGCCCATAGACTTGAAAATCTCTTAGAGTTCAGTCCTATAGTTCGCCACTAGCTCCATTAACCATTCTGTTGTATAACTATCTGACGCTGGATACGGAAGAAAAACGTCGTTTGATCAATTCATCTAGAACGTTGGATCTTTTAGAAGAATTTGGATTAAAAAGAGGCGAAACCAGAAACTCTCTGAAAAAATATTTTGCACTACCGTAAGTGTTCAACAGCCTGTTTCAGTACTAAATTCAATTTGTGAGCATAGCAATGCTGTCCAGCCATGACGGCACAGCCATCACACTCCTGAGCTCCAAATTTTATAACGCAATAAAATTCACTTACGCAGCATAGAGTGGGCTCCGCTATCACTGACACCAGCAAATCCCAAAATTCTCTCATACACTTTACCAGTGGATAACACATATCACAAAAGAGTTGAGAGGTGGGACTGGCTTGAAGCTTCTACCGTTTCATTCATAATACTCGAAAAAAATGGCGTTACTTCAAAATTTCTGAACGAATGACTTCAGCAATGGAGTCGATGAGGTCATTCTGTATGTCACTTAAAATACCTTGAAACACAGTTGACGTCTGCGAGTTATTTGACAAATATTCACCTTTTCGTGCCGTCAGGTGTAGCAGTTCAACATAATTACCTCGATTATCAGTGCTTTTGTTACATCGTGTTATTTAAAAACAAGCCTTGTGTAGCTAGGAAACATATGGCGCCATTAAATGGCTCACAATGTGTCTATTTTTCTTTACTTGTTCATTCTCCTTTGAATATTTAATATCAACGCATTTTTTAAACAAAAATCTATCCTTTTACTGCCAAACTGAATGTGTCGATACATGGTCCTTAGAATTTTTACTGCCGTTTCCGAAGTTGTTCCAGTTGTTCAAATCACTCACGTAATTTTTTTTTCCCACAACACATCGGAAGAAAACAAAATGCATGGCCAAAGTACTATTTTTGTATCTCTTTGCATCCACACAACAGGAAAGGTGTATCAAGGTTCTTGACACTGTGTGACATAATTTTTAGTTACTGAATTTAAATGTGGAAGAGTTGGTGTAGGCCGTCCCTGCTGGGTCCCCTCAAAACTAAGCCCTTTAGGTCTTCCAAATTGGCACCTGTCAAGCTAGCAGCCATTCACGTCTTAAATGCCTTTGGGTTAACAGTGCGTTTTACCTGTATGAAATAAGCCCGCAGCTGAAATTGTAGAAGAAATACCGGGTGGTCAAAAAGTCAGTATACATTTGAAAATTTAATAAACCACGGAATAATGTAGATAGAGAGGTAAAAATTCACACATGCTTGGAATGACTTGGGGTTTTATTAGAACCAAAAAAAAAAAAACAAAGTTCACAACATGTCCGACAGATGGCGCTGGACAGCAAAACGTCAGTGACAATCGTGTATAAAAGGAGCTGTAATGAGAGAGAGCATCAGATGCGCCAGCAGTCGCAGTATGTTGACGTTACCTGAAAAGGCGCTTTTAGTGAAGCTGTATTATCAGAATGGGGAATGTGCTAGTTCAGCGTTACGATCCTATCGCCATAGGAAGGGGATTCGAACGGGTAAAGGTCCGTTGACAAATGCAGCTGTGGCGAGAATGTTTTCGAAGTTCGAAGCCACGGGTTGTTTAGACGATAGACCCCGTAGTGGCCGACCGAGCATAAGGCGTAATGCTGCTGAGACAATTCAGGAAGAAATGGAGACTGTAGCAGGTTCGTCTATGCACGAGGAAGTCGGCGCTCGTGCAGTCGCACATCGCACCGGCATTCCATACACTACTGTTTGGTTGGCAGTAAGGCGTACCCTCCGATGCTATCCGTACAAAATCCATCGGCATCATGAACTGTTACCTGGTGATTTAGGGAAGCGGAGGGCATTTACGGTGTGGGCGTTTCAAAAGATGGCGGAAGATGACGATTGGTTGAGTAACGTGTTGTGGACCGACGAAGCTCATTTCACGCTCCGAGGGTCTGTCAACTCCCACAACTGCAGAATTTGGGCTACCGAAAATCCTAGAACTGTCGTGGAAACTCCATTGCACGGCAAGAAAGCGAAGGTATGGGTTGGATTTACCACATCTACCGATATCGGGTATTTTTTCTTCGAGAAAATGCGTCATTTTGGTTTTGTAACTGCTCCGTGACGGATGAGAGGTACGCCGATATGTTACAGAATCGCATCATCCCCAGCCTGGCTGATAAACACCTGCTGGAACGTACGATGTTTATGCAGGATGGCGCTCCACCCCATATTGCTAGAGCCGTGAAAGATCTCTTGCGCGCGTCGTTTGGTGATGATCGTGTGCTCAGCCGCCACTTTCGTCATGCTTGACCTCCCAGGTCCACAGACCTCAGTCCGTACGATTATTGGCTTTGGTGTTACCTGAAGTCGCAAGTGTATCGTGATCGACCGACATCTCTAGGGATGCTGAAAGGCAACATCAGGCGCCAATGCTTCACCATAACTCCGGACATGCTTTGCAGTGCTGTTCACAACATTATTCCTTGAGTACAGGTATTGTTGAGGAATTATGGTGGACATATTGAGCATTTCCTGCAAAGAACATCTTCTTTGCTTTGTCTTACTTTGCTATGCTAACTATTGCTATTCTGATCAGATGAAGCGCCATCTGTCGGAAATGTTTTGGATTTTTGTATTTTTTTGGTTCTAATAAAACCCCATGTCATTCCAAGCATGTGTGTCAATTTGTACCGCTCTATCTACTTTATTCCGTGATTTATTCAGTTTTTGACATTTATACTGACTTTTTGATCACCTGGTGTATACCAAGAATGTTTAAATGTTAAAAAAAGTGCATCTTCTCCGTAATCGGCGATTACTACAGTTACTAGCACGCATCGTCCCTGTGAAATACACCGCATTCTTGAAGGCACGTTGCAGATTAAGTATTTTATCCGATTCAGTACATTTCCAGTTCTTCCAAGATGTTCAAAAAAAAGTCCCTTAGGTGCCATATGAAAAGTTTCAAGATGTATCCCTACTGGTCCTTCCGAGTTTTCAGTTACATGATCTCAATTGGTGTCACATTATTTCGGAGTGCATTGGTTTCTTTACATCGCTCTTCAGAAGATCTACCATCGGACCTACACATTCTTTACAGCAGTCATTACACTTAATCTTGCACACACACCACGCATTACGGCCTAAAGTCAATGGCCGCACGCCAGTGGAGAACGACTGAGCAGTGGAGGCTGTGAGAAGGGGTCAGCCAATCGCACGCTGAGAGACTTCTCTTCCAGGACGACAACGCGACAGCAGCGGCCCCTAGGTGAGGAGGACATAAGCGCCGCTCCTGACAAGTGGTGGCCCAGTTCAATAGCAGCTTCAAGATTAGCCACTTGAATAGTAACATCAAATGTAGGCATTTCAATGGCAGCTTCAAGATTAGCGATTTCGGTAGCAGTTCAGGACAGACTTTTGTCACTTAGAGATTAGTAGTCACAGCAAAGACTGATTATTTCGTATGTCGCCCTTTGCTTGCGACACATCTGTGTAATTGCCAGAGTTAATATTGTAATTTTGTTACTGCAATAAAACCCATTAATATGAGTTGTTTGATTGTCTAGCGAACCGAGTAGGCAGGATTCCTAGAAACAACACAATGCACTAAATTTACGAATTGATTTATTTGTCTCATGCCTCATCTCAAAACGAAGAGTTTCACTTGTGCTAAAGCCAATTCTTAAACACGTATTCGGGAAACTGTTGCGCTGGTGTATCCATCTTCTATATTCTATGTGCAAGTATACAGTATTTTAAATATTATCTATCTGTGTTATTTAAACACTTATGTCGAACTTCTTTAAAAATTTAAATTTTAATTAGTTTCAGTTTGTATTAGCTACACAAATAGTACGGTATTTATTAATGTTTTCTTTTATTTTATGTTCAGATCTGAAGTGTAGTCAAAAGTAATTATCAAATGGGACTGTTTGTAAGACTTTTATAAGAAATACTTAAAAAACCTAAGTATTGTCAATTAAACAGGTCACGAAAGTGTTGGCTTACGTCTTGTATAAAAAAATTAAAGGATTTTTAAATTATTTTTTTAGGAAATTCATTTAACGAAAGACGTCCAACGGCCTTGTCGCAGTGGTAACACCGGTTCCCGGCAGATCACCGAAGTTAAGCACTGTCGGGCTGGGCTAGCACTTGGATGAGCGACCATCCGCTCTGTCGAGCGCTGTTGGCAAGCAGGCTGCACTCAGCCCTTGTGAGGCAAACTCAGGAGCTTCTTGATTGAAAAGTACTGGTTCCGGTCTCGGAAACTGACATACGGCGGGGAGAGCGGTGTGCTGACGGTATGCCCCTTCATATCCACATCCAGTTAGCCTATAAGCTGAGGATGACACGGCGGCCAGGTCAGTACCGTTGGGCGTTCATGGCCGGTTCGCGAGGAGTTTAGTTTATTTGATGGAAATATACTACTTGCCCCTGCTTACTGAAATGAAAGTGATAATCTGAAACGCACGTGTAGTGCTTTCAGCACGAGTGAATCTTACCCGTAAGTGTGATGGGTGATTACAGGAGTTACCACGACGCCTCACCCTGTGAAATATACCGAATTCTCGAGGTTACATTGGAGATTAAGTATTTTATCTGATTTAGTACATTTTCGATTCTCCCAAGTTGCTCAAAAAATATCGCGTATGCGCCATTTGAAAAATGTCAGAATGTGTCTCTATTGGTCCTCCACTCGTGCCGGTCATGGTGGCCCAGCGGTTCTAGGCGCTTCAGTCCGGAACCGCGCGATTGCTACGGTCGCAGGTTTTCGAATCCTGCCTCGGGCATGGATGTGTGCGATGTCCTTAGGTTAGTTAGGTTTAAGTAGTTTTAAGTTCTAGGGGACTGATGACCTCAGATGTTAAGTCCCATAGTGCTCAGAGCCATTTTTTGAACCTTCACTCGTGCTGAAATTTTGCGATGTGCCAAAATCGAAGAGACCGCGCGAAAGGCAGGTGGGTAGGCGGGGGTGGGGGTGGGGGGGTGCTGCCAATTTGGATCTCCCGCTGATCGCTCCCGCGGGGGATAGGAAGGTAGCATGAGGGCAAACCTCGGCTGGGGTGAAAATCAACAGCGACAACAGCGGATGGGGGCAGTGGTAACTGCGATTGTGTCCGCGTGTGCTGCATCGGAAAACCTAGGTATTAACAGTTAAACAGACCAAAAAACTATCGGCTTACTATTTATATAAAATAAACCGAAAGGGTTTTTTAATTCTTTTTCTAGGAAATTCATTAAATGAAAGATAGTACTTGCACCTGCCTGTTGAAATGAAAGTGGCGATGTAAAAAATGCACTTGTAGCGCTTTCAACAGGTAGTCCTGTATTGGTATGCAGACGGAAGTTGTTGCTTTCCCCGTACGGAGAGGGCTTGCATACGGTCACGATCGACGACGACTCGGCGGCTTGTTGGGTGAGCCTGCGCGGCTATCGACCACGGGAGCGATCAGCAGGAGATCCCGCAACACCGCTAACTTGGCAGCGCCCCCTCCCGCTGCTCGAACGGTCTCTTGGATTTTAGCACATCGTAAAATTTCAGCACGAGTGAAACGGATGCGCTTCCGGACCTCTCCGTCGCTCAATTTATTCGCCAGTGGCTGTCAGACTGCTATTCGCGGGCGGAAGGTAACACTCGGCTGGCGTTAAAATCAACAGCGATAATCGCGAATGGAAGCGGTGGAAACTGCGACTGTGTCTGCGTCTGCGTCTGCCACATCGATGCCGGATACGACTGTTCCTCTGGCAACCAGTCGCTCCTCAACCGCTTTTATTGCCCGTGGCTGTAGAATACATAAAGCACCGAGGGCTCTTTCCTTAAAAGAGCCAAACGGATATTTGCCTTCCCACATTTAACAGAGACTGTTTGGGTATTCGCCTGCATGAAACCAAGTGCTACAGTCTAAGATGCTTCACGGAACTAGTGCTTGAATTTATTCGTATTTCTTTACACAGATGTTATTAGCAATTTTATAAGCTCCTTTTTCTAAGGACTGCTATTTTGGTGATATTCCTTTTCTTCTTTCCACAATATCCTTCTTTAAGAATCACTTCCTTCATCAACTTCGGGGGCTCGTGTCTCGATAACCTTAGATTCATTTTTTAATAAACGGTGTGAACATTAATAAAACCGACAAACTACAGGGACGTATTCCAGACTGGAAATGGAGGAAAAAAGGTCGTATGAACATGTGTTCGTAAATGCATCGTTGCCACGGTAGATGACGCTGACGAATGAAAATTCCTCTGAACACATGTCGTGTCTGTAGCCCAAAATGGCTCTGAGCACTATGGGACTTAACATCTGAGGTCATCAGTCCCCTAGACTTAGAGCTACTTAAATCTAACTAACCTAAGGACATCAGACACATCCATGCCCGGGGCAGGATTCGAACCTGCGACCGCAGATCCGGACTGAAGCACCTAAACCTAGAACCGCTCGGCCTCTGTAGCCCACAGATGACGATTATGCAGACTTATGATCCCAGGTCTGGTAAAGGTTTCTTCGTCGCTAAAGCGGACTAATCTATACAGAAATTCCATAATTGCCATAGTCTGGGGCAAAAACCATCCTTCCCGTGGATAAAAATCCGCTGCTAATAATCCTTAAACTCGTTGCAGGTCATAGGTGTAGTACCGGTTCCCATGGAGGATTCACTTAATCGTACTTTGGCTTACACCATGCTGGCGGGCCACTTGTCTAGTTCTTGTACTACGGTTCGTCTCAATATCCTGTAGAATCCGGTCCTCCGCATCTGATGTCTGCACAGTACACCGCCTTCCTGCACGTTCTTCTGTCTGAAAGGGCCCATGACCACACAAACACCCAAAAAGGGGCTTGAAATGTCGTGCTGTGTGGTTGGTGTCTTTGAGAGTTCTTGTTTTGATGTAACCGTGGTGCCTCTCCACAGTTTCCATCTACTTGGCAAAAAACAAATACCATCTCGGTTTGTTCCCGACACGAATACCAGACCATTCTGCTGCTTACAATATGCTGCTTCATTCACTCAGCCTAACATACAAGGAACACATGGCACGTGGTCGGAGGAACTTTCATTCTTTAACGCCATCTGCCGTGGCAACGTTGCATTTCTGGACACATCTTCATAGGACTTTTTTGCTCCACTTGCATTCAGGAATACGTCCCTGAGGTTTGTCGGTTTTATTTACGTTCACCCTGTTTATATAGGATTTAAGGGATGGAAGGGCACATGCTTCTATACGCGGTGTCCTAATATGGCACATTTCAGTGTGTCAGTTGTTCTTTGTCTGTGTCGAACAATTTTCCCACAAACAGGTCTGAAGGTTACTGTACGATTCGCAGTGCACGTCTAACAAGGGGAGGCCGCCAATTGTGAAATTCAGATTCGATTCATATTGCGCATAATAAAAGCTGATGGCCAGAGGTGTAATGTGGCAAAGCACCACGATGCACTTCTCAGCCGTTGTCGAGAAAATCGACAGTTAAAAGAAACCGTTACAGTGAAATACTCTATACGAATAGCAATTTTCCACAGCGTCGTGGCGCAGCGGTAAGCGCTCGGGTTGGTAATCCGAAGGTCACCGGATCGAATCTCGCACCATGCGAATTTTTTTTTAGTATTTGTTTTTTGTAATTCAAATACACACACACACACACACACACACACACACACACACACATACATATATATATATATATATATATATATATATATATATATATATATACTTTCCCGGCAATCAGTTGCAACAATTATGCATTTAATAAGTTGTTGAAAGTCGTTTGTCGTGGAAAAACTGGCGACTTCGAACATCATTATGTTTTCCGCAAACGAAGTTGTATTTCACAAATGTTATTAATTATCTTCATAATGTTAACCACGTATAGTTAACGGAAGACGTAGAAACGATATTCCGAAACGAATACGTATAGCGTAAGTAAAACGTTCGAATTAGAAAAGAGACTCAACGAACACAAATCCGCTGTGGCAGGTATGAAATATAAACTCCGTTACTCGCTCGTTACACTTGAAGGACAGATGTTGAATGGGCCGAAACGAGCCGCCGCACAACAGCGTAGTTGCCTGCTAACTTCGAACGAAGGCAGATACGGTCCCTAGCGCAACTTATAACATCGTCGAAAATCAGTGCGGACGGGAGAGCTTTGGTACACCCTGTTAAAAAAACGGAAAAATGGAGGCGGTACAATTGGAGGGCGATCCGCCTTTACCAACATGCATAAGCAATTCATTAATAGTTTATATATATATATATATATATATATATATATATATATATATATTTGAATTACAAAAAACTAATAATAAAAAAAATGCATGGCGAGGGATTCGATCCGGCGACCTTCGGATTACGAACCCGAGCGCTTACCGCTGCGCCACGACGCTGTAGAAAACTATTAATTGTAGAGAGTATTTCACCGTAACGGTTTCTTTTAACTGTCGATTTTCTCGACAACGGCTGAGAAGTGCATCTTGGTGCTTTGCCACATTACACCTCTGGCCATGAGCTTTTATTATGCGCAGTATGAATCGAATCTGGATTTCACAATTGGCGGCCTCCCCTTGTAAGTGGACTACGTTCGTCAGTGTGGACTAACTATACTGTGTCCAAGCACTGACAACTCACACATCACCTACTAAAAAGAAAAGAAATCCGGCTGCCGTGTCATCCTAAGACGTTAAGCGTCACACCGGATACGGAGGGGCGTGTGGTTAGCACACCGCTCTCCCAACCGTTACCAGTTTTCGTGACCGGTGCCTCTACTTCTAAATCAAGTAGCTCTCCAGTCGGCCTAACAAGGGCTGAGTGCACTGTGCTTCCCACATTACTCGCCGACCCGCACGGTGACACATCCAAGTG
Organism: Schistocerca americana; assembly: GCF_021461395.2. NCBI lineage: Eukaryota > Metazoa > Arthropoda > Insecta > Orthoptera > Acrididae > Schistocerca > Schistocerca americana. Next base: position 59,916,258 of record NC_060124.1, on the reverse strand, counting down.
CTACCCAAGTCTGGCAGCGCTTATCTTCGGTGATCTGACGGGAACTGGAGTAACAACTGCAGTAAGGCCGTTCGCTACCCCAGTGGAAAATAGGCGTTAATGGATTGCTCTGGTAGCATCCACTTTAAAGTACCAACCAACTTAAAAACGTACAATTTGCTACAGATACAATTATTGCTTTGCAAATGACGTAAATACTGACGCAATTTTTCAGTACACTGTCTTCAGTCCCAAATAGAAATTTCTGCACTTATTCCCATTACATGCTATAGATCAGCTCACAGAGCTAAATTCGTTTTTGAATAAACAGGAACGACTGCTGCATAATGGACTCTAAGTAGTGAAAAAAAAAGAAAAAAGAAAAGAAAAGAAAAGCTTCATTTGCTAAACCTTGAGAATGCTTCAAGCAGCAATGGGTCAGTTTTTGACCACAGTGTTGCATCTTACTAGCGGATTGTGGGGGGAAAATGGTGGACAGAATGGTGAAGATTCAAGGCTAAAGTCCAGCAGACTGCACATAAGCACCGCTACAAGTGAAACATCGCGCTGGATACATTTCGAAAAGTCTGGTTGAATATAACTTCCATTCTTCATGTTCTGTTCTGTGGAATCTTGATGTTGAGAATCTCTGTAAAAATTCTGTATTTATCCTCTGTGGTTTCCTGTGAATTTGCTGACCTAAAGAAGGGTTCGGCGGTGTAAGGCTACATAATGAATTGGAATTCCTGAGAAGAATAAAATTAGAGTACAGAGATGAGTGGGCCTACTGTACTATATCTGACTAAACTGTCTGGAAATAGTAACAATGAGCCACCTTAAAGGTACGTTTGGGTTAGAATGTGAAGAGGGGAGTTGCATATATCTTTGCTGGTTGTCTCGTACATCAAAAACAATAAGAGTGCAGTTAAACAGAATTTTCGAAATGAAACGAAAGAGCACAATGTGCGTACACGACCCACAAATGATGTAGAAATTCGGGCAGAAACTAAAGAATAACACAAAAACAGTGGAGGGATTAGAAAGCAAAGACTGCGACTTTATGAGACGTTAGACAGTTCATGATGTGGGTGGCCTGTATCTGGCGTACCTCTGGATATGGTAAAATGACAGCAGTCTCTGATACAGCTACGTTAAGTGTAAGTGAACCAAATACAGAAAACGTATCAATCATTAATGTTTCACATTAGTGATTGACAAAGTGGGAGGGTAGGAGAACAAATTAGCATTAAGAAATGGTCTGTGCGAATTGTAGGTTTGGAATAACCAGTACTGCAAGGTATCAATTAAATCTGAATTGTAAAATTATTGTAATCCATGAAATTACACTCCTGGAAATGGAAAAAAGAACATATTGACACCGGTGTGTCAGACCCACCATACTTGCTCCGGACACTGCGAGAGGGCTGTACAAGCAATGATCACACGCTCGGCACAGCGGACACACCAGGAACCGCGGTGTTGGCCGTCGAATGGCGCTAGCTGCACAGCATTTGTGCACCGCCGCCGTCAGTGTCAGCCAGTTTGCCGTGGCATACGGAGCTCCATCGCAGTCTGTAACACTGGTAGCATGCCGCGACAGCGTGGACGTGAACCGTATGTGCAGTTGACGGACTTTGAGCGAGGGCGTATAGTGGGCATGCGGGAGGCCGGGTGGACGTACCGCCGAATTGCTCAACACGTGGGGCGTGAGGTCTCCACAGTACATCGATGTTGTCGCCAGTGGTCGGCGGAAGGTGCACGCGCCCGTCGACCTGGGACCGGACCGCAGCGACGCACGGATGCACGCCAAGACCGTAGGATCCTACGCAGTGCCGTAGGGGACCGCACCGCCACTTCCCAGCAAATTAGGGACACTGTTGCTCCTGGGGTATCGGCGAGGACCATTCGCAACCGTCTCCATGAAGCTGGGCTACGGTCCCGCACACCGTTAGGCCGCCTTCCGCTCACGCCCCAACATCGTGCAGCCCGCCTCCAGTGGTGTCGCGACAGGCGTGAATGGAGGGACGAATGGAGACGTGTCGTCTTCAGCGATGAGAATCGCTTCTGCCTTGGTGCCAATGATGGTCGTATGTGTGTTTGGCGCCGTGCAGGTGAGCGCCACAATCAGGACTGCATACGACCGAGGCACACAGGGCCAACACCCGGCATCATGGTGTGGGGAGCGATCTCCTACACTGGCCGTACACCACTGGTGATCGTCGAGGGGACACTGAATAGTGCACGGTACATCCAAACCGTCATCGAACCCATCGTTCTACCATTCCTAGACCGGCAAGGGAACTTGCTGTTCCAACAGGACAATGCACGTCCGCATGTATCCCGTGCCACCCAACGTGCTCTAGAAGGTGTAAGTCAACTACCCTGGCCAGCAAGATCTCCGGATCTGTCCCCCATTGAGCATGTTTGGGACTGGATGAAGCGTCGTCTCACGCGGTCTGCACGTCCAGCACGAACGCTGGTCCAACTGAGGCGCCAGGTGGAAATGGCATGGCAAGCCGTTCCACAGGACTACATCCAGCATCTCTACGATCGTCTCCATGGGAGAATAGCAGCCTGCATTGCTGCGAAAGGTGGATATACACTGTACTAGTGCCGACATTGTGCATGCTCTGTTGCCTGTGTCTATGTGCCTGTGGTTCTGTCAGTGTGATCATGTGATGTATCTGACCGCAGGAATGTGTCAATAAAGTTTCCCCTTCCTGGGACAATGAATTCACGGTGTTCTTATTTCAATTTCCAGGAGTGTATATGAACAGCGTCATTCGATAATGTACGAGGGAAGCTATCATATGGTACACACAGCCAATACACGTTCATATGATGGTCCAAAACCACGGATCATGGACTAATTGCTTACTTACACCTTTCATGATAACTTGATACTAAAGTTCACGGTAGTATGTCGTAGGTATTAAGACTTGACAGCGCTTGTTACCTCAGTTTTACTCAGTAAGAATAGACTGACTATGAATAAATCTACTTTTGTGTAATTTAACCAATTAATTTCACTGCAAAGAAGCCTGCACGTAACAGGTGATACGATTTCAACATAAATTCATCAGATATAATGTTTATCATAATTTACAACTCACAACTATGCTTTTTATTCCAAATTCCACGTGCTTGAGAAGGAATTCTTGAAATTTCGTCAAAATTAAGAAGTTATTAACGTAAACTACAGGCCTGTTTCATTGTTTAAGCCACTGTCAAGTAGTGCTATCTTACAGATGCGAGTCAGTAACATTTCTGCACTGACAGCGTTTCCATTGCCGCAAAAGAATTTTTAGAAAACTGATGGTCATGTGGGTTAAGAAGTGTATGCGTTACAAACGCCGTGATAAATGAAATACCTAAGACAGATCATCTTCCGTGTCAGCAGTCTGCCCCGCCGTTAGATGTGGGTGGGACACTGTGCAGCGGCGTAATATGCTCGGTGCACAGTACAACGTTACCTGTGTCAACCCATTTGTAATACATGCAGTTGACAGTGCGAGTACTGTAACTGTAGACACCACTTTTCAACCCACTTGACCACCAATGTACTGTACATCTATACCTCATCTATATCCTTATCCTAAAATCCACATGAGAGTGGATGGCAGAGTGTACTTAGCTTTGCTTAATGTATTATGGCTTCTTCTATTACATTAGTGTACGGAGCATGGGAAGAATGATTGTTTAAATGCCTTTTTGCATGTTGTAATCTCTTCGTGGACTTACGGAAACGATACATGTTGTGGTGTAGAACATTTCTGTAAGTCCGACTGAATAGTGATACCTGAAACTTTGTATGTCCGCTTTGGTGGGATAGTTCACGCTTCGCTTCAAGCGCCTACCAATTCAGGTTTTTCAACATCTCCTTGACGCTTTCACTAGGTTATAACAAACCTGTAAGAATTCGGGCTACTCTTCATTGTATACATTACGTTAGTTGACGTTATCCTACCAACGGAGATATATCTAGCATGTGTAAATGTGATGAGGTTTCTATCGGTGAATACAGATCACGCACATTTGTATATAAATATCGCTTGACAATAACAGAAACAGGCCAGTAGTGAATATTAGTGCGTTTTTCACTTTCGTAAAAACTTTGAGCCCAGGTATAACCTTGCATTTAAATTACAAAAAATTCTTAAAGTCTCTGAATTCCAGCATAAAGAAAATGATTAACTCTTTCCTTTATTAACATTTTCATGAACTTTAAAGCGCCAATATGATATGTCAAAATTCGAACAATAGATATAATTTGGGCATACATTTTACATAGTACAACACTGGAACTTAGGTCCTATTGTGTCAAATGATCTTTGCGTTCATTGGGAAACATGGCGAGTGGAACTGCATTTTACCGCTATCTCAGCCCTCGTTGAAATACTTTGGAATATTTTTATATCAAGAGGGTCCTTCCTGTTTACCGTATTACCTATCTGTTGCAATCAGTAACTGTTACTTATTAAAGCATTTGTTACTTTCGTTTCTCTAAGGCAGAAAATAGGCTCTTTCCAATAAAGGAAGTTTTATTCGAAAAGTGAATTTAGTTCCAAAATCTTCCTGTCTGTAGCTTTCATTTATTTATGTTTCACAAGAGCGTACAGTTGGCTGCACGGTGAAAGTTATAAGGGGTGATCAAAAACTTGCCGTTAGAAGACTGTACAGTCCAGAATCGGTACGTAACTCATGCAAAATCGCTATGAACATTGACGCAACCCTTCTAACGATTTTATAGACCTGGAGTATGTTTTTGCATTTGTTATTCCGGACGACGAACGCCACTTTATGTCAGGAATGATGGTTGCACCACAATAGAGGCTAAGCCGCACGTGTCAGCTTTAACGCCTTGCATAAGCCTGACTTCGTAATACACTTCAGTTATTAACGATCTTATCACGTGATTTACCAAACACTGGCCAGTCACTGCGAATAATAAACAACATAAAGGGCAACTGGTTTCATTAAATAAAACAGATTACATCAGTTAATGTCACAATTAAATGTCATAATCGATCAAGAAAATGTTAACTGAAATGATAGGTTTGTTAATTCAGTAGCTCTTTGGAGTAATTAAAGATGGTAGTCGTGCATAAATTATGTAAATCATTAGTACAAAAGTCAACCACACAGTGAAGCTTGCTGTAAGGTATTAATATGAAAACTTATCAGATTCCCCAATACTAAATGGTGGTAAAGCACGACTCGACAACAGATCGACGATTGTTAAAGTACATTGTGCGACGGCATGCTCCCCAAGTTAAACAAGTTAAATCGTCATTTGAGAACAGATTTTAGGGATCTCCGAACGTACCTGCTTCTTCGATTATGCAACATTAAATACTCTTTCCCACCGTCCTCTTCCAACCAGCTCGCCTCAGAGCACCCCAGCAGAGAGTCTTAGCGCCAATACGACAGGCGACTGCATATACACTCAGCCAAAAGATTATGGCTACTGCCCACCACTAGGCTGGATGCCGCCTGTGACGTTGCGGGCGTGTCACGCACTGCGAAAAGTAGCGCAGCAGAGACGGATGCGGTATCACCCTAGTGGGGAAATCCTCTGACATAAGCGACTTCGTGAATGGACAATTATTATGAAAAGCCTGTGGACGAGTATCTCTAAAACGCCTAAACTGATCGAATTCACGTGCTACTGTCCTGAATACCTACGGAGATCGGTAAAAGCGCAATGAAACTACTACTAGACGTAAATGGTTGGAGGTACACGACTCTTCACCGAACGTGGGGTTCGGAGGCTTGTCTGCTCTGTAAAGCAGGATAGTTGGTGATCAGTGCATCTCTGCCGAAAGATCACAATTCTGAAGCACGCACAAATGTTTCGGAGCACACCGTTCATCGTACATTGTTGAATATGGAGAATCCCAGTAGGCCATCTCTGCATGTTCACTTGTCGACCCAACGACGACAGTTACAATTGTTGTGGGCATGGAACCATCAGGATTCGACCATCGATCAGAAACGTGTCGGCTCTTCGGGTGAATCACATTTTTACTACACTAGGTCGACTGAAGAAACTGCAAAAAGGTGGGAATTTAAGAAGATGGGACCTGGATAAACTGACTAAACCAGAGGTTGTACAGAGTTACTGGGAGAGCATAAGGGAACAATTGACAGGAATGGGGGAAAGAAATACAGTAGAAGAAGAATGGGTAGCTCTGAGGGATGAAGTAGTGAAGGCAGCAGAGGATCAAGTAGGTAAAAAGACGAGGGCTAGTAGAAATCCTTGGGTAACAGAAGAAATATTGAATTTAATTGATGAAAGCAGAAAATATAAAAACGCAGTAAATGAAGCAGGCAAAAAGGAATACAAACGTCTCAAAAATGAGATCGACAGGAAGTGCAAAATGGCTAAGCAGGGATGGCTAAAGGACAAATGTAAGGATGTAGAGTGTTATCTCACTAGGTGTAAGACAGATTTTACCTACAGGAAAATTAAAGAGACCTTTGGAGAAAAGAGAGCTACTTGTATGAATATCAAGAGCTCAGATGGAAACCCAGTGCTAAGCAAAGAAGGGAAAGCAGAAAGGTGGAAGGAGCATATAGAGGGTCTATACAAGGGCGATGTACTTGAGGAAATATTATGGAAATGGAAGAGGATGTAGATGATGATGAAATGGGAGATACGATACTGCGTGAAGAGTTTGACAGAGCACTGAAAGACCTGAGTCGAAACAAGGCCCCTGGAGTAGACAACGTTCCATTGGAACTACTGACGGCCTTGGGAGAGTCAGTCCTGAGAAAACTCTATCATCTGGTGAGCAAGATGTATGAGACAGGTGAAATACCCTCAGACTTCAAGACGGATATAATAATTACAACCCCAAAGAAAGTATGTGTTGACAGATGTGAAAATTACCTAACTATCAATTTAATAAGTCACAGCTGCAAAATACTTACGCGAATTCTTTACAGACGAATGGAAAAACTGGTAGAAGCCGACCTCGGGGAAGATCAGTTTGGATTCGGTAGAAATGTTGGAACACGTGAGTCAATACTGACCCTACGACATATCTTAGAAAATAGATTAAGGAAAGGCAAACCTACGTTCCTAGCATTTGTAGACTTAGAGAAAGTTTTTGACAATATTGACTGGAATAATCTCTTTCAAATTCTGAAGGTGGCAGGGGTAAAATACAGAGAGCGAAAGGCTATTTACAATTTGTACAGCAACCAGATGGCAGTTATAAGAGTCGAGGGGCATGAAAGGGAAGCAGCGGTTGGGAAGGGAGTGAAACAGGGTTGTAGCCTGTCGCCGATGTTATTCAATCTGTATATTGAGCAAGCAGTAAAGGAAACAAAATAAAAATTCGTAGTAGGTATTAAAATCCATGGAGAACAAAAAAAAACTTTGAGGTTCGCCGCCCGCATCTCGTGGCCGTGCGGTAGCGTTCTCGCTTATCGCGCCCGGGTTCCCGGGTTCGATTCCCGGCGGGGTCAGCGATTTTCTCTGCCTCGTGATGGCTGGGTGTTGTGTGCTGTCCTTAGGTTAGTTAGGTTTAAGTAGTTCTAAGTTCTAGGGGACTGATGACCATAGATGTTAAGTCCCATAGTGCTCAGAGCCATTTGAACCATTTGAGGTTCGCCGACGACATTGTAATTCTGTCAGAGACAGCAAAGGAGTTTTGCTATTTGGGGAGCAAAATAACTGATGATGGTCGAAGTAGAGAGGATATAAATTGTAGACTGGCAATGGCAAGGAAAGCGTTTCTGAAGAAGAGAAATTTGTTAACATCGAGTATAGATTTAAGCGTCAGGAAGTCGTTTCTGAAAGTATTTGTATGGAGTGTAGCCATGTATGGATGTGAAACATGGACGATAAATAGTTTGGACAAGAAGAGAATAGAAGCTTTCGAAATGTGGTGCTACAGAAGAATGCTGAAGATTAGATGGGTAGATCGCATAACTAATGAGGAGGTATTGAATAGGATTGGGGAGAAGAGGGGTTTGTGGCACAACTTGACAAGAAGAAGGGACCGGTTGGTAGGACATGTTCTGAGGCATCAAGGGATCACAAATTTAGCATTGGAGGGCAGCGTGGAGGGTAAAAATCGTAGAGGGCGACCAAGAGATGAATACACTAAACAGATTCAGAAGGACGTAGGTTGCAGTAAGTACTGGGAGATGAAGAAGCTTGCACAGGATAGAGTAGCATGGAGAGCTGCATCAAACCAGTCTCAGGACTGCAGACCACAACAACAACAACAGGTCGACAGTCGTCTCCATCAAGGCCGTCATCGAGGTGAACAGCGGCTCGAAACGTGCATCGCACCACGGACGCAGTCTTGTGGGAGAAGTATTTCGATAAGGGAGACACAATCCTGGGACCTTGTGGTAGTAATTGTCCAAGGAACTACTCCGGGCGGATGTAAAATTAATGCTCTTTAATATATAAATTACATCCTAAATATAAATGAATAATTAAGGCAACAAATTCTACTAAATGATAAACGTTGTTTCTTATTATACATTTACTGTAGATGAAAAATAACCCTTTATTACAAATGTCTACATTTCCTAACTAAAATTTCTGATCTAATGCCCAACTCTGTCCCATTTCATGGCCACGCGATCTAACGTAAATAACGCGAAATGACTGACATCATCTACGTATGAAACACTAGAAGACACTACTTTCAAAGATAATCTATGGTGGTGTGGAACCTCAGTGGAAATGAAGTAACGTGATCACAGCTGTTCAGATTTATAGCCCTAATTAACCAAAGCAATTATCCATATCACCGTTTGTACTGCGTCCGGTTCGTCGGACTGATGGTTCTCGTACAAGTCTGCGATGATGGAAGTACTCCAGCGACAAAATAAAACTCTTTCAGATACTAGGACGGCAGAAGGTGGTCCTCTGACTAATATACTCTAATAGTGTCTTCTCCTCTCATTGTTCTACAGACGAGAAACGCGAACTCCCAGCCACAAGGACGGAGTTTAAATAGCGTCTCAACATAAGTATAGGCAAAGGAAATGCTCACAATCACTGAACGCTGCATACTCAACGACGACTTCCAGCCCGGAGGCGAAGTCCAGAATCGTGTAAGTTCGCAACAGTACAGTGCCTAACCGTTCTAACTATAAACTCTCATAAGAGCAAAGACAGCAAGTCCACCTGTACTAACAAAGCTGATACTGAGCGACCATCATACACGGACGCTCCCCAGCAAGACTCGGCTCCCACTCTCATAATTCAAAAAACAAGTCATCTTCTCGATACCACGGAATATTCTCGAGCTCTACAGATTCTTTCGGAAACCTACCAACCATATTTTAGTCTTTTGTCGTCCATCGCGGAAAGTTTGCCATGAAATACCTATACTCATACAATGGTACGCTTCTGAGTAGAATCCGCGGAAATAACACGGCGTGCGTGATTTCCAAGGTGATACTTCCTCGTTCCTCTCAGCTGTGTCCAAGATTTTCATAGTTTCCGGAGTATAATCCTTCTGGCCTAGCTACAATAACTACCAGCCGCAGCTGTATTGTGTTTCCGTGTCCTGGTGTCCAGACTGTCTGTCTTGGCACTTCGTGTGTCAAGCAACACCAGCACACCTGTGCGGGCTTTTCTCCACCCAGGGCTTGAGTCCTGCCTGCCGTTTCATCTCCACTGGCGTTCCAACGTCTACCAGTATGGACAATCATTCATTATGCGGTTTTGATAATAAAGACACTCCGTCACCTTTTATGCAAAAGGATTAACAGTTATTTACAAGGCGTACATGACAGTTTCAGTCTTCTTTAAATATTTATATACACGATGTAAAGCCTATCAAATGATACCTAATTGTGGTTGTAGATCATGAAAAAGTATGTAGGTGAGTGCTTGTAAGGTGCGAAATGAGAGCCACCTTACAATTGAAGACACGCCGACAACAGCGAACTACCCTTCATGTTTGATATCTCCCCGACCGTGATATCATCTTTCAGCTTATAAGTGGTCTTGTCTCGGTGCCAGGACCGTGGCCAGTGGTTTGAGGAGCATTATAGTGAACTCAAGCTAATCCCTGGTCGAGCAGATTCGCCTGATGCAAATGCTATGCAACCCATCTGGGTCGCTATCGGATGCCATCACCGCTTACGACGACCAGCGGCCCGTTATTTACGTGAATTACATGACCTGTGCGTCGATGTCTAATTACACATGCCTCCACAAACCCACCAACCAACTGTCGGATACGTGATACGCGAAATCAGTGATGTATTTCGTTCCAAAGAGGAATAAGAAAGCTATTAAGCAGGTGGTCATAATGTTTTGGCTGATAAGTATTGAAACTTCCTGGCAGATTAAAACTGTGTGCCGGACCGAGACTCTAACTCGGGACCTTTGCCTTTCGCGGGCTAGTGCTCTACCAACTAAGCTACCCAAGCACGACTCACGCCCCGTCCTCACAGCTTTACTTCTGGCAGTATCTCGTCTCCTACCTTCCAAACTTTACAGAAGCTCTCCTGCGAATCTAGCAGAACCGGCAGAAGTAAAGCTGTGAGGACGGAGCGTGAGTCGTGCTTGGGTAGCTCAGTTGGTAGAGCACTTGCCCGCGAAAGGCAAAGGTCACGAGTTCGAGTCTCGGTCCGGCACACAGTTTTAATCTGCCAGGAAGTTTCATATTAGCGCACACTCCGGTGCAGAGTGAAAATCTCATTCTGATAAGTATTGTTCCGTGCCAATGGGCAGCAGTCTGTCTCCCAGCTTAGCGTCTTTCTTAAATCTAAAGCTTAATAAAATGGAATACACAATAAAATGGAATGCTTAATAAAATGGACCACCACGCTTTGCTTTATACTATTACAGTAAAAGTATTTACATGATATACAAGTTCAGATCTTTCTGCTTCGATCGCTATCAGGCAGCATGTTCAAAAATGGTTCAAATGGCTCTGAGCACTATGGGACTGAACTGCTGAGGTCATTAGTCCCCTAGAACTTAGAACTAGTTAAACCTAACTAACCTAAGGACATCACAAACATCCATGCCCGAGACAGGATTCGAACCTGCGACCGTAGCGGTCTTGCGGTTCCAGACTGCAGCGCTTTTAACCGCACGGCCACATCGGCCGGCAGCAGCATGTGTTATAGTCAATAATTTCATATATATAATTAATAACGTGCTTCAGCACAGCGTAGTATTAAAAACACAATTAACAACGATAATGCATCGATCACTGATGATGGGAGTATCGTGTTGGATTCACTGATTGTGTTCATCTGGAGAAAACGATGTTCTACCCTAATACGCATTAGGCCTATGTTATAACGTAATACTGGAATAATTCTGAGCGTGTAGCATTCACGACCGATAGCTAGACTGCAATGGTACGGTCTGATACGTCTGTCGAGATAATGAGTAGCAGTTATTAGAAGCGTAATGACTGCTTGGTGATTTTGGTGTACTCAGATTGGTTTTATCTAATATTTGGATACTCCTTCACTCTTTTCCACCGCTGTTCCTTTAACGAGCTTGAAATTGCTCGTTCTGTACCTGCGCTGACCGCTCCTTTGTACGATGGACGTTCAGAAAGTAATGCAACATACTTTTTTTATTCAGGATTCCAATAAATCTTACTATTCTCTACTCTTCTGGAAGAAAAATCATAATTTTTGACATAATCTCCATTCAATGCGACGGCCTTAACCACGTTACTAACAAGGGAACCTCCCCATCGCACCCCCCTCAGATTTAGTTATAAGTTGGCACAGTGGATAGACCTTGAAAAACTGAACACAGATCAATCGAGAAAACAGGAAGACGTTGTGTGGAACTATGAAAAAAATTAGTAAAATATACAAACTGAGTAGTCCATGCGAAGATAGGTAACATCAGGGACACTGGGAGGCAAGCTGCTCCGTGGTCCCGTGGTTAGCGAGAGCAGTTACGGAACGAGAGGTCCTAGGTTTAAGTCTTCCTTCGAATGAAAATTTTAATTTTTTACTTTCAGTTTATGTGACAAACTCTTACGTTTTCATCACTATTTTGGGAGTGATTATCACATCTACAAGAAAACCAAAATCGGGCAAGGTAGAAGAATCTTTTTACCCATTCGCTAAGTGTACAAGTTAGGTGGGTCGACAACATATTCCTGTCATGTGAAGCCCATGCCGTCACCAGTGTAGTGTAGCATGTATCAGACGTGTTTTCCTGTGGAGGAATTGGTTGACCTATCACCTTGTGATCAAATGTTTTCGGTTCCCATTGGAGAGGCACGTCCTTTCGTCTACTAATCGCACGGTTTTGCGGTGCGCTCGCAAAACACAGACACTAAACTTATTGCAGTGAACAGAAACGCCAATGAACGAACGGACAGATCATAACTTTGTGAAAATAAAGCAAGTAAAGTTTTCAGTCGAGGGAAGACTTGAATCAAGGACCTCTAGTTCTGCAGCTACTCACGCTAACCATGGGACCACGGCGCTGCTGAGCTCGCACTCTCCTTGTTGTTGCCTATCTTGCGTATGGACTACTCAGTTTGTATATTTTACTAATTTTTTTCACGGTTCCACATAACTTCTTCCTGTTTTCTCTGTTGATCTGTGTTCAGTTTTTCAAGGCCTATCCACTGTGCCAACTTATAACTAAATCTGAGGGGGGTGCGATGGGGAGGTTCCCTTGTAAGTGGTACAGCTCTACTGGTACCTCATGGTACTTTACTGGTCGACGTCGGAGCCATCTTGCTGTAACAATAACCTCCCGGTCATCCATCTATTGCTTCCCGTGGAGTGCATCCTTCATTTTACCAAACAGATGGAAGGTACGAAATCCAGGATGTAGGGTGGATGAGGAAGAACACGCCATTGAAGTTTCTTGAGCACCTCTCATGTGCGCAGAGTTGTGTGATTTCTTGCGTGTTGCCATGGAGAAAGAGGAGCTATTTTTCATCCGTCGACCTCCACGAATGAGTGTCCGAGATTTCCAACACTGAAGGAGTCAGCTACGTGCGACCGGCCAGCACTCGGGAAATCAGACAGATTTTGGCGACCTCACCCAAGGACTCATCGTGCTTTGTTCACTGCAAGGTCTCCGTAGACATTCTGCAAGCGCCGATGAATATCTGCGCTGCTCTCACATTCCGCCAAAAGGAACTCAATGCCAGTGCTCTGCTAGGAACACAGCTCAGCTACAAACCTCACTTTGAAGGATACGTGTATCGCCGACACCTATCGGTGTCTCATAGCGGAATGGGGTCTGAAGTGGAAATATTCCACGATGACCAATAACAAATTCCGCTTATTTCTATCGAAATCGACAGAGGAAAAGAGTGTTGTGGTTCAAATGGCTCTGAGCACTATGGGAATCAACTTCTGAGGTCGTTAGTCCCCTAGAACTTAGAACTAGTTAAACCTAACTAACCTAAGGACATCACAAACATCCATGCCCGAGGCAGGATTCGAACCTGCGACCGTAGCGCTCTTGCGGTTCCAGACTGCAGCGCCTTTAACCGCACGGCCACTTCGGCCGGCTAAAAGAGTGTTGTATTACTTGGTTAATGCCTCTACTATGAATGCGCTAATCACCATTGCACTAGGGATTCCTCGGTGACGTAGAAGCTGCTGGCCAGATCGTTTCCACAGCGGCCGTACAACAATTTCGTGCTCTCAAGATTTTAAGATCTTAACCTCGCTGGCTGGGCCTCAAAAATGGTTCAAATGGCTCTGAGCACTATGGGACTCAACTGCTGTGGTCATCAGTCCCCTAGAACTTAGAACTACTTAAACCTAACTAACCTAAGGACATCACACACATCCATGCCCGAGGCAGGATTCGAACCTGCGACCGTAGCAGTCGCACGGTTCCGGACTGCGCGCCTAGAACCGCGAGACCACCGCGGCCGGCGGCTGGGCCTCCTCCAGGGTACGCGTTATGTTACAGATTAGGTCTCAGTTATTACACTCTATTGTTGATGTGGTGTCACCGCCAGACACCACACTTGCTAGGTGGCAGCCTTTAAATCGGCCGCGGTCCGTTAGTATACGTCGGACCCGCGTGTCGTCACTATCAGTGATTGCAGAACGAGCACCGCCACACGGCAGGTCTAGTCTAGAGAGACTCCCTAGCACTCGTCGCAATTGTACAGCCGACTTTGCTACAGATGGTTCACCGTCTACATAGGTTCTCATTTGCAGAGACGACAGTTTAGCATAGCCTTCAGCTACGTCATTTGCTACGACCTAGCAAGGCGCCATATTCAGTTCATCATTAATTGATTAAAGTTAAGTATCAAACTAATTATGTCCGCTTTCTGAATTCTCATTCCTTGTGATGTTCCAGACCTCACGTCAGTATAGTTCTTCCTCTTCACGCCAGCCTGCGTGAGCTAAAATGCGTGCATTTCGGCCTCGAATCATAACACGGTGTTGGCTCTTCTGCCAACACAAAAGTTGATACTGGATTCTCCTTGTAAATCCCTTCTGTAGGGCATTGAGAGATGCCGATGGTTTCTTGCACATTGCAGCTACGTTCTCAGTCTAATTCAGATTTTCGCCTATTAATTATTCCTGGACTCTGTGCTGAGAGAGAGTTGATATTTGTCCCATTTAGGGTCAAAGGGTAGGGATTACTGATATATTGGTCTAATGATTCTTGAATGACCACTGACCTTTGTGGCCGAGTGGTTCTAGGCGCTTCAGTCTAGAACCGCGCTACCGCTACGGTCGCAGGTTCGAATCCTGCCTTGGGCATGAATGTGTGTGATGTCCTTAGGTTGGTTAGGTTTAAGTAGTTCTAAGTTCTAGGGGCTGATGATCTCAGATGTTAAGTCCCATAGTGCTCAGAGCCATTTCAACCATTTTTTGAGTTTTACTGGGCTGAGCTTTAATCGCAAATCCTATGGCCATTTTGATAGTGCAAACAGGTCGGTACTGAGATTGTCGATAGCTGACTTCAGGATTATTGGTTTTGCACTTTGATACAATTGGGGGTCATCAAGGTAGCTGTGGTATTTGGAGTAGGACGGAACTGATGATGCGTCATTTATGTACAATGAAAAAGTACAGGACGTAATATCAATTCTTTCATGGCGCATGATGGTACTTGCATCCATGGTGGCTTTATTGTGCCAGACCAAAGGCAACGCTGGCGAGACTTCCGATGTGAGCAAAATCACTGCGCTGCATTTGTAGAATATTTTATTGTGCTATGCTGTTAATAAACGTTTTTCAAATCACAGTGTTCTGGTCTTTCGTTTAGCCTACCGAATATGTTGGCCAGTTATGTTGGTCAGTACAGCGTATATGTGGTTCGTACTAGCCTCTTCAGCATCAGCTTAGTCCTGAAGATGGCTAAATGAAATTGTTAGCAGCATAATAAATAAGATCATGAGCAGGGCTGCTGGCGTTTCATTTTCTTACAGTGGTGAGCGAGCGTGGTCCTCAAGACCTTTAGTCAAAAGGATGGCTATACAAAATCTTGAATATGTAGAAAGTGCACGGTGCTGTAGAAACTTTATTTTACATTTGCACCAGTATCTTCCTGATATCAAACAACTTCAAATTCCATCCTCCACAATTCTATCGCTCTATCTATCTATCGCTTGCGCCTTGGTCCCGCATTGTGCACGGGGTTGGCATGGTTAAATCGGATTTGGCATGTTAATGGAAGTGGTGGCCGGATGCCCTTCCTGCCGTCACCGCATACCCCCCAGCCCCCCCCCCCCGGTACAGAATCAGAGTACCCCATCTGTCTGCGTCTAGTGTAAACCATGGAAGAGTGTGGATGTATGTCAAATGTCTGTGAGTCGCGTAACTGAGGCGGGACGTGGGAACCAGCCCAGTATTCACGTAGAGGGATGTGGAAAACCGCCTAAAAACCACATCCCGGCGGGCTGGCACACTGGCCCTCGTGGTTAATTCGGCGAGCGGATTCGATCTGGGGCTGGCGCTCCTACCCAAGTCCAGGAAGCAGCGCATTAACGCTCTCGGCTAACCTGGTGGGTCATCCTCTACAATCTCCCAAATTTATAAACTGTTATTCAGTTACACCGTTGGAAAGCCGGTTACATCATAGGAGGTAAACGTTATGCTAAGCAATCGTAAACGGACGGAAAAGTCTGCTATATTACGATGTACGTTAGTTCAGTTTGTGCGTGCACCATGAAACAAGAACACCGTCAGGAAAACGAGAAGCGCAATTCTGCAGCAGAGGGCTTATAAATCCGACAGGCTACGGCACCGTCTGACAGCGACCGTTGCTTTCAACGCCGCATTCGCTGCCCTCGTCGGATCCCTGGAAGCGATGGATGTATACATACGGGAAGTCAGAGCGGATATGGTACAACATTTCAAAAATCTCTCGTAATTAAAACTTCAGTGTCCTCAATTCTTCAAGCCTGGACCCGATAACCGTGCGATATCCGGTGACACGGCGGGGACCAAGCGGCATATCGCGTTTCCGTGCGCGCCGCACGCCGTTTGGCGCTCACCCCGTGACAGGCGCAGCCGGTTCTGCCCTCCCCCCCCCCCCCCTCCCCCACAGCCGCCAATTTGGCTGTGTTCCGCCGGAAGTGACGTGCGACGTGGCTCGCCAATCACGGACGCGCGACGGCCCGTCGTCGTACCGGGCCGTGCCACTCGCGGCGCTGCGCGCACCGCTGCGGCGGCCGTGTCTGGCGGAACGCTGCGCGGATACCGCCAGGGGCCAGGCTGAGCGCTGGCTCGCCTGCATAGGCGTCGGGCATTGTCCGTCGTGTATCAACGTCCAGCTTATAGGGCCCATTTATTACTGATTTTGATTTCTCTTTGCTATTGGGAAATACATAACAAAATAAAATATAAAGTAATGCACGCATTTCCGTATACCTTTTCATATTCACTTGCGCTCTCTGTGATCAATCCTTCACCAATTTGTTCTCCCCACTGACTCTATTATCCAGCAAATACTATACATCAGTTACATTCACCAACAATAATTGTACAATGCCTTGTTATTTCAACATGTGAATAAAATGCTCTCAGTTAATTTGCTGAATAAAATCCCAAGCTCTCGATTACTGCTTCCACCATCGTGAAACTGGTGCAACTCCGACATTTACGCCCTGAAGACGGCCATCTTATTGGCTAGATCGAGGCAAGAATACGCTATATGGGTTCAGATTATCACAAATTAATTTACTACTGGGCATCCGCTGCTCCTTAAAGGTTTGATCTTAGGAAGAATTCCACTAGCAGTTGGTAAAATTGTTGCGTATTAAAACATAACAGGGTCTGCGGCCTAATCCATTTCATCAGGTGCAACTTGCATGATAAAAAGAAAAGTACAGTGTCTCCACATTTTTTAGATAGTAAATATTAATGAAATTATGTCTAAAGTATGCTCACAACGTTAGAAAATCATAGCTGTACCCTTCGCGCCTAGTCAAAATTTACTATTGTCGGCCGTTGTGGCAAAGCGATTCTAGGCGCTTCAGTCTGGAGCCGCGCTGCTGCTATGCTAGCAGGTTCTAAGCCTGCCTCGGGCATGGATGTGTGTGATGTCCTTAGGTTAGTTAGATTTAAGTATTTCTAAGACTAGGGGCTGGTGACCTCCGATGTTAAGTCCCATAGTGCTCAGAGCCATTTAAACCATTTTTACTATTCAGTGAATATTTTCGATACTTTGACGAGCGAAAGGAAACGAAGATATGCTCCATTCATTTATAAAAAATTGCTGGCAAGTGAAACTTGCGGTTACAGAGCCTGTTTTAAAATTTGCCTGCATCTAAAAGCAAAAAAAAAAAAAATTAACAAATAAATAAATAAATGAATAAATAAATAAATTGTGAGTGGTCGGTCAATGTTTTTAAAAGGAGCCAGAATGGCGAAAAAGATTGTCCCTGCTTACATGATTATTCCCGGCACTATGCAAATTACTGTGAAACGTATCAGGTGGCAGTGTCATACTGGTGTGATGGTGAGGAGACCCTAAGTTGGGCAAAGTAAAAGCGACCAACACGGAAGACGAAGAGAGACAAGCTGGTTAGCCGAATGGAAGTTTTCCAGCACCCCAGTGCTCATAGTCATCATTAAATGACATCACACTGTCCACATCGAGAACTTTCGTTCTGCCAGCCAATTAGTCTCTCTTTGTCGTTCACCCGGGCCACTTTTACCTTGCACAACACCCACTCGCCTTGCAGTCACACCGGTGGAACACTGTCACCTGATATATTTGCATAGTGCTCCGATTAACCATGTCAACAGTGACAATTTTTATAGTCAGTTCAGTACCTTTTAAAGACTTTTAGTATCCTCTTACTGCACAGTATTATTCTTGTTTTTCTTTTTAGATGCAGACAAATTTTAAAACATTGTTCCATAACTGCAAATTTCACCTGCTAGCAATTTGTCCTAAATGTTGGAGTACATCTTTGTTACTTTTCGCTCTTCACAGTATTGACAATATTCTCTCAATAGTGAAATTTGACTAGGATCGATGGTAGGCCTATGATCTTTTAATATTGTCAGTATATTTTACACATTGATTTATTAATTTTAATGTCCACAATATGTGGTGACACTGTAATTTGCTTTTCACCTGATGATGCGGCTTTAGGCAGCGAGACCAATTTTAACAACTGTTAGGCGAATTCTTCCTAACATCGTGCCTCACAGATTACATTAATGTTCACTGTTCAGAGTCGCTTGCGGGGAACTAAGTGAAGTCTGTGATCATCGAGCGCTGCTTCCACGCACTAGTAAGCGCCTTGCCTTCTATATATTGCAGTTTTCATCGTGTACTCTAGTTCCCACTATTTCTTCTACCACAGAGTCCCAATAGTTTGAAACGTGAGCCACAATGCTACTGTGTTCTGGTACTCTCAGACCGAGACTGTTAAGTGTTGCATCTCAATTTAATTTTTCTGCGTGGCCAGAAGACTGGTCTGATTTCTTACCTGTATAGAAGTCTACCTGTCTCATTCGTTGTTGCAATGCACTGCTATGTTTCTCAAAAGACAAAAACAAAAGAGTGGAATAAAAGGACTTCTCCCATAGCTGCTGGCAAACATTCCGATGATGGTAGAGTAGTAATTCAATTCAGCCATAAATACAACGTAATGATGTTCACCAGCATTCCATATTTTCCAATCAAGGCAGCCTAGGCATAGGAAGAATATTTTCTGCCCTACTACTCTCTGAGTAGTGGTATGGAATGACACGAAGTTGCAGCGAACCCAAATTATTCGATCTAGAACAGAGTGGTAGCAGTTTGAATTGTCACATTTCCTCCTGCCCCTCCTCTCTGATTTCTCGCTTCCCTCCACCATTCTCCCATAGGCTAGTTGGCCCATGTAAAAAATCGGCAGGTACTTAAAAACAGCACGTTTGTCCCATGTATAAAATGGCGAAACATCAATTTTTTTATAGAAATATATATGTTTTCCCCACTCCTATGTCTCAACTAAGACTCCAGTCTAAGACGCAGGGAAATTCAAAACATCCAAGATGGCGAATCAATATGATGGACCTGAGGATGCGAATGTGGCCAGAATGGTTGTCAGATTTCCACAGTCCAGTGTCATCACCATCTACGATATAGGAGAAAGTGGCAGGCCTGTGAACACTGGTGCAGCCCACATGGATGTCAGATTTCCACTCGCCCTATGGTGTCAGGAAAAACTAGTAAAAGCCAACCTCGGGGAAGATCAGTTTGGATTCCGTAGAAACACTGGAACATGTGAGGCAATACTTACCTTACGACTTATCTTAGAAGAAAGATTAAGGAAAGGCAAACCTACGTTTCTAGCATTTGTAGACTTAGAGAAAGCTTTTGACAATGTTGACTGGAATACTCTCTTTCAAATTCTAAAGGTGGCAGGGGTAAAATACAGGGAGCGAAAGGCTATTTACAATTTGTACAGAAACCAGATGGCAGTTATAAGAGTCGAGGGACATGAAAGGGAAGCAGTGGTTGGGAAGGGAGTAAGACAGGGTTGTAGCCTCTCCCCGATGTTGTTCAATCTGTATATTGAGCAAGCAGTAAAGGAAACAAAAGAAAAATTCGGAGTAGGTATTAAAATTCATGGAGAAGAAATAAAAACTTTGAGGTTCGCCGATGACATTGTAATTCTGTCAGAGACAGCAAAGGACTTGGAAGAGCAGTTGAATGGAATGGACAGTGTCTTGAAAGGAGGATATAAGATGAACATCAACAAAAGCAAATGTAGTCTAATTAAGTCAGGTGATGCTGAGGGAATTAGATTAGGAAATGAGGCACTTAAAGTAATAAAGGAGTTTTGCTATTTGGGGAGCAAAATAACTGATGATGGTCGAAGTAGAGAGGATATAAAATGTAGGCTGGCAATGGCAAGGAAAGCGTTTCTGAAGAAGAGAAATTTGTTAACATCCAGTATTGATTTAAGTGTCAGGAAGTCATTTCTGAAAGTATTTGTATGGAGTGTAGCCATGTATGGAAGTGAAACATGGACGATAAATAGTTTGAAAAAGAAGAGAATAGAAGCTTTCGAAATGTGGGGCTACAGAAGAATGCTGAAGATTAGCTGGGTAGATCACATAACTAATGAGGAGGTATTGAATAGGATTGGGGAGAAGAGAAGTTTGTGGCACAACTTGACCAGAAGAAGGGATCGGTTGGTAGGCCATGTTCTGAGGCATCAAGGGATCACCAATATAGTATTGGAGGGCAGTGTGGAGGGTAAAAATCGTAGAGGGAGACCAAGAGATGAATACACTAAGCAGATTCAGAAGGATGTAGGCTGCAGTAGGTACTGGGAGATGAAAAAGCTTGCACAGGATAGAGTAGGATGGAGAGCTGCATCAAATCAGTCTCAGGACTGAAGACCACAACAACAACAACAACAACTATGGTGTCAGAATCCAATATGGGTTCAGTCTGCATGGTTGCCAACTTGAATGTGCTAAATTTAAAATGGCAGGAAATTAAAAAAGATAATTGGTATCCCTGTGACATTACAGTTCATTTGCCTTAAGTTTAAATAGTTTCTAGTCCAGCTGTGCAATGTTTAAACGATTTCCCCCACTCCTCTGATGTCACTGAGTGACACCCTGACTTTGCAGCTGAATTGTCCCCCACGTCACTGCGGCTTACTTTTGTTAGTACCACCACCAATAGGATAGTACAGGAACAAATTTGTCCTTATTTTTTTATTAAAACGCGGTCTTGTCTCTTTCATGGTCTTCAGACAAGATGAGGGCAAAATTTATGACTGGTAAGGTCCTCACGTCGGGAAGAGCCGCAGGCTGCTGCCGAACGCACTGGGTCGTTGTTGCTGCCACCGCCGCTGCTGCTGCAGGTAGTGATGTGCATTCACTGGCACTTTGGCTCTCACTGATCATACTCCATTGCCACTGCCTGCTCACACATGGTGCTGTATGTTTTCACATGGCTCCTGCTACTCCACCCACATCAACTTCCTCTCCCAACCTGGTGCATGGACAGAGCAGTTGCTGATTAGTTGCAGTCGCTGCTCTTCTGATAGACCATAGTGACTGCAACAGTTTTGAGGGCGTGGTCATTATTTCTGATAGGTTCAAGCTTGCCTGTTTTTCATAGCGAACGTGGTTCAAATGGCTCTAAGCTCTATGGGACTCAACATCTGAGGTCATTAGTCCCCTAGACTTAGAACTACTTAAACCTAACTACGCTAAGGACATCACACACATCCATGCCCGAGTCAGGATTCGAACCTGCGACCATTGAAGCAGCGCGGTTCAAGAACTGAAGCACCTAGAATCGCTCGGCCACAGCGCCTGGCCTCAGCGAAGACAATCATACTTTATCCCAGACATGCTCAAACCTGCTTGAGTTGCTATTCATAGATGACCTACTTTTCCACAATACGAAAATATACGTAGTTTTGCTGGCCGCGGTGGCTGTGCGGTTCTGGCGCTGCAGTCCGGAACCGCGGGACTGCTACGGTCGCAGGTTCGAATCCTGCCTCGGGCATGGGTGTGTGTGATGTCCTTAGGTTAGTTAGGTTTAAGTAGTTCTAAGTCCTAGGGGACGTATGACCTAAGACGTTGAGTCCCATAGTGCTCAGAGCCAATTTTTTATACGTAGTTGGTGTAAACATGTTTTCCCCATACAAGAAGAAACTACTTACACATGCCATTTTTGTAGCAGATTGTGTAAACCTTTCAGGCGCTTATAGGTAAGAGAAGGTCGTTTCTCCCCTTCTGTTTTGAACTTCTGCGAACATGTCACACCATGTCAGCTACCTCTAGGAACCCACGTACAGGACATACAGAAGTTGTTCACTCAGCAAGAAACGCACTCAGAGAAGAAGTAACCTATAGAGCTACTTATAGCATACTGATGAAAATTAATTCATCAGGAGTTTGGGGACATACTCTCACACTTTGGGGGTTTATAGTTTGAAAGCACTCCACACATGTGCGTTATGGAAAAATCTAGGTGCAATTGCTTCAAGACAACTGATCATATAATATTAAATGAGAGTTTCAGGCATTCTGGTGTGGTAATCAAAGAATACATTGTGTCAGAACTGGTAGATCTAAATCAATGTATAAAAAATTAGGAAATGATAATCATACATGAGTAGTCTTCCACCATCAAATACCTAAAAGTGAATAAAGGCATGTGGTTGATGTGGCACAGTTGTCATAATGATAGCTATATATGCATTCCATAGACTGAAACACTAGGTTACACAATCTTCTGTCCTATCAAAGATTCACATAGTAGATACCTACAGCTATCTGTACCACACTGGCCACACGTATTTTTATGAAGTTAACGACTCTGATTTGTGGAAACAACGTATATCTTATCAATAATTAACCATTTGAGTGAGCAATAAATGACCAAAAAGTGAACATTGCCACTATGAAGGTCTGAGCTGCACCAAAACAATTGGCATAGTGTATGTGTTGTCAACGTGCTTCAGTACACACTTACCAAACAGCATTATTACCACAGACCTGCTACATATGGTATCAGTGAGCATGATACTCATGTGTAGAATGCGAAGATGCATAATCTATCTGTGTTTGACTGAGGGCAGGTTGGGAAGTCCCAGAGGCTGCATCACCTGGCGAGGAATTACTGCTAGTCAGACACATGCGTGCTGCATGTAGTATCAGTGAAAATGCTACCCATGTGTAGAATGGAGACTATACAGAATATGAGTTTCACCAAGGGCAGATAATAATCGCCTGGAGACTTGGCCCAGGCATTTCTGAAACTGTAAAAGAGAACTGTGGTAAGTGTCTTCAATACATACAGAAACCAAGGCGAAACCATGTCTATATATCATGGAGTTGGGTGTTGAAACACGTATGTAACGCAGCAGCGATGGCGAGGCATTGTAGCATCTGTGACCAGAGAGTATGCGCTTGACCGCGCGAGTGTTGCGAGCGGTTCTCAGTCAGTAGTAGTCTTTGCGAGTTAGTTGTCGCTATGCAGAGTAGCAGTCAGTCTGTCGTTGCGAGTCTGTCAGTTCAGTCGTTGCGAGTCTGTAGCTCTGTCTAGTTGAGAGGAGTACTCAGTCTGTAGTCGTCATGCAGAGCGGTCGGTCAGTAGTAGCAGCCCAGTGCGGTTGTGTGATGTAGGCGGTCGGCAACAATGGTCAAGATGAGGAATAAGGTATACTGTTAATTAATATAATCATTAGATAATGAAAAATTTTATTTATTGTAATTATTCTCCAACAAGTCTCCCAATAATAATTTTTTATTTCAAAAGCATTTTCTCAAAAGTTTAATTTTTCTGAACGAAAGATCTCGTTGCACTTCCCATTTCATTCCACTTCTTTTTGAAGAAAAATTTCACCAGAATTACAAAAAAAAAAAGGAGAGTATTATTATTTGCAATGCAGTTCCTCCAAGTGGTGCGCAACAACAAGAGCAGATATGTGACATCCATTTATTCTGAGGTAAGACTTTAATTCTGATTGTTTTTACACAGGGCCAAAGACCGATATTTCGGTTTAATTGAATTTTTTTTGTCACTGAATGGACTTTAATTTTTTGAAGGATTTATAATTGAGTCAGATTGCGAATTTCACATTTGTTGCTATTGTCAGTACATTTGATTGTAGGCAGGTTACGCATAGAGCCATGTCCATCAGCATTTCTAATTAGTATCGTTATTTTCTTTTAAAATTTTTGTGGGGAGGTTACACTTGGCTCCCATTTCTATTAAGTATTGCTATATTTTCTTATAAAAAAAATTGCGGTGGGGAGGTTACACTTGGCGACCCTGCCAGGATCGTATTTCGTTGAGAGTCTTTTGAGCGACAGTCAGATATCTGCTCTTATTTGCTTAGATAATTAGGATTTGGCGCAACGCTTTTAACAATATTGTGACTTTCTTTCTACAGGTCAACGGCAATTTGCTGCTTTGTTGTATTTGTGTGTTGCTTTTGCATTGTGCTTATTTGTTTTGTGAAAAATTTTGACTATTGTAAAAATGCCACGAAAGACTGTGAATAGTGTATCGCGAAGTATTGTGAATGAAATTACCGACTTAAACAACGTGACCGATAGTAATTGTGATACGCAACGTAATGATGACAATCCTGCGTTCACTAACAATCAGTGCATTCCAACCACTAATGATGACTTTCACCTTAATGATGAACAAACGAACTCAATTGTCTCGTCTGTTAACTTGACGACAATTGATGACGCAGAATGCTCTATGGTAATGAGCGCTGCAGAGCTTAACACACCCGATTTGGAAAATTCAAGTAACGTACAGGCAAATTTGTCTAAAGAAAGTGATCAGGATACACAAAGTACGACGGATTTATTTAATTCCGGAACAGTGTCTGACAATGTACATCCGACTGATAAACGTTTTTGTAAATTACAGAATGACCAAATGGTCACACAAAACGCGACAATTGTAGATACACCATCAAACAGTCGTGAGAATAAATTAGGTAATGTTACTTTGGAACAATTTATGACAATAATGCTACAGTCTAAGAACAAAAATGACGAGAATTTCAAACAACTTAGGGAAGATAACAAACAACAGAATGAAAACCTCAAGCAACTCAATGAACAGGTCAAACAACTTAGGGAAGATAACAAACACTTAAATGAAAAACTTGACAATAATGACGAAAATTTCAAACAACTTAGTGAACAAATTACAGCCGTTGCCGCGCAGTGCCATGACACTAAGGAACAGTTGCGCTTGGAAATTGAGGCTTGTTCTCAAAAAAATAGCGAAGAAATTAAGACTGTTGCGCAAGAATTAAGGGAAATGCAGACAGCCGCAACAGAAACACTCAGAGACGAAATTAGCGGAGTCGCCAAACAGTGCTCTGAAAAAGCTACACAATTACGGGACGAGTTTAGAGCAATGACGGTAGAACTTTCGCGCACTATGGACGCAAAGATAGACACGAAATTCGAACAGCAGAACACTCAGATTAACGAGCGCTTTAATCAGCACATACAGAACAGTGATACGCGTTTCCGCAGATTTATTCAGGATCAAAACAAAGTAAAACGACAAGTCATGGAAACAATCACTGCACAAAGACAAGAGGACAAACGTAAAATATTCGCGAAAGCGAAGACGTATGTAGACAATAATATTACCACAGTGTCCGACAAAATTAATACCATAGAACAATTGAACGCGGAATTACGGGATGAAATTTCTGACCTTAAATCAAAAACAGATACACACACAGTAAATATTCAAACAGTGACAGATAGATTCGAACAGTTAGATCTAACACAGGATTGTGATGTTATCAAAGCTGATGTTAAAAAACTGAGCGAAACTACGCGCAAGTTGCAAAAACAGATTAATGCGTCTGATTCTAAAACCGATGATCAGGTTAAGATATTGACTGAAAAATGTGATGAATTGGCCAGTCGTATTGATGTTATCGAAAATGCTAATGACAATAAATCAGACGATACTGCACCGGTTTCATTTATCCAAACGCCTGAATTTCAAAATTTACAGCAGACTATTAATGAGATCGATTCATCTAACAACACGTTACGTAGGAAATTATCAAATTTACAACAAGAAGTAACAGAAATGAAAAACACTTCTGTTAATAATACACAACAGACGCCACTTTATGAACATGTGTCAGACTCACGCAGCGCGTATAATTTGGGTAATCTGCAGAGAGTACGGGACTTAGATTCCGAACAACCACAGTTCAATAGATACTCTTACGATCCTGAACCTGTTCCATCATGCAGAGATGATAACTTCGACTACAAACATTTTCTGTCAGTGAGAAAGTTTAAGGTTTTCAAAAACGATAGAACGCAGATTCACCCACTGGATTGGATTCAACAGTTTAGTTTTGCTCTTCCACCGACTTGGCCTGTAACACATAAACTTGAATTTATTTGCAGTTTTTTGGAAGGCGAACCGGCAACTCGTATGAGACCGATCGCGAGACAGTGTTACTCGGTAGAGGAATTTCAGAATGCTTTTCTGTCAGCGTACTGGTCGAAGACGACACAGCGCGGAATTAAAGACCAACTAATTAGTTTGCCAAACTATGAAAACTCAAATTTTCCCAGTGTAACGCAATTTTTTGAGCATATGGTACAACAAAACCAGTACCTAAGTGAACCGTACAGTGAATCCGCACTTATACAACTATGCATCTCTAAATTACCACGGTCATTACGAGTGTCACTTCTAACGGGCCAGCAAAAAGAAAACATTTCAGCATTCAGAGATCTTTTACAGCTCTTGGAAGTACAGCAATCTGATTATTCTTTTGTAAACAAAAACTTTTTGAGTAACAACCAAGGTCAGCAACAGTACTACAATTATGATCAGGGACGTAATTCCAGTCGGAAAGATAACAGACGTTTTAGGAACGACAATTACCAAAACTTTAATAACAGGCAAAATTCGAATTATCAATACCGTCAAAATTTTCAGCAACAGGAACAACACTTTAGTAACAATAGAGGTGTTTCACAACAACAACATCAAAACCAGCCGGTTAACATACCTAACCAACAATGGAATACACAAGGTCAACCAGGCTTTAATGTTTCGCCGCGTGGACGTATAGCCCCTGGTACAACAAATAGTAACGTACGTCAGCAAGGAAACAACTACGTACAAAGAAGACAGTATTTCAATTCCTATCGTAATGCACCGTATAGGAATGACTATTACGACAGACGTAAAAATAATGAAGACAATTTTCAGCGAACGTCTAACAACAGTCGGTCATACCAACAGCAAAATCATACGCAAGAACATATTCTCATAAATGAACCCGACAGTAGGTACCATCCAGAGCGTAACACGCCTGGAAGAAGTAATAGGACAGTTCAAATAGTCGAAATGCCACAGAATCCTCCTAATAATAATAACACGTCAGATAGAATCTGACTAGATAATGTACAGGACGCATCTTGCAATAATACAAGCACTACCTTAGACACGCAAAATGTTGTTCACGAAAATGTAGTTACTTTTGACGACATCAGAGACACTCTTTTACAGGAAAGACCAGTTATTCAGAAAACCATTTCACATCCTGTTATCGAAATTAAAATTGGTTCATCAAAATTCTCAGCAGTAATTGATTCCGGCTCACCTATATCAGTAATAAATGAGGAGACTTTTAATGAGTGCAACAAAGAGAATACTTATCCGACGTTACCTTTAGGCAAAACAAAAGTGAAAGGAGCAGTATCGAGTAAAGGAGTAGACGTTAAATTACAGACGCATTTATCATTTTGTATTGGAGGTCATACTTTCCACTCTAATTTTTGGATTGTTCCTTTATTGACAACAGACATTATTTTAGGCACGAATTTTCTGGTACAACACGACGCAGTTATCGATTTTCAGAATTCTTATTTAATGTTAAAGGATGAAAACGTACAACTTGCTTTAGAATTTCAGCACTCACTATCTGCGGAAGAGCAAACAATTAACCGCACAGAGGTCATTTCCGCAACACGTGACATAGACTGTAATCCCACATTGTTCACGGATACGTACGTACATAACTATAATACTCCAGACGAAGCTGACTACGACGTTATGCAGTTAATTTCTGATAAGGTTAAAGAGAGCAGTGCAACTACAGACGACGAACGAACGCAATTACACAAAATTCTTTTACAGCAAGCTCCAGTTTTTGACAACATTCCTGGTACTATGTCCGGCTTTATGTATGAATTTCAAGTCAAACCGCACGACACATTTAAAGCAAAGCATTATCCCATTCCATATATTCACAGAGAACAAGTTAAAAAAGAATTGCAGGATATGCTCGACCAAGGAATTATAGAACCAGCAGTTAGTCCGTACATAAACCCACTACATATTGTTAAGAAAAAAGATGGCTCACTTCGCCTTGTACTTGATTCACGTCACATTAATGACATTATTATTAATGAAACAGATCGACCACAGACATTAGAGGAACTTTTACAGAAATTTCACGGCACTGCTATTTATTCCACATTAGATTTGAAATCGGGATTTTGGCAAATTCAACTTCATCCGAATTGTAGAAAATATACAGCTTTTCTCTGTTTCGGCGACTGTTATCAATTTTGCAAATTACCATTCGGCTTAACTATCTCTTCTGCAGCTTTTATTCGCGGTTTGAACACAATACTTCCGACAGAACTTAAGGACAGGATCACGACGTATGTAGACGACATTCTTATTGCAGAAGCTAACTGGTCTGAACACAATCTGATTCTTGAACAACTGTTACAAACCTTTTATGCAAAAGGACTTACAGTTAATCTTAGTAAATCGCACTTTGGCAAAACTTCCATAAAATTTCTTGGACACGTAATTTCAGCAGAAGGCATTGCACCTGATCCGGAAAAACTTCAGGCTCTACGTGACATTACTGTTCCTACAACAAAAAAGCAATTACGCAGTTTTTTGGGCTTAATTAACTTTTTTCGCAAATTTATTCATCACTCCGCTTTAGACACGCCTAGACTATGCCAATTAACAGGTAAAAACACTATTTGGTCTTGGGATAAGCAAGCACATTCTGAATTCATGAACCTGAAACATGCTTTGTTGAATGCACCACTATTATCGCACCCAGATCTTACTAGAAATTTTTCCATTGCCACCGACAGTTCTAACACCGCTTTAGGCGTACATATTTTCCAGGAAATTGAAGAAGATGGTTCAATAGTAATTAAAAACATCGCATTTGCAAGTCGCATTTTGTCACCTGCTGAGCGAAATTATTCTGTTACAGAACTTGAAACATTATGTGTTGTATGGGCTTTCACGAGATTTAGGCATTTTCTTTATGGCAGACACACCACCGTTTACACTGACCATAGAGCCATACAATTTTTGCTTTCAGCCAAATTCACTCACGATAGATTAAGTAGATGGAAGCTGTATTTACAGGAATTTAATTTTACGATTGTTCACATTCCCGGCACACAAAATGTTATAGCAGACGCACTATCGCGTTCTCTCAGCAACAATCAGCAAGACGTAGCAACCCACTTCTGCAAAGCAAATTTCAGTGTCATGTACATTCAGCAAGTTGCATTTGAAAATTTTATTTCATCGTCATTACAGGACATAGCACAAGAACAAAACAAAGACAATGTGTGGAAAGAAATTAAACAGCTTTGGCAAGATAAGAAAAATGTTACGATTAGAAACCACTACACTGTACGCAATGACATTCTGTTTCGCCGCTCTCATCCTGACAGCAACAGCTGGTTATTATGCATTCCTGACGAACTGGTTAACAAATTAATCTGGTACACTCATTTAAGCTACGCACATTACGGAGCACGAAAATGTTTTCTTATGCTGAGACAGAACTGTTATTTTGCTAACATGGAGAAACGTATACGACGAGTTTTAGCGTCTTGTAAAATTTGCCAGAAAGCTAAATCAGACACCATTTCACATATTCCTCCTTTATATCCCATTATACCTGTTAAATTAAGACACATGGCCGCAGTAGATATTTTTGGTCCGATTCCGAGAACTAACAGAGGTTTTTGCTACATTTTTGTCGCTGTTGAGCTCACTTCAAAATTTGTTACTTTCACTCCGTTACGCAAAGCTACTGCTAAAACTGTTTCGAAAGCATTTGTAAAACATTTTCTATTTCATGTAGGGCATGTAATGAAAGTAATTTCTGATAATGGATCTCAATTTCGTAGTAGTGTATGGACACGCATGTTACGAGCTAGAAACATTTCTCCGATCTATATATCCAAGTACCATGCTTCTTCGAACCCTTGTGAAAGATTAATGAAGGAAATTGGTAAGCTGTGCAGAATATACTGCCACAAAAGACATATTGATTGGGATACACACATACTCTCATTCCAAGATGTAATTAATTCCATTCCAAATGAATCCACTATGCTATCTCCGACTGTTATACTGAAAAACGTTGAACCACCGAATAAAATTAAAGAATTAATAGAATTCCCCAAAAATCGTCGCCTACGACACCACGAAATAATTGACATTGCGCTGAACAACATCAAACGTGCCGCAGAGCGCCGGAGAAGACAGCAAAAACAGGTTTGTACACGCCGCGACTTTCACGTTGGACAGAAGATATTAGTACGTACACACTATTTATCCAGCAAATTAAAAGGTAAGTGCAGTAAATTTGAACTTCTATACGCAGGTCCGTATCGGATTCGCAGCATCCCTCACCCCAATGTTGTACACGTCGAAACTTTGAGAACCAGAAAATCGAAAGGCAATCACCATATCTCAAACATTAAACCGTTTATTGAGTGAAACCACTGTATGATTCAACACACTATGATGCCATTTACTAATGCAATTATTTCACGTGACTAATTACTGATGATTATCGTATTTTTTCTTGGCAAGTGCCCGGCAAGGTAAGGTTAGCAGGTCGCTCTTCTTGTCGTCACACATCAGACCATGCATATTTTTCCAGATGAATTTACACATTTACGACTATTTTTGCAATTATATTTATGTGACTACTTATTGATGATTATCGTATTTTTTTTTCTTGGCAAGTGCCCGGCAAGGTAAGGTTAGCAGGTCGCTTTTCTTGTCGTTACACATCAGACCGTGCACATTTTCCATTTTTTTGTGTATGTGACTGTACTCCAGTTTTGTT
Source organism: Schistocerca americana (assembly GCF_021461395.2). NCBI lineage: Eukaryota > Metazoa > Arthropoda > Insecta > Orthoptera > Acrididae > Schistocerca > Schistocerca americana. The sequence goes on along the minus strand of NC_060124.1, from coordinate 59,885,197 downwards.
TGTATGCACTATGAAATAGTTAAGATATAACACACACCAGTCGACTTTGACATTTTTTTTTGCCTTATGACATCTCAACATCGTGACTGTTTCACATTTTTTTTTGCTACTGCATTGTATTATTCTGTGTACATTTTTTTGCATGCGAACACTGTCAATGTCTTGGACATATCACGTTTTCTGTCATGTTATGCTGTATGGTTAATTGTGTCACCATAAACCAGTCATTATTTAGTGGGTATAGGATTTAAATGCAAGACATTAATCTTTGTTCATCAATTTCAGAAAGGAATGATGATTCTAAGAAATAAATTTAACATAAATGGGAATTTCACCTACGGAATAAACGAAAGGAGATGCAATAACTTTATGAGGAAGAGTAAAGGGATCAGGATTAACAAGCATTAACAAGACTATACTATACTCATCACAGAATAGCAGTCTTAACTAATTTTTTCTTTCAGAATACAAGGTGATTGATGCAGGCTGTCAGAGAGAACTACACATCTTAGTTTTAGTGATGAAATATGCTAGAGATAAGGAATAGTTAGGTAATGAGTAATGAAGTGATTTTTTGCAGATGATAGTGAATACTGATGAATAATGATGAAGGAAATGGTATTATGAATAATGAAGTTTTTCTCTACAGGTGATGATAATGGTGAAGTTATGATGATATGGATAATGAAGTTTTTTTCTTTATGCCACGTAGTTATTTAAGTTTTTGTTGCGGTTTGCTTTGACAGCAGGTGTTACATTGCATAGTAGGATGACGGAAAGTTTTGGAAAGGACAGCTATGGAACACATTTTATACACATTTCACTACTTGTTAATTCGAAGTTCACTACTTTTCAGCATAGTGTGCGTTTCTTCTTTCAGGTCAATAATCCGTTTTTGTATTTTTTCCAGGAGAAGTTTTTCATGACACTTACTAAACCTGTTACTTATTATACCTGTTCTAGTACTTGCATTTTTATATTTTTTACCCATTTGTGTTTATCATTTATAAATGTGATCACATGTACTGCCTTGTTACATAATCTTGCTACAGCTGACTCATGACGAATGACGTTACCTATCCTCATTTGCAGCAATAGGTCAAAAGCAAAAAGTATTATGCCTCAGCAATTAATTATCGATCCCAACGCAATGCATTGCTACCAAAAAAAATGTATTACCAGTCCCACATAATGTCACTAGTTTATGATAATTCTGAATAATACTGATCAACTCTGAATAGCATGTCACTCGAGTAATGACCTCTTAATGAGACTATATTCAAAATAATGCTTTGTCACTAGCTAATAACTGCCACTGTTTATTGTAATGCCTGTGATTACTAATGATTTGACTGTAATTAACTGATTTTTAATAATGACTTTGTAATGATCTGAATAATACTGAATGATGAACTATGTTTTATTCTATTCAATACTTGATGGCCACTGAGTGCCAATAATTAATGTCAATCAACGAAATTGTTATTAATTATGCCATTGATTAGCTCTTGTTTTCAATGTTCATACTTTGTAATTGGAAATGAATGTGACTGTTTCATAATGCTTTGTAATTAGGAAAAGACTAATGATTCTTAATAGATTGGAATGACACATAATTAATTAACTATGGTACTGTTTAATAATGCTTTGTAATTAATTAAGGCTAATAATTCTTAGTATATTGAAATGACAAATGATTAATTAATTAACTGTAATTAGACAAATGATTAATTAACGACAAATGATTAATTAACTGTAATTAGACAAATGATTAATTAACGACAAATGATTAATTAACTGTAATTATACAAATGATTAATTAACTGTAATTAGACAAATGATTAATTAAAGACAAATGATTAATTAACTGTAATTAGGAGAAGGTTAATGATTCTTAATTAAACTCTGTAACTGAAAAGAATGCGATTATTTCATAATATTTTGTAACCAGGAAAAGAAGGCTACTGATTCTGTGTAAAACAATTAATGAACATTTTTCTGTAATACTACATACTTGGTACAGAAATGTTCAATAACTAGGCTGTGAATGCCACAAACTACTCATGAAGACTGTAATTGTCAATATTATGTGACTTGATGTCCTTCACCTCATAAGCTGACTACCCTGAATTACTGCAATGTCCATTTGTCCTGTTTATCCCAGTGATCATGGAGCACTATATTTGGTTTTGCACTAATTCTACGTTGGTGTGCCTTGTAAGGGTGTGGTGTTGACACGACATGCTGTCCACCACCATGAGCGATGAAGACATTATTATGGTCCCACTGTTTGGTGTACCTAATGTACTGCCAAAATGAAAACATGGAACATTACTACGACAGTTCAGTGTCTTGGCTACACTGATAAATTCTGATGGGAAAAGAACTTCAAGTTGTGTCACTTGGTGTTGTACTACTGTGGAAAGATATGGACTTTCAGAGCAGCTGTGTGCAATCTAAAGTGCTACAACCATGATGCAATCCTTCCCTTTCCTATCCTGATTCTTGTCACATAAAGAAAAAATTTTTTTTGGTAACATCATTTATGTTCATAGGTTATACATTTTTCGATTCGCTAAACTCCAGTGTGAGTACACTTATGTCACTGGTCGACATGATGTTTGCCATTATGTTTATTTGTTGTGAAAATACTAAAGACATTTTTCAGTGCCTGTGCACTTTGGACATGAATTTTTTTTTTTTTGCCATTATGTTTATTTGTTGTGAAAATACTAAAGACATTTTTCTGTGCATGTGCACTTTGGACATGATTTTTTTTTTTTTGCCATTATGTTTATTTGTTGTGAAAATGCTAAAGACATTTTTCAGTGCATGTACACTTGTCAACATAATATTTTTTGCCAGTCTGTTTATTTGTTCTGAATATGCTAAAGAATTTTTTCAGTGCCTGTGCACTTTGTTATCTGTCAAATAATTTGTATATACTTTTCTGATTTGCTACTATGTTTTGTACTCACATTTTGTCTTTGTCTGATATATTTTGTACTTAGTGCGTGTGCACAACATTTACTTTATGTACTACATCTAATTATTCTTGCCAGTCTGTTTATTTGTTCTGCATATGCTAAAGAATTTTTTCAGTGCCTGTGCACTTTATCTGTCAAAAAGTTTGTATATACTTTTTTCTGATTTGCTACTATGTTTAGTATTCACATTTTGTCCTTGTCTGATATATTTTGTACTTAGTGCGTGTGCACAACATTTAAATATTCTGTAAGTGGTAGGATTTTGTTAATTAAAGAAAAATTTTGCCGCGCTTGGCAAGTCCAAATGACTCACCATCGCTGCCAAATTTTTGCCCCCCGAGTGGAGGGTTATGAAACACGTATGTAACGCAGCAGCGATGGCGAGGCATTGTAGCATCTGTGACCAGAGAGTATGCGCTTGACCGCGCGAGTGTTGCGAGCGGTTCTCAGTCAGTAGTAGTCTTTGCGAGTTAGTTGTCGCTATGCAGAGTAGCAGTCAGTCTGTCGTTGCGAGTCTGTCAGTTCAGTCGTTGCGAGTCTGTAGCTCTGTCTAGTTGAGAGGAGTACTCAGTCTGTAGTCGTCATGCAGAGCGGTCGGTCAGTAGTAGCAGCCCAGTGCGGTTGTGTGATGTAGGCGGTCGGCAACAATGGTCAAGATGAGGAATAAGGTATACTGTTAATTAATATAATCATTAGATAATGAAAAATTTTATTTATTGTAATTATTCTCCAACAAGTCTCCCAATAATAATTTTTTATTTCAAAAGCATTTTCTCAAAAGTTTAATTTTTCTGAACGAAAGATCTCGTTGCACTTCCCATTTCATTCCACTTCTTTTTGAAGAAAAATTTCACTAGAATTACAAAAAAAAAAAGGAGAGTATTATTATTTGCAATGCAGTTCCTCCAAGTGGTGCGCAACAACAAGAGCAGATATGTGACATCCATTTATTCTGAGGTAAGACTTTAATTCTGATTGTTTTTACACAGGGCCAAAGACCGATATTTCGGTTTAATTGAATTTTTTTTGTCACTGAATGGACTTTAATTTTTTGAAGGATTTATAATTGAGTCAGATTGCGAATTTCACATTTGTTGCTATTGTCAGTACATTTGATTGTAGGCAGGTTACGCATAGAGCCATGTCCATCAGCATTTCTAATTAGTATCGTTATTTTCTTTTAAAATTTTTGTGGGGAGGTTACACTTGGCTCCCATTTCTATTAAGTATTGCTATATTTTCTTATAAAAAAAATTGCGGTGGGGAGGTTACAGTGTCTACCCCTCATCACAGATTTCCACTGTCATAGGCTAGGCAGACTGGTAAACCAAGACAGCTGGGGAACTGTTGCAGAAGAAATAACAGCCTTTAATGCTGAGTAGAGTACAGGTGTGTCTAAACACACAGTGCACTGAACACTCCTCATGTTGGGCCTCTGCAGCATACATCCATGCATGTGACAATATTAACACCATGAAATTGGCAATTATGACTGAAATGGGCAGGTGACCATTGACACTGGATGTTGGCACAGTGGCGGAGTGTAGCATGGTACGATGAATTCTTGATAACTTTTTTGCCTTACCAATGGGAGATCATGAATTCCAGGGGAACAGCTCCTTGGCATGTGTAGTGAGGGATGGAGATAAACTGGTGGCTTCATTATGCTGTGGGGAACATTCACATGGGCATCCAGAGATGTAGTGGAACTAGTGCTAGGCATTATGATGGCCAAGGAGTATCGTACACTTGTTGCATATCACGTGCACCCCTTCATGGCCATCATGTTTCCCAATGGCAGCGGCATTTTTCAGCAAGATAATGCGCCATGTCACAGTATCAGAAGTGTGATGAAGTGATAATAGATCCAGCTGGTATCTGTTTCGAGGATGTAGATATTTTTCTAAAATTCTATTTCAGCAGAAATACCTACAACTTCAAGAAATATCTTCAGGCATTGAATCTATTAGATATAAAACTATCACTGAAAGTTATGGTGTACTGCCATCCGAAGGAGTAAATTCGAGTACTGTATTCACATCGATGATATCACACTGGAAAATCCAGATCAAATACGCAAACATTTCTGTTTTGGACGAGGCACATGTAGGAACCAACATCGCTGTCGACGAATTTACGACATTGTCCAGAGATTGATGGAACTATTCACAATATAGCTTTCAGGCTATAGATAAAACAAGGCCAGTTAATGATGATCGATACTCAGAAAACTTTCACGAGGTTCTTAAAAGATTTCAGCTTGTGTATATACTGAAACAACAGGGTAATTACATCAGTAAACATTCTTATGTTATGTGCAACTTCGCCTCTACAGCCACCCACAATTAGTGTCAGGGTATGAAGCAGAACATTCGTTGGTAAGCTGACATGAAAACTGAGATGCTCAGTGATGCTATTAAATGTTGTAACACTTGACTTGAAGCATTCAACAAAAGTATCAAATACTTAAATACTTACACTCACACCATTATGAGACTAATAAATGAGGTTGATGTAATAGAAAAGAAGGTGAATGACACTGTATATAACTTGTATACTGTTCCAAAGTCTGCTTGGTATATCACAACATGTCAACAAAAGATAAAATCGTTCAAGCATGAAAATCGCTATATGAGAAACTGCCAGTGCTGAAGTAAGAGAATTCGGGAAGAGACCAGTCACTCAGAGAAACGTTCTGGCCTGTTACAGAATCGCTCCAACGACTCTCAAGGCAAACAACTGTAAAGATGCAATTGATGAGTTCATTAAACCCTATAGAGACAGTCAAATACATTCCTTATGTGGAGCAAGCAGGAAGAGACGATACATGTTAGTGAAAGATAGGTAAACATATGGAGAAATGTTACGTAGCCAGAATTATGTAAGAAAGGTAATGGAGTAGGAGCAAGAAGCACCAACAGTTCGAAAAATAAAAAATGATTGAACTGGTATTAAAGGATGTACCTGGCAGTAGCACTATTGACATTTAGAATAATAATGTTAATAACCAATGTCCCCAATACATCTATTACAACGACTCCAACGAGACAGGCATATGACTTCAACTGCTCACAGCATCAGCAGCAGACAGCAATGCACCACATTTGAATGAAATCATTTCAATAACTTCAGAGTGTTGAGAGAACTACATTATTAAATAATTATGTAGACAATATTTAAGTTGTTCCATAAAACAACACCCAAGTCATTCTCGCATAGGTGTGTTACAATTCAAGGTTTGGAAAATTTATGCTGCAGGGTTCTTATGAATATAAGATTACATTCACGTGGCAGAAACAGTTCAAGCATATTTTAAAATTTTTTGGTACATATCAAAATTTTCCTAGGCTTTTGCTATGAAAAGAAGTACGAGTAAGGAAGCTGCACAAGTTTTTGATCAATTACTTCATATTTGAACCAATCACACCTCAAATAATTTTCAAACAGATCGTGGTAGCTCATCAAGATGGCACTGAAACATTATGGAATACAAAATCACTCAACCCTCTCTCAGATGAAGGAAAATATTGTGGAACATTTGAATCGGTCGGTAAAAGTACAAATACAGCGGTCTTTTAATCTTTGCCTGTTCTATAAATTGAGTGACATCCTGCTGCAAATCATCGATTTATGTAAGCAGGCTGTGCAACGAATAATGGAACTGAAACCAACTGATGTTCACGATAATGAACTTCTAAGCACTCTTTACAGTTGCACCAAAATAAAAATGGTAGCTCTGTGCAAACTTAAAATTTAATGACTCGATTTATTACGTATCTGAAAACACAAGACTGCCTTTGAGAAATTGTACCTACGAAACAGAGACATTTACGGTTTCCAAGGTACAACAAACAAACCCTAGGCTCTACATCTCAGCGCCTAGCAGGTAATTAAACAGTGTTTTTTTTTTATACACAGAAATTACAGAGTACCAGAGAACCAGACATCTGTCTAATAGAAAGTTCATAAAGTCATGTGGGAACAAGGCGCTTGTGAAATGGCTCCTCTTATTCCACAACAATTGGATGCAATGCAATGACTTTCTATGTGCACAAACCTTAAGAAATGCATTAGCCTGACATTTATTTTTGGATAAATGGTATTATCAACAAGTTATCTATAGACTTTCACATCCCCATATACAACTTCTGCTTGAGAAAGAGGTTATGTATGATGAGAAGATAATTAATCTCTTAGATGATGTCTGCATACAACATATTACTGCATAAATAGCAAATCAGGATCTCCAAGGATGTCACACTGCAGAACTAATTTACTCGACAGAGCTAAAGAAATTCATGCAAGAAGGAATATCAGTATTGTGCACTGTGTAGTTGATAACATAAGGCTTGCAAATTTAAATTAGATGTTGGGTTAATTTCATTCAATGCAGTTCATCATCCGCTGAATAATAATAAGAAGAAGGGCATGCCACGGTGTTTTAAAACACTGCATGCAGTTATCACTGGTGACAGTTAAAGGAGACTCGAAAGGAAAATCGGTTAAAACCTTCATTGTCCTGCCACTGCCTATAACATCAGATCGCATCCTCCCCTTCACAATACCAGCTCCGGTGAGCCCTTCAGCGATATGTTCTTTAGCGAGTGGTGCTGCAGCTATCAGCAACTGTAGTTGATGAGTAAACAAACGTAACACACATAACACACTCTTGGTATCAGTTGCTTGTGGGAAAAATCATATTTAAAGGCGCACTGGGAAGGGCTTGTGATGCTCAACAATAAAACATTTAGAGCCTTTAAAAATAACTGACTCTGTCACCAACGTGCCTTTGACTTTCAGATCATGGGAGCTGTCTGAATACTTTACTCCCGAGTTTATCCTGAGAATTATGGATTATTAAAACATAATTTTCGTTAGAAACACCACATTTTTACCTTACTTCATTTCAAATTGATAGGAAAGTGAACCCAAAATCTGATTCAAGGGAATTTGACAATTATAACTCAACAAACACAAACGTTTGCCTTACTTTCGGATTTTATCCATATGATTACTTACAGCAAGATTTGTCTGCTAATTTAGGCAGCCTACATTTTGACATGTATGCAAATTTTCCATCAGATGCAATGAGAATGAAGAGAGGGTTGGGTTGTTTACAGAAGGAGACCAGACAGCAAGGTCAACGGTCTCATCGGATTATGGAAGGACGGGGAAGGAAGTCGGCCGTACCCTATCAAAGCAACCATCCCAGCATTTGCCTGGAGCGATTTATGGAAATGACGAAAACCTAAATCAGGATTGCCGGACGCGGAATTTAACCGCCGTCTTCCCGAATGCGAGTTCAGTGTGCTACGAAGATGAAAAGAGTGAGGGGTGTCTGCTCAACCCAAAGGAATTTCCAAAGTTAGCTCCAATTGTCATTATATATTACTCAAAACAGAACACTGGGCCTGTCTACAGCTGTATTTAATTCAAGTCTCTCAAAACTTCCTGGGTAACACAGCAGCGTTTACATTAATACCTCGTGACAGTATTATTCACTACAGCCCACTTACTAGAGATATGCAGATACCTGTATAACTTAATAACTGCAGTATAACATGCAAGCTATTTTACTATGACACCTCAAAGCAAGAACATTCTAATAGATGTTCAAGATTTCCTCGATTAATGTGGTCACTTTGTATTTAAAGATATCACCTTCACGAATGATGAACGAATTACCATTACATTTTCTACAACGTTCACATTGGGAAAACGTTTCAGAGATGTTAAATGCAGCAGAACACATAGTGCATTATGATTAAGTCGAAATTATAATGAAGTGAAACGGGATGAACACAGAATGAATTTGAAGATATGGTGACATCACTATGAGGATGTGATCATCCTGAATTTATTGCTTACGCTAAAGGTGGCTATAAATTGTTATAGATACACGATATTTACAAGAACACTCCTGTTACAAATCTTGAAACATTTGGATATCGCCTCTAGATCTCTTCTGATGGTTCAAATGGCTCTGAGCACTATGGGACTTAACTTCTGTGGTCATCAGTCCCCTAGAACTTAGAACTACTTAAACCTAACTAACCTAAGGACATCATACACATCCATACCCGAGGCAGGATTCGAACCTGCGACGGTAGCAGTCGCGCGGTTCCGGACTGAGCGCCTTAACTGCGAGACCACCGCGGCCGGCTCTCTTCTGATCGAGAATTGTTTTCTGTATGTATTACACAATATAAAAGGGTTATTAATTGGGTTACAAATAAACAATTTAAAAAAACTGTCACTCCTGTCCTATTTATAAGCCCTGAGCATTCAATCTTCCCCTCCCCTGGAATTTCACTCCCACGGGAGCCACATAATCATATTTCAACTCGCAATGGAAGGTGAAATCTGCAGATATACTGCCTTAAATACATCCCAAACATTGTTTCTTTGGAGAACACTATACAAAGTGTTTGATCAAGCGATATTTCATGTCAGTCTTTTCATAATATTCATTTGTGTAGACAGCACTGTTGACAGCATCATCATGAAGATGTTTGCCAGCATCAGCTTTAGAAGCAGCAACAGCAGACATTGTCGTTTTGAGGGGGAGGGTGATGATAACATGTTTTCCTTCCCCTTTGGTTCATACATAATTGTAGTTCTTAACAGAACATATTACAGACAATGATCTTGCATGTAAGTAGAAGTTACTAGCTGTGTTTCATCTATTTATTGGTCTTTATATGGTGGCAAGTACAATTGTGAATAAAGTCAGTCCATTGATTAGAACGTCAGTGTTGGTATAAGAGCCACTTCTGGTAGAATGACAGAATTCTCACTGTAATCCAAAACAGTACCCAAGGATGGTGTTTGGTCAATGTCTGACTGATCTCCTAAATGTCCATCCAATTGGTGACCTGGTTGGCAGTTGGTTCAGTTGGGTTGAGGCTCCTTAGTATATTGGTCAGAGTCCTGGGTGACACTGGCTCGACATCTGGTTGGAGATCGAGATGGCGCTGGAGACTACTGCTAAAGATTAGTCCATGTCAACTATGTTTAAAGTGCATCAATGATAAGCTGTATTCCATGAATGAGTAAGTTTTTCAAATGCCTGATGTGAAAAAAGTTGTAAATTGTGCTAAGACTATTCCAAGTCGTTGGAAAGAAATTTATAAGTCTATCTACTGTAAAATCCATTCCAGAGACATACATAACTGAGTCAAACAATGAGACATATTTTGTATACATAGTTCTTTCTGTACACTGCTAAATTATTTTGTGAATATTGTATGGTTTGTACCCTGTTTCTCCGCGTAAAGGTTTTGTACTACTCCAAAATGTGGGGAAACACGTACAGTTTAAAATGTTAAATTTACCTTGAAGTGAGGAAAAATATATAACCAATAAATCTAGCTTTTTGAACTCAAATCATTCGTTTTCTTTCAGTCTACATATATGTACCCCCGTCGCGAACTTCCTGATTGGCACATCCAGAAACTGCGGAAGAAACTATTTAACGAGAGATGCATTAGTTCCAATATCATTCCAGTGATAGGCGTAGCGGTACAAGTGGGCCTCCAACTTTAATCATATCACTAGTTGCTTTAAATTTAGGACAAGTCAGATCCAAACTTGGGTTGTCAGTCTCTGATGTGAGAGGTTTGGGTGAAATTGTTTATGCCTACGCCAAGGTAACTGTAATGTAACAGCTAAGCCAAAGATTTCTGCATTTCCAGTCATTTTAAACATAGCACAAGTGACCTGGCAACCGTGCAGATTGCACCCATATCCCTTAGGTCCATCATATTAAATTCTGAAGTCTTAGAGTTGAGGAAATCTGACAGCCATTCAAAATGCATCCGCCTTGCAACACTGCTGCTCAGGCACTGCTGGAGTACTTGTTCATATTCGTGTTTTACTGTTCCTGCCATCACCTGTCACTAAAGCGAATATTGCAATAGACTAATCTGGGGCAGCTCTATCAAATGAGCCTGTAAAATTCAGCTTTAAAAATAATTTTGTTTATAATGGGAAACAACTGACACTTTCTAACTACAGTGGGTATCAGACGATAGATATGAACAGTATTTGTTTGGACTGACTCCAGCCACACATTGCCAAACACCAGGGGAAATGCGCCTTATGGTTTGAGGAGTGACACTCTATATACGTAAAGAACCTGAGAGGAAAAGTATGTGTGTGTGTGTGTGTGTGTTTTTTTCAAGAAAACTCTACCTAAACAGAGAGACATGATTAGTCATGTGTCTTTGAATTCAATAAAGTTGTGATTAGGACATAATTCCCACATAACTACGTGTTTTCGTTATTTCTTTTCTTCAGTTGTGCAGGCAGGATATTCTAGAACAGTAGAGCACCAGAATAGCCAGTAATCGCTGAGAACAATACCATCTGTTTTTATATTTACTGGCTGCATACTGTTGGTACCACTCTAAGTTAATGGAATAAATATTAATGTTAAACTTATCAACATACAATTCAGTACCGTGTGTTAGGCAGGGAAAATATTGTGTTATAATAAGGCACAATTTCCTCATACACGGTGTACCCTGAAATGTTGATACTGCAGATCCCATTCAAAAGCTAACATCATATTTTTAATATTGGCACGAGAAACACCAAAACTGCTCAAATTTCCATAAAAGTACGTTCCGGTCGAACAAAAGAATTTTGTGTTACTTTTTTGTTTGTGTCAAAAACGGATGTTACTGAAATTCGTCATTTTACAAATCCACTTCGCTAAGCAAGTACTGCGTTCACCATTCAATCAAGTTTTATTAGTCCTCATTCAAATCCTTAAGCTTCAAATCATGTAGATAAGCATAACCAATGAGCTTCTGTTGGAACAGTGATGCTAACCGCCGATATTGGCACATATGAATATTGGAAGTTAGGCGAGTGTAGTTCATGGTCACATGTGCTGCAGTGCACTAGTCCAATGCAGTCAACGACTATCGCAGCAGTGCACAGTGAATATGGGAAGACTTTTAAGCGGCACTTTGCGTAAAGTAGGGTTAAGTGTATAGAAGAATTTTAGAGCACTGTGAATCTGAGAACAATGTGGATTGAAGTTTCCTGTCGTAATACACTTGGGAAATTTGATTATTTAATGACTTCACTTGAAATGGCTGATACCAGTGAAAACATGAATGTAATTGAAAAAACAGTAGTGGCAATGCTGTGAATATTAATACCAATAACGATTCAGAAAATTCTAGTAATTAAGTTACAGAAATGTGTGAACTAGTAAATCCAATTCTGAACGAGACAATGGAAACTGAGATCCCCTTGCCTGGACAAGATTTAGTAACAGCTAATAATGACTCTTTGTTTCAATGCTTGCAAGACATGAATATAAATCTTCTTAACTTCATAAGTTAATGATAGCAAATATCAAAAATGACCTGAGTTATCTCAATGATTTAGAACTAAGCGAATTGCGCTCACTATTTCAGAGCAACCTTGGTACAGCGAAATCCAAGATTACCGAAGTAAATTTCATGTTTCCGATTATCAGTGACAAACGTAAAAGTCCACTGCAAATCTTACCGCCCATGTGGAAACGCACAGCGCTGCATTTTTGACATTAAAGCCAAATTCGTAGAAATTAAGGACACTTTGGATCATCTGGTAATTGTTGTCCACTGATAATTCACAGAATTAGGAAACCACTCTACAAGAAATTCAGAACTGTCTTGCTGAACGAGAATGCTATTCACAAGAAACAATTAATGAGCTTTTACGCCTTGAAACAGGTTTTTTTCTCTATTTTCGATTGCAGTCATCGTCAGTAGGAAGCGAGGATGTCTTGCATAAAATTCAGATTACCAGATTACTTTGGTCTTGAGGAAAGGTTTCTCTTTATACGCTACAGCATAGGGTCCCGCATCACTGATAAGGAGCATGTTGAACATGAACTGACTGAAGACAAAAAGCAGAACAACTTCAAGGTGCCACTTTGGAAGAACGTCTGAAAATCAAATGTAATGAGATTAAAATGATTTAAGACCAATAAATAAAAAGTAACAACTGTACAAAATAAAAATATTGTCACGGAAGTAGCTGAATGTTTGCTTTTAGTAAAGACAACGATTCGTTGGAGAGCAAATAAAAAAATAATCATTTGCACTGTTTTTGATGGACTAAATACGTTTTCAGAACTATGCTCCCTCTTTGTTGGAAAAGAAAAAGGTTACGATCAATGAGACATGGATTTTTAATGCGAATATTAAAAATCGAGAGTGGTTTAGTGAACCATGTTGTCATGTACGCTGGTTATTATTAGGAGAAGCAGGTAAAAAAATTACTGGAGTACAATGTGTACTTATGACAGTAACAAAAATGAAAAGGAGTTGAGATGATTATACAGCCAGGTGACTGGACAGTAAGTGAAGAAAGGGTGTTGTTTGTTAGATTTCGTGAGGGAAGTCCGACTTGACGACGTATTCGTTGAGGCCTTTAGCAAACAGCAACATGAAAACGTAGAGCTTACGATTAGAGCGTAATCCTTTATCCAACAGTGGACGCATAATAGGAATATGTGATCTAAAACTCAATATACCTTCTGCTATAGTCGTAACGTTTATTCACAATCTCAGACAGCAATTTGTGTCTATGTCACTGCCAGCTTTCGTGGAGACCCCTCTGTTGACCTTACCATTAATCATAGCTGTGAATTTACATACGCTCGCAAAGCAGAAGTTGCAGCAAGACATCGATGTAGTCTTCCCGAGGCAACAGAGAAACTTCGGAAGTGGTGGAGTGGAAGAAAGTTACGCGGCCGTAAGAAAGCGCGGAGCCGGGCTGCCTCTTCCGCTGGCTGCCAGCACACCATTACTTGTGGAGTCAGAGGGGTTGGGGGGGGGGGGGGGCGGGGGAAGTTTGCCGTAGGGAGACACTGCTTATGGTTGGCGGCTGTTCATTTCCCCAGACTCCCTACGCGTTCGTCAGTTCTATAAACACAGCCACTGGGCCCGCATTGCGCCACGTGACTCTTTGCAGATGAGCGCTTCTTTAAAATTATTTACCTACATGTGATTCTTGCTCTAGCCGCTGCAACATAAGCTAGCCAGAGAAACACAAGGTGAAGGTTAATAAAAACCGACCAACTACAAGGACAGATTTCTGACTGGTAATGGAAGAAGAAAGCCCTGTGAACATGTGTCCGGAAATGGACGGTGTGCCTGTAACGACAACAAATCATCCCGGAAAACAGTACGGAGCTGCATCGGCTTCATGTCACAGCAGGTGTTCAAAGTGGCCTCTATGGGACGCAGTACACACGTTCGCACGTCGAATCATGGACTGCCACAATCTTTCGCACGTTACGGCATCTCTCCGGATGGAACCACAGGTGATGTGAACACGCTGTTGAACGCAGGACCTGCACCTCCTATCCAAAGTCCGGGGTAGATGATGCTGTGTCAGAGACCTCCAATGCGGAAATGGGGTGGTGCTCCGTCACGCAGAAACCACATAACCTGTAGTATTGACAAAGCCACATTCACAAGTAGCCCAGGCAGAGTATTCTTCAGGAAGTCCAGATACATTCACCCATCGAGGCGTTGTGAAATATTAAGCTGTCTAAGTACGTGGTCGCCAACAATCCGTGCACATACATTGATGCTGAACCGGTGCTGACGAAACACCTCAGCGATTCCTCGACGATTGTGTGTAATTGACGACGATTATACAGGTTGATCACGCCAGTTCTGGTAAAGGGTACTTCGTCAGTAAAGAGGAATGATGACAACTGTCCCGTAATTGTGAATATCTGGTGCTAAAACCATCGACTAATTCTTTCTCGTAGAGGGAAATCTGCTGCTGATAATCCTTGCTCTCGTTGCAGGTGATAGGGACAGTACCGGTTGTAATGCAGGACACACATCATTGTACTTTGGCTTACCATGTTGTCGGGCCACTTGTCTGGAGCTTCTCAAAGCCCTGTAGAACCCGGTCGTCCAGAATTGGTGTACTCACAGTTCCGCGCGTCCCTGCACTTTCGTCTGTCTGAAAGGACCTATGATCACACAAACGGCCAAAAAGGGCTTGAAATGTTGTGTGATGTAGCTGGTGCGTGTAAGGGTAATTGTTCTGGTGTAGCCGTGCTGACCCTCGACCGTTTCCATCTGCATGACCGTACATAGATACTTCTCGGCTTGTTCCCGACATGAATACCTGATCATTCCGGTGTCTACAGTACGCTGCGTCAACTACACAGCCTGCAACACACGATACACGGTAAGTGGCCAAAGGAACTTTCAGTCATCAGCGCCATCTACCACGGCAACAATACAATTCCGGACACATTTTGATACGGAACTTCTTACTCCAGTTTCAGTCAGGAATCAGTCAGTATAGTTTGCCTGTTTTATTAATGTTCACGCTGCACTGTTACCGCGTGGTAAGAGCAAACTGGTCACTTTGCAGACCACTAGATTGAGGCCTGTATATGGTGTAGGCCTGATACCGAGTTGTAGTGCGTCTGTTCGGCGACGATTTAAATCGTAGCAGTGGTGTCGCTTTTATGTACCTAGCACTGTGTCAGGGCAGTAAGATCAGTTGACCTGGAAGAGTGAGAGAATCTAGAAACGATTTTGTTGATGAAATATATTCGCAGTTGCGAATATGAACAACCAACAGCTGTAGATTGGTATGATGACCATTAAAATTTGTGCGGGATTGGGACTCTAAGCCGGACTTCCAGCTCATCGCTAGCGGTCGCCTTACTTTTTGACTATCCATGCACGACACACGGCCAGAGCCAAAGTTTCATGTGTTGCCAATCATGTGTCTATAACCTGTACTCGTACATCCATTATGTATGTTCCGGTACAGGCTAGACATTTTAGTTGAAAGTCACTTGCCCGGTGTCGTCGGGTAAATACAATATTGCAGTGCTTGTGTAATTCGATTTGCGATGAACTGTTCCTTTGGACATGCATGCACTGTTTTCCAAATCTTTCCGCATCGTCTGCTCCATTGTGTTCGTCCATTTTTCCCGTTTTTGTTTGTGATGGCCGTGTACTCCACATATTCTGTTGTTAAAATTGTAAATTATATGTTTTACTGAGTTTCTGTATCATCTTCCATAGTTAACTACTCTTCAAGCTATTCTTCAATGCTCTTGTCATGCACCGGTTTCATTTCGTCGCTGAATAGACTCTGTGTATTCGAGTTTCGAGTAAATGTTTTTCTGATATTTTTATCTTTCGAGTTTATTTACTGTTTCTCATTTTTGACTGCATTTCCACTCTGCTGTCATAGAAGATATTTACTCTGTCTTCGCATGTTATCCTCGATGTACGTTTTTGAGGAATATAGTGCCTTCTTTGATGACGATAGTGTGCTAAAGCCTAATGGTGGCCTTGTAAGCTGAAAACCGGTTAACAACGCCATACACAATATGGCGCCTTTCTTTTACGTTTATGAAGGTTTTCTATCAAGAAGCGATGGAAGAATCAGCAAACATTACACTTCAACGTACCATCGGTGGACCGCAGTCTGATTCGACAAAGATAAGGAACGAAACACGCAAAATCCTGTGCAAAAAAACATAACGGTTTTCTTCTTAAGGGATGTCAAGAAAAAACTAAAAACACCGAACAGTCAAATTAGGATAAACGCACGGGGATTTGAATACCGCCGTACCCAAATATCAGATGTAAGAGCGCTAGTCGTTACTCCCCACCATTCGATGCACTCTGAAGGAAACAACCATAATGTCAGGTAATTGTATAGGTAAGCACACCATCACGAGACCTGCCAACGATCGAGCTGTTACTTCAAACGGTACACATAGCGATACTTCGTGACTGATTACAGCTGTTTGCCTGATCGGGATTCGAATTCGACACCTTTGCCTTGCACATCCAAATGCTCTACCAGCTGAGCTACACAAGCAACTTCGGCCAGTACCTCGCCTCCCTCCTTCTGAACTTTACTAAAGTTCTCCTGTGGAATTTGCGTGGCAAGCATCCGTTCAAAAATGGTTCAAATGGCTCTGAGCACTATGGGACTCAACTTCTGAGGTCATAAGTCCCCTAGAACTTAGAACTACTTAAACCTAACTAACCTAAGGACATCACACACATCCATGCCCGAGGCAGGATTCGAACCTGCGACCGTAGCGGTCACGCGGTTCCAAACTGAAGCGCTTAGAACCGCACGGCCACACCGGCCGGCGGCAAGCATCCGTGGCAGAAAGGATATTGTGGAGACATGACTTAGTCACAACGTGGGGAATGTCTCCAGAATGAGTTTTTCACTGTGCGATGAAGTGTGCACTGATATGGAACTTCCTGAAATATTAAAACTGTGTGCCGCATCGATACTCGAACTCGGGACATTTGTCTTTCGCGGCCAAACGCTTTTTCTTCCAGAAGTGCTAGTGCCGCGAAGATTCGCAGGAGAATATCTGTGAAGTTCGGAACGTAGGAAACGAGGTACTGGCGGGAGTAGAGCTGTGAGGACGGGTCTTGAGTTGTGTTTGGGTAGCTCACGCAGTAGACCACTTGCCAGCGAAAAGCAAAGTTCCGAGTTTGAATCCCGGTCCGGCACACTGTCTGAATGTGCCAGGAAGTTTCATATCGGCGGACACACCTTTGAGGACTCAAAAATTCGTTCTGGTATACACAGTTATCGAGGGGAAACGTTCATCACCGAAACTTTCAGACTACGAAACGATCATCGCAATACTTATACTTTCCATAGTAGCACCTGAAGCGCAAAGTCTGCCATGCGGAAGAAATCAGCAGCCATTCAATTAGGCGGACACGATCAGAAATGGTTGCATTGTAGAGTTGCTGGAGACTGAGAGGCCTTTGCGCCGTACTCCACGACACATATTACACTGTTATGACAACGGCAACAGCAAAAAACGAGAGAGGACAGACATCAGTTTATCTACGTCCTTTGCTGTCTCTGATAGAATTAGAATGTCATCGGTGAACCTCAAAGTTTTTATTTCTTCTCCAAGGATTTTAATTCATACTCCGAATTTTTCATTTGCTTCCTTTACTACTTGCTCAATATACAGTTTGAATAGCATCGGGGAGAGAATACAACCCTGTCTCACTCCCTTCCCAACCACTGCTTCCTTTTTCATGCCCCTCGGTTCTTATAACTACTATTTGACCTCCGTAGGGTCAGTATTGCCTCACGTGCTCCCGCATTTCTACGGAATCCAAAGTGATCTTCCCCGAGATCGGCTTCTATCGTTTTTCCTTTCGTCTGTAAAGAATTCGTGGTAGTATTTTGCAGCCGTGACTTATCAAACTGATAGGTCGGTAATATTCACATCTGTCAACACACGCTTTCTTTGGGATTGGAATTACCATATTCGTCTGGAAGTCTGAGGGTATTTCGCCTGTCTCATACATCTTGCTCACCAGATGATAGAGATTTGTCAGGGCTGGCTCTCCCAAGGCTGTCAGTAGTTCTAATGGAATGTTGTCTACTCCCGGGACCTTGTTTTGACTTAGGTCTTTCAGTGTTCTGTCAAACTCTTCACGCAGTATCATATCTTCCATTTGATCTTCATCTACATCCTCTTCCATTTCCATAATATTGTCCTCAAGTAAATCGCTCTTCTATGGACCCTCTACATACTCCTTCCACCTTACTGCTTTCCCTTCTTTGGTTAGAACTGGCTTTCCATCTGAGCTCTTGACATTCATAGATGTGGTTCTCTTTTCTCCAAAGGTCCCTTTCACTTTTCCTGTAGGCAGTATCAATCTTATCCTTACTGATATATGCATCTAGACCCTTACGTATGTCCTCTAGCCATCCCCGCTTAGCCATTCTGCGCTTTCTGTCGATCACGTTTTTGAGACGTTTGTATTCCTTTTTGCATGCTTCATTTACTGCATTTTTATACTTTCTCCTTTCATCAATTAAATTCAATATAGCTTCTGTTACCCAAGGATTTCTACTAGCCCTGCTCCTTTAATCTACTTGATCCTCTGCTGCCTTCACTATTTCATATCTCAAAGCTGCCCATTCTCCTTCTGTGGGATTTCTCTCCCCTATTCATGTCAATCGTTCCCTAATGCTCTCCCTGAAACTCTCTACAACCTCTTGTTGTGTCAGTTTATCTAGGTCCCATCTCCTTAAATTCCCACCTTTTTGCAGTTTCTTCAGTTTTAATCTACAGCCCATAATAAATAGATTGTGGTCAGAGTCCACATCTGCCCTGGAAATGTCATACAATTTAAAACTTGGTCCCTAAATCTCTGTCTTACCATTATATAATCTATGTCAAACCATTCAGTATCTCCAGACCTCTTCCATGTATACATTCTTCTTTCAAAATTCTTGAACCAAGAGTTAGCTATGGTTATGCTCTGTGTAAAATTCTACCATGCGGCTTCCTCTTTCATTCCTTACCCCATCCCATATTTACCTACTACGTTTCCTTCTCTGCCTTTTCCTACTGTCGAGTTCCAGTCACCAATGACTATTGAATTTTCCTCTCCCTTCACTATCTGAATAATTTCTTGTATCTCAATATACATTTCATCGATCTCTTCGTCATCTGCGGAGCTAGTTGCCATATAAACTTGTACTATTGTGGTAGGCATGTGTTTCGTAACTGTCTTGGCCGCAATAATGCGTTCACAATGCTGTTTGTAGTAGCTTACCCGCACTCCTATTTTTTATTCATTATTTAATCCACTCCTGCATTACCCATATTTGATTTTGTATTTTTAACTCTGTATTCCACAGACCAGAAGTCTTGTTGCTCCTGCCACCGAGCTTCACTAATTCCCACTATATCTAACTTTAACCTATCCATTTCCCTTTCTAAATTTTCTAACCTGCCTGTCCGATTAAGGGACATGACATTCCACGCTCCGATCTGTAGAACGCCAATTTCCTTTCTCCTGATAATGACATCCTCCTGAGTAGTCCCCGCCCGGAGATCCGAATGGGGGACTATTTTACCTCCGGAATATTTTACTGAAGAAGACGCCATCATCATTTAACCGTAAAGTAAAGCTGCATGCCCTCGGGAAAAATTACGGCTGTAGCTTCCCCTTGCTGTCAGCTGTTCGCAGTACCAGCTCAGAAAGGCCGGTTTGGTCAATGTTACAAGGCCAGATCAGTCAATCATCCAGACTGTTGCCCTGTAACTACTTAAAAGGCTGCTGCCCCTCTTCAGCAACCATACGTTTGTCTGGCCTCTCAACAGATACCCCTCCCTTGTGGTTGTACCTACCGTACGGCTATCTGTATCGCTGAGGCACACAAGCTTCCCCACCAAAGACAAGGTCCATGGTTCAGTATACTTACTCGTCGTTTAGTATTTCTACAAGCTGCACTTACCAAAGAACCGTCACCATAGGGTCCAAGTGCGACGTAAACGGTGGACAATGGCAGTGCATTATTATCAGTAACTATTCCCTGTTTTCTCTTGTCATGGACGACCAATGGATTCTCGTATTGCAATAACATGATCATTGTTGAGGTGAACAGTTTCTTTATCATAACTCACAGATTCGAACAGCCTTGTGCCTATATACTGCGAATTCGTATCAGACTGATCACCGCCAGGTGCGGTCAAGGGCAATCTGGTATCCCACAAAGCTTTGATCTCTTGTGCTTCAACGAGAACCTAAAATCATTCACCACAAAGCTTAGAAATGTCAGTGGTTTGTATCAACGAGGAAAATTCTGTCGTATTAACAGCTGTGTGGAACCTTCTTTGGTCAAGCATAATGTCAAACCTGTTCTGTTCGTGAACGCGTGGATTGCTTGTGGCTGCTCAATGAACTAACTTAGAATTCTACAAGAAGTGAGACCGAAACATACAGTTACTTTAAATGCGTCAAGATATTATTGGAGCAGCTTTCAATAATAAGTCTTATGGACAACATTCGGAAATATGGTGACTCAAAGCTACGATGAGTACCTCTTGTTCATCTTCCCCGTGGCGTCAAAACTGATGCTGTTGATGAAAATCGTAATCACCTCATGCTCTTGGTGAATTTCACTAGTTTACAAAACATAACTGATTTAGCCTTTATTACGGGAACCCAAAATCAATTTTACGTAACACCAAGACACGTCCTAGCAATATGCATCCACAGTCGGATGCTTTGTCTGGCGTAGCGGTAATGAATTAACCTTCCTCGCAAATCAGTGTATCTATTAGTGAAACAGGTATTATACCGCCAATTGTAACCTTATAGCGCAGAGAGAAAACACGGTGGGGATCTTATCTTCATAATTTGTGTAGAATTTGAAGATACGTGTGGATGAATAACTCCTGATAATAATATCACGTGGCTGATACCACCATGCAGGTCTTTCAATTGGACGCCACTTTGCCGATATCCGTGTCCTAACCTGTCCCCGTTATCCATCATAGGACAGACACCCACTGTTTAACGTAGAATTCGAATCAAGTGTCGTTTCTAGAGAATCTCCACATCACTGAGAAGTGAATGATAGGTTAACAGGCGGACTAAACAGTAAGTGGTATGCCTGGACTTGACCCTAAAGACGAATAACCCCGATTTAGATTGTGGTTATGCTTGGCTACTCTTAGAATTTGAGGAGTCAGTTTACTATACTGCTTTCCTACTAGATATCGCATCCTATATAGTTTTCCCCACCTGATACAGCCTCCTATGTAGCTGACCAGTTCGTAGCTCCCATCATTACCCCGAGAATTCAGTCCAAACGTATTTAAAGGCGGAATAGATAATAGATATGTTGCAAAGCAGTACGTTAGTGAAAACCGTATCAAATATCCTACATTAGTTACTGAGATTGACCTGAACAGACAAACAGAAATCGCGGCGAGAGACTTTAACTTGAAATGCCTTCAGGCCATATATTTTCATCTCGGTGAGGATATCCGAAGGAGCTGGTGAATCTTACGAGATAGTATACATTAAGGGTACAGAAGTTATGGCACACTCTGTAGTGTCCCTTTTGCCATATTCACCTTTATCGAGGTGAAACATAAATAAAAATGACTGTATGTGACCGATAATGAACTGCAAACATCGATTTACCTGCGAAAGGTAATAACACTAACTGTAAAAATATACAATACAGATCGATAGATGCAGAAAAGACATTATTTCTAGTGTAAGAGATTATAATGTCTAAGTAATTAAAAGAAGTATTATCATCTCTGTAAGATTACAAAACACAATGCAATGTTCATTCTTCTGTCTAGTCTGTTTTGTTCTGTTCGTTCTGGTGTTAGCGGGAATAAGGTACGCAAGCTATTGTGCTGCGCTAGCATTTGTTTCTGTCGTAACGTAATTGCAAATATTTAATGGTGTAAACTGTGTCCTAGTAAGAATATATTAGTATAAAGTGATCTCCGCGTGTTCTTTCAAGAACCTACGCCACATTTATCTTATGAAAAGAATATTTAATGAAAATTGTTTAGCATGTTTCCAGCTGCTGCGGAGCGAGTAACAGTGATCTCTGATTGTTAACAATTAGCCGCCATTACGCGGTACATTTAAAAATATATTTTCACAGCACAATGTTTGATAGCCGGAGCGGAAGAAATTATGTAAAAATATTCAGTGAGATTAATTGAAGTAATCCAGCAAAATAATTTTTTAAAACTTGTCTATTTTCTGTGATAGTGAACAGCTGAGTAATACTACGCTATTGCATTTACAGTAATTTGTAGGGAGCCTGGCGCTCGATAAAACCAGTTATAATACGCAATTGGCAACCTACGAAATTCATTATTTTGCTTATTATATCTCTTTTGTATTTTTTTGAAAGCTAAAAGTAAAAACTAACTCCACTAAAAATCAGTAACAGATCACGGTAAATCAAAGGACAAACAAATTTATTAGGAGAGTGTTTCCTCAAAATCAATAGTTACATTAATTTTTTAAAGATATAATAACTCCTAATATCGTGTCGGACCTTTTGCGCGGCATAGTGCAACAACTCGTCTACATCTACATCTACATCTACATTTATACTCCGCAAGCCACCCAACGGTGTGTGGCGGAGGGCACTTTACGTGCCACTGTAATTACCTCCCTTTCCTGTTCCAGTCGCGTATGGTTCGCGGGAAGAACGACTGTCTGAAAGCCTCCGTGCGCGCTCTAATCTCTCTAATTTTACATTCGTGATCTCCTCGGGAGGTATAAGTAGGGGTAAGCAATATATTCGATACCTCATCCAGAAACGCACCCTCTCGAAACCTGGCGAGCAATCTACACCGCGATGCAGAGCGCCTCTCTTGCAGAGTCTGCCACTTGAGTTTATTAAACATCTCCGTATCGCTATCACGGTTACCAAATAACCCTGTGACGAAACGCGCCGCTCTTCTTTGGATCTTCTCTATCTCCTCCGTCAAACCGATCTGGTACGGATCCCACACTGATGAGCAATGCTCAAGTATAGGTCGAACGAGTGTTTTGTAAGCCACCTCCTTTGTTGGTGGATTACATTTTCTAAGCACTCTCCCAATGAATCACAACCTGGTACCCGCCTTACCAACAATTAATTTTATATGATCATTCCACTTCAAATCGTTCCGCACGCATACTCCCAGATATTTTACAGAAGTACTGCTACCAGTATTTGTTCTGCTATCATGAATTTAATTACCTTGGTACAATAGTAACCTCTGACAACTCCATAAAAATTGAAATAGAATCACGAATTCAGAAGGCTAACAAATGCTACTATAGTCTCTTGACAGTTTTCAAAAGCAAGTTAATTTCTAGGAACACCAAACTACAAGTATACAAATCATTGATTATACCAGTACTCACCTATGGATCTGAAACCTGGACTCTCACAAAAAAAGAGGAAAACAGATTAAGAGTATTTGAACGAAAAATTTTGAGAAAAATATTTGGACCCATAAGAGATAGGATCAGTGATGAATGGAGATTGCTAAATAACAATGAAATTTACAAATTATATAAAGACTCCGATATAGTGGCCAAAATTAAAGCCAAAAGACTGAAATGGATAGGGCATGTCATCAGAGCACCACCAAACAGGACCATCAAGAAAGTGACTGAAGAGATTCCCACCGGAAGACGACCTCTTGGACGCCCACGCATGAGATACTTGGACAATATTCAAGACGATCTCAGAAAACTAGGACATGACAGACAGTGGCAAATTACTTGTAAAGACAGAGCAAAGTGGTTCAACATTGTCCATTCTGCAGCAAAAAGCCTTCACGGATTGTAATGCTTAATAATAATAATAATAATAATCATATAATCATACAATAAAGGATCCATACTCTTGGTATGGACGCAGTAGTTTGGAAGTAATATTGAGCCATGCTGCCTCTATAAGTGAGAAAGAGTTGCCGGTTGCAGTATTCTGTGCACGAACTGGCTTCTCTATTGTACACCATAAATGTTCGTGGGATTCTTGTTGGAGCAATGTGGGTGGTCAAATCATTCACTCTAATTGACCGTAATGTTCTTCAAATCAATCGCGAACAACTGTGCGAAAGTGGTATGGCGGATTATCATCCATAAAAATTCCGTTTTTGTTTCGAACATGAAGCCCATAGACGGCTGCATTAGTCTCCAAGTAGCCGGACATAACCATTTCCAATCAATGACCACAGGATCTAGTTCATTCCGTGTAAACACGGCCCGTACCACTATGGAGCTAGCACCAGCTTGCACAGTGCCTGTTGACAACTTCGGTCCACGACTTCGGGCGTTCTGCACCATACTCGAACGCTACCATCACCTGTTGCTAACTGGAATAGGGACTCACCTGACCATGTCACGGTTTTCCAGTCGTCTAGTATACAACCGATATGGTCACGAGCTTTGGAGAGGAGCTGCAGGCAGTATCGTGCTGTTAGCAAAGGCTCTCGCGTCCGTCGTCTGCTGACGTAGACCATTAACACCAAATTTTTGCCACACTGCCCTAGCGGATACGTTTGTCATACGTCCCACATCGATTTCTGCGGTTATTTTACACAGCGGTGCTTGTTTGTTAGTACTGACAACTCTTCGAAACCGCCGCTGATTTCGGTCGTTATGTGAAGGCTGTCGGCCATTGCGTGTTTCGTGCTGACAGGTAACGCCTGAAATTTGATATCCTCGACACACTCTTGACACTGGATACTTCGGAATATTGGATTACCAACGATTTCCAAAATGTGTCTAGCTCCAACTACGATTCCGCGTTCAAAGCTTGTTAATTCCCGCCTTGCGAACGTAGTCACGTCGGAAAGATTTTCCCAGAATCACCTGAGTACCAGTGACAGCTCCATCAATGCACTTCCCTTTTGTAATCTGTGTACGTGAAACTACCGTCATATGTATACAGGGTGTCCCAGCTATCTTGTCCACCCAAAATTTCTCTGGAACAATAACAGCTATTGGAAAACGACTTTCACCGGTATCAATGTAGGGCTGGGGCCCATGAATGTACATATTTGGAAACATTCTAAAACGAAAGCATATGTGTTTTTTAACACAAACTTATGTTTTTTTTAAACGGACCTTCTATATTTTTTCTTCAGCAATCCACAGCATGAAAAAGCACATACACAATGGCGTTGATTGCATCGCAATATTCCCATTACATCCCGAGATATTGAGACGCGAAGTTGACGCTTGAAACACCCGACATGCGCTGCTAGCGCACGTCCTGAGGCTCAGGCGTGTACCCCATGCTGCCTGTAATCGCGATGTGATTGACATGTGTAGTCACACTTCCACACTTATCCAGAGGGACACTTACTTGTCAATCACTTCGCGATTAAGGTGAAGCATGGGGTTCACGCCTGAGCCTCAGGACGTGCGCTAGCAGCGCATGTCGGGTGTATCAAGCGTCAAATTCGCGGTACAATATCTCGGGATGTAATGGGAATATTGCGATGCAATCAACGCCATTGTGTATGTGCTTTGTCATGCTATGGATTTCTGAAGAAAAAATATGGGAGGTCCATTTAAAAAAACATATGTTTTTGTTAAAAACACATATGCTTTCGTTTTAGAATGTTTCCAAATATGTGCATTCGTGAGCCCCAGCCCTTCATTGATACCGGTGAAAGTCGTTTTCCAATAGCTGTTATTGTTCCAGAGATATTTTGGGTGGACAAGATAGCTGGGACACCCTGTATATGCGTATCCCTATCCTATGACTCTTGTCACCTGACTGTACCTTCGAGTTTCTGTGAAAAAGTATTTTTCGGGAACCGTGGTAAAGCAAAACTGCCGTCAATCCAGAGGTATGTTAGAACACCGCCGTGCTCTGCTAAGGACGGTCCTGCTAGAGGTGATACGCACTTGGTTGCTCCGACCTCTGAACTGATTTACCCCACGGAGGTGGGCAGGAATGGCTGGAGTGATCTGCAGTTTAACGTCAGGTCTAAACATTCTGTAACGTGAAATTTTTCATGTTAACGAACATCACCAGAGGAGAAAGAAGTGAAAAGATGCAGATGAAAGTCCTAGCACGGCGAGAGGGTTCGAACCCAAGCCATCTGTCTCCACAATGTAACATTATACCACTGAGCCACAGGACTGTACAGACGTATGAACGTGTCACTTTCCTCTCGTCTGTACTTGTTACAGACATAACCTTAACATTAAAATACAAAATGATAAAGAAATCTCTGTCCCAAGTAAGATTGTGGAAGCGGTTGTTACATATTCTTCAAATATAATTTAATTTGGAATTTTAACTTGGTTGTTTACATGCCTTACACATTTATTTCAAACACTTTTCTCTTGTACGTGATCAGCAGAGAGCGTACACAGACTTTGTTTGAGTAAAAGGCTTTGAGAAATTTATATTCCCACCCACATTCAGTTAGATACATGGTAGCACCTGTTACAAATGGTCGTGCCGTTTCCTATACATTACTATAACAAATCATAGCGGTATCTACTTTAAAATAAAGTATTTCTAACCTGCTGACAACTCAAAACACCATATTTTCATTTGTGTAGCACAATGCTGACCATCAAATTGCCATACCAGGAAGGAAATCAAACAATAAAATTATATTACTTTTGCCCTACTAGAGGGAAAATATGATTAACTTTGTAGGTGATTTTAGCGTATACAGTATGCGATATCTACTAGAAGAAACTACCATCTCGTGCCACAGCAATGACTTCAGTACAGTTGGGTGACGCGGCAAACTGAGTTTGAATGACAGATGTGTGTATAAAGTTTCATCCTGCTTCAGCTCTGTGTCTGGGTTCATCAGTCCCAGTGCTTGGCAAGTGGTGGTGTGCCAGTATCATGACAACTATGACCACATGGTTACACTGGATGAAAGATCTGGAGAAAGTGCTCGACAGGGTAACAGTCGAGCACTGTCTGTATAGAGTAAGTCAGAACAACATGGGCCACATTTCGCGTTGCATTATATTGTTGAAACGTAACTCCCTGGAGACCTCGGCGGTAAGTCACAGCCGCCGGGGATACCGCATGGAAATGTAACGCAGCTGTCTGAATTACTGGCTATGCAAACGAGAGGCGATCGTGTTGTGCCACAGATGGCACCTCTTACAACTAAAGCGACCATTTGGCCCATAGCCAATGCGAATGCAAGCTGGCATCATTTCTTCTCCTTACAACCTTTACTCACAGTTACACTTATCATGATGATGTAAGAAAAACGATGGCTCGTCTGTAAAGATGACGTAGTGCCCCACTATATCCAGCATTATCGTTGCGTGCACCATGGATAGCACATCAACTCTCTGCATCAGTATCCAAGTACCCGCAATTATTGGCGCCGTGTTGACAGTCCACGGTGCACAAGACATGGTACTCACACTTTCCGTCTAGCTACGTCGCATACTGAATGATAGCCATTTCCCAACTCAAGATATATGATTACGTAGTTGTACGATTCTGAGCAGCCTTTCTGTATTCCAGAATGGGGAAATTTATAGTATAATGACCTTCACGAAAGTTCCAAATAGCCTAGGTCACTAGTAAAGTATTTCCTTAGATCACCGGTTTGGTAACATTATGTTACCATTTTTAGATTTTCAACTTCGGCCTGTAATTGCATTGAATTGTCCTGGTGGGGAGTCCTGCTTCGAAATGAAACCCGATGAGACAGCGAAGACGTGAATGGAGACGCCAGCGGTAGGATGCTAACCTAATTGTTGCCCCCCCCCCCCCCATATGACCTGACAGCCAGACGGGATGGTCTGCGGTGCCATTTGTTTCCATACCATGACACTTTTGACTGTCACCCGCGACACCCTTGCAGCACAGCGATACGTCGACGATAGTCTTAGCCCGGCTTTGTTGCCCTTCATGGCAAGCCACCCGGTACTTACATTTCGACAAGATAGTGTCCTTTCACAGAGGGTGAGAGTTTCTACTGCTTGTCTTGCTTGCCAAACCCTACCTTGGCCAGCAAGTTGATTGTGGCGGTATTGCAGCTTAAGAGTGTCCACGAAATTAGCCCTACTAAAATGTTCCGGCAACACTGTGTCCCAGTACGCCAAAAACTCAAGAAAAAATATAAATAAAATAAAATTGCTAATATCGTGGAGAGACGCAATATAATTCTATCCAGCGTTTCAGAACAACACAAGTTCCTACAAACACTGTACGAGCCACTGTGTGACCAACATGTAATCGTGTGCTTGACTGAAATGGTGATTCTGCCTCCCAACACTACAGCAAGCCTTTCATTAAATGGCTCTTTTTGTGCTTAAGCTTATTGACAAAAAATAGTGCCATCCACATACAACGACCGAATGCACAAGCAAACTCACTACGAATGAATCTTCTTTTTTGTAGAGATTCTCTCAATATACATATCCTATGTGTATGTAAGTTAGCATATAGCAATATTTCACTAAATATTGCTAAAATATCTCTTCTAGCATTAATATACAACCTTCAGTATCATGATAGTTAAGACTTTAACACTTATGTACCATTAATTACTTACAAATCTCTGAAGAGTCAGAATTAAAATATTTTCGTAATAGAATCTTACAACCAAATCCTAAGACACAATTTTACTACATACATTTGTTCCGCTACTAATAGACGTTCATTATAATCTTTAGATATGTATCAGTTCGTTCCTTTGTTAAGTCTCCCCAGCCTACGCTAATATTTAATCAATCGTAATGTTTCAGTGCCACCTTCTTATGAAACTGATTTAACATCTTAAGCTATAAGGCGCTATTCTTTGAAAACTTAACTATTCTGACGTCAGTTGTCTAGATCTCATCAATGACTTGAGCGTGTTCTCGCCACTTAAAAAATGTCGAGGCTAATACTTGCGCTTTCTTTTTTACATTTTTCCTTTTTACAACCTGACATTAAAAAATCTTCGTGGGTAAACGATAACCCGGGGACAAGTTTATATTTTTTAGAATGAATGTTTATTTTTCTCTCTTTTTTAAATGTAAATTATTTACAGTGAGTAAAAGTTGATTTTGAATGAGTGACTGCAAAAGAAATAATAACTCAACACTGAGTGAGATGAAAAAAATAAGAAATAAAGAACGCTAGGTGCCGCTACCACATTATACCTCAACTTAGAATCGCTTTTACTACAGAAATAATGGTGGCAGTTGGAATTTTCGCTTTGAATTGGTTTAACCAGGCAATGTGGGCTCAATATTTATGTCACTAACAATACTTATGGGCAAAATACTCAGTCTTAACAGTTCATCTCTGATCTGTGTGTTTCTGAGCTCGATTCGCCACACAAGAAAAGCTTCGGCAATAGTGCTCGTAATCAATTGCTCGTAATACATAATGACGTTACTACCTCTTACTACTACGCTATAATCAAAACAATTACTCTTACTGCTGACACTCAGCTACCTTAGAGCGTGCGTCCATCAATCTTCCTGAACCATTTGCAGTACCTAAATACACTGCCACATGCACTAACTAGTATGATAGGCAACACAACACGGACCACTTCAGATAAAATTACTGAATGTAAACCTTTAGTGGGATCATATTTTAACGATTTACGAATTTTAATATCAATTACGGACTCAACGTACAAGCCACTCTTGATTAAGTCCGTAAAAATTTAAAATTAGTTGACATTTCGTCAGGTGTCACGAAAAATACGAGGACCTCGACTCTGAAAATTTTCGGAAAGTGGTTATACCCGTCATTCCCTAGATCAGTTACTGCATACTTCAAACTTTAAATTTCAAAGACAAGACAGTACAAAAACAGTTTTCCATACTTTTTCAATGAAATCTCGGAAGATTCCCCAGTGACGAAATAATCAACATAACTTGCGTGCGGTAGGTATCGATCACGATACTTACAAACGTGTCCCAACCCACATGCAGTAAAACATATTTCGTCTTACCGACGCAGGCTCACTATCTCCTCAGCTCCTCAATATTGACTGACTCGGACCCGCTTCAGTATCATAGCTTAACCATTAATTCAGAGAAATACAGGGTGCTAACACTATTTCCTAAGAACTATAGCACAGAATCTCGTGGCCGTCAGTTGTTTTCCCAACCAGTCAGCTTGAGTAGGTGATATCTGGCGCGTCCAAGCTCTCGGCCAACGATACGTGAATGACCTTTTTCATCTCTCTACAGATACTTGCATGGCTGAACACAGCACGGAGTTTTCGAGAACATAGTCATCAATGCAGACTTTAGTAAGAAAATAATGATAAATATCACATCTTTTTCCTTGACATATGATGTTTCGTAGACTGCTGTTACAACAGACTGAGACGGTAAAATTGTATCGTGACCTCACGAAAATCGGTAGAATAATTTTTATCCATCAGACACGGTTACCGGATCTCTCCCCAATTGATAAGGTTTGCCGCATTCTGGGCAGGGCCCATCTCGGGATTTTGGGTAGAATTTGCCACGAGATTGCTTAGGAGGACATCTAACTATTCTGTCAATCACTGCAAGCGGAATAACTGATTGCATAAGGACCAGGGTTGGAACACTTTTATTGACTTGCTCAGCTTGTGAAGATCTTTCTCTTCAAATAATCATTAATTTTTCTGAAATTTTAATCATTTGTCGACATTTGGTGCAATGGTCTTACACATTTTAATGGCCAACAATGTATATTAAGGACCCTGTAGACAGTGTTAATAGAAACATCAGATGTTTTGCAGATATAAGCATCTGCCTATGAAGTACAATCTGATGATGGTTACACAAATGTCCAGTCAGATCTTGATAATATTTCAAAGTAACGCAAAGCTGGAAACTTGAAATGTTAATAAACGTGAAATTGTGAGCAATAAGAAACACCCAAGCCTATTATACAATGCCAACATTCACAACGAGTCAAGACTGTAACCTCTGGGTATAGCTATTTTCGGGAATACTAATTAGTTTGTCGTAACACTTTATGGTGACATTAAATTGACTAGATAAATTCAGATAGTAGAAATACAATGCCAATTCAGGATCAAATATGACCATGCGTATCGTAAGGTCATTATGGCACACCATGAGAACACCCATGACATCAAAAGCCACACCTCTCTTAACTGTGACATCATCATCACAATGCGACTAGCAAAACCTACCTTACCTAAGACGTCATTCACACCGCAAGAAGCCACACCTCATTTCCTGGAACCGTGGTGGACATTAAAGTGTAACATACAATCACATTCCCATACTTCAAAGAACATTAAAATGAAACTGCCCGTCATACTAGAGCCCAAAATCAGCTATCATGGCTGCGCTCAAAAGCATCTGAATGATCTATGATGTCATTCTCATTTCAAGAAGCCACACCTGACTTCCTGAAAGGGAGAGGCAATTAAAATGTAACATCCAATCACATACCCACACGTCAAAGAATATTAAAATGAAACTGCTCGTCACAATATAGCCCAAAAGCAGCCTTCGTAGCTCTGGTGAAAAGTTTCTGAATGATTAGAATTTTTGTGCCATGTTCAAAAATATTTTACTAACATTATGTAAAGGGTGTGACTTACAGTATTTCCCCTACTAAAATATTTCAACAAAACATATCTGTCAAACTTTTCGGTTTTAACATGACTGTAAACAGTCAAATTGTGGGTGCCAATGCCATTTTCATGAATAAAGAGTTATGAAACTCATGAGGCAAAAAAAAAAAAAAAAAAGAAAAAGAAAACATCCTGGGACGGGAATTTCTAAGCCTACCCTTTGTGTAGGGCACAATGAAATATCAAAAACAAAAAAATTCGAATTCTGAACTG
Organism: Schistocerca americana; assembly: GCF_021461395.2. NCBI lineage: Eukaryota > Metazoa > Arthropoda > Insecta > Orthoptera > Acrididae > Schistocerca > Schistocerca americana. The sequence continues at coordinate 59,853,061 of NC_060124.1, read as the reverse complement.
TTTTAGAATGATTGTCAAACCTTACAAAGCTAATTCAATTTCTGAAACGTTAGCAACACAAATAACGAAATTTTATTCGAAGTGCACAATGTTATTTCTACACACATTTTACAATGGGTAAGTTTTCAAGCGTTCTCTTATCAAGCAAATTTACAAGGCAGTTTTATTCCAGTCTAATATTTTGCCCAGAATGGATAATTAATTTCATGCCTAGACATTCACTTTTGGTTTCTGTTTCTCATGTCATATCATTTTGTAAATGAAATTCGAAGTAACAAGGCATAGCACAAAAACGTTAAGTTTAGGAATGGTTCACATTGAAACTGAAGAGCATTTGCTTTTTATGTTACTAATTACATACCTAAATTTAAAAATTCTGGTAACAAAATTTTAAAAAAGGTGTGACTATTATTATTTTTTAGGAAATTAAGAGTTTAGTGGTTACTGAGGGTGCTGAATGGAAATCTGAAGTAAAAAATTGTAATCATTATTTGTTAATATATAAAACTTTAATTATTTTTTTTAGAATTTAATGATCATGGATTGACAATAAAATGAAAGAAAATCATGTCACACTACCAAAGTACAGTTTTTGAAAATTTAGGCACATGTATATCATCATCATCATAATTTAAGGCAGATTATGCCTTTCAGCATTCAGTCTGGAGCATAGTCCTCCTTATAAAATTCCTCCATGATCCCCTATTCAGCGCTAACATTGGTGCCTCTTCTGATGTTAAGCCTATTACTTCAAAATCTTTCTTAAGTGAATCCAGATACCTTCTCCTTGGCCTACCTCGACTCCTCTTACCCTCTACTGCTGAACCCATGAGTCACTTGGGTAACCTTGCTTCTCCCATGGGTGTAACATGACCCTACCATCTAAGCCTGTTCGCCCTGACTGTTGCATCTATAGAGTTCGTTCCCAGTTTTTCTTTGATTTCCTCACTGTGGACACCCTCCTGCCATTGTTCCCATCTACTAGTACCTGCAATCATCCTAGCTACTTTCATATCCGTAACCTCAACCTTATTGATTAGGTAACCTGAATCCACCCAGCTTTCGCTCCCATACAACAAAGTTAGTCGAAAGATTGAACGGTGCACAGATAACTTAGTCTTGATACTGACTTCCTTCTTGCAGAAGAGAGTAGATCGTAGCTGAGCGCTCACTCCATTAGCTTTGCTACACCTCGCTTCCAGTTCTTTCACTATATTGCCATCCTGTGAGAATATCCATCCTAAGTACTAGAAATCGTCAAACTGTTCTAACTTTGTTCCTCCTATTTGGCACTCAATCCGTTTATATCTCTTTCCCACTGACATTACTTTCGTTTTCTTCATACAATAGTCCTTACATTTCTGATCTAGCTCTGAAATATTACTTTGCAAACTTTCAATCGAATCTGCCATCACAACTAAGTCATCCGCATATGCGAGACTGCTTATTTTGTGTTCACATATCTTAATCTCACCCAGCCAGTCTATTGTTTTCAACATATCATCCATAAATAATATGAACAACAGTGGAGACAGGTTGCAGCCTTGTCTTACTACTGAAACTACTCTGAACCATGAACTAAATTTACCGTCAACTCTAACTGCTGCCTGACTATCCATGTAAAGACCTTTAATTGCTTGCAAAAGTTTGCTTCCTATTCCATAATCTCGTAGAACAGACAATAACTTCCTCCTAGGAACCCGGTCATATGCCTTTTCTAGATCTATAAGGCATGGATACAATTCCCTGTTCCACTCGCAACACTTCTCCATTATTTGCCGCAAGCTAAAGACCTGGTCCTGACGACCTCTAAGAGGCCTAAACCCACACTGATTTTCATCCAGTTTGTCCTCAACTAATACTCGCAGTTTCCTTTCAACAATACCTCAGAAGATTTTACCTACTACGCTGATTAAAGAGATACCTCTGTAGTTGTTACGATCTTTTCTGTTTCCATGTTTACTGATGGGTGTGATTCCTGCTTTCGTCCAGTCTGATGGAACCTGTCCCGACTCCCACGCCATTTCAATTATCCTGTGCTACCATATAGGACCTGACATTCCACTGAATTTGATTAGTTCCCACTTAATTTCATCCACCCCCGCCGCTTTATTGCACATTGACCATTTCCTCCACTTCCTCAAATGTGATCCTATTTCCATCATCATTCCTATCCCATTGTACATCGAAATCTGAAGCATTACTGATCGTAATTTCACCTACATTGAGCAACTCTTCAAAATATTCCCTCCATCTGTCCAAGGCATCAACAGGATTCATCAGCAGTTTTCCTGACCTGTCCAAAATACTTGTCATTTCCTTCTTACCTACCTTTCGAAGACTGCTACTTACACTCCAGAATGGTTTTCCAGCAGCTTCACCCAAAGTCTCCAACCTCTTTCCAAAGTCTTCCCAAGATTTCGTCTTGAATGCTGCAATTATCTGTTTGGCTTTGTTTCTTTCTTCAATTCTGTCTACCTGAGTTCTAGTATATAGCCATTTTTGATACGCCTTCTTTTTCCTTTTACAGGCTGCCTTGACTGCGTCATTCCACCAAGCTGTTTGTTTCATCCTACCTATACACACTACTGTTCCAAGACATTCTTTAGCCACTTCAAGTACTCTGTCACTGTACCTTGTCCATTCATTTTCCAATGACTGTAATTGACTACATTCAACTAACTGGTACCTTTCTGAGATCGCTGTTATGTACTTGTGCCTGATTTCCTTATCCTGAAGTTTCTCCACTCTTATCCTCCTACATATGGACCTGACATCCTGCACTTTCGGCCTCACAATCTCAATTTCACTGCAGATTAAATAGTGATCAGTGTCATCAAAGAATCCCCTGAATACACATGTGTCCTTCATAGCCTTCATGAATTCCTGATCTGTTATTATATAGTCAATGACAGATCTGGTTCCCCTGCCTTCCCAAGTATACCGGTGAATGTTCTTATGTTTAAAAAAGGAGTTTGGGATTACTAAGCCCATATTGGCACAGAAATCCAAGAGTTGTTTCCCGTTCCTGTTGGCCTCCATATCCTCTCCAAATTTACCCATAATCTTTTCATGCCCTTGTTCGATTTCCAATCCTGGCATTAAAATCACCCTTGAGCAGAACATTGTCCTTGTCCTTCACTCTAACAACTACATCACTGAGTGCGTCATAAAAACTATCCATCTCGATCTGTCCCATCACAATCCGAATATACTGACGCAATCCTAATTTTCTTGCTAGACACTGTCATATTTATACACATCAGTCGTTCTTTTACATACCTAATCGCAACTACGCTGGGTTCCATTTCATTCCTGATATAAAGCCCTACACCCCATTGTGCTATTCGTGCTTTGGCTCCCGACAGGTAGACCTTGTATTCTCCCACTTCCTCTTCTTTCTCACCCCTTACCCAAGTGTCACTAACAGCTAAAACGTCCAACTCCATCTTACTTGCAGCCTTTGCCAGCTCTACCTTCTTCCCAGAGTAGCCCCCATTGATATTAAAAGCTCCCCATCTCATTACCATTCGTTTGCCGAGTCGTATCTTAGGAGTCCCTGGTTTGTCAATTAGAGGTGGGACTCCGTCACCTCCAAAGGTCCGAGGCATTTTACTCTGATTGTTACCTGCGCCATATTTAAAGTACCAGGGAAGCAGGTTGCTAGCCTTACTTGCCCCGGGTCCCATTGAGTTTTATCCCTAACGGTTGAGGGACTAACCGGTGGATTTGGTAGTCTTTGCCGTCTGAGCACAAAGGTTACCACGACTCAGAATGTGTCCGAGATGCCCAGCCTTGTTCCAAAGTAACTAGTATCCCGACTGTCAGGACCACTTACTTGGCCACTCATACGTTGCCCGTGGTTCATGAACTAGGACACGACAACAGGAAACCACACCATGAACCACGGCACATGTATATTTGAAAAACAAAATCAATTGTTGATACTTGATTTTTATTTTGTTTAGGGATGGGAAGTTCAAAAGGAATGGAATAACACTGAAATGTTATTTCCATAGGAAAGCTTTCGAATTGTCAGGCTGAGGTACAGCGATGTTGCTAGGTACACATAGGCACCTCTATTACTACTACTACTACTACTACTACTATTACTACTACTAGTACTAGTACTAGTACTGCCGTCCAAACAGAGGGTAAAGTTTTGCTTGTTTGACCATCTCCCACTATAAGAACTAAGCTCTACACAATATAGACTTTCTTTCCGTTTGCTGTTGCTATAAAAGGACTAAATGAATAATAAGAATGATGTATTTCTTCATGAAACCACACTTCTGTTTCATTATTATTTCCGTACTTTCTACAACAAACTGAAGTTTAAAAGTTTGAAGCAAATGAGTAGGTCAAATCAATGAGTTTGACCACACAACATATTGTAATTGAAATTTCTTATTAATACATGTAAGTGAGGGTAGAACAATTATGTATAAAACGGACTTGTGAAATTAATGGGTTTGACCACACATCATATTGTAATTGTGATTCTTTGTTAATATATGCAAATGAGAGTATAACAATTACGTAAAAACGAGGTTGCATATGTAGCTGATTTTTCCCCGAATATATTGTGTAACTATGTGAGCCCCTATTTAAGACTTACTGCAAACGATGTCCAACTGTTGCACTAGATTTTCGTTTATATAAGACAGCGAATTACATAATTCAAGACAGCTTGTAAACCCGCTTCATCTTCTTATTCTAAAATGTAAATATAGCCCTTTGTAGGCTAACATTAATTCTTTGTTTCAGTTAATAAGTTGTGAGAGGGTTTCCATTTACAATTACGCTTAATTCCATATTATTGTGTGGTACTAAGTTTTTAAGTTTATAAGAAAAATACAAGTAGTACCATATGAGTTATTGCATCTTTCACTGTCAAATCGAAATATTTTTCAAATTCTTTCTCTTTGGCAGGACCTAAAAATGTCGTAGCTTTACCAGCTCCACCAGTATTTACTTGGGGGAAAGACGATTCATTTCCATTACATTTGTTACTTTGATTGTGTTATAATTGCGATGTGACTGCATAGTTTTCACAATTTGGCTTTCCTCTTCAGCATAAAAGTTCACAAGAGAGGCGGCCCAGCCTCTGTGGTGCCTTCAAATTGTGTAGAGATTTGCGAGAATATAAGACAGCAAAGAACCACATTTAAGTTTGAGAAAAGAGTCTTTTCGTTATTTTATTTGCTTCTTGATCTTCCTATAGAAAGAAATTACCCCAAATTACTCGATCCCTGCTTTCTTTCTGAATCACTGTGAGTACAGCACCAAGCCTTGGCAGGTAAGAAGAACGGAATCCAATTTCATTTATTACGTTCTATTATGACGATGGTATCATCATTGTCATAATAAAACTGATAATTTTCTCTAGTTGATTTAAACGCAGAACGAAGAAAATTAAGACTACTTCTTTAATACTGGGAAACTTAAATACTAATATTTAAAAAATGTTTGACCAAAATTTATTTTATTGGTTAGAGCTTCTTATAGCAAAATCTGATTCGGACAGACAGTTATGTAACAATAGCTATGTCGCAATTCAATGTGCTGTTAAGGTCTGATTGATTACTCTTTGAAGGAGGAGAGATCACTCCATAACATCTGACAAAACGTCTCGCAAATCAGAATTCTCCTAGACACAATCCATTTGACCTTGGGCAAAGCCAGCGTGTAATAAACTAATACGTTTAAAATCTCCTCCTTCAAACACTGATAGTGACTGAAACTACGTAATCAACAATTCCATGCAGCCACAATAACTTGCTTGTGTGAGACGTTAATTTAAATTATTAATAGGAAGAAAGGTAACAGTTATTTCGAGATACCCTAGAAACCAATAACCATAATGAATAGACAAGAAGAAATCTGTATATTGCCAGTTAAGAAACAAATACTACCTACACAGTTTTCGTTGTTTAACTTTCAACAGAACTACATTACTAATAATTAAACACTGCATATACATGTGCAGGCTAGAAGTCTGCCAACAGAAAATTTTTAATCAATACCATTCAATAAAGACCATCTTCATTTCTAGGCAAACACTCTTTAAAATATTTGGTTCACAACAACACACTTTTCTGCACCCTACTGAAAACTTTGCTTTGTACAAACACGTTGCTTCTCTGGCCTGTGCTCAATGAAACAGTGCTTTTGAAACACGGGTATTTAGTCAACAGCAAATCGTACGAGCGAGAAACCGTCACTGTACTAATACACTGCCTGCTAGCACCGGGACACTTGTATGTCTTAGGTTAGGCCATTCTATGCCCGTATAATGCTCGGATGACGTGCCTTTACACATTAAACCAGTGAAAGTTATTTTCAGGTTTTATTGGCTAGGAGATACAATCTGGCGTTATCCGGCCGCCTAGTGAAGCAAGTATTTTCATTTAACACCTCTTTGGCGACTGAGGTGTCTTTATGATCAATATTACAAGAAATGATTTGGACGACACTAACACACAGCCCCCAAGCGAAGAAACACTTTTACCCGGACGGGAGTCGAGAATGGGACACTTACAGTTCAGAGGCAGCGATATTAATAACTATATCACGAGGTGTGGGCATTAAACCATTAAAACAGTACTTTATACAACACACGGGACTGAAAATTTGAGAAATACACCAGTTTCCGCAAACCATTGATACTCACTGTGGACGTAATTCCTCCACAGGAGGAGCCTCTGAACATAGTAATTCCAAAAATCCAGTGTTGTCGGCAACACTAATCAAGCCACATAAAAAAAGAAAAAACGCCCGTAACATACTCAGATATTGTTCCTACGTAATCTACAAGGTTCTGCGTTTTGGAAGTTGCCTGATCAAACCTCCGTCCGAGCATTCAGATTTCCTCTGAAAAGAACACAGCCGAATTCTTTTTCATCTTGTGTTCCGCCGTTTTTCAATCTTTCTCAGTGCTTTGTTTTCCACAGTATATTCCTCGTTTTCTTTCTTTTCTTTTTTCTAGCACAGAATTCATTTTTGTTTCTGAGTGTTTTTCTGTGTTCATAAATCTCTTTATCGATATTTTTCCACCCTCCAAGAGACTGGTGTGCAAACCATAAGAACGATAGTAACTTTCATATGGTGTGTCTCTGCCAAGTAACATAAATTGGGCCATACATAGAAAGAATGTGTGTGTGTGAATTTCTAAGGGACCAAACTACTGAGGTCATCGGTCCCTAGACTTACACACTTCTTAAACTAACTTACACTAAGAACAACACACACACCCATGCCAGAGGGAGGACTCGAACCTGCACATTCCGTGACATGTTGCCTCATACCACACGACCACTCCGCACGGCAAATAATTGCTGCGGTGAAGTACAGAAGTGGCTGAAATAAATGCTCAATGGATAAACAGATACCACACTTTTATTCAAGGACAATAATTACACTAAAGATACCGCCATTTATGACGCTCCCTGGACATTACAAAGGGCGGGACACTGTTCCTAACAGGGTGTATGATAACCATGGACGGCAACGCCCGCTTTGAAAATTGCTCCCATGCTGGCGATAAGGACAGTAAGGAGTTACTGTGGCACTGCATTCCATTTCTCCAGCGTGGTGGTTGACATCTGCACGATGGTCGAATTTGCATCTGGACATGTTGAAATACGTATCCCCGACGCATCTCACATGTGCTCAGTTGGATTTAAGTCGAGAGATCGGGCACGCCAGTCGATTCTCCAAATATCCTCTCATTCCAAGAGTTCCTCTACCTGTGCAGGTCGATAGAGTCGTGCATTGTCATCTATAAAAATGAAGTCAGGGACGATTGCATCCCTGGAAAGACGGAAGGAGTATTGAGACATGGGACTTAGGGAAAGCAGGAAAAGGTGTGGACGGGGTGTAATCAGTTACCGTTGGTTGCACAGTAAACACGTACACTTCATTTAAGGAAATAATTTTTTGAAAACAATCACTTAAAAAATTTGACTGTAACACAAGCTACACTGACGGCTGAAGGCCTCATTAAGAAGGAATTTAAATTATTTCTAAGCTGAGGGCCACAAGGAATAGGAATAATTTAAGCAAAATATTATTTTCAGACAACTGATTCAATTAGACACAATAAAGAAGGGAGTGATCCACAGACAGTGCTCCTGAGAAAGGTCCCCACAGCTGCGTAAGCGGTGAGACAGGCAGCCAAGAGTTGTTGTCACCTAATAGGATGGCAACTCAAAGTAAGGACAGCTTAAACGCCGAACAACACACTCGAAAAATCTACCCAAGAAGCAATAAATAATACCACGATAGAATAATAGTTAACATCGTCAAATGACAAGCATTTAATTACACAAGTTGGCACCACCAAATTCTAGTACGCAGACAGGGTTAAGGCCAAACTGCCTATTCAAAATCCGATTAAATACCCATGGAACCGCAAAAGACAATCCGACAAAAAATTCAGACAATCCTAAAACATTAACTGTACAGCAACAAGACGAATTACAAATCGACACAAACACAGAGGAGCCAGAAACTGTCGGAAAACCAAATATACTTCGTCCGCTGAGACGACCAACCGCACGACCATCCAAGGGTCGTTCCCGCTCAAGTCAGGCAAGGAAAAGTCCCAGCATGAATCGTCGACTGACAACTTATTTCCATGAGGTCACTACGACGGGCGGAGACACACACACCAGTGAGGGTTGCACTACTGGAGTATAACAATCCATTCAGCTTAAACTTGCAGATTCAGGTCATTCACGTGGTCGTGCACTCTCACGACCACATTCTTCCGGCGGGCAGTGCATGTATGTCGCCAGCGGTCGGGCGAGTACTGGCTGTGCGGACCTCACTGCTGCTCCGTCCCCAACTGAACTTCGACTCACGACGACCTGGAAATACTAGAGGTAGCTCGAAAGATAGTGCCACAGTACTCGCTATCGATAAACGCCGCTGCTGCCACTCACGGACAGACAAAGCAAGCAAACGTAGTGGCGCCAGTGAACTCACTAAGAAAACCAGAGGTCATACACGACGCCAACCTATCAACGGGACAAACACGAGGCGGAGCACGGCTCAAGTGTAGTGTCACGATGATGTTGACAGGAGTCTACTGTGTTAAAAGACTTGAAGGTCGATAGAACCTTGCAGCACTATGCTTTCGACACCATAACACCTAGGCCACCAAAACGACTGTATTAGAAAGTGTTCCTCGGTTCGGTACGTGCTCCCACCTCTCGCTATATGAGGGTACATCCGCAGTTACTACTTATACTGAAACTCCTCTCATTAGAGAAAAGTACGCAAGCCCACTCCTCGTTGGTCCAGTCCGCAGCTCTTGGTGCCATCGTAAACGGTACCGCCGATGTACTGGTTCAAAATGGTTCAACTAGCTGTAAACGCTATGGGACTTAACATCTGAGGTCATCAGTCCCCTAGACTTAGAACTGTTTAAACCTAACTAAGCTAAGGACATAACACACATCCATGCCCAAGGCAGGATTCGAACCTGCGACCGTAGTAGCAGCGCGGTTTCGGATTGAAGCGCCTAGAACCACTCATCCACAGTGACCGGCGATGTGCGGATGTCGACGGAACACAGTGTACTGTTCGTCGGGGAAAGAGACTACACACATGCATTCGACTTGCCACTGTGGAGCGTAAGATTGTGTGCTTTGCAGTCCTGATACATTTGATTTCAAGTACATCCTCTGTTCGCCTTGGGTCTCTTCGGTTGTACACTGTAACGATCATCTGCTGCCATAGTTGACGGTGGTCTACCATCTCCTGTCCAAACCCGTGGTTCGAAGCGCTTCCTGTGCAAGTGCTACAATACTGCGAGCAATACCAAACTCCTAAGCAATACACTTCGTCTTTCTACCAGTTTCCCGATGATTCTTCTGCTCCTCAAGTCATCCAGATATGGTCCGAAAGCGTAATGAGGAATACCTTCACAGAGCACCGTAACTGCTCGCTTACTGACGCACGCTGTCTTTTTTTCTTTCCTTCAACTGCCTCGTATAGCGTAGACAGACCCATTTCTCGCTACAGTAAGACTAATCTCAAGCCTTGTGACGTCCAGCTTTCTGCACACGACTAAAAGATCCCTGGCAACACGCTCCTGCACCATCATTCATTTCCACTGAGTTCTTAAAGTATTATGTTGATTTATCTATCTCATCCTTACGTCTTGCACACAAGTTTTCTTCATGTACTTACGTTTGTGTTAATTGTAGGATCATCGTCAAACTTATTCAGCTAGTTCGTCTTCTCGCATTTACTTTTCCATGAGCATACTCATCTACACCTGTACTCCACAAACCACTTTACAATGTTTTGTTATTCTGTTTTGTGTCTTAAGACAGGAACCGTGTGAGGTAGCTCTGTGATTATCGTCGTGCGCTAGCATTCGGGAGGCGGCAGCTCTACTCGTCATTGAGGCTTTCCATTAGAACCATTTTTCCAAGCCCCGTCACTCATGATCTTGCTGTCGACGGTACGTCAACCTTAATCCAGCTTCATCCCGTCTTGGTCTCGGTTTGATGCAGGCTTCTGTCCCCTCTTGTCTTGCACAAACCTTTCCGTGTCTTCATGGTTGAGACTCCAAATATCCCTTACAGTCTTAAGTATAGAAATTTTTCTCTGTTCCTGCGATATTTCCGCTCTACTGATGCTTGCAGCGCCAAGTTAACTACACTTGAATGCCTTAGGAAATATCTATCCTCTCCTCCGTTGGCTTAATAATACTAAACGAATGATAATGCCAAGAATGCAATAGTTATTGACTAATGAACAGTCAACTCGAGAGTTAGACGTTTAATGGCACTGTTAGCTTTCCCAGTCGAATAGCATTCCCAATCTGTCGCACAGAAAACGGTCTAGAAAAGAAATAAATCGTATGAGGGTGATTTCGTATTGGGAACGTTTGATCAACGGCACCTTAACGAAAATATTTTACCGTGTCAGTCACAGCACTTTTCGATTTGCACTACGCATGCACCATGATTTTGGCCAGAATTAGCGTTAAATTATGTTTACGTGATGGATGTTACGAGTAGTTGTTTCAGTAGATTTTCTGCAGCCAAGTGCCGTTTTCAACTGCGCTATTTCGAACGTAGAAAAACGTCAGACCAATGTCTCCAACAACTTTTTAAATGTGTGCATGTGTCTCTTAATATTTTTAAAAAAAATAGTGAATGACACAACAAAATGTTTTTCATTTGCTGGAACAAACCGTTGCAAATTTATAACTGACGACCACAAAGCTCGACGGACTGGACAGCTCTGTATGCTAAAAACAAATGGTGATGAAACGAATTCATTTCGGATAAAATGTCGAAAATGTTTACCTATTTCCACACCCCCGGCAGCTTTATCCGTAATAACTGGAACATAGATGCAGACACCGCCATTAGAATTGTGAAAGCTGCTGCAGATTTCCAAAGAATGCGACTCCGATGACATTTAGGCTGTAAAAGTGCCAGGCCTGATTATATGAGGGAGCAGTTGTGTGCAGCGACAGGGTTTATTTTAAGTGGTAAAGCGTACAGCAATCACTCGCAAGTAATATTTATTTCATATCCTTATTTCGTATAGTCCCAACTAGTTTTACTGTTTTAACTTTTATTTGCTGCACTGAAGGTAGCCATACAGTGATTGAAACCTGGATATGAAACAACCGTTTTTTGCTACTCATTACTGTACCGTCTGCTACTTACTCTGTAAGTACGTCGACAAAGCTTCGGCTATACTCCTTTACCACTCTAGTGATGGCGATATACGCCTTTGACACATAGTCAGTGCCAGCAAAATAAACACACCGGCTTGATGTTTCATAAACGATTGTTGATGCGAATTTCGAAGATCAGCTATCGCGACCGCGTCGCAAATGATGAAGTGCTGTGAAGAAGTGATCTGGCGAGCCCGCACAAAACTGATGACGAAATAAGATTGAAACTTGCAGGCCATATTCTACGCCTGAAAGGTGGACTAATCTCCAAATTAGAGTGGATATAGAAGCACAGGAAGACCTTGTAACTCGTAGAATTGAACTTTCGCAAAGTATCTTTAGCATGAACTGATGGGAAGGCTGGAAATCTGGCATCTGATCGAGTTCGCTGGAGGACACTTATTGCCCGATATGCTTCAAATCGTTGGAGGAACTAAGCTCAATTAAATAAGAACAAACCACAGTCAATAAAATCCTCCTAGCTGTTATGCCGTGGTCGAATGTTTTTCACATTTAAACCCAAGGTTTCGCCCCATTTGTGGAGGATTTCAAGTGAGATCGTTAGCTGATAGAGGAAGGAACATCTGCGAACCAGAGCTGCTTGACACGGAATTAAAGCGTCTCACCAGTGCAGTGCTCAACAATGGTTATTCTCCCGCTCAGGTAAAAGAGCGTTCATACCCGCATGCGGAAATTATAGTGATGCACAAGCGCCAGTGAAATCGGAAGTTTTCCTGCCATTCATTTAGGACGTTACTGACCACATGGGAAAAATCTCAATAAAACTGAATTTCCAGGTAATCTACAGACTCATACGTAAATTCCAACGTGGCCTAAAATTTGCCAAGGATGCATGCCAGCTGCTGGAAATATCCGGAATTTATAGCATTCCCTGTAGTTTTGGGGACGCGTACGAGGATTCTACAAAAAGAACAGTTAAAAAAGATTAGTAGAGCACAAAGGTAATTGTAGAACAGGGAGACTGACAGATCAGCTGTCATGAAACGTGCCTTGCAGCCAGGAGATGACCACATACATTTTGACAGGAACTAAGTACTGGCCGCCACAAGCGGGTACAATGAAGGGCTACATTCAGCGGCTTTAGAGATTGTAAAACACCCCAGGAATTACAGCAGGAAGGAGGAAGGCGTGAAATTGAATAACATCTGTATTCCGGTGCTGAAGAAGATGTCTGCCAATCTTTCACCATCGAGTGATTAGTAACAGCGGACGTGATAGCCGACGGCTGCCATTTGCGCTCGAGTATTCAAAACATGTGACGTCACACCACTGTGCGGAAGCACACATAAACGGTAGTTTGCTGCAGTCAGTAGCGAGCCCCCTTAAAACCGTCTTCCGCAGGTGGGTACGCAAAAGGTTGGGTTTAAATTTGAAATCCACTCGATCACAGCACAGCAGATTGGAACATTTTACTGAGAAATTTCCGACCGTGCCTTTTTACATTTTACAGTGAGACGCCTCTAAGAACAAACCGTAAGGTAGGAAATATCTCCGACATCTTCTACAAGACAGTCGCTTTTGAGTTTCCTGTGAAATATAATTCAATGGAGATGTAAGGCAGTAGAGCTAGTGTCGTCTCCTCACTGGTGCATTTCATTTCATGAGTTTCGCGTGTGTATCTTTACCTGAGCTCTACCACTACCTCACCCCTCATCTCCAGTCGCCAAATAAAGTGTTTCCGACTGTCTTTCATAAAAGTGAGGACCGCAATTACTGTTGAAATATAGCAGGTCAACAAACCTGATTAACCCCCGAGATTCTGCAGCCAAGAGTTCGGACTAAGTGGACACATCGTGAAGTTAACAGTAGCTGTTAGGCCAGTGACAGGTAAGAGCGAGAGCCTCTGGCGGCCCGTAACTGCCGGGCGGTTTTAAACACGAGTGGGCTGACGCATAATTGCGGCAGTAACAGGGTAGCGGGGTCAGGGGCTGACCGCAGAGCGACGTCTGACGTGGGCCGCCCATTGTGTCTGATAGCCGGCCGGCCCGCGCCGCGCCGCGCCGCGCACAATGGCTTAATTAAAACAAACGGCGAGCGGCGCAGCCCGTCTGTGCGGTCGCTCTGAGCTCTGGCGGGCGCGCAGTCGATACCCACGGATGTAGGGCACCGCGGGAGCCCTCACCCTGCACCAGCACGGCATCCCTAGCTACTAAAGAGAGCTTGACGGGAAACTCTTTTTAAAAGGTTCTGGCGATACAAATTTAAATATTATCATCCTAGTGTACCAACAACTAAAGGTAGTTTTCTTTCTGTGTGTGTTTTTCTCAACAGACTCATTCTACATCTACATCTACATCCATACTCCGCACGCCACCTGACGGAGTGTGGCGGAGGGTACTCTGAGTACCTCTATCGGTTCTCCCTTCTGTTCAAGTCTCGTATTGTTGGAAGATTATCGCTATGCCTGTGTGTGGGCTCTAATCTCTCTAATTTTATCCTCATGGTCCCTTCGCGAGATATACGTAGGAGGGAGCAATATACTGCTTGTCTCCCCGGTGAAGGTACACTACTGGCCGTTAAATTTGCTACACCACGAAGATGTGCTACAGAAGCGAAATTTAACCAATAGGAAGAAGATGCTGTGATATGCAAATGATTAGCTTTTCAGAGCATTCACACAAGGCTGGCGCCGGTGGCGACACCTACAACGTGCTGACATGAGGAGAGCTTCCAACCGATTTCTCATACACAAACAGCAGTTGACCGGCGTTGCCTGGTGAAACGTTGTTGTAATGCCTCGAGTAAGGAGGAGGAATGCGTACCATCACGTTCCCGAGTTTGATAAAGGTCAGATTGCAGTCTATCGCGATTGCGGTTTATCGTATCGCGACATTGCTGCTCGCGTTGGTCGAGATCCAATGACTGTTAGTAGAATATGGAATCGGTGGTTTCACGAGGGTAATACGGAACGTCGTGCTGGATCCCAAAGGCCTCGTATCACTAGCAGTCGACATGACAGGCACCTTATCCGCATGGCTGTAACGGATCGTGCAGCCACGTCTCGACCCCTGAGTCAACAGATGGGGACGTTTGCAAGACAACAATCATCTGCACCAACAGTTCGACGACGTTTGCAGGAGCATGGGCTATCAGCTAGGAGACCATGGCTGCGGTTACCCTGGACGCTGCATCACAGGCAGGAGGGCCTGCGATGCTGTACTCAACAACGAACCTGGGTGCACGAATGGCAAAACGTCATTTTGTCGGATGAATCCAGGTTCTGTTTACATCATGATAGTCGCATCCACGTTTGGCGACATCGCGGTGAACGCACATTGGAAGCGTGTATTCGTCATCGCCATACTGGGGTATCAGCCGGCGTGATGGTATGGGGTGCCATTGGTTACTCGTCTCGGTCACCTCTTGTTCGCATTGACGGTACTTTGAACAGTGGACGTTACATTTCAGATGTGTTATGACCCGTCGCTCAACCCTTCCTTCATTCGATCCCTGCGAAAACCTACATTTCAGCAGGATAATGCACGACCTCATGTTGCAGGTCCTGTACGGGCCTTTCTGGATACAGAAAATGTTCGACTGCTGGCCTGGCGAGCACATTCTCCAGATCTCTCACCAATTGAAAACATCTGGTCAATGGTGGCCGAGCAACTGGGTCGTCACAATACGCCAGTCATTCCTCTTGATGAACTGTGGTATCGTGTTGAAGCTGCATGGGCAGCTGTACCTGTACACGCCATTCACGCTCTGTTTGACTCAATGGCCAGGCGTATCAAGGCCGATATTACGGCCAGATGTGGTTGTTTTGGATACTGATTTCTCAGGATCTATGCACCCAAATTGCGGGAAAATGTAATCACATGTTGGTTCTAGTAGAATATATTTGTCCAATGAATACTTGTTTCTCATCTGCATTTCTTCTTGGTGTAGCATTGTAATGGCCAGTAGTGTATGTTCTCGAAACTTCAACAAAATCCCGTACCGAGCTACTGAGAGTCTCTCTTACAGAGTATTTCACTGGAGTTTATCTATCATCTCCGTAGCGCTTTCGCAATTACTAAATGATACTGTAACGAAGCGTGCTGCCCTCCGTTGGATCTTCTCTCTCTCTTCTATCAACCCTATCTGGTACGGATCCCACACCGGTGAGCAGTATTCAAGCAGTGGGCGAGCAGGTGTACTGTAACCTACTTCCTTTGTTTTCGGATTGCATTTCCTTAGGATTCTTCCAATGAATCTCAATCTAGCATCTGCTTTACCGACGATTAATTTTATATGGTCATTCTATTTTAAATCAGTCCTAATGCCTACTCCCAGATAATTTATGAAATTAACTGCTTCCAGTTGCTGACGTGCTATATTGTAGCTAAATTGCTTTACTGAGGTAAAGCATCATCAGTTTTCTGTAATTAAAGACATTTAGAGTTTATTTCTTTTTGAGATCGAAAAACAGATCGTTAACAACTTGTTGGTAATTTCTACTTCGTTTCTCTTCTACGTCAGGTAGTGGCGTCTGCTGGTACGTCTTTGGTTCCTATCTTCTTTAGATCCTGATAATTGTAATCTAATTTTCTACTGCTTTGCAGGATTATGCATTTGATTTTACATTTTACACAGCACACCTCTCTGTACACCACTGTTAAACGTTTATTTGTATACTGGTAAGTGTGTATTGTGTTTTGTAATGTTGCCAACATTGTCCCTAGTTTGTCACTGACTTATAATTTTTTGTAGTTAATTATATGTGTGTTATCCTATTTAATTATGTTTCTGTGTATTTATATACTGTGTAATAGTAATAAAGGTATCGTGATGTAGTGGTTTTTTGTGTGTGTACGTAGGTGAGGGAATGAGAAGAAAAGATGTGTGGACGTAAGTGCATAGGAGTGTGACTGAAAGTGAGTTGGAGTAAAATGTGAGGAGAAACGTATTAATCATCCATTATCTTCTGAAATTGTAATTATTTCACTTCTTGCTCCTCACCATTTCCTCCAGCTCACTCTCCATCACACTATTATGCGCATATGACCACTCATCTTTGCTTATCCCACCTCCACCTCCTTCACAACACACAAAAAAGACACTCTATCACTATTCCCTCATTATTATTACACATTATATAAATTCACAGTTACATAATTAAATAGAATAACAGACATATAATTAACTACAAAAAAAGTGTATGTCAATGACAAACTAGTGACAATATTGGCAACACTACAAAAAACAATATAAACTTAGAAATATACAGATGAACGGTAAAAAGTGATATACGAAAAATGGTTCTGCGTGAAACGTAAGAGCCGGCCGCTGGTGGCCGAGCGATTCTATGCGCTTCAGTCTGGAACCACGCGACCGCTACGGTCGCAGGTTCGAATCCTGCCTCGAGCATGGATGTGTGTGATGTCCTTAGGTTAGTTAGGTTTAAGTAGTTCTAAGTTCTAAGGGACTGGTGACCTGAGATGTTAAGTCCCATAGTGCTCAGAGCCATTCATTAAAACGTAAGACATCTTTCGTTTCGCAAAGCAGAGGAAAATTAGACTACAAATATCAGTCTCTAAAGAAGAAAGAAACGAAAGATGTGCAAGGAAACGGCACTTCAGGACGTAAGCGTGAAACCATGTAGAAATTACCGTAATGAAAACCCAACAAACTGTTAACGAAATGTTTTTCGATCTTAGAAACAAATAAAATGTAAATATAATTAAGTACTGACCACTTATGATGCCTTATTTCATTAAAGCGAGCCGCATCGGTGAGAAAAACACGCATTTTCTTGTACTTATAATATGGAACAAAAGTATCCTCAGGAAGTGTTAAGCAACTACGGACAACATGGCCACAAAAATAAAGAATTTAATTTACTGCGACGTCCCCTCTCCCCTTTTGTTGTCGCTGCTGATGTTGAGCCGCTACTGCTACAGCTCTGTCGGTGGGATGGAGACACGACGCACAGTAATGGTTGTCCCCGTCGGATAACGTGGAACAGCACCTGAAAATCTCTAAAAAAATTGTTCCTCGCGTAATGTATGAAAGTCCGATTGCGAGTCCGCACAATCTTTTCAGCGATACGAACTGCTGATTTTTAATTGTCTGTTATTGTTCTATGATGATTTGCTATACCTGGTTAGTTAGTTATTGCAGTATTGAGTGAATCATTCATCACCGGCGTCGTTTCACACCACTGAAGCGAGGAAAAATTCATTTGCGGTTCAATATCAGCAGTTGTTGTTACGTTGCCAGGCAGAATTGTCCACTACGGCACGACGCAAATCCAGAGATAATCTATAATGCTTTGTTGCTTTCGTGCGTCGTAATATTAATTCGGCAAAACACTCCTTCACTGCTCAATGTTCATCAAGTCACTCTTTCAATTAAACTGTTCACAGTTAGTTAATTTTGATCATCAACTACCACACAGTTCAATTAATGATGGACCGAACACGTGGGATTTCCATTACTGACGAACAATTTTTATTGTTTCTGCTTAGCAGTTAGTTTATAATCATCACACCACACACACACCGATGGATCAGACCAATTACGATTCTTTTCAGTTCGGTGATCGTGAAAATTGCGACCACATTTACAATCGGGCGTATTTGTATTATCTTCGTTTGGTCGTGTTAATGTTTCCTGCTCAAGGCTAATCAGGTATTGCAGTCTTCGATACTATGTCCATTCTTCGTTATAACTGATCACTTTGATGAAGGTTGAGTCCAACAATAATATCTCCAATAACTAAAGTTCATTAACTCGTCGTACACTATCAGAATATCAGTTCAGTTCAAGTTCTCAAGTCAGAATAACTGAGAACAAAGTCCGCGCATCTGTATCACGCAATGGTACTTTTTTTTTAAATAGAAACAATCTCGTAGCGTTCCGTTTGTAGTACTATATCAGACGGTGTCCTATCACGACTTGATAGCAAGCAAGCTAGCAAGCGCTATCATTTCCATGATCGAGCATTGTAGACGCCTTGAATTTCCTTTTCGCCTCGTTTACAACTCTCTTTCACAATAAATGTTAACTCCGACCGACATATTACTTTGGACTTAACTTTCGTCGTACTGATTTGCAGTTATTACTGAGATGTTTGATAGCATTCTTTGTTTCTACCTTTATATCATGACATACTCAGTAATTATTGAAATTGGTGTTCATCAATACTTTAAGGTGTTATATTATTGTCAGAGTTGTCGTACCTGTCAGAATAACACTGTTCCCTACTTTAAATTACAATGACATTCTTATTTGGGTTTTCGGGTTTCTTGGGGTGTTACAGTACCTAGCGTTTTTTTAATACCGATAACACGCGTCGGAGTGTTTAGTGACTCTAAATTGTGTCGCCACTTCTCCCGGAATGATTGGGCGCCACGGGGAGGAACGGAGATCGTATCCCAGTATGATTTACTCGTCATGTGGTTTCCCCAGATCACCTGGAAAAACACCGGAGTGGCCATCCTTCTCCTGTCACAGGCTTGCACTCTAAAGGCCTAATCTTGCTCCCACCATTTCTTTAACAGCCTTTGATGTAGATACCTTGCAACTAGCATCTACCCACGTAGGTGCTTAAGGCGGTGTAAGTACAAAGAGTACATGGTACGCGGGGCGTTCAGTAAGTAATGCAACTCGAGAATGAGATTTTCACTCTGCAGCGGAGTGTGCGCTGATATGAAACTTCCTGGCAGATTAAAACTGTGTGCCCGACCGAGACTCGAGCTCGGGACCTTTGCCTTTCGCGGGCAAGTGCTCTACCATCTGAGCTACCGAAGCACGACTCACGCCCGTTACTCACAGCTTTACTTCTGCCAGTATCTCGTCTCCTACCTTCCCAACTTTACAGAAGCTCTCCTGCGAACCTTGCAGAACTTCGGTAGCTCAGATGGTAGAGCACTTGCCCGCGAAAGGCAAAGGTCCCGAGTTCGAGTCTCGGTCGGGCACACAGTTTTAATCTGCCAGGAAGTTTCATATCAGCGCACACTCCGCTGCAGAGTGAAAACCTCATTCTGGAAACATCCCCCAGGCTGTGGCTAAGCCATGTCTCCGCTATATCCTTTCTTTCAGGAGTGCTAGTTCTGTAAGGATTGCAGGAGAGCTTCTGTAAAGTTTGGAAGGTAGGAGACGAGGTACTGGCAGAAGTAAAGCTGTGAGTACCGGGCGTGGGTCGTGCTTTGGTAGCTCAGATGGTGGAGCACTTGCCCGCGAAAGGCATAGGTCCCGAGTTCGAGTCTCGGTCGGGCACACAGTTTTAATCTGCCAGGAAGTTTCAATGCAACTCGAGTTTTTCTGAAGGGTGATTGGATGTATTTATGATTCCAATACACCATTTTATTCCACAATCATTTGGATGCAATGCCCTATTTTTCAACGTAATCTCCGTTCCATGTGACGATCTTACGCCACCTAACTGGAAGGGCTTCTATGCCTGCATGGTACAATTCTGCTGGTCGATATCGCAACACTGTCTTGCTGTTTCAATAACCTCCCCGTCATCCACCTACTGCTCCAAGCTGAGTGTATCATTCATTGGGTTAAACAGATGGGCGGTGCAAGATCATTGATATGGGGTGGATGCTGCAATGAAGCTGTGTGAGCTGCTCTTGGGCGCACAGACTTTTGTGAGGCCTAGCGTTGTCACAGAGGAGAAGTTCGTTTGCTTTGTTGTGGCGGCGAACACCCCGAATTCAAACACTACTGGAGTCACGGCTGTTTGCGGCTGGGCGGCACGCGGGAGATCGGACAGGTTTGCACGACCTCGTTGCGATGACGACAAAGGCCTCTCCCAACGACTCAACGTGCTTTTGTTCACTGTAAGGTCTCCGTAGACGAACTATAAGTGCCTACGAATATGTGAAATGCTCTGGTTTTCTGCCAAAAGAAGCTCAATGACATCTTTCTTCTTGGAATGCACCTCCGTTATAGACGCCATTTTGAAGGCTATGTACAGCGCCGATACTTCATGAAACTATAGGGAATGAAGCGAGAATTTCCCACTATAACCTACAATAAAGTCCACCTATTTTCAGCTGAAAATGGGCGAGAAAAAAAGTGTTGCATTATTTACTGCCCTTCTAAATTGATTCAGTATATAACAACACACCATGCCGCCTGTAAACAAATAATCAAAAAAAGCAAACCCGTTTCTCCTACAGTGTTTTGCAACATAACTGGATAGATTTCATAAAGCAATAATTATACATATGAGTTCATGGGACACTATAAAGATTCTCGTTTGAAAGGCACTTAGTAATAGGTGTAGGCTATAATCACTGATGACATTGCTATCCTCAGTGAAGATGATGAAGAGTTATGGGGGTCTGCTGAATGGAACGAACAGCCCAATGGCTACAGAATATGGACTGAGACTAAATCGAAGAAAGACGAAAATAAATGAGACGTAGCAGATTTGAGAACAGCCAGAAACTTGACTTCAGGGCTGGGGTTTACTAAGTAGACGAAATTAAAGGTATCTGCAACCTAGGCAGCAAAATAACCCATGACGGACGGAGCAAAGAGAACATAAAAAGCAGATTTTCAATGGAAAAAAGTGCATTCGTGGCCAGGAGAAGTCTACTAGTATCTATCATAGGTCTTAATAGGAGGAAAAATTTTCAGAGTGTACGTTTGGAGCTCATCAGTGTATGGACTGTGGGAAAACTGGAACAGAAAAGAATTGAAGCATTTAATACGTCGTGTAACAGAAGAACGTTGAAAATTAGGTGGACTGAAAAGGCAGGGAATGGCGCACTTCTACGCAGAATAGGTGAGGAAAGGAATATATGGAAAACAGTGACAAGAAGAAGCGATAGGATGACCGGATATCTGCAAAGATATCAGGGAATAACTTCTACGGTACAAGAGGGAGCTTACAGGGTAAAAACTGTAGAGTAGGACGGAGAATGGAATAGATCCAGCAAATAACTGAGGACGTATGTTGCAAGTATTACTCTGAGATAAGAGACTAGCACAGGAGAGGAAGTCGCGGCAGGTCAAATCTAACCAGTCAGAAGACCGACGTAATTTCATAATTTTCTTTAACAGTATCTCAGTTTTGATAGTAATTGAGGCATACGTATCGAGATTGTGTTGTTACCTAAGCAGAGGTAGTTTGTTTTTTCAAACTGCTTACGATGTATGTCCCTGATTACCGTAGACTATAGGAGACGTTGCGGTGGAACTGTTGGCAGCCGTTCAAGTGTCCGCCCAAGGAGCTGACTCTCTCTCTCTCTCTCTCTCTCTCTCTCCCTCCTTTCCTGCCTCCCTCCCTACCTTGTATCGGCACCCAGCTGGTTGCGACACGATTCCTTCCTTCCTTCTACATTTATCTAGGCCCCGCAATCTGTACGTCATGTGTGTGAAGATCTGATCCAGCCATGCTTCTCTGAGCTTGGGCGAGCCCTATTGTTGGTCAAATCGGTATAAGCCGACAGTCTTACAAGCAACTTTGGACTTTATCGGTAGTGATGTTGACTCGTTGGTCAATACTTACCCTATTTTTACCAGGCACACACTCTGCTCCTGTACAATGACTTGTAAACTCTTGTTTCAACTTTTGTAGCCTCCCGCAGAAAGTTACTTTACGTTAGACATTACCTACACAAAAAGCCTCTTTATATAAATCAGATTCAGATGCAAAACCAGACGATATAGTTCTGGCGTTTCTGACGTGTTTTCTCTGGTGATGACTAGGGAACATCCCACGAATGAAGACTTCCTTACGACACGCATGTAAGGTGCCATCTACCGCAAGTCTAGTCCGTAAATAAATTCCCAGTGGCTCTGACTCTGAGTCCGTCATTTGGTTTGACGTCAGTTCGACGATTTGCGTGCAATTTTCTCTGCTGAATAATGTAAGCAAGTTCTCGGACTTCCGAATGTCTGACATTCTACGGTAGACAACCTAAATTAGACTCCATAAATTGGTAGTCACGAGCTCTTGCTATCAAACTATTCGAGCAGTCCAATCCGGAAACCACGGTTTTCTTCTGGGTATTGTGAATGTTTTTCCACTTTTTTCCTACGCATCGTATGTCTATTTTAAGTTCAATGATGTAGCTGAATGTAGTACAATGGTTGCGTCCATATGCTCTTTTTATGATGGGCATTCGTACGCTGGTATTCCGTGATCCATAGCGCTGTAGTTCAGTCACCTTCGGCATTACTCTCCTAAGATGCACGTCGTTGGCGGTTTACGAGCAGTTTGCTACAGAAGTGATATCCTGCTCTACTGAAAAACAGCGCCTGCAAAGACTAAAACCAAACGAGATTGATGTCTCAAATCAGTGTACGGGTCAAATATGTTTAGTTAGTGGCAGAGCCATACATGGTTTCAACCATTTGTATATTAGTCTGTATACGTCAACCCATGATCCTTCTAGTGTTGATGCTAATCACAAAATTCGGTAAGAATAGGCACTATGCAGTATCGCAATAGTTTCTTAATAAAGCGAATAGTCTCGTTGTTTTAAGTGGTATGTCTCTTACAGACAGTGTGTCGGTACTGGTTAACACTAGAATGAAATTTTCACTCAACAGCGGATTGTGAGCTATTATGAAACTTCCTGACAGGTTAAATCTGTGTGCCGGACCGAGACTCGAACTCCGCATACAGTTTTAATCTGGTTTACACTATCTCCATTCACTTTTATACATAACGACACGAACACAATGTTATAGTTAAGGACATAGAATGACTCTTGTCATCTACACGACGCATACTAAATAACGGCAAACTACCACCTCTTAGGCCATCCCCAAGAAGCCAATATGGTTTTTTCATGTCTATCGTTAACTCTCATTTCCTTATTTTGACTGCTGCGAGGGCTATTTCTTTTTCAACCCTCGATCGGTCGCGAATTGGAATATTTTATTTGTAACAGTTAGCTACACATTCCAGCTACTTTCCAACATAGCTGCCGTTCCGACTGAGACATTTGTCGTAGCGTTCAACCAATTTTCTAAAACCCTCGTAATAGACGTCCATACTAGAGACACTGCGGAGCACATCTGAGGAAAGCTTTATCATATTTTCACTTTGCTTTTAATTACGTGATCGATAGGAGGTCTAAAAGTGAAATAGCTGTCATAGTATCCTTCAAAGGTATAAGAAATTAGCTTACATGGAAATTTAATGAAAATAATATTTCATTTTAAATCCTGTTTCATTTTTCTTGGAGGGATTTTCCTTGTAAATACTCCTAAATTTTTGTGTGTAGACCCACTGATTTACATTCTGGTAGTCGACAGAAGTATTTAAAATGTATTCGAAAGCCGTCCTGAGAAAGATATGAAACGTCATATACGAGCGCAATCTCTGAAGATGGTGCAACGCCACAGTTTAGGTTCTTACGACCCTTACCGGAACAACGTAGCTAAACCACGGTATTAAAATCGCACGATTTGCATTATCATCACCGTAAGGAGTTAGTGCAGATCAGGACAAATTATTGTAGTCTAAAGAACGCAAGAAGAATTCCTGGAGACGAAAAGTACAGTAATTTGTCTTGATTACACTTTGAGCAACATTGTCTTTTCTCGAACCTTGTCGCCCCTGTACATTACTTGACAATGAAATGTTATTAGTTAAAATAGCCGCTGTGCTTTGAGTTAACCCTTAAGGAAGCTCCGTCTGTTGTCTTACTATTTTCCGAAAAGCGTGAAAGATTACAGGAACTCGACATTAGTTTCACGAATTTTTACAATAGAGAGTCTCTTCGTAAAACTTACTCCCTGCACGTCCTTTTTTTTTCATTCAGATTAAATATGTAGAAGGTTCTTCAACGAACAAAAGATAGGAATGACAATGGATGAACGCCCATTCCATGTTCCGTAAGCAGCTACAGTGCATAGGCGATAAAGAATTAAAGTTAACACTGCTCGAGTCTTGCGCTCCACTTAACCTGCTCGAAAGCGGCATTCATAATTCACCTTCAGTGTACAGTTCGTCAGACTGCAGGTAAGGATAACTTTTCAGCTTAGTAAGTGTGTTATACAAGAAGCAGGCCTTAACGTTGATGCTATTCCCTGATGATATTAATAAAGTAAGAGCTTGCCGACTGTCGGATTAGACTTATTATTCGACCGAGGCTTTCGTAAGAGACAGTTCAATACAAAGTTCTTGAGCGAACGTAAGAGAAATCGTAGGAGAACCACAAGGATGAACCGAGTGAGGTAACGCATTGATTAGTACACTAGACGATGGCTGAAATCCCTGTCCAGTAATCTAGATTGCGACTTTCGTAAGCTGCTCAAGGAAAATGCCAGGAAGCTTCTTTTGTAAAGGGCACGGTTATTTCCCTTCCATTCTTGCCCTTTCTCTAACGACGTCGTTGTCGAAGAGACGTTAGACTCTAATCTTCCTTCCCTTCTTTTTCCCAAAGAAGCGGGACAGGGCCGTTACTATTCGTATTATTTATATCAACTTTCGACACGTCAAAGTTTCGTAGCGGTAGCATGAATCATCTACCGCTGGATGACTTGTCTGGCGTAGCGGTAATAGATTACTAGTATATAAGTAAAACTTCATCGTGAAACGGTCTATCTATAAGTGAAACGCGTACAAAAATCGCTACAGTAGTTCCTGGCATCGGCCTTCACATATAGATGAACGTGGCTGGGGACTTAGTAATATGTGAGGATAAGCAAGACCTAGAGGATAACGCTATAGCGTTCTTGAGGCTATTTTAAGATCGTGCTTTTTCTTGTACCGTGCGACTATAGTTGAAGTGCTACTACTCACAGAGGTCCATTGTCGGCTGTAATTGTAGTATGGAAGTGAAACTTACTAGATATTCTATTGCGTCAATGCGGAAACGACTTGTGCTGCAAAAAAAAAAAAAAAAAAAAAAATAGTTCCGGTTTAGCCACCAGGTGCAAATCTGGCGCTGTGATTGCAAGAAAGACGTATGGAAATGTTTCTGTACGTAATGGACTAGAAACAGGGCATGGGCACAACAGGTCAGAAAGGTGACAAAGGCATAATGTTGATTTTATTATTAACCACCGCTTACGCAAGTTACTCAGTATGAGCACCGGAGGCGTCTATGAGAGGCTGGTGTCGTAAAACGACGTGATCAACAGTTGCTCGCGGAAGTTCCGGTGGAATTTAAGCAACGTGTCCCTACATGCTGGCCTTCAGATCAGGAAGAAACCAAATGTGTTCCTGTTGAACGAGTTCTTACATCTCCCAGAAGTCAAAAGTCACTTATATTCAGATCAGAGAACTAGCAGCAATGCAACTGGAAAACCTCTGGAGGTAACATGTTTGTGGAAAGCTGCATTACACAGGGCGAGATAGATGAGGAGTTGTCCCGTTTTTCATGAAGGCAGGCGTTCCACACAGCTGCGCGTTTCCAAACTAGTATAAGACAAAGAGGCCTCGATAACTTGCAGACGTCGTGATATAGCTGACAGGCCCTCTGGGTGTACTCTATTCAAAGAAGAATGGACCAAGAATAAAAGCACACCACGTAGTCACATACGGAGAGTGAAATGGCTCTTCGTTCACAACACCCATACTAACCGTATACACCCTATTCGGCAGTTATGTGTATTCACAGCACCCTGTAGTGTAAAATGTGCCTCGTTAATCCATAGAATATTGCTCGGCCACATGTCATCAACTTATATCCGCGATAGAAACCGAAGAGAAAATTCAGAACATTGTTGAGGATCGTGAGGTTTCAGTTGCTGTACCGTATGGATTTTCTACGGGTACCAGTGTAAAATAAACAGCAAACCTTACCGTACTGTTGTCTATGGGATGCAAAATTCTCTCGACACTGCAGGAGCACAAGCACTAGTGGTACGTGCTGCATCGTCGGTTTACAGCAACAGCAACCTCTTCAGGAACTTCAACAAAGGAAACACACCTTCGTCCTCCAGGTGCCCCACCAACCTCACCCGTGTTTTCCACTTACATTGTAATCTTCTGTGCCCCACCAACCTCATCCGTTTTTTCCACTTTCATTGTCGCTTTCTTTAAGTCATTTAATGACGTTAGGCCTTTCCCCAGACCTTTGACTCGGCGATACTCTCGCAATGCTGCACTGCAATTGCTGCCGTTCACATAAAACAGTTCCACTAATAGCGCAAGGTTTCTGTATGCATGTTGTTCACTCACGTTATGGCTTGTCAGATGACAGCGTCGATGTCACACCGTCCTACAGTGTACAGCGCCAGATTTGCACCTGGTGGCCAAAATTGGAACTAATTTTTTTTTTCCAGTGTAAATCGGTTCCGCATTAACGCACTGCCATCTCTACCAAGTTTCGCTCCAGTACGACAGTTACAACCCACACTGGACCTCCATGGATAGCTGCGCTGCGTTCTAATTATAGCTGCCGGTACGAGGGTTGGAACTCTTAACAGTAGCAACTGTTTATTTACAACTTATACTAAACTAGTACCCGTTTCAAAGACTTGGTGTTCTCCAAAGTAGTCAGCAGAATTGTGTGTAACCTGATGTGAAATTCGCAGGATATAAGCGGAGCCAGTTGCGTTGATAGATCTAGTGGAGCGGTGTATTGCCTGACGAATCTCTGTAACAGTTACAAAGCGAGTGTCATGAAGTGCTTCCTTCAACTTACAACTTATCAAGTTACAAGGGTTCACGTCCAAGCCCCATCGATCGAACAAATCAGTCACATATTAACCCATACGCATCTGAACAGTTCCTGCAAGATGATGGGCGGGTCCTGCAGGCAGCATCGTGGTTTCATTTTCTAAACTGGTCGCAGGCTTCGTTTCAAAAATAAAGTGCGCACACTCCTCTAACTTGAGCCCTTGTGACTTGGACTTGAGGGATGCTAAAGACACTTGTAGCGTGCAGCAGTCTAACTTTCTGTACGGAATCAGTGACATGGAATCGCATCAGGCGAGTGTATCACCTCCCTATACGACAAAACGTAGTTGTTTCCCAAATTTCACCGTAAAATGGTGTTTAGCGGTACACTAAGACAGCCATCCCCTCTATATATGAGAAATACAGTATGGAGTTATTATACCTTCATTACCTGCAGTGCTAGAATACTGCCAGAGTAGTTATTACAGGCAAGTAGCACTGTTTGGACAAAAAGTTAAGATAAAAAGGTTATAAATACGCTCCTGACGACCTCCAACCGCAAAGAAACTGCTAGCCAGGCACTTACATATCGGTCTGTGGGGGAAATTCGGCCAGGGAAAATCCTTCTTGGTTTCTGGAATGGAAACGACTCGATCCTATGGGGACCCGAAGCTCTTCCGCCTCAATTACTCCGCTTCCCAACTGAGGCACACCACAGCGAACTGTGATACAGGGCCTGTAGAACACAAGCTGGCTAGTTGGCACGACAACAGTTCGATTCTTATAATGTGGAATAAAATGAGGAGTTTTGTGTGTGTGTGTGTGTGTGTGTGTGTGTGTGTGTGTGTGTGCTTACCTAGGCGGGGGATCGGACTGCCTGTGTGTAGTGTTTCTAGAATTTGCATCGCCATTTTTCTGATATGAGAAAAGATAGTATTTTCCATTTCTAAGCATTCCCATCGTATGTTAAGGACTCTTTCCAAAGGCAATCTACATCTATGCTAAATGTCCGTTCATGGACAAAGTTCATAGAAACAGTTACACAATATGCAGTTCGTTTAGTGATCAAGTAAGCAAGTTTTTGGAGGCTG
Source organism: Schistocerca americana (assembly GCF_021461395.2). NCBI lineage: Eukaryota > Metazoa > Arthropoda > Insecta > Orthoptera > Acrididae > Schistocerca > Schistocerca americana. The sequence continues at coordinate 59,824,719 of NC_060124.1, read as the reverse complement.
TTATGAAACTTGTCCCAGTAGCCACTCACAAAAAATTTGAGGTCGGTTCTAGGGCTGTAATTCCCTCCTGACACGCAATGAAATAACCTGAAACTTTTCGTGGTTTAGTTAAATCAATTCAGGTGAATTTCGGGATGGTAAGACTGAGAGGTGACGCCGATTTTCTAACACACACTTTGAGCTGGTGCTCCGTCTCGGGACGCTACACTTCAGTCTTCTTTCCTTCACTGAAATTAAAACTATGGAAAGAGAGCACAGAAATTGAATCTTAAAAAAGGAAGACTTCCATCTTAATATTTTCACTTTTCGTCAGAGAACACTACTAATTAATCGTGCCTTTGCATGCCTATTTCATGACCGAGGGTGGATAATAGTGTTTCCTGCGCACATTTTTCTTGAAGTTCAAACCATATAGCACCTTCCGCTGTTTCCAATTTAAGAACTAATGCTTGTTTATGTCATCAGTCGCTTTAATTTAAGAGCGAATGCTTCTTTATTCCAGCAATAGATTTACAAACACATGTGGTTGATTTCCGTTAGCAGACATTGTTATTTGCTTCATGTATAATGAAAATCAAAATTCCATGAAGATTTGACAACATTTGGAATGACATAAAAGTGTAATTGAAACTTCTCACCGGACACTTACTGTCACTCGAGTTATTGCAAATCATTACGCAGACAACACAGGGTGTCCGAGCAACTGGCTCGTCACAATACGCCAGTCACTGCTCTTGATGAACTGTGCTATGGTGTTGAAGCTTCATGGGCAACTGTATCTGTACACGTCATCCACGCTCTGTTTGACTCAATGCCCATCCGTATCAAGGCCGTTATTACGGCCAGATGTGGTTGTTCTGGGTACTGATTTCTCAGGATCTATGCACCTAATTTGCGTGTATATGTAATCACATGTCAGTTCTAGTATAATATATTTGTCCAATGAATACCCGCTTATCATCTGCATTTCTTCTTGGTGTAGCAATTTTAATGACCATTAGTGTAGGTTGCGTAATGGCACTATGCCCAAGAAAGTTACAAGCAGGGATGATGGACCATCATTTGGAAGAACGTATCGGGTGTTGACTGAGTTAGGACGCGTGTCAAGTGTCAGATCCACTCGTGTACTAAGGTTTTTCTTTGCTAATTTTAATTTGACAGTCACATAAGAAGTGCTTCATAAAGTATATTATAATGGTGAGAATATTTTGCAGACTTACACGAAAGTAGTATAATGTACAAAGCTTATGTTGCATATTATGGCATCACTAAAAATTATTGTTGGTAAGGCTGGTGACGTTGATTATCTGTGTTTGTTATTACCTGAGAGTTGTCAAAAGATCTTGGCTGATGTTCTTATGCTGACAGTAGTGCGTTTAGATTATTTCGTGTCTTGGAGAGTATCGTGTGACGTATTGCCAGCACATCCAGAACTATCCTGGCAATCCGTTTCAAAGCCCTACATGCAAGGAGAAAAACTGTGTGGCACACAGCAGAAACTGTTTGGTAGACGGTTGCGCAGTGGTATTTTACATGCAAGTAACTGTTAGATTCGAGGAGGAGTAGTCTGTGCAGTTCGGAGTAGTTTTAGGTCCGTGGATTCTGATAAGCACACATGTAACGTAGGATAAGTGTTGTAACGTATAAACACCAACCGAAATGGAGGACGCAGGACCTAAGCAATACGTGGTTATTCTAAACGATTGAAACGATTTCATAAATTCACTGTAGCTACACTGAATGGTATATTGTCACAAAACTCAGCACTCGTACAGAAAACTCAAGAAGTTTTCTGGCGTTGTCGTTGCACTTCAGACTTCTGCCACTAGAGAGCAACTGTGAGTGGTTAGCAAGATGGTGGCAGGCGCCGAGATAGCTTATGTTCTGCTTGAAATGAATTCACAACAGTCTGAAATAAGAGTTCAGCGACACTTCAGAATGTAGTTCAACAAACTTACAAACAACAGCCAACTCCATCCCACGATAGTATGCTTAGTTTAAAGTTTCAGGATGTCTGTGTAAAGGGAAATCGGCGAGTCGGCCTGTGACGAGTGCAGAAATGGTTGACCGCATGTGCTGGTGAGTTTCACACGTAGCCCGAGAAGTCGAGGAACAGGAAAAGCAGTAAGGATTTCATCTATCAACCGAATGGTGCTCCACTCAACTTCCATTCTGATTTCATGACATCTTAAACATGAAACAAAGAAATCGATGGATCGGTCGTGGTGGGTCTGATGATCAGAAATTCATTAGTCTCTCGACGTAACCCCATGCGAATCTTTGTGTGGATTATGTAAAAGATTCAGTGTTTATGCCTCCTCTACCAACAAACCTACCAGAAGTGCGAGGTCGCATCAACCGTCCTTTTTTTTTCTCTCGCTGATTCTGCAGAGAACCTCCACATTTCTCACCTTATCTGTCAATCCAATTTCCACCGAATCTCAAATCCTTTGATTCACTTCTGGTTTTCCCACAGTTCATGTTTCAATACCACACAAAACTGTTTTTTCTATGTGTGTGCAAAGCCGTTTGAGCAGTATGACAGATGACATAGCTGCAGCTACGAATTCGCTACAATCATTTATAATTATAATCTCTTCTAAATAACAATTTTACCTCATTAGTTTGATGTTTCTCCTCTCCTTGTTGTTTCTCCTCTCCACAACGTGTTGTTGTGTTAAAGTAATGTGCAAGCAGATTTCATTTGCCGTCGGCAAGAGCGGGTTATAATAACAGGTCGGGTATACGAGACTCGACTTTGAGTATGTGCGACCAGTAAGTAGTTCTGTGTTATCACTGTCGTGCACCCCTGTTAGTGTTTCACTTACTGTGTCTGGCGGTTTGAACTATATTACGTTGCTGGTTAGGGGCTTCGCCAATTATTTTCTCTCTGGTTAAACTGATGGAATCTATCTTTATTACAAAATATCATATCAAAATACCTTTAGCCGTCTAAATTTCCAGTTTCACTTTATTTATGCTACCAGTTTCAGCATAACATTACGCCATCTTCAAGCCCCCAGACTGAGGTATAGGAAGAATTCTATCTTTTGTGCTGTAGAAATAGAGGCCGGCACAGTCACTGGTTCAAAAATGGTTCAATTGGCTCTGAGCAGTATGGGACTTAACTTTTGAGATCATCAGTCCCCTAGAACTTAGAACTACTTAAACCTAACTAACCTAAGGACATAACACACATCCATGCCCGAAGCAGGATTCGAACCTACGACCGTAGCGGTCACGTGATTCCAGATTGTAGCGCCTAGAACCGCTCGGCCACGCCGGCCGGCCACAGTCACTAGTATACGAAAATTTCTTCTTAGCACATCGATATATTCGATCACCATTTGCAATTTTCTAGGCCAATTACAGTTAAAAGATGCCGAAATTTTGTGGGACATGGTGAAACATTCTTGCTTCAGCCGCTATAGTTTCATGAATACAGACAGTCAGCAGCGCTGTATGTAGCTTTGAAAATTGTGTCTGTTACGGAGGTGCGAAGTAAACAGAGAACTGTGCCTGAGTTTCTTTTGGCGGAAAACCAGAGCATCGCAGATATTCATAGGCACTTTCAAAATGTCTACGGAGACTCGAGGGTGAACAAAAACACGGTGATGCATTGAGCGAGACACCTGTCAATATCGGAACGAGGTCGCGCAGACCCGTCCAAACTCTAGCGTGCCGGCCGGCAGCACACAGCTGTGACTCCTTCAGTGTTGGGGCGTGCGGACACTCTCATTCGAGGTGATCGATGGATCACAATCAAAAACCTCGGTGCGCTACTGGACGTCTCTGTAGGTAGTGCTCACACTCTCGGCCACAAGATGGGGTACTCGAAGGTGTGTGGCCTCTGTGTTCCACGCCGCATAACAGAAGATCATAAGGACTAACGAAGGGCCATCTGTGTGGAATTGCTTGCTCGTTGCGAGGCTGATCTGATAACTGTTATACCGGAGCTAAGGTAGCCCCTGAGGGCCGGCAACCCATATAATACCACAGAGGACGAGGTTGTCTATGCCCAAGGCGTACCCAACAGCACCATGGTAAACACCGGATACTTACATACAAGATAATGGAAACAGACATGCCAAGCACTACTTCCTGCAGGGAGAGCTACAGCCACGGCCTGTAGGAAGTATCACTACGCCAAAACCTGATTGGCTGGAGACAGCTATTTATGGGCTAGAACCCGGCCCGAGGCCGAGCGGTTCTAGGCGCTACAGTCTGGAACCGCCCGACCGCTGCGGTCGCAGGTTCGAATCCTGCCTCGGGCATGGATGTGTGTGATGTCCTTAGGTTCGTTAGGTTTAAGTAGTTCTAAGTTCTAGGGGACTGATGACCTTAGAAGTTAAGTCCTGTACTGCTCAGAGCCATTTGAACCAGGCCCGAAGTTCAGTTCACACGAGATGCCGACCTCGTGCACTGCGACCGCTGAACGCTACGTCTCCGTCTCGGAATTGTACTGTTACTAGTGTGTGAGTGTGTTACCACGAACCTTTGTGGAACATTAGAAGTGAACTTCTGTTTGCCTCAATTAGGAGACTTTTCTTCGTTATTGCTACCTTTCGTTTATAAGTACAGTCATCAACCTTGTGAACTTACATCAATAAAAGTTGTGTTTGCGAAAAATTGCCAGTTGTCAGTCACAACAATAACTCTTTGTGGAACATCATCACAAAAGAAACATAGGTTGATCACTTCCAGCCGGAAACAAAGCAATCCATGAGCGGCACCACACTCCCTCCAAAGAAAGAGTCCAGAGCTGCACCTTCATCTGTGACTCAGAAGGGTTTATCTGTCAGATGTCATCCCCCCGCCCCCAAAAAAAAGAAAAAAAAAAGCAACCAAACTTCTCGTCTTCCATGACGATGCAAGGCCTTACACACGCCTGCGCCCCCGTGAGGAGCTCACGAAACTTCATTGGACTATACTTACTCATGTGCCCTACAGTGCGGATCTCACACAATACGATTCCCCCCTGTTTAGCCCAGTGAAGGATGCACTGCGCGGGATACAGTACGTGGATGATGGGTAATTACTGATGCAGCAAGGCATTGGCTCCGACTTCGACCAGTACAGTGGTACAATGCGGGCGTAGAGCTCCTCCGAGTAAAGTAGACTAAGACCTTCCCTATGTATGGTGATTATTTTGAAAAATAGGGTTTCATATCCAAAAGAGTGGGGAATAATGTGATATATTGGAATCCTGAATACTAATTGAACGCCTCTCGTATTTTACGTTCCTTACTGTTCCCAGCGATTGACCCCTGTACCTGTTTATACGTTATACGTTACACCGATTTATATTCGGCTGGTAAGCCTGACAACCATAATCGATTCTCTGCTGGTCTTCTGGCGTTTCTTATAGTTGGTAAGCCCATAGATTGTTCACTAACCAACCATGAGGATCTAATGCCTTCGTTGAGCACGTCATTAACCCGAGTGGTGTCGTCTATGGCGCCCTAGATCTCAGACGAACAGATTGAGGTGATATCATATGAATGCGTGGTGTCTGTTTCTTTGGACACGTCCGAAAGGACAGACAACACGCATTGATATAACTGATTCACCCTGATGGATAATGAATCCACAACCTTCAATGGGAATGTACGATATCGTACGATCTCCGGCAGGAATCTAAAATTAGCGAGCGTGGAAGACATGGGCGGGAACTGTGGATAGGTGGAACTAGGTGTGAGTGTGGGTCAGCCGGGGAGCGTGCCGAGGCAGTCCGTGCATTTGCGACAAATACTGAGTGCGAAGTGCGCCGTGGTTGACGCATCTGTCTCGTAATTAGGAGATCCCGGGCTAGAGTCCCAGTCCGACACACTTTTTCACTCCTCGCCGTCATTTCCGCATAAAATCTCGATGCAGCTCATATAATCAGTTTCTACCCTTCCCTTTCTCCCACCTCCACCTTTAGTTTAAATACGAGGGCAGTTCAATAAGTAATGCAACACATTTTTTTTCTCGGCCAGTTTTGGTAGAAAAACCGGAAATTTCTTGTGGAATATTTTCAAACATTCCCGCTTCGTCTCGTATAGTTTCATTGACTTCCGACAGGTGGCAGCGCTGTACAGAGCTGTTAAAATGGCGTCTGTAACGGATGTGCGTTGCAAACAACGGGCAGTGATCGAGTTTCTTTTGGCGGAAAACCAGGGCATCTCATATATTCATAGGCGCTTGCAGAATGTCTACGGTGATCTGGCAGTGGACAAAAGCAAGGTGAGTCGTTGGGAAAAGCGTGTGTCATCATTGCCGCAAGGTCAAGCAAGACTGTCTGATATCCCGCGTGCGGGCTGTCCGTGCACAGCTGTGACTCCTGCAATGGCGGAGCGTGCGAACACACTCGTTCGAGATGATCGACGGATCACCATCAAACAACTCAGTGCTCAACTTGACATCTCTGTTGGTAGTGCTCTCACAATTGTTCACCAGTTGGGATATTCAAAGGTTTGTTCCCGCTGGGTCCCTCGTTGTCTAACCGAACACCATAAAGAGCAAAGGAGAACCATATGTGCGGAATTGCTTGCTCGTAATGTGGCTGAGGGTGACAATTTCTTGTCAAAGATTGTTACAGGCGATGAAACATGGGTTCATCACTTCGAACCTGAAACAAAACGGCGCCACACCCACTCCCCTACCAAGAAAAAGTTTAAAGCCATACCCTCAGCCGGTAAAGTCATGGTTACAGTCTTCTGGGACGCTGAAGGGGTTATTCTGTTCGATGTCCTTCCCCATGGTCTAACGATCAACTCTGAAGTGTATTGTGCTACTCTTCAGAAATTGAAGAAACGACTTCAGGGTGTTCGTAGGCACAAAAACCTGAACGAACTTCTCCTTCTTCATGACAACGCAAGACCTCACACAAGTCTTCGCACCCGAGAGGAGCTCACAAAACTTCAGTGGACTGTTCTTCCTCATGCACCCTACAGCCCCGATCTCGCACCGTCAGATTTCCATGTGTTTGGCCCAATGAAGGACGCAATCCGTGGGAGGCACTACGCGGATGGTGAAGAAGTTATTGATGCAGTACGACGTTGGCTCCGACATCGACCAGTGGAATGGTACCGTGCAGGCATACAGGCCCTCATTTCAAGGTGGCGTAAGGCCGTAGCATTGAATGGCGATTACGTTGAAAAATAGAGTTGTGTAGCTAAAAGATTGGGGAATAACCTGGTGTATTTCAATGCTGAATAAAACAACCCCTGTTTCAGAAAAAAAAATGTGTTGCATTACTTATTGAACTGCCCTCGTATTAAGATCGTGCTGAGTCTCGCAAATACTGTATTTTCCGAATCCACGCTGATTTTTATATATTTTCGTTTCACAAGTACGTCATACAGCGTTAGCGTAATTCTTTTTCCACTGACTGATGTCAGTGAACCAGCTCTCTTTTCCCAAACACCGGGTATCTCCCGCTGCTTCAGTGATCTGCGAAGTAAGAAAGGTTCCATGCCCTCTTTTGCATGTCCCCTCTCATTTTCATTAATTTTATTAATGTTCTATGTCATTGAACGGTGGTAACAGACGGAATGAGGTTATTGTAATGAGAGTATCTGTACTGAGAGCTCAAAAACACTTTTCACTTGATTCCTATGCATGTTGGGTTACATCCCTGGGTGGCCTGTGCGAGGCGAGCATCAGAGGACGTGCCACACTGCATTTCCGATTGGGGGCTGCACTTCCTAGAATTCTGAGGGGTTCGTAAAATGGGCTTAAGTGCCTGGCGGAACGACTGACGTCGGTCGAGTCTCGCCTACTGTATGTAGGGCTAAACGACCTGTCGCCGCAGTTTATCTGTTTACTGTTCCGGCGCGTCCAGAACGAAGACTCCTGGCACCGACTGACGCCATTGTCTTCTTGATTCTGAGTATACTTGTGGACCGTGCCCTGCTGGGTGCGACTGTCTGGAGCTGGATGGCCGGTGGTCTAGGCATTTTGTTTTCGTAGCCGATCAAACGGCAAGTTCAGTGCCATCAGCTGAATAGCAGAGGCATGATTGGTCAATTTAAACTGAGGCTAAAAATGGTTCAAATGGCTCTGAGCACTATGGGACTCAACTGCTGTGGTCATAAGTCCCCTAGAACTTAGAACTAATTAAACCTAACTAACCTAAGGACATCACACACATCCATGCCCGAGGCAGGATTCGAACCTGCGACCGTAGCAGCCCCGCGGTTCCGGACTGCGCGCCTAGAACCACTAGACCACCGCGGCCGGCAACTGAGGCTAGTTGACGTCATAAAGCCCTGCTCGAAATTGGAGGGAACGGTCGCTATAGGCGCGAATGTGTTCAGGGACAGTGTGGGGGAATCAGCACTAAATGCTGATTCGCGGTTTTCGAGGAGAGTAGGGAGTTGAGCAATGCGCGGGTGCATGGATGTGGGATCTGATCTTCGTCGGAGGCGGACGGTCTTACAATTTAGTGGCACTTTTTTCGGCAGAACTTAGAATTCTCGGACAGCCTTCGAGACCGGGGGTTGACACAGAGTTACTGCACACCAGAAGTCGGCGCCTACATCATCAGAAAGCTACCTACCGACGACCTGGCCCAAATTTCAGGACTGTTAAAGTATTTTGCGGCCCCGGAATTGCAGGACATATCAATTTTATACTGAAGTCCTCAGCAGCATACGCGCTCGCTTTGCCACAAGTCCACCTTTCTTGTTTCTCCATGTGATCCCATGTGAGGTGTCACCACTAATCGCGATACTGCAATATAGTAGAGAGAGTAATATTTGATCGATTCGGACCTCCAGTCACTATCATCAAGCTATTCCATCACAGAGGGTAGGAACCCTTGTTCTCAAGCCAGATCTTATTCGCATAATACTTCAGAATACCCTATTCTTTGACCTACTGTTTGTGTCGAAAATCATGTGCCTTTATTATCTGATGTATAATAAATCTCATTGTAATATTTAAACCGCATATCATTTCGTAGATATATGCAGACTCCCATTTCCTGTTGTTTATTATGATAAAGTTCTCCTTTTTTTTTCTCTGAGTAGATTGCAATTTTTATTAAATTATTGTGAGTGTGCACTCCTTATTTCTCCAACTAGCAGGTTCCACCATCATTTCCCTTCGTTACCGTTATACCTATAATTAATTAGGTGGTAGAAAGGAGGGGATCGAGTGCATGTCTAATTCTGACAAATTTTGCACGAGAACGAAAGAGATACAAACTCTTCTCTACCCCGGCATCTCTCAAGTATCGCTGCTACCAGGGATGCAACTTCTTTCGTGTACTTCAGTTTTCAGTCCACGTGAAACGATGTAACAAAGAGCCTGTATTTACTAAATCTGATACAGTATTAGGTGATAATATTGTTTGATCCTTCAAGATGTATACAGGATGCCCCAAATATTACGTTTCATTTTCATGAAACACGGGTGTAAAATAGTAAATGTATAACCATACAACAAGAGCACATACAATGCATTATAAATAATTTAATTTTAATGTAGCCACCCTGCATGCACAAAAGACTACCTTTCCGTCGTAGCCCGGAAAGCGTTCTTTAGTTCATCAGGTGTGATAGTGTCGACTGCCTCCGTAGTCCTGTTGCGGAGCTGTCGCAGTCTACTAATTTTTAACCCTGTGCATCTGGAAATGTGACTCCACACGAAGAATTCTAAGGAGATAAAGTCATTTGATTTCAGAGCCCAAATACCTAGTGAAAGCCTACGATCACGCATCAAGGGAACGTGATGTGGAGTCCCGTCATGCTAGTACAAAACACATTTGAGGATTCCATCAGATTCCAATTGCTGTACCAGGAAAAGCTTAAATATTTGAAGGTAACTGGTAACTGCTATCGTTTCTTCGGCATAAAGGGTGGTCCGCAAATCTTAATCTTGGCCACCCCTACCCAAGTTCAGTTGGGAGTGTTTCCCTCCCATTCTTGCAGCTCATGAGAATTTTTGTGGGCCCATATCCTGCAGTTATGATAGTTTTCAAAACGATATTCGTGAAATGTGGCCTCATCTGAGCAGAGGATGTTATTTAACAGGGTCACACTTTCCGCGGGCTCCGAAAGGTCAGCACACATTTTCACGCGGGTGGTATAATCTTTCTCCTCCAAGTGTGCGTTACCTGGATGCAGTACATCGTCTTCTCCTGAGTAAAACCAAGAGTGCGTCAGACATTGAATCGTGGAAAGCTCAGTTCATGGTTTAACCGACTAATTGAAATGCCTGAGCTCCATTCAATGCTCAGTGCTCCGGATTGAATCGTCAGACGTTGAAGGACGTCCACGTCGTTTATCATTAAGAAAAACTCCTCTTGGTTTGAATTTGTTGATAAGAAACTTGGTATTGGTATTTCGTGGTGACTCTTATCCATATCTTCGACGGTACAGCTCATGCACCTCTATAAATGCTTTGCCAGCAAATTTCTGGGATTCACTTTCTATTATTATTTTTAAACAGATCATCCCAGGGACCTGTGAATGAAGATTTGGTTATATTAATGTTTTCATGAAAATTTCCCGTGCGGTGCTTCAGTATGAGCTCGAAACCGTGGTAGCTATGTGACCGCCTCCTTCGCATCCCCCCAGAGGGCTTCGGGCCCTCCACTGCACCAACTGAGTGGTGTTGTGCATGAGCTCAGTCTTAGTCGTTTACTTTCCATAACTGTAGGACGTCGATCCGAGGACAAGGGCTGTCAATCATGCGGCACGAGGATGCTAAGAGCGTTTCCCGACGTTGAATACGACACTGAACGATTATGACTGTCTATTATAGCACCTTACAGTCAGTTACATAAGGAAGTGTAAGCGCTAATGTCAAATGGAACGTACAGAGAGACATCTCTGGTAGTGGTCTCGAATCTGTACTCAATGCACTTCTGCACTGTGTATAGATACACAGTGCGAGAGTTGAATGTTTTGTTTTGTCGTTTGCAGTGTTCGCGATTTCTACTTATTTACAGCCAGTTTAAAGGCTGAAATAATGTGAAATACTTATCTAAAATGCCTACTGTGGTCCGTTAAGCTATTTGGTTTGAACTAGGCAAACTGGGTACTTCAAGAGGATAATGATCCGAACCATCGCAGCCGTCTCTTTAAAGCGTGAAAACTAGACGATGGAGTGTCTACGACGGATTGACCTGAAATGTCCCCGAATGCACATCCGATCGAAATGTTTGGTCGTACAACAAGATGAAGCTTAAATGAAAGCCAATATATACTTCGAAGCAGCTGTCATATAAAATCAGGACGATATGTAGATCGTTACCGAGAGAATATGCAGAAAAGCTTGTTGAAAGCATGCCAAAAAGGTGCCAAGCTATGTCTATAATGTCGGCGATTTGATCAACTATTGTTGCAACTAGTAATAGCATGTATTTTGGTACAAACATATGTTTTAATAGTGTGTTCTTGTTTCATACAGGTAACACCGCACACTTTGTTGTTGAAAAGACTGTACATGCCCGAAGATCATGTCGCTCGGAATTGGTGGAAGATGGACTTGGGGCATTGTCTGCTGTCTGAGTCATTGGTGCCTGCTGGACCTATTTACTGAGCACCTTAATGTGTAGACTGTACGAGAAATTATTCAGAGCCGTCTGCTGCGCGGTAAGGTTCTTTAAAGTATATGTGCCACACTGTTTTAGCAGACGCCGATTTTATATAAAGGTTTTTGTGAAAGAAAATATTGTCCTTACACGGCTGTGTTCTTATGCTTGATTTGTTTCGTGATTGGACAATTTCGACTTTTAAATCATTTTTCAGTATCTACAAAATTACATGAACATAGACGAGTACCACATTAAAATATATACACTGAGTAATATCATTAATCATAACTGTAATTGTATTTACGTTCTATAGAGGCTGTGTTACTTATTCATAAGCAGTACTACGTATGTCCTAAGTGCTGTATGTTCACCCATACGTGGAATAATATATCTGCAGTGTAGTTTGAGAGCGAAAACATCATGTTACAGGCGAGGAGACCTCTGAGAAATGTGTACCGGTGATTAGAAAAAACGTGTTTTGTAAATGTTGTTTAATATATTATTACTGTATTCCTCTCACTGCCATACTTTATGAATGCCCACACGATATTTTCACGTGCCATTCGCTCCTATACTTCCTTCCCCAGTTATGTCTCTCACTTCCTCCGTAAACAAAGAAGTGTACGTTACTTTAGGTGAAACATAGACGCCTCCTACAGTTATACTACACCGAGAAATAGCAGGAACACGCATAAATTTAAAGTAGACAGTGTCAGCATTTACTGTATTTCATAGAGCTGATGTACTTCCGTACCAGGCGTATAGATGTAGCAATTTGATAAAAAATATGAATAAATCCATCCTTCTCTGATCCCTCTTGTCCTTGGCAAAACCAAGATTATGAACTTCATGTTATCGCCATGCAGTTTCATTTTTGTAACTGTTCGTAATGATTGTCACTTAAAACGCATTCTTGGATTTCCACCTTCAATGTATTGAAATATTGTTTTGTATTGCGTATTTTATGAATACCACCTTGACATTCTAACACATAGTTGATTAGTGTATTTTAATGTACCGACATGTGTTTTACAAAATCTGTTTATAGACATAAGGTTAAACTGCACTTACTTCTTCGTGACTCTCCAGCAAAGCATGTAATGTACACAGAGGTACATCGATAGTCATCTATTTTATCTTTGAGTATATTTTTTCCTAGAAATTAGAGCAGCAGATTTCTGTGTTGTGGGTTATACATGAGATGAAGTGGTTATTTGCTTCTTATACGATGTTTTTGACTCAGACTGTAATGCAGATGTATTATTCCCCACGCGGATGAACATATGGAATGCTTTATCGATTATATCCCACAACACGTGGGGCCTGCAGTGTACTGCTTAGGAATAAGTAAGAAAGACTGTAAACACATTTACAAATTTCTGCTAATGATATTCCACAGTGTATGTATTTTAACTTATGATCTATTTTTGTGAGTACAGGAAAATAACTTAAGAGTCGAAATCCCACGACAAATATAGGCTGAAGCCTGCTACGGACAATATTTTCTTCACAAAGTTTTTGGAGGCTGTGTACGCACAAATGAACACAATTTTTATGTAAATAGTTTACTGGTCCCAACTTTCCTAACTTTAATTACTAAAATTGTTTATGCCGCAAGTATTAGAGGCGGTTGGTCCAGATCCTGTCTGTTGTGTTTGAACCATGTTGGTGGCTTATGAATATTATACGTGGTGGTTACTTTGTATTCAGGACTAACGTAGGTTCAAGTTTACTGCCTGCTATTTTAGTTTAGGCCACTGGGGCGAGGGTGCTTAAATTGTGTTTGTGGTGTCACCGCCAGACACCGCACTTGCTGGGTGGTAGCCTTTAGATCGGCCGCGGTCCGTTGGTATACGTCGGACCCGCGTGTCGCCACTGTCAGTGATAGCAGACCGAGCGCCACCACACGGCAGGTCTAGAGAGACGTCCTGGCACTCGCCCCAGTTGTACAGCCGACTTTGCTAGCGACGCCACACTGACAAATACGCTCTCATTTGCCGAGACGATAGTTAGCATAGCCTTCAGGTAAGTCAATTGCTACGACCTAGCAAGGCGCCATCACCAAGTTATATTGAGATGATAATACTGTATCAACAAGACCAATGTTCACCAATTGTGGATTAAAGTTAAGTATTCCAGAAGCTACGTACTTTTCTTTACAGCATTCATTACGTATCCTGTTTCAGACCTCACGCCAGCATGCGTGAGCTTAAGCGCGTGCCTTTCGGCTTCCTCTTATTGCGTCTAAGCTGTCTGGTCTAGACACAACAGTGTTAGTATATTGTTTTGTAAAACTAGCGTGAGTTGAAAACAAGCTATGTACCTTAGTGCATTCTCTCTTGGATGAGTTTTGCTAGAAACCTAATTCCGTGTTTGGCTGTTCGTTCCTAACCGCAGACTGTTTAATGGGACAGCCACTACCTTTTGATGACAGTCAAGTAATGTCCCTCTTATTTATGTGACGTTATATTTTACAATGTTTAGCAGCTGCACATTGCTTGTTGTAATTCTTTGAGCTTACAGGTGTTGACTGACGTGTTAACTGAAGTTTTATTAATTCTTGATGTAATATTCTGGAACAATTTTAATTGAAATTTTTTCTGTCTTATCTACAATAGTGGTACCTAAATTCATACTACGCTTTGCTAAATTTATTTTAAGACAGAATCACCTGAGTGTGGTGAATTTCTAGGCAAGGTCATATTTTGAAATATGGAATTACTGTTGATCAAATGTGAAGCGCTAGACTTTTATTGCTGATTTTCTTGGATTGTGATAAATAACTGTGTGTGTGTGTGTGTGTGTGTGTGTGTGTGTGTGTTTTTGTCTGCGAGTGTCTGGCACATCACCCTCCCAGTTCCTCGCTTACTAAGGTTTTCAACAGTTTCCGTTGCTTTTGCTGTACCATGTACTGCGTTTATAAGTCAACTGTGTAATTATGTTCGTGGACGTTTATTTGTTCCAGTGCATGAGAATTTCTACTGTTACATTCTGCCATGAAATAAGTAGCATGTATGTACACAACAGTAGCGTTAACAGCGGAAGTGTTATCTTTTGCTACAAAGAGTCCCCTATGGAGGTCATTTTGTCAACGGCGAAACACCGGCGGATAGGGGGGAGGGGGGAAGGGTGGAGGGAGACTGAGAAGCAAGACGAGGGCTCAACGTGCGCGAGGGTAATGCGCCGTAAACAGTGCGCGAACAAGTTCAGCCAAGGCGCTCTCCTGGAGCGTCGACGTTGCTGCAGTGCAGAGGCCGAATTTCAGTTACTACGCCCAGAAAGCAACAAGTCTGGCGTAATGCTCAGCAAGCTTAGAAAGACGCTACTACCTCCTGAATTTAGGTTAATGTGTTCCACAGTCTTTGAGCGTACTGTGTCAATACTTCTATATCTATTCTCCGCAAGCCACCTTACGATGTGTGTTGGGGGATACCTCTAGTAATGACTTTCCCCGTTTTCTGTTCCGTTCACAGAAAGTGTTATTGAAAATCAGTTGTCGCCTAAGTTCCGTATTAGCGCTAATTGATCTGAACTTTCCATCGTTGTCATTTCGCGAGAAGTATTTCCCAACACTTCTTCGGACGTGCCCTCCCGAAATTTCAACAACAGTTTTCTCCGTGACATAAAACGCCTCTCTTTTTGGTCTCCCACTGTGGTTCGTTGAGCATTCCTGTGACATAGTAAACGACCCTGTGACATTGTCCCACTCTGCTCTGGACCTACTCTTTTTTTTTCTACTAAGCACACCTATAATGATGAGCAATACTCAAGAGCCGGTCGGACAAATGTTTTGGAAGCCACTTCTTCTTTGAGTGAATTACATTTCCTTAAGATTCTTCCAATGAATCTCCATCAGACAGCTTATATGTAAAACATGCTCGGTATTCTTGCAGTGTCAGTTCTGGATAAAATCTCTAGCTTTCGTCGATCACCTCCATCGTCATCGTCAGGTTCTGACTGTCTTCACTGCAGTTTTTTTTTTCTTTTCTTTATTGCGATTTCATTCCCCTGCCCCATATGGGCAGGTGAGAGCTGTCAGCGGCACAATCCGCCGCTCTTCAGCCGAGTGACACGACAACTAATACAAGAATAAAATGATACATACATAAGGAAAAAAAGGGGAACATGAAACAGAGTAAGGGGAGAAAATGGAGGTAAAAATACATTGACATGGAGACGTTCATGAGGGACAGTTGAAAAGTCACCAGAAAGTTAAAAAACACATTTGGTGATCCTTAAAACACAGAGAAGACACTGAATGCGCATGCACAGATTATAAGTCGGCCACAGTATTAAAAACACTCCAGAACAACACACTTAAAACCCACTTGGAGCACACACGATGAAGAATAAAACTGTCAGGTGGGACCCGCCGAGGGAAAGGTCAGAGAGGATGGAAAAGGAGGGGGGAGCATGGGGCAGCTGGTGAAGCGGTGGGATGAAGAGAGGAGGGGCATTGGTGAGTTCACAAAGAGGCAGGAGACACGTGGGGCAGGGGAGGAAGAGGGAAGACAGGGCAGGAGGGAGCGCAGAGACACAGAAAGGAGACACAAGAGATGGAGGGGGAGTAGGAGGTGGAAGCCACTCAGGAGGAGGGAGGGGGAGGAGAGGGAGTTCTGAGGAGGAGGCAGGAAGATGGGGTTAGAGTTGGTAGGAAAGGTAGATATCAGGGCTAAGCTCATCATCCAGGAGGGGTAGACCGTGGAAGTTGTGTTGGGAAAGGAGATAGAGGGTGTGGAAATGGAGAGAGGGTGGGACACAACGGTAAAGGCAGGGCAACTGGTTGGGGGTGGAGAGGAAGGGAGACACCAGGGGCTAAGGGTGATCAAGACGGCAGACAATATAGAGTGTATGGATGTGTTCAAGGAAAAGCAGAAGGTGGGGGAAGGGGATGAGGTCGTAGAGAATGCACGTGGGGGATGGAAAGCGGTTGAGGAAGGCGAGGCGGAGCGCATGGCGTTCGAGGAATCGGAGGGTTTTATAGAACCGGGGAGGGTCGGAAATCCAAGCGACGCTGGCATAACAGAGGATGGGTGTGAAGGATGGTGGAAGGATGCAGACCCCACATCTGGCAGGACAGGAGTTTCAGGAGGCGGAAGCGGTTGTGAGCTTTGTTTTAGATGGTAAGGAGATGTTCACTGCAGCTATGGTAGCCCTTTTTATAGCCCGTGGACGGCGTCTGATTGGTCGGCTCAAGATTGGTCGGTGATTGCGTATTGCTGTCGCAGACATCGTCACTGTGTGCGCCAGTGGCGCCACCGCTTCCGCTTGAACGTAAACCTTGGAAGGAACGTCTCTGCTGCTTCTCTGCATCAAGCGTTCGTTTCCATGCACAGCTCAGATAGTATCCACTATCGTGGTTAAAGTATTTTGGTTCATTTTTATTTCAACAGCCTCCTTAATAACAGAATCCCAGTACGTGGCGCCATGGGACAGAATTTTCGTTTCATCAAACAATATTTTATGTTTGTTCGTGAGGCTGTGCTCCGCAATTGCCGATTTCTCCAGTTCTCTATTTTTAACATGGCGTTGGTGTTCTCCACAGCGGTCGGAAACGGTACGAAGTACGAATCGTCTGACCTATATAATTGCTTCCACACTCACAGGGCATATTATAAACTCCAGGGACCCTGAGGCCGAGATTGTCCTTAACAGGGCACACCATCTCCTTAATTTTCTTAGGAGGACGAAAAATCGGTCTTATACCTCGTCTACGCAGGACTCTTCCTATTTTGCTGGAAATCGCGCCACAAAAAGGAAGAACCGCCATCGGTGTTTCATCCTGTGAGTGTGCAGCATTTTCACGTTTCCTTTTTTTGGAGAACGCTGCCTTTATATCGCGTGCACCATAGCCATTCTTTCGGAATGGTTAATCTGGGACCTTAAGTGGTCCTCGTCAGAAACAGTTTTTGCTCTATATACCAACGTGTTCAAAACGGCTCTCTTCTGAGCAGGATGATGGAAACTCTGTGAATTCAGGTATAAATCGGTATGCGTCGGCTTACGGTATACAGAGTGGCCAAGACGCCCGTCCGCCTGTCGTTGTACTAAAACGTCTGAGAGAGGCAGTCTCCCTTCCTTCGCCATCTCTAGAGTGAACTGGATGTTCGAATGTATGCTGTTCATGTGATCCATGAACTGTTCGAGAGCTTCTGCGCCGTGTGGCCAGATCATAAATGTATCGTCAACGTAACGATAAAATAAAGATGGACGGAAGGGAGCCGAATTTAATGCAGGTTCTCCAAAATTCTCCATAAAAAAGTTTGCAACTGATGGAGACAACGGAGAGCCCATCACCATATCGTCCGTCATTTCAAAAATTTGTTACCATACAAGAAGTAGGTGATCGTCATCACATGCCGGAACAACTTTATAGTTTCAGGAGGAAAATAATCCGCCAGCATCTTCAAAGTGTCCTCCACAGGAATTTTGGTGAAGAGCGATACCACATCCAGGCTGACTAAAATGTCATTTGGACCAACTCTAATCTGTTTGATTTTCTCAATGAATATCTGGAAGTTTTTGATGTGAAGTGCAGACAGTCAGCTCCTGACGATGACGACGGAGGTAATCGCCGAAAGCTCGAGATTTTATCCAGATCTGACGCGGCAAGAATACCGAGAATGTTTTACATATAAGTGCCGTCGCGAAAAACTTTGTTCCCCCTTTCTTACAACTTGTTAGAAGTGATCATTCCACTTCATGTCGTTTCGGAGAGCTATTCGTTGGGTTTTACGATCGTCATTGTTTCCAGTAATTTTTCAGTAACAACGTTTCTAATGGGCTCTTTATCCGCAATATGCTGCATTTAGCTATGTTCAGCGTCCAGTGCGCTGCTACGGTCAGCCGGCCGCGGTGGCCGAGCGGTTCTAGGCGCTTCACTCTGGAACCGCGCGACTGTTGCGCTCGCAGGTTCGAATCCTGCCTCGGGCATGGATGAGCGTGAAGTCCTTAAGTTAATTAGGTTTTAGTAGTTCTGATTTCCAGGGGACTGATGACCTCAGCTGTTAAGTCCTATAATGCTCAGAGCCATTTGAACCATTTTTCTACGATCGCAGGTTCGAATCCTGCCTCGGGCATGGATGCGTGTGATGTCCTTAGGTTACTTAGGTTTACGTAGTTCTAAGTCAAGGAGACTTATGACGTCAGATGTTACGTCCCATAGGCCTTAGAGAATTTTGAACCAGGATCCAGTGCTATATAGTAACGGCTCTATAAAACTCTCTTCAGTTTTTCTTGATCCTGCAGCGACCATGAATCAAGACACGCAGTAATGAAAGATATTTGCTGCCAGTGGGCACTGATTTATATCAATGAGACAAGTTGGAAATTTATGCCGGAATGGGATTTGAAAAGAAATGGTTCAAATGGCTCTGAGCACTATGGGACTTAAACTACTAAAGGTCATCAGTCCCCTAGAAGTTAGAGCTACTTAATCCTAACTAACCTAAGGACAACACATACATCCATGCCCGAGGCAGGACTCGAACCTGCTACCGTATCTGTCACGCGGTTCCAGACTGAAGCGTCTAGAACCGCTCGGCCACTCCGGCCGGCGGGATTCGAACCCTGGTCTCCCGTTTATTAGGCAGGTTCGCTGACCACTACGCCATCCTGTCACAGCGGTTACCACAACTGGACAGACTACCTAATAAGCAGGAGACCAGGATTTCAATCACTGTCCAGCACACTTTCATCTTGCCCTACAAATACAAATCAATGCCCACTAGCAGCTAATGACTTTAATTCCGTTGTGTCTTGATTCACAGTGCCCGCAGGGTCAAAATGGTGTCTGTTCTTACGGACATTTCTAATAGATACACATACAACCAAGGTGATGACGACCAATGATCCCTTCAGAGCAGATGCGCTTCAAGCTCCAAGTTTTGCAGGAACTGGCGAGATACCGCGAGTAGTGAGAATAATGAGCGGGAGCACTACATAAGTAGTACGTGATATAATTTGAGAATCTGGGTCTGGCAGGGAGCATATTACGAGGGCGGTTCAGAAAGTAACCTCCGATTGGTCGCAGTGCGGGTTGTGGGCGGAGTAGCGACGCCATCTGTGCGTTCACGCACACAACAGGTCAGTCGGCATCAAGCCGTGGTCGAGTGAACGTCGTACCTGCGCTAGTTTAGTTTTTGTGGCAGTTTGAAATGTGTGCTGCAATTGAAAACCCCGCCAAATGTGAAGTGCGTGCTGTCATAAGGTTTTTTACAGCCAAAGGATATTCTGCAGCAGCTATTCATCGTGAGCTTTGTGCCGTGTACAGACCAAGAGTTATGAGTGAAGGAGTTGTCCGTGAATGGGTACGTTAATTTAAAAGTGGACGAGAAAACGTTCATGATGAAGAGAGGAGTGGTAGACCATCTTTGGTGACTGACGAACTCGTTCAGACAGTTGATGCAAAAGTTCGTGAAAATCGACGTTTCTCAATGTCGGAGTTGTCTACTGGTTTTCCACAGATTTCTAAGACTCTTTGTACGAGATAGTGACAGCAAGATTGGGTTACCGTAAGTTCTGTGCACGATGGGTGCCCAAAATTCTTACCGACCACCACAAAACTCAAAGAATGGCCTCTGCATTAGACTTTCTGTCACGTTATGAGGACGAAGGAGAACCATTGTTAAACAGAATCGTGACCGGTGACGAAACCTGGATTAAGTACGTGAACCCTGAGACAAAAGAACAATCAAAGATGTGGGCACATTCAAATTCGCCTACCAAACCAAGAAAAGCCTCGCAAGATTTTTCTGCCAGATAACTGATGGCAACGGTGTTTTGGGATGCCAAAGGGGTGTTGTTGGTTGAATTCATGGAACGTGGTACGACCATTAATCAAGTCGTGTACTGTGAAACAATAAAAAAGTTACGACGGGCTATACAGAACAAACGCCGTGGTATGCTGACTTCCGGTATCGTTTTTTTGCACGATAACGCCCGTCCACACTCTGCTCGCAGAACAACGGCCCTTCTTGAGTCCTTCAAGTGGGACGTTATCAACCATCCACCTTACAGCCCAGACCTGCCGCCAAGTGATTATCACCTCTTCATGCATTTGAAGAAATGGCTCGGGTCACAGCGGTTTGATGACGACGAAGAGCTCAAAGATGCGGTCACAGGCTGGCTCCAGGCACAAGCGGGTGATTTTTATGCAGAAGGAATTTCAAAGCTTGTGAAGAGATACGATAAGTGCCTCAATCGCTATGGAGACTATGTAGAAAAATAGTGCAAAGATGTAGTTGTAAGATGTATATATTAAAATATTTTTATTTAACTTGGTGTATTTTTTTAAATCAACCGGAGGTTACTTTCTGAACGGCCCTCGTAGATTAATCTGTGTGGTTGTGGCGACCACTGTGTCCCAATGGCACAATGGTCAGCTTATCTGCCTAGTGAGCACAAGTCGCAGGTTCGAATCCCGATCTGGCACAAATTCACAACTTGCCCCATTGATATAAATGAATTCCCACTGCCAGTTATCCTCTTTACTTCCTTTGTGTTGCTCCAGAAATTAAATTTTTATCTGTCGATTTCAACCAGTTAAGAATAACATATTGAGCTATATCTTTAAAAATTCCTTAATCCAGTCAAAAATCTGACCTGGTATTCGGTAAGCTCATATTATGTTCACTAAATTAAATTAAGTGACTAAATAACATCACAGTTATTCAGGGCGGCTGGCGACAAACCGCAGTCTAAGAACGGGAAGAACAGTTACTGGCATGCATCCATGCGAGATCGAATTACTAATTCTTACATTCTTGTAAGAAGTAAGCAATACACCCCCCCCCCCCCCCCCCCCCATGAACCATAGACCTTGCCATTGGTTGGGAGGCTTGCGTGCCTCAGCGATACAGATAGCCGTACCGTAGGTGCAACCACAATGGAAGGGTATCTGTTGAGAGGCCAGACAAACGTGTGGTTCCTGAAGAGGGGCAGCAGCCTTTTCAGTAGTTGCAAGGGCAACAGTCTGGATGATTGACTGATCTGGCCTTGTAACACTAACCAAAACGGCCTTGCTGTGCTGGTACGGCGAACGGCTGAAAGCAAGGGGAAACTACAGCAGTAATTTTTCGCGAGGGCATCCAGCTTTACTGTATGGATAAATTATGATGACGACCTCTTGGGTAAAATATTCCTGAGGTAAAATAGATTAAAACTGAAGAAACTGCAAAAAGGGGGGAATTTGAGGAGATGGGATATGGATAAACTGACTAAACCAGAGGTTGTACAGAGTTTCAGGAAGAGCATAAAGGAGCAATTGACAAGAATGGGGGAAAGAAATAAAGTAGAAGAAGAATGGATAGCTTTGAGAGATGAAGTGGATCAAGTAGGTAAAAAGACGAGGGCTGGTATAAATCCTTGGGTGACAGAAGAAATACTGAATTTAATTGATGAAAGGAGAAAATATAAAAATGCAGTAAATGAAGCAGGCAAAACGGAATACAAACTTCTCAAAAATGAGATTGACAAGAAGTGCAAAATGGCTAAGCAGGGATGGCTAGAGTACAAATGTAAGGTTGTAGAGGCTTATCTCACGAGGGGGTAAGATAGATACTGCCTACAGGAAAATTAAAAGAGACCTTTCGAGAAAAGAGAACCACTTGTATGAATATCAAGGGCTTAGATGGAAACCCAGTTGTGAGCAAAGAAGGGAAAGCAGAAAGATGCAAGGAGTATATAGAGGGACTATACAAGGGCGATGTTCTTGAGGACAATATTATGGAAATGGAAGAGGATGTAGATGAAGATGAAATGGGAGATATGATACTGCGTGAAGAATTTGATAGAGCACTGAAAAACCTAAGTCGAAACAAGGCCCCGGGAGTAGACAACATTCCATTAGAATTACTGACAGCCTTGGGAGAGCCAGTCCTGACAAAACTCTACCATCTAGTGAGCAAAACGTATGAGACAGCTGAAATACCCTCAGACTTCAAGAAGAATATAATAATTCCAATCCCAAAGAAAGCAGGCGTTGACAGACGTGAAAATTACCGAACTATCAGATTAATAAGTAGCGGCTGCGAGATACTAACGCGAATTCTGTACAGACGAATGGAAAAACTGGTAGAAGCCGACCTCAGGGAAGATCAGTTTGGATTCCGTAGAAATATGGCAACACGTGAGCCAATACTGACCTTACGACTTATCTTAGAAGGTAGATTAAGAAAAGGCAAATCTACGTTTCTAGCATTTGTAGACTTGGAGAAAGCTTTTGACAATGTTGACTGGAATAATCTCTTTCATATTCTGAAGGTGGCAGGGATAAAATAGATGGAGCGAAAGGCTATTTACAATTTGTATAGAAACCGGATGGCAGTTATAAGAGTGGAGGGGCATGAAAGGGAAGCAGTGGTTGGGAAGGGTGTGAGACAAGGTTGTAGCCTGTCCCCGATGTTATTCAATCTGTATATTGAGCATGCAGTAAAGGAAACAAAAGCAAAATTCGGAGTAGGTATTGAAATCCATGGAGAAGAAATAAAAACTTTAAGGTTCGCCGATGACATTGTAATTCTGTCAGAGACAGCAAAGGACTTGGAAGAGCAGTTGAACGGAATGGACAGTGTCTTGAAGGGAGGATATAAGATGAACATCAAGAAAAGCAAAACGAGGATAATGGAATGTGGTCGAATTAAGTCGGGCGATGCTGAGGGAACTAGATTAGGGAATGAGACACTTAAAGTAGTAAAGGAGTTTTGCTATTTGGGGAGCAAAGTAACTGATGATGGTCGAAGTAGAGAGGATTTAAAATGTAGACTAGCAATGGCAAGGAAAGCGTTTGTGAAGAACAGAAATTTGTTAACTACGAGTATAGATTTAAATGTCAGGAAGTCGTTTCTGAAATTATTTGTATGGAGTGTAGCCATGTATGGAAGTAAAACATGGAAGATAAATAGTTTGGACAAGAAGAGAATAGAAGCCTTTGAAATGTGGTGCTACAGAGGAATGCTGAAGATTAGATGGGTAGATCACATAACTAATGAGGAAGTATTGAATAGGATTGGGGAGAAGAGGTGTTTGTGGCACAACTTGACAAGAAGAAAGGATCGGTTGTTAGGACATGTTCTGAGGCATCAAGGGATCACCAATTTACTATTGTAGGGCAGCGTGGAGGGTAAAAATCGTAGAGGGAGACCAAGAGATAAATACACTAAACAGATTCAGAAGGATGTAGGCTGCAGTACGTATTGGGAGATGAAGAGGCTTGCACAGGATAGAGTAGCATGGAGTGCTGCATCAATCCAGTCTCTGGACTGAAGACCACAACAACAACAACATTCTTGGTAAATGTATGGGATATAAATCTGAGGAAGCAATGTATTGATTGACTCAGGTGAAAGGAACCTGAAATAAATCTGAAGTTCCTCACTTGTCTTTATTCTAATTTCATCAAGATGTTTGAAACAGATTAAAAATTTCACATATACAAGACATAAAGAAGAAAATATTAAAAAAAACACGTTTTTATATTGTACCAAAGATTTAAAAGAGTTCTACTAGCCCAACACAGATTCTTAACTCCGAAAAGATTGCTTTTTTAATAGCTGAGGCTTTACTTCTAAGATTTAAATCGAAAAACGTGCAGCGCATGCAATAACTAATTGATACATGAACACTTCACCTCTTCACTATTATCTATTCCAGTTATACCACATTCTTCGTTATAAATCTCACAAGTAGATTGATATCTATTTTAAATACAGTATCACGAATATTCAGAACAACCTGTATGTGGTTAGGAATATTTATACCAGGCTAGGAGAAATTATATTACACTTTTTAGTTCAGTAATCATCGCGTTATGTTACAAACTTACCTTTATTTAAATATTTATTTTCACCTTAATTGACTTAACACTATCCTCATTTTCTCCTTGGTGATCTAAATGACTATTGTTTTTTAGTCACTGCAATTTTCACCACGAGATAAAGCAAACAACTCACTTTGTCTACAGCAACATAAGACTTCACAGGGCATAGCACAGTGAATGACGGAGGGTACTATGCATCAGTACTAGATGTCTCTTCTTTTCCACTCAAAATGGACAGAGGGGCAAACAATTGTCAGTGTGACAGATGCTTTTTACTTTTATCTAGTTCCGGGGTGCCATGTAAGCCGATGGCGCTTGGTCTTGGGATTAGTCACTGTATAACGGAATGCTGATTAGAAAATCTGTAAACAAAAGATTCCATAACTAGTAAAAAATGAAAGAAATATAATAGAGTTTACGAATAAATGACGCATTACAGAAACATGTTATGAACTACTGCGAAGATCACCTGTACAGAACAGGATAGTACCACATGAAAACTTTTTACTTGGATTTCAGTTCTTGTGATTTATTAACGGTATTTTTTGAGTTCTGCCGAAAAGTCTATTGTAATTGAAACCTGATGAATAATGGACAACGTTTTGTATAATGCTTAAGGAAATGTTATCCAAGTAGTTACAGATTTTCCGTGACTGAATTAATGTTGCAGCTTCTTTTCTGGATGAGTGAATATTGGCATCAACAAATCCCATGAGGGAGTATATGTATGGGAAAAGCTAGGATTCGGAGGCAACTTTGTCTACAGCCTACAGCCTACAGGATGTTTACCTGCTAACATCGTAGGTCAGTCTGAACTCCCTCTTCTGGCATGAGAATATTCTTGGTCAATGCAAAGAATAGCCCAAAAACTTAACGTCACACCAGAAAAATAAACGAAAGTAAACCAAGCTCACAGGTCTCAGTATTTCATTGCACCAGACCTACACGGTGTCATAGATCTGCGCAAGATATTGTATGTAATCTTCCAAGAAAGTCTTACCTCTATCCCGAGCCCTAAGAGCTTAACGTGATCAACTATACTCACCCGTTGGGTATCTTTGAGTAACTGAGCAATACAGTTTCACTTTTACGAAGAGCTCTGCGTGAGTAACTCTATGCATCGCATTTTGTTGCAGTTGAGTGTTAATCTGTTACATGAAAGCCACGTGTTGATGCCACCAACTACCTTACTAGCTACATCAGCTTCATTACGTTCTATATTTTTCACAACAGGCCTGAATACAATCGTGATTACACAGGCACTGGCATACATTTTCAACAAAGGCATTGACCGTCTCACGGCATAGTGGGATAAATGTATTAAAAGTGATGATGATTATTTTTTAAATAACAAACAGTGTATTTACTTTTTACCATCTGGCTCGTTTCTGTTTGACTGGTCCTTATACACATTGGACGCCTAAATACGAATTAAGGCAGTTGCACAAACCACCCTCTCCATATCTCGAAACTGTGACAACCTTCTACAAGCTACACACAAGATGAATTACGTAATTCTGGTCGTTTTCTTTACTTCCGAAAACTCCATCAGGTTCCGAATCTACAAGGCAACCAATGACACAAATTTTCCTCTCCACTATCTCTAAAACTATTAGGCTCTCGTTTAAACGACTCAAAAAGGAATTGTAATTTTGGAATTCCAGTTTTCAGCAACATCTGAGCTTGCATCTTACAAATACCCCTGCAGAGCCTCTGAGGTATCAAGCGAGTCGTGAAACGTATATCGCAAACATGGATTAGAGGCCGCAGGAGGAGGAATGTTCGTTGCAGTTGACATAAATATTGTCTCTATTGAGGTCGATGTCGGATGTGACACTGAAGTTACCTGGTCACTTATAATAAGCGTAGGTGAAACCAAGTTAATTGTTGGATATTTTTACCGGTCACCCGACTCCGCTGTGACAGTTCTAGAGTCATTCAAAGAAAGTCTACGGTCAACAGCGGTAAGTACTCTGATTATGCAGTGCTATTTGGAGGCGACTTTAACCTACCGAGTATAGACTGGGATTTCTACGGATTCATGGCGGGGACTACAGACAGTCAATAATGCGAAATAGTTTGAACACTTTTCTGAAAACTGTCTTGAGGAGCTAGTTCAGCAGCCCACACGCAGTGGAAATATTTCAGACCTTGTAGCTACAAATAGGCCGGACATCATCCATAATGGCATTACAAAACAGGGATAAGCGATCACAATGTCATTATAGTAACTATGGTTACGAAAGATAATAAATCTCTGAAGACGAGACGTTTTCTGCTAGTTAGAGCAGACAAGCAATTACTAACACCTCACTTAGACAGTGAATTGACATTTAGTTCCAGTAATACGGATGTAGAGGAATTATGGGAAAAGCTTTAGCAGACTGTATATCGTGGTCTGGAGAGTTATGCAACTACTAAGTGGATAAAGGATGGAAAAGACCCACCATGGTTTAATAACGAAATTAGGTGTGTGGAGGAAACAGAGGCTGTTGCACTCTCAGTTCAAAAGGGAACGCACAAATGACAGCAAGCAAGGGTTAGTAGAGATTCGTACGTCTGTGAAAAGATGTTTGTGCGAAGCGTACAAAAATGGTTCAAATGGCTCTGAGCACTATGGAACTCAACTGCTGAGGTCATTAGTCCCCTAGTACATAGAACTAGTTAAACCTAACTAACCTAAGGACATCACAAACATCCATGCCCGAGGCAGGATTCGAACCTGCGACCGTAGCGGTCTTGCGGTTGCAGATTGCAGCGCCTTTAACCGCACGGCCACTTCGGCCGGCTGCGAAGCATGCAACTGCCACCGACTATCCTTAGCGAAAGATCTGGCAGAGAATCCGAGGAAATTCGGGCCTTATGAAAATCGCTAAGCGAATCTAAGGCTACCATTCCGTCCCTTGTTGACCAGTCTAGTGTGGTAGTTGAAGATAGCAAAACAAAAGGTTAAGTTTTATATTTCACGTTCAGGAACCCGGTCACACAGGGGAGATTCGTACGTCTGTGAAAAGATGTTTGTGCGAATTCATACAACTACCACCGACTATCCTTAGCGAAAGATCTGGCAGAGAATCCGAGAAAATTCGGGCCTTATGAAAATCACTAAGCTAATCTAAGTCTACCATTCAGTCCCTTGTTGACCAGTCTAGTGTGGTAGTTGAAGATAGCAAAACAAAAGGTTAAGTTTTATATTTCACGTTCAGGAAACCGGTCACACAGGAGAACTGTACGAACATACCGTCATTTGATCATCACAGATTCCCGTATAGGCGACATAGTAATAAGCACCACGGGCATAGAGAAACAACTGAAAGATATGACAGCAAACAATCACCATGTCCGGATGGAATCCAAGTTAGGTTTTAGAAAGAGTACCTAGCCTGTAATTATCATGGATCTCTCGCTCACCACAAAGTCCCTCGCAACTGAACAAAAGAACAGGTGACTTCAGTATAGGAGAAGAGTAAAGGAACGGACCCGCGAAATTATAGACTAGTATCCCTAACTTACGCTATGTGATCAAAAGTATCCGAATACCTGGGTGACAATGACTTATAAGTTCGTGGCACCCTCCATCGGTAACGCTTGTATTCAGTATTGTGTTACACCCTTAGCCTTAGCTTCTACTCTAGCAGGCATATGTTCTGTCACGTGCTGGAAGGTTTCTCGGTGAATGGCAGCCCATTCTTCATGGACTACTGCACTGAGGAGAGGTACCGATGTAGGTCGGTGAGGCGTGGCACGAAATCGGCGACCCAAAACATCCCAAAGATATTCTATAGGATTCAGGTCAATACTCTGTGCAGGCCAGTCAATTACAGGGTTATTATTGTCGTGTAACCACTCCGCCACAGGCAGTGCATTATGGACAGTTGCTCGATCGTGTTGAAAGATGCAATCGCCATCCCCGAATTGCTCTTCAACAGTGGGAAGCAAGAAGGTGTTTGAAACATCAATGTAGGCTTTTGCTGTGATGGTGCAACGCAAAACAACAAGGGGTGCAAGCCCCCTCCATGAGAAACACGACCACATCATAACACCACCCCTTCCGAATTTTACTGTTGGCACTACACTCGCTGGCAGATGACGTTCACTGGGCATTCGCCATACCCACACCCTGCCATCGGATCGACACATTGTTTACCGTGATTCGTCACTCCACACCACGTTTTTCCACTGTTCAATCGTGCAATGTTTTCGCTCCTTACACCAAGACAGCCGTCGTTTGGCTTTTACTAGTGTGATTTGTGGTTTATGAGCAGCCGCTAGATGTCCAAGTTTTCTCACCTCCCGCCTAACTTTCATAGGACTTGCAGTGGATTCTGATGCAGTTCGGAATTCTTGTGTGATGGTCTGGATAGCTGTCTGCCTACTACACATTACAACCCTCTTCAACTGTCTGTGGTCTCTGTCAGTCAACAGACGAGGTCAGCCTGTACGCTTTTATGCTGTACGTGTCCCTTCACGTTCCTACTTCACTATCACATCGGGAACGGGGGACCTAGGAATGTTTAGGAGTGTGGAAATCTCGCGTACAGATGTATGACGCGAATGACACCCAATCACCTGATCACGTTCGAAGTCCATGAGTTCCGTGGAGCGTCCCGTTCTGCTATCTCAGATGTCTAATGACTACTGAGGTCGCTGATATGGAGTACCTGGCAGTAGATGACAACAAAATGCACATAATATGAAAAACGTATGTTATTGGGATGTCCGGATACTTTTGATCACATAGCGTATGTTTGCTGAATGTACTTATTGTCAGTTCGAATATAATAAAATTTCTTGAGACTTTGAAGTTTATGTCCACGAATCAGCATTGTTTTGGAAAGTATCGCTCGTGCGATGCCGGCGGAGTGGCCGAGCGGTTTTAGGTGCTACAGTCCGGAGCCGCGCGACCGCTACGGTCGCAGGTTCGAATCCTGCCTCGGGCATGGATGTGTGTGATGTCCTTAGGTTAGTTAGGTTTAAGTAGTTCTAAGTTCTAGGGGACTGATGACGTCAGAAGTTGTGTCCCATAGTGCTCAGAGCCATTTTTTGCTCGTGCGAAACTCAGCTTCCCTTTTTTCTCACATGTTAAATTGCGAACCATGGATGAAGCGCAGTAGGCAGAGTCCATATTTCAACATTTCCGGAAAGCACTTGACTAAGTGCTTCATTGCAGGCTGTTAAAGGTACGAGCATATGGAATAATTTCACAGATAAGAATTCTTACATAACAGACTAAATATTTTGTCCTCAAAGGATGTGTTAATCAGAGATAAGGATATCGTCAGTTATGCCCCAGGACCGCTGTTGTTCTCTATATACGTAAATGATTTGGCGGACAGCTTGGGCAGCAATCTGCGATTGTTGCTGATGATACTGCGTGTACGGTCAGGTGTCGAAATCGAGTGACTGCAGGAAGATACAAGACGACTTAAACAAATTTTCCAGATGATGTGATGAATGGCAGCTAGCTCTAAATGTAGAAAACTGGAAGTTACTGAAGATGACTAGGAAGAACAAATCTGTAATGTTCGGATATAGTATTACTAGTGTCCTACTTGACACAACCAAGTCCTTTAGATATTTTGGCGTAACGTTGCAAAGCGATATGGAATGGAACGAGCATGTGAAAACTGTGGTATGGAAAGCAAATGGTAGGTTTCGATTTATTGAGAGAATTTTAGGAAAGTTCGGTTCATCCGTGAAGGAGACCGCATATAGGACAGTGGTGTGGCCTATTCTTGAGTACTGCTCCAGTGTTTGGGATCTGTGGCAGGTCGGATTGAAGGAAGGTATCGAAGCAATTCAGAGGCCGGCTACTAGATTTGTTACCGATAGGTCCTGACGACACGTAAGAGTTGCGGAGATGGTTCGCGAACTCAAATGGGAATCCCTGGAGGAAAGGCGACGTTCTTTTCGAGAAACGCTGTTGAGAAAATTTGGTGAACCTGTACTTGAAGCTGAGAGCCAAACGATTCTACTGCTGTCAAAATACATTGCGAGTAAGGAACGCAAAGATAAGGGACGAGAAATTAGTCGTTTTTTCCTAGCTCTATTGGCGAGTGGAACAAGAAAGTAAATGAATAGTAGTGGTACAGGGTACCCTCCGCCACGCACCGCATCTGTGTAGATGCGGATGTAGATGTAGGCTGCAGTTCCACATCGAACATGCGATAAGTTCGTGCCTGCTCCCGAAATTTATCTCACCACTAACCGCAGTCGTAGAGTATAATGGCGGTTTCCAAACATGTAAATGATCTCTTCAAACAATCATTTGGGTTCGTGGTTTCGTTGTCGTGTTTTAACATCCACTTGCAACAGTGGCCGAAAAGTTTATTATGGAATAACATGACGACGGGTTCTCATTACTAGAGGAGTATTACTGTAGAAAACTACAGTCTAAAGTCCAAACCAAGAGTCGTAACTACGTGACAGTACATTTGTGTGAATTTATCTGTAAAGTCGACTAAGCCTATCTATCGAGCCCTGTGCGTTATGCGAAGCGATTTTGTTAATATATTGTTAAGTCCAAACATTATGATAACCAAGCTAATAACGTGTGGTTGGAAGGCAATATAGCAGCGAATCTGTGTATCATAGATTCAACAGGATCTTGACAAATTTCTGTAGGTATGTGGAGCCACATGTCTACGAACGGGTGAAATTACGAATCGGTGGTCTGTGGGTGCGAAGGTGGCGTCCAGTAGCGTCCCAAATACACTCCTGGAAATGGAAAAAAGAACACATTGACACCGGTGTGTCAGACCCACCATACTTGCTCCGGACACTGCGAGATGGCTGTACAAGCAATGATCACACGCACGGCACAGCGGACACACCAGGAACCGCGGTGTTGGCCGTCGAACGGCGCTAGCTGCGCAGCATTTGTGCACCGCCGCCGTCAGTGTCAGCCAGTTTGCCGTGGCATACGGAGCTCCATCGCAGTCTTTAACACTGGTAGCATGCCGCGACAGCGTGGACGTGAGCCGTATGTGCAGTTGACGGACTTTGAGCGAGGGCGTATAGTGGGCATGCGGGAGGCCGGGTGGACGTACCGCCGAATTGCTCAACACGTGGGGCGTGAGGTCTCAGCAGTACATCGATGTTGTCGCCAGTGGTCGGCGGAAGGTGCACGTGCCCGTCGACCTGGGACTGGACCGCAGCGACGCACGGATGCACGCCAAGACCGTAGGATCCTACGCAGTGCCGTAGGGGACCGCACAGCCACTTCCCAGCAAATTAGGGACACTGTTGCTCCTGGGGTATCGGCGAGGACCATTCGCAAGCGTCTCCATGAAGCTGGGCTACGGTCCCGCACACCGTTAGGCCGTCTTCCGCTCACGCCCCAACATCGTGCAGCCCGCCTCCAGTGGTGTCGCGACAGGCGTGAATGGAGGGACGAATGGAGACGTGTCGTCTTCAGCGATGAGAGTCGCTTCTGCCTTGGTGCCAATGATGGTCGTATGCGTGTTTGCCGCCGTGCAGGTGAGCGCCACAATCAGGACTGCATACGACCGAGGCACACAGGGCCAACACCCGGCATCATGGTGTGGGGAGCGATCTCCTACACTGGCCGTACACCACTGGTGATCGTCGAGGGGACACTGAATTGTGCACGGTACATCCAAACCGTCATCGAACCCATCGTTCTACCATTCCTAGACCGGCAAGGGAACGTGCTATTCCAACAGGACAATGCACGTCCGCATGTATCCCGTGCCACCCAACGTGCCCTAGAAGGTGTAAGTCAACTACCCTGGCCAGCAAGATCTCCGGATCTGTCCCCCATTGAGCATGTTTGGGACTGGATGAAGCGTCGTCTCACGCGGTCTGCACGTCCAGCACGAACGCTGGTCCAA
This sequence comes from Schistocerca americana, assembly GCF_021461395.2. Lineage (NCBI taxonomy): Eukaryota > Metazoa > Arthropoda > Insecta > Orthoptera > Acrididae > Schistocerca > Schistocerca americana. The sequence goes on along the minus strand of NC_060124.1, from coordinate 59,792,522 downwards.
CTGAGGCGCCAGGTGGAAATGGCATGGCAAGCCGTTCCACAGGACTACATCCAGCATCTCTACGATCGTCTCCATGGGAGAATAGCAGCCTGCATTGCTGCGAAAGGTGGATATACACTGTACTAGTGCCGACATTGTGCATGCTCTGTTGCCTGTGTCTATGTGCCTGTGGTTCTGTCAGTGTGATCATGTGATGTATCTGACTCCAGGAATGTGTCAATAAAGTTTCACCTTCCTGGGACAATGAATTCACGGTGTTCTTATTTCAATTTCCAGGAGTGTATGTTCCATCGGATTCAGATCACGCGAATTTGGTGACCAAGACAGCAGCGTGAGTTCAGTAAGATGCTTCTCAAACCAATGCAGCGCACTTCTGGCCTTGCGACATGGACATTTATCCTGGAGAAAGACGCCATTGCAGACTGGGAACATATTAAGTACGAAGTGATGCACGTGGTGCGCAATAATGTTTCAGTTGACCACAACTGTGATATTGCCTTAATTACTACCACAAGTCACACGGCCGCCCACGTGAATATCGTATATAGCATAATACTGCCTCTACCATCCTGCATGTGTCGAACAGCCATTCACCTGGGTGACAGCGTATTCAGGCATGACCATAGACCTGGTGTATCAAGAAACACAAATGGTCTGAGCGGGCGACACGTTTCAATTGATCACAGTTCTATGTCAATAATTCCTTGACCGTTGCAATCATAATTTATGATGTGGTAGGCTCTACATCGGTTCATGTAAGTATTGTCTGGTCAGAGCAATATGTTTAACAACTTGGACGGAACGATATGCTGGAAAACACCTGTGCCGACACCACAATTGTGCTCTATCGTCTAATTTGCCACAGTTGGCCGCCTATCCCTCTTTACAAAGCGAACAAGCCTCAGACCTCCACGTTCCATAGTGACGCGTCAACGCCCTTCGCCTTGTCGCCCAGTCGTGGTTCCACGATAGCAACCATTTTCCCTAGATGCTCACGACAGTAAACGCAGACAACAGCCAGCCTCGTCGTTTCCGAGATATTTTTCTCAGGTATCGGGTCATAACAATCTATTCTTCTGAATGCTGGGCTCCATGTGGTTCCCAAATCGTGCAGCGACCGTAAACCATAAAATTACCGAATATGCAGCAACCAGTCGCAAAATCATGTTTTATTTATTCACTGATTGACAGCTGAAATCGATTTGCAAAAGTGAATAAATAAAACATGATTTTGCGACTGGTTGCAGCATATTTGGTAATCTATTCTTCGTTTATGTCTGTGGATTTTCAGATCTTTATCCCGCATCGCCGCTGGAACGGTTCCCCATTCGTGTCTGCTACACTCATACACTTTCTTTACCGTACCGCGTTTGTTGCTGAAGCTTCATAATCTGCAGATAGATAAGAATTATTATACAACATTTTATTCATATCTACTTCTGTGATCCAGAAACCGCAAAATGGTGTACGGCAGGAAGATACATGTATACCTGAAATAAAGCCATCCCTACCTCCACCTTTAACTCCTATCGCCAGTTGTCGGTACCCCTTTGTATTTTTGACAACCGCTTTCGGCAAATGACTTTTGTTACTAAACATTTTCATTACGAGAGAAAAGTCTCATTCTGTGTTGTCATTACGGTGGACAAAATACAGTATTTTGTAAATAGCTTTGTCACAAATTACAAAAATTTATTGCTAAAAGACACCTTCTGCACGTGGCATGTCCATATACTATGCACAGCGCTCACAAATGATTGTTAATTCTTAAAAATCACAATGAACTCATTCAGTAACAAAAATTTTTGCAGGAGAAGAAGATGAAAATTATATCTGTCAAAAACTGTTGTCAAATGTAAATACGAATTTATGCCATCTTCGCCATTAAACGTATTCTACCAAGTAAAACAGAACGGTCCTTATAATTTCTAAGCATGAGAAAATTCAAGCTTCCTGTGACGTTTTCACGCTGACTAACTGATCTCCCTTAAGTAAAAAAGATCGCTCCTTCTAATTTCGAAACATGAAAAAATTCAATATTTTTGTGACTTTTCATGCTGACTAACCAGTCTTGTGACAAAATGCAAAAATCTGCCTTTAATCATGGCTCCCTGTTTCCTTGATACAAATTGTTATGGGTTCCACGTCAACGAATTGTACTCGGTAATCGGTCCAATGTGTATTCTATAAGGAACTTTCCCCTTGTACGTCATCAACTATTCCACTCCAACTGTAAAAATGAAGTCATTTTTTAATTTCCAAGGAACAGATAGCTTGTTGTTAACTAAGTTATGTTCACCATATACAACTGTACGGAAAGGATTATTCGGTTGGAGGAACGCACCATCAGTGTTGTTAGCCTGCAGTGAAGAAAGGCCGTTGTGTACGAGTTGCCTGAAATGTGCAGACAGCCGGAAACGAAAGCTTTGTGAAGTGATTATCAAAAAAATTGTTCAAATGGCTCTGAGCACTATGGGACTTAACTTCTGAGGTCATCAGTCCCCTAGAACTTAGAACTACTTAAACCTAACTAACCTAAGGACATCACATACATCCATGCCCGAGGCAGGATTCGAACCTGCGACCGTAGTGGTCGCGCAGTTCCAGACTGTAGCGCCTAGAACCGCTCGGCCACCCCGGCCGGCGAAGTGATTATCGCCCCTAATTATGTGGAACTGTGAACTTACTCACTGTGGCAAACGAGGACAATATAAACAGCTGCTCCTGTGCCTGAGGGAGAATGAGCTATTGTCGAGAACCGTTTGCGGCGTATAACCGAGTTACGCTTGTTCTGCGTGATTCCAAGCATAGCTGTTGCCAACTAACGGGTCACTCAGTTTGAACAGTGGTGCATTATGCAATTTTGTGGTTAATCTGTGGAAGTGGTTAAATGGCCTGTACAAATTAAGTGAATCCATTAACTATTATGATTAAACAGCGGTTGTTGGTAACACACGCGTTAGCTGCAGTCTACTGATGAAACTACTGCCATCCATAAACATTTCGAATGTGTAACGGCTGCACACTGAATATGTAATAACTCACCCTAAAATTATCACCAAATGTATTATTTTTATTTCATCAACTTAAATAAATCCGTTCCGAGATGTTCGTAATAAACATTTGCTGATCACAAATATTTTTGCAATAGTAACCCCAGTAGCAAAGAAGGACTAACTTTCTTTTATATGGACTTATTATGCTATCGGTCTCCATAGGAAAAAAATCGAATCTTGAGAATTAGAAGCTTTTCATAATTCAATAATGAATTACCAAAGATTGCCTTCCTCGTACAAGCAGAAAATGTTCTCGTTTTTTTGAAAATTTTTCGAAATTAATGAAAGAAATGGTGGTCAATGGTAAGCTGTAATGTAAAGATCATTATTTAAATCGTGCGATTAGCTGATTTCGACAACTTGTGATTTTAAAGCGTCTGTACAACCATCGCGGTAGAGCATCATATTTCCTGCACACATGTGCATAGATCTGCATGTGTAAGTAAGAGGATATACAACTCACAGTAATGTACCATCTTATCGCTTAGTATTCCTAGTTACATGTGTGATATTATGTTTTACATGTCGGAAGTGTCAAATTATTTTTCATTACACATTGAAAGTACACTTTATATTCCATTATTACATTGGGAATGGATCACATCGACGTGACAGCGTTAAACGTTGTATTAGGAACTCTGCTGCCAGTACTGCTGCTTGACAACTAGCATCAACAGATGTGATGTCAAAGTCACATATATCCAAATATCGTAGTACATTACTTTTACTTGAAAAGTGGGTCCAAGAATTAACCCAGATTGTACGGGTAGTAACGTTTCGTTTTCATGTTGTATTCGCTTTCATTCATCAATTTTCGTGTATAACCCACGAATGACGTACAACCATCAGTGATATAGTAACAACTTTAAACACGGTTTTTGGATATTATTATATTACATAGAGATTGGGAACCTCTTGTATATTGATTCATTCAAAAGTATTGCTATGCTTCCCACTGCTTGGACAAGCTATTTGGCTGCCCAGACCTCTTTATTTATAAGTTGCAGTGAATACTAATGTTTTTTTTCTTTTGTTCTTTCTACAGTGATAACCGTTATTTCACGAGGAACGAGTGCTTTACAACCCTCAAACACTACCAGATATTACAATAAAATGCAACTCCGCACAAATTTTAGCTCACTTTTCCTCATTATTACGCTTTCACTCAATATGTACAGTGTTGCAGTTTCGCGTGCAGTAAGCAGTACCTCGCCTGCTTTTGCCATCAGATCCGTCGCAAGATGCTCTACATCAAGGATGCTGCGTATTCAGTTGGCTGCTGGGAAACTTCAGCTGTCTGGGAGAGCCGCTGCAGGCGTGGGCACGAGAGGAACTCTTCCAGCTCCTAGAAGGTGCCGACAGGCGGCGAAGAAGCCGTTTCGACGGCAGAGGAGGGCGGTCAACCGATAGCGCCTCCACGCTTCTTCAGAAATCCTGACAACCGCGTGCTCCGCCGTTCTGGAATGGTGCTGGAGCTTTTATCTCTAGAGAAGGAGGTAGCTAGCTCGCTAATGCAGGTTCGTATGGGAAGATGTACCGCTCCCTGCCGCTCAAAACTACTTACAATACACAACATGTTGCGTGAGAACACCGTGACATGCCGCCGCTACTAGGCAACGGTTGCTTTGGAATCACGCCTGGCCAGTGCAGTTGAGACCACAGCACTGCATGACAACTTACAACTGACACTTGTTAAGGAAAAACTGTCAGTTGCTACGGAACAACTGAAAATTGCTGCGGAATTACCGACCAATGATAGTAAACCAAAATGTAGAGAGTTAGACGTTTTAGCTGCAGCGAAGCTTGTGGAGGAACGCTCTGTATGCATTCGACAGTTCTTGCAGTACGGTATTTGACGAAAGTTGTTCTGGTATCGATTGGTGTGACATTCCGTGTGGTACGGCAACAAGTCTGTGAGACATCATTTGAGTGTTTACGATAGTGAACGAGCACTTCGACGATACGAAGCTGATCAAAGTGTCACTACTACCGATACAGTAATAGGTGTGTCCAAAAGTGTCAAAGAAATGGTTCAAATGGCTCTGAGCACTATGGGACCTAACAGCTGTGGTCATCAGTCCCCTAGAACTTAGAACTACTTAAACCTAACTAACCTAAGGACATCACATACATCCATGCCCGAGGTAGGATTAGAACCTGTGACCGTAGCGGTCACGCGGTTCCAGACTGAACCGCCTAGAACCGCACGGCCACATCGGCCGGCTCCAAAAGTGTCACCTCGCGATTAAAAAAGGGCCGCCGAAGGTGGAAATGCTATGTGAAAGCATGCTGGTGGTCGTAAACGGACCACCGGAACGCAAGAGGATCAATATGTAGCCATACTGGCGAAGAAGAACAGACACCTCATCCCTGGGGGAGACCACTGCATACCCTAGCAGCCACTATTGTTACACGTTTCTCTGACAGAAGCATTCCGTGACGATTAAATCATGTCGACTTGCATCCGCGGATATCCCATTCCAACCACGCCGTTGTTAAGAAAGAGTTCGTTGGAGTAGGGAAATTGTTGATTGGGGTCAGCAATACCTGAGGGATGTTCGCCGACGAATCCCGTTTCACTGGTGCAAGTTATTATGGTCATCATTTTGCGTGGAGACAGAGGAAAACAGGTTACACACCACAAAATGTTCATGAACGTCATCGATAAGGCCTAGGTGTTACAGTGCGGGCAGGTATTATGCACAGTGGTCTAAAACCGGCTGCATGTCATTGCGCGAGATGCCGTTCAGCAAAGCTGTATTGCAGGGAGATTATTCTGTATCATGTCCGTCTGTTTAGAGATGCGGAAGGTCCCGACTTTCTGATTATGGGCGACAATGCCCGACCACACAGGAACACTGAGGTGTCGGATACGCTGAAAGTGAAGATATTTATCGCATGGAATGGCTTGCATCCTCCCCGGGCCGAAACACTATAGAACATGCCTGTTATACTCTTGGCAGACGTGTTTCTGAACGGACACCTCTTTCCCGAACCGAGCAAGAACTGAAAACCCGCTTGAGAGCGGAGTGGGACAGTATCCCCAAATAACTCCTCAATAGCTTGGAATTCAGCATGAATAACAAGTGCAAAGCGTCCATTGTGGCCTCAGTAGGTCTATTTCTTACTGAGGGTCTGATGTCGACCTTTATGTTTGGCGCTTCACCAGTGAGAAACATAAACGTTATTTACGTACATTATCCTGCTTTCCCATGTGGTGAAATCTGTATCATTTTTCGTTATATATATATACCGCTCCATCTTTGTTAAGTATGTACTGTGTTTCATGTCATCCATTATTGTCTGTGATTATCCCTGTCCAACAACATCTACACTCCTGGAAATTGAAAAAAGAACACATTGACACCGGTGTGTCAGACCCACCATACTTGCTCCGGACACTGCGAGAGGGCTGTACAAGCAATGATCACACGCACGGCACAGCGGACACACCAGGAACCGCGGTGTTGGCCGTCGAATGGCGCTAGCTTGCGCAGCATTTGTGCACCGCCGCCGTCAGTGTCAGCCAGTTTACCGTGGCATACGGAGCTCCATCGCAGTCTTTAACACTGGTAGCATGCCGCGACAGCGTGGACGTGAACCGTATGTGCAGTTGACGGACTTTGAGCGAGGGCGTATAGTGGGCATGCGGGAGGCCGGGTGGACGTACCGCCGAATTGCTCAACACGTGGGGCGTGAGGTCTCCACAGTACATCGATGTTGTCGCCAGTGGTCGGCGGAAGGTGCACGTGCCCGTCGACCTGGGACCGGACCGCAGCGACGCACGGATGCACGCCAAGACCGTAGGATCCTACGCAGTGCCGTAGGGGACCGCACCGCCACTTCCCAGCAAATTAGGGACACTGTTGCTCCTGGGGTATCGGCGAGGACCATTCGCAAGCGTCTCCATGAAGCTGGGCTACGGTCCCGCACACCGTTAGGCCGTCTTCCGCTCACGCCCCAACATCGTGCAGCCCGCCTCCAGTGGTGTCGCGACAGGCGTGAATGGAGGGACGAATGGAGACGTGTCGTCTTCAGCGATGAGAGTCGCTTCTGCCTTGGTGCCAATGATGGTCGTATGCGTGTTTGCCGCCGTGCAGGTGAGCGCCACAATCAGGACTGCATACGACCGAGGCACACAGGGCCAACACCCGGCATCATGGTGTGGGGAGCGATCTCCTACACTGGCCGTACACCACTGGTGATCGTCGAGGGGACACTGAATTGTGCACGGTACATCCAAACCGTCATCGAACCCATCGTTCTACCATTCCTAGACCGGCAAGGGAACTTGCTGTTCCAACAGGACAGTGCACGTCCGCATGTATCCCGTGCAACCCAACGTGCTCTAGAAGGTGTGAGTCAACTACCCTGGCCAGCAAGATCTCCGGTTCTGTCCCCCATTGAGCATGTTTGGGACTGGATGAAGCGTCGTCTCACGCGGTCTGCACGTCCAGCACGAACGCTGGTCCAACTGAGGCGCCAGGTGGAAATGGCATGGCAAGCCGTTCCACAGGACTACATCCAGCATCTCTACGATCGTCTCCATGGGAGAATAGCAGCCTGCATTGCTGCGAAAGGTGGGTATACACTGTACTAGTGCCGACATTGTGCATGCTCTGTTGCCTGTGTCTATGTGCCTGTGGTTCTGTCAGTGTGATCATGTGATGTATCTGACCCCAGGAATGTGTCAATAAAGTTTCCCCTTCCTGGGACAATGAATTCACGGTGTTCTTATTTCAATTTCCAGGAGTGTATATTCCTTAGCAGTTGTCAAGCAGTGAATTATAGTACACACCGGTTTCATTTAGGGAAGCTGTCAGGAAACCATAAGTAACTTCTGTCGTCGCTGTACGACAGAGTTATTTTCTTACGTTGTCAATGTGAGCTGTATGGTACTAGTAAGGACCTAAAACGTCACCGAATTTACATATTTTGAACAAATTTCGTAAGGAACTAAATAATATTCATAACCTTAGACAAGAAGTCTTCGAGCGATTCAGTGGTCAAGTTGACACTAATAATTGTACATTTATCTTGGTCGCCAAGTATTTTTTTCTTCATTTTTAACGTCTCACAACTAGTTTCGTATTACCCTGTTATCAGATCTTTAACATCGATAAGCAGTATCTTGTCACTTATAATCAGTACATTACATTAGTGCCCAAATTGAATGTAATGATTATAAAGGACAAGATGCTGCTTATCAGTACGAAGTATCTGATGACGGATAACCCGAAGCGCGTCATGACAAACTAAAAATAACGAAAGAAATTGGTAATCAAAACAAGTGCACAATTATTAAATTATTTTCATTTGAAGTAACAATCAGTCAAACATCGACTTATATCATTTTCAATTTTTTTTATGTAACAGCCATTTAGAGCAACAGCGGAGCTATTTAGAATGACATATTTTTTTGGAACAAAGTACGTGATTGCTGGACTTGAAACACATTTACTACATGCGGACAAATCTGAAGAGCTATTTAGTATGATTGCTCTAGTCTTATCGTCCTATTTTACATTTTTATTGTGTGTGACGTTGAAACACTAGTATAGGTTGAATGTTGTCCGCCTTCCTCATTTACCGCACTAACGGCTTTCCATCTTATGTAATAGTAAAAGCACCGCATCGAATTTATGTATTACATAGTTCTCCCCAGCTGTAAATTTGGAGGCTTCGAATCGTTTGTGCGTATTTCGGCCTGAATCTGATCATTGTTGCTGTACAGATATTACAGGATATCGCCCGAAATTTGCTGGTGTTGCTATCGGCACACTGGCTTTCTCGTCAGATAATCGAACTTAAGCAATGTCGGGCGTAATGAAATATTCCACTCTACAGCGTAGTGTTCGCTGATATGAAACTTCCTGGCATATTAACACTGTGTGCCGGGCCAAGACTTTGCCTATCGCTTGCTAGTGCTCTGCCACATGAGCTACCCAGTCACGACTCGTGACCCCTCCTCATAGCTTCATTGCTACCAATAACTCATCTCCTACCTTCCAAACTTTATGGGAGTTCTTGTCGAAGCTCAGCACAGAAGCAGTCGAAAACGTACGCCGCGTACGGTAATCTACTTTCCCTTTGCCTTACAGAGAAGGGAAGGAGAAGTAGTGGCGTAAAGTCTCTGGTCACCAGGCTTGCGTCATTGTCCTGGGTTAAACTCCAAACGTCTCCGCATTGTCTCATGATGTGAGAGAATGTATCTTGTTTTTTCTTTATTCTTGCTTCCATTATCAACCGCAATTTCAGAATTGCCTCTATGGTGCCTTTACGTTTTCTAAAGCCAAGCTGATAGTCATCTAGCACAACCTCAATTCTCTTTTCTATGCTTCTGTATGTAAAAAATAATAAAATAAAAAACAAGACATATCTCGTATATGACGTCACTCGGTCCCGCGGCGGCCGGAGCTGCTAAGAGCTGGTCAACTCGCCTTCCGCGAACGAGAAGTTTCGGCCCTCTCCGATTGGTGCCAGCGGCCGTAAGCGTAGGTATATAAGCGGAAAATACTGTCAGCCCCGGGAGTCAGTAGTTTTACTCCTGACGACGATGGCGGAGTTAGCCATTGAAAGCTCGAGAATTTTATTGGAACTGACGCGGCTTGAAAACCGAGATTTTATCCAGTCACGCCTCCGTGAAAGACTCCGAGGACACATGCTTCCTTTACTGCTTTAGTCACTGAGGCGGTGAGTGGCGTACATACATGTTGATGTGACACGTCCCGTTCTGCTATTGTGTGTAGGAGAGTAGAGTTACGTAGTGCTGAGTATTCTTCTGAATGTGAAAGTGTTTTGAGCCGTTTCTCTTATGTGTCCAGTGGCGTTGGAACCCACCAGTTAGAGTCTGGTATATTCTATATTTTGCGGTAAGTTTGGTCGGCACATGTTGTACTGGTCAGTTAGGGTATCACCTTTTTGGAAACTGGTTCTGTCTCGCTTGCTAGGTTCTACAATTACGTGAACCACGCGAAGGGTCACTTACCAATTGATCATCTGTCTGTTATTTTGTACTGTCAATTGTCTACAGAAATCTCTGACTTTGTGTAACCTGACCAAAATCTTGCACTTGTTCCCTTTTAAAGGGATTCCATGATTTGCTGAGTGAATTGTCGATGGAGTAAAAATTCTGCGTGGCATTCGAGACAAAACGAACAGTCAGTCTCGCTTGTTGTACTGTTTACAAGATTAAGCTACCGTGATTGACTGTAGGTATCATAATGAACTCCGGATGCACTGTTGTTTAATTTTTGATTCGATAGGGTGTATCCCTGTTTCGACCGTCTGACGGTGTGTGGTTTATGAAAGCCATCCGAGCGAGCATTTAGTTTTGGCTGGCAGTGTTCTATGAATTTTTCTTAGTCTTGTTGACTATGTTTATTGAGCACCTGTGTGAAAATTTAGTGTAAGTTGTTGACTTGTGTCGACCCGTGTTTACATTCAGTATTTCCATTGTCTTCTAGCATTACACGGTTATTACTGCCAGCTATTGAATGTTGGTTGTAACGAATAAATTGCGTACTTACGGAATATCGTCTCAGTTATGTGACTGGTTTTGTGATTTCCTGTCAGAGAGGTCACAGTTCGTAGTAACTGACGGAAAGACATCGAGTAAAACAGAAGTAATTTCTGGCGTTCCACAAGGTAGTGTTATAGGCCCTTTGCTATTCTTTATCTATATAAATGATTTGAGGGACAATCTGAGCAGCTGTCTTAGGTTGTTTGCAGATGACGCTGTCGTTTATCGACTAATAAAGTCATCAGAAGATCAAAACAAACTGCATAACGATTTAGAAAAGATATCCGAACGGTGCGGAAATTGGCAGTTGACCCTAAATAACGGAAAGTGTGAGATCGTCCACATGATTGCTAAAAGGAATCCGATAAACTTCGGCTACACGATAAATCAGACAAATGTAAAGGCCGTAAATTCAACTAAGTACCTAGGAATTACAATTACGAACAACTTAAATTGGAAGTTTCAAAATAGTTCAAATGGCTCTGAGCACTATGGGACTTAGCTTGTAAGGTCATCAGTCCCCTAGAACTTAGAACTACTTAAACCTAACTAACCTAAGGACATCACACACAACCATGCCCGAGGCAGGATTCGAACCTGCGACCGTAGCGGTCGCGCAGTTCCAGACTGTTGCGCCTAGAACCACTCGGCCACCCCTGCCGGTCCGCAGCTCGTGGTCGTGCGGTAGCGTTCTCGCTTACCGCACCCGGGTTCCCGGGTTCCATTCCCGGAGGTCAGGGGTTTTCTCTGCCTCATGATGACTGGGTGTTATGTGTTGTCCTTAGGTTAGTTAGGGTTAAGTAGTTCTAAGTTCTATGGGACTGATGACCATAGATGTTAAGTCCCATAGCGCTCAGAGCCATTTGAACCATTTGAACCACTCCTGCCGGATAAATTGGAAGGAACGCAAAGAAAATGTTGTGGAGAAGGCTAATCAAAGACTGCGTTTTATTGGCAGGACACTTGGAAAATGTAACAGATCTACTAAGGAGTCTGCCTACAATACGCTTGTCCGTCTTCTTTTACAATACTGCTTACTGCTGCGCCGTGTGGGATCCTTACGAGACAGGACTGACGGAGTACATAGAAAAAGTTCAAACAAGAGCAGCATGTTGTATTATCGCGAAATATGGGAGAGAGTGTCACTGAAATGATACAGGATTTGGGCTGAACATCATTAAAAGAAAGGCGTTTATCGCTGTGACGGAACCTTCCCAAAAAATTCCAATCACCATCTTTCTCCTCCGAATGCGAAAATATTTTGTTGACTCCGACCTACATACGTAGAAACGATCACCACGATAAAATAAGGGAAATCAGAGCTCGTACGGAAAGATTTAGGTGTGCGTTCTTTCCGGGCGCTATACGAGATTGTAATAATAGAGAATTGTGGATGTTGTTCGCGAACACTCTGCCAGGCACTTAAATATGATTTGCAGGGTATCCATGTAGATGTAGATGTAGATGATCAACGTACTTTGCCATCACGATTCATCCACTTTGCTCTGTGGGTATCTTGGCTGTTAATCGCAAAGCCAACACCTAGAGCGTTTCTGATTATACCAGCGGAAAATCAGCGTTAATGGCCTATTTATTAGCAAGGCTGCCGTCATAACTTTGTATTCTAGTATCAGCATTGACCAGGCTAAGCCTGTAATGTTATGAAGGGGCTACCTTCACACTCTGTAATGAAAATGGAGATAAGCTAAGGCTAGTGCCATTATAGGATAAGAGGATAGAGTGATATTCTACGATAACAGCTACCATCTTAGTTGTGAGTGACGGTATCAACATAAAGCTAATAGACATCAAATGAACGATCTAGATTAAGAGTCAGCTTAGGTGTAGCTTAATGAGCAGTCTTTAGTCGGTGTATTAATTCACAGCAACCATTACTGCTAACCGGATCTATAGCAAGATGTTTTTATGTAAGTAACTAATTCTGCTATGAATGTCGTTTGTTAATTGCAAACTTTAGTGACCGTGTGCTAATCAATAACATTAGGTGATTGTGTTTCCGTGAAGCGGCTTTCGCTGATTATCAAGTGTACGATAAAGAATGTGAGTGCCTTATCTGCCTTCATCTTAAACAGCCCTTGATGCCAGAAACCTACATTCTTGGAGTATACAATTAGTTGAGATCAGTGAAGGTACTACTGACCGAAAGTTTAGATTGTGTGACATCGAAATAAGAGTCCAAGGAATAGAAAAGCAACTGGAATCACTCAACAGAGGAAAGTCCACTGGACCTGACGGGATACCAATTCGATTCTACACAGAGTACGCGAGAGAACTTACCCCACTTCTAACAGGCGTGTACCGCAAGTCTCTAGAGGAACGGAAGGTTCCAAATGATTGGAAAAGAGCACAGGTAGTCCCAGTCTTCAAGAAGGGTCGTCGAGCAGATGTGCAAAACTATAGACCTATATCTCTGACGTCGATTTGTTGTAGAATTTTAGAACATGTTTTTTGCTCGAGTATCATGTCGTTTTTGGAAACCCAGAATCTACTATGTAGGAATCAACATGGATTCCGGAAACAGCGATCGTGTGAGACCGGACTCGCTTTATTTGTTCATGAGACCCAGAAAATATTAGATACAGTCTCCCAGGTAGATGCTATTTTTCTTGACTTCCGGAAGGCGTTCGATACAGTTCCGCACTGTCGCCTGATAAACAGAGCAAGAGCCTACGGAATATCAGACCAGCTGTGTGGCTGGATTGAAGAGTTTTTAGCAAACAGAACACAGCATGTTGTTATCAATGGAGAGACGTCTGCAGACGTTAAAGTAACTTCTGGCGTGCCACAGGGGAGTGTTATGGGACCATTGCTTTTCACAATATATATAAATGACCTAGTAGATAGTGTTGGAAGTTCCATGCGGCTTTTCGCGGATGGTGCTGTAGTATAATACAGAGAAGTTGCAGCATTAGAAAATTGCAGCGAAATGCAGGAAGATCTGCAGCGGATAGGCACTTTGTGCAGGGAGTGGCAACTGATCCTTAACATAGACAAATGTAATGTATTGCGAATACATAGAAAGAAGGATCCTTTACTGTATGATTATATGATAGCGGAACAAACACTGGTAGCAGTTACATCTGTAAAATACCTGGGAGTATGCGTACGGAACGATTTGAAGTGGAATGATCATATAAAATTAATTGTTGGTAAGCCGGGTACCAGGTTGAGATTCATTGGGAGAGTCCTTAGAAAATGAAGTCCATCAACAAAGGAGGTGGCTTACAAAACACTCGTTCGACCTATACTTGAGTATTGCTCATCAGTGTGGGATCCGTATCAGATCGGGTTGACGGAGGAGATAGAGAAGATCCAAAGAAGAGCGGCGCGTTTCGTCACAGGGTTATTTGGTAACCATGATAGCGTTACGGAGATGTTTAACAAACTCAGGTGGCAGACTCTGCAAGAGAGGCGCTCTGCATCGCGGCGTAGCTTTCTCGCCAGGTTTCGAGAGGGGCGTTTCTTGATGAGGTATCGAATATATTGCTTCCCCCTACTTATACCTCCCGAGGAGATCACGAATGTAAAATTAGAGAGATTAGAGCGCGCATGGAGGCTTTCAGACAGTCGTTCTTCCCGCGAACCATACGCGACTGGAACAGGAAAGGGAGGTAATGACAGTGGCACGTAAAGTGCCCTCCACCACACACCGTTGGGTGGCTTGCGAAGTATAAATGTAGATGTAGATGTAGAATTGCATGCTTTTATTTGGTGTATCTATAATACGAATGTTGCTAGCCATTTGTACTTCTAGTCGGAATCAGAAGGCATTTGAAAGCTTTCAGTAAATGACACTAGCTATTCAGAATTCTGTTTGATAACAAATCGTTTGTGCCTTCTATGTGTGTTCCAACCTCAGCAGTTCGGAAGTTCGCGCCTTCGCTGATAATGACGTCACTCTCTTCGAGTTCTGATGTCTGGCACAGGGTTCACTCTGAAGACAACAAATGGACGAAATTCTCATCAGACTGCGTACACCGAAAACTGCATGCTTAAGAAATTTGAGACTGAAGCACAGCCGACTCTGACACAACAATCCACACTCCACACCCCAGTCACGCTGAGTGGCACAAGTGTTACATTCTTTTTGCGTTGTTCTGGAGAGAGAAAGAGAGAAAATGAAACACACTGGCAGCACTCAGCCCATTGTTTTCGATTAGCATCAAGAGGAACGGGGAGTCTAGCGCCGTTATCAGCCAAACAGAGAAACCACCAACAGCATAACACGTCATACCAACAGACACTGCGGAATGCTCTGACGTTGAACGCAAGACATTGGCACCAATTCTGCATGTCTGAAGATTGTGCCACCAGTGTCGCCAGCCAAATACTAACAATGCAGACTGCTTCAACTACCAGTGTACAGACAGACATTCTCCGAATACAGCGCCAGAGTCCAAGCGTGTCTAAACTGACACTGCGGGGCAGATAGTAAATATTTAATTTAGGGAGAACGCATGCACTGGTCATTATCAAGGAATAAATATGCCGAGGGCTGCGTGATCTTATTCAGTGCAGGCTTTAAATATCGTCGCTAAATTTTTTACCGGTTATTGTAACACTCTTTATACGAGTAATATACAGGGTGAGTAATAAATGAGGAAAAAAATGTCAAGGACCGCATGCTGCTATGCGTAACACGTAATGCACCGTTGTTAATTTCGTTCTCCTCGGTGTACTGTGTACGTAAAATAAAAACACCTGTTATCCATTGACTGAACGAAATCGACGAGCCTCACGATCACGACATGTCATTCACCCATAGATACAACACATAACACACCATTGAGCTGATGTGTATCTGCCAGCGTTTGAAAGACACGAGGAAGAACCAACCCCATCGTAATGTGTGTGAAATTGTATCAGAACTTGTTAATCACACGTTGCCGGCAGTAATGGAGTATACAGTCCCATGTTAGGGAAAGTGTGTCCTGTAAGCGGAAAGAGTGGTCATCGGCGGAAGTAAAACCACGTGTGTACAACACCTCTGCGCTGCTCACGCTGCACGATACTCTCCGTGTCGACAGTTGCTAACGGCCGCGTCGCAGTGTTACTACAGTACCACGGCAAGTTTTACAGACTATGAATACGCCGACATCCATCTCATCTACGGGCGTGCAGATGGAAGAGCTGACCTTTCAAGGCAACTGAATCACGAGAAGTTTCCTAGCCGGCGCCTTCCATCCACAATAACGTTTTACTCTGTGGACAGGCGCTTGAGGGAGTATGGTGCATGAGTAGCACCTCCAGAATTTAGTGGTCGTGGCCGACCGTCGACGTACAGTGCGGATGGCGAAGAAAAAGTGTTACAAACTGTTGCGGAGGACCGAACAATAAGCACCAGATCTCCCGCCACTGCGGTCGGAATGTCACAATCTACTGTTATGCGAGTACTCCATAGAAACCATTACCACCCGTTAAGCATGCAGAAGGTACAAGCATTATTGCCGGAAGACTACCAGAGGAGGCTGGACTTCTGCAACTTTATCCTACGGCGTCAGACCAAAGACCATTCACAAACAATACTGTTCACCGACGAAGCCTACTCCACGAAGGAGGGTATAGTGAATTTGCATAATTGGCACGAGTAGGCGGAAGAGAACCCCCACAGCACAGTGATACGAGAGTACCAACAACGATGCGGTGTCAATATCTGGAGTGGTATTATTGATCACCATCTCATAGGGCCACATGTGCTACCACAAAGGCTTACAGGAGAGTGGTGTCTGAGTTTCCTGGATGCTACATTACCGGAATTGTTGGAAGACGTTAGTTTGGCCTCTGTTATGAACCTGTGGTACATGCATGATGGTGCACCCGTTCACTTCAGCGGCACAGTGTAACGCCACCTGGACAGTGCCTTCCCTTCGAAATGGATCGGTCGTGGAGGCCCAGCAAAATCACCGGACCTGAATCCACTGAATATCTTGTTGTGGGGCGATCTGAAATCTGTGATTTATGAACGAGAGGTTGTTGATGTCAACACCTTTCAATGGAGAATACAACAACGCAAAGAGTTACAGACGTGTTGGATCGTGTTCAGCAATCCTCCGTGTGAAGAGTACAACTTTGCCACACACATCGTGGCCGTCATTTCAAACAGTAGTCATAAACCCCCACTGCAGCTTCTGGTCATGTGTTTCTATGTTAGTTTCGATTTGTACAGCTGTATTGCATTCGTTCGTATTAACTGCCTCATACCTGTGTAGTTGTATTTTGTATTCTGCATCTATGTACTCCTTTCATAAAACTAAGTCTGGGACACAAAAACCAAATTATAAAACATGCATGTACAGTAGTGCAGCCCCTCCTCACGTTCCTTTCCATATGCCAACTAGCCACCATACATAATACCGGCCAGCGTAACCGGTGCGAGATAGATGTGGGCGCTGTCATTGCTCACAGTGTTACGCAAACCGTCGCTTGAAGCCGCATGCCTCGCCTACTCATGAGCGACTAGGCTACCTACAACACTCGCATGTTGTGCCTTGCTGCCGATATGTCCCCTTGGCCAAAGTTGGCGCACAAGAAGCCCACCTCATATTTACAGATTTTTACCATTCAATTTCATTGTCATTTATTGACATAAGAACATGCGGGAAACGGATTCATGTTTGTAGCTCAGTTTGAGACAGTTTGCTTGACATATTTTTCCTAATTTATGACTCACCTTTTATTTTGTTTCCTTTACTGCATTTGGTATGTTTAATTAGAATTCTACCCCTTAATCTCAGCAGCTACAACGTTATTCACTATCTTGATTTGAATAGACTGTTAGCAGTAAAATACCATTCATTCACACGCAGAAGTGAGACATATCATTTCATTCAGAGACATATGGCTAGCTGACTTTGGGGTGGAGGTAACCCTGAAGGGGTGATGGAGAATGATGATGACACTACTGCAGGAAAAGCCTAACGTTGTGGGCGCCAAGTCGCTATGACATAATATTAGTTACCAACAAAAACCAGAAACTATGAAGTAGATGGAGCTCAGGGACACTGAGTATTAGCTGTAACATAATACCATTCGAACAGTAATGCGTCACTGATAATGAAAAAGACCGTCGTTAGTAAAAGTAAATGATGATCAGCATATAGGAAGATGTTCGAACTGTTATGCAAAGATTGAACTTCTTGAAGGATTAAGTAAACCGAACGGCCATTGCTCAGACACAATAGTGACATTTATGTAGAGGGTATAATATCGTATGGTAGAACTATTCATCACAGTGTAATGGTAACTGCCTGATCAGTGGAAATGCCGTGTGGCTAGGGCCTCTCGTCGGGTAGCCCGTTCGTCTGGTGCAAATCTGTCCAGTTGATGCCACGTCGGCGACTTGCGTGTCGATGGGGATGAAACAACACAACACCCAGTCCCTAAGCGGAGAAAATCTCCGACCCAGCCGGGAATCGAACCCGGGACGGTAGGAATGACATTCCGTCTCGCTGACCACTCAGCTACCAGGGGCTGACGCCTAACGAGTAACAATTCCCTTGCCGCTGTCAGGCGTCATTGTACTTCTAATTAATTGTTATTTATATATTTAGGTGTTGCAGACGTAATATTACCACCTGAGACACAACATTAATAGGCCGTCGAAGAGGAAGTGATGGCGAGTAGATAAAAGATTGTTTTTCGTTATCGTCGTTCTTAGGACAGTTAGTCGCATGTACAGCCAAAGCCACTTATTTCTTTAATTTGCATGAATAACTAAGCCACTGAGTTTATTACTGAATTCCAACAGACCATACATCATTATCGAGTGGAAAACCGGAATTATATGACAAACAAGCCGGCCAGCAGGAGACCACTTATGTGTTTGGAATGTGAGTGGAGGTTTAATCTGTAGGAGTTACAGGTAGGTTGAGCGCAGCCGTCAATGCGATGGATAAACCACGGTGTGATCACATACATACGGACTATATAAGCAAGGCTATCGGTTCCTAATGCTGCCGATTCGAAGTGTGGAAACAGACGCTGCTCACTATGGAAAAAGCAGTGACAACTCGTTGAGCTACAATATTTTTAACATGGAGTCGCTAACGAACAAAAGGATTAAAGCTGATACCGATTTTTCGAGGAAATAACTACTTACATTGTGATTCTTCAACTTCTCCTATCGTAAATCACGAAGAAATAGTTCACAGATGAATGACGGCCAGATGTCAGTGTCCAATGGGACCACTAAACTGTTGTAGCTGTTTTCTTCTCCGTCCACTGCAACCCACGAATGACACACTTGTGAGAAATCGCTCGCAAGTGGAGGCGAGTGCATTCCACCGTTTATGAGCCTGCCTAGCAGCTCAAACATGTCGCTAACGAAGCGTGCAGTCGCCAAATTTCTTCTTTCAAGCAGCGTGCGCACCCACTTATGCTGAGTTTCAAAGTCATAGTTAGGAATACGTGTCAGTTCTAACTTCTACAATTCTCTTTGGCCTACAGCTTCCATGCGATTACCGTACTTACACACTAACATTAAGAGAATGCTTTGATAACTCTGGTAAAAAGACAAGAAAAAATGTTTATTTCTTTAACAACTCACCTTACTTCTCGGCACAGTCACCTTAGAGGGATAAAGAAATGGTTCAAATGGCTCTAAGCACTATGGGACTTAACATCTGAAGTCATCAGTCCTCTAGACTTGGAACTGCTTAAACCTAACTAACCTAAGGACATCACACACATGCATGCCCGAAGCAGGTTTCGAACTTGCGACCGTAGCAGCAGCGCGGTTCCGGACTGAATCGCCAGGAACCGCTCGGCCACAGCGCCCGGCAGAGAAATATAAATTTTGTCCAACGATCCCCCCACTTTGTCATCACACCGGAAAACTTAATTCTGTCAACTCTCCAAAATACTCGATTACTGCAACTATCACTTCCTTGTTTGATGAAAATTTCTTCCCAGCAAGTCAGAGAACAGGAAGAAGCCACATGGGGCTAAGACTGGTGGACAGGGTGAATGAGGAACCAATTCAAATCCCGGTTCATGCATTTCAGCCAGAGTTATCGCTGATCTGTGGGATGGTGCATTATCCAGGTGAAAGACTACTTTTTGCGTGACAAAAGTGATATTTTGTCTGCAAGTGGATGCTTCAAACGATCCGGACAGAAAAGCATACTAGAGTCCAGCTATGGTTCTGCCTTTTTCCAAGTATTCTATGAGACATCACAATAAAAGGATGACAGCCAAAACAGTTGCAGGATAAAATTTTTTTATTAAAATTCTTGACCAAGGTTTCGGTACATGTAAATATACCTTCATCAGAAGCAAAACTTCCTGAACAGAAAGACACATTCATTAGAAAAGCCATATCAGCGAAAGTTTTTTTTTTTTTCCTTTATTGTAATTTTCAGCACCTCATACAAGGCGGGCTGGCAGCAGCTTAATACGCCGCTCTTCAGCCGTATGGGGTACAATAATATGAGATAGGTGACACAGAAAATACAAAAAATGGCGGGCAAAGAAAGTAGTTACAAAAAAAACAAAAAAACAAGAAGCCGTTCACGTTGGACGAAAAAAACACTTACACTTGTTGACACGGCGCACAAAACACGGAGAGCTGCGACGGCACATGTGAACAGTGGAGTTGTAACTGCACGAAACACAAAACGAAGCACACACACTAGACACTGACGGCGATGATCTCCGGTGCGCGAATGTTCACCATGCGTGTGCGAGTCCGGGGACCTGCCAAGAGAGGTGGAGGAGGAAGGGGAGTGGGAGAGGGAGAGGAGAGAGCGGAGATGCCACGGGCAGGGGAGAAAGGGGGGAGGGAGGAAGGGGGAGGGGAAGCCCGGGGGGGAAGAGTGGTGGAGGGAGGGGACGGGGAGAAAGGAAAATGAAGGGGAGGGAAGGGAAGAGAAGGGAGGGAGGGAGGGTGCCTAAAGGAAAGGACACCGGAAGTGGGTGGTGGGGCAGGGTCACAGTTGATAGGAGGGGTAGATGGAGGGGAGGAGGACACCATCAGGGAGGGGGAGCTGGCGGAAGCCACCTTGGGAGAGAGTAAGGAGGGTGGAGAGATGGAGACCGGGCGGGACGTGGGAATACAGGCGCGGCAGCGGGCGGGGATGGGAGAGGATTGGGGAGACGAGCAGGTGAGGAGGATCGAGTTTACGGGAGGTGTACAGGATCCGTATCCTTTCAAGGAAAAGGAGGAGGTGGGGGAAGGGGATGAGATCATACAGGATCCGCGTGGGGGAGGGGAGACGGATGCGATAGGCGAGGCGGAGAGCATGGCGTTCAAGGATTTGGAGGGATTTATAAAAGGTAGGGGGGGCGGAGATCCAGGCTGGATGGGCATAACAAAGGATAGGGCGGATGAGGAATTTATAGGTGTGGAGGATTGTGTAAGGGTCCAGACCCCACGTACGGCCGGAAAGGAGCTTGAGGAGACGGAGTCGGGAACGTGCCTTGGCTTGGATTGTATGGAGATGGGGAGTCCAGGAGAGGCGACGGTCGAGGGTGACGCCAAGGTACTTAAGGGTGGGAGTGAGGGCGATGGGACGGCCATAGACGGTGAGATAGAAATCAAGGAGGCGGAAGGAAGGGGTGGTTTTGCCTACAATGATCGCCTGGGTTTTCGAAGGATTGACCTTGAGCAACCACTGGTTACACCAAGCGGTGAATCGGTCAAGATGGGATTGGAGAAGGCGTTGGGAGCGTTGCAGGGTGGGGGCAAGGGCGAGGAAGGCGGTGTCATCGGCAAACTGGAGGAGGTGGACGGGGGGCGACGGCGGCGGCATGTCCGCCGTGTACAACAGGTACAGAAGGGGGGAGAGGACGGAGCCTTGGGGCACACCGGCGGAGGGGAAAAAGGTGTAGGAATCTGTGTTATGGATGGTGACATAGGAAGGACGGCGGGAGAGAAAGGAACCGATCAGACGGACGTAGTTAATGGGAAGGGCAAAGGTTTGGAGCTTGAAGAGGAGACCGGAATGCCAGACGCGGTCATAAGCGCGTTCGAGGTCAAGGGAGAGGAAGATTGCGGAGCGACGGGAATTAAGCTGTTCGGAAAGGAGATGAGTGAGGTGAGGAGAAGATCGTCGGAAGAGAAGGATGGCCGAAAGCCACACTGGGTAACGGGAAGGATACGGTGCTGGCGGAGATGCTGGTGGATGCGGCGGGTGAGGATAGATTCCAGGACCTTGCTGAAGACCGAGGTAAGGCTGATGGGACGGTAGGAGGAGACGGCGGACGGCGGTTTGCCAGGTTTAAGGAACATGAGTATACGGGAGGTTTTCCACAGGTCGGGGTAGTAACCGGTGGACAGGACTACATTGTAGAGCCTGGCCAGGGTGGAGAGGAAAGAGACAGGAGCTTCACGAAGGTGACGGTAGGTGGCACGATCGTGACCAGGAGCGGTGTTGCGTTTTGTGCGGAGTGTATCAATGAGATCCTGGGTAGTGATAGGGGCACTGAGTTCCGTGTGTGTAATGTTGTCCAAGTAGTGGAAACCAGGAGCGAGGGGAGGGACAGAGGTGTCAGTTCGATCGCGGATATCCGGGAAGAGGGAGTAATCGAACTGGGGATCGTCGGGGATGGAGAAGACATCGGAGAGGTAGGAGGCAAAGTGATTGGCCTTACTAAGGGTGTCAGGGAAGGGGTGATCATCGTGGAGAAGAGGATAGTAGGGGGAGGGTTTAGTTCCGGTAAGGCGACGGAAGGCCGACCAGAACTTGGACGAGTTGATTGGTAGGGTGGCGTTTAAACGGGTGCATGTCTGTCGCCAGTCCCGGCGTTTCTTAGCCGCGAGCAAATTACGAATGTGTCGCTATAGTTGCCGGTGGCGTCGTAGTGTGTCCGGGTCACGCGTGCGGAGGAAGGCACGGTAGAGACGACGGGATTCATGGAGGAGGAGAACGGCCTGTGGGGGTAAGGTAGGACGGTGGGGGTGGATGGCGACAGTAGGAACGTGGGCCTCCACGGCCTCAGACAAGGTCTGCTGGAGAAAGGAGGCGGCATGGGTGACATCGTCAGGGTGGTGGTAGGTGAGAGGGTGGCTATCGACCTGGGTGGAAAGGGGTATCCCGATAGGCATTCCAGTCGGCTCGGGAATAGTCGTGGACATACTTAGGGGGAGGGTCAGTACGAGGGTCGGGGCGAGGGCTCAACGAAAGTGAGAAACAGAAGCTTACGTAACGGTGAAATTACCAGAGTAATACACACACAAAATCTTTAGTACTTACTAAAATTACATCATGCAATGGAGAATAATAAAACAATTATGCCAAAGGCGTCGTCAGTAATTAAGACATCTCCAATTGTACAACATGTGTAATGGGCGCAAGGTCAAAGCGAACAGTTTAGCACCATTACTTCGCCTATGAACTATTGAAACACGAGTGGGAAAGCACTAGGGCAGATGGTTTCGCCGAGAGAGGGCACTTGCATGTGCCAGACTCGCGCACATTAAAATCCGTGAATACATACATAAGCGCATCAAAAATTATTAAAGGTTGTGTTAATTCAAACTGTGTCTTAATAAATAAAACGTATCAGCCCAATTAAAGACATTTATGTAAAATAGAAATATATAACCAATTTACCTGTGTCCTAGTGTCAAACGGATAAAGCTTGCGCTTGGAACAACTAACGAGAGAGGGCACTAGTGTAATGCGCGAGAGTCTCGCGTAACGTAGGCAGTGAAATACATACTAGCGAAACAACCAAAATGTTATAATAAAACGAAACCATCTGTCATTATGAATAAAACATAGTAGTCATTTAACCACACATACACATTGAAATTCATAACTAACAAACATCAAAAACGTATAACCCCAACAAGACAGGAAAAGCGCATTTCACCGGCATCAACAAGCAAGAAATAACTATTAGTCAGCCAGACTATATTACATTAAGGCAATAAGGGGTTTGAAACTGTCTAAAAATTTTTGTTTCGAAGCTGCACCTGTTCATTAAGAACAAAACCATTTTTTAGAGACAGATGCTTGAAAATCTCTAATTCTTCAAGCAAGTCTAGTTTGTAACCTTTATTAGCTTCATGAAGCAGCTCTACGTCGTCCAATTCACATGGCGTGTGCCGTAAGAGCCATAGATGTTCAGCAAAGGTGGAATTATATACGTTTTCCCCATTTTTACCTAACATGTGTTCTTTTACCTAATTTTAATGGGTCTACCTGTCTGCCCTATGTAATAATTTGGACAGTCGTTACAAGTAATTTTGTATACCCCGGATTTAGTGCTGAGTTCTTCTCGTGCTCCAATATTATGAATTACTCTACGTTTCAAGCTATTATTTACGGAAAAGGCAACTCTATAACCGTATTGTTTCTGTAAAAGTCTTCTTATCTTATATGAAACGTTCCCCAAGAATGGAATAGAAATAAAGTTATTATTCTCATACTTTTTTGCCCTGTTATCTCCTAAAGTAGAAAATTTTACAGCTGTTTTTTTCTTAGCAATTTGGTCAATTAATTTAGGGTCGTATCCATTGTTAGTAGCTATTGATTTTAATAAAGATATTTCATTTTCAAAACAATTCTGTGCTAAAGGTGTGCTCATAGCGCGATGAACTGCAGAATGAAAAAAGGCGATCTTGTGAGTTTGAGGATGACAGGAATGTGCTGGAATAATATTATCAGAAAAAGTTTCTTTACGAAAAATGTCGAAGCTAATAGTGTTACCCGATAACTTAAGTTTCAAATCATGAAAATGGAGTTCTCTCTCGTTATTTTGTATCTCTTTTGTGAATTTCATTTTCTCGTGGAAACTGTTGAAAACATGAAACAATTGTTGTAGATCTTGGTCACACCCTTGAAATAGTATGAGTATGTCATCAGCATAACGGGCATAAAAAGAAATCTTATTGCCTAACATAGGATTGATTTTGAAGAAATTTTCTTCTAGTGCATTCACAAAGATGTCAGCTAAGATGCCAGCTAACGGGCAACCCATGGCTAAGCCGAATGGTTGCTCATACATTTTACCATTAAACTGAAAGCAATTGTAATCTAGTACAACCTGCAGTAGTGACATAAGTTCCGACAACTGTAGCTCACTTAGAGTTCTATGTTGTCGAATGTTACCTTCAATAATCTTAAGAGTGATATCCACTGGAACATTAGTGTATAAACTTACGACGTCAAGCGAAACCAAACGAGAGGAAGAAGTGATCTCTATCGATTTTAGCTTGTTTATTACCTCAGCACTATTTTTAACAGAATAATTGTTTCCAAAAACAAAGGCTTCTTTAATTTTAGTATGTAAAAATCTCGCAAATTTTTGATGTGGGCTCTTTATTCCGTTAACGATGGGACGAACTGGGTGTTGACTTTTATGTACCTTAAACTGACTTCTAAGCATAGGTGCTCTAGGGTTCATATTAATTAAGGTTTTCTTTTGAAACTCTTTCATAAGATGTTTACTTCTTCTTAACGTATCCCTAATTTGCTTTTGTAACGTGGGGGTAGGATCCTGCTCAATTTCAAATATACCATTTTCTTCGAAAAAAGCCAAAGTTTTAGCAATGTATTCACTTTTATAGGCTACAACGAGCGAATTTCCTTTGTCTGATTTAGTGATAAGATCCTCATTATTTTTTAATTTACGGTTAATACTAGTAAAATGTTACCTCCTCTCTGTTTTAAATCACTGTTTTTTACCGACTTGACCTCTCTTTCTATAATTGTACTACATTCATGAGCAATCCTATTTTGTTGGGATTTTTCAGTTTTTACGGAATCAAGACCAACTTTAAGGTCAACAATAAAATTATCTACCACTTTAGGATCGTTAATATTAGGCATGAAATTATATTTAAAACCTCTCGCTAGCATGGCGCTTTCTTGAGGGGTAAAGCTTATAGAAGTTTTGTTTAGTACTCTGTCGAAAAATTGGTGTCCACAATTGACAGTTCTTTTTGCATGAACAACATTAGATTTTGGGGTAACATTTTCCAGTTTATGAAGTTTAAAATCATGCCTACACTGAATTTCAATCTTACGATTGTGTAACCACTCATTAACACTATGCCAGATACTGTCTACGTGAAAGTTAAAATAATCTTTAAAAGTTCTAGTAATACAGAGATACAAAGAGTAAGCTTCTTCATTTAGTTTATATTTCTTCTTATAGAGGTCACTGATTCTGTCACTCATAGTTTGTTTCACCAGTTTAGCTTTAGTAGATGGAAACTTCATACACTGTTTCATATTGATAAAAGCCTTCACGTAATTCGGTGTCAAATGGCGTCTCTCACACTGCTTAGTGAAGTCAATAGCCATACCTGTTTTCAGGATTTTAAATGAGATGTCCATGTATTTCGAAACAGCCTTTGAAACCTGGGAAGGTACATATTTCAAGATTTTAATGGCGAAGTAATGGTGCTAAACTGTTCGCTTTGACCTTGCGCCCATTACACATGTTGTACAAAAGGAGATGTCTTAATTACTGACGACGCCTTTGGCATAATTGTTCTATTATTCTCCATTGCATGATGTAATTTTAGTAAGTACTAAGGATTTTGTGCGTGTGTTACTTTGGTAATTTCACCGTTACTTAAGCTTCTGTTTCTCACTTTCGTTGATATGACTTTTCTAATGAATGTGTCTTTTTGTTCAGGAAGTTTTACTTCTGATGAAGGTATATTTACATGTACCGAAACCTTGGTCAAGAATTTTAATACAAAAATTTTTATCCTGCAACTGTTTTGGCTGTCATCCTTTTATTGTGAAGAATTTTAACAGTTGCTGCTGCAGCCATGTTTAAAATCTTGAAATTATTCTATGAGAATCACAAAAAAAAAAAACAGTGACCATCACCTGACCAGCTGGCAAAATGGTCATTTCTTTCTTAGGTATTCTTTCACTCGTCTTTGTCCATTGTTTTGACTGCTGTTTTGACTCTGGTTGAAAGGTATGTCCTAACGTCTGATCAGGGTAGAGCCAGAAAATAAAGTCGGTAGTTGCCAACCACAAGTTGTAATGAGTATAATATCTTTGAGTAGGAGGATCTTTGATGGTTAAGAGAGCCGGGCGCGCGCAGTAAAAAACTGGGGTGTCGTAGGTAGGTGCCCGGAGGAAGCAGACGTGTGCGGACAGCTTTAAGGTAGGAGCCGCGCTCGCTGTGCAGTTAACCTAAGAAAACTTTAGCACAAAAATGTATAATTACTTCAAATTGGTTTTGTTAATGTTCAGAGTTAGGTTTTGTATGTCCAAGGTTCGACACAGTAAGCGTTTTTTAAAATTTTTTGTAAGAGTGGTTCGTGCTACAAAAATGTTGTAAATGGTGGGTTTTTTACCAATATATATATTGAGATCAACATTGTGTTTAAATCTAATACCCTGAATCATAACTGTGGCCGAGCGGTTCTAGGCGCTTCAGTCTGGAACCGCACGACAGCTACGGTCGCAGGTTCGAATCCTGCCTCGGGCATGGATGTGTGTGATGTCCTTAGGTTGGTTACGTTTAAGTAGTTCTAGGTTCTAGGGGACTGATGACCTCAGAAGTTGAGTCCCACAGTGCTCAGAGCCATTTGAGCCTGAATCATAATCCACATCCTTCGCTTGTATCGAATATGAAAATGAGTAGTAAAGTAAAGTTACCCACCAAGGAAAGAACGTAAAGAAAATTAGGTCTCTATGCAATATATATTTGTGCAGTTCATGGTTTGAAATCGATTTTTGTAGAACTAACGTTATCAGAGCAAAGTTATTTCAAATAACTAATTTTAAGCCATTACACAACTGGCATTATTCAAGTAAAGATATAATTTCATTAAGTAAACATCAGGGCCAAGAGTTAATTTTCGAGTACCATCTTAATGCCATTGCACAAACAGCATTATTCCCTTAAACTTGATTGCTGAGTCAAATACATGTTGCATTTCTGGCAAAATGGAGGAGTGCAAGAAACAAGTTCACACACGCAGTCAGCTGCAGGTTTGTTGAATAATTAATCTAGATCAATCTTATCGTTGATACTTTCACAAATAAAAAAGGACACAATTTTCGTTAGATACTTTCATGGTGTGCAATGATGGACCCAGGTTTCATCAACAGTCACAAATCGGCGCAATAAAATCTTGGGGACCACGACATCTCCTGAGAGTGTGCTGAGACGTTACGCCAGATGCTCGTTTGGTCGACTGTGGGCAGTCGCGGTACCCACCTCGCACCCAACTTCTTCATAGCCAGTTCTCCGAGCAGCATATTATGCACTCGCTCAGTTCAGATACTTACAGTCTCAGAAATCTCTCCAATTTTTATTCGGCGGTTTTGCATTAAACAGCATGGATTCTGTCAATGGTTTCCAAAAGTAAATATTGTTCAGTGATAGTGGAAAGACTACGTGAACTCCATTCAGTTCAGTTTTGATGTGTGCAGCAGTGTAGCGCTTCAAATGAAAATGTTTAATAACAATATCAAACTCGGAGTTCCCCATTTTCAATGGCAGTCGACACACTGGCCAATTCAGACAGTTGTCAAGAACGAAATGTATGCTGGACGTTGTTGAAATTCATACGTAATCCTTGAAATAGTCAAATTTTCGATTCTTTCATGGAAATTTAGCAGACTTATCAAACCACCATTGTGCAGGCATGTAATTTCTTTCTATTAAAGTTTGCTTAGCGTGCAACAGAAACAATAAATCTGACTATTTTAGTTCGTATTTTAGACAAAAAAATTATTCATAAATGACATTGTATTGCAGCATTACATGGCCTTATGGCAGCTGTGGATGTGGCCGAAACTGCATGTGACCATATCACTGCCGGCCGGAGTGGCCGAGCGGTTCTAGGCGCCTCAGTCTGGAACCGCGCGACCGCTGCGGTCGCAGGTTCGAATCCTGCCTCGGTCATGGATGTGTGTGTTGACCTCAGGTTAGTTAGGTTTAAGTAGTTCTAAGTTCTAGGAGACTGATGAGCTCAGCTGTTAAGTCCCATAGTGCTCAGAGCCATTTGAAACATCTGAACCAGATCATTGGCAGATGGGGGTTGACCGCATACCGCGTTGGTCTTAACCCTGAAAGTGTCATTTTATCTTCATCATCGTTCACAACCATCGATCAGGCATGAACTGAAGCTTGTTATGTTTATACCCCTGTAAGTTTCTACTAGACTACTAGACTGGCAACTAGAGTGTTGATAAACTGTGCAACATTTCTTGTTTTTGAAGTCATTACTTTATTGCTACAGATTACACCTGAGTTGAGCGAGAGTATAGTAAGCTAAGTGTACGTCAAAAGGTGTTTTGAGGCAGCCACATTCCTCACGTGGGAAACTGCGCCTACAGACCTACTGCACAGTGACTGGCTGCTGTAGTGAAACCTACAGCTGGCTATCATCTGGTCTGCTCGCCTAACAGCTTATGTTCATTTACTAATAATAAAGTTGTTGTTGTTGTGGTCTTCAGTCCTAAGACTGGTTTGATACAGCTCTCCATGCTACCCTATCCTGTGCAAGTTTCTTCATCTCCCAGTACCTACTGCAACCTACATCCTTCTGAATCTGCTTAGTGTATTCATCTCTTGGTCTCCCTCTACAATTTTTACCCTCCACGCTGCCCTCCAACGCTAAAATTGTGATCCCTTGATGCCTCAGAACATGTCCCACCAACCGGTCCCTTCTTCTCGCCAAGTTGTGCCACAAACTGCTCTTCTCCCCAATCCTATTCAATACCTCCTCATTAGTTACGTGATCTACCCATCTAACTTTCAGCATTCTTCTGTAGCACCACATTTCGAAAGATTCTATTCTGTTCTTGTCCAAATTATTTATCGTCCATGTTTCACTTCCATAGATGGCTACACTCCATACAAATACTTTCAGAAACGACTTCCTGACACTTAAATCTATACTCGATGTTAACAAATTTCTCTTCTTCAGAAACGCTTTCCTTGTCATTGCCAGTCTACATTTTATATCCTCTCTACTTCGACCATCATCAGTTATTTTGCTCCTCAAATAACAAAACTCCTTTACTACTTTAAGTGTCTCATTTCCTAATGTAATTCCCTCAGCATCACCTGACTTAATTCGACTACATTGCATTATCCTCGTTTTGCTTTTGTTGATGTTCATCTTATACCCTTCTTTCAAGACACTGTCCATTCCATTCAACTGCTCTTCCAAGTCCCTTGCTGTCTCTGACAGAATTACAGTGTCATCGGCGAACCTCAAAGTTTTTATTTCTTCACCATGGATTTTAATACCCACTCCGAATTTTTCTTTTGTTTCTTTTACTGCTTGCTCAATATACATATTGAATAACATTGGGGAGAGGATACAACCCTGTCTCACTCCCTTCCCAACCACTACTTCCCATTCATGTCCCTCGACTCTTATAACTGCCATCTGGTTTCTGTACATATTGTTAACAGCCTTTCGCTCCCTGTATTTTACCCCTTCCACCTTCAGAATTTGGCCGGCCGGAGTGGCCGTGCGGTTCTAAGCGCTACAGTCTGGAACTGGGCCACCGCTGCGGTCGCAGGTTCGAATCCTGCCTCGGGCAGGGATGTGTGTGAAGTCCTTAGGTTAGTTAGGTTTAATTAGTTCTAAGTTCTAGGCGACTGATGACCTCAGATGTTAAGTCGCATAGTGCTCATAGCCATTTGAACCTTTAGAATTTGGAAGAGATTATTCCAGTCAACATTGTCGAAAGCTTTCTCTAAGTCTACAAATGCTAGAAACATAGGTTTGCCTTTCCTTAATCTTTCTTCTAAGATAAGTCGTAAGGTCAGTATTGCCTCACGTGTTCCAATATTTCTACGGAATTCAGATATAGCCCAAGATATGTGGGAGAGCTCTCAGTACTGTAGTATTATATGTAATTATAACATCATTTTATAGTTAGTTTTAGACTACATTTGATATAGTAAGGAGGGATGAACCACTCCGTGCTTCATCTTTAATGTAATGACTGACGACCAGAGGAGTAATTTGCGCCAACAAATCAGCCCTAAGTTTCACGGCATACAGCTGTGGTCGACGTAGTTGACCTCGTTCATCTGCAAATAATACAGATCGTAGTATAAAATCATTTGCCTTGTGATACGTCAATAAAGCGTTCTTCATTAGAAAATGATGAAGACGTGAATCTTGAGTACGACAGATTATTCATCATCTGGTCTTGGTAGACTTATGCATGGTTACGCACCGTTGTGGAACTCAGTTTGCTACTTTATCTGACAGGGTATGTTTGCTGGTTTGGCTATAAACTACCGACTTCATTATTTAGATGAGATAAAAGCCATAGCCCGTCCACTGCCAAAAAATACGGCCTGTTTCGGAAGCAATGGACTGTACGTGCTACTTTGGTGCTGGGACAACAACATCACTTTAACGCGCCAGATTGGCTGAATTTCCAAACTTTAGTGTCCTATTCTGGTGTGGCGAGATACTGTTTAGGCGTGTTACATGTTCTGGGGACAGTATCGTGTTGTCTGTGGTAACACAGAGGAGGGAACAGCGAATTGTTTTCATAACCATATGTTATTCACAGTCGCATATTTAACCGCTGGTGGGGAAAGGTGTGGTATATTTTCGCCGTACGTGCCACATTAAATCCTTTGCAGTGAGAGTTGTTTTAAGTTGGCCTTTTGCCTTGCACTGTCGGACATTTGTAATTTGGGTAGATGAGTGTACGGGCAGCCTAGTACTTTTCTGGGGTTCGGTGGAACCGCCAACAGCCAGCATGCAGCGCTGCAGTGTGCTGCCCGCTAGCTCCATACAGCGTCAGAGAGGGCTACCTCAACGTGCATCGACGGGTTCTTGCTTAACGATTATTCTGTCTGTGGCTGACGATTAATGCTGAACTGGTGCAGGCTCCTCACGTCACTTTGGGAGAGATTATTTTTATTATTATTACTATCGTTTTCGGTGATGCTTAATCCTTCGGTGGAGTGATCAAGTGTCCTTGCCAAGATTTTGGACGCAGCTTAGAGCAGGTTTTCATTCTAAGATATATACTTTGTACTCGATGCAAGTATGAACTTCATGCACTCTTTCTTGAACTGTTGTGATCCTTATTATTAACATGCGAAATTAATGTGTAATAGAGACAGTAAATCTTTAATAAAAATCAACTGGCACCTGTATGAAAGGTCATAACTTGAGAATGGCTTGACAGATGTGGCAAATTTGTTTTGTTATTGTTGTTGTGTTCATAATTGACAGGACAAAGTTTGTATGAAAGAAAATTTTTCGAAAATCCATCAGAAAAATCGGAAATTTTTATGGTATTTTTATGTGAAAATCTCGAGGAAAGAAGTGACAGTCGGTTTGACAGTTCTGGTGTCACATGTCTGCGTAACAAAAAAAATGTGATATTAAGTTTGACAGTTCTGCGGTCGACTCTTTTGTAACAAGAGTAAATTTCCCATTGAATGCTGATATTTTGTGGAGAAACAATAGGGCTACAATTGAAAGCAATATTTCTGTGTCATCATATCTTTGGCGTATTGCAAACATTCATTTAATTTCATTTTGTGGTTTATTCCTTTGGAAAAAAATGCCACCAGTCAAGCACAAAGCAGTTTGTGTTAAACCAACTGTGAGAAAGAACATGCTAAGCTGTTCTGTGAAAACGTGGGGTTTTGTTTTCCTTCTTGCAGTCATGTTTGACAGAGAAGAGGGAAGTTATATGTATGATAAATTTATAACCGTAGTTGCTCGTATATTAAAACCATGCGAAATACTGTCATTAAAGCTACTATTCTCACAGACACAGCAGCTGGAAAATGTTGAAAAGATTAGGACGTATATCCAATTCCCACACATATTTAGCAAATGCGAAGCATTGCCAGGTTCACACAGTAATAGCGTAAATGTACTGACAGAGTGTTTACTAATTCCAATGGCAATCGTTAATATGGTCCTCGTATTCTCCGACTATGTAGTGTCTATCCTGTATAATCACCTAGATCCACATTAATATCTACATTTATACTCCGCAAACTATCATTTGATCCGTGGCGAAGGGAATCTTGTGTCGCTGAAAGTAATTCCCTTTCCTGTTCCGCTCACAAATGGACAGACAGAAAAATGACTGCCTATATGTCCTGATATCTCTTATCAATTACACCAAACAGAAGTTATTTCCAAGTCAACCTATATCCCATTTCATCTTCATACCTCAGGGGTCAGTGTGCTTGGCTGTTATGTGGAGGAGCTGGATTCTATTCCAGTTGCTGTCATAGATTTTTCCTTGGTATTGGCCTCGCACTCAGCCTTGTGATGCCATTTCAGGAGTTGACTGAATTAGTGAGAAGTAGTGACTAAAGGGTGAAGAAAAAATCCGACAACGGTCGGGAGGGCGCTGTGCTGACCACATCTCTCTATACCACATCTAATGGAGTCATTGGCAGATGATCAGTCCCGACTGTCCCGTCTGAGCTAGAGCACGGAGCTTTCCTTTCCGCTTCCTATATCTTCATACAGTCACTCAAAGACGAAACTTTCCCGTACACTACAACTTCATCAGTAAACAGTCTAGCCGGAGTAGCCGAGCGGTTCTAGGCGCTACAGTCTGATACCACGCGACCGCTACGGTCGCAGGTTCGAATCCTGCCTCGGGCATGGATGTGTCTGATGTCCTTAGGTTAGTTAGGTTTAAGTAGTTCTAAGTTCTAGGGGACTGATGACCTCAGAAGTTAAGTCCCATAGTGCTCAGAGCCATTTGAGCCTAAACAGTCGTAAGTAGGCTGATTAGGTTTTATGTTGGTAACGCCACCTAGCGCTCTGTATGAAAATCACTGGCTGTGCTGTGTGCAGTCTGTGGCTGGCTTGCATTGTTGGAATATTCTAGTGTTGGGCAGTTGGATGTGAACAGCGCATAGCGTTGCGCAGTTGGAGGTGAGCCGCCAGCAGTGGTGGATGTGGGGAGAGAAATGGCAGAATTTTGAGAGGGGACGATGTGGACGTGTGTCCATCAGAAAGAGTAAATTTGTAATATTGGATATCATAAAAATATGGTGTGTCAGTGTAGTGTTGATCAGAATAGGTAAAGAGCGAAATGTCTGAGTACGT
Source organism: Schistocerca americana (assembly GCF_021461395.2). Classification (NCBI taxonomy): domain Eukaryota; kingdom Metazoa; phylum Arthropoda; class Insecta; order Orthoptera; family Acrididae; genus Schistocerca; species Schistocerca americana. Next base: position 59,758,930 of record NC_060124.1, on the reverse strand, counting down.
TCAGTTCAGCTCAGCTGTTTAAAAATCCAATAATGTAAGAGGTTTATCAGCACAGTAATTCATAAATTGTTCTAAGCGGACGTTCCACAGTCTCACATTGCGGCTCATTCCATCATTAGATTATTTAAGTATATAGAAAAACAGAGCAGTCCTATGTGCTTTTATCCAACCTTCTACCTCCTGCATGTTGGTTAAGAAGAGAAGAAGTAAGTGTATCATTCAGTACACTAAGACCCACGAGCCGATAACAGCACCATATGAAATGTCTCTAATGATTGTCAGTGTAGTGTTCGCGATACTATTAATATGAACATAACGTTGCCAGTAGTGACATTTAAAAACTGAGAATAATGTTCCAGTAAAAGTCAACAATCAATAGCACAATGGACATGAGCGACCATGTCAATGCTGTTATCTTGCGTCAAGTGCCTAAGACGTCCCACTACATAGTAGCCGCCCGAGCTAGACAACTACCTACATTGTTTGTTTGGTTCAAATGGCTCTGAGCACTATGGGACTCAACTTCTGAGGTCATTAGTCCCCTAGAACTTAGAACTAGTTAAACCTAACTAACCTAAGGCCACCACACACATCCATGCCCTAGGCAGGATTCGAACCTGCGACCGTAATGGTCTCGCGGTTCCAAACTACAGCGCCTAGAACCGCACGGCCACTTCGGCCGGCATTGTTTGTTTGCCACCGCTTTGGTCACAGTCTGTATTATTGGCTTGTACATTTTATTTAAATATATACATCATGATCTATCAAAGCCCGTGGATTGGCCACGCCATGCCTTTCTCACCGAAAGTGGTCTCAGTAAAATTGGAGAAGACTTCTGATGAGCTGCGAATTAGTCTGGCGGTTGATTTCCCGATGTGTTTTCGTCTGGTGGATTCACGGGCTATGTTACTACTTTGCTAATTTTCTGGAATGAGACCAGTATTGATATGAATTTCCAAAGCAGACGTTATCTTATTAGGAACACGCGCACCATTGTGTTTTCATCCGGGTGTACAGCCAGCAATGACATGAGCGTCTTTAATGTTGCGTAACTGGGTATAATGATGCTGTGCTACGAAAGGCTGACCTCGTGGATGAACGCCAGCATAATATCGACGTCAGGCACCTAAAGACGCTAACTCGATCCCGAGGCATGTTCGGAACACCCTAGGGCGTGAAGATCATTACCATGGGTTATTCTTGACCTGCAGACGTGGTCCTCAACAACGGGTGACATCACCACAATCCACGCTGGACGGCTTATCCACAATACGTGGACCCATTGTACGAGCAGTTACATTATGCGAGGGCGCTATACTCGGTACTGATGTTCTACTAATCTCAGGTGGGGACACACTAAATTTGAACCAGAAACACACCGTGGCCGGTTTTTCGACGTGCTTTGCATCTGCATTGCTGTGCAACATGTAACAATGATGGCAGAACATCTTTTATTGCAAACAATATCGCCGTGTCCCTCTCTGTCTCGGAGACCTCGAAAATAAGTACGCCCACGTTATCACAACTTCATTTATCAAACCGAACCGTACAAGACAGTAAGTGTTAACAGCATTAAGACACACATGTATTTTACGAGCACTTGTATGGTATATTCCGTGTTTGAGTCCTATCAAAACGAGAGTAACATAAGGATGGAAGAGGATGGCTTTAGGTATGTCACGGATTATAGGTAAGTCAAATGTAAAGTGGGAACTTACTTTTGGTAAGGACACATAATCGATCGTTAAAGAATTATGGCTAAGTACCAAGAAGAAGGAATAAGAATGAAAGTCGAAGAATGGAATGCTCGTATTAAAAAGGATGTAAGACAGGTATGCATTCTTTCTCACACCTTACTTCGAAGGGACAGTAACAGAAATAAAAGATGGGTTCAGGAGTGGGATTGAAATTCGGGGTGAAAGAATATTAATGATACGATTTGCTGATGACAGTATCCTTAATGAAAACGGGGAAAAATTACAGGCTGTAGTGAACAGAATTAACAGCCAATTGAGCACAGAGCATCGATTGAGAATAAATTGTAAAAAGGCGAATAATGTATTTGTGAATAGCAGAAATTAGAAACATGCTATCGAAACTGGGGACCACGAAATAGATGAACTGAGGGACTTCTGCTGCCTTAAGGTTAAGTTTGTCGCTAGTCACTTTCTAAATATACCTGGTTCCCGTTTCTTACGTTAAGTTTATTTCTAATCTTGCTTTTTTAAAAGATGGAATACGTAAGCACATTACTGTTAATTGACAGTGTTGGCGTAAAGTTGACCTCGAAAGGTTTAGAAACGCAAACTCGCATAATCAGTCACTGTACCGATTCTCCACCGATTCTGATGTAATTCAACATGGTACAAATGGTGAAACCACAAGGCTGCTAGAGCTAACACGAGTGCCTGTGTGCGCTACGTCCCATATTCGTCGACATGACTAGGCCAGCGCTTCATACACCAAGTTGCTGCCAGATTAGTTAAGGGACTGCCACACTCTGTGTCTACTTTGCCGGCTTATCGGTGCGCAAGCCCCATTACCTCCCCTCAGAGAGTAAACGTATTTCGTGGAATTATAACACAAACAGTAGGTTTCACCTACCTAGGACCCTATATGTACCGATTCATAAAACAAGGACAATGGCAAACTCTTCACCGTCGCTGCTGTCCGCCTCTGAAATAAACTGCCCTGCAGTCCTCTCGCAATTCAGATTCATGCTATGTTTAAGAAAAAAATCGAAGAAGTTCCTTCGATCATCCTCATAGCGCTTCCTCGAAACACGCAAATGGCCAACTTCCCCTCTGTCTAAAAATAAAGCCAATGCTTTTACACTAAAGAGCCAGAGAAACTGGTACACCTGCCTAATATCACGTAGGGCCCCCTCATGCACCCAGAAGTGCCGCAACACCTCGTGACCTGGACTAGACTAATGTCCGAAGTAATGCTGGAGGGAACTAACATAATTAACCCTGCACGGCTGTCCATAAATCCGTAAGAGTACGAGGGGTAGAGATTTCTTCTGAACAACATTTTGCAAGGCATCCCATACATGCTCATTAATGTTCATGTCTGGAGAGTTTGGTGGCCAGTGTAAGTGTTTAAACTCCTGTAGTCACTCTTCAGCAATTCTGGGCATGTTAGGTGTCGCATTGTCCTGCTGGAATTGCCCAAGTCCGGAGTAATGCACAGTGGACATGAATGGATGCAGGTGATCAGACAGGATGATTACGTACGTGCCACCTGTCAGAGTCGTATCTAGACGTATCAGGCGTCCTTTATGACTCCAACTGTACAGACTCCACACCATTACAGAGCTGCCACCAGGTTAAACAATCCCCTGCTGATATTCAGTGTCCATGAATTCATGTGGTTGTCTCCATACTCGTACACGTCCATTTGCTGGATACAATTTGAAACGAGTCTCGTTCGACCAGGCAACATGTTTCCAATCATGAACAGTCCAAGGTCGGTGCTGACGGGCCTAGGCGACGTTAAAGCTTTGTGTCGCGCAGTCATGAACGGTACATCAGTGGGCCTTCGGCTCAGAAAGCCCACATCGATGATGTTCCATTGTATGGTTCGCTCGCTGACACTTGTTGATGGCCCAGCATTGAAATCTGCTGCAATTTTCGGAAGGCTTGCACTTCCGTCACGTTGAACGATTCTCTTCAGTCGTCATTGGTCCCGTTCTTGCAGGATCTTTATCCGGACGCCGCGATGTCGGAGATTTGATGTTTTACCGCATGCCTGATATTCACGGTACACTCGTGAAATGGTCGTATCGGAAAATCCGCAATTCTTCGCTACCTCTGAGTTGCTGTGTCCCATCACTCGTGCGCCGATTATAACTGCAGATTCAAACTCACTTAAATCCTGATAACCTGCCATTGATGCATCAGTAACCGAGCTAACAACTGCGCCAGACACTTTTTGTCTTACATAGGTGTTGCCGACCGCAAAGCCGTATTTTGCCTTTTTGCATTTCTGTGTATACGCATGCCTATATCAGTTTCGTTGGCACTGATTGTATGTTTTTGTTACCTGTACTACCGTAATTTTTGTTTATCTAAATCTAGTATAAAATGCTTTCTGTAATACATCCAATGTAAAATACGTAGAACGTCTTGTTATGTGTAAGAGGGAGCCTGACGCCACTATTCTTTACAGTCAAATAAATAAATAAACTCTGAATATAATTTGCATTGACCTGAAAAAAATCGATGACAGACTTCTGCAAGAGTAGACAATGATACTGTAACGTCCCAGAATGAGACGAGGTACTGGCAGAATTGAAGCTGTCATGACGGGTTGTGAGTCGTTCTTGGGTTGCTCAGTCGGTAGATCACTTGCTCACGGAAGGCAAAGGTCCCGAGTTTGAGTCTCGGTCCGTCACACAGTTTTAATCTGTCAGGAAGTTTCAATATTGTTTCGTCTTTATCTTAAATTGTCCTGTCGTCCTCAGCTGCATGCGATAGCGTGTTGATAATTGTCACGTTAAGTCCCTCTGTATGCAGTCCTCAAGAGCTGACGACAAGATTAAAAACAAAATATAACAAAAATGTGTGTACATATCTCGGAACTGTCCTAGTGATAATTCGAAAGTCTGAAAACAAAAGAACAGCTTTAAAACCTCCAAAGCGACCACTCAAGTAGAGCAACAGCTAACGACCTTGCAGTAAAAATGTAAAATATTATTACCTTATTGTGCCAAAACTGTTTCTTGATTACTTTCAAAAAGCTCCATAACACATTATCTGTTATACTACGCCGGCAAGAGTGGCCGTGCGGTTCTAGGCGCTACAGTCTGGAACCGAGCGACCACTACGATCGCAGGTTCGAATCCTGCCTCGGGCATGGTTGTGTGTGATGTCCTTAGATTGGTTAGGTATAATTAGTTCTAAGTTCTAGGCGACTGATGGCCTCAGAAGTTAAGTCGCATAGTGTTCACAGCCATTTGAACCATTTTTTGTTATACTACCTGTATGTATTTTGTGTGTGCGTGTGTGTGTGTGTGTGTGTGTGTGTGTGTGTGTGTGTGTGTGTGTATGTGTGTGATATAATGTTTGTGTTGTGTGATGACGATGATGATGATGGTGGTGATGAGAAAAGGAATGCTGCTGCTGATGATGATGGTGGTGATGATGATGATGATGATGATGAGAGAAAGGAGAGGGTGAAACCTGGTACTGGTACATAGGCTATTGCTCACGAATAGCACCAAGGGGGCCGCCAAGCTTTATGTCCACATCCAGTAGATGGATCACCATCAAGAGTGTCACATGCATTTCAGGAGACACTGCTGAGATGTTTGGTATTTAAACTACGACGTTGACGCAAAGTGTGGTGGTCAGGAATTTGACGCCACCATCTCTCCTACCCTTGCCGGCCAAATATTGGCAGTGAAAATTTTTTCCACCACCAACACTCAAACCGGCTTACCCTCTGGTCAAGCGCCAGCGCACAATCGTGCGTTCGCGACGCCGGCGACGAAGGCGGCTGTCAAAACTGTTTCTCGCCCGAATATATAATTTCTAGTGTGTAAAGCGAAAGAGTATACACAAAAGCATGAAAGACTGGCCACGTGCGGGTAGGACACGAACGCTGATCGTTCCGCACAAACTTGATTATGCATGCAGACAGTTCAACTGTTCATGGAATGGAGAATGTTCTGGCGTAACCACAAGCGCGGGAACGAAGGTGCGGAACGCAAGAGCAGAGAAGGTGGTGAGGGAACATCGGCTAATGGTGCGCGGAATTGGAGCGACACCTGGAAGAAGTGAATATAAGTGCCGCTCCTGCTATCCTCGGCCGCTCAGATCGCCCCAGTCTATAACAGACATTTCTTCTACGCTATCAGATTGTCGTGATCGGTATCAAGTGCTTACTTGGACTTTGTGTATAGCAAGAACTTTACTGTTTTCATGTCACCTCTCGTTAGCGACATTTGCTGTAATAAAAGTTAAGTATTTTCAATTTGCTTTCTAGAAATTAAGCTACTAATATAATTTGTTTCAATTGTTGTATAGCATTCCGAGAACGCTGCATCCCTTAGGCACCCCATCAGCGACGATTGGGCAAGACCCCACAGAGAACCGTGACGATTTGTGCATATTACTACACCGCCAAGGGGTTACAGACCTTATTATGTGACATAAATATCCATTTGATACGTCTAACAGTTTCTGAGAGAAAAGGTTTTTAACAGTGGCACAGGCAAACAGATGGACGGAGAACAAAATTATCCTATTTGGAGGTTCCTACGCCATTCTGTGGCATCTAGTAGTCAGGCCTTCTAGATGAGTGGCTTCCCAAGTGAGTGCAATTATTATTCGTACATCAGAAATATTTTCATGATTATCATACCCACTGCAACTATGCTTGAAATATGAGTGAAGTTCGGTGGTAGGAGGAACAAGAGGTTGATGTTGTTGTGGAGGAGGAGACCAGACAGCGAGGTCATCGGTCTCATCGGATTAGGGAAGGACGGGGAAGGAAATCGGCCATGACCTGTCAAAGGAACCATCCCGGAATTTGCTTGGAGCGATTTAGGGAAATCACGGAAAACCCAAATCAGGACGGCCGGACGCGGGATTGAACCGTCGTACTCCCGAATGCGAATCCAGTGTGCTAACCACTGCGCCACCTCGCTCGTTTTGAAATATGAGAACTAGTGCCTATCAGTTAAGCTATAATTTAATTTCGTCCCTACTTTTTAATGCAACGGAATGGATAAAGCATCTGACTAATAGCTAGTGCACATTTCTGATGGACTCACTCCACCCTGGCAAGGCCACATTTCCTTCCTCTCATTTATTTTTTATCCAAAGCTTGAACAACCCAGCAAGAAAATGGAGATTATGTTAAAATACTTCAACAAAAAGTCTACACAAAACTCAATAATCAAGACCACTGGTTGTCTCATATATCTCCTGTTTTATTACAATAAATTCTTTCACTCTAATGTTGAAAAATTCCTAGCATTACACTTCAACACAGTAGTTAAACAAGTGATTCTCTACCCAATGGGCATGATATAACATAAGAATTTTACAATTCTATGGTCTCGTAATGTTTCTGTATATTGCTATTATGCACTTTCTGGATTGGTAAAGAATCTTTTGGTACTTCATTCTTTCCCACACTCTCGCAATCTCATTCATTAGCAACATAACGGATTTACTGACTTTCGTGCTGTACTAGGAAACATCATGCTTGACCCACTAAATTCGCAAATGTCCCATGCAAATCACACAGATTAAATACACATAATAAATCACACTGACATTATAAAACACATCTCAAAAAGCAATATGTTTGGTTATCTACTCGTTCTGCTTTCTCACATCAAACAATGGTCATCCCAGATTCACACGTCACTGACCCACGTACTAAATTTACCTGCCACAAACTCTGAAGGATTTATGCACATCTCCCTGTGCAATGCAACCCCCATGGAGCTGTGAGGTAGATGGCTGACTCACCTTAATTCACTCTCAGAGTATCTGGATATCATATTGGTCTCACACGAATGTATCACATAATGGAAGTTTTGGTATCTTATTCACCTTACACACGATCCTCAACTGAATGCTAGGACAAGCACTTCTAATTCTTTTTATTGTCTCACAGTCAGGTTGAGATTCACGCTGTATTCACCACGTGGAAGTGCTTGTCTCAGTATCAAGTTCTGCCCACGGAAATTTTAATAATTTTGAACTTAGATTTACACGCGCATGTATTTCATCGCAATACTATCACACGCTGGTATTTCGTCTTATAATTATAACACGTGGTTTCTTTGTCACTTCCGAAGAATCCAATGTTCCCCATGAATTTTTACCTGCCTATCTTTTTCAGAACAATTTACATGAGCCCCTCACCAAAAGTTTCTGAAAACAGATTGTATTAGTTCATCTAATCCTAAATATTCTACTTGCATACCAGTTTCATTTAACTTTCTTTTTCGGGAGCACACGTAGAGCACGTCTTCACACCTCAGGAACCAGCGAAAGAGTGCTGAAACATGGCCGTTCATCCGGTCATCCCGCGCTTAAACAGAAGTGGGGCAGGACCTTGCCACCATATTGGTTAGCCACATTCCAGGCCTTCTAGTGCTCTGGTGTACTTCCTCTCTTTGGCTCAGCCACAGGTGACCAGAGAACCGTCTCAAAGGTGATTATAGAATCCACCATCTGTGGTCAGCATACGACAAGCCATTCATTCAATTCACAAACATTACCAAACTCGATTCAGGGATCTATTTGAAGGAAGTGCACATCTGAATAATTAAACACACAAATTGCCCTTCTTTCCTACATTGGTATCCGGCTTTGCTGTATTAAATAAAATGGTGTTATTGTCCAAAAAACGCTGTTCTGACAAGAACAACATAGTACACTACTGGTCATTAAAATTGCTACACCAAGAAGAAATGCAGATGATAAACCGGCAGTCATTGGACAGATATATTATACTAGAACTGACAATTGATTACATTTTCACGCAATTTGGGAGCATATGTCCTGAGAAATCAGTACCCAGAAGAACCACCTCTGGCCGTAATAACGGCCTTGATACTCCTGGGCATTGAGTCAAACAGAGTTTGGATGGCGTGTACAGGTACACCTACCCATGTAGCTTCAGCACGATGCCACAGTTTATCAAGAGTAGTGACTGGCGTATTGTGACGAGCCAGTTGCTTGGCTACCATGGACCTGACGTTTTCAATTGGTGAGAGATCTGGAGAATGTGCTGGCCAAGGCAGCAGTCGAGCATTTTCTGTGTCCAGAAAGGCCAATACAGGACCTGCAACATACGGTTGTGCATTATCCTGCTAAAATGTAGGGTTTCGCAGGGATCGAATCAAGGGTAGAGCCACGGGTAGTAACACATCTGAAATGTAACGTCCACTGTTCAAAGTGCCGTCAATGAAAACAAGAGGTGACCGGGACGTGTAACCAATGGCACCCCATACCATCACGCCGGGTGATACGCCAGTATGGCGATGACGAGTACACTCTTCCAATGTGCGTTCACCGCGATGTCGCCAAACACGGATGCGACCATCATGATGCTGTATACAGAACCTGGATTCATCCGAAAAAATAACGTTTTTCCATTCGTGCACCCAGGTTCGTCGTTGAGTACAACATCGCTGGCACTCCTGTCTATAATGCAGCGTCAAGGGTAACCGCAGCCACGGTCTCCGAGCTGGTAGTCCATGCTGCTACAAACGTCGTCGAACTGTTCGTGCAGATGGTTGTTGTCTTGCAAACGTCCCCATCTGTTGACTCAGGGATCGAGACGTGGCTGCACGATCCTTTACAGCCATTCGGATAAGATGCCTGTCATCTCGACTGCTAGTGATACGAGGCCGGTGGGATCCGTCACGGCGTTCCGTATTACTCTCCTGAACCCACCGATTCCACATTCTGCTAACAGTCATTCGATCTCGAGCAAGGTGAACAGCAATGTCGTGATACGATAAATCGCAATCGCTATAGGCTACAATCCGACGTTTATCAAAGTCGCAAACGTGATGGTACGCATTTCTCCTCCTTACACGACATATCACAACAACGTTTCACCAGGCAAAGCCGGTCAACTGCTGTTTGTGTAAGAGAAATCGGTTGGAAACTTTCCTTATGTCAGCACGTTGCAGGTGTCGCCACCGGCGCCAACCTTGTGTGAATGCTCTGAAAAGCTAATTATTTGCATATCGCAGCATTTTCTTCCTGTCGGTTAAATTTCGCGTCTGTTGCACGTCATCTTCGTGGTGTAGCAATTTTAATGGCCAATAGTGTATGTTGTTGTATATTTTTTCTATATCGGGCAGTACTGTACCCTTTCACTGTATAAGGGTTCAGGTGTTACTGATTGACGTACAGAAACCTCAAGAAGAAGGCGAAATGCATGTGGTTTTATAAAATTAGTTTTAACCAGTTGCACATAGCGAAACTAACGAAAAATCTAACAACAAAGTAATATTGAGTTTTATTTCATACTTCTATTTATATCATGGTTCTCATAGTATAACACGCAGAGTGTGTCGTTTCAATGCATGCTACAGACGGAAGAGGAAGAAAGCTGGTAGCAGCAGCTGCGCCCAAAGCGGAAATAATGTGCCAGTCAGCAGCGAGCATTAACAACTTGCAGTGACGGACGGAACGGCGGGCCGCAGCTTTGCGAGTTCGTTCGACGCCGCGTTTTCGGGCGGTCGTAAATCCTCCGCTCGGCAGAGTCGTTAACGCTGCGGGCGGCAGATGGACAGCTTCGCACCATTTGGGACGGTCGCCGTAACGACAGCCCCGACCGCCGGCGCAAAACTAGCGCCGCCGGCGGATAGAGCTGGACGGCTGTCCGCTGGCGCCGTCTGCGGCTGCAGATTAAACGCGGCAGCCGAGCCCTTGACGAGCCGGTAAACACGACCCCGGGGGGGCCGGCCCACCAGCGCAGCAGCCCAGATGATGGATGTCCGGCGCGCCGGCGGTCCACATTAAAGTGGAAGAGCGGCAGCGGGGGCGCGGACCGCAGGCTGACCGCCCACTGAGCTCTCCCCAGCCCGTCGTCATTCATTAGAAAGTTCACAGACTACGCTTCCCAAAGGTTTAGTCACAATGCTACAGCAGCCTGCCACTTCTTGCGCTACGCAATCGTCGCTTTTTCAGTAGCAACTGTGGTTCCCACCCATTCTGAGACCTTTCCCCCTGAACAAATTAAAATCTCTGTCAGTATCCCTGAAATTTTGTAGCCTTTGGGCGTTGGTGGATGTTACTGTAGCAGATTAGCAAAGATGCGCCGACTGACATTGTTCACTGCAGGATCACAAAAAAAAAAAAAAAAAAAATTGTTCAAATGGTTCTGAGCACTATGGGACCTAACTTCTGAGGTCATCAGTCCCCTAAAATTTAGAACTACTTAAACATAACTCACCTAAGGACATCACACACAGCCGGCCACGGTGGTCTCGCGGTTAAGGCGCTCAGTCCGGAACCGCGCGACTGCTACGGTCGCAGGTTCGAATCCTGCCTCGGGCATGGATGTGTGTGATGTCCTTAGGTTAGTTAGGTTTAAGTAGTTCTAAGTTCTAGCGGACTGATGACGACAGATGTTAAGTCCCATAGTGCTCAGAGCCATTTGAACCAACCATCACACACATCCATGCCCGAGGCAGGATTCGAACCTGCGATCGCAGCGGTAGTGCGGCTCCAGACTGTAGCGCCTAGAACCGCTCGGCCACTACGGCCTGCCAGGATCACTCACCTGCGGGCCTTCTGTCCAAGGCATTGGACATAGTTTCTTACAGCAGGCGGTTCATCGATAGTAAGGAACTGATTTACAAAAGGGGCAGTACGGAAGCAATAGACAATGAAAGTCGTGATAATCCAGAGCAATATTTATTTAAATATTAATATGTAAGAGGCGTCCAAAAAATTCGTGATTTTGCGCCTATGGTGTGTTGGAGTGAAATGCATTTGGCATCCCTGCATACGTCCGTATTTAATGTGTTCAAATGGTTCAAATGGCTCTGAGCACTATGGAACTTAACATCTGAGGTCATCAGTCCCCTATAACTTAGAGCTACTTAAACCTAACTAACCTAAGGACATCACACACATCCATGCCCGAAGCAGGATTCTAACCTGCGACCGTGGCGGTCGCGCCGTTCCAGACTGAACGGCCTAGAACCGCTCCGCTACACCGGCCGGCGTTTAATGTGTTGGTTCAAATGGCTCTGAGCACTATGCGACTTGGCTTCTGAGGTCATCAGTCTTCTAGAACTTAGAACTAATTAAACCTAACTAACCTAAGGACATCACACACATCCATGCCCGAAGCACGATTCTAACCTGCGACCGTATTGGTCGCGCGGTTCTACACTGAAGCGCCTTGAAGCACTCGGCCACAACCGGCCGGCGTTTAATGTGTAACTGCCGGAAGTTTCATTGTTGTATGTCTGTTAAATATTGTTTAGTGCTGTCTTGAGTAGAACGTTGTGCCGCACAGTTTGCGAATTTCGAGATGGCAGAGTTAGACGAGCAATGCGTCTACATTAATTTTTGCGTGGAACTTACAGAGACACCAAATGATGCAGGAAGCCTACAATGATGAGTGCTTAAGTCGTACTCGGTGTTACGAATGGTTCACACCGTTTAAATATGTCTGGGCGGAGGTTGAAGATGACCAAATTTCAAGATGCACTTTGACGTCTACCAACGAAGCTTATCTTGGAAACGTCAACAAAACTGTGCATGCCAATCGAAGACTGACTTTTCGACAGACTGAAGAATAATGTAACATTTCAGTGGGATCACATCATGAAATCCTGACACAGCATCTTGGAATAAACTGTGTTGCCGCCAAATTCGTCCCATCGCTCATGTATCAAGACCAGGACGACCTTCCCCTTGCAATCTGTAAAGAGCTTGTGGATCGCGCAAATGAGAACGAGAGGTCCCCTAAGAGAATCATAACTGGCGATGAGACGAAGGTCTACGATTGTGATGTTGAGACCAAAGTTCAATCCTCACAGTGGGTCGCGAAAAATTCTCCGAAACCAAAAACTCTCGTATTGATAGCGTTCTTTGACTTTCAAGGATTAGTTCATGATAAATCAGGGCCACAGGGACGAACTGTTAATCGATGGTAATAGCGGGACGTAGTGCGACGAGAAAATGTGAGAAGGACACGGACTGAAATTTGGCGAGACAATTCACGGATCCTGCATCACGCATTTCCAGCGTTGAAAACCCCTTTAAAGGAACGAATATTTGCGACGATAGACAAGAAAGAAGAAAATTCGCAGACGGCGCTTCGCATGCTCCAGCAAGAGATATACCGAGACTGCTTCCGGAAGGGGAAACGGTGTTGAGAGCGGTGTACCAATGATGGAGGAGAGTATTTCGTAGGAGACAATGTACAATAAGTAAAAGATAAGCCCAGAAAAATTTCGTGGACGAAGATCCGGAACTTTCTCTAAGACCTCGTAAATGAGCGTTCGCCCCCTCACAAGGGTCCATAAATTATCACTCACAGAATGTAGCCGCTGGCCAACCAATAGACCTCCTGTAGAACAAGTTGGAAGTACACAAGTTCATACAACAAAACCGTCTTCAGAATAAAGACCCGTCCCTAGAGAGGGCACAGAAATGAAATAACGGATACCACTGTAACAGAAGAAACTAAGCATGGGTCATGTTGAAACCTTCCCGTCTCCTCTATATCTCTTTTTTTACGCAACCTTCTCTTCTATATCTCTTTTTTTTTTTTTTTTTTTTTTTTTTTTTTTTGTTACGCAACTTTCGCTTCTACAATAACCTATGAAACCTTTCCTTAGGATTTCTATATCTTGCTTAACAATAACAAATCAAATCTTCCCTTTGAAATTAATTCTCTTTCTCAATCTTCGCATACAAATTTAAATGCTGCTTATTAAAAGTTATTTTCTGATTATTTCGACGAAACATAGAATGTGTCGTCGTCGTGGCCCTTAGTCGTTACCTGCAATAACCCAAAACTGTTCCTTACCTTTTTTACTGTTACTGGATCGCCATCTGACTGCTACATCGAACTGCGACATGAATATACTTACTGTGTTTTACTATACTCCATTAGCTGCTGGTGGGCTGTCATAATAAGTGGCTGTATTTATTACCGAAGCTGACGTTATTCTTTAATAGCAAAGCTGACGTTATTCTTTAATTAATTTGACTGAAGTTACGTAATTCATAGTAAAACTTTTTCTTGACAACAATAAAATTTTGCAAAGTTTTACGTTAATGGTTTTTTGGGATGGATTATAGTCAGCAATGCAATATTGCTGGCAAAAATAAATTATATTGTGAATGAAATGATTTTACAAACGTTCAAATGTGACTTACTTTTTACAATAATCATACTACTAGCAATGCGCAAACATACCTTCAGTAGTCTTGAGTTTCTCAAAAAATTAATTCAATAATATTAGTTCCTCTTATAATAATAGTTAGCCGATGTCTCTGTACATTCGTTTATAATCTTTTGTAAATCATAGCTGGTGGCTGGCAGGCACACGGCTCCTCTCAACCTCTCGCTTCAAACCTGCTACCGACTCGCTTCACATCTCGCTTACTAGTGACTTCCTACGAACGCTAAAGTTCGGTCTCTCTTGCCAACAATGCATTCTGGTGCACACAGTCCATGCTACCATTACAAAATGTATCAATGCGCGGTCTTTCCCGCTATTTTCTTAAAACGTATCCATACGCGGTCTCTCCCGCCCTTTTTAAAATTATATAAATTTGCGGTCTCTCTTGCCAACAATACTTTGGTGCAGACATTCCCTACTACCACAATTATTTCCAACATGACAAATATTAATTATTCCTACTTAATCCTATTAATAAAATATAAACATCTTTCATAAATTGTGGTTTGACAATAGGCAATAGAAATATACACGTCTTACAATGTTTACGATAACAGTAACAGGGGTCTGCCAAAGCAGCTCTCCACGCTACATGTCGATCTGCAGCGCCTGTATCTTGTGGTGCAGAAGTAATGCTATTAGAGTCGCAACCATTGTAATTGCGATGTAGTTAGTAACTTTAAATATCACGAGAGGTCTGCGGATAACGAGCCTAGACTGTTCCCAAGGTAATATTAAGCACTAGCACTTCAGCGGGACGTTCCGTACACAGATGCCCGAAGCAAGTCCAGCTTTTCCCGCCATACACCACTCCCAGCTGAACAGGAGGTGTCTACGTTTGCACTCCATGGGACGGAACCAGGCCGCCGTTACAAAAACGTTACCTCCAGTACATTGGTCATGAACCTACGAGCCAATCAACTGAAGCTCATGCACAATTCAGAAGAAATTCCGCCCACGACTCTCCTTCTCAACGCTATTCTGCAATTCTTTTCGTTTCGTCAGAGAGCACATGCTGCCCGTTCTGTCTGCGCTACAAGGGATTTGCCGTCTCTAGCGTCATAAACCACCTCCACAATACACTGTTCTCTTCCAGAGCAATAAATATCCGCCCCTGCAGATACAACGAGATGCATCCCTGCCCCTCCTTAGCCGTTAGCAGCTGCTGAGGAGTGTGAGGCCACTGGGCCGTTTCTGTCACTGCTCGACCTTAATCAACTCCCAGACATGCAGTACCACAGCAATTGTTAGATCGTGGTGCTAGCGAGTAACAACCAACGAGCTGATTAATCCCATTTTGTACAACGTAAATATAGATCTACAAGTATATTAAATGTATGGTGGCAAAATCTTGCCGGCTTACAATACCCAGAAAACTCCAGCGATATTAACTTCAAACGTTTCACGGCTGTACCAAATAATCGCACACATTTTGTATGGTATTAATATTAGGCAATTATGCGGGCCATTCGAGGTGCAATAGAGTGCCTTGTAATGGTACGTGAATTACGTAACCATTACGACACCTCACCTCAACCTCTCGATTCCAGCAATATTCTACTGTGTTTCTATAAAGTAGTTAACATATTTCTGAGAGAACATTCAGATTTGATTTCATTAATGTAGAGGTACTTTGATACATCGATATGTTTATGTTGCAATGATATTATTCTTATGTGAATTCTTTCTTTTGTCACTATGATCTTTGTCGTACCTGTAACTCTGATTTTTGGGCGCGTAAGCGGTTATTAGAGAGTCAAGTCTTGGTCGTTATGTTGAAAAGACGCAAATTGTAGTCAGTTTACAAAATGTGAACTTTAAGAGTGAGGAAGGTATTTTCAAGTATGCTTTATATTGTGAAGCGATGTTTTGTGAGTTACATGATATTGCAACAAAAGTAATAAAAAAGAAGTGTAACTTAAATTCGAAGTTCTGATTACTTTTTCTACGAAATTACAAAGCTGGTACTTCTTGCTCATGATACAAGTATAGCTATCACACCCGACAGACAGGAAGTAACTGGTGAAATTGTAAACGATGTTTTTCAGAAAATCATTAAGTTGTTCTCTGCAAATGGGCTCTCATTAAACTTTGACAAAACACAGTGTATACAGTTCCACACAGTAAATGGAATGATCCCATTAATAAATATAGACTTCGATCAGAAATCGGTTGCTAAGGTAAAATATTCAAATTTCTAGGTTTATGCATTGATGAGGGGTTGAACTGGAAAAAACACACTGAGGATCACCTGAAACGTTTGAGTTTAGCTACTTATGCTATTAGGGTCTTGCAAATTTTGGCGATATACATCTGAGTAAATTAGCTTACCACGCCTATTTTCATTCTCTGCTTTCGTATGGCATCATATTCTGGGGTAACTCATCATTGAGTAAAAGAGCGTTCATTGCACAAAAGCGTGTAATCAGAGTAATTGCTGGAGTTCATCCAAGATCATCCTGCAGACACTTATTATTTTTACTTATTTGTTTTGGGGAAGGAGACCAGACAGCGTGGTCATCGGTCTCATCGGATTAGGGAAGGATGGGGCCGTGCCCTTTCAGAGGAACCATCCCGGCATTTGCCTGGAGAGATTTAGGGAAATCACGGAAAACCTAAATCAGGATGGCCGGACGCGGGATTGAACCGTCGTCCTCCCGAATGCGAGTCCAGTGTCTAACCACTGCGCCACCTCGCTCGGTGCAGACACTTATTTAAAGAGCTAGAAATCTTCACTGTAGTCTCACAATAAATATATTCACTTATGAAATTTGTTATTAACAATACGAACGAATTCAAAAGTAATAGCAGTGTACATGGCTACAACACTAGGAGAAAGGATGATCTTCACTACTCAAGGTTAAATCTAACTTCGGCTCAGAAGGGGTAAATTATACTGCCACAAAAGTCTTTGGTCACTTAGCTAATAGCATCAGAAGTCTGACAGATAGCCATATAGCATTTAAAAGGAAATTAAAAGAATTTCTTAATGGCAACTCGTTCTACTCATTAGATGAATTTTCCATATAGTAAGTGGGTAATTTCCAAACCCCCACAAAAAAATATTGAGTGTCATGTAATATTTTGTCTAATTTAATATCTTGTATAGACACCTTTTATTAACCTGACACGTTCCACATCATTACGAAGTGTCGTATTCATGATCCATGGAACAAGTACTAATGTAATCTAATCTACATCAACCATTGTCTTAACTTGCAAAAGTTTAATCTTCAAGAATGGTTTATGAAACACATCTATAAAACTTTTGAATATCGCAGAAAAACACCTAGGCCTCTTTGCATCCGAGAGTGGAATCATCACCATCTAGATTTTCGACGATTGAGCCATGAGTTCACAACGAGACCAGCGTGGGAGAACACGAAAAGATGAGTGCCTAGTTTATCCATTATTTCATGAAATGGCTCTATTAACTGTGCTCTAACGACACCTGCCACATAATATAACGTTGTTGTGGCCCGAAAATGCAATATTTAGTAGCGTGAGCAACACTACAATCATAATTAATTATTGACCTTTGTTGTGGTAGGGTTGTTACAGCCTGAATGTTCGCCAAATCAGATCCATATGTGTGTTCATACGGCTGCATTTCTCTCGGAAGGTGGACGTCTCCACAGGATACTCATCATCAAGCTGTCAGGGCGAGGTCGCGGAGGATGTTGGCATACACATTCTGGTTGGTGTTCAAGGTAAGGTATATGAGTGGGCCCGAGACCTGGTGCGAAAAAAATCCTCAAAACCTTCCAGGACCTCCTGCACACTAAAATACTACGCCAACTCTCTGCGAGTTTAGCTTTTCACTGGGCCGTCGTGCACTCGCCATCTACCATAGCTTTAAAAGAGGCGTCTCCAATCAGCTGCTGTCCACTTCCCGTTGTGTTGTGGCCACTGAAGATGAGTAGCTTTATGAGCTGATGTCGTCAATGGTCTTCTACGAGGTATCTGAGTTCAAAAGATAATTGGATGCCCTTTTCTCCGTAATGTTCACTCGAAAACTGGCGGACACCTATTTTTGTTCACTGACACAAATTCCTGACGAGTTTGAAACCGATTATTTGATCAAATTGTGTGCCAAACTCTCTTAACCAAACGACAATTACACTATCTAAGCCGGCCGGAGTGTCCGTGCGGTTCTAGGCGCTACAGTCTGGAGCCGAGCGACCGCTGGTCGCAGGTTCGAATCCTGCCTCGGGCATGGATGTGTGTGATGTCCTTAGGTTAGTTAGGTTCAATTAGTTCTAAGTTCTAGGCGACTGATGACCCCAGAAATTAAGTCCCATAGTGCTCAGAGCCATTTGAACCAACATTATCTAAGGCATCCGATTCATGAAGCGCACCTAACAAACACCTGACAATGAAACACTAATGTCTCGAAATCGATTGAACATACATGAGATAAATGTCAAAATAGAACTTCCAGCTGCTAGGTAACTTAATTTCATAGGAATAGCTATTAGACGGATGGATGTTCCATAAGTAACTAACTCCATCAAAAAGGTACACTACTGGCCATTAAACTTGCTACACCAAGAAGAAATACAGATGACAAACGGATATTCATTGGACAAATATATTATACTAGAACTGACATGTAATTACATTTTTCACGCAATTTGGGTGCATAGGACCTGAGAAATCAGTACCCAGTACAACCACCTCTGGCCGTAATAGCAGCCTTGATACGCCTGGGCATTGAGTCAAACAGAGCTTGGATGGCGTGTACAGGTACAGCTGAGCTGCCCATGCAGCTTCAACATGATACTACAGTTCATCAAGAATAGTGAATGGCGTATTGTGACGAGCCAGTTTCTCGGACACCATTGACCAGACGTTTTCAATTGGTGAAAGATCTGGAGAATGTGCTGGCCTCGGCAGCAGGCGAACATTTTCTGTATCCAGAAAGGCCCGTACAGGACCTGCAACGTAGGGTCGCGCATTATCCTGCTGAAATGTAGGGTTCAAAATGGTTCAAATGGCTCTGAGCACTATGGGACACAACTTCTGAGGTCATTAGTCCCCTAGAACTTAGAACTAGTTAAACCTAACTAACCTAAGGACATCATCACACATATCCATGCCCGAGGCAGAAATTTAGGGTTTCGCAGGGATCGAATGATGGGTAGAACCACGAGTCGTAACACATCTGAAATGGAACGTCCACTGTTCAAAGTGCCGTCAATGTGAACAAGAGGTGACCGAGACGTGTAACCAACGGAACCTCATACAATCACGCCAGGTGATACGCCAGTATGGCGATGACGAATACACGCTTCCGATGTGCGTTCACCACGATGTCGCGGGACACCACCATCGCAGGCGCTCCTGTCTGTGATGCAGCGTAAAGGATAACCGCAGCCATGGTCTCCGAGCTGATAGTCCATGCTGCTGCAAACGTCGTCGAACTGGTTGTTGTCTTGCAAACGTCCCCATTTGTTGACTCAGGGATCGAGAGGTGGCTGCACGATCCGTTACAGCCTTGCGGATAAGATGCCTGTCATCTCGACTGCTAGTGATACGAGGCCGTCGGAATCCAGCACGGCGTTCCGTATTACCCTCCTGAACCAACCGATTCCTTATTCTGCTAACAGTCATTGGATCTCGACCAAGGCGAGCAGCAATGTCGCTATACGATATACCGCAATCGCCATAGGCTACAATCCGACCTTTATCAAAGTCGGAAACGTGATGGTACGCATTTATCCTCCTTACACGAGGCATCACAACAACTCTTCTCCAGGCAACGCCGGCCAACTGTTATTTGTGTATAAGAAATCAGTTGGAAACTTTCCTCGTGTCAGCACGTTGGAGGTGTTGCCACCGGCGCCGACCTTGTGTGAATGCTCTGAAAAGCTAATCATTTGCAAATCACAGCATCTTCTTCCTGTCGGTTAAATTTCGCGTCTGTAGCACGTCATCTTTGTGGTGTAGCAATTTTAATGGCCAGTAGTGTATATTGAGTACAGCCACCGGGACAGCCTAAAGTGTCACAAGGGTTTTCATTACAACAAAAAGAAAAATCTTTTTTCCGTGACTGGAGACACATGATTAATGAGGGCAGAGCACGTAACCCCCTGATAACTAGTTTATATTTCCTCTCAAGGCGCGTACACAATAGGCCAATGAATGACAGTGACAGGATTCGCCTGAACGTTGGCCGCCAATGCATTGGCTTTCCGGTTATCACTCACACCCAACAATGGTCTTGGGCCAACGGTTTCGGCCAAGTGGATTCGTAGTTGGTTCCGATAACTTGCTGACATTGCTCCCGTTTTGTTAGTTGCGTTTAATTTACAATTTCACCAACCGATATTATGAGGAGGGGAGAGGCTTTAGCAGTCGTCACATGTGCAGCATTCATTTTACTATAAGAAGCTAATCGTCTGAAAATGAAGAAGAAGAAACGATGCTGATGTACAATATTTCTTTCCAAAAGTGGCCAGCAGTGTGGTGGGACAAAATTAATGTCCATTTTAAAGCTGAACTGGAATATGGGATATCTCATAATATTTTCTCTAATGAAAGCAACAGATTTCGAATTGTTATTGTTTCGTGTGGACCCCGAAATATCCAGAGCTAACACTTCTTTTAGGAAAACTGTACCTGCAGCAGAAACATTTGTTTTTGTCTTTCACAGCAGAAAGAAGTCAATTAAGATATATTTTCTTTTTCATATCGTGCATATCACTTTCTAATAGCTGAGTTATTTCGCTCCCAAGCCTATAATCGTTTCAGTATGTTTCTATAATCGCAGTTCGTAGGAACTCATAAACATCCCCGTTCACGATAAAACTATCAGGTTTAATGCTCTCTCCATATTCCACTCTCTACTCCATATTTTTAAACACAATAAAGACCCATCGTTAGTGAGGGTAGGCATTACCTGCAGGGGAACGGCGGCAGTTGAAATTAAGTGTTTCAGGACAGCCACGAGTCGCACTCAGTATGTTTTACTGACTGGTATCTCTCTTTAAGAGCCAGCTACTGTACTTTAAAGTGTATATTCCAGAGATTCTGATGATTCTCTTGTTAAACTTAAGATCGAAACTGGTCAATGAAACATACTAAATGCGACCTGCGGCTGTCTTGAAAAACTTAAGTACCCACTCTTTCCAGAACACAACAAGTCGCTGCTCAACCAACGAACACTCGACCGGGCCTACACAACCGACAACGCTTTGATATTACCGTCAGCAGATCTAACTGCAACCAAGGCCAACCGGTTCATTGACTCAGATTTTTCACCCGTACTATAACACTACCGTCCGCTACTGTTATACTATATCTTCAAAGCTGGAGGCAAATTGTATCACCTAATTATTAATCAAAGCAGTTACAGTATAATGAAGCAGAGCAGTGTTTCCCTCTGGAAGGAATTTTGTTATGTTGACCGTGGTGTACCTAACTAAAGTGGCTTATCGGAAGGGAAGGTAAATGTTTAAACAGTAACAAACAATATTTGGCCTATCCACACTATCCAAATGATAAAGAAAACGATCGCCAGCCTAATTAGGCATGAAAATAAGTAACATTCTCGTTGAAGAAGCTAAATATTAGTAACTTTAATGGACAGACACAGCCTATACTTTACCACACGCGAGTGCAATGAACTCTGGTACCTGCATATTTTAACGTTAAGGTTGGAGCTGACAGTTAGAGCAGAACAAACTATTTGCATAAATATAACAGATAACGATACACACTATTACCTTCAGGGCTTAGTCAAACTGAATGGTCTCAATAATATTACCATTAATATTCACTGTAGAATCATAAATTCGACATAGGTTCAGTATTACTTTTTAAACATTTCCTATCTGACTAAAAATTGCAGATGTATTTTACTGCAAAATTATGAACTGGGCATAGGTTAAGTCTCTCTCTCTCTCAGCTAAATACTTTTCTATGTAGAATGAAAGTTGAATGTATTTCACTAACAAACACTTCCTCACTGACCTTTGAGTAAAAGAAGTTACTGTTTTCGTAGATAGAGGTCTTTCTATTAATCGTTATTTAGCTTGAGCACAATAGACAAACTGTGGGTCCTGTTACACTATTAATAAGCACTTTCAATACACTAGAGGAACTCAATACTGTACAGAACTTGACAGGAATGGCGAGAGTAAATGAAACTTTCTATAATTAAGTAACTTTGTGCATTTGGACTACTTTCAATTGGGGGGGGGGGGACGCTTAATCTTGTACTAGGGCAAACTAAATGCACTTTCATTGCATTAGTGAAACAAGCACTTAGCAACTAAGAACATGCAACCCTCAACAGTTGCAGTTCCGAACTTTTACTGCAGTGAAACACAAAATTGAGATATTTGTAAGATCCTTTCAACAAACAGTATTAATTTTAGCACACTCTTTTGCCACATTAACTATAATATGCTTTCAATAAAGGACACTTGGTAAGCACTTTATCATGGGAGGGACCCTGAGTGGATATGAGACTGAGGATAAAACACGGTAGGTGCAAGAGTTCAGGTATAATTTACCTTATATTTGAGCACACTATAGCATCCAATAATCTGATCCTTCACTGTACATTACTATAGTTCTTCTGTTCCATTACAGCCGGCCGGGATGGCCAAGCGGTTCTAGGCGCTACAGTCTACAACTGCGCGACCGCTACGGTCGCAAGTTCGAATCCAGCCTCGGGCACGGATGTGTGTGATGTCCTTAGGTTAATTAGGTTTAAGTAATTCTAAGTTATAGGGGACTGATGACCTCAGATGTTAAGTCCCATAGTGCTCAGAGCCATTTGAACCATTTGTTCCATTACAATGATTGCGCAATGTGGTGGCGAGTGCATGTTGGTAGGTGGATTTGCAGGTAGAATTGCTGGACTCTGTCATTTCTTGGCGGCGATGACAGATGTCAATTCTGTCATAATTCCAGCTAGGTACTGCATCGATCGGAGACTTTGGCACATTGGAAAATGGGACGAAAAGCTCCTCTCGGCACCAGTATAATTCACAATCTTTCCTTGGTTCAGAAGCTCGTCCCCGGCTGACTCTTTGTTTCACCTTTCTATCCATGCCAACCACATTTTGCGCGCGCTACACAGTTCCATTCCTGAGGGGAACCACACCACCTTTTTACATTGAAACGCCCCCTTTGGAAAATTAATGAATTACAGTGCTGATAAATCTCTTACGTTATTTGATTTTCAAAGAAATGGGCAAAACTGAACGTACTCAGACATTTCTCTGCTTACTTATTCTGATCACCACTAAACTGACACACAATATTTTTAACGCAACGCAATCTGACTTTCAATAATCCCTACAAAAGAATGGTCCTGACTAACAATAACCTATGACTTTCATGAATCACTTATCTCCCAAAAATCTTCGTTACTCGAACTACTGCAGTACAGCGAGCTTCAATACTGCCAGCTAAAGAAAAGATTTTAACTACTGAAGGCACTAACTACTGATAGGCATAGATAGAAAATGAAAGATTTTGATAGAGAACAAACAATGCATTTATCTTAGAAATGTTAAAAAGTCAAAAAGCTCATGATATCCAATATTACAAATTTACTCTTTCTGATCGAAACAGGTCCAAATCGTCCGCTCTCAAAATTCTGCCATCTGTCTCCCCACATCCACCACTGCTGGCGGCTCACCTCCAACTGCCCAACGCTTCACGCTGTTCACATCCAACAGCTCAACACTACAATAGCAAAAATTCCAACAAAGCAAACCAGCCACAGACTGCAAAGAGCACAGTCAGTGATTTTCATATAGAGCGCTACGTGGCGTTACCAACATAAAAACCTAAACAGCCTACTCACAACATACAAAGTAAGTAAGAACCCTAAGTAAGGATCAGTAATTATATAACGGCAACCAAACATATTAAATAAAATAGATCAGTTACACATGTTGGTATTACTACCAAAAAAAAATAATAATTATTCACACTGAAAATACAGTTATATATATTAAGGTTTGTTCCCTCCGAATGAGGCAAAGAATTTGACTAATAAAGACAATACTTTGCACAGTATTTTATCGAGACAAATGTTCTACAAAGAAAGAATTATACAATTTTGTGTTATCGATTCAAACCAACAACTTTTACAGAAATTCAACGATATAATATTGAATAAACATAAAGCAAAATGAATCAGTAAAGAGTTAGGTAGGGTCTGAGTTGTGTTGTTACAGTACACACTAAGCTTATCTCAGCTACCGAGGCTGTTGGCTGTCGTTCGTTGGCCTTCTCCCTGTGCCTTTCTTTTAGCTCCTTTGTCGTTTTATATGAAATTTAATATCATGAATAGTTAATTTTGCTGTTTCTCCGTTGATGTAGCACATATGAGACATAACGATAGTGTGCTTAATTCGAGTGCATGAGTGTGCAAACAATTTGAGAGATTTTTATAAACATTCGTTTGATTTTTGTGAGTGTAAGGTTGCTGATAACTTCGCCGCTGAGCGAGCGCCCATAAGCTCCAAACACACACGACACACACTCGTTGACCTAGTGTGTTCGTGACTTCAGAGGTTACCCAATTACATCCGTGTTGAGTGAAGAGTACTTTTGTGCCTCTGACATCGGACCATTGTCACCAATGAAAGGCACAATTTGCATTCGTGTCTCAGATATAGTAGCAGCTCGGCGTGCGTCGCAGGCCTGGGAGGTTAACGCCAGTACGCGCTCTTCTCCGCCACTTGGAGCAAAGGCATGGTTTTCTTTATCGGTTGGCAGATATGCTTACTATTCTTCCAGAAAAAGAGCTGTCGTTGCGGAACGAAAACTAATCTTGTGCATATAGCCTAGTGAAGAAGTAGTTACTTGGTATTTATAATTCACTGCATGAGAGCAATAATTACATTATTCTTTTAAATTTTCCATCGAAGGTAGAAGATTTCTCAGTCCTATGGCTGCGTGCATGGAGAAGAACGACTTCGTGTGTTTATTCTGCACTCAATGGAGATGTTATATGAAGAGTTGATGAAAGCCTGTCAGTTTGCAACATCTCAGCTACACAGGTAAGTGGATACTGTCGGAATATAGGCCCTTCTACTAAGTCCATCATTTTTTGTACTAGCATCGACGCTTCTGTGTTGACCTAAGAGACAGAGTTAATTAATCTCTGCTCATGCTGTTATGAGCTGAGCAGAGCCAGAGTTGCTATCAAATCCAGGAAGAAAATGGCTGATCCGGACAGCGGACCGAAAACTTTTCGTCACCACCCACGCTCAGTTAAGCATCAACAGATTTCAGCCAACACTCCAGAATAGCTAGATAAACCGATCTAGAACCCTCATTCATTCAAAGCTGACTTCCATAAAAAACGACGCTTCATTATCAGGATAATCAATCACAGCAAGTCACATTTCCTTGGCCGAAAACGTATTCAGCAAGCTTCAGCTACACACCGTAAAGCAAGAATCTTCCACCGACGAATATCACACAACGAGACCGTCAAAGTTTTCGGACGCATATCCCACACTACCCTCCTTGTAAAAAGTAATCAAAGCATTAATTGTTATTGCGCTCTCTATTAATTACGTGGTTCTCATTTCCGTTACGTCCTCAGGACTCAGCACTAACGTACGTAAACATCGAGAAACTACAACGAAAGAAGAAAAGAAACGTAACTGCCAAAAAGTTTCCGCAACAACTATGTTAAAAACTGAGAAAATCACTATGCGAAATACTGCATCAGATTAGATAATTTTTCCAGGCCTTGTAACACTAAAACTTTAAATCAGTCGCTATTTTTACCTGTTTATAGATAATGTTTCACCTATATCTTATGGATACTTTGTAATACTCGTATTTCTGTTGACTTTTAAGTTTGTACTCAATATGCAAATTTCCTACAGGTGTTCTGCAGACTGTAAAATATTATACAAGATGTAACGCGTAATGGTGCAAATATTTTTGTGTGAGGTACTTTAATACGTAAACACACCCGTGTGATGGTTGTTTCTTCGTTACGCTGGAAAGTCGTGCTGCAAACACGTCACTACTCTACTAAGTGAGTATAGACTCACACGCATAGGCCACTTAGTGGCGTCAATATGTCCCTACTTCAAAGCTTACCCATGGCGAAAATAAGCATTAATGGCTTGCTCTTGCCACACATACTTAGAGGTACTATCCATCCTAAAAACATACGACTTGTAATGGATATAATTATTAGTCTGTATATATTGGCCACGACATCTTGGTAGATGATTCTTGCAGTGTCTGTGTGTTTATGGGTTACATTTTTTCATATGACTTGTCAAACCAATGGCAGCACGGGATGTCTTGCCACAATTGTCACAAGTGGCGGCTAAGGAGGGGAGGAAATCCAGTGTGCACTCCGTGTGCATTCCGGGTGGAGTCATTCCTGATGTGGAAAGGGTCCTTCCGTATGCCATGAAGAGCACAGGGTGCAGCCAGCTGCAGGTGGTGGCACATGTCGGCACTAATGACGTGTGTCGCTTTGTATCTGAGGAAATTCTCTCTGGATTCCAGCGGCTATCTGATTTGGTGAAGGCTGCTGGTCTTGCTTACGAGATGAAGGCAGAGCTCACCATCTGAAGCATCGTTGACCGAACCGACTGCGGACCTTTGGTGCAGAGCCGGGTGGAGGGTCTGAATCAGAGGCTCAGACGGTTTTGCGACCGTGTTGGCTGCAGATTCCTTGACCTGCGCCATAGGGTGGAGGGGTTTCGGGTTCCGCTGAATAGGTAAGGAGTCCACAACACTGAGCTTGCGGCTACACGGGTAGCGGAGGCTGTGTGGCGTGGACTGGGCGGTTTTTTAGGTTAGAAGGCCTCGGGAAAGTACGGGGTGGACTGCAATCTCAAAGGATGCGTGGCAAATACAGGACGAGCTTGGATCAAGGAACAGTGGGAATTGTAGTTGTAAATTGTTGTAGTTGTGTTGGGAAAGTCCCTGAGCTTCAAGCGCTAATAGGAAGCACAGAAGCTGAAATCGTTATAGGTACAGAAAGCTGGCTAAAGCCTGAAATAAGTTCTGCAGAAATTTTTACGAAGTCTCAGACGGTGTTCAGGAAAGACAGATTAGGCAGAATTGGTGGTGGAGTGTTTGTGTCTGTCAGTAGAGGTTTATCTTGTAGTGAAGTCGAAGTAGATACTCCGTGCGAATTGGTGTGGGTAGATGTTATACTTAACAGCCGAACTAAGTTACTAATTGGCTCCTTCTGCCGACTCCCAGACTCCGATGATACAGCTGCTGAACAGTTCAGAGAAAATTTGAGTCTCGTAACAATTAAATACCCCACTCATACGGTTATAGTTGGTGGGGACTTTAACCTTCCCTCGATATGCTGGCAAAAATACTTGTTCAAAACCGGTGGTAAGCAGAAAGCATCTTCCGAGATTGTCCTAAATGCTTTTTCCGAAAATTATTTCGAGCAGTTAGTCCACGAACCCACGCGAATTGTAAATGGTTGCGAAAACACACTTGACCTCTTAGCCACAAACAATCCAGAGCTAATAGAGAGCATCATGACTGATACAGGGATTAGTGATCACAAGATCGTTGTAGCTCGGCTCAATACAGTTTCTTCCAAATCCACCAGAAACAAACGCAAAATAATTTTATATAAAAAAGCGGATAAAGTGTCACTAGAAGCTTTCCTAAGAGACAATCTCCATTCCTTCCGAACTGACTATGCAAATGTAGTCGAGATGTGACTCAAATTCAAAGATATAGTAGCAACAGCAATTGAGAGATTCATACCTCATAAATTGGTAAGAGATGGAACTGATCCCCCGTGGTACGCAAAACAGGTCCGAACGCTGTTGCAGAGGCAACGGGAAAAGCATGCGAAGTTCAGAAGAACGCGATATCCCGAAGAATGGCTAAAATTTACAGACGCGCGAAATTTGGCACGGACTTCAATGCGAGATGCCTTTAGTAGGTTCCACAACGAAACATTGTCTCGAAATTTGGTAGAAAATCCGAAGGAATTCTGGTCGTATGTAAAGTAAACAAGCGGCAAGAAGCAGTCAATATCTTCGCCGCACAGTGCCGATGGTACTGATACCGACGATTGTGCCGCTAAAGCGGAGTTACTGAACGCAGTTTCCCGAAATTCCTTCACCAGGGAGGACGAATGGAATATTCCAGAATTTGAAACACGAACAGCTGCTAGCATGAGTTTCTTAGAAGTAGATAACTTAGGGGTTGCGAAGCAACTCAAATAGCTTGATACGGGCAAATCTTCAGGTCCAGACTGTATACCGATTAGATTCCTTTCAGATTACGCTGATACAATAGCTCCCTACTTAGCAATCATATACAACCGCTCGCTCACCGATAGATCTGTACCTAGAGATTGGAAAATTGCGCAGGTCGCACCAGTGTTTAAGAAGGGTAGTAGGAGTAATCCATCGAACTACAGACCTATATCATTGACGTCCGTTTGCAGTAGGGTTTTGGAGCATATACTGTATTCAAACATAATGAATCACCTCGAGGGGAATGATCTATTGATACGTAATCAACATGGTTCCAGGAAACATCGTTCTTGTGCAACGCAGTCAGCTCTTTATTCGCACGAAGTAATGGCCGCTATCGACAGGGGATCTCAAGTTGATTCCGTATTTCTAGATTTCCGGAAAGCTTTTGTCACCGATCCTCACAAGCGACTTCTATTCAAGCTGCGGGCCTATGGGGTATCGTCTCAGTTGTGTGACTGGATTCGTGAATTCCTGTCAGGAAGGTCTCAGTTCGTAGTAATAGACGGAAAATCATCGAGTAAAACTGAAGTGATATCAGGTGTTCCCCAGGGAAGCGTCCTGGGACCTCTGCTGTTCGTGATCTATATAAATGACCTGGGTGACAATCTGAGCAGTTCTCTTAGGTTGTTCGCAGATGATGCTGTAATTTATGGTCGAGTAAGGTCATCCGAAGACCAGTATCAGTTGCAAAGCGATTTAGAAAAGATTGCTGTTTGGTGTGTCAGGTGGCAGTTGACGCTCAGTAACGATAAGTGTGAGGTGATCCACATGAGTTCCAAAAGAAATCCGTTGGAATTAGATTACTCGATAAATAGTACAATTCTCAAGGCTGTTAATTCAACTAAGTACCTGGGTGTTAAAATTACGAACAACTTCAGTTGAAAAGACCACATAGATAATATTGTGGGGAAGGCGAGCCAAAGGTTGCGTTTCATTGGCAGGACACTTAGAAGATGCAACAAGTCCACTAAAGAGACAGCTTGCACTACACTCGTTCGTCCTTTGTTAGAATATTGCTGTGCGGTGTGGGATCCTTACCAGATGCGATTGACCGAGGACATCGAAAGCGTGCAAAAAAGGGCAGCTCGTTTTGTATTATCGCGTAATGGGGGAGAGAGTGTGGCAGATACGATACGCGAGTTGGGATGGAAGTCATTAAAGCAAAGACGTTTTTCGTCGCGGCGAGATCTATATACGAAATTTCAGTCACCAACTTTCTCTTCAGAATGCGAAAATATTTTGTTGAGCCCAACCTACATAGGTAGGAATGATCATCAAAATAAAATAAGAGAAATCAGAGCACGAACAGAAAGGTTTAGGTGTTCGTTTTTCCCACGCGCTGTTCGGGAGTGCAATGGTAGAGAGATAGTATGATTGTGGTTCGATGAACCCTCTGCCAAGCACTTAAATGTGAATTGTGGAGTAATCATGTAGATGTAGATCTAGATGTAGATGTAGATGTATCTGGCTGCTGAGGCAGTAGCAGTGGTAGCATTGCGAAGCTTTTTCTGCCTTAATCCGTCTAACAAGCCATCATCATGCTTCGACATTCCAGATGATATATCATCACGCCACTCTGGTCTCATGCTATCCCGTGCCTCCCATCTGTTTGTGTCGATTCCAAAGCTCTCCATATTTTGTTTACAGTAGTCCTTGAACCTCAATACAGCACGTCCTACAGGTCTTTTGGCTAAAGCGCTCTCTCCAAGCATCACCTCACGTGGTAATCTGTCAGGATCCATACGGTGGACGTGTCCCAGCCAGCGGAGTCGTCTCTGATCCAAGATATCTGAAATACTGTTGCAGTTAGTGGACTAACTGCTCGAAATAATTTTCGGAAAAAGCATTTAGGACAATCTCGGAAGATGTTTTCTGCCTACCACCGGTTTTGAACAAGTATTTTTGCCAACATATTGAGGGAAGGTTAAAGTCCCCACCAACTATAACCGTATGAGTGGGGTATTTAATTGTTACGAGACTCAAATTTTCTCTGAACTGTTCAGCAGCTGTATCATCGGAGTCTGGGGGTCGGCAGAAGGAGCCAATTAGTAACTTAGTTCGGCTGTTAAGTATAACATCTACCCACACCAATTCGCACGGAGTATCTACTTCGACTTCACTACAAGATAAACCACTACTGACAGACACAAACACTCCACCACCAATTCTGCCTAATCTATCTTTCCTGAACACCGTCTGAGACTTCGTAAAAATTACCGAGGAACTTATTTCAGGCTTTAGCCAGCTTTCTGTACCTATTACGATTTCAGCTTCTGTGCTTTCTATTAGAGCTTGAAGCTCAGGGACTTTCCCAACACAACTACAACAATTTACAACTACAATTCCGACTGTTCCTTGATCCAAGCACGTCCCGTATTTGCCATGCACCCTTTGAGATTGCAGCCCACCCCGTACTTTCCCGAGGCCTTCTAACCTAAAAAACCGCTCAGTCCACGTCACACAGCCTCCGCTACCCGTGTAGCCGCCAGCTGAGTGTAGTGAACTCCTGATCTGTTCAGCGGAACCCGAAACCCCACCTCCCTATGGCGCAAATCAAGGAATCTGCAGCCAACACAGTCGCAAAACCGTCTGAGCCTCTGATTCAGACCCTCCACCCGGCTCTGCACCAAAGGTCCGCAGTCGGTGTTGTCAACGATGCTGCAGATGGTGAGCTCTGCCTTCATCTCGTAATCAAGACCGGCAGTCTTCACCAAATCAGATAGCCGCTGGAATCCAGAGAGAATTTCCTCAGATACAAAGCGACACACGTCATTAGTGCCGACATGTGCCACCACCTGCAGCTGGCTGCACCCTGTGCTCTTCATGGCATACGGAAGGACCCTTTCCACATCAGGAATGACTCCACCCGGAATGCACACGGAGTGCACACTGGATTTCTTCCCCTCCTTAGCCCCCACTTGTGACAATTGCGGCAAGACATGCCGTGCTGCCATTGGCTTCACAATTCATATGAAAAAATGCAACCCATAAACAGACACTGCAACAATCATCTACCAAGATGTCGTGGCCAATATATACAGACTAATAATTATATCCATTACAAGTCGTATGTTTTTAGGATGGATAGTACCTCTAAGTATGTGTGACAAGAGCAAGCCATTAATGCTTATTTTCGCCATGGGTAAGCTTTGAAGTAGGGACATATTGACGCCACTAAGTGGCCTATGCGTGTGAGTCTATACTCACTTAGTAGAGTAGTGACGTGTTTGCAGCACGACTTTCCAGCGTAACGAAGTAACAACCATCACACGGATGTGTTTACGTATTAAAGTAGCTCACGCAATAATATTTGCACCATTACTCGTTATATCTTGTATAATATTTTACAGTCTGCGGAACACCTGTGGGAAATGTGCATATTGAGTACAAACTTAAAGGTCAACAGAAATACGAGTATTACAAAGTATCCATAAGATATAGGTAAAACATTATTTATAAACAGGTAAAAATAGCGACTGATGTAAAGTTTTAGTGTTACAAAGCCTGGAAAAATTATTTAATCTGATGTAGTATTTCGCATAGTGATTTTCGCAGTTTTTAACATAGTTGTTGCGGAAACTTTTTGGCAGTTACGTTTCTTTTCTTCTTGAGTTCATTTCTTCTTGAGTTCAACTCGATTTCTAAACTGGAGGAAACACTTCACGGCATTCGCTTCAAAACTGCTACAAAGTCTTCGGGAAATAGACCGCGCATCTCGAACTGTCAACACAACTGGCACTGCTAAGAGTGTTCTACTACTTCCACATCGCTGGAAATGGGTTATACACAATGCTGGTAATTACTCTGAAGGTCAGTAAAGCTTTTAAACGCGTATCTATTTTGTATGAGCTGTAAATAAATAGTTGCCACTGTTAAAGTTCCAACCCTCGTATTAACAATCTCCGATATATACAGCATGCTTCTTGTTGCTGTCTTTATAACTGGCAAAAAGCTTCTTATTTTGCAGTAGCTTTTTTCAGCTCTTGTGTCAGAATTATGTGGGAAATTTTGGCGTACAGATAATTTTTACGTTTGTATATTCTAAAAGAAACCATCATTGATTGTTTTTCAGGTGGCAGTTGGCTTATAGTTATTTTATACGAGCAGTAGTTGTCTCTGGCACATCAACTGAATGCCGATGCGCTGCATTTCCTAAGACGGCTGTCTTCTCTTGTAAGTGAAAGACAACTGGGTTTTCTGGGTAGAAAGGGCAGAGTCGTGGAGAAAAGTGGCTTGGCTCACAATACCTCTCTCCCTCTTTCTTTCTTCCTCTCTCTCTCTCTCTCTCTCTCTCTCTCTCTCTCTCTCGCTCTGCCTCTGCCTCTGCCTTGCTAGAGAACCAGTACGTTGCCCAACCTATGTGAGATGAGAAGTCATTCAAAGAAGCTAATGTAAACAACTTGTCTTTATTTAGTGATCAATAGATTTATCATACACAAGTAATATTAGTAGAGGAGCTTTCTTTATGAATTTTACTATTCTGAAGTCCCAGGCACACCTTCTCAGCTTGCTTACTGAGACTAGATTTCACATAACTCATTTTTACACAGAATGGAACAAAACAAAAATTATCGTACATTTAAGTGTGAATTTATCTCTTGCTGTCTTCCTGGCACTCCGGATGATAGTGCTTGGACTTTAAATGTATTAATAAGAACAACCTTGTCCCACTTTTCCGATGTCTCGATCCTGACGGAGTAATGACCATAGAAATCCTTCAGACATCAACTCCATAAGGAACTACAGTATTAAGGTGCCCTTTGTTTGCTAAGTGATTGCCGTATTCGAGAAGGGTAGACTTATAAATAGTGTTAATAAACGTCCTTTTCATGGAGTATGATTCGCTACTAGCCTTTCCGCCTACGTGCTTGCCCCTGCAGCTTTCCACCACCTGTGACTAAAGAGAAAAGCTTTCCTGCTTGAGAAATATCTTTTTAAATCACGAATTAAATTCATTTTCTGATCAACCGAACTGAAATCGTTCGGTCAGGTTTCAAAGCAAGTTTTAGATAAATTGTAAGGTCAAATCTCATTATATTTTCTTACTGACTTCAGATTACATAGCAGTCAGGGGAATTTACCGGTATAGATCAACCCTCTACTCCTGAGAGAAGCACAACAACTCCATCAAGTCAATTAGATATGGCGAACAGTTTTCCGTTGCCACTTTCATCGTTTGATGATGACTATATCGCAGTCTTTATCCTTCTGTGTTTTTAAAATGATGAATCTCGTTGTTCAACTTTCTTGCTTCAGTAGCTCCAAGCATTCAACTAAAAAATTCCGAAATTAATCTTTTAACTGCTTAGCTAGGATAATTTTTTCCGTGAAACGCGTGCTCAACAAATTCGCGTAGGTAGACATCGACATACGTTTACGTCAAACATTTCCGGAAACTTGAAGCAACTGTCGATAAGCCCCACTGCTGTAGCTACTGCAGGCTAAAGCCAATGTTTAATCGGGAAACTTCCCTCATCAGAACCAGCGGCATTTTCCATAAACAGTTCTGCTGCGTACTTTCTCTTGCTAGCGAGCTCCTGAGCATTAATCAGAATGAGTAATGATCGCGCCGTTCCATACTTCCAGTTCCAGCGGTTGATCGATATCTGAAGCGACAAACAAACGCACAGAGTATAAAATATTGGCTACAATCATGCGAGTAGCACTTCTTCCTGCCGTAGCAGTAGGAACCTGGTCAGCGGCTTAAAACAGATCATTGCGCTTTATAATAAATACATAAAAGACTGTCAAAGAAAGTCTAAATTGAATTTCAGTACTTTATTTGGCAATATTATATTATTCTTTTTCAGGGAGAAATGAAAATCTGACCAGATCCGATGGCTGATTCATTTTTATGTAGAATCTCCCATGTTTTCTTTCGATAAAATAATGTTTCTCGATCACCAATGGATGAAAGTTTAATACTTTAAGAAAGAGTTATAGTCTAAATGATATCGGTAGGAGCCGACGCCGAGGTACACTAGTTTTTGTTCCGAAGATGCGAGGGAACTTCAGTCATAGGTTCAACATAGGTTGAAGAAAGGCAAACATACATTTCAAGCAGTGGTCGTCAAACTCTTTTACTCAGGAGCAAATACTGCCATTGTGGGGCTGCACCTCGAGCCACATACATTCCCCCCTTATTATTAATTGGTAACCTACGTAAGTTAGCATGTCGACAGGCCCCAGTAGACCACCTACAGTAAGGGTGCGATAAGTTGGTTGACGGCCTCCCAAGTCGTGACAGTTGAAAGTTAGCACCATTCGGAATACTTTGTGTAGACTTTCCTTGATTCAAATTTCTGTCGCTTTCAAGAATAAGATGAATAACAGATTAACAACATTAACTGTACTAACAGTTAAATGCATTACGCTACACGAGACACGATCACGTATGTTTACTAAATGTTCTGAATCTCAGTTTTTTCCTCTCATTATGCTGTATTATGACAACCTTAAATTAATTTCGTATTCTCTAATGTGCATTCACTAAACCATGTTATTTCCGTGTCAAAATTCATACCATAATAGGTGATTTGTAGGAAATGTGTACCCTGTGAGTTTTCAGTAATGACAGGCAAATGATAAAATATCCCCTCCCCCTCTCATATCCTCTAATAGCGCAATGACCGCGTTACTTACCCTGTGCTCTGAAGGTAAGCGGCCAACTTTACTTAGCTCATGGCCGAATTCACCTACGAAAGTTGAAATTAAACACATCTTAAAATACTGCTGTCTCTGAAAGTATTTTTGTTTCTTTTCAGGATAATTACACTGTTAAGAAGATATAAACGTTAACTCACGTTTCTGGAATCTGCTGTTAGTTGCTATTTGGATACAATTATAAAATACGGCAGAAAATCACGGGCAGTACGAATATCTGCTTCGGGCCCCACTTGGACGACTTCTGATTTGAAGCATTTTTAGATTTAGAGTAAGCTTTTGACAGGGTTGAGGAGGAAGCACTCTTAGAAGTTGTAAAGTAGTTAGTGATAAAATACAGTGAGCGAAAAGGTAGCTACAGCTCGTGCAGTGGCAGAAAGAGAAAATAAGAGTCGACGGGCATGAAAGGAAAACAGTGATTGAGAAGAGAGTGAGGCAGGGTTGTAGCTACTCCCCAGTGCTGTTTAATTCATACACTAAGCTAACAGTAACGCAGACTATGTCGAAATTTGGGAGGGCAATTGAAGTTCTGGGAGGAGAAGTAAAAACTTTGAGGTCTACAGGCGACATTGTAATTGTGTGACAGACGGCAAAAGAACTGAAGAAGAGTTAAGCAGAATTGATAATGTTTTGACACAGAGAATATAAAAAAAAGTAAAACAAAGGTCGTGGGTTGTAGTCGTATTAGCACAGGAAATGAGAGAGTTTAACCACGTGACAGTGACCGAAGAAGGAAGGGTATGAAAAAAAATTTAAAAAAAAAGACAACCTAACCACAGCAAAGAAAACCTTTCTCAAAGAGAGAATTTTATCATCGTACGTAAATTTAAATGTAAGGAAGTCTTTTCTGGAAACACTTGTTTAGAGTGTAGCTTTGTACTGAATTCAAATGTGAACTATGTACTGCACAAACGAGTGAATAGAAGCTTTTCAAATGCACTGCCATGGACGAACGCTAAAGGTTAGATATGTAGAGTGAATAACTAATGACGAAACTTCCTGGCAGATTAAAACTTTGTGCCGGAACGATACTCGAACTCGGGACCTCTTCCTTTCGCGGGCAAGTGCTCTACCAACTTAGCTACCCAAGCACGACTCACGTCCCGTCCTCACAGCTTTACTTCTGCCAGTTCCTCGCCTCCCACCTTCCAAACTTAACAGAAGCTCTCCTGCGAACCTTGCAGAACTAGCACTCCTGAAAGAAAGGATAATGCGGAGACATGGCTTAGCCACAGCCTGGGGGATGTTTCCAGAATGAGATTTCCACTCTGCAGCGGAGTGTGCGCTGATATGAAACTTCTTGGCCGATTAAAACTGTGTGCTGGAACGAGACTCGAACTCGGGACCTGGCAGAAGTAAAGCTGTGAGGACGGGGCGTGAGTCGTGCTTGGGTAGCTCAGTTGGTAGAGCACTTTCCCGCGAATGGCAATGGTCCCGAGTTCGAGTCTCGGTCCGGCACACAGTTTTAATCTGCCAGGAAGTTTCATATCAGCGCACACTCCGCTGCAGAGTGAAAATCTCATTCTGGAACTAATGACGAGATACTGAATCAAACTGGGTAAGGAAGAAATTTACAACACAGCTCGATTAAAAGAAGGGTTCGTTTGACAGGACATATATTGAGTCATATTTAATCGTTAATTCGTTAATTATGTACTGAATCGAAGTGTGAGGGTACAAATCATAGAGGGAGACAGAGTACAGTAAACGCGTTCAAATAGATGTAGGTTGCTGTAGTTACACAGACATGCAGTTGCGCGTTACCAGAATTACGATTTGTGAGTTTTGGTACACTACATAAAAGACTTAGTAAATGGTAGGATTACCGGTAGGGCTGGTAGCATTGGTAGGAGAAGAAACATATATTATAGCGTAACAGAGAAACGGGGAACCGACAACTTCCCTTTGTGTTTTTGTTTGTTTGTTTGTTTGTTTTGCACGCAATTAGAACCGCTTATTATTCAGTGTTAGTCCATCGTGTATTTTACATCCTAACACAATATAAATTGCATTTTATAAGTAATAAAAATCAGTTGATCACGGAACTTCTGCGCTTTTATGTAAAAAAACCAAAGACTTGTGATACAAGTATAGTTTGTCTGCACAGACATCAAAAATATATAAATAATTATTGTTGTTATTTTGTAATCAATAGAATGTTCTTAATCATGATCAAAGGGAACAGTTTCCTGTTATTAATGATAAATGCCAAAGTTGTTTCTGAATAACAGAAACATATTGTATGTAATTTCGACCATGTGCTGAAGCGATGTTTGATATAATTTTGTGTTGTGCTTTTCTTTATTTTTCCTTTTTGTTGTGGAAATTGTTTTTTTAACTCTGTATGATAAACAAAAATTTTCTAATAAAATCTGAACTAAACACTGACAGTTACAATTTTGCTGTAACTACTGTTTACTTTTAAGTAACACACAGGTGGAAAACTCTGTAGGTTACGTTGCCTTTATATATCTTCACTCAGTGTCCAGATGGTTCACCACCTCCGGTTTCTAGGGGACTCTAGCAAGACAATGATCGCACACGTAAGGAAGGCGGACATTATGATGTAACGCGTGACAGGTATGGAACATACCTAACGTACTGGTAATGTACATACTACCTTAAGGGGCTCCGGAACGCCCTATACTTGCAATGTTAAAATAACGCTTATAAATTACATCTTTCCTCACAAAGTATTTGAGGTAGGAAGTTGAACTTTTTACAGATTATTTATTGTAATATGTGCTACAACTTAACACAGGGATTTTACAAAATGTTAGTTATTGAAGATGATTTTTTTCAATTGTAATGAAAATTCACAACATTTTTTTGCAATTTTTTATTTATATATTCAAAAATATACAGTTTTTTGGGAAAAGGCTGTGTTAAATTATGCAGAAGGTACTGTGTAACATTTACTGAAAGTTTGAAACAAATATGTTTGGAAGATCCTTAGAAAACATGTAATTAGTATGAGAAAATAAAAGTTTTCGGAATCGAGCGACAAAGATTGGATTAACTTTTTAGTGCATTCCAGGTCCATAGGATGGATTATCTTCATCCTCTGCAAACTCCTCCTCCAGCTTCCTCTTGTTCCTCCTCCTGTTTACTCTTGCATGTATTTCTAGACTCTTTACAGCCCTGTCTGCAGCCTGAAGGCGTTTCTTGTCTAAAGCAAGCATCGCTCGTTGTTGTGTTCGTAGATTTTGCTACAATTTTCTTCAGTTGCAGTTACTACAATACTGTTCCAAAAGGTGGTCATGTATGAACACTTATCACATTTTAGTTGTATTTCACTAGCAAGTCCTACGTGCTTTATTATGGAGAGTTCCAGACCAACTTCACTACAATGAATACATCTTACACAGTTTGAGAAAATTCCTTTGAGAATCGACATATCGAATATTTCATTCACATCCGATTCGCCCATAAAATATTCATAGTTTTCACTCATTGAACCAAGCTTCTTCTGTGAAGTATTTTCTTTCCCACTTTGACTGCTATGGGCAGGTGTACTTGAGAGGTTAGGTTCACTCACTTGGTTATCGTCTTTATTGTTTACAGTAATAACACATACCTTTGGCTTTCCAACATTTCTCCTTTTCTTAAAAGCCTTCAGAGGATTTCTAATAACTTTACTTTTACTCATTATTATACTTCATCAAAACAGAGACTCAAGAAACAGAATTAATTACGAATATTTTCGAGATAACTACACAGTAAATAAACATGAAACAATCGACAATCACACCAGCGATATATATTGAACCATCACAGGTTAACCACAACACATACTTTATCTCACATCACTAAAATGTACCTGATGGACACGGACGTTAATAATAACACCATTTGACAGCAGTTTAACAGCGCCACAGTGGGTCACGCCCATGTAGAACACATTTCACAAAAAATTTAAAAATAGTTGTAGTCTTCGGAATTGAATAAATTATATATCTATTAAAAGGTAATAGTCTGCAGATTCAGAAAACGCAAAAAAGTAAAAATTGAACTTTTCATGATTTTGAGCCTTTCCGGAGCCCCTTAAATGACCATAGTTCCTAGGAAAACGCTTACTTATGACAGTCTACCATAGCCTACGATCGTTTTACAACTCTAGACAGAGATGAAGAGAGCTGCTCCATCTAACCAGACTTTTGGTCTGCAGATCACAACAACGACAACAATAACAACAACTGGTGTCAGATAAAATGAAGGCAGAGGAAGCATCCCTTTCAGGGTTTCTGTGGTTTATCGTTAGGAATGGCAAGATACTAATTCCTTACTGAATGAAACATTCACTCTAACGTTCTTCGGCGGTACCTTTTCTTTCAGGTGCGAAATTAAGCAGTGCGCGAGGGATAAACCTTGTGGCTTAGAATGTACGCTGAAGCTGCTGCTATAATTGATAGCTCAGTTGGTTAGTGCAATGTCTTCGAGGGAAAGGGGCACAAATTCGAGTCTCAGTGCGGCACATAGTTTTAAACTGTCATTGAGTTATATGTAGACTCTTGTGAGTGTGACTACAAATTTTATGTCATATTATTATTATATCTTACTTTGGAGTTCACAACTCAAGTAAACTGACCAAACCAAGCTATGGTTATTGAAGAGGCACGCAACGTTTTCACTAGTTGCATGACCAGCAGTTTCAATTATTGACTGACCTGCCCTTGTAATATTAGTTAATAAGGCCTCGCTACGCTGGCACTGCAAGCTGCTAAAATCGAGGAAAACCTGCAGTCGTTATATTTACCGGACACATGCACTTCAGCTGTATGACTGGTGACAGTAAAACTCTGTGGAGATAACATATTCTTCCATTCAGATCTCGGGCTGGTACTACACAGGAGATGCTCTTTTCACAGAAAATAGATGTAGTGTCGTACGGGTGGGGGTCATTGAACGTTATATCCTTTAATGAAAGTGAAATGGGTAAATGGAAATTAGATGTAGTGGTTGTTAGTAAGGTAGGGTAGGTCAAAAGGAAGAACACAATTTCTAGTGAGACAGGCACAGATTTATCAACGAGCACAATTAAATTGAAGTAATGCAGGAAAGTGATGAACAGGGAATTCAGAACGCTGTGAACAGCTTCGTAAGCGAATTATCTTAGGGAAGACGAAGACAGAAAAAAACCACAAAGCACTACAGTAACACAAATTTATGTGTCTAGTAATTTCGCATATGTTGGAGAAACTGAAAAACATTTGATGCCTAAAAGAAATTACTCAAAATGTCAAGGATGACAAACACTTAATGCTCGTGGAGAATAGGAATGGGAATGGTAGAAACAAAATCAGACAAGGAAATGCAATAGGAGATAACGGACAGGACGAAAGGAATGGAAAGACAATACATCTCTTAGATTTTTACAGAGAGCTCAGTTTCATCATTCTTCACATTATGTTAAAGAACCATGAAAGAAGGACAGATACGTGCAAGACACCGGGAAACACCGGAGGCTTTCAGATATATTACATAATGGCAAGACAAACATTTACAAAGCTGTTTATAAGCAGCAAATTATTTTCACTGGAAGAAGAGCTCTCTGGGCATAACACTGATGACTGCAGAACAGCAGGGTATTAGGGGAATGGCACCTGAATAAATTAAAGCATATCGTGGTTACCGAGACCTTCAAAGAGAGACTTAGGCAAAAAAAGTAGACAGAAGTGTAGCAAAAAACCAAAGCATAGCTGTGAGTGATGAAACAGTAAAGGCCGTAAAGGATTAAAGAACCAAAAAGATAAGACGGCACAAAAAAACTTTGATAATTCACGATATATTAGATTTAGACTGCCTGACAAAAAAAAATTGCAGCTCTTAGAAGAGAGGAGGTGTTGAAATGAAACTTCGGGAGTTGTGAGAGTATGTGATGTTTTTTCAGTGGTTACAAAATCGAATAAAATTTACGAACAACTTAGCAATATGAGTATAGTTATTAATGTAACGATAGACCACTCTGGTCTGGATTTAAGCACTGATTTGGATGGGAAATTTGTAACAAAGTCCTTGTATCCTCTCCTGAGTCAAATTGGACCATAACTATTGCAACTGGTTCTAGACATTCTGGATATTGGCACGGGGAGAGAGACGATGTCTGAGGTGATCAAACAAATGCTCTTTCGGGGACAGATATGGGAACCTTACTGGCCGTTGGAGTATGTCAGCGTAATGTTGACATTACATACATACGTGCCATGTGTGAACGAGCATTGTTCTCTTGAAAACTGATACACGATACTGTTGCATTAGAGGTAGCATTTGAGGACGCATGATGAACTTGATGTGCTCTTTCGGGGTAAGAGTTCACTCAGTAACTACTACGAGTGACCCGAAGTCATAGCCCATGTCTGCTCACATACTGACGCCAGAAGTAATCAAGAGTAACACCCCCGTGCCTTTCCAAAACATTGGATAAACGGGACCTCTCCCCAAATCACCGCCATACTCGCCGACGATCGTCACCGGGAGTATGTGAGCTAACATTCCAAAGATGTTCGGGTTCACATATGATTCCTCTTCGTCGAAATGTCTTGGCTCAAACTCGGCTAGGGGTAGAACTGCACGTGTTGCATTACACGCCCTAAATTAGACACTTGTGACCCTTGGTTAAATTGTTTGGCTGATGGCAAGTGTGCGACGTTGTATGAAACATACAACGTCCATATAACAACAGTAATAATCATATCAGGAGCTGAATTAACGACCCATAAATGATGGTGGCCACACAGTTTCGATTTGGTTGGAATAATGTTTATTCAGAAAGCAATCTAATAGCGAAAGTGCTCGTATTTAGAGTTACTGTTACACTCGACCCCATATCCATTTGACACAGTTCGATCATTCACAATCTCATCGCGAAATACAAGTCCAATACTCCACTTCGTTCTGTAAGCGAAAAGTCAGAGTTTACACTAGGTGCGCGGCTGCTCACCGCTCAGAGACAAAGTCCCGCGATACCACACAACGTGAAATTTTCTAAGTCGTTTCACTTCCTAGCTGCCTATAGACCGACCGTGCGCTTTCGCGTCTGCACCCGCACTGTCCCTCTGCTCTTCCCCGACCGCGTTTCCCGACCGTCAAACATCTTCGTTCAACTGACTAGTGCAGTTCCCTTTCCTGCAGCCGTCCATCTGATTGGCTACAGCGTATTCTACAATATTTTACATTCTAACATATTTAAATAACCAAAGCATAACCACTTTCACGTTCTAAATAAAGCGACAATAATATCCATTACATAATATGACTACAGCTTATTCTACATTATTTTACATTCTAACATATTTAAATAATCAAATCATGGCCACTTTCACGTTCTAAATAAAGCGACAGTAATATCCATTACATAATAAACGTTAAATTCTTTTACGTAAAACCAATACAATTTCCTTCATAACTTTGAATGTCACAGACAGTAGCCTTGCACCAATGTCCTTTCTGATAAATAAATAAAGAACAAAAATGGTTCAAATGGTTCTGAACACTATGGGACTTAACATCTATGGTCATCAGTCTCCTAGAACTTGGAACCACTTAAACCCAACTAACCTAAGGACATCCCACAACACCCAGTCATCACGAGGCAGAGAAAATGCCGGACCCCGCGGGGAATCGAACCCGGGAACCCGAGCGTGGGAAGCGAGAACGCTACCGCACGACCACGAGCTGAGGAAAAATAAAGAACAAAAATAACTATTATGAGCTAAACTTTACAACAAATATTCTGTTACCTAATGATTCAATAAGGTGTCATGCTGTTATCGTTCAATGTGTTTTGTATGGAGGAAATGAAGATCAGATGCTTAACTTTAAATACTGATAATTTAAATTTACTATATCTTTCAAACAAATAAAGTTACAGAATTGATATCTACAAGAGTTTTCATTTGAATGATGCGCATCTATACGAAATGTTGATCGTTAAGATCGACCAAAGAGTTCAGATTTTAGCATTCAGGTCTTTGTTACAAGACCTGATAATTTCACTTTAACAGTAAATTCTAAACTATTATAAAAATGATCAATATTCAAGTTTCATTGGGATCACCATGAAAATTTATTAAGGATGGTAGATTAAAATTACTGTGTGTTCATTCCCTGAATTACTACTGAATTAAATAGT
The DNA here is from genome assembly GCF_021461395.2 of Schistocerca americana. Lineage (NCBI taxonomy): Eukaryota > Metazoa > Arthropoda > Insecta > Orthoptera > Acrididae > Schistocerca > Schistocerca americana. Next base: position 59,715,984 of record NC_060124.1, on the reverse strand, counting down.
TTTCATAAATGTTTTCCTTTATGGCCGATCTTAGATCCACCATATTTAACACTGCTATGACTCTCTGGCCTTAAAAAGCTTCTACGGGGTTTCCCTATGACGTAGGTTCTCGTCTGTTTCAATCGCACACTATAGCGCATAGACCTCATTCAGCACAATAGACGCCTGTGAATTTCCCCATCTCATGGTGAAGCTGCGTTGTTTGTGGCGCACGGTCCTGGACGACAGGGTTCGTTTCTCAGTTCCTGAAGGCTGCCTCTTTTGGCCACAAATTAAATGAGAGTGAAATGCTCGTTAACTTACAAGTAGTGTGGAACCACGATTCATCGCTGAACGTAATACTAAGCCATTCACCGGTTCCAACGGCCTTGCCGCAGTAGTCACACCGGTTCCCTTAGATCACCGAAGTTAAGCGCTATCATGTCTGCCTAGCACTTGGTTGGGAGACCGTCCAGGCTGCCGGGAGTTGTCGCAAACCGGCTGCACTCATCTCTGTTGAGGCCAATTGAAGAGCTTTTTGATTGGGAAGTAGCGGCTCCAGCCGCTGAAACTGGCCAGGAGAGCGGTGTAGTGACCACTTGCCCCTCAATTTTCGCATCCAGTGACGCCTTTGGGCTGAGGATGACACGACGGCCGGTCGGTAGCATTGAGACTTCAAAGTGTGTTCGGACTGAGTTTAGTTTCTTCATCGGTAGTCCACGCTTCCCGGACCCGGCGCGAACCTACTGGTGTTAACGGCAGCCTGCTCATGGAATTCCGCCCACTGATGGTCTCCGACTAACTATGCGAGATCACACAGAATGTTGCAAGGAGACCATTACTTGCTCTGGGGTGGCAGCAGTTGTGAAGTGGTTACCACGTGCCCAGTTCACAATATGACGATCTTTCCTTCTGATGGTCACATGTGGTCGACTCGAACATTGACCAAGAGTTGCTTGCCATTACATTCCCATATAGTCCAATATCGCCTCTGTCACATCCGACTGCCCCTCAAATCAGTATACAGATCGGTTCTACAAGCTGGCCAAATGGAGAGACACTGTGAGGTTCTTTTCAAACGCAGTCAAGTGCTGATAGCGCTGTATCAGGCGGGTACGCGGCATCTCCGTGTTCTTCCAGCGATCACTCAATATCTGACTCTGTTTACACCCCTTACATTGTACTTTCGTGACAGCTGTACCTGTCACATATCAGTACAGCTCTTATAACTAACGTAGACGCCGATGATGAGTACGTGTACATAGTTACATTGACATTCTGATATCCAACCATGTGATCTGGGCGCTGCGCTTTCTTCGTTGGGCAGTCAATCTAGACTAAAATGGGCGATTACGTCACAGTTTGTCGGCTCTACTCGCTTTTGAAGAACGTGGTTTCTATTACTTTATTTTGCTCCTGTCATCAGCGGCAACATACTGGATGTTTCAAGCTAGAATAAATAACATATTTTTTGTTCATCTTGCCATAGTTAGCAGTTTTGTTTCTACATTATAATCATTTCTGGTCACAGTCGAATGCAACTATTAAAATATACTGCCTGGCCCAGTGCTAGTTACGTGAAGAAATAAAATTTTCCTAAGCAACACAAGAGACTTTGCTTACTTGGTGGAAAGTTCGTAAATGTAGTATTCTGGTACTTCGTACGACCTTGAACAATGCCTTACTGAACTTAGTACGTTACGTATGTAATGACCTATTCTCTTGTAATTCTGTATCGGTATTGGCGTAATTACATACGTTTGCTAGTCAGCTTTTAACAACTGAGTTACTGCATCATCAGCATCACAAAGCAGTAGTTTTTGGCCTGCAATATAAAAGAGTGCCTGACAGTAAAGTTATAACGAACAGTTATTACACTTCGACAGTGTAATGATGGGCCTTCGGTTATTAGTGTATATAACGATGTCCTCATAATAATAAGGACCGGCGGTTGTGGCCGAGCGGTTCTAGACGCTTCAGTCTGAAACCGCGCGACCGCTACTGTCGCAGGTTCGAATCCTGCCTCGGGCATGAACGGTTACTTACGTTTAAGTAGTTCTAAGTTCTAGGGGACTGATGACCTCAGATGTTAAGTCCCATAGTGCTCAAAGCCATTTGAACCATTTTTTGAAAATCAGATTTCTTATCAAACACCTTTCTGGAGTATTTACTGATTTTCAAAAATTTGAAACAGATGAATGTCTGTTAATTCTCAAGGTTCGCGTTAAGCCTAAATTCGTATAGCATTACGCTTACGACCATAAGGTGACAAGAAATCATTAATTCGGATTCGTAGGAAACATCAGGTATATCAATGACATCGTCTCTTTATTAGCTGTCTTTTGACTCATTTTAAGTACTTCCTTTCTTATACCTCTTGTGTGAGGAATTCAATCTTGAACGCACTGAACCTACATAGTCACTAATAAAGTGTGATATATCTGCTTGTCTTTAACTGCGAGACTGACATTTTATGATATAAGTAGCCTGATTTCAACTAAACCTTCTCTTTTTTGTAAACCTTTCCTACCAACACTTTGTCTCGCTTATTCAAACTGACGCTTTACGTCTCAGTTTTATACTTTATCAGTTTATTTAATCTAAAATACTATTTTGTAGTAAATATTTTATGGAAACTTGCAATTTCGATGAGGTTGTACTCAACTCCCACCACCCTTACACGTAGTTCAGCGTTCTAAATGTAGAACTGGTAAAGCAATTAACTTCTGTTTGCCACTGAAAGGCTTCGTCGATTTGTTTCTAAAAGACGTAAACTATTTCATTTAATTTTGATACTTGTATAACAAATTTGTTAAAATTCTATTCTTCGTCCTCCAAATCACTCAACTGTGAAAAAAATTTCTGGTGCTATCCATTTTCATTATCTTACAGTTCGTAAAATTTATCCACAAAGCTGACATAATGTGTTAGGTATTTTATCTATCTTATTCAATAATTCTTTTAACTTTGGTTTGGTGAGAGAACACTGCTTGCAAACGTTAACTTTGGAGTATTTTTCTCTTCATCGTCATTCCCAATGTAAACTTTTCTTTCCCTTTTCCTCTTATTACGACGTCCACATACGATTTGAAGGGAAGGAAAAAACTTTACACCTCAGCTATTCACAATGTTTGTCGGCCTTTCTTGCATCTCGGAACACTGTGTTCATATTTGTTTTTACTGTCGATTTTAATGGATGTAGAAGATGAGAGACAGACTTTGTATGTGGTGAAACAATAGCGTGGAATGCATCATAATGGACAGCACATTTCACCTGAAAAGACAAGATAGTGAAAGAATCGCCACTTTATATGCCAATGAAGGGAAAACGCTGGAGTTGACTCGCTTGTCATAAATTACGGTAGTGAGAATATCATCTAGGAAGAATATGAATCACTTTAAACACGGAGTTCAATATGAATTAATGTCGACATGGCTGATTAATTATTTTGTACCATAAGAAATTTTAAGTCATTCACTCGTCCTTAGAACTCATCCTATTCACCTCACAACTAAAAGTACCTTTTCGTCATTTGATACTATTGCAGGGTAACGAACAGGAGCACACTATTTCAAGCTGTACTGTGATGCTCTGGAATTGAAATCGACATCCCGTAGAATTTAAGAGGCTAAACTGCTTGTTAAGTAATTATAATGATCCAGTATTATGATGCTACTGGTTGAGCAAAGGTTCTCTCGGAATAAACTTGATCTAACTATAACTATATCGTACACAATATTTATTGAAACTAATCACAATCCAACGGCATTGTGTTTTAACTGTAGCTGTAGTTACGCTTGAACCATAAGTAGAATGAGCAGGAATAGGTGACAAATTTAGAAGTAAGCAAAGTAATAACAGGAAACCTAACGTAATTCGAGCGCTCTTTCCTTGTGAGAGAAAAAGGCCATCCAACCGACAAATAAAATTAGTGCCATAGAAAACTACTTACAGAACCATGTCCATGTAGCCAAAAAATGTTAAAATTGTATCACTAAAAAATATCACATATTACCATAAAAACAGTAAATATATATACGATTTAGCACAGAAAAATAAGAGATAAGACTTTGACATTAAATTCTTCAATAATTTTAAATCTGAGAGGTAACAATTTGCCTTTAGTAACCGTGAGTTTCTTGAAATTAATGAAGGAATAAATAATAGCGCCTCGGTAATTTGTTTTAATCGTATTTTACTAAGAACACTTGCTCACCTTAGCAAAAATGTTTGTTATAATCGAAAAAGGCCTCTGCATTTATTTCATGTTACTGACAGTGGACTACACAGGTAAATACGCTCTGAAATACCTAGAACACTTTCTGGAAATTGGTAAATACGCTCTGAAACACCTAGAACATTTGCTTAAAATTGATTTGTTATTAGTAAATTGGCCTCAGCTTTTTTTCTGCAACTTCATAGTCGAATATTTCCAAACGATTATGCCAGTATTCGAAGCAACAGTACAAAACACTGCTGAAAACTTACCTGATCTAAACATCTGTACATTTCCCTGCTATCTGTCATTTTACTTTTAGAAGTATTGTTCTCCGCCCATTTATGAAGTGTAGGAAACACCTTTGGGACCAGAGGATCTATCACACATTAAGTAAATACAAACTGTTAAATCAGTGCGAGAGTAAAGATTTTACGATTTGTCTTATGCAGTCTAAATCACTGGAATACACGAACACTCTTTCTCTGCGATTCTTCATAGACTAATATGTGCACCATTGAACTACCTTAGAAACAGCTCTGTCAGGAGGGTCAATATGGAGCTAGATCAGCTGCTTCAGGCAGCTAATTTGTCAAGCATAGGTTTAGTTCCTGTTGATGGTATTGGTAGGTGGGACTTCACAAGACATGGCCTGCATCTCAGTAGGAAAGGGAAGGGTAAACTGGCTGGGATGATAGCAAAATCTTTAAGGGGTGGGGGGGCCCTGAAACTCATGGGAGTACCTTTTTGGGCTAAGATCAGTATCCAAACATCCTACATTAATTGAAATTAAGCTTAATGAAAAGTTCAGACAAGCAGGTATTAGTGATGTGAAAATATCACAAGATTCTCATAACAGTACAGTGAAAAGTAATGTTAGTATCTCACAAGATTCATATAAAAACACAGTAAAAGTTAATGTTAATATATTGCATCAGAATATCAGGGGATTATAAAACAAAGTAGATGAGCTTCTTGTTTGGATAGAAGATTTAGAAACTGTAGGTGGTATAGATGTACTATGCCTGTCTGAACATCATATAGTTACAGATATGGAAATGGTAAATGTAGGTGGATATAAACTTTCAGCACGTGTAAGTAGAGACACTATGGAGAGAGGAGGAGTTGCTATATATCTTAAAATCAGTCATAGTGTAAAAAATTAGGAAACTAAAAAATTTAGTATAGGGCAACACATAGAAGCATGTACACGCTAGCTTAAACTAATTAGAGGTACTTTTATAATTGTAGCCATGTATAGGTCCCCAGTGGGAAATTTTCAACTATTTTTGAAAAACGTGGATTCTTTGCTGTGCTACCTGTCAGACAAAGGAAAGGAAATTATTGTTTGTGGGGATTTCAACGCAGTTTTTCTGAAAGAGTCAGATAGAAAGCTTGACCTTGAAGTATTACTTGGTTCTTTCAATTTGACATCAGGTATTAATTTTCTACTCAGGTGGTACAGGAAAGCAGCACACTGATAGATAGTTTTCATAGCCCAAAATAAATTCAATCAAATAAAACGTTTCCTGTTAAGAATGGTCTGTCTGATCACAATGCACAGCTAGTTACACTATATAATTCCATGCAGTAATGCAAAATAGTTCTCCACAACAGTGCATTCCATTAACGATTTAACACTTCAAAATTTTAGGGAAAGCTTGCAACAGGTAGACTGGGATGAGGTGTACAGGGAACATGATGCTAAATTACAATTTAACCTGTTTCATGATACCTTTGGGAGTATATTTGAAAACAGTTTCCCTTAGAAAACAGGGAATTATAATTGTAAGAAACTATGTAAAAAGCCTTCGGCTTACTAAAGAGATAAAAATAACTTGTAAACAGAAAAGTAAATGTATATTATAGCTAGGAGGAGTAATTATCCAGAAACAGTGAAACATTGTAAAAACTACTGCACTGTATTAAGAAAGTTATAAAAAAGCTCAGAAGTATGATATGTCTGAGTTATATTATGTCTGAGATTAGCACATCTTTTAATAAAATTAAAACAATTTGGGATATTGTGAAAAGGGAAACAGGGCAACCGAGAGAACAGGAAGGCTGTATTTCTATCAAACACAATGAAAAGTTTGTTAACAAGATGTCAGAAGTAGAAAACATTTTTAATAATCATTTTTAAGTGTTGTAGAGAAATAGGTTCCAGCTATTCATTAGAAAATGCAAGGCTATATATGAAAGAGGCAATATTTACGCAATTTGATAAAATTGAAATTCAACCCACCTATCCTACAGAAACAAGGAAAATAATAAATTCACTCAAAAGAAACGCTTGCATGGAATTGATGGCATTTCCCACAGAGTACTAAAAGCTTGTTCCCAATGAATAAGTAGGATTCTCAGCCACATATGTAGTAACTCACTGAAACAGGGAATTTTTCCAGATAGACTGAAGTATGCTACTGTTGAATCATTGCATAAAAAAAAATGTATCCGATGCTAACAACTACCGCCGAATCTCACTTCTGACAGCTTTATCCAAAATTCTTGAGAAAGTAATGTGTTCAACAGTAGCATCACATATTTGTAAAAATGAAGTACTAACAAAATGTCAATTTGGTTTTCAGAAAGGCTTTTCAACAGAAAATGCTATATGTGCTTTTACTGATCAAATGTTAAATGCAATTAATAACCAAACATCACCCATTGGGACATTTTGTGATCTCTCAAAGGCTTTTTATTGTATGAATCATGAAATTCTTGTAGATAAGCTTAAGAACTGTGGTATGAGTGGGACAGTGCACAAATGGTTTAATTCATATATAACTGGAAGAATGCAGAAGGTTGAAATTAACATTACAGCTAGTCTACAAAAACCAGGAGAGTCCTCTAACTTGGGAGGCATCAACAATGGTGTCCAACAGGGTTCAGTCTTGGGTCCCTTATTGGTCCTAATATATATTAACGACTTGCCACTCTATATTCATGAAGATGCAAAGTTAGTTCTTTTTGCTGATGATATAAGTATAGTAATCACACCAAAGAAGCAAGAATTTGCTGAGGAAAATGCAAATAATGTCTTTCAGAAAATTATTAAGTGGTTCATTCTCTGCAAATTGACTCTCACTACATTTTGAGAAAACACAGTTTACACAATTCTGTACAGCAAATGGCATAACACCATTGATAAATATACACTATGAATGGAAGTCTGCTGCTAAGATAGAAGACTCAAAATTTCTGGGTATGTGCATTGATGATAAATTGAATTGGAAGAAACATATCGATGATCTACTGAAATGGTTAGGTTCAGCTACTTATGCTATTAGGGTTATTGCAAATTTTGGTGATAAACATATCAGTAAATTAGCCTACTATGCCTATTTTCAGTCACTGGGACAATTTGTCAGTAAGAGAGGAAGTATTCATTGCACAAAAGCGATTAATCAGAATAATAGCTGGAGCCCATCCAAGATCACCTTGCAGACATTTATTTAAGGAACACGGAATATTAACAGTACCTTCGCAATACATACATTCACTTATGAAATTTGTCATTAATAACCCATCCGAATTCAAAAATAACAACGAAGTGCATAGCTACAACACTAGAAGAAAGGATGATATTCAGTATTCTGGATTAAATCTTACTTTGGCAAAGAAAGGGGTGAATTACGCTGCCACAAAAATCCTTGGTCATTTGCCAAATAGTATTAAAAGTCTGACAGATAGTCAAGAAACATCTACAAGCAAATTAAAAGAATTTCTGAATGACAGCTCCTTCTACTCAGTAGATGAATTCTTAGATATGAAGTAGTAACTGTGAAAATAAAAAAGAAATTAAAAAATTTTTAAAAAAATAAAATAATTAATTAATTAATTATTTTGTGTAAAGAAAACTTATCTTAAAGTGACACGTTCCACATCATTACGAAATGTCGTATTCATGATGTATGGAAAAAGGATTAATGTATGTATGTATGTAAACAGCTGAAGCAACTACAACTTACGTTCAATAATACTATTTATTGCACCATGATTGGCTGGCTTACGACACGGAAACGAAATTGAGGATATTGGGTGAGCTTATACTCTAGGGAACACGTAACCTCTGACTCCAAATAATTCCTTGTATCTTCTGGGGACATACATTGTCGTCCCCACAGAGGAAAGAACAGACACTAGCACCACCATATGGCAAAATAATATGCTGTAGGTCTTCATTCAGAGATTCAGTCACAAAGAGATTCCTTTGTGATATCGTGATCCACACCCGACTAATGCAAGCTGTCTGTACGTTCAAGAATAAGATTGTGCTCAGTTTGGGTAGATACTCACCTTCGTCTCTTTATTTGCATTTGCGAGAGTAAATATATTTTTAAAATCCGATAATGATCGTCTCAATCTGTAATACCTTCTAGAATTCCTTTCTCTGATGTTCTGGTGCTTAACGCCCAATCCACTGGCGATAAACTTCAGTTTTGAATAGTCTAACACCAGCTTCTGTCCTAAAAATTCGTTTAAGCATGTCCAGGAGACATGCTGCTGACACAGTTGTTGTTTCGAAGTGAACACTACCCCAAATACTGATAACTACCGACGTTATACTTCTTGATCACTGTCCATCGAAGGAATTACGGGCCCACTTCCCATGTCTTTTAGCAGAGAGGCGTTTTGCAGTTCCGTATTATAAATTCTGAACTGTTATATATATTTTATTCCCCCCAAGATGTGCTGGGATATTGTAATTGTGATTCCATTAATTTTTTATGGTCAGATAAGTGCTCCTCGTTTTACTTAATTTATTTGCAACTCTGTAATTCCAGAACGTTACATTGTGTTGTAATTTATCTTATATTAAAGGTGAAAACTCCTTAACTTTTTTCATTAGCGGTCATCTGTTCGACCGGTTGTCCGAGTTCTAATGATGTACCTTGCTCAGATACAGTAGAGGCTAGTAGTACCGATTTGAGTATAACTTTGTTGTCCCTCCCAAACTTGGAGTAGGCCTACCCCGCCATCTACGAGCAGTTGCCTCAACTGCTGCAGCGCTAGCGCCCCTATCGATTGCCTCTGCGAGTTCTGCGGTCGTCAGAGAGAGGCGCCACCAGCAAAAGCGGCGCTGGATATAAAAGCGGCGCGGTATTCAAAAGTTCTCTGATACGGTGCTGCGAACAGGCACAGGCGCATTTTGAAAACAGATACGCTAAACGATGTAGGTAATGCATATTACGATATGCATTAGTGAAAATTTGAACCCCATCTCACAAAATTGAGATGAGTAATAATTAGTTGATATTTGGCGACCACAGTCATAACAATTTTTTAAATGATAGCACTATCGATATCTGTCTATTTTTTACCAGTTCCGCTATAGAGATTGCGGTCTTTTAGCGATTATCAGTGCGACTGAGAAGAATATTAGTAAACGTCTATGTAGCGTTTCACTGCCCAACGACCACGAATTTTTATTTCGCATGGATTACATACACTGATATTCCTCCAATGTGTGCTTAATAATGGCTAAAAGGCCTAATTAGCGACACTGGAGCTAATAAGATACATCCATTCAGATGGTGCCCAAGAAATAACTTGTTCTATGTATACGAAGTAGTAGACGTAAGAGCTTCCAAAGAATGTAATTCATCAGTATGTCTAATTACTAGCACCTGGCATTGATGTAGGTCATCTACATTCCAAGAAACTTCATTCAAAGCGGATAAACGCGTCAAGAAAATATGAGAGGCTTAAACTTAAATTAGTAAGCCAGGTGAAGAAGGATCTGCTGATTTGAAAGCGGTAACAAGTCCGTTGTGAATGAATTGGTAACCGTTGCTGTACACTAGTCTCCTTTTCAGTAACTAGTCACCAGTAGAGAAAATAAAGCATTGCCACTTTTCAATACGTGTTTGAAGTATTACCTTTTTACAGTAGTACTTCTGCAAAAAGACACTTATGAACTCAACAAACTGCTTGATGTATTCTCTGTTCTGCTTCTTACTTCTGCTTTAGTCAAAACTCACCATAATGTAACGAAAAAATAATGGCACATATCCATTGCTATTCAAAGTACCAATGTTTTAGTAAAACAGTCCAAAAAAGGAGCAAAAATAACTACTTATAACCATCTGATACAACTTTCTTATAGTTTGTTCCTACAACTTTAGAATCATCTGAATCAGAAGGAAATTGCTACAATATTTCCTGCCTGGATTTGAAGAATATGTATAATGGCGTTGCATTTGTGTGACCAGTTTGCTTGAAACTCGTAACGGAATTCAAAAATTAACTAATAGTGCCCTTCATTTAATACATCAGTTTTAATATCACTTTACACGCGTTTAAGTATACACAGTAATTCAGTGCAGTCAATAACTAATGCTAACGTTCGTATTCGGAAAGGACACAACGAAATACACGATTCAGTTAATTGAAAAGTCATGACTTTTTCTCATCACCATTACTTGTTGCTGAACCAAAATACAATAGCATAAGTTGATATTACTAAACTTTTCAGCAGCACCACGACGTGCTTCAAATTGTGCTTGTGCAATGAATGATGAATTGACTTCTACAAGCTCGTAGCTATTGTGGGCTTTCACTATATCATCCAACATCACACCATGCAAGCCATTTTTCATGTATCTAGTACTTGTATATTGCCATCACCCAATATATGTGCATTTGTCTCAGCCATTGAGTAGTTATCCTCTGTCGTTTACTTTCAAACTCTTGATATTTGATTGCGTGTATTCATAACAAGACCTGCACTATAGACTCCAGCCACATAAAAGTAGTAATGTTTAGGCCATTTATGGTTCTGCAAAATTGCACATACTTAATTTACAAATTGTTCGTGTAAGATTATCAGATATTCCATATTCAGGACTTTTATTTCCATTTATTTATTCATCAATAATTCGAGATTCATACGTTTACTACCAATGGAAACGTTTTTGAAGCCTTTTGCAAAGAATTTGAAAATGTAATTATACTGTTGCAATTGCCGATAGTTTATAACTGATATGTAAACACTTTAAAGTAACGAGATTCAGTTCGAAATACAATTTAAGTAATACTGAACACGGAACATTTATTAGAAAGCATTGTTATAGTAAAATGTTGATGAGAAGGCTAAAGACAAAGCTGTGTACAAAATCTGACTAAACATTAAATTTATTACATTTATGGCGCAACTCATTATGATCGTCACAAATTTAGAAAAACAGAGTCGAATGGCCTGCAAGTATCAGCATTCCCGCAAGTTCAAGCCCGCAGAGAACATAGTGCTACACATAAGTAAGAAAGCTAGGAATTTCTTGTGCTATTCTCAGGCGCTGGACAAGTCTACTGATTTATCAAGTACCTCACAAGTTATCGTGTTCATTCGCGGCGTCAGTTTTGACTTTCATATAATAGAAGAGATGGTATCCCTTTGCATACGGCGATAATGGCAAAAGACAGTTTCGTGGAAGGAAAAAAAAAGAAGCAAGACCTTCAATGGAATCAGCAAACAGTTGACTGAGGAAAAAGTATGGTTGGAGTGAGGAAGGCTTTGGTGGAACAGATCAGGACTCAGTTCAGAGATTTGCAGATTCCAAACGCTCTGTCCATACATTACCTCATATATCATCAAACACTCTGTGGGAAAGACTTAGGTACATCTTTTGTACTGAAACCAGTCGTGTCTCCTTTGAACTTCACTCAGAGACGTGCACTCGGTCACCACTAGTTCCAGGCTTTCACTGAAGAAATCGGTTCTATGACTTGCGGTGGCTCAGCTGCGGTAAAGTCCTGTTTCGTTTTTACAAACTCCAAGATGAAAAAGATGGAGCTTTCCACAGCTGTCATATACCACGTGGCTGTCATAGTTGTTATATTTGATCGACATCACAGCCCAAATGAATGAAATGAACTTGAAACTTCAGGGAAAGGATAACTTTGTCCGTGATATCTACAGAATCTTCAAAGTATTTCATAAAAAGCTGTCATTGCAGCACCACTGGGAGGAGAAAATTTGTCTCATTTCCATCTTTTCAAAGAGTTTTGCGATATAATCTCCGAAGACGTCAACCTTAATTTTACGAAAGGAATATTCGTTAGCTGAAATAGCATCTTTTCGAGCGATTCTCAGATACTGACACAATTGAAAGTGTTTTGTTTTAAAATCTGTTTGAATGTAAAGCTGATGATGTCTCAGTCCAACACAGTTGGACCTCATTGATTTACAATTCAAGGTATGTTGAAAGAGAAGCACAGCGAATGGAACTTTTACTGCACGCCACTCACCTATGACTAAAACAGAATACCGAACTTAGTTTTTCGTCTTTCTTCCCAGAGCTTTTAGTTCTAGCTTAAAAGTGTTCTATAGAATGATGCTATGGCCTATGTTCGTCATTTGTTGGTTATCCCGGCCGACTGTGAAAAAATTGTTACTTCTGTGGGAGATGAACCAAGGCAATACGCCGCGCGGGGAAGCAGCGCGGTCTCAGACGCCTTAGCACGATTCGCACGGCTTCCCCCGTCGAAACTTCTAGTCTTCCATCGGGCATGAATGTGTGTTTTGTCCTTAGCGTAAGTTAGTTTAAGTTAGATTAAGTAGTGTGTAAGCTCAGGGATCGATGACCTCAGCAGTTTGGTACCATAGGAACTTACCACAAGTATCCAAAATTTTCCAAAGTAATTCTTTGTTGGATTTCAAGAGGTAAGAAAAGACTGACATTACTTCCTAATCGATGGTGTATAGATGACACCAGAAATTTAGAAAGGGCAAGATGGATGCCTCAGGCTGAAAACTTTAACGCATGGAGATGTCTACTCGAGGTCTGTGTCCACCAGTGGATGTTATATGGTATCTGTTGATGTGCTGGCGGTTGATTATGATTGTAAGTGTAACAGTCACAGTGAAAATGATAAACGTAACTGATTTCATAAAAAGCTAAATTTGCTTTTTAACATAAGTTTTTGAAAAGAGGGGCTTTCGTGGAGATGGGCTGAAGATGAGTGAGTATCAAAGGACATCTCAGTAGTCCTTACTTATTGCCCTACCTGTTCGGATGTTTTATGCTGTGTAAGGCAGACCACACGTTACGGAGTCGTGTATTTACGCATTCCACATTCAGGTTTAGTTAAAAAGTGTCCGTTTAATGTGAGTTTGTGATTCATGGAAATATTTTCGAAGCATCTCGTTGAGACACAAAGGCTGACTGAAAATATTACGACTTGTAGGAGAATAATGCGACAGCAGACCTATAAGACAGTACAAAATTACTTGGTTCCTCTTCCTTCTTGAAAAAAAAAGAAGAACCCCGGTTAAACTCCTCCCACAGTTTACATGATTTTAGTTTTCGTGATATCACAGTTGTGTTACCAGCGTCGTAAATCTATTAGACTTATTTGTGTCGTGTTCCTCCTGTTGTTTGCTTAACGATAGGGGCTGGTATTTCTGAGTACTCATTTTTAGCCGTATTAATCTCCTAAGGCTATTATCGTGCTGGAGAATTTCAACCAGCTTCCTGAACAAATGCAATTTTGTGCCGCAGGGAAGTGCTTAATGCAATTACTGTTCGTTAATGGAGCTCCATGCTTTTCTCTCAGCAGCACCGTTTGCTCTCAGTCAATCGAGCAACGGCAATGTAAACTTCTTGACATCGAAAATGGATGCAAAGCGCTCACAGAAACGCAGTTGACTTATTTATGGTTCATTAACTGGTTGCTAGTTTTTAGCAATCGGATTAGTAATGTCTTTCAGGATACGTTTTAAGAAGGTGCATACACCAATATTTAGAGAAAACAAGTTGCGAGCTCAGTTTTTACACACAGTCTTTTGAAAGATGAGTACTGGTCATGTGCTACGTTACTAAACACTTCTAAAAGCCTGAAAAGAATTCCAAGTCTGTTATTTAGAAACACCAGTTTTAAAACACCCTTCTCCACAAACAAGAAACCTGAACATTATTTACCCCACACAGTAAACATAAACAATCCAACCAATAACAGAACATAGTGTAATATGTAAGCTTCCATTATTCGTTACGAAGGACACACTGGCGCTTGTAGATTTAAATACTTTGACAAATCCACAAAAGCTTCGCACATGTGCCATAACGGACAGAGTATGTGACATCCACAGAAGCCTAGCTGTACTCCACGTAGAAGCCCACGGAAAAAACTTGTTCTAATTGAACAATTAGAAAAAATGGTACACAAAGAAAAAGCCTCTGAAAACAAATGAATGAACAACAGAAGTTTAGCAGACACGGTTGTTTTCAGTAATTTTAAAAGTTAATATTTCCTAAATATACTGGTATTTAACAGTGCAAACATTTGATAACATACAGCTACATTCTCATACTCCCAAATATCTGTTTTAGAAATGATATCTGTGTATAACTAATAATGTAAGAGCTTCGTATCTTCTTTGAAATAATAATACCTGTGTATCTGCAGAAATGCGGGATCTTTACATTACAAATGAGCTTTAGAATGGAGGGTATACAGTACTTCAAGGTACTTCAAAACCACGTATCCACTACTGGGAACAGTAACCAAGTTTCGTAAAATTACGTTCACAATTGCCCATTTAGTAGTCTGCCAATGTATTTTTACCAAGATCATAATTAACCTAACCTTGAAGAAAAAATGATTTAGACCGCCAAAGCACGTGGAGATGAGTCTCCAGGCCTCAAAGCGCAACGTACATTGAAATAAAAGAATTTTGTGACTGAAGGCTTTTATTCTTTATTTTACGGAAGTAATACATCGCGGAAGAAACGCTAACAGCAACTGATAAAATTCAATAGTTACAGAACGCTGATCTAAATTGTTGACTCAGTGTACTAATTTTCAATATGGTAGAAGTATGGTATTAAGATGGACATCGTTTTAATGAAGATGCCATACTGTAGTGTTACCGGGAAAAGAGCTCTTGTAGGATGGGTTGTGACACATACTGTTTGATATAGGATCCAAACCGAACCCGAAGAGAATGAAGCACATTTCATGACATATCAGGCAGAAGTGCTTAAGCATTGTTGTATTGAAATGTAGCACATTGTAGGTAAATAGGTTCTAAGCACGTGTTACAATTATAGCCCGTTCATCTCTTCAGTTTTGATGGGCAGACGTAGCGTGTTCGTCTCTTTCTGCCTCCCTTTTCAAGCGCTGGTGCTTGTTCTATGGGTGCAAGAACACGGATTGTCGCTCTTACTTCCCGAACATGTTGTTTACAGCGCGTTGTTGCAACTGAGGCAACGGTAAAGTACGTGCTAACGTTCTGGGTAAAAATTCCTCTTTCTGTTGGCTTGGTAGACTAAGTGTTGTACAGCACAGAAGCATTTACCGCTCTCAAATCTAGAATTCAATAGAAAATTGCCATCGGCCATCGTCTTGTCTTTCAGTTGTCTAGTAAACTGCGTATTTCTTGTCCAACTCATCCACTGCCCCCTTCATGGAATTATAACAGGCAATCATTCCAGGCTTCTTTGTACGTCTATCTTTTTCATCAGAATGACATATCAATGAAATTAGCACCACTGATTTATTTTTTTAGATACATAGGAACATAACACCCCTCAACCGGTGAAACCATTTAAAATTCTTAGGTTATTCTTTTTTATTTATTTTCCACTTGCCCTTTTTTTATCATATAATCGACCAACTCAATAGATGTAAACCAATTGTCAGCAGTGACATTGCGATAAAAGCCGTAAATGGTTTGACATAAGGGGACAACAGACTGAGTTGGTACCAAAAATTTATTTTCTTCGGAACATAAATTTTGACCATCGGAACCTTTTCCATAGTAAACGTACCCATTTTAGAAGGCATTGGTTTTACTGTTGCAAGTACTCATAATACTGATGCCGTGTTTGGCAGGTTTCTTGGCATATAGAGACGAAATAAGAACGGCCTTGGAAAGGCACCAAAATGTCATCTACAGTAACACTTTCTCCTAAAGTGAATGGGCTCTGGGAATTAGAAACGAATTTTTCAAATATAAAGGATACAGCTTGTCGCTCAATAGTCTTTCACTCCTTTCTGTTGCAGTATAGAATCATAAGCAGTGCTGTAGTAAAAGAAATCTATTTTTGCTCATAATGCAACGGAAAACTTCACGGGCAGAATCATCAGTTACGAAAATAAAGTCAGCATTTTCATGATTTGATTTGAACACTGCGAAATAGAACAATACACCAAAAAAGGCTGTCAGTTCTATTGAGCCTAATTGACTGAGTTCAGGCTGATTTTCGTTTGAGAGTTTATTCTTTAAGCAAATAGTATTTTATTCGTCCATTTAAAAAATTTCGTCCATCATTTCAGTATCCATTAGCTTACTCTAAATGAAAAGAGAATCATGAGTTTCATTTTTGGACAGTTTTGGAGAAGATAATGTTATGATAATGTTATGTGAAGCAGTTCTAAGTGCTCTGTTCGGTACAATGAGAGGGAAAAGAATAGCCCTACCCGAATAATTTAGAGTCCAAGAACAGAGCATTGCGCGTGTCCAAGTTCGGAAGTGCCAGTGTTACCAACTGTAGCTGTCTGTAGGGCTTCAGCTATTTGTTGACTGCTCCAGAACAGCGACAAAATTGAGGTTGAATGACTTTGCTTGGTCCCATTCAAAATATTGCTGCCAACAAGAAAACAGTAAACTGCCGGGGTGCATATTACTTTCTATTGCCATCCTAAACAGCCACTCCTGCAAAATGATATGTCCGTCGTATAAGCGAGTTCTAATGGAATTCTTCAGGTCTATTAGTTTGCCATTACCTGACTGGTACTAAGTGCAAACTACTTCGCAAAATAGTAGACCTCGGCTCAAGGCGCCCTTCTTCAAACCAATCGCCATGCTGATCATCACCAATAATTACAATTTTAAAGGTGCTGCATTACATTTAACCCCGATGAAAATTATTCTTGTAATTTTAGCCTCACTCTGGACACTGGAACACGTAGAAAACTGACAGGGAAGGTATTTTCTTTTATTTTAATTGACAACTTAATGCCTTAACAAAATACAGTATCGCAGTAGCAGCTCGTCAACGGAAAGGCTATGTAAGTGCTCGCAATGTGTACGCCTCTGCGTCATTTGGGTGCCGTATGGAGATGCCTATATTAAGAGCATCGCTCTCAAAGTCATATTGAGCTTTCCTTAGATCCGCTAGTAAATTTACAGTAGGAGTGCAAAACATCCACCTAAACTGCGTGTATTATCACCAGAGAGATTCCCATGAAGTGACGTGATAACGAGATGACCAAATAAGGCGCTCAGATACGACAAAAACTGTATTTGCACACTGCAGCATGTCGCAACACCCATAGTCAGAGAAAAGAGACAACGTAATAGCGGCACATCTTCCATGACGGTCTTCTCTCCTTCCCAAATCATGAAGTCTCGTATCATGCTATGTCCACTATTTTCTTTAATTGTGGAGTTTAGTGCTGTGAGCAGCAAGCTATGCCATCATTTCGATGTTCTCACAGACGATATCAGTCCTCCGAACCGTGGAGCAACTATGTTTCTTCGAAGTTGTTGTTCATTTGGCGTCAGGTGTCTAGGTTGTCCTCGTTAAAGTACTCTTGTCAAAGAACAATCCCTGTCCGTACCAGGACGTCAAACTGAGTCCTTCACAGAGCAGCCAGAGGCGCTACGGGGGAAATTACTTCGCATGTACGGAGTAATAGTTTTGTATGACTTTCCACTTCAACTGCTGTGATGAAGTTTCATCATTTGAATGCGTCAGTCGTCAAAACAAGTCTTCGTAACTGATAAAAAAGGTACAAGACTGACGTGAAACGTGTTATGTTAAGCGCTTCCTGAATTCCACTTTTATTACATATGTCGTCGTAATCACTATGTGCCGCATTTTTAAGGGGTGGAAACAGGACTGACGCCCGGTACTTTGTTACATTTCAGCTTAATTCAATTTAAAATATAAAAATAATACTTTACACTTAATGGAAGTAAAAGAATGACTAAAGTTTAATAAACGATTACCTCCAGTAACGAAATTTTCTTAAAATATTTGCCGAAGGTGAAGTGGAAGATGTTTCAGTGTGAGTTATGATACTGTTGCGGTTGAATAGTGTCGTATCCTGCCCACTAGTGTAATACTGGGTGCCTAGGAAGCTGTTTTCTCGGATAGCTAAGCAACAATTCACGCAAATCGTAGTAATGGAATTTATTACAGTATGTTAAATTGACAATTCTTAACTTTTCGTTTTCACAGAGAGGTGTCGCAAACAGCTGGCGACATGCAAATAATCAATGTTATTTCATATATACAGTTTTAACGCAAGCAAAACACAAACCGTTCATACGTCACGGCTAAAGCGTCCGGCCGAGCCTAGGCGGAGAGGCGCTTATATTCTCTTCAAATAGGGGCCGCTCCTGTCGTGGTGTCGTCCTAGTCTGCGTACTATTGGCTGACGTCATCTCGCAACCCTCTCTGCTGCAGCGTTCCAGGCCGACGCGCCGGAACGAACAGTTAATAGTTGCATGACGATCAACTCCCAGGTAAACGCGATTTCATATTAGTACTGCTTCCAACACACTCTAAGGCTACAGTAGCAATTGAATTTGCGGTTTGAAATAGCAATTATCTTGAGTGAATTGTACTACGCGATGCAATGTGTTCGCCTATAAGTTACGGTTTTTATTCCGGTAATAAAGGAAATTCCATGATGCATCTTGTGGTGAAAACGTCTCTTTGCTGCGGAATAGATGTGTAGCTTTGAATTAACAGTGTCCATTTAGAACTTTGTCGACACACATTACTATTCAGAATAAGGAAGTAGACAGCTGCGACAGCTAGAAATGGTGGTGTCTAATAATATGTATCTTTGACTTAATAGTGTCGTTGAATATATACCAGTACGGAAACAGTATACGTGGAGAAAGAAATTATGTGAACTAATAATAGCCGAATGTGTCTAAAGTCATTTTATTTTGTATGTGTCAATGTCTATAATTCATCACTGAAATAACCCTTAACGAACTATCTTAACAATGCTGTAATATTTTATGCAGACATGCCAATTATTACTATTTATTATTTTGTTGATCTGGTAACCTGTATGCAGAATATCTTAAGACTGAAAGTAGGAAAACGTGCTCACGAAATAATGAAATATTTTTATAAATATACGAGAAAATGCATCAGTGATGCTGAACAGTGTTAAGGACGAGGAAGCTATTTGGTTCTGGATTTGTATCCCGGAACAATAATTGGACTATGCCTACCTTGTTCATTCAGCAAAAGTGCACATAAACTCTAACAACGCACGTAGTCCTGTGTTTTGTATGATACGACAAGTGAGATTATTATATACTGTGTATTGTGGACAACATTGATGGACGACAAGAGAAGGAGGCCGTGTACGCTATGCCTCTCCTGTTTAAAATGTTCTAATAAATGTGAACGTCGACTGATAGATGTTGGTTCAGCAGCCTAAAAAAAGTAAGATTCTAAACTGCTGACCTGTTAGTAGCCGTAATTACGTCAAAAAATTTCTGTAGAGACACATTTCTATTTCGCTATAGTCATTAGCATCAGAGAATACGTCGAAGTTCTACTGGTGAACATTTGGTGAGTATACAGCTTAACTGAACTTGTGATGGCAGAAACTACACTGACTGCGGATAAGCAGTAACATTATCTCCAGATGGGTGGTGTTGACGACACGAAAACTTTTATTTATATTTTCCAGTGAACGATGCACAACAGACAGAATTTAATTTTCTTTGCATTTCAACTCTTTTGCTGATATCCTGATTGAAACAATAGCGGCGCACCTCTTCCAGCAAGTACTATTTGTTATCAGAGTTACGTAGTGAAGAACAAGATTCTCTAAATGATATGCTTCACTTAGCAGAAAGAAAATATATACACTGTTAGCTCCGTACACTCAAATACAAATTCCTGCAAAAATGTACGTTGTGTATAATTGTGTGTGATCTAATAAGTGAAAATGAGTGTTGTCGTCACTGGTCATTGAGTATAGTGTGTGGTATCGAAAAGGGTACCATACGTGAATATCACGTATTTGAATCAAACAATCATTATGGTGGTGAAAAATATCGCTGACACATTATTCTGGCGCCGTCGTAGCTAAGGGTTTGCAAATGTAGTATTTACCCATTCCAATAATAGAAACAGTGGCATCAAATATTGCTGTACGCAGCGGTCCATTAACTTTTTTATTTTGCAAACTGATTTTCAAGCATTATAACTTCATCTCTAATATTGCTACAAGTGAGACAATAAACCAACATAAATTACTTCTTCAGAGCCATTCCATATTTTGTTTAGTTTTTTAGCAGTGCTAAAAATTAATCTATAATGCTTTGAAACCGGTTTTATAACAAATGAATGTTGTTTATTCTTGTATATTGAATAACAATAAATGTAGTAATAAATTCTCTAAACGATATGATTTACTTACCTGAAAATAACCGTACAATCAGTTACGGATATAAATGTGATTATCGTGAGTACCGAACGTATCAAAACTAGTTTTCCCGTCCACAGCTGCGCCACAAGCGGTGAACTTTGATTGTAATGCTGTAGTTCGTATGTTGCTCGACTGATGATAAAGGCTTCTTGACACTGAATATCACAAGTGACTCACATTAATTAGCCTGTATCATTCGGTCAAAGAAACACCTGCTATTAGTAGTAAGTAGCGTCCAGACCGGGTGTCGTACGAGTATCACTAAATATCTACGGTTGGACGACTTGTCTGGCGTAGCGTTAATAAATTATGGACACAAATCTTCCTCTTGAATCGGTGTATCTATTAATGAAAACCTTATTAGAAATTCTGCAGTAGTTCGTGAGATTAGTTTTCACAAACAGACCGATAAACGTGATGGAGGACCTTAATTCCTTACGATGTATAGATTGCGTTGGTTTTAGCGGCTGAGTCGGTTAACTTCAGATTTTTCTGGTTAAGATTCATCGTTGTATTGTAAAATAACTTCCGCTGGTAAAATTAAGAGTGAGAAAACTGCTTTACAGAGAAATGGGCAAGATGTATTATCTACATGAGAGCGTAAGATGCAGAAAGCTTCTTATCTTCACGTTTGTCGATATAACTATAAAGAAATCACACGTTTGTCGATGTAACTATAAAGAAAGCATGGTGCAATCGTTGAATTCTGTAATTATTGTATGCTTGTTTTCCTTTAAGGAATACTTATTGATGCAAGAATAGTAACATTCTTCGCAGTTTATTAGCGCGAAAACTGATATCGGCGTATATGATTACGTATAAAGATGTTATAAAATTCTAAACGTGGACAAAAGAGAAAGGCAGTTTATTTGATATTCAATAATTTTCCTAATGTTCTTTCATATATAGCGACTTTTATCAATGAATTCTCATCTTCTGTACACAAATACAATTTTTCAAAATGAGATGCATCTTCTTCTGTTCGTTGACGATATCACTCTTTAACTTCAGCTTATAACTTAATTAGTTTGGGTTGGTATTATTTGACGTTCATTACTTAGCTTTTCCTCATCAAAAAGCCTTTAGGTAGAAAATGGCCCATAATGTTTTATTAATCACAGATATACAGACGTGATGTGTATAATGTCTTTGTACGACGTAATATCTTGCAGTCACAAATACTACTAAGGTGTTCTTAAAAGGACTTTTTACATTCTTTTCAGTGCAATCAAATGTTTATTGTAATAAAATGTTCAACAAGACCTTATAACTATAATAAGCAAATCTTCACTGGAAACACTAAAATAAAATAAAAAATAGTTTTGTTTCGTGAGTACCCTGCTGATCGACCCAATGGATTCAATATAATGACATCATCCGCCGCTTACATATGTGTTTTAAGCTTTACGTGGTTGGAAATGATTAACAGCTGTTTTGAATGAGAGACTTTGAAGTTCAAGATTAAATAAAGGAAGACATTGGAGCACTGAAGTACGTCATGAAGTATGGTGACATGGACTATGTTGCACGCAACATGAGAATCCATAATATTTAAGAAAGGAACAAGATTTTGAACCAATATTTCCGGCAAGCCATAGCACGCAAAATTAAATGTTTTCCTGAAGAGTTAACTCTTATGCCAATCTTAGGACATACTGAAAATGAAGAAGTGATGCTTAAGGAATTTGTTTTTAACGGAATTCAATATCTTATCAGAAGCGGGTTACGGAGATCTAACGGATGTTAATATTCACTTTCAAGCTTCTCATGACGAAGAAATAACGCGTGAAATCTACCAGTAAATATTAGATGCTGACTCTTTATGAAATGTCCCAGGTGAGGAACTATAGCGTTCCTGTGCAACAATTTTTCTCGGAAAGCTTATCTACAAAATTAAAGATCTGTAACTTCACGATATTCTTTATTTTCACAGGTCCGAGAATCTCTTTACAAAATTGTACAAAGAGACAAAAAAAGCGATTGGTTGCTTGCTTGGCCACTGTTGGTAGCACAAATCGTGTTTTGATATATTTTACATATTAAATTATTTATCCTTCAATATGCGTAGCACTCACTGTGTTTACTGTGTGGATGACTGCCCCCTGTAAATAATTTCTGATCCCTACGCACACCAAGCGCCGAAACTAAATCACGTCGTTCCTCCATGTCCTGTTTATAGCGTGCATGTGGTCCCCACGTGTTACAGATACGCACTATCTGATCAAATATATCCGAACACCTCTATGTAATGGAGGATTGGCCAGTAGATGTTACGGAATGTGGACTCGGCAGCAGAAAGTTTTGTGTGACTCAGTGACTTCAAACGAGGGCTAGTAATTGGATGTCATTTGAATAACTATTTGCGGCTGGTCCCGGCGGAGGTTCGAGTCGTCCCTCGGGCATGGGTGTGTGTGTCTGTCCTTAGGATAATTTAGGTAAAGTAGTGTGTAAGCTTAGCGAATGATGACCTTAGGAGTTGAGTCCCAAAGGATTTCACACACATTTGAACATTTTTTTGAATAACTATTCCATTATGGCAGGGCTTTCCAAACTGCATTCCGCAGAACGCTGTGTTCCGCTGGAAGTGAATAAGTGCTCCACGAAAACCGGCCAATAACATAGCGGTTTTGTTTTCGAAGTTTTGACGGCATTAATTTTTTTAAATTTTATTTTGATTTAGGTGTCATTTGTCATTATTTAAAATTGAAGTAATTACTGAATAAAACAAGTTTTCCTCATCTTTCTAAGATTTTATTGGTTGGCTGGTTTGTGGGATTAAAGGGACCAGACTTAAGTTTTTATTGACCTTCAAAATAAGCAAGGCGTGTCATACAAGTAAGAATATTCTAAGCGTGTTTCGCCAGAGGAAAAGTCTGGAAATCTGTGCATTACAGTCAACTGGAACCTTCCACAGGCGCCCATATCGACTGTCGGTGATGTGATTGTGAATTGCAAACGCGAAGAGAAAGCTGCAGACACGTAAATCAACACCATAAATAGTTCATGTACTGACGGCTATGGGCTGTTGGGCACTGCGGAGGGTATCTTGTAAAATAAATCGCATGGTGCCGTCCGAAGAAATCATTACTGAGTTCCAACGTACTACCAGCTGTCCATTGATCACAACGACGTTGCGTAGGGTGTTAAGATGAATGGGTTACAGAGTAGTCCAGCAGCAACTGATGAACCACACATACCAATCGTCAATCCTAAGCGAAGCTTGATGTAGTGTAGAGAGCAACATCACTGGACTGTGAATGACTGGAAACGATGATTTGGACTGATGAATCATCTTACAATTTTCGGCAATCCATTGACGGCCTTTGGTATTGTCGAGTGCCTGGATATACACTGATGCTCATAAATTAAGGATAATGCTCATACGTGGTGAAACAACGCACTGGTGGGCTGTTTGCGGCTTTAAATCACCTCGGGGTATGACCATGCAGTGCTTTTGACTTGCGGTCGTCGCACGGTGGCGTTGGCAGCAGTCCACATACGCAGAGGTGTGTTGGTGCATGTCAGAGTACGGTGCAGCGAGTAAGTTGGCAGACGTTTCCAGACGTGCTAATGGTGACTGTGTGTTTAAAATGGCTCAAAGAACCCATATTGATGACGTTACGAGGGGTAGAATACTAGGGCGACTTGAGGCTGGTCAAACACAGTAGGTCGTTGCAAGAGCCCTCCGTGCGCCACAAAGTGTGATCTCAAGATTATGGCAACGATTCCAGCAGACAGGAAACGTGTCCAGACGCTACAGTACAGGACGTCCACAGTGTATAACACCACAAAAAGACCGATATATCATAATCAGTGCCCGCAGACGGCCACGGAGTACTGCAGGTAGCCTTGATCGGGACCTTACCGCAGCCACTGGAATAGTCTACAGACGACTGAACAGACATGGTTTATTCGTCCGGAGACCTGCAAGGTGCATTCCACTGACCCCTGGTCACAGGAGAGCCCGTAATGCCTGGTGTCAAGAACACAGTACATGGTCATTGGAACACTGATCTCAGGTTAGGTTCACGGACGATTCCAGGTATAGTCTGAACAGTGATTCTCGCCGGGTTTTCATGTGGCGTGAACCAGGAACCAGATACCAAGCCCTTGAAAGGGACCTGAATGGAGGTCGTGGTTTGATGGTGTGGGGTGGGATTATGATTGGTGTACGCACACCCCTGCATGTCTTTGACAGAGGAACTGTTACAGGTCAGGTGTACCGGGACGTCATTATGCGTCAGTATGTCCGCCTTTTCAGGGGTGCAGTGGGTCCCACCATCCTCCTGATGGATGATAACGCACGGCCCCACCGAGCTGCCATCGTGGAGGAGTACCTTGAAACAGAAGATATGAGGCGAATGGAGTGGCCTGCCTGTTCTCCAGACCTAAACCCCATCAAGCACGTCTGGGATGCTATCGGTCGACGTATCGCTGCACGTATTCAAACCCCTAGGACACTTCAGGAGCTCCTACAGGCACTGGTGCAAGAATGGGAGGCTACACCCCAGCAGCTACTCGACCACCTGATCCAGAGTTTGCCAACCCATTGTGCGGCCTATCTACGTGTGCATGTCGATCATATCCCATATTGGTGTCGGGGTACATGCGCAGGAAACAGTGGCGTTTTGTAGTACATGTGTTCGAGACGGTTTTCTCAACTTATCACCTATATCGTGGACTTACAGATCTGTGTCGTGTGTGTTCCCTATGTGCCTACGCTATTCGCGCCAGTTTTGTGCAGCCCACATTGTGTGGCACCACATTCTGCAATTATCCTTAATGTATGAGCATGAGTGTAGTTACCTGCCATCGTGTGCAGTACCATCAGTGAAACGCGGAGGAAGTAGTTTGATGGTATCGGGATGCTTTTCGTGGTTAGCGCCTGGTCTCCTCATTGCGCTTAAGGAAAAGGTAAATGCGGAAGGATATAAACACATTTTACAGCTCTGTGCAAGGCCTGTAGAAGACAAACATCTCGGACACAATGTATCAGCACAAGAATTCACCCTGTCATAAAGTAGCACCCATGAGGTACTGGTTTGTCGACAATAACATTCCTGAAATGGCCTGGCCTCCCATAGCCCCGACCTGAACCTAATGGAATGCCTTTGAGATGAGTCAGAACGTCGACTTCTCTCTAGATTCTAGCGTCCAACATCACTTCTTTCTTTCTTCTCGCCTCTTGAAGAAGTATGGGCTGCTAATCCTACACAAACATTCAGACACCATAAGGGCTAACGGAGCACAACCTGTATTAATGTCCACTAGTAGGTGTTCGTATACTTTTGATTGTATCATATAAATAAAAACATAACCCAGTAAACATGTATTTTAACTAACTAAAATGTATTACAATGTAGTGTAAGTCACTGCAGGTAAATGTCGCTCCTGAAACCTGTTTAGCTGGAAAAAATCGTCAAACTTCGTTGCTACGGCTCCTATAATAAATTTACTTTGCTCCCGTCTTTACCGGGTTTCCTGCGTTCACTAACAGTTCCTTATGAATGGAGGCTTCATTGGCTTGCGCTGCTACAAGATAGAACCATTCGAAGGCAAAGCTCAATCCACCCGATGTCTCCGTTCCCCGCTGTACATGGCCACCCATGTAAACCATCTAAATCTGCACCCCTGTTCCCTTCGTGTACGATGCGCCTCCATAAAGGTTACTCCAAACTACAATCCTGTTTATCTTGTAACAACTGTTAAAAGACCGACATCATATGCTGTCACAAATGTAACGCCAAGCCTCATAAAAATTGAACTCAAAGTCTTCATACAACTTCAGCAACAGAAAACACAACCACATTCATTACATCTTGTATAATACTCACGCACCTCAAGGACATCTGCAATCAGTACATCAAAGAAACCTAACCGCTCGATCCATTTTTCACATCAATACAGCATGTTGCCTACTCACACCATCGTACTGACTACATTTTTGACAGTTCTATCATTTTGTTTCCCACTCTTAGTTTACCCAACTCCACAATGGTTCGAATCAATGCAGCATTCTCGTCTATAACATCAGTTCCCAAAATTCCAAAAAAGCACCCTTGCCTAGCACCAAATCAATGCTTTTATCGCGAACGGAATTTTCCTTTGACCTCACACATAACTCGCGTGTGCAACCTTGACGTACATAGGGTAATCAAATGAAAACGAGGCAGACTATGTAACGGGCATTGCGCAGACGTTGGTGACGCAGGCAGGTGTGTATTACTGGAGAGGTACCGGAAAGTTACAGCGCCAACGTTCACCATTGTGCCATTTCTCTGTTAGACGCGCTCGATTAAAGGGCAGCGAGTCATTTGTGAGTCTGATTTCATTATGGGAGGACGAGAAACAGGAACAGCGAGGTGTAATGCAAATTTTGACTGTGGGAGGAGTGGCAGGAAGTCAGATTTATGCCCAAGCGTCAGCTGTGTATGGCAAACACAGTATGTCACACGAACGTGTGTTTGCGTGGAATAAACCATTTGCGAACGTCGAGTGTTCAAAAATGCGTCTGAAATCTTATGGGACTTAACTGCTAAGGTCATCAGCCCTAAGCTTACACACTACTTAACCAAAATTATCCTAAGGACAAACACAGCCGGCCGCGGTGATCTAGCGGTTCAGGCGCTCAGTCCGGAACCGCGCGACTGCTACGGTCGCAGGTTCGAATCCTGCCTCGGGCATGGATGTGTGTGATGTCCTTAGGTTAGTTAGGTTTAAGTAGTTCTAAGTTCTAGGGGACTAATGACCACAGATGTAAAGTCCCATAGCGCTCAGAGCCATTTGAACCATTTGACAAACACACACACCTATGCCCGGGGGAGAATGTCGAGTGTCATTGAAAGACAGCAGTAGGTCAGGACAGCATGACCGTGTCATTATCCCTACCGTCATTGGTGCAGTGTGTGCTGCCGTCAGAAACGACCGACTGCTGACGAAGGAAGACATTCGGCTCGTGTTCGACCGCACTCACGGTACTGCTCACGCTGTGGTTAGGGGTTGCAGTTATCGACCGCGGTCATTATTAGTATCGTTAGACCCGCGAGTCGCGACCAGCGCCGCTCCGCGGCTTGTATCAAGTTTCTAGCGAGCTCTCGTCCACTCTTGTTCGGGACGTCAAGTAGTAAAGTAGCATAGCCTTCAGCTGATAGGAAGCGACCTCTAACAAGGCGATTGGTAACGTATCGCCTAAGTGAGGCCTCAATAGGTATCTGTTTATAATTATATGCACGCAGCCAAGAAGAATCCTATACAGCCAGTTAAGTACAATATTATTTTTTACCAACGACTTCTAATTAGTTTAGTCTTTGGAGATCCAGACCATGCAGCCAGCACCCAATCGACGTTACGGACAAATCTGCTGTGATTTATATGTTTCTATTTAGCACTGGCCACCAGTCAATATTGGCGACGACTCGTTCGTAGTCGTCATAACACACACCATGATGAAAGAGCATCTGAAGTTTCGGAAAATCTGTGCGAGGTTAGTTCTGCACAGTCTGACGGAGGGAAAGCACCTGGAACGTTATCACGTATTGTCGCGGGAGATGAAACAAGGCGACATCGTTTCAGCCAGGGAGCATGCGTCAGAGACAACAACGAAAGCACATGGATTCACACCCACCAAAAAACTCCAGTGCACCTCAGCTCCGTGAAAGCTATTGTGATCTTTTCCTTTGATTGCAAAGATCCGCTTCATATTGAACTCCTGGAATACGGCGCCACATTTAACGCGCAGCAGTACGTGGTTGAAGCGCGCCGTCAAGTACAAACGCCCAGGAATGATGACTGACGCTGCCGAAGCTTCGCTGGGAAGCTCTTACATATCCTCAGAACAGTCCTCTCTCACCACACGATTTCCATACTATTGGATCCCTAAAGGAAGCCATTCGTGGTCGACGATTTGCTTCGAACGAAGAGATCCACGCCTGGATAGAATCGTGGTTACATAGACAACGGCAAACATTTTCCAACGAAGCAACTGAGAGTCTTGTCTCACTGTAGGCTAAATGTATTAATAGTTATGGCTATTACTTTTCAAATAATAAATAGTTTACTTAATTTTTTCGGTGTCTCTCGTTTTCATAGCACTGCCCTTTATAAATCGACAACGTCACTACACCGCCTGCAGGTGGTTTCCAACAATTCCTGCCGATAACATTCTCTATAAACGCAGCTGGATAACATTTCACACTCAGAATGGAAAACGTCAGACCTTACAGTACCACTCTAAGTTTTCACGGGAACAAATGGAATTTATTGTCCGCTATTATACTAAATACACCATTAAATAAAATTAATTGTTGGTAAGGCGGGTACCAGGTTGAGATTCATTGGGAGAGTCCTTAGAAAATGTAGTCCATCAACAAAGGAGGTGGCTTCGTTCGACCTATACTTGAGTATTGTTCATCAGTGTGGGATCCGTACCAGATCGGGTTGACTGAGGAGATAGAGAAGATCCAAAGAAGAGCGGCGCGTTTCGTCACAGGGTTATTTGGTAACCGTGATAGCGTTACGGAGATGTTTAACAAACTCAAGTGGCAGACTGTGCAAGAGAGGCGCTCTGCATCGCGGTGTAGCTTGCTCGCCAAGTTTCGAGAGGGTGCGTTTCTGGATGAGGTATCGAATATATTGCTTCCCCCTACTTATACCTCCCGAGGAGATCACGAATGTAAAATTAGAGAGATTAGAGCGCGCACGGAGGCTTTCAGACAGTCGTTCTTCCCGCGAACCATACGCGACTGGAACAGGAAAGGGAGGTAATGACAGTGGCACGTAAAGTGCCCTCCGCCACACACCGTTGGATGGCTTGCGGAGTATGAATGTAGATGTAGATGTAGATGTAGATTAAATATTACCTCCAGTTATCTAATGGCTTCACTACTACATAACCGCCAGTTTAGGCAGAATTCCATGCCAGCACATGGGATCTCACTAGCATGCTCTTTTAAAACTTTCTGTACTGGAAAAATGACTATCGATCACTAAGTACACTCATTATAGGCTTGATACACTAAACACTCTTGAAACATCACCTCCGCCACATGGGTCCAGTGACTCGCTACCCACACGCCGAAGGACTCCCCACCGATTTCCGGATCCCTTCGGATATCTACGAAATTATTTACATCCAGGACTCTCAGTAAATAAGAAACAAGAAAGGTAAGCAGGGAATTTCATTAGTTATTTCCTGCTCACGTTAATAACACTCCAGTGCAAAATGCTACTGCCACGGAGGGCTTTTCAGTCTCTTATTTCCAACAGATGTTGGGAAACACCTACCATCATGGAAAAATTGCATTTCATTGACCTGGCATAGTAGGCTCGGACAACAAACTGTATATGACGATTACAGAAAGTCTGGCCCATGACCTGCACGCTAAACTAGGACCCCCTCCACAGCTACCAGGAACTGGATATTACCTCTACTATAGGCAAAGGATGAGACCAAAGGCGCACACATTCATCGTATGTTACAATAACTGTTCAGGTTCTTCATTTAATTGGACGTAAGCTTGACTCGACCCAACTAGCAATCCTAAGCAATGAACCCTATCGTCATTAAACTCGACTTAATGACACCTATCTCAAAATCGTCTAAGGCTGCAACCACACAAATCAGAAGTTCTACCAGTAGTATGTCCAAATCCTGCTCGGCGGCCACCCATCAGCGTGTAAATCTCTTCCGCAAGTAATGTCGACTTAAGCTATAACCAAGCATGTACCTCTCGTCCCGTCCATTTGAGCCGAGCGGCTAAAGGTGCTACAGTCTGGAACCGCAAGACCACTACGGTCGCAGGTTCGAATCCTGCCTCGGGCATGGATGTGAGTGATGTCCTTACGTTAGTTATGTTTAAGTAGTTCTAAGTTCTAGGGGACTTATGACCACAGCAGTTGAGTCCCATAGTGCTCAGAGCCATTGAACCGTCTATTTGAACTGATCCCCTCCTCCATCCTGTAACAGTCTTTTGAAACTCTCGGACAATCACGCTTGCCTCAACACTTCCTCGTGACTGGGACTCATTAAAAGGCCTCTGTGAGTTACAAAAGTCCTCAATCCGTTAAATGTGAAACGAGGTGTGACTTACAAAAAAACATGCACTAATATAACTCAATATAACATTAGTTATCAGCTGAAGTAAGTATTGTAAGCCTTTTAAGCCACACTCAGACCATAACTGTGCTCGATGTTGCTCAGTCTTCCATGACAGTCATTTGCATCTCGAAAATCTAAATAGTACATATATTTTTGTTCTAACATCGAAGACACGTTCAAGGTTCATGACAATCAAAATTTCGATTACACTCGTGTAACTGCAGATTATCCAATCATACTTCAATAGTCGTCTTCGCATTATGTCATTTTGACTGATACGATAATTTTTGGTATAGGTTTAAGATCCAATTTGTCATTGTTACCCCTATTGTTCCAACTGAAAATAACGAACTTCTCGAAACTAGTTAGTAGTGACATATAAATAATCGCACTAAATCTAAATGCAACCTTGCAGAAAATGTGTTTAATTTCAAAAATGCATCATGGCTCTGGACCAACATGCAAGAAAAAATAAAGGAAGACAACTACATACCACTATTTGTCAACTTAAAGACAGACTACAAGCAGAGAATGACATCGTTCAGGATACTGGTAGAGTTTAGATACTAACTCAGGGATTTTCGTCAAGCGGAACACTGTCAACACTAAATCAGAGATTAAATTTGTAAGAGGTATCTCAGACCACTTGGATCAAAACTGGACATTGGCTCTAAGCATTACCGTTCAAATGAAACCCAGGAAAGATTGTGAAGGTTTGGAAGAGTGGAGTCTCGGATAAAGAATCTTTTTCGTGTGTAACGGAGAAAAATTGTATAAAAACAGACTATCTGGGATATGCAAAGGGCTCTCATTAAAGGAAATAGCACGGGAAACAAATCAACAGCTCCGGAGGTTACAAAAAGTTACGAAGTTGTAAGTTTTGAATGTTACGTATTACATTCAAAATAGCCATTCTCTTATGAATGGAAGACGAGGAATGTGAGATAGCAAAATAATTTAAGTAACATTGAAAAATCAAACAATGGAACGGGATTTGCACTGAGCAGGAACACTGAAATTGATAGGAAAAAACTGATCCTGACACTTTCAGAAACAGGGTGAAAAAGTCTCTGAAAAATCTTGTGTTTAGAACTGAATGCTAACAACGATCTGTAGTGGACGACACAAGTGGTGGAGTTGATGGTAAAAAGAATATCACCAATTTCGTGGCACTTATTACAGTCGGAAGATTACTGAAAAACGAGTACAATTTTCGGCTTCTTTCAGCAAGAAGTAATACCGGAATGTTCTGAAAAATGACTAGAGTGGATGAAGACGCATTTAGAAAAAGTAAATTTAGAAAAGGATGGACCGAAATAAACAATAAGTGAGGAAAACTGCAATAAATTTAGAGGAAAGCTGAACATCATCACATATTCTCAGATGACTGGGGAAGAACCAATGAAGATGAAAGACTAAATACAGCCATAGAGCGACCTAATTTTGGCGTGATGTGAAGGCAAGAATGGTGAAAAAATTAAAAATATTGTCAACAAGTGATTCGTATATGAAATGTGGGTGAATTATATGTTTCTTGAATGTGGGTGAATTATACTTTTCTTCTTCTTCTTCTTCTCCTAATTGCTGTTTTATTATTATTATTATTATTATTATTATTATTATTATCATACTTGAAGTTTCTTCCGGAGTATTCCAACGACATTGCTCCACTTTAAAAATCCATATACAACAGGTGAAAGAATTATCTGTACGTCAAGACTGGAAATTTGCGTAGATCACGTTAACACAAAAAAGAAAATACACATGCTCCCCTGAATATAAGACCAATATCATTCATATCGATTTGTTGTAGGACTTTGGAATATACACTGTGTTCCAACATTGAGATACCGAGAAGATTATCTATTGACATACAGCCAACACGGATTAAAACAATATTTTCATGGAACATAATTCTTCTTTCGGTGCCCACCAGTTCGAATGTTGGTGACCATGATGGCTATTCTTCTCTTGGTAGCAACACGGAATAGTTCTGTTAAAGATATACTAAACCAGCACCTAAGGTTATCAAGCCAAGATATTCGTATTCTTCCAGGACCTCTTTTGCCGTTGATTTTCCCTTGATGTATTTTTTGTGGCAGATCACATCTGTTTGCATTAAGCATGATATTTCCTAGATACTACAACTTTCGGGATTTCACTATCTTGATTAATTTAGGTGTTGTGTTCATTCAGCTCAAAACTTCTACGTTTGGCAGTATCTGGATCTTTATGCGTTCTCAGGATCCGCCTATAAAGCCACAATTCAAAGAGCTCCAGCTTCTTCACAGTGTTTTTATTTAAGATCCATGTCTCCACCCGATATAAGAGGACAGAATATACACAGCAGTGCAAAAGTCTGATTTCTGTTTTTAGCGTTACGTTATGGCTTTTGAATACAGCAGTCATTTTCTGAAACACACTTCTTGCTTTCTCGACGCGAATCTTGATTTCTTGCGAATTGTCCCAATTTTCATTTATTATGGCTCCAAGAAATGTATAGTGTTCCGTCCTGTCTATAGTTCTCTGGTTGATGACTAAGTTTACTCTTGCAATATTTTCCTTACTTACAACCAAGAATTTTGTCTTTGTGGTGTTTATTTCAAGCCCATACTGACTGCTGACTCTTACAGTTTCATCCATTAAAATTTTTAACACTCGTATAGTGTCAGCAAATACGATAGCATCATCATGATATCGAATTTTGCTTGATCCCATTCCATTTATCAAAATTCCTTCTTCTACTTCTGTTTCTAAATTTCTCTATTCACTTAAGATAAATTCTGAATATATATTAAATGGTGTAGGTGACAAGATACATCCCTGTCTTATTCCCCTGAGAATTTTGACTGCTTCAGTATGTTCTCTATCAAACCGAAATACTGCTGTTTGACACCCGTACAAGTTCTTGGTGATTCGCAGATATATTTCCTCCATTTTAATATTTCTCAAGATCTCCATCCATTTGTCGTGTTTTATTCTATCTAAAGCCCTCTGGTAATGAGTTGGGCACGCAAATACAGTTTTGTTTACATCTCTACATCTCTGAAACAATACTTGCACACAAGGCTTGTCTTGTACCAACAGCGTTAACAAACCTAAACTGAGTAGGGGCTATCTGTTTTTCATATAGTCCACATATTCTTCTGTGTATCATCCTCAAAAATAAAAAGGAAACGTAACTGCTCAAAATTCACACGCGTTGATGTTTCTGGATATCCAGAATGCTTCTGATATCGTTCGTCATAAGCAGCTTCTACTCAGATTGCGTGCATATTGAGTATCCTCTCAGCTGTGCGACTATAGTTGTGATTACCTGTCAGAAATGTCACAGTTCGCAGTAACTGAGTATAAGTCATCTAGTGATAGCGAAGTAATTTCAAGGAAGCCTTATAGCTCTGCTGCTGTTCTTAATTTACATAAATGTTTCAGGAGACAATCTCAACAGTCCTCTCAGACTGTCCGCAGATGATGCTGTCTTATAACCGCGTAGTAGAGTCATTAAAAGATCAAAACCAATTGAAAAATCATGGGGAAAAAATCTACACAGTGAGAAAAGTAAGAACTGACTCTAAACAGTAAGAAGTTTGAGGTCCTCCACATGAGTGTGAAAAAATTGTTAAATTTTTGTTGCACAACTAACCATTCTTGATTTGACTAAATGTTTAGGTATCTCAGTTACGAACAACTTACGTTTGAACCACCTTACAGACAACGTTGCAGATAGGAGAACTAAAGACTAAGTTTTTTGACAGAAAACGTAGAAGGTGCAAGAAACTTACTGCCTAAACTACGCTTGTTCGTGCTCTTCTGAGATCCTTAACAAGTAGGAGGGACGAAAGACTTCGGAAAGTTCAACGAAGGGAAGTTAGTTCTGCATAATCGTGCATTAGGGGATAGAGCGTCAGGGATATTGTAAGCGATTGAAGTGGCAATCATTAAAATAAAGGCCGTTTTCTCTGCAAAGAGGTATTTTCACGAAAATTCAGTCACCAACTTTCTCCTCCGAATGCCACAAAGTTGTGTTGCCAACCATCTACACACGGAGGAGTGTCTACGGTGATAAAATAAGAGACATTGTAGCTCCAACGTAAAGATGGTAGTTATTTTCTCCAGAGTTTTCGGGGGTGGAACTGTCGAGGAATAGTGGTTGTATGAACCCTCAGCCAAACACTTAGCTGTGAATTGCAGAACAGTGATGTAGATGTACATATAGATGTAACCTATCTGCTGCTGTACTGGTAGACACAATAGTAGTATTAGTAACTCTGTATCTTACTACAGTAGCCAAGTCATTTAGTCTAAAGCGAAAAGTATAAGTAAACAGAGAAATAAATGTTACTAATCTGTCCAATATGAGAGAGATTCTGTTTGCAGAAGGAACTCCTTGCTAGAGAGTTGGCTCACAGGCCCCAGACGTCCGCACTGCGCCCCGGCACTAACTAAATCGCAGCTCCGCGAGGTGGAGCGCTGGCGAGGTGTGTAGCGGGCCTCCAGTAATTCCGTCATAAAGACCGAATTTAGGGCGTCGGATATAAGGCGGGGGATAAACATTCATGGCGAAACAGGTGCCGAGGGAACAGGCCGTCGACGTCGCAGGTCGCCGAGGTCGTAAACACTGCGTCGTGACGGCGGCGTCGGCGTCGGTGGCGGCGTGCGCGCTGCCGGCACGTTGCGCATTGCGTACAGCGTCGGTGGGGAGGGGAGGGGGGTGGGGGATTCCCTGGGGTGCGGGGGTTCCCCTGGTGGGGCGGCGCGCTGCCACAGTGGCAGCAACAGGGCATGGGGGGGGTGAAGGAGAGGGCTGCGGACGGCTCGTTAACACGGCGTCGACAGGTGCGCTTGAACTGGCACTGCAGGCCATGTTTTTCACTCGGGCAGAGTGGCACGAGAAATTATGTGCTCGTTTCTGATTTGGAAACTGGTTGTTGAAATAGTGCCAACTGCTAGGCGCTCAAGCACTAGCGTGTTGCAACGTCGTCCAAGACTTGGAAAGGCGGATACTACTCGAATGGAGCAACATTTTCTCTTCTGCTCCACTACGTTTCTTCTAGTGACAAGTAAATTGCTTTTCCAATTGTGAAATACAGTACACTTTTCATCCTGAAACTGTTCAGTTGTAATGTACTTCGTGAAATGTAGTAACTGTAAATCTGTGACCAGAACAGTGACTTGTACAATGGAGCAGAGGAGTGGCGTAACCGTTTCGCGTTCCCCGCGTGCCTACTGCGACATTCCTCCAATGCGAAGTCTTAGACTCACAGCTTACAAGCGCTCTACCATATGTCGTATATTATTTGTTTAGCATCTGATCTGCGTACAAAAAGAAGTTTTACCGATAGGTGTATCACGTTGTTTGCACCATTTACCTTGAGGCTTCAGCAGAACTAGAATTTACAGAAAACGTATCAGGATAAACAAAGACTGCAACCTTATTGCATACTTTTACGAAGTCCTACACAATGTGGACGTCCCCAGTATTTCACATACTGTACTACTTCCGTTAATATGTTTAGTTGGAGGGATGGTAAGATATGTGGAGAGTATTTATTCATATTATTGATATTGTTCAAATGGCTCTGAGCACTATGGGACTTAACTTCTGAGGTCACCAGTCCCCTAGAACTTACAACTACTTAAACGTAACTAACCTAAGGACGTCACACACATCCATGCCCGACGCAGGATTCGAAACTGCGACCGCAGCGGTCGCGCGGTTCCGGCCTGTAGCGCTAGAACCGCTCGGCCACCCCGGCCGCCTATGATTGATACATTTAACATCATTATTCATAAACATATGTCTAAAATATTTTTATTTGAACTCTCTGCCTTTCTTACGGCATTAAAGGCGTCCTGGAAGGACCGTTTGCTGATGCCTCACCTCTTAGCTTTTGTAGTGAAACGCAAAGAGAAACGAGGTTTTGTTGACTTGGTTGGTAAATAGGAAAGGATAGCCATCTGGCCCAACAGAGTTTTTGACATGTTTTGTTAAGTACAAGTATCAAATCAGGTGAATATATTTTCCTCCTGTTGTCTTGTCCTTGCTGATAAGCAATTACTCCCCCCCCCCCCCCCCCCCGAACTATTTTTACTGAATGTTGCCCCGATCATAGTAAGAAACGATATATCATCCTCTTCTCAACGGACCGATAACTCTGCAAACATCTGTTTAAAACACGGGGGTAGTTCAATAAGTAATGCCCCACATTTTTTAAAAAGGTGATTAATATACATAGACAAACGTCCTTGTTGGTGCTTCACATTTCATGTTTGTTCTGTGCGCTGGTGAAGTTTCGAACCGTTCTGGCAGATGGCAGAGCCACAGTACAGCGTCAAAATGGTGTCTACATACGACTCACGTTACAAGCAGCGTGCTGTTATTTAATTCTTGTGTGCAGAAAAAGAAGCAGTGGTGAACATCCATAAACGTTTGTGTGCAGTGTATGGTGATGCTGCAGCTGATAGGAGTAGAGCTGGGTGGTGGGTAAAGAAAGTTACAGCCTCAGCAAATGCAGAAACAGAGCTCCATGATCAGCCACGACCGGGACGTTCTGTCACAGCCAATGCTCCAGACATACTGAATCGTGCGGATGCCATCATCTGTGCCGATCGCCGCATCACAACTCGACAATTGGCTCTAAGGTTGTCGGTTCAGCATTGGAAGTGCGTCTGCAATGATTGAGAATCTCGGATATTCAAAGAGGTGCGCTGACGATGGGTTCCACGAATGCTCCCAGCGAACCACAAGATTCAAAGAAAGGCCATTTCATCTTAATTGTGGGAGCGTTTGGAGACCGAAGGAGAGGCCTTTCTGTCATGAATCGTTACGGGAGACGAAAGCTGGGTGCACCACTTTGCGCCCGGTACGAAACGGCAATCCATGGAGTTGCATGATCCTCATTCACCACATAACTACAAATTCAAGACAACCACCTCTGCTGGAAAATACACGGCGGCAACCTTCTGGGATTGTCTCGTCGATGTGATGCCGAGAGGGTCAACCATCAATTCAGAGGCTTACGTGAAGACTCTGAATAAACTCAAGAACCGTTTCCGACGTGTTCGATCGGATAACAATCCAGCAGCAATCTTGCTCCAACACGGGAACACATCACCAAATTGGGTTGCCTCATCCACCCTACAGTTCAGACCTGGCACCCTCGGGCTTCCATCTCTCTGGGCTGCTTGAAGATTTTCTACGGGGAACACACATTGAAGATAACGAGAGTGTCAGACATGTAGTGAAGACATGGTTATGCCTACAGGACAAGAGCTTTTACCAGCAGGGAATACATGCTCTTCCGCAACGTTGGCGTACCGCCATAGAACGTGATGGAGACCGTAGAAAAATGGGACATGGACAAGATATGCTAATGTATATTGTCACCAAATTCTGACTTTTAACAATAAGTACATTCTGAGAAAAAAATTGGGGCATTGTTTATAGAACGACGCTCGTACATCTCCTTCAGCAACTGTTACGAACATAAATAATAATTCTACATACTGACAGCTGCCGAAATATTTAAATAACGTGAACAGCTTAATGAATTTTAGAAGCACAAGTCAGGCACTGGAACCTACTAATATTTAATTTGCCATGAAGAAATAAATAATTCTA
Source organism: Schistocerca americana (assembly GCF_021461395.2). Taxonomy (NCBI): domain Eukaryota; kingdom Metazoa; phylum Arthropoda; class Insecta; order Orthoptera; family Acrididae; genus Schistocerca; species Schistocerca americana. Next base: position 59,677,655 of record NC_060124.1, on the reverse strand, counting down.
CAGCTCTCCACAAACAGAAATAAAATGATTCCAATCTTATATAAATGAAGATGTTCTACTGAATGCAAAACCGAGAAATAATAAATGAATTGAGGAATCATATAGTTGTTTCTCAACGGTTTTTTAGTCAAGCAAAATACATCCAGCAATATTTTGTTCAAAGAAAAACGTTCGCAGCATCGCATCTTCATTTTATTCAAATTCTAAGTTTGTCAGTTTTAACAATGTCATGTCATAAATGTACTGCGGATGTCTTCAAAATCACAGCTCTCACAGACAGAGAAGCGCTTAAGGTTTCTATGTACCTAAAATTATTTTCTTGTAGTTGCTAGTCTTCTAAATTGTAACGGAACCAAATGTAATTGCAATATGTTACACTACGAATATTGCCTTTATGTGCATGAGACTTGTCTCATTGTGGCGACAGTATCATGTACTGCAGGAAGCTGTAGCATGTCTGCGTACTGTTAGGAAACGCAATTTTTCTAACTTCTGTTGACACTGGACAGCGGAAGTAAGTCATTCTCTTCTCATGACTTCCGAATTATAATATATTAGGCTCTGTCGTGGAGTCTCTTGAAAATGATTCAGCTTACCAGAGACAGTATTGTGGGAACCATATCTGTGCATCGACTAGAATGAATTTAATTCACAGTCTCTCAGTTGTAAACACAAGTCATTCGATTCTTTGCTTCAGATTCGTTTACACTGCCATTTAATATTTCAGGTACTGAAAAGGACAGTGGCAGAGAGTGAATGAATAATAATTGCTGATAAAAATATTAAAGCTATACTATTTGTAACATAGGTAACAAAAACTGTTGAACTGCAGGAAGAATGCATTTCTGATAGACCGTAAGCTACCGAAGCCAACAAACATGCACCGAATCTTTGGCGACTAAACGTTATAGGCTTAAGTTTCCTTTTATTTCCAAATGGGAGTTTTTTGAGATATTAATTTTCTAATTTTCGCTATTTTTACTTTGCAATTCACCATTTAATTGAATAGGATGATAGGAGAAGCAGGTCCCCCTCTTGGTCTGCCGTCTTCACCGCGCTATTAAACAGTATATTCATTATCCATGCTATTGTTTCATTCTAGTTGCAAAAATGTCATCACTTGTCGTATGTCGACAACTTCATCCTCCACATCTCAACGAAATTTCGTAAAACATTACGTAAGAGGGGAAGACTACAGTACTTTTCGTCTCATACAGTGATTTAAAAATGGTCCCTGTTTGATTCTTGGAAAAATATGCTCTCTGAGAAGACTCAGCAGTTACTTTGAAATCATACAGTACGAGACAATGACACTTTCCAGGGAAATAGATGTTTTCTGATCTCAAAACTGAAGTCTTTTAATAGATTTATATTATAACTGATCTAGGTTCCTGCGACTGCACTTGATCGTCATATTCTGACGTTGGAATGTATACTGACAGGATACTTTCGACAGAGCTACTGCCGACTACATTCTCCATTCTTGGTCATTCAGTTCCAATTCTACATCGATCAGTGTTGACAGCTATCTACCTCTAACCTTAACTCTTCTTATGTAGCAACCCATATACAGATGTATTAACTTCAATGAAAAATATATTATCTGAGAGAGAATTTCACAGGAAAACGTTATTTATCAATGTGTATAATTGTTTATGAATTGTTCAGAGATTCTATAATGATGAAGGACTGGAGAAAAACGAAAACTGATCGAAATATATTTAGGTTCCAGAGGAATTTGTTCCTCGGGCACGATACCGAGTGCAGTGGCTAGTTAAGGTGGGTGGAAGTAGGCTACCGTTGATTTGAGAAATTTCAGGCCGAAGGATTATCCATGTGACAAAAAGTCCTTCTGAGCTAGGCGAGGTTGAGTGTACGTTAACTCCAGCAGTTGATGGACAAAACAACATTAACAGCATGGGAGAGGTACGGCATGTCATGTACGGGAAATGGAACATTTAGGGACTTCTGAATCGAAGCACGAAAGATTGCACTGATGGACACTTTAAGACATAGTCGAACCAGCTACTGAAAGGAATAAGTTACGTCGTAGCTACCAAAGTGACTGAGGAAATACGAGTATCTATACAACACCCTCTAAGGACGAGGAGGAGTCGCCCTGTAGATGCTATTACCTTACGTAGTGTTTTTGAATACAGGGCCTGTAATATATTATTAGATGGCGAATAGACCAAGTTAACGTTATTGAGAAGATGAGAGTCGTGATCCAAAAATTTCCTAAATTCTGTATGAAGAAGTTTATTTTTCAAATGGGTCTTTATGGAAGTATAATCAACTGAGTATACACTGAAAGATATTAACTGTTTGACAGTATGGAAAATAAGAAGTGATATCTCTACTTTTTAAATGATTCGCCGAGGTACTTGTCAAAAGTAGTAGCTAATTTCTTCTAATGACGTAGTATGATATTAATTGAGTGTGAATGAGAGCTATTCAACTAAAGTTGAGTGAAAATATTCACAAATTCCAAGTATGATATTAAGCGAGTGTAAATGAAAGCTATTCAGATAAAGTTGACTGAAAATATTTAGAAATTGCATTAATGTGGAAAACATTAATTCGCATTTCGACGCTAGCTCAGAAACGAGAGAGTCAGTGCGTTCAACAGATCACAGTATTAAGTATTATCGCTGGTTATCTATGCAACGCAAACAATCATCAACTAAATTAAAACTTCAGACAAGAAATTTAACATGGAGTGCAGACCTAGTCATAACGTATTATACCTGGATAGAGAGAAAACTGCAAATCGTTTAACTACCTGCAGAAGTGTTAGTGTACACATGGCTGTATAGGGCATTGATTGGTTCAACTTCATTCATCGCGACGACATAACAAGCAACTTTCGTTAAGTGGTAAAATAACGCTACCGTGTGGGAGAAAGTCTTCTCGACTATAGTTCAAGAGACGTAACAAAAATAAGTGTGTAAGCCATAACAGAAAAAGAAGCACCCACGGAGTTCCCAACACAACGTGTAACGTAATAAAATACACTTAACTTGAGATGGACGGCAATTATCTTACACGGATCGTAATTTCAGCAGTTAAAATTGGTGCTACCATTTGAGTCTATTGTTCTAATACGCTTTCAGTAGCCACAAAAATTATTTTAAGACGTAATTTAAGATCTTTTACTGTTTCTCGTTCAAAATTATTTAAAGAATTCATATTAATTTTACGTGGCACACACACACACACACACACACACACACACACACACACACACACACACACACAGAGAGAGAGAGAGAGAGAGAGAGAGAGAGAGAGAGAGAAAGAGAGAGAGAGAGTAAAAGAAGTATAGGGTGAGCACAAATTCTTGCCCTGAACATAAAAATTTATAACAGAGTAACCGTTTGACGTAGTAAGGTACATTTGATGCCGTTACATATAATAGTGTTACTAGAATTTTTTGAGACCACTTACGTTAGTAAACCTCAACGTGTGCTCCCTCGGTAGCTCCGAGAATGTCGAGGTGGTGTTCCAGTTCCAAGCAGGTGTTTCGTAACGTGTGTTCTGTCACAGTACCCAAAGCAGCTTGTATCCTAGCCTTCAATTAGTTGACGTCAGCAACTGGTGTGTCGGAGACTTCGTCCTTGATATAGCCCCAGAAAAAAAGTCAGGGGGCGTAATGTCTGGAGAGCGGGATGGCCATGGTGTTGGACCGTTCCTTCCAGTCCCCCCTCCAGAAATTATCCCCCTTGAGTTTTTTTTTTTCTGGGGCTATATCAAGGACAGAGTCTCCGTCACCAGTTGCTGACGTCGACGAACTGAAGGCTAGGATACAAGCTGCTGTGGGTACTGTGACAGAACACATGTTACGAAACACCTGCCGGAAACTGGAACACCTCCTCGACGTTCTCCGAGCTACCGAGGGAGCACACGTAGAGGTTTACCAATGTAAGTCCTCTTAAAAAAACTAACGCTAGCCTATGTAACCGCATCAAATGTAAATTATAATGCCAAACGGTTATTCTGTAATAAATTGTTATAAGCAGGGCAGGAGTTTGTTCTCACCCTGTATATTTTATGAGGAAAAGTCCGTCATCCGAGAATATTTCGTTTTTTTCTGAGTTTTTATTTAGACACGTTTTTCCGAGCAGATGCTCCCTCATCAGGGTTTCGAAGATTCATTTTAGGCTTTTGATCATGATCATGCGAGAAACTGCTCCATTGACACAAGACGTTACGGTAAAAATCCTCGACCTTATTTGGTTTCCCATGGCACATTCACCATGGCCCATCGGTGAAGCAGACTCTCCGAATATGGAGGTGCTATTGCTTCGTCAGGTCATGCGGAAAAGGCTCGAGTGAATCTTTCAAATGGGGTCCATTCAGACCTTGTGAGGCCAAATGAGGAGCTGCTCGGATAAAAGAGCAACAGCATCATCAGGATTCATCCAGTGTCAGCAACAGCTTCAGAAACTGGCGTCATGCTGATCACACATCCGATGATTACAGATCGCGCCAAGTACTATATTGTTTGCAGCAGTCGGTTAGTCGGAACAGGACTAAGGCCTAAACCGTGAGTGGCGATTACGTTTAAGTGGATCGTCCAAATCCTCACGATGAAGCTCTTCTTGTGAAATACATTCATGTTCAGAGAAAACAGAACACCTAGAACTACTGGAGATAGGATGTTCATGATAACAGGACATGTACATTCGTATGTTCTGCAAAAATACTTAGCGTTTCCCTCGGTTCAACATATGTTCTGCTGCCTAGTAGGCACAGGGCTCGCCATGGGCCCTGATAACTTGTTCCATGCGTGACGGCATCGAAGCGTATAAGCCGCGAATGGTATCCTGTGGTATAGCTATACGTGGCGCATTCACCAGGTTCCAAAGTTCATCAGTGGTGGTTGGCGTTGGGTCACAGTGCTGCACGCATAGTTTCACCACATCCCACACATCTGCGATCGGCGACAAGTCTGGTGATGTGGCTGAACGGGGCAGAAGTCTGACATGCTGTGACTCCAACAATGCACGTGTTCGCGCAGCAACATGTGGTCGTGCACTGTCTTGCTGAAAAATGGCGTTTGGTGTTGTGCAGACAGGCTATTGCTACCGGTCACAGGATGTTACTGACGTAGGTTCACACTGATCACAGTGCCCTAGATAGGCAACAGTTGTCATTTGTGGTTGTACTCAACAGCACTGCACGCCTTGAGATGGCGATGTATGCCCTGTGTGAACGCAGTCACTGTGATGCTGCGCCCCTGTCTGTGGCGAACCAGAATGCGGCCACCATTTTCAAACAAACGGAACCCGGATTCGTCCTAAAACACGGTCTAGTAGCATTCCTGTCGCCAGCGACTTCGTTCCATACCCCATTGTCGACTAGCATTTTTCTGCACATTCGTCAAAGGTAGGCTGATAAGTGGACGGGGCACACGTAGCTCGTGCCGTAATCCGGGATCGGACTCCTGATGGTGTACAATGTGTTGCACTGTTGCTCCAGAGTCGAGGAGGACGCAGATCTGTCCTACAATGCCATTCAGATGAGATGCCGATCTTCAATGGGTGTGGTCTGTGTGGTGCGGCCTCACCCACCTCATCGTGTTCTACAGCCTTCCGTGAACCGTTCTGCACACACCCGTTGCCCTGCCAAAACACAACGTTCTGCACCAGCAGCAGTTTACTGCATGGATGTATCGTGTTGTATCAAGCCAATAAGGCGCCCTCTTTCAGACCCACTGATTACACGGTACGATTTGCGCATGCGTTTGCGACGCATCCAGCACGTCTGCTTAAGTCATATCGATCCATAATCCTCCGTTTATAGCGACAACGAGAGCCGCACGCATATCTTACGGTAGGTGGTTTTGCGCCGCAATATTGATGTTGACCTTGAACCAGCTGGCTTACATGATTCAAATGCTAGTCATTTCTGCAGCACATACTGATGTACATGTTCGACGAATATGAACGTTCCATCTCTAGTCCTTCAAGGTGTTCTGCTTTTTCCTGAATATGAGTGTACGTATCGGGAATGGAAACGTAATTACAGACATTCGATGGAGTTTGACCGATGAAACAGATGTTTAAAAATTTTTGTAGAGGAAGGGATGTGACTTTTTAGGTGTTGGTGGTCTTGGAATATGAGCTGGTGAAGCCGTGACGTCACCGACAGCCTGAGCCAGTACCGGCAGCAGTCGGTGAACTGAGCGTACAGGATCCCCGCAGGGTTGGATCGGCCCTACCTTCGTGTCCGGCCTATAGACGCACCTCCTCCATCTCGCGGGCCTTCTTGTTTGCGGACCCGCCGCCGCCGCCGCCTCCGCCCCCGCTCATCGTATTCATGGCGGCGCCGTCAGTCGCCCGCCTGCGTCACCTGTAAACAGAGAGGCGTCGCGTTTCAACGGTCAGCCACACTTCCAGCAGCCACCGACGCTCTCGAATTCTGGAACTGGTCAACGTGAGTGACGTCTACTGTACTCTAACCAGATAGTGGGATGTGTGTGGGGCAGCCAGCGGTGGCACTGCTCTGGAAGTAACAGCTGCAGGCCAGCGTCATTTTATCATATTCCCGATGCCGTTGCTGGACCCGCCTTCAAATCCTCTCAATAGTAGGATTTTTAAAACGCCTAGCACAACGGTGGTAATGAACAATGGTGTGAAAACGGGAGTTTTTAATGCTAGCAGTACCTATGCATTTTCAATAACGCTGACTACCAAGGGGATGAGGGAGTGGGGGAGTGGTACTTTGTGCCTCCCAAAGAAACTAAGAAAATAAGTAAATTTCGTTAACATTTCTTAACTGTCATTTACAACAGACTTTTAAAGTAGGTTCTGATGTATAAGTAGGGTCCAGTACCTTAGGGTATCTATTAGCACTACATTATCAATAGCAACGCAATTTCCGTAATGTGTACAGAAAGGGAAGGGGCACTTTTTGGCCAGGACAAAAGTTTTTGAAAATACAAATTCCTTAACTGTCGTAGACTTTTACCCACAACGTACTTTTTCAGGATATACGGAAGTTTAAGAAGGGTCCTGAACCTGAAAATATGAAGATGACGTTTGTTGTGAAAAATCACATTCTCTACCACGACAAATTTGTTGATCAAATTTTACTGAAAATTTTAAAACGATTTTGGAATCTGATATAAAAAAAAACATTAAAAACGATAAATAACTTTTCAAGATTTTAAAACAGGAAGTACACGATTCCATTGCAATATTGCCCCCTCCCCTCCCCCTCCACAGTATTGCGAGTGTCTAACTAAAAGTAATGAGCACAGCGAGCGATCTAATTTAATAAATAAAATACGGAAAAAGGGCCCATAAAAACCATAAAGGAGGAAGACATACGTATCGAGTAACAATTAGTACAATAACGCTGCTGTACCAAAAGGGGAAGAAACCTAGTTTGTGGTGAGGAATATGGCGAACGCCGATTGCCACATTTCAGAATCGTGCAGTTGAGGGTGACGTGTACTCCGATGCGTTTAAAAGCCGCTAGGCAGGAACACAGTCTTAGCTAAAACTGGATAGATGACGATTATGGCCCAGGAAGGGCACAACTCAGACTGTTGCATTACATGGAAGTGTGGTGGCGCTGGCGGACTGGTAACTAGACTAAACTTTGTGTGCACATAATCGTTAGCGTGTAACTTATTTGCAGGTCGTCTTTGGTATTAAGCGTTCAACTATAGGAGTAGCTTCTATAAACCTGATTATCTTAGGCGAATCGTAGCAGGAAATTTTCGTTGATGTTATATGTACTTAAAGTAATAAAAACGTAAATTGTAAATGATTGAGAGGGGACAGTACGTCCCGTTTTCATGATGTTAATGGGTAATTCGTACCACAATTAGTTGCAGCAACTAACTACTCTCAGTTTTTGTACTACTGGAATTTGATCGGTTTGCTAGTGGTGAAGGAAGATGCTCGTCGCGTGTATATTTATTTCCTTACCCATTGCAATGTGTCTTCCTTCCCTTCGTTCCCTCCTGTATGAGAGCAGTAAAAAACCACATTTTCAAGCTTGTTTCAAATGAGCTCCATCGGAACCAGAGAATGCTGTAGTGCTGCACGGTTGGAGTGCCAGCTTAACGTGTTCCACACTTACGGGAGATTCAGAGGGGTGGTCTGAGCAGGAGAATGGATAGCTACCCTTGTGTAAAGCGCCTGTAGTGGCTGACTGCTTTTTATCCACCCCTCTCCCAGAGAGATTGAGGCGCTCTAGGGCACAAACCAGAAGCGACGCTGCCGTCCAGGACACGGTGATACAGATTTGCGACAAACTCCTCTAAGTGCTTTAGAACAAAGCTTTTATAATAAGGAACCAGGTTCAATTTTCTAAAGTTATTAGATGGAACTGATCCTCGATGAAGTGTCGGGCTATCGAATCAATTTATTTCATCAATTTATGGCTGAATTATTTCGCAAGTGAGTACTTGTTTTAAACTCGGCTTTGTTCATGCGTAAGATAGTTGTTGTTCATTTCTCCGTCTCAGTTGCACGCTTTTAATTAAATTACATGTCTCTATGACTCTGGATCATCTTCAGATCTAAACCAAAGTAAAACTAAATATCTACCATCAAATATTTTACAATAATAAGAGAATAATTGTACATAAATACAGAATTTACCTGAGTGGTATTGAAATTTACGTAAGTAATGTAATTTTACTATTTTATGCCGTTTACCTTTTACAGCCCATTGTTCTACTATTACTATTTTAACGAGAATTTTTACTTCATTATACATTCTACAATTTTGGCACGATCCCTCTCGTTAAGCTCATGACTTCCCAAACATCCCCTCCATGCTTTCCCCTACTCCATTTCCCCTTGCACTGCCCACTCCCCTGACTCAAACGTATAACTGTTTAAGCTATTGACTGCGGTAGCAAAAAGCAGTACTCTGATATGTGGTTCTGAGTAGACAAAACGGATTGCTGTAGTTTGAATGCCGGGCTTATGTGACCCTGTGTTAATATTCCAGTTGTCAACCTCACTATTTTTATCAAGACATGGTAGAACTCGAATTAACCGAATTTTTAATTCTGATTTCAGTGATATTTCATTGTGTGAACTATAACCTTTTTGTCTAGCCACCAAGCGGGCTTTGAAACAGTGCGAAACGGTTTCAGCAGAAGTTTGTATCGAGGTATTTGGCTGCTAAGTTCACTGAAGCATAGACAACGGATCAATGTCGCAAATTCAGAGAAGTTATCTCATTTGTAATACGATCAGTGGGTGGCATCTTACTGCCACGTAATCTGAAAATTCATGCAGATACATTTTAACTCCCCCCCCCCCTCCCCCCAAGAACCATGGACCTTGCCGTTGGTGGGGAGGCTTGCGTGCCTCAGCGATACAGATAGCCGTACCGTAGGTGCAACCACAGCAGCCTTATCAGTAGTTGCAGGGGCAACAGTCTGGATGATTGACTGATCTGGCCTTGTAACACTAACCAAAACGGCCTTGCTGTGCTGGTACTGCGAACGGCTGAAAGCAAGGGGAAACTACAGCCGTAATTTTTCCCGAGAGCATGCAGCTTTACTGTATGGTTTAATGATGATGGCGTCCTCTTGGGTAAAATATTCCGGAGGTAAAATAGTCCCCCATTCGGATCTCCGGGCGGTGACAACTCTTGGGTAAAATATTCCGGAGGTAAAATAGTCCCCCATTCGGATCTCCGGGCGGTGACAACTCAGGAGGACATCGTTATCAGGAGAAAGAAAACTGGCGTTCTACGGATCGGAGCGTGGAATGTCAGATCACTTAATCGAGCAGGTAGGTTAGAAAATTTAAAAAGGGAAATGGATAGGTTAAAGTTAGATATAGTAGGAATTAGTGACGTTCGCTGGCAGGAGGAACAAGACTTTTGGTCAGGCGAATACAGGCTTATAAATACAAAATCAAATAGGGGTAATGCAAGGAGTCGCTTTAATAATGAATAAAAAAATAGGAGTGCGGGTAAGCTACTACAAACAGCACAGAGAATGCATTATTGTGGCCGAGATACACACGAAGACACGTCTACTACAGTAGTACAAGTTTATATGCCAACTAGCTCCGCAGATGATGAAGAAATTGAAGAAATGTGTGATAAAATAAAAGAAATTATTCAAATAGTGAAGGGAGACGAGAATTTAATAGTCATGGGTGACGGGAATTCGGTAGTAGGAAAAGGGAGAGAAGGAAACGTAGTAGGTGAATATGGATTGGGGCTACGAAATGAAAGAGGAAGCCTCCTGATAGAATTTTGCACAGAGCACAACTTAATCATAGCTAACACTTGGTTCAAGAATAATAAAAGAAGGTTGTATACATGGAAGGAGCCTGGAGATACTGACAGGTTTCAGATAGATTACATAATGGTAAGACAGAGATTTAGGAACCAGGTTTGATATTGTAAGACATTTCCAGGGGCATATGTGGACTCTGATCACAATCTATCGGTTGTGAACTCTAGATTAAAACTGAAGAAACTGCAAAAAGGTGGGAATTTAAGGAGATGGGACCTGGATAAACTGACTAAACCAGAGGTTGTACAAAGTTTCAGGGAGAGCATAGGGAAACAATTGACAGGAATGGGGGAAAGAAACACAGTAGAAGAAGAATGGGTAGCTTTGAGAGATGAAGGCAGCAGAGGACCTAGTAGGTAAAAAGACGAGAGCTAGTAGAAATCCTTGGGTACTGGAAGAAATATTGAATTTAATTGATGAAAGGAGAAAATATAAAAATGCAGTAAATGAAGCAGGCAAAAAGGAAACGCCTCAAAAATGAGATCGACAGGAAGAGCAAAATGGCTAGGCAGGGATGGCTGGAGGACAAATGTAAGGATGTAGAGGCTTATCTCACTAGGGGTAAGATATATACTGCCTACAGGAAAATTAAAGAGACCTTTGGAGAAAGGAGAACCACTTGTATGAATATCAAGAACTCAGATGGAAACCCAGTTCTAAGCAAAGTGGGTAACGCAGAAAGGTGGAAGGAGTATATAGAGGGTCTATACAAGGGCAATGCACTTCAGGACAATATTATGGCAATGGAAGAGGATGTAGATGAAGATGAAATGGAAGATACGATACTGCGTAAAGAGTTTGACAGAGCAATGAAAGACCTGAATCGAAACAAGGCCCCGGGAGTAGACAACATTCCATTAAAACTACTGACGGCCTTGGGAGAGCCAGTCCTGACAAAACTCTACCATCTGGTGAGCAAGATGTATGAGACAGGCGAAATAACCTCAGACTTCAAGAAGAATATAATAATTCCAATCCCAAAGAAAGCAGGTGCTGACAGATGTGAAAAATTACTGAACAATCAGTTTAGTAAGTCCCGGATGCAAAATACTAACGCGAATTCTCTACAGACGAATGGAAAAACTGGTAGAAGCCGACCTCGGGGAAGATCAGTTTGGATTCCGTAGAAATATTGGAACACGTGAAGCAATACCGACTTTACGACTTATCTTAGAAGCTAGACTAAGGAAAGGCAAACCTACGTTTCTAGCATTTGTAGACTTAGAGAAAGCTTTTGACAATGTTAACTGGAATACTCTCAAATTCTGAAGGTGACAGGGGTAAAATACAAGGAGCGAAAGGCTATTTACAATTTGTACAGAAACCAGATGGCAGTTATAAGAGTCGAGGGGCATGAAAGAGAAGCAGTGGTTGGGAAGGGAGTGAGACAGGGTTGTAGCGTATCCGCGATGATATTCAATCTGCATATTGAGCAACCAGTCAAGGAAACAAAAGAAAAATTCGGAATCAGTATTAAAATCCATGGAGAAGCAATAAAAACTTTGAGGTTCGCCGATGACATTGTAATTCTGTCAGAGACAGCAAAGGACTTGGAAGAGCAGTTGAACGGAATGGACAGTGTCATGAAAGGAGGGTATAAGATGAACATCAACAAAAGCAAAACGAGGATAATGGAATGTAGTCGTATTAAGTCAGGTGATGCTGAGGGAATTAGACTAGGAAATGAGACACTTAAAGTAGTAAAGCAATTTTGCTATTTGGGGAGCAAAATAACTGATGATGGTCGAAGTAGAGAGGATATAAAATGTAGACTGGCAATGGGAAGGAAAGCGTTTCTGAAGAAGAGAAATTTGTTAACATCGATTATAGATTTAAGTGTCAGGAAGTCGGTTCTGAAAGTATTTGTATGGAGTGTAGCCATGTATGGAAGTGAAACATGGACGCTAACTAGTTTGGACAAGAAGAGAATAGAAGCTTTCGAAATGTGGTGCTACAGAAGAATGCTGAAGATTAGCTGGGTAGATTACATAACTAATGAGGAGGTATCGAATAGGATTGGGGAGAAGAGAAGTTTGTGGCACAACTTGACTAGAAGAAAGGATCGGTTGGTATGACATGTTCTGAGGCATCAAGGGATCGCCAATTTAGTATTGGAGGGTAGCGTGGAGGGTAAAAATCGTAGAGGGAGACTAAGAGATGAATACACTATACAGATTCAGAAGCATGTAGGTTGCAGTAGGTACTGGGAGATGAAGAAGCTTGCTCAGGATAGAGTAGCACGGAAAGCTGCATCAAACCAATCTCAGGACTGAAGACCACAACAACAACAACACTTCAACTGCGATAAGATGCGGATCATTTCGCACATAATCAGGTGATAGCGTGGAGGACTGTGTAGGTCGCTTCTGCGAATCCCCCTATTGTGTCCCATGAGCTAGAATCAGCAGCATGAAGGGATAAAATGTATTCGAAAATTGCGAGTACGGTACCACCACAGCTACACAACTTACGGCAAAAATGAAAAGTTGTGCTGGTGCGGGATTCGAACTCGGATTTCCCGCTGTAAGTGAGTGGTCGCCATAATCGCTTCGGCTACCCGAGTACGCTTGCATGCAATCATGTAGGCATTTCCGAAGGGAGACTGCATCGAGCTTCACAGACAATTTCAAATAGAGGCACTGCAGTAACGTATTACATGCAGACAACAATGCAGTCTGTCGAGGAAACGAAATAAATCTCTCCCCTGTGTGGGATCCATGCAACGGTGCAAGCACTATGGGTAACGTACACTGGAAGTCTGGGTCTGTCCGTGAAGCGTGCTTCATGACAATTCGTGCAAAGCAGGTAACTTACTTTGGGCTGACTACCAGACATGGCGTGTTAATAGTCTAAGGACATTGTACTCGATAATGGCGTAAAAGACGAAACATACATTGTACGGGAGAGAAATACAGTAACGTACAGTCAAACGGTGGCGTATTCATTTTTTTTTATAAAAATGTGTGCACTACAAACAGCTAAAACAAAACAGGTAAACATCAGCAGCCAAATACTCCACCAAATGCAAGAACAGGTTTTTTTCTTTGTTGTGACGCCATGATTATATTTACGTGAAAGAAACGCACTTATAAAACGAATAACATAGTTTTAATTTTGTAAGAAAAGATTGAATTTTAATTTGATACTAGTTCGGGAAACATGGGAAGCGCCGGCCGCTGGTGTCCGTGCGGTTCTAGGCGCTGCAGTCTGGAACCGAGCGACCGCTACGGTCGCAGGTTCGAATCCTGCCTCGGGCATGGATGTGTGTGATATCCTTAGGTTAGTTTGGTTTAAGTAGTTCTAAGTTCTAGGGGCCTGATGACCTCAGATGTTAAGTCCCATAGTGCTCAGAGCCATGGGAAGCTCTTACCACACAAAATACACGATCCAGCCGCATTAATGAGACTAACATCTATGTTCGACGTCAACGTGCAATGGACACTCACAGACGGCAAGTGGCAGTGCCAGCAGTAGAGAGTACATAAAGTGTGTCGGGGGAACGCGAAAGACAGTGCAGTCGTTGTCGTAATGCTCAAAGGAAGCGATTTATCTGACGTTCGTAAGGGCAGGATCAGGAGCTTAAGAGTGCAACTTAAATTAAACTGTTAAATGCACAGGAGAGAGCGGATAGGTGGCAAAAGTACACTGAAGGTATCTATGAGGGGCAGACTTATCTAATTACGTGATAGAAGAAGGAACAGGAGTCGATATTGAGGAGATAGTGGTTCCAGTGTCAAAACCTTTGGAAGACGTAAGGTCAAAGAAGACGGAAGGGATAGTCATTGCAATGAAATTTCTAAAGTCATTGGGAGAAGCGGCAACAAAACGGCCATTCTCGTTGGCGTGTAGAACGTATCAGTCGGGTGACATACCATCTGACTTTCGGAAAAATATCGTCCACACATTTCCGAAGATTGCAAGAGCTGACAAATGCGAGCATTATCGCACAGCCAGCGTAACAGGTCATGCATTCAATTTGCTGGCAAGAATAATCTACAAAAGACTGGAAAAGAAAATTGAGGACCTGTTAGATTACGATCAGTTTGGCTTTACGCAAGGTAAAGGCACCAAACAGGCAGTTAGGATGTGACAGTTGATAATGGAAACAATGCCATAGAGAGATCTAGACACTTGCATTCGATTTATCGACCTGTAAAAAAACTTCGACCATGTCAAATAGGGCAAAATGTTCGAAATTCTGAGAAGAATGAGGCTAAGCTGCATGGAAAGGCGGGCAGTATGCAATATCTGAAAGAGCCAAGAGGGGACAATAAGTGTGGAACAACAAGAAGGAAGTGCTCGGATTAAAAAGTGTGTAAGACAGGATGTAGTCTTTTACTCCTACCGTTCAATGTATACGTCGAAGAAGGAATGACGGAAAAAAAAGAAAGGAACAATAGCGGAATTAAAATTTAAGCTGAAAAAATAATAACGATAAGATTCGGTTATGATATTCCTATCCTCAATGAAAGTGAGGATCTGCTGAATGAAATGAACAGTCTACGAAGTGTAGAATATGGACGGACAGTAACGTGAAGAGAGATGAAAGGAATGAGAAGCAGCAGACATCAAAATGACAAGGTATTTAGCATCAGAATTAGTGATAATTAATTTGATGAACTTAAGGGATTCTGCTACCTAATCAGCAAAATAACACATGACGGGCGGAACAAGGAGTACATAAAATGCAGACAAGGACTGGCAGAAACGGCATTTCTGGCTAAGAGGTATCAACTAGTATCAAACATAGGCCGTAATTTGAAGAAGGGTTTCCGAGAATGTAAGTTCAGAGCACAACATACTAAGGTAGTGGAACATGGATTATGGGAAAAAAGGAGCAGAAGGGAATCCAAGCATTTCAGATGTGGTCTTACAAACGAGCGTTAAAAGTTAGGTGGACTGATTTGGTGAGGAATGAGGAATCAGGGAGGAGAGGAATATATGGAAAACACCGAAAAGAAGAACGGAGAGGACGGCAGGACATCTATTAAGTCACCACAGAATAATTCCATGGTACTTGAGGGAGCTCCAGAGAACAAATGATAGAGATTGAAATACACCCAGCAAATAATTACGGACGTAGGGTGCAAGCGCTACTCTGAGATGAAAAGGTTGGCAGAGGAGAGAAATTCGTGGCGGGCCGCATCGAACCAATGAGACGACTGATGAATGAAAAAAAAGATCATCCTGTCATAATCTGAAACAACTTAATTCTGCAAGTGTCGAACTACAATTCAAGGAAACTTCAAAAACTGTTTAATATAGGAAAACATGTTATTTAACTGTATCGGTAATGTTATAGTTGAAAATTTAGGAATTATTGTGAAACGTAAAGCGGAAAAATATCTAGTTAACATACTTTGAGAAGCTGTTTTTCTTCAAATGATTGGCACTACAGTATTGGTAATCTAACAAAGGAAAATGTAGGAGTTAGTGTCCAACTTGAAACGGGAAATTATGTAGTTATCGTAACTTGAACTCTAGCACCATTTGGTTACAAAGTTTCCTAGAAAGTCTCCTGTTCTTCGAGTGATTGGCACTACCACACATTTCTAACGATTTGAGAAGGCGCGTTTAGCATAAGGAACGAGTGTTGTCACCTCACGAGGCCAAGTTCTCTGCCCGTTCACTATCTGTAGGACTGGTAGCATTTAACACTCACAACACAGCGTTCGAATGATGACGTTAAAATTCTCGTTTAACTACTACAGTTGATTACTCCTGCATCGACTTTCAGTCACCAAAGTTTCAGTAATGAGAAAAATCACCATGTCAACGGACAAATTGCTGTATTTGGTTTAATTCATTGCCTTTTTAATGGCCACTAGCGAAGTAAATTGTAGTTCTTCATTACTCGCAGTTTGTTCCAGGCTACAGGTATGGCTCGCACACATAATAATCTGCACTCACGTACTGTGTGTGCCACGTGGCTCACAAATTTAAAGTGAGTACTCCTTGTTATACTCGGTCTAGATCCCCGATGTGCCTTGTGACATGTTCACAGTGAGTGAGCTATACACACAAGAAAGATGGTCAGTTTAAGATTACTTAGTGGATACTTTCGTTGTTCGTTAGTTGGTTTGGCTTCAGTGTTCATACACTATTCAAAAATGCTATGCACACGATCTTTTAATGACAGTCCGCAATTTCTGCTCATACTCCTTGTATCAATGGCCAACTGCTCCCTCTGCT
Organism: Schistocerca americana; assembly: GCF_021461395.2. Classification (NCBI taxonomy): domain Eukaryota; kingdom Metazoa; phylum Arthropoda; class Insecta; order Orthoptera; family Acrididae; genus Schistocerca; species Schistocerca americana. The sequence goes on along the minus strand of NC_060124.1, from coordinate 59,661,181 downwards.
TAGTAACTAAATTGGAGATGTTGTACGCGTGAACTACCGGCTCTCTGGGGGTGTATGTTGTTGATGTAGGATGTTTACATGACGCTTCTTAGAAAACAATGTAACGAACTGCAGTGAAATGTATGTCATGATTCAAAACAGTGATCGAAGTCTCTCATACGAGGTGTGTGAGAAACGTAATGAGACTCAATATTTATCTAGCAAAGTTTTTATTTTTTTCAAACAACAATGTTGTCCCCTTCAAAGTAATTCACTTCGAAAGCTATACACTGGTGGAGTCGTCGTTTAAAATCTTGGTAGCAAGGCTGAAAAGCTTCATGCGGTAGTGCTTTTAACACGTTGGTCACATCCTTTTGAATGTTCTCCAGAGTCCCGAAATAATTTCCCATTAAGACGTTTCTCAGTTTCAAGAGAAAAATCGCAAGCGTTAGCCGAACAGGGGGGCTGCGGAACAACACAGATTCCTTTTGAGGTCAAAAATACCATGATGGAACTGACCCAGTGACATGGAGTGTTGTCTTGATGCATCATCCGTTTGTCTGCAATGTCCGGTATCACTCTATTCACCCTTTCCCTGAGCCTTTCAAGGACATTTTTGTGAAGCACTTGATTCACAATTTGTCGTGGAAGAACAATTTGATAAGAGCAGGCACACGTCCAACGTTTTCGTCGATTTTTGAAGCTGAATGTCTGCCTGAGCGAGGCTCATCTTCAACGTGTTCTCGGCCTTCCAAAGACGTAAAGTGCCGGCGAAAACTTGTGCCCTTGATAAGGACTGTTCTCCATAGGCCCTTTTTCTCAAGTTTTGAAGGGTCGTACTCGTGGATCGCCGAGTATAACACAAAACTTGATGCACTTTACTCTAAATACCACTGTTCAATTTTCTAACACCCAACAACACAACATCACTGAAGGTGCTCTCAAATATCACGTGATGTCTCTACGAAACTGAAACTCGGACTGAGTATTTGGAAGGGATGAACACGCCGGTCTACTCCAGTAGAACAACACCGCGGTTTCAGATCGCTAGCAGTGTTGTCAGTTCCATTACTGAATAAAATCTTCGCGGTTTTCAAGCTGCATCAATTCAAATAAAATTCTCGAGCTTTCGATGGCTATTTTCGCCATCATCATCAGGAGTAAAACCACTGACCGCTGGGGTTGGTTCTTTTCTTTATTGTTATTTCACCTCCCCTCGCCCCATGTGGGAGGGAGCAGCTGGGCTGGCAGTGGTACAAATAACCCGCAATTGAGCCTATCCAACTTAACGCTATCTTGGGTGCTAAAACAAAATAACAAGGAGACATCTCCACTAGAAATTTCGAATTACTTGAAAGATGATGTGTTTGGGAGACATATAAATAACGAAATGCGGTCTTCATGACTTGTTTAAAAACAATGACAAAAATGTGGACAGACAGCACAATTGAAAAGCACTTGAGAAACACTAAACACTTGAAAAAGCACTTGGAACATTGAAGACAGGAGATACATTGACCATTTAAAACAGAGCACTGCGTACTTTCACTAACAATTGGAAAAGGATCTGTCTTATAATAGCAAATTGTATATGAAGAGAACAATGGGTGTGGAGGGGGATAGGAGAGTGGTGGTGATGAGGATTGAGGACTGGTGAGAAGTGGTGTCGAGGTAGGGATGGCTGTTGGGGGCAAGTAGAGATGCATAAAAAGGTGGTGGAGGCGACAGGGAAGGTAAGAACTAGGAGATGTGATAGGGTATTAGGGGAGGAGAGCCCATGGGGTAGGGGGAATAGGATAGGGTGGATTCAGAGTTGTTAGGACAGGCATATGTCAGAGTGGAGTTCATGGTCTATGAGAGGAAGATCGTTGACATATCTATGGAAGAGGATGTGGAGGGTGTGCAGGTGAAGGGTTAGTGGGATGTGTAGGTAGAGGCACAATATAGGATTGTTGGAGTCGAGTTCCTGGGTGGTGTAGGTTATTCGAAGGTGTTCAATGTGAATCAGGAGAGTTGGGAATTAGGTGAGTTGGTGAAGCATCCTTGTGAGGGAAGGTACGCTGATGTGGAAAGCGAGGTGGACATCATGGTGTTCGGGGATTTGGAAAGATTTGTAGAACTATGCAACATTTGCATAGGGAAGAACGAGCTGGATCAAGGATTTTTTCCTATTAAGGACAGTGGAGGGATGCAGGCCTGATGTTCGGCTCGTTAGTAGTTTTAGCAGTTCTAGTCGACTGTAGGATTTCCGTTGGATAGTTAGTAATTGCCGTTTCCTCATTAGTTGCCTGTCGACAGTTGGTCCAATGTATTTTCGTGTATTAGTTAGCTGGATGGACCGGTCTTAAATGTGAGGTAAAAGTCATGGAGGCGGAAGGTGTGGGTAATGCATCCTGTATCTATTGCCTGGATTTTGGAGGGGTTAATCTAAGGACCATTGGTTACACAAGGAGGTAAACAGATTGAGATGGATTTGGTAGGATCGTTCGGATTTCTGGAGCCTATGACAGAGGGCGAGAAAAGAGTTGTCATCAGCATATCGAAGAAGGTGGATGGTAGAAACAGGTTTGGGCGTACCAGCAGAGTACGAGAGGTAAAAGAGATGTGGGAGAACAGAAGCTTAGAGCACTCCTGTAGTGGAGTGGAAGGGGAATTGTTGTTGTTAACAATAACACAGGATGGCGATTGGAGAGGAAGGATGCAATAAGGTGGACATAGTTGACTGGAAGCCATGTATGGAAGTGAAACATGGACGATAAATAGTTTGGACAAGAAGAGAATAGAAGCTTTCGAAATGTGGTGCTACAGAAGAATACTGAAGATTAGATGGGTAGATCACATAACTAATGAGGAAGTATTGAATAGGATTGGGGAGAAGAGGAGTTTGTGGCACAACTTGAGCAGAAGAAGGGATCGGTTGGTAGGACATGTTCTGAGGCATCAAGGGATCACCAATTTAGTATTGGAGGGCAGCGTGGAGGGTAAAAATCGTAGAGGGAGACCAAGAGATGAATACACTAAGCAGATTCAGAAGGATGTAGGTTGCAGTAGGTACTGGGAGATGAAAAAGCTTGCACAGGATAGAGTAGCATGGAGAGCTGCATCAAACCAGTCTCAGGACTGAAGACCACAACAACAACAGTTGACTGGAAGTGAATGAGTCTGGAGTTTGAGAAGGAGACCACAATGCCATACTTTGTCGTATGCTTTCTCTAGGTTAAGCGAGAAAAAGGCGGCTGATTTACAGATGTTGAGCCGGCTGCGGTGGTCTAGCGCTTCTAGGCGCTCAGTCCGGAACCGCGCGACTGCTACGGTCGCAGGTTCGAGTCCTGCCTCGGGCATGGATGTGTGTGATGTCCTTAGGTTAGTTAGGTTTAAGTAGTTCTAAGTTCTAGGGGACTGATGACCACAGATGTTAAGTCACATAGTGCTCAGAGCCATTTGAACCATTTGAACAGATGAGTTACGGTTGCTGAGCTGTTGGGAGAGGAGATGGGTGAAGTTCATCATCAGCATAGAAGGAGCGACAAAAGCCACGGAGGGATAGCAATCTGGAGGTATAGAAGCCACACTGGGTAACAGAAAGCAGATGCTGTTTGTGACGATGATGCTGGACGCATCGAGAGGGGATTGATTTATAGACCTTTCTAAACACTAAGGTGTGGCAGATGGGGGTTACGACGAAGTATCAGTAGGGATTTATTTGGTTTGGGGAAAAGTAGGATTCTGGAGGTTTTTCACACGTGGAGCTAGAAGCCTATGGAGACACGGCATTCTTTGAGATCGTGACCAAGTATGTGTTGTAATTTCTACTAAGCACTTGTTTTATTTCATGTGCTGTGATTGGAGTTATTAAGCCCATTTCTGATACGTCGTTCAAGTAGCGAAAGCTGGGAGCCAGGAGTGGGAATGTGGAGTCAGTGCGTTAATGGACAGAAAGGATTTGGGAGCGGTCAAAATAAGGGTCGTTAGTGATTGCGAAAATGGCGGAAAGATGGATAGCAAAGTGATTTTTTTGGCTGAGGTCGTCAGGTAAGGGAAAATTGTTGCTAAGAGCCGGGTTGTGGGGGTGGGATGCATTCCAGTAAGTCAGTGGAAAGGTTTCCAGTACTTATAAGAGATAACTGGGAATGTAAAAGTGAGTATGGTGCCTATCTGGCGCCAGTCCCGGCACTGAGTAAATTTCGAATGTGTCACTGTATTTGCCGGTGGCGTATGAGTATATTCTTGTCACGAGTTCAAAGAAAGGAGCAACGTAAGCGACAGGATTCACAGATAAGGAGAACGGCTAATGGTGGGAGAGGATGGCGATTACGCTATATGGCTAGTAGGGATGTGGGTGGAGATATCATCTAGCAAGATCTGTTGCAGGAAGGCTGTTGCATGGGGGTTATCATCAGGTTGCTAGAGGGTTAGGGAGTGGGTTCCATTCTGTGACCGGGACTGGCACGACTGCAGCGTCTGGCACCAACCACAGAGGGCTGAAACGGCACGTGCACAGAAGGTGAGTTGAGCGGCTCGTAGCAGCTCCAGCCCGCAGCGGGGCCGAATGACGTTAGGTGGCGCGAGGGGCCGGCGCCACGTTTGAAATTGCCGCTTCTGCGCCAGTACAATTGTCAAGCATTTGCCTTTACTTTCTTTCGACGTCCGAAGACCGCCCTGAGGCTCTACTTAGCGTACCCCTGCTCTTTCAAACTGTATTTTGTGTCCGTTTTCCAAGCAATGCTCAGCTGTGGCCGACTTGTCAAACTCCCTTTGTCTAATATGCCGCTTGTGCTCGGTACAACCCTCTGCAGCTGTGCAATATCTCTGGAGTATATAAATGCTGCAGTGTTTTCAAGGGACACTGAACACATCACGCACACGAAGAGCTATGTTGTCTTTAACAGGGCGCAGCATATCTCGTATCTTGGAGGTGGGCCGGAACACTGGTCTTAGCCCATGTCTCTGCAGCACACGTCCTAACTTGCTGCTCGTTGCCCCACAGTACGGAAGGTGAAAAGGCGGCTTTGTCTTTTGTACCTATTCATAAGGCGTCTTCCTTCGGTGGTGTCTGAAAGTACTTGCAGTGACTGTCTTGCTATAACCATTCTCTCTGATCACGTCTCTCAAGTGCTGTAATTCAGAATGTAGGTAATCGTTGACAGAAATAACTTTTGCTCTGTGTACTGACGTATTCAGGACTACTTTCTTGTGTACAGAGTGATGAAAACCACCCTCGTTAAAGTATCGAGCATTGTACGTCGGTTTCCTGTGCACTGAATGACCAAACCAGCCTCCTGCTTTCCGCTCAGGAAAATGTCCCTGTCAGGCTCAGTGTGCAGGCAGTTCGCCCACCTACAGACTGTCAAAACATCTTGCAAGATTACTAGCGCCCAAACTGCGACATTGTGAACATCATGTTTTAAACTCGCAGACATTTGTTGAAACACTCAATAAAATGAAAATAGGCCGAAAGGACTCAAAGGTTAGTCTGGATATTCTGCCGCTTTTCATAAGAGTGCCAGTACAAGACATTTTTGATCTTTTGGCTCCACCTAGACTCACGAAGTTGTTCCGTAATATCCTAACGACAGCGTACTTCTTGTATCGCTACTAATATTATGAAATGATGTGCCGGCCGTGATGGCCGAACGGTTCTAGGCGCTTCAGTCCGGAACCACGCTGGTGCAACGGTCGCAGGTTCGAATCCTGCCTAGGGCATGGATGTGTGTGACGTCCTTAGGTTAGTTAGGTTTAAGTAGTTCTTAGGGGACTGATGACATCAGATGTTAAGTCCCGTAGTGCTCAGAGCCATTGTTTTTTAAATGACGGATGGCACAGCGATGGGATCAGCAGTGTCTCCGGCAATCGCGAATTTCTTCATGGATCACTCTGAGGAGCAAACTCTGAACTCTGCGGTGATGCATCCGTCTTGATTCCTGAAGTACGTTGATGACACCTTCCAGATATGGCCTCAAGATGAAAATCACTGCAGCAGTTCGTCGATCACGTAAACGGTCTCCGCCCCAATATTACATTCATCATCGAGGTGGGGAAAGATGGCAAGCTACTGTTCTTGGACGTTTTAGTTGAGTGGAAGGCAGGAAGCCATCTTAGTCATACAGTATGCAGAAAACCGAAGCACACTGATTGATGGTTGAACGTCGATCGTTTTCATCATCCCGTACACAAGAGAGCAGTGCTAAAAACGTAGTTCACAAAGCAAAAGTAGTTTCCGAAGACGACCACCTACATTCTGAATTATAGCACTTGAGATTCATGTTCAGAGAGAATGGTTATAACAAGAAACACTGCAAATGCTTTCAGTGGCCATGGAAGGGGGACGCCTTGTGACTCGGCAGATGAGACCAAGGTGACTGATTTCTTGCCAGACTACGGGGCAACGAGCATCAAGTAAATACGAGTGCTGCAGAGTCATGGACTGAGACCAGTGTTCCAGCACACCCCCAAGATACGGAATATGCTGCGCATTGTTAAAGACGACATAGCTCTTCGTGTATCAGGTGTGCATGATGCCCTAGAAAATGCGGTAGCCGAGCGGGGTAGCCACGCGGTCTCAGTCGTCTTGACATGGTTCCGGCGGCTCCCCCCGTCGGAGGTTCGAGTCCTCCCTCGGGCAAGGGTATGTGTGTCGTCCTTAGCGTAAGTTAGATTAAGTAGTGCGTAAACTTAGGAACCGATAACCTCAGCAGTTTGTTCCCATAAGACCTTAACACAAATTTCCATTTTCCAAATGCGGCAGCACCTAGACAGCTCAGATAATTCGCAGAGTTGCAGAGCGTGTACCGATCACAAGAGAAATATTAAACAAATGGAGCTTGACAAGTCGGCCGTAGCTGAACATTATCTGGTAAAAGGACACAATATATAGTTTGAAAACACAAGAGTCTTCGCTCGTGAGGCAACGATTAGGGATTCCGTTGTAAAGGAGGCGGCTGAGAAGAGAATGGACAGCAGCAACTGTAACAGAGACCAGGGGTACGCACTTAGTAGGGCGAGGAGCTTGGGATTTGGATGTCGAAAGGGCGCTTGTAAGGAGGTGGGAGCGGCAGTTTCAAACGTAGCGCCGGCCTCTCACGTCACTTGATGTTACCCTTTACTTCGGCTGGCCGGAGCTGCTATGAGCTGCTCAACTCACCCGTGCACGCGTCTTTTCAGCCCTCTCTGCTTGGTGCCAGGTTCTGCAATCTTGGCATTACAAGTGGAAAACCGTGCTAGCCCTGGCAGCCAATGGTTTTACTCCTGACGACGATCGCGGAAAAAGCCATCAAAAGCTCGATGATTTTATTTGAATTCACACTCCTAGAAAACGGAGAATTTTTTATAGAGAGATGCCGCTGCGAAAGACTCCGACAGTCTCATTACCCTTGTCACACACCTCGTATAAGCCCCAAAGACAAAATATAGGTCACTCTCCTTGAAGTGAGTTTGTAACTCGTGATTCTGCAATACGCTGTATTAGACTCTTGGAGATGACACAAAGATGTGTCTTCCATTTTTCAGTGGCTGGCCCATCAAACTATAAGTTCCTCAGGCAAAATACGAAAATCCCTGAGTGGTCCCGTAGCTTCCTGTCGATGTGAACTTGGATTACAGAAAGATAATTGTTGTGTCTAGACAAGACAGCCTAGACACAATGATTTTTGGCGACGAGTCCACAAAGGGACTTGTTCTTTCTACTTGCTTCCATTTACTTGTGTCATGGCTTCGCCAGATGTACTGTCCGAATTTTATCGCTTGCAGAATCAGCAGACGCAGGCGTTATTGGATGCCCTTGGACAGCTCGTCCAGGGTCAACGCGCACTGCAAAACGATGCGGCCGCCGCCGCTTCCTCGCTACCGCAGCCACAACATGCAGTTGCACCCCCTTTCCGTAATTTTGAAGCAGACGTGGAAACATGGACGGAGTGGTCACGCCAGTTTGGATTTCATCTCGCCGCCTACGGAATTCAAGGTAACGAGCGGCAGCCTCATTTATTGGCGTGTGTAGGGGTGCAAACGTACCGTGTGATAGTGAAATTATTTCCCCAACGCGACGTAGCAACTCTGTCCTACGAAGAAATTTTGTCGGCATTAGATGCCTATTTCAAGGAAACAGTTAATGTAGTTGCAAAAAGGTATACTTTCTTTCGTACAAATCGTACGGCCAGTCAAACTAATAGGGAGTGGGTTGCAACATTGCAACGCCTTACAAGGGATTGTGCTTTTGAGGGTGAATGTGGACTCCCTTATTCAGATACTATGGTACGTGATGCAATAGCACAGAACGTTTCTGATGTTCGTATACGGGAGCAAATTTTGAAACTAGTCAATCCCTCCCTTCAACAATTGATAGACATATTGGATGGGCAAGACACACTTGACTTCGCTCAGGAAGCATTTGCAACTTCGCCAGCAGTGTGTAACATTAACCGGCCCGCCGGGCGCGCTGCACAGAACGGTCGACTGCCCTCGCGCACGTCCAAGCAGTTGCCACCACGCTCTAAACCAGGTGTGCCGCGCCAGCATACAAATGCAGTGAAATCATGCCCGCGGTGTGCTACTAGACATTCGCATGAACATTGCCTGTCACGCCAAGCTATTTGCTTTTTCTGTAATAAGAAAGGACATGTTCAAAGTGTTTGCCAGAAAAAGCTCAGATCAGACAATCACAACCATTCCAGGCCCTTTGCTTCGCGCCGGAATCGAACCAAGAATACTCAGGATCGTGAACCTTCGCCTATGGACATTCATGTAGTTAATTCCACTTCGTCCCGTGCCATTGTCTCTAACAGTGACTGTGTTCGTCCCACAAATACTGTGCGTCGACATCGCCGGAAATCACGTCACTTAGCAAGTGATGCTGTACCTGTATCAGTTCAAATTGCATGAGACAGCGCTCTTGTCGTCAGCAGAACAATAAACTTTTTGTAGATTTGGACTTTAATGGCAAGGTCATACCATTCCAGCTCGATACCGGAGCTGCAGTATCATTGCTCAATCATGACACGTCCAAACAACTGGGCAAACCCCCATTGCGTGTCGCCAATGTTAAGTGAAATAGTTATTCAGGTCAGAATATCCCTGTGTTAGGACAGTGCACTCTTCTTGCAACATACAAGGGACAAACAAAACTTGTGTCATTTTACGTTCTTCGTTCTTCTACTGCAGTGAACTTGTTTGGTTTAGATTTATTTCAATTGTTTAACATGTCTATAGTAAATCAGGTCCTATCAGTGAATCAGACTGTGCCTTCAGACAGTGTTTCTTGTCTGTGTGAAGAATTTGCAGACATTTTTGCACTGGGCTTAGGTTGCGCTCAGAACTATGAAGCACATTTGGAACTGAAAGTCAACGCGCAACCGAAATTTTTCAGAGCGCGCAATGTTCGTCACGCTTTGCGTGATGAGGTCGCAAAAACATTAAACGATTTAGAATCACAAGGTGTGATTGAATGTGCGCAATGCCTCTTCTCTTTCAGCTCTGCTTCATCGCTTATGCCGTACAGGTGTTCCTTTCGTCTGGACGACGGAATGCGAACGCGCTTTTCGCCAGTTGAAATCGGCGTTGCTTTCTAATACTTGCCTTACGCCATTCGATCCCCAGAAACCCCTTTTGTTGATGGTAGATGCATCGGATTTCGGGATCGGTGCTGTGCTTGCGCACAAAGATGGGTTGCGTGATCGCCCTATTCCCTTTGCATCCAAATTGCTCTCGTCTGCGCAAAGAAATTATTCACAGATAGAGAAAGAAGCTTTGGCTCTCGTGTTTGGTGTTACTAAGTTCCATGATTTCTTGTATGGTCGTCACTTTACCATCATCACAGACTACAAACCTCTGACGTCGATTTTTCATCCGAACAAGCCTGTACCTACGCGTACAGCGCAGAAATTCATTCGCTGGTCTTTTTTCCTCTCGCAGTACCGCTACGATATCTTGTATCGGTCCACTGCTAAGCACGGAAACGCCGATGCGTTGTCCCGTTTGCCTGTTGCTGAGGATAGAGCATTCGATTCTTCCGAACTTGCTTGTATGTTCATTGATTCGGAAACCGATGAAGTGGTCGAATCGTTTCCGATTGATTTTCGTCGTGTAGCTATAGCCACAGCTGCTGACCAGGTCCTTGCTACCGTTTTGCGTTTTGTTGCTACGCAATGGCCCTTGTCAAAGTCGCGGATTGAGGATCCGCTGGTTCGCCGATTTTTTGCTCACAAGGAGAGACTTTTTGTTCGACGTGGTGTTTTGTTGTTGCGTTCTGATAATGATCAGTCCAGAGTCGTGGTCCCACGTTCGTTACAGTCCTCTGTTTTACGGCTTCTTCACCAAGGACATTGGGGTATAGTGCGAACGAAACAACTTGCTCGTTAGCACTGTACTTGGTTCGGAATCGATGCTGCGATTACGAATATGTGTTCTTCTTGCATGGCGTGTGCCGAACAACAATCCGCACCGCTGCATAAAGTCTTTGCATGGCCAAAAGCCACTTCCGCTTGGCAACGCTTGCACATCGATTTTGCTGGTCCATTCTGGAATGCTCGATGGTTGGTTCTGGTAGATGCCTTCAGTAATTTTCCTTTTGTTGTCCGGATGTCTTCCACGACGTCAACTGCCACCATCCAAGCGTTGTCTGCTATCTTTTGCATTGAAGGTCTTCCGCAGACTATTGTTTCCGACAATGGCCCACAATTCATGTCCGCAGAATTTCAGTCATTCTGCCAGGCCAATGGTATTCAACATCTGACATCCACGCCGTTTTCGCCTCAGTCAAACGGTGCCGCTGAACGATTGGTCCAGACTTTCAAGTCACAGATGTTGAAGTTGAAAGAGTCGCATTCTCAGGAGGACGCGTTGTTGCTCTTTTTGTCATCGTATCGCTCTCAGCCCCGAGATGGTCGCTCGCCGGCTGAGTTGCTCCACGGTCGTCCTCATCGAACCTTGATGTCTTTGCTGCACCCGCCGCATCAGGTTCCTGTGCAGCGGCAGACTTCTGCTTTTGCTCCAGGCGACGTTGTATTCTATCGCAACTTTCGCGGCTCACGGCGTTGGCTCGCAGGGCGCATTCTTCGCTGCCTCGGCCGCGCGATGTATTTGGTTTTGGGGGCCTCTGGTGAGGTGCGTCGGCATCTCAATCAGCTGCGCCTCGGTCGTCGCACGGGTTCTGCCGCTCCCCGTCTGCTTTCAGCGACGGTGCCGTCCGGTCAGCGCCCTGGGGACCCATCTACTTGCTCGCCTAATCCCCAGGTGTTACCGACGATGCCTTCCATTTTGTACCATGGCGACGCGCCGCTGCCGCCTCCGCCGCCACCGCCTGTCCTCCAGCCGGCGCCGCCCGCAGTGGACGCCTCGCTGCAGCCGCCAAGCGCCTCCCTGGGTCACGCGTTGTCGATCGCTTCCCGTGACCAGCTGTCCTCCGCCATGGAACTCTTGCCCGCTCCGGACCACATGGCGTCTTCGCGCGTCGGATAGCCCGACGCAATGGAAGTCGACCCTTCGGCCCCTCCTGTCTCTTTACAGGCGCAAACACCGCATGTTGACGTGCACCCTGGACTAGGTTTTCAGGCGTTTCCTAGCTCCCCTCGGACCGAATGGCCGGGTGCGGGTGGCACAGCCTCGCCTGTTGTTAGGCTCCCCACCTCTTCGCATACGTCAACATGGGGTCCTCCCCACGGCGGGCGGAAGCCTTATAACACGACCGTTCGCCGATTTGCGGGGGAGGAATGTGGTGTCACCGCCAGACACCACACTTGCTAGGTGGTGGTTTTAAATCGGCCGCGGTCCATTAGTACATGTCGGACCCGCGTGTCGCCACTGGGTAATCGTAGACCGAGCGCCACCACAAGGCAGGTCTCGAGATACGGGCTAGCACTCGCCCCAGTTGTACGGACGACGTAGCTAGCGACTACACTGACGAAGCCTCGCTCATTTGCAGAGCAGATAGTTAGAATAGCCTTCAGCTGAGTCAATGGCTACAACCTAGCAAGGCGCCATTAGTAACATTGCATGTATCTAAAGAGTCTCACTTGTATCGCCACAATCTCCAGATGTACCAAAAGGATGGATTAAAGTTAAGTATTCCAGAAGCTACGTACTTTTCTTTATAGCATTCATTACGCACCCTGCTTTGGCTTAGCGCGTGCCTTTCGGCTTCCTCTCATTGTGTCTAGGCTGTCTTGTCTAGACACAACAGTAATCTAAATGAAACTGTGGAAACTGTGGTACACGCCATTAATACAGGATGAGACTGTATAGTTATCTTCGAGACAAAAGAATATCCTAAATCTCTATAGATGCAGGCTAAAGGCCACGTCTTCTCATTATTAATGTCCAATACTATCCAACGCTCATTTTCAGCAGGTATACCTCTACGTCGTTTTTGCAATTGATACATTAAGACAGAAATTTTTCCTAGAGAACACCAATAGACAATGGCATTCAAAAAAATTTTTTGCGCAGTATTCCTGTCATATCAGAGGAGGAAACAGAAAATGAGACTGAAATGAAATTGCAAGATTCAAGTCCCTTAAAGTGATGTTTTTATTTCAATGAACGTATTGTAGCTGTTCTGTCCTTCATATACTGCCGCACAATACATTCTCTCAGAAATGAGTGTTGCAACCTGTAGTATCTCACTATCTTCTGCTTCCATTATAGCTGTGAATTCAAATAAATGAAGCTGTTAGCAATGAGTAGATGCAACCTACGATTACGTAGGCGACAGGTAATAATGATAGTAATTCATCTGTGAACAGCTTCTCTTCCGTCTACCTCTTTCCGAAGTCGGAGTATCCTGTTGAAGAATAATGGAAGTTGTAGCAATGATCTAGTTATTTTTCGTATACTTTCGCAAACTGAATCAGTTCCTGTTTTTTGAACAGATTTCGTTATAGACTGAGGAAAAATGAGAAAAGCTCCTAGATATCTATGGAGACTAGATAACGTCGCAATGGATATTTTGTTTTACTATACATCTTCTTTCAGGATTGTCAGGAAGTCCATTGTGTTACATGCCCGTCTAAAGCTTGTTTATTCTTTTGCCTGATTAATAAATAATGCTTTTCTTTGCAATTTATAACAGTTTTAGGTACAGTGCGGTACATCATGGAGAGAAGGCTCGAAGGCCTATAGCATTTCTGTGATGTTTGTCTGGTTGCTTGAGAAGGATAATAATTTCAGAATTATCCCAGTTTTGGGGAATTCTCTATTTTTCTGCAAACATCTGTAAACAATGTAGCAAGTTCCATTTATGTAGCTCCACCTGTAATCGCCCCTCCTGAAACACCGTCAGCTCCCGGTAGCTTCCATTTCTTCGTAGTTGGTATGCTTTCATACACACCACCTGACATCATTTCCGAAATATTATTACATTCATTTTTTCAGTAACTGTGTTACTGATTTCCCTCTTGAACCTTACAAACATTTAAAGGAACACTGAAATGGTTATAACACATTCTATGCATTTATTACACCGTATACGAGTTTATTTAGTATTTTTCACCGAATAAAATAATTTTCAGGATGAGTACGACGTTTAGTTGTTGCCGTGACAGGAAGAGTGCATGGAGGTGGTCTCTATTTTTTCGTGCTCCACTTGTCGCAGATACATTTTGTGGCAGCAGGGCAGATAATGCATACGAAGTAGCGGCGTGCGTGTGACAGGTCCTCTCCCGATAAAGAATGGCCAACGGCGTCAACACGGCCCTTCTCACTGCCGCTTCCCTGCAGACCTGCCCCGCATCACCCACCGAGTGAGCGTTCATCTCTGTGCATCACAAATTACCATCCGTTCGTTCAATATTTTATACATGACGAACGTCTCTTCCTTTAACTCGAGTGAAATACAGATGGTTAACGGATCAGTGAAAATACTTATACTGTAATGTACACTGCGCTAGCTTTGGAGACAGAAGATGAACGAGAATGGGGAAGAATAGCGCGGCGGATCAGCGACAGCGACTGGAGTATTTGCCAGCTTGCGTGTGGTTTTTATGCGGTTTCCCATGCTCGTTTATGTGAATGTTGGACTGGTCTCCACATTCTCCCTCCGAAAATACGATATACGAACAGTCAAACACGGAACTCAGTTTGCACATCTCACAGGCGGGTGGTGTACACGACTTACAGATAAGACTGAAAGATGCTTTCGTAAATACGACGTTAAAATAGGGTTCCTAACAAATAACACACTAAAATTGAAGCTCCGACACAAAATATGTAATAGTAGGAATAAATTTCAGGATTCAGGTGTATATAAGATGAAGTGTGATGACTGCCGTAAAGAATACATAGCGCTGCCTGGTAGGAACTTTGAAACTAGCTTCAGGGAGCACACCTACTCTACAAAACAGCGTTTGGGGCGCATATGGCTGCCTTAAAGCACTCAGTCACGAACATTGAACAAAACTTAGACATCCTACATAGAGCACATAAGGGACGGTTTCTTAACATTTTAGAAGAAATTGAAATATACACCCACAAAAAGGAAGACCCGGCATTAGTCCTTAACGAGAAAAGCGAGTTCAGTCATAATGCCTATTTTAGTATTTGTGACGACTTACCGAAATGATCACTGTTGCGTATAGAAGTACAACCCGAAGGATGAGAGATGTGCAGGGTGAAACAGGTGGAAGATGCGTGCAGTGCCAAGTGTCGTTAACGGGGCCCTCCTGCACGGCCCTCTTACCCACGGCGATAGACATCTGACGACTGAACAGCTCACGGCACAACACCGAAATAGCGGGAACCACGGAAGCAGACCGTGCAGGAAAACAAGTCTACACCAGCGCCATAGATATATAAATCTCCCTTTGTTTTCGATCGTACAAAAACGATAATTTTATTGTGGATTTTAATTTTCACAAGTACAGATTTTAACCTTGACAAGTACAGATCTTAACTAAGTATTTTTAAAGATAAAAGCAAATTAGAAAAATCTACTTAATACAGTATGTGCATATGTAATGTAACAAATTTACAGACGCCTCCTGCCGGTAAGAGTTTTATAATTAATATAAATGACGTGCATTCTGCCAATCAATATAATGTGACACAGCGTGTGAAGGTTGCTGTGTGTGGACGGATTACTCCTGTAACCGAAATCGCAAGTACGTTCTGGTACATTTGATGTTGATTGGATAGGAAGAAATAGGTTTGAATTTGTGAAATAGTAAATTAGTATCTTTGTCATTTCAGTCCTGAAAATGGTTCTAGAGGAACCGAAACCGGTCATGTGAATAAACATTTTTGTAATCAAGACCTATTATAAGTAACATTCTACACATGAATGCTTGCGTTGCATTTGCAGTCAGCGTGCGTGAGATAACCACGAGACAGCTGCTGTCATACGAAATGGCACCACAGACCACAGCTCCAGACGTACCTCTAGCGTGTCTAGAACGCAGGAAGGTTGGTTGCAGACCCTCAACCGAGCTGCTTCTGACCAACACACGGCCATCACTGGCATCGAGGTGGAATCAGCTTTCAGCAGAAAACCCAACAGACCTTCAATCTGTCTCCCAGTGAGCCCTCGCTTGCCACCACTGATGTCACAAATGGAGGTGATTGGGGTCAGTGGAAATCGCGCTAAAGGGTGTCTGGCTCGGAGCTATCCTTTGAGTAACCAGTTTGTAATAGATCGTTGTGAGACTGTTGTGCCAGCCACTGCTAACTATGTTGCTGCAGATGCATTACGGTGAACGAGAGCCATAGGTCAGCTACATTGGTCTTCTCCCACGGTAGTGACACGTAGCGATCCGCACCCCAGCCTTCTTGCGAACCGTACATTTCCGTGACCACCGCTGCCAGCAATCACGCACAGTGGCTACGTTCCTGCCAGGACTTTCTGCAGTTTCGCAGAAAGAACATCCAGCTTCTCGTAGCCCTCTAACACGACCTCTTTCTACCTCGGAGAGGTGTTAACAATGGCGTCTTCGTCGCCTTAAAGTCATTCTTGACTGACATTAACGCACGACTTCCAGTCTGTAAGGCTAGGCGCAAATTGAGAAGCGTATAGCACGTGTGACGTGACACGAAACTACAGCGCGACACGCACGTGCCGCACGAGTCACGCGGGCCCAGCGCATATTGCGACGCGTACACCAATACTTCGCACGCGCCAACTGGCGACGCTCTGCGCTGACTGAACCGAAGCGCGCGGAACCTCTTATCTTTCTCAAACGATTTTACAGAAACTATTCTCTGAAAATATATGATTTTTGCCTTACTTGTAGCGTTATATGTCAGCTTCGTGCCCTTCACCTCGCTAATAACCATTCTTATTGTGATGTACAATATTAGTAAGACACTACGTAAAACTCAAAAAGTTTGCAACGAAAATTAAGAGTCGCTATGATTTTGCGTTTGGTGCGTATTACACCATATGTTGCTGCGTATGAAATTTAGCCAACATGCTGAAATTTTGTTTAGACTTGGGAGGAGATCTCTATCTGCCTCCGATCTCGAGAAATTGGATCCCATGCAGCGCGCTCACTTCCGATCTCACGCCCGCGAGAATGAAATACACGCAACATCTCTCGTATCTCCTAAACCGCTCGAGACGTCGAAACGAAAGTTTGGCGAATGATAGCACACAAGGAGGAGAGTGTTTTGCCAATTATTAAACACACGGAACTTTCTTATCTATGGCGATATATCACTACTTATACTTCTTTTTTTATTTATTTCACTCCAGTGACTGTAATTTGTTAAGAGTTATCGACAGCTAGCGAAACAAGAGCTTCCTAGTATGAAAATAAACATGAAATTTCTTCTTTTATGTTACTGCAAACTGATACCATGAGGTTTTTCGTAAGCTATTGAGCTCTGTAATTTCCAATTACTTGTTTAATGAGGCCCTACGTTTCGGGATTCTGTCTAAATAGCTTCTGTGAGATGAGTTGGGCAAATTACATTGTGACAAAGGAAGTACAATTAAACCAGTCACCAAGAGAAATGTGGCCCTTACTCATAAATGGTGATGCTTCTTCGAATGAGGAAAGGTTAACAACTCACACAAAAACAGATTGGCAATTCTGTTAGAATTTTGGTGGAATCCCCGTAACCCATCGTATTTTTAACATTGAGCGACGGGAATGGTAACTTACCAAAGGATTTTATTCCTTCTCTTGATCTGAGCAGTATTAAAATAATGACGAGCGTTCCTTCAGGCGGAATGATAGGCACATGCCAGATACTGTTTACTCACCTAGGGCTTGCCAAACTGACAATGCGTGATCGCGAATAAAATAGTTGTTATAGAGAAAAATAAACAATTGATCTGTCGCACAACACAATGGTCAGTGTATTGTCGCTACGAAGGATAATGCGCGTGACAGGAATGCACAAGCTAGCCATGTGTGCCTTGTGAGATGGAGTTCGAAAAACTTCGTCATGAAAGTAGGTCTGCCTTTGTCAGCAGCACATTTCAACAAATTAAATGTATCTAATCATAACGCTCTTTTAGGATATTCCTACTTTCGTAATAATAACGACCATTTTCTTCATTTGTGTAGCCTGTTGTTGTATAATTACTTTATTAATGCTGATAATGTCCATGCAACAATTGAAATGCTTTTTCTCATCAAGGCGAACCTATTAAAACATTGTTATTTGTGACTGCTTTTCGACTGTTTCTAGCTTCCAGTGGAAATATGTTGTTCACATGCATGTAGTACAGTGCGTCGTATTACATTATCACATCCATATCAGAGTAATCAAAGTGAAACTTTTATACTTCAGATCTTGGACGCTTTTTACCACAAGAACAAAGGGATCACACCTGTGGAGATTATTCCTTTCTAAATTTTGTAACAGATCGTACAGATACGCTAGCTCACCAGGCAGCGAGAATATAACCTTGCTTTACTTTCCTGCCTTGATTCCTAAACACATGATTTTATAATATTCCTTGCTTCCATATTCACTACCCTCTGTCCCTTCTTGCGATCTGTAAACATGGCGGAGGCATATGGTGCAATTCCAGCGGCCAATGGCTCCTCAGTTACTGAAGTATACATGTTTCTTGAGAGAAGAAAAACAAAACAAAACTATTCAGATATAAATAACAGAAAAGTATAACGTGCTAACGAAGAAAGCTGGAGCGTTTAAATGGCGAAAAACGAAACACTACCCAAAGGGAATAAAATTCAGTATACAGTAAGGCAAAATTTATCGTGTTGGCAATACTACCACTGCTGATATGCGCCGTTCCAATGTGAGCATATGGCCGGGCTACTTTTCAGCTCCCCTCCTCAAATTTCCCACGATGCTAGCGAGGCAAGCGCGACGCGCGGCGCGAGAAACTGTGCCTCAACCACAACGCCGCGCGACCTGGCGCAGACGCGTGTCGCGTCCCGGTCGCGTCGCAATTTGCGCGGCCTCATTTGAACCTGTGTTGTTACAAAAACGATCGCTGCGCTGCCTCGCGCCACACGCGCTATACGCGTCTCAATTTGCGCCTAGCCTAAGATAACTAACGCTCACGAGCATTACAGCGTGTTCTTAGTGTGAAACTGACTTGCATCCTCATAGCGACGCCACTAGCACCACTTTCATGCGACTGACGTGAAATTTGAATGGATATCATCCTCAAGATGTAGAAACACGCCTACCACCTTTCGTTTATGTCGAAGAGCTCCTTGGCGGTGCGATATTTTTCCGTCAATTTATATCTAGAATCATGGAAATTCGGAGTTGACATAATGTAACTGCACTTATGCGGAGTGAAATAATTATGTTTTTGCCATGTTGTGAGTGATGGGAGTATAGATAATTCTTTGGACCTACTTTTCTGCCGTGCCACACGCTGAATCACTCTTCACCTCATCAATAAGAGTGGTGCTTCTAATAAATCTAGTGGCACATGTTGAATTGTCTAACATCAATTTTGTCATGTACCATGATTATGTCTACTATCGTGAAATACTTTTGCACTGCTTAATTTTGGTGGAGAAATTGATCAACTCCATATTGACAACTGATTGACATGTTGTTCACTTCGACGTAGAGAAATATTATCACTCAGTTTGCAGTACTGCAATCTCATACTCGCAAAGCTTGTTTTTGAATTTGATTCAACAGAGTAGACAGATATGATGGAACTATGTGGTGGTCGATTCTGATAGTGTAATAACATGAAGCGCACGAATTAATTTTAACTGATCGGTACTCCAGTTATTACTTGGCCTTGAGGGTGCCCGCGTAGTTAAATGTTGATACAGAATACTGTGACCAAGCTAGAGGAACAGGAGACAAACACATTATAATCACTTTTATTTCTTATGAATTGTTCTGCTAGCCACCTTAGAGCAAGACTATCCTGGAGAAACTACTTTTATAGTGATTAAGAAGTTAAAAGGTTCCAACACCTAAAAGATGATCTTATTTTCATTAATATACTGAAGCTTTGTATGTCTTATTGACTAAAGTAAAGCAAGATTCGAGCAGAAAATGGATCAGAGTTCAAACACTTGTTTAGCACACATGTCGTACTTGAAAACTGCCGATGATGTCCGGCTGTGGCTGAAAAGATTGGAAGTGGCGGAAACCGTCGACACAGAGAGATACCTTGTCCACGCTAAATTATGGGCGAGGCCCTTGCGAAATTCTTCGACGGGGGACACATTCCGGCCACGCAGAAGTGGGAGTCGTTTGGCAACACTTTTTCATGACACGCGGAGCATTCGTGTTGACCATGGTGAATGCGTAGCCATATTTGGTTTGGTGAGATCGCTACTATGCAACACAGCCTGCACCGTAGAGCTGTAAAAAGTCTATTTTTAGTCTTTTGCATTTAGGAAAATGCTTTGCTGTGATGTCTTATTTCTAATTACCTTTTCAAAGAAAACGATTGTACAAATTATAAAAGTGGTTCTTGCTTCCGAGAACCATGTGGGCTTCAGCGAAACAGATAGCTAAATTTCCTGTTGCTTCAGCTCTTCATTAATGCTGCGTTTTGTGAAGTCACTGCTTGTATAATCTTTTGTTGTTCAATATTCTGTAAAGCTGCACTATTCATTTAACATTTTGTAGTTGTCGAGTTGCTTTGTGTGGATTCATGTGATCTTTATTTCAATCAGTGGATACTGCATTCCATATTCGTAATAGTGGTGTATTCTCATGAAGTTTCCCCACCTATTCAAAATATTTTAGACATGATAGGAGTTCGTGGAAGTGACTTCTGCGTCCCTTGATTTGTAGACAGCGTTTCAATTAGTCTGTATGTAGTAGATTTGCGTATTTTAGACCAGCAGGAAATCAAGAAATTATTCCCCCGTAGAATGGACGCTGTTTATAAGCAAGCGTAGATTATCACAGAATAGCTAGTCGGTCGTTGAGCAGTATTGGTGGTTTTGTCAGTCTGTGGGGGGGATGAGACCTCATGAGCTTCCTCGTGTCCTGACAGCCTTAGGATTTCTCGGCTAAAGTAAGTCTCTACTGTTTTCATTTGTCCTCATTTTTGGAGGCTGCATAATTTGCCTTTCGGCGCCTCTGCTTTTATTTAAGATGGCGGTCACGGTATGAGAGTTGTAGTTATAATGGCCGCAGGGAGGTAGAGAAGTTCATTAAAATAAGCCTGGGAGGCGCTTGAGTAGTTGGATTTTACTTCCGTACGGCGCTACAATCGTGAAAAGATGTATTAAAGCCGGCCGCGGTGGTCTCGCGGTTCTAGGCGCGCAGTCCGGAACCGTACGACTGCTACGGTCGCAGGTTGAATCCTGCCTCGGGCATGGATGTGTGTGATGTCCTTAGGTTAGTTAGGTTTAAGTAGTTCTAAGTTCTAGGGGACTGATGACCACAGAAGTTGAGTCCCATAGTGCTCAGAGCCATTTGAACCATTTTGAACCATGTATTAAAGTTTGTGGAACTAAGTAACTTGCTTATGTAGAAGGATTTTCATTTTTACAGGGTTAAATATTGTTGGAAGCGTTGTCATTCTTTTCGACAGGGCAGGTAGCAATAAAATTTTTCGTGAAATTCATCATGTTCAATGGGCTCGTAAGAAATCACACCTTAACAGTATCTTTCATGTTGATAAACGTATGTAGCTTATAATTCGCTTCGATTTCCTGAGAGTATTGTACTGCGCAATTAGACACCAAGTTAATGAGTAATGACGTTCTTATACGAAGTCGTTACGGAAATGAGCACTGCCTACTGTATCTTATATGATGGTGTCTTTCCTAGGTCGCTTATATTTACAACTTTGCGATCAATTTGGAGCATTGACAGGCAGTTTTCTTCATTTAACGGCTCACATAGTGGCTTTTGGCAAACAGAGCAGTAACATGGAAAACTTAATGATACTTATATTATCTGTGAATAGTGTTTTATGCTTTGCCAAATCACATTTCGAAGTCACACGAACACCAGGGCTTCAGTAGCAACTGATTAATTTTCCGGTTGTATTTATGAGCGGAATTGCATAGTTTTAAATGGCGGAGGATTGCGGTAGGGCAGTCATTTTTATTTTTAGCGAGCGTCACAAACCGTCGGGATGCGTATATGGTAGGCATAGGTTACCCGCAGTATTGAGAAAGACAAATGTGTTTTATGGTCAGCTGTCATTGCTAAAGACTATGTACAGGTCAATCATAAGCGAGGATAGGAATATTTAGTTCGAAGTTTAACGCTAAGGAAACAGAATGAAGACGCTGTCTCTGACTTCTCGCATTAGGCTGGAAAGCCGCCTGAAGGGTGTGTCTTGCATTTAGCTCGCCGGCCCTTACTTCACTTTCACTACTCATTTATCTCTGCAAGAAGAAATTCCATGTTCAAGAGCTGTATGACGCAGGAGAGAATCAAAGTCCCACTTCTCGAGCTGCGCAGGGCAGAGGGTATTCCGTATTCATGGGAGGCCAAGAATGAGCAGCTTAAGCCTCTCCGAGCCGCAAAATATCGTCAGACGGCGTGGACAGCATACGGGAGTTAGCTCTTTAGCATGTATCGTACCAGCGCGACTAACTAGAGTGGTACGCCCGGAGAAATTTACAAGCTGTCCTGTATTTCTCTTTACAACTGCGAGAGTTCTGTCTTCGGCGACGAACGTAAGCATTTTTCAGTAATTTTCAACAGCCTACGTACTAGAATCTCTCGTAAAATGTCAAAAGGCCACCCAACCATTTGCGAGTTTCTGTTGCCAGCATCTTTCATCTTCAGACAAATCAAATGAATTGTTCAGATACAGTCGAAGATAGGCCATATTATATCGTAGCTACAGTCTCTTGTTTTCTATAGGATATTAAACTTCATTCCAATTTTCAATTAATAACTTTTGGCAAAATTCGTGTTACCTTTATCAATATTTATAGACACCCCGCTGCCGAAATACAAGTAGTCTATGAACGAATTTTAGTGTAGTGGATACTTTGTACACATCGCTCTGTTAGTCGTACATCTTACAGTTTTAATTCTCGCACCCTGAACAGGCCCTATCATGTTCCATCTTGGCACATGCGCTTCTTTCTGTGTTACTGAATACAATCTAATTGTATAGCACACATAGTATTGTGCCTGTCCAGTATCAGACTACACTGACAATAACTAATCATGAAGAATCCATGTTGGTCACATGATGATTGGAGGCTTTCGGAAAAGGCAGCTTCATTCCTCAAGAGCCTTCTCAGGAATATTATACGCTCCACTGGCCCAGTCCCGTTCCGTTTTTCATTTTTGTGAAGCACCAGGACATGCTGTCTCCAATCATTATTCTAGGTACTAGCGTGACGTTGCCTAGTGGGCTATTAAATCATTTCGAGAAATATTCCTTTATACTGAACCCTTATAAATGACAGGAATCAAGTTATGCTACCAGGCACAGAGGTATTCTAGAAGTCGCCTTATTAAATCTATCCTTGGGGTCACACCTCTCTGCTAGTCATGCCATTCTGAGCCTACATACCATCATTACATTCCACTCAGCTTCCAATATATCAGTATGAATCAATAAGAATGAAATGAAACTACACACATAAAAAACGTATTGCATCACCTCGGTTCAGAGAGTTTCGGAACCTGTAGAGATAATTTTAGTAGATAACAACGTAACATCATTTCCGACCTTGTTGTTGCTCATGAAATCACACATTGCATGTTGTACCACCATACGGCGAGACCTTCAGATGTGGTGGTTCAGATCTTCAAAAGGCTTTCGACACCGTTCCTCACAAGCGTCTTCCAGTCAAACTGTTTGCCTATGGAATATCGCCACAGTTGTGCGACTGGATTCGTCATTTTCTGTCAGAAAGGTCACAATTCGTAGTAATAGACGAAAAGACATCGAATAAAATAGGAGTAATATCCGGCGTTCCCCAAGGAAGTATTATGGGTCCTCTATTGTTCCTGATCTATGTTAACGACATAGGAGACAATCTGAGTAGCCCTCCTAGATTATTTGCAGATGATACTGTCATTTACCTTCTTGTAAAGTCATGAGATGACCAATATCATTTAGATAAGAGATCTCTGTGGGGTGAAAAGTGGCAACTGACCCTGAATAAAGAAAAGTGTGAAGTTATTCACATGAGTACTAAAAGAAATCCGCTAAATTTCGATTACGCGATAAGTCACACAAATGTGAAGGCTGTAATTTCAATTAAATACTTAGGAATTACAATTACAAATAACCTAAGTTGGAACGAGCACATAGATAATGTTGTGGGTAGAGCAAACCAAAGACTGCGATTCTTGGCAGAACACATAGAAGGTGCAGCAAATCTACTAAAGAGACTGCTTACACCACACTTGTCCGCCATATTCTGGAGTATTTCTGTGCATTGTGGGATCCGTATCAGGTGGGACTGATGGATGATATTGAAAAAGTTCAAAGAAGGGCGGCTCGTTTTGCATTTTCGCGAAATAGAAGAGATAGTGCGACAGCCGTGATACGTGAATTGGAGTGGCAATCATTAAAATAAAGGCGTTTTTCGTTGCGAGTGGATCTTTTCATGAAATTTCAATCACCAGTTTTCTCCTCCGATTGCAAAACATTCTGTTGGCACCCACCTACATAGGGAGAAGTGATCATCACGATAAAATAAGAGAAATCAGGGTTCGCACAGAAAAATTTTAGTGCTCGTTTTTCCCGAGCACGTTACGAGAGTGGAACGGTAGAGAGACAGCTTCAAGATAGATCATCGAACCCTCTGCCAGGTGCTTAATTTTGAATAGTAGAGTAACCACGTAGATGTAGATGTACACACCGGTACCTCTAAAATCCAGTAGCACGTCCTCTTGCATTGATGCATGCCTGTATTCGTCGAGGCATACTATCCGCAAGTTCGTCAAGGCACTGTTGGTTCAGATTGTCCCACTCCTCAACGGTGATTCGCCGTAGATCCCTCAGAGTGATTGGTGCGTCGGGTCGTCCATAAACAGCATTTTTCAATCTATCCCAAGCAAGTTCGCTAGGGCTCATGTTTGGAGAACATGCTGGCCACTCTAGTCGAGCGATGTCGCTATCTTAAAGGAAGTCATTTACAAGATGTGCACGACAGGGACGCGAATTGTCGTCCATGAAGACGAATGCCTCGCCAATATGCTGCCGATGTGGCTGCACTATCGATCGGAGGATGGCATTCACGTATCGCACAGCCGTTACGGCTCCTTCCATGACCACCAGTGGCGTACGTCGGCCCCACATAATGCCACTCCAAAACAGCAGCGAACCTCCACCTTGCTGCACTCTCTGGATAGTGTGTCTAAGCGTTCTGCCTGACCGGGTTGCCTCCAAACACGTCTCCGGCGATTGTCTGGTTGAAGGCATATGTGACACATCGGTGAAGAGAACTTGATGCCAAACCTGAGCGGTCCATTCGGCATGTTCTTAGGCCGATCTGTACCGCGTTGCATAGTGTCGTGTTTACAAAGATGGACGTCGCCCATGGACGCCGGGGCTGAAGTTGCACATCATGCAGCCTATTGCGTACAATTTGAGTCTTAACACGACATCCTGTGGCTGCACGAAAAGCGTTACTCAACATGGTGGCGTTGCTGTCAGCGTTCCTCCGAGTCGTAATCCGTAGGTAGCGGTCATCCACCGCAATAGCAGCCCTTGGGCGGCCTGAGCGAGGCATGTCATCAACAGTTCCTGTCTATCTCTGTATCATCTCCATGTCCGAAAAACATCGATTTGGTTCACTCCGAAACGCCTGGACGCTTCTCTTGTTGAGAGCTCTTCGTGGCACAAAGTAACAATGCGGACACGATAGAACCATGGACTTGACCATCTAGGCATGGTTGAACTACAGACAACATGAGCCGTGTACGTCTTTCCTGGTGGAATGACTGGAACTGATCAGCTGCGGACCCCCTCCGACTAATATGCGCTGCTCATGCATGATTGTTTTCATCTTTGGGTGGATATAGTGACATCTCCGAACAGTCAAAGGGACAGTGTCTGTGATTCAATATCCACAGTGAACGTCTATCTTCAGGAGTTCTAGGACCCGGGGTAATGCAAAACTTTTTTGAGGTGTATACGGTTCCCGAGACCTTGTCAAGTTTCAAACATGTATGATATGTATGTGCAGACTGAAGCGACAGATGAAAATTTGTACCAAGGCAGGGAATCAAACGTGGGCTTTCTGCTCACTAGGCAGTTGTCTAACCACTGCGCCACCCTGGCACAGTGTCTTTGCACAACTGCACAGACTAGCGTAGTATGCCTTCCTCCCCAGTCCAAATTCTCATGCCCTTGTTGTTCGAATTTAGGGGGAATATCAAGTGGGATGAGGTGTGACTGGGAATTGGCATTGAGGAGGGAGGCGAGCTGGGGTAGTCCATGCAACTGTGCAAAGCCACTGTGCCAGAGTGGCGTAGTGGTTAGAACACCTGTCTGGTGACCACAAACCTTCATTTGTCGCTTCAGTCTGCATATGCACACATTAGTACTAACATACATTACATCAATTTAAGTCCTATACTACGAGATATAAGAAAGTAGGTTTTTTGGAGCTACTTTAAAGTCAGTCCGGCCAAAACCAGAATAACATGCACAATTATAGAATACTATATAGATATTATTAAAACTATTTAAACTTTTTTCTGGATATGGTATTCATATTAGCGCATACGTGGTTATTTACGCTGTCATGCGGCTAAATGGGGTTAAATGTTGTACACTAAACCACAGAAAATGGAAAATAGACTCAATGGCATATTCAGGACTGTAAGGAAGGAAGGAAAATTGGGTAAAGGTGCCGTTGACATCGAGGTCATTAGATACGGAGCACAAGCTCGTATTGTGTCAAGGATGGGGAATCATACCGGCTGCACCACCTCGCTCGGTTTTAGGAGTGCACCGTATCTCAATTATCCTTCGAGCATACTGTCATTCAGCTTTTATGAATGTAATATTTGACTGTCAATGTGGATTATCTAGTTGTTAGCTACAAATAAATATATTAACATTAATTATGTGTTCGTATATATAACAATCCTTCCAAAGAACTGAGTGGTGTTTATTATTATTTATCAGTTTCTTCAGAAAACAGGACTGTTTACTCTACCTTGTATTTTCAATGTATGTGTAGTGGGAGATAAGTCATAAGCAGAAGAGCTGAAAGATCGAGTGTGTATAGACAGACAATTTATTATCACTGTAATGAGCAGATCACACATTCAATGTGACGCAACTCTGCCACGTTTTCCCGTGTTTTCTCGCCGCCGCAATGTAGTTTTCCCGGTCTCTATGACATTTCTTCACGGACATACAGTGTGTCCTAGCTTTCGTATGTGTATAGGGGAATCTCTGACGTTCTACCTGCGAAACTCAGCGTGAAATTTTGTCGATATTCATTGCTTTATTTACTGACATATAATTGGTAGATAGATGATTGATAAGTTATTAGATGCTCATTTCCGGCTATGTACGAGATCTTACACGGAGGCCACACGGCAATCGGATTTTTGTAATTTTTTTATATTTATCGTAGATGAAGTTCTGAAATGAAATATCGGTTCTTATTGCTGTACAACCCTATTCTTAAACATTCTTGAGAAAATCCACTGAATTTTCCCGAGCTACTTTAATATCGTAGAGTAAGGTGTATTTTTGGAGACGAAGAGTGGCTCTGTGAAGGAGTCCACCTGTAGTTTGTGTGGTGTGGGGTCGATTTCCACCCGAAAAGAAGTTTATTAAAAATGTACATGTTCTATGAACATTTTCGTGAAAATCTACACAAGAATAAATGTGGGAAAAAAATAGGAAGTGCTCAACTGTGGCAAATACTACTTCAGAATCTCGGTTCGGTCACTATTTTTTCCATGTTTTTCGTTAATATCGAATATCTGCGGCATTTAAATATAAAATTCTTCGAATGTATGCTAATTAACAGCTCTAATTTTCTTGAAACTTGCATATCTTCTTACTTTTTATTACTTACCACACACAAGAACGTAGTTTTCATTCCAAGTATAAATTTTTATTACTGATCTTTTCGCACCGTCGAATCACATTAATGCGACCACCACCTATATTCGACGTCAACGTACTAAAACCATTCACAAACGGTGGGTGACAGCAGTAGCAATGGAGGGCATATGAAGTGCGTCCGGGGGACACGGAAAACAGTGCAGTCGTTGTCGTAATGGGGGAATGCAGTGATTTATTCGATGTCCAAAAGGGAATGATAATTGGTTTTCTGGACAAGGATGGAAGCATTCCCGAAAAGGCTAATTCTGTAAGCTGTTCGCGTGCTGCCGTGGGGGAAGTATACCATGCACGGCAATATCACGATGTCCAAAGACGGCGCCGAGGCAACTGCGGTGCATCTCTAGTCGCAGATGAGGGATATGAACGATGGCTGCGTAATGTGTACGGGTGAACAGACGTGCAACTGTTGAGCAACTGACCGCCCAGATCAACCAAAGGGATACCAACCATGTCTCCCCAACGACCGTTCAGCGAACGTTGCTGCGTATGGACCTCCGCAGTAGGCGCCCAGTTCATGCATCTATGCTGACCGCTTTTCATCGGCAACGGAGTCTGGAATTTGCACGCCAATACCGCAACTGAATGGCAAAAAGCGTCCTTTTCAGATGAGTTGTGTTTTATGCTCCATTGGACAATGACCGGTGGCGTGTACGCTATAAAATGTCTGGGACAAATACCCTACAAGAATCGTGAGAGCGTTATTTTGTGGGGAATATTTTCGTGGCATTTCTGAGTGCTCTCGTCATTCTAGAAGGCACACTGAATACGCCACCTCCTGCGTTGTTATATATGTGGGGAAAATTTAAAAATCGATTTTCTCCATTATTTTGGGGAGTCGCATCTACTGCTTTCGGCCACTGATATTTGAATTCTGAACTTTACTCGTCATAAATATAAAAAAAATTAAAAATCTGGCTGCTGTGTGCCTCTGTTAGTGGAATGCGCGGCGCTGGACAACTCTTGAAACGCCTGGCCATCGACTACTCAGTACACGTGTTCCGAGAGCTGGCGTTAATTTCGCCGCGCGGAGTAGCTGTGCGGTCTCGGGCGCCTTGCCACGGTTCACGCGGCTGCCTCCGTCGAGTCCTTCCTTGGGCATGGGTGTTTGTGTTGTCCTTAGCGTAAGTTAGTTTAAGTTAGATTAAGTAGTTTTTAAGCCTAGGGACCAATAACCTCAGAAGTTTGGTCCCATGGAAATTACCACAAATTTCCAATTTTGTTTCTATGATTAACTTCCCTCCTGAAAGCAGAAGTCAGATGAATGGAACAGACTGCGTTAGCAGCTGATACGAAACCGATCGAACGAGCTTCGCACTAGTTGAAACTAGCAGAGTGTAATGGTACAAACCATTCTAGCAGTCTGGACAACGTGAGACGAGCCACTTTGTGTAAGTGGAAAAGGCCTGAGAAATCACTACTCGACCAGCCTACCGGCAGCACGGCAACGAGGATGCAAGGAGACTCTGCAATTCTTGTGTTGGAACAACATGGAAGGGAGGAGTGTTGTACCTAGAGGACAGTGTGCTTAGTAAAACAAGTTTTTTTGCTCGCACTTCAGTTTAGTGACACCTTAGAATCACTACTGAGCACTAGAGACCGCCATAAACATGTTTTGTAGTTATTAGGACCTATCTTTGTATATACGAAGTCCAATAACTTAATATTCTTTCTTTCCTTATCCTTTCGCGGTGTCTGAATTTTATCGGAGATTCACGGTGAAAAAGTCAATGAACAATGACGGAAACCACCCACTGCGCATTGGCCTGAACCTCCAGCGATGGGATAAAAGGAATGCAGTTATTTAGATCCTAGCAATTATGATGAGAATCAATTGCATCGCTGTTGGAATTTGTTTTCATGACGTGGAAAAATGTGTGCAGTGTTTGGGTTTTTGGTGGAGGCAATTGTAGCAGATTAGCAATGAACCTACGACTGACAACGTTCCCTAGCGGATCACTGACCGGGCGATCTTCTGTCGAAGGTGATGAATTTCGTCTCTCCTGCAGGTGTTTAGTAGCCTAGTAAGACTCTAGTTTACAAAAGGGGCTATAGGGAAGCCGCAGACAACCAAAGTCCGAGCAATTTGACGAAACATATATTCAAAAACGAACACGTAAGTTCAGATGTAGCCCTCTCGCAAGTATTCACAAATTGTTACGCACGGAATGTAGCTCTGGGTGAGCATACTTGCTGTAGGCCAAGTTGAAAGTACACAAGACCACTTACAAACCCTTCTTCAGTATGAAGACCAGTTCCCAGGGACAGCACACAAATTAAATAGAGGACACCAATATAAGCAGAGAAAGCAACCATGGATCATGCTAATAACAACAACGCTCGGCCATAACAGCTTACTACGGGACATACAATCTGCGGCGTTAGTATCTTTCTGTACAGACGTAGCACAATCATCGTAATTGCGGAGTGCTTCAGGAGCATCAAGAGTGGTTCCCGGTTGACTAAACCTATGCAGTTCACAGGGCAATATGAAGCTCTAGCCATTAAATGGTGGTAACTACCGTACACTAGAATCGCGATGTAGACTGCTCTTGAACCTACAACGGAGCGGGGCTGGAGAGCTGCTCTGAAGGTTACTTAAAGGCTTGGTCGATGAGCTACAGTGCTCCTCCGCGGTACGCGAAAAGGTTCAAATGGTTCAAATGGCTCTGAGCACTATGGGACTTAACTTCTAAGGTCTTCAGTCCCCTAGAACTTAGAACTATTTAAACCTAACTAACCTAAGGACATCACACACATCCATGCCCGAGGCAGGATTCGAACCTGCGACCGTAGCGGTCGCGCAGTTCCAGACTGAAGCGCCTTGAACCGCGAGAAGGTCTTCGTTGCCAACCTAACAGGGGTGAGAGTTGGAACGACTTGAAATAACGGCCAGGGACAACAAGCTAGATTTCACCATCTTGGACGTTTTCTATATTAATTAAACGGGGACTGCCAAAGTTATCCTGCTCCTCTAAGCGATGGTCCTCTTCGTAGACAATACCTCGGTAGTGTCTGTGGACTTGGAAAAATTTATTTAGTGGTATTAATTCAATAATCAAGTTAGGTGAATTGTTAATTAATTATTCGGCTGGTCGGAGTTAGCTATCAGTTTACTCGGAATTTTATATGGAGTGAGAATCTGTGATCAGAATTAAAGGAACAATTTTATTTCTCTCTCTTCCTTTGTGGTGAGGATTGGTCTGGACAGATGTTGTGGCCTTGCCACGTGGAGTCATTACGTTACATGTGTATGCGAGACTTCCGAATTACTCGCATCATTAACTGTCCCATAACTGGACAGTATTTCCTTTGATGTAATTTACACTAACTTAAAAGCGCATTTCATCGAGGTGAGAGACGAGAATTGCACAGCATGTGTGGGGGTTAGTGCGTGGGATGCGACTGTGTGAGGACTCCTGTGTTTAGTACTACGGAATTTAGGTCCTATCCGGTCGTGTTCCTGTTACTTTAGGTTTTCCTTACTAGATGAAATCAAGCCAGGGAGACGTTTGACGTTTGAGGCCATTCTTATACCGCATAATGAGTTTGGATTCAACAAATGTCTCACCAGTGGTCCGTTCCTTGCTAGGACGTAATTTTCTCACTCAGCCTCCAGTGTTTGAAATAGTGGTCTGTAATTAGCAGGGAAGCATATTTCTGACGTGTGTCTCCAAGTATGTTCTTCTTCCATTCTTATACGTATCGACATTTTTTGTTTTGTTTTGTTCGCCACATGGATGGATTCCCGATGTTCCAACAGAGTTATTGTATTATGGGGACCACGTCTCTCCGTATAACGTTTTGGCAATCATTCATTGTTTGTGCCCTTGTCTTGATGTTGTTTGTGTCTTTTCGACTACTGATCATGTATTACGAAATAAAGATCATTTGTGAGACAAGCAGAACTCCATCCCTAAAGCGAACCGCCAGTCTCCTCCAAATCACCCTCTCGCTAGAATTTGTTTCCATTGCGCGCGATTCGATTGCTCATCCTAATTCCTAAAGTTACTGGGAAAAAATCTGCACTGGAGATGGGTGCAGAAGTTTAACATTCCACCTATCCTCTCCCACCAGAAGATATTTTAAACTCATTAGACAGTAACCAGGGATACTGTTAGCTAGTTTTCTCACCACGACGTGTAGCAAAGACTGAATAGAAAGCTTTCAGGTTTTATTATTTTGGTGGGGAATGGAGAGATTCTGACATGTAGTTGCATATAGTACTTATGAGCCACGTGGTGTGGCCGCGTTGTTTAAGGCGCTCTGTCACAGGCTGCGCGGCCGCTTCCGGCGTAGGTTCAAGTCCTCCCTCGGGCATGGGTGTGTGTGTTGTTCTTAGGAACAGTTAGTTCAACTTAGTTTAAGTGGTCTAGGGGGGACCGAAGAACTGTGCAGTTTGGTCCCTTAGGAATTAACACACATTTGAACATTTAGTACTTATGTGCTCATTCCCAATTTAGTTTTCATCAATTAATACCGTTGTGCTTTTTTCGAAGAGAAATATTTGGACTGGCTCAGTTTTGGATTAAAGGGTGTAGGGAGTTCCGAAATTTGGGACTAATGAGCCTAGAGCGACCAACCATGATTCCTTGGGTTTTGTACGAATCGAAATTTAGCTCTGTACTCTGTGTCCATTTAGACGATTCACACAGTTTATCACTGACGTTCTCGACAGCTGTCCAGAGTTCATTGGTTTTGCACTCCATTATAGTTTCATGTGTTATTTACAATGGGAAGCAATTGGTGACACGTGATAAGTGTACAGTGTGAAGAGTGTTGAGGGTAATATAGACTCCTGTGAGACGCATAGTACTACGTGTTTACACTGCGAATTTATAGCCCCAGATATAACATATTGATGGCGAGACTGTTGAGGTTAGAAAGTAAAACAACGAAGACGACTGCGTCAGGCCTTCATTAACATCAAAAAGCACATGATAGCATATCTTATCTGTCCACTGCTAACTCCAGGTGATACGATGTGGAAGCCTGACCGATGACAATATAAGTGTTTGCAAACCGCATTATGAATTGACTCACTATATCGATTTTTTCAGTTGTAACTGAATAATGTTACAGGTTACAGCGACACGCTGTTGAAGGACGTGTACATTAACAATGGGCACAGCGTAGAGAAAATTTTTATGATGTCCTTACAAGTAAGAATTGTGGTGGTTTACATCCAGTGCTCGAGATGGCGAGGCACAAGGGTCTCCTCATCCTATCCGTCTCTTAGGGGAGATGTTTTCCAGGTGTTGAAGAAAAATGACGTGGAATTGACTCTTGCGCAGCAACAGTATCTGTCTTATTGCTACAGTGGCGTTCTCCAGTAGACTGTTGTGCAGGAATCCTACTTCAGTTGGTTATTAAGGTGATGTGGAAAAACAAATTGCGCAAGTAGGCGATCGCCAATAATCCCTGTCAAAACAGTGACACTAAAATGTTGCTGCCATGACGATTCACCAATCGCCGAGGACACTCTTCAGATGACAGACGATGATTGTATACGTTTATACAGCCATCCATACCAAAGGCAATGTAGCTTGGACAGTGACGGAAGGATACAAATGGGACAGCTAAACACATATTTTTGTTTTTATTTTTCGTAAAGCTTACCGTTTCATTCCCTGCTCTCCTTCAATCTTAGCTCACGCCAGTTTGCAGATATATCGATGCAAAACTGTCTTGAGCGCTTTACTTCTGCTCTGCTCTTTTCTGTAAAATGATCATTGATACCATTCCGGTCATTTTTGTACGGGTCACTGTAGAGATATGCGTGTAGTAGGGGCCAAGAACCAAATGGAACACTTTGGTGTCGCGGCTCGTTAATTGCGAACGCGTCCTGTGACGGCTGGACTTATCTGCTCGCAGCCAGCCGACATTTCGGAAATTAGCGGTGGTCGGTATTTCAGCAGCCCGCTGTGGCGCCGGCGGCACGATAACGGGATTAACAGCGGAACAGAAATCACGGGCGTCGCTGGCGAATGTCCAGTGGCGTCCCGCGGGGAAACTCGGGAAAACTTCGTAAGACCGAGACCCGTTTCCGGTAGGAACACAAAAACGCTGGTTCCACAGGACGATCCGAGCTCAAAAGAAAAATTGTCACACTTCGGTCGGGGTGTTCCTCTGGGTATTTTTATTCGGAGGACGAAGGGGGGGGGCAGGAGGGTGGCTTAGTATGCAGTGGCTCGTTACACGAAACAACTGCGTTGCATTCAGAATACCGGTACACCAGTGATTAACATGCTAGACGAAATGTCTCTCGCCTTTGTGAAGAAAAATTGTAAAGCAAATATTTTCTGTGGCGACAACGCCGTAGTCCTCCGTCCTCGTGGGTTCAAGGCTTTAACTCTGACTAAGATAGAGCAACATCATGTCCACAGAAACAGTTAACGAAAACTTTGAGAACAGCAATGCAACGCACAGATAACCTCGCCGTTGAGCGCCCCTATGCTCCTCCAGTAATGCACCACCTTACAATACTCTACAGTTTCCAAAAGTTTCAAGAAAGTAATTTTGGAAACGTCATCCATGAAAATCATATGATTCAAATGACTGAAAAAACACAGATATTTATACACAAAATAATAGAATAAAAAGTAATTACTAAGTATAAGGATGAAGCGTAACTAACAGTGTTAGAAAACTGAGTGCTTTGATCGGACAGCTGATAAAGATACTGAATTGAAAATAAGTTTGTGACAGTACTTGACTACCAAAAGGGTCGGTTGATAGGTCACTTGGGTGGCTCTTATTCCTTCGTTCGATGTTTTCTTTTTTCTATTCTCCACTTTGGTTTCATTGTATAC
Source organism: Schistocerca americana (assembly GCF_021461395.2). NCBI lineage: Eukaryota > Metazoa > Arthropoda > Insecta > Orthoptera > Acrididae > Schistocerca > Schistocerca americana. Next base: position 59,626,984 of record NC_060124.1, on the reverse strand, counting down.
AAAATTTGTTGTGTGTCATTTCGACTCAGCAGGGAAAGAAGGAGGCCTGTCCTTTCGCACCTACAAGTGAAAAACACCAAAAATGGCATAAACATTTAATTTAGGTCTTTACCTGAAGAAGTATTGTTTAGAAGTAGGTGATTAACCAATAACTTCATTACTTTCAACTTCATTATTAATACTATTGTATAAACTTGTATTGTAAAATCTATAAATGTACGATGTACTACGTTTATCAGCCATATATAACCAGAAAATCACATTTTCTTTTAAAACTACGTACTCAGTGACAGAGCATCTTGTTTCGCCATAGAAACGTACAGCGAGACTCAGATACAATATGAAACATATACTGCTGTGTTTCCTTGTTTTTCGTATATTACTTATCATGGCCCTCCACTAGTTTCATGCCTCTCTCAGCCAGATAATTGTTGATGAGTTCATCATACCACTGGAAAGGATCTGTTTTAAGGTAACTGTCACTCAAATAAATTCTGGTGTAGAATATTTTTTAGAATTTGAAATAAACTTTTCAGTTGGTCTAAAAGCTTGACATGATATCAAGTAGAGATAAATACGGAACAAAATTATTGTTCTAGTATTTTTAGCTACATTCAGTTGTCCCACACGTCTTTACAATGAAAACCAGTTCATTCGATTCTGAGCATCTTCAGATACGTTGTGGTTGCAGGGCGACGCACCTCTTTTATATACAGTGCACAGATTCGTCAGGTCACTAATAAGTGTCTCAGAGTTGAAACAGCATGGAATTATCTACCTATCAGAGAGCAGCAGCGCTCTATCTTCAACTGTTTGGGACTCTGCTGAAATGGGGACGAGCGACTAGTGACTGGTCCCACATCACTGCACTCGGTCAAGTTCTCACGCCTTTCCTGGTGTCCGGACTTCGGACATGCGAAGAAGTGAGGATGGCCAGTCTTCGCGTAAGTCTCATCTCGCCTCGCCACACTACAGAAATCGCATGCTTGCCTCCCTTCCTCTCCCTCTCTCGCTCTCACTCTTTCGCTCTCTCTCTCTCTCTCTCTCTCTCTACTTTATCGACAGAGCTGTAACGTTGCCAAGGAGGCTTTCGTGATACAGTTAACTTCATGTATCCCGTGGAAAATAATTTCATCTTCTACCTAACGCTTCGAGCGCTGCACCAAGTCGGCCTGGGATGTGAGGAGGAACAGGAAAAGGCTGCAGCCGGACGCCGCCAGAGTAAGGCAGTGGGCTTGTCACAGTCTGCTAACAAAACGGTGTTAAATTAGATTTACCTTCTGGTGCAGAAACGCCATGGCGTTTATGCACTTGTCCAAAAAAAGAGAAAGTGAAGAAGCCACATCATTCAATGCTCAGTAGGAACCGTCGCACTATCATAATCTGGAAAAAGGACATCACACACACCCATGACCGAGGCAGGACTCGAACCTGCGACCGTAGCAGTCGCGCACTTCCAGACTGAACCGCTCGGCCACAAAGGCCGGCCAAAAATTAGTACTACTGAAAAATTTCCACCAAATGTTATTATTATTTAAACGACGGCCTCTGTATATTTTTACAATCGGCAAACCTTGGAAGGACAGCAATAGGTGAAAATAAGATAAATGCAAATTTCCATTGCCATTAACAACAACTTTACAGACTTGTCCCATGGGGCTGACTGAACATTTAAACAATGATGAAACCTGAATTTTAAAATTACTATAATAATATTAATAATAAACTCACCAGGACTAGGCGCTTCCTATTTCCAGCGAAAAACAAATTCCGGTACCGTAGCTAACCTTAGGAATTATTCAATGAAGAAACAAATTTAATATTAGGCGCTGTGGGTTTTCCTTTCGTCAGATATCCCTTACTCACAAGATATAAGCCACAGAATGAGGCGGTGGCTGAGCGGTTCTAGGCGCTTCTGTCCGGAGCCGCACGACTGCTACGGTCGCAGGTTCGAATCCTGCATCGGGCTTGGATGTGTGTCATATCCTTAGGTTAGTTAGGTTTAAGTAGTTCTAAGTTCTGGGGGACTGATGACCTCAGATGTTAAGTCCCATAGTGCTCATAGCCATTTGAACCACAGAATGAGGATTATACGTTTTTTATCTTACACGTTTTGACTGGTAACACCGAACAATAAGTAGAATCCGACAGGTTGATGACCTGACAAAAGAAGGAATACTAAAAACAATCTCTTTGTTTCTAGGCACCGCACCTACGAAATAAAGTCAACTGTGTTTAAACCAAGTGCGGGGTTCCCAAAGCCAATGCCGTTGCAGCCCATGACATTAAAAGATAGGGGGAGAAGGCTGTCCCATTAAGTAAACTACTAAAACAAAACAACGAGCAGATTACAACAGGGGTGACTTCGCATAGTAATTAAAAACTTTGTCGACTTTAAAAACATAGTCCCTGCTAATACAACGAGTACCAAACTGGCATAGAATTACTGGTCACTTAGGTTACAGAAAAGAGTTACTACATTACAATTATCTAAGTTAGCGAGAGGTGACCTCTACTGATTGCTTAGACCTTTTGAACGAGGCAAACAGCAGTTACATGAAACAGTTAACGTATTACAATTACATAAGTTAGCGAGTGACGACCTAGTCGGTGAAGAGTGCGCAGGCCAACGTGGCGTTTAGAAGGACAGGTACGAAGGCACTACGGTTCAAAAGTCCCACAAGGCGGCAACCACACTGTGCTTCATGCTGGAACAGACTAAAGGTGCTTCCAAGTCCGCGCTACCACTGCGCACCGAATACTGCCGCTGTTACAGTCGCTAAGTGACAAGGCCGAGTTGAGTTAACATTTTCTGGGTATCACGAACGATGCTATAATAAAAAAAAAATCCGGAAGTACTGTCGAACATGGGCTATGAAACCTAAACGGCCAGAAATTTGAAGCTCGGCTAGGCTTCTCTCCTATTTACAAAGGCAACAGGAACTAGAGAAGCGAGGCAGTGAGACTCTTACACGGCTGGAACAGTCACGCTCAATGTAAAAGTTTCCCTTTCAGACAAAAAGTGGATTCCTCGGAGCTAAAATTCAAACTAGGCGAACAAGCAACAAGGGGATCTTAATTCCACCGTCGCGAATCAGCTATTATAAGCAGCTAGATTACCCCAAGGTAAATTAATTCCGGAAACCTTGCGAGAGCTCAGTTGTAAGAAAGTTGTTGTACACACACAAACTTCCCATTGGTCAAAGTCGGTAGGCCTCGCCACAAATTCGAGCCCTCAGCTTTCACCACGTGGCAATGCCTCGCTTCGCCGGTCGCGACCCCACCACCACGCCCCCTAAATAAACAGCAGACGCTTTACCGCGGCCGCGAAATCATGTTCACGACGCGGGCAATTTGTAAAAGGAAAGCGAGCCGGCATAGTTAAACCTTTCCCACCAAAACAGGAGGATGGGATGTCCCAGAAACCAACTCAGGGCATGAGTATCCGTTTCTAGAAGAAACTCCTTGTTCTCAAGATAAAACTTAAATTTATCAAAGGCTTAGAGGGCTGCCAATGCTTCCATTTATAAACCCAATATTTAGTTTCAAGAGGTAATAACTTTCTAGAAGCGTCCCCTTTCTGTTTTTGCAGAAGTGCGGCCGCTATTCCGCAAGTAGAAGCTTCCTTCTGGACAAAAAACGGGCGTCCAAAATCGGGAATAGCCAAAACTTACTAAGTGCCTTCTTAATTGACTCAAATGATACCCGATGACTCTCGTCCCAGTGAAAAACGATCCCCTTCTTACGATGGTCGTTAAGTGGCCCAACTAACTGAATGAAACTTGAAACAAACTTATAAAAAACAACTGCCATGCCAATAAATTTAGTCATATTATTCCTGGACACAGGGAATCTACGAAAATCCCTATTGCAATCTTGATCGAACCTAATACCATCGGTAGAAAGTAAATTCCCCAAAACTGATATCCGCCGACGTGCCAAGGTTATTTTCTATAGTTGGACAGTCAATCCTGCCTCCATATGATGCTCCAGAATTGCCTCTGGCTGTTTCAAATGATCAGCGAAGGTGGTACTATAAACCACATCATTGAGACAGTTATGTACACATTAAAACTACAGATCACCCAAGACGCAATCTAAAAGGCGGACCAAAACAGCCACATCACTGAACATGCCAAACGGAACCGTACTCAACTCGCTTAAGTTCCAGTCCTCGGATAAAGGGATCTGATAATATGTGTAATGAAAATGAAGAACCTTAAAGACCTTGGCCCCAGAAAACCACGTAAAAAATTGTGTAAATTAGTGAAAGGTGTAGATTCTAAAACAACCGCTTGACTAACTAATCTAAAGTCAACCATTGGATGGAACTTCCCACTCTTGACCTTAGTTAGTGGAAGTATCACTGTCAAATGACATGACATCAATCAGTGAATGTAAATTCTTCATTTCGGAGGAAATAGGCTATATGGAGCTTGCCAGACTGGCATCTCAGCAGTAAGGATGATCTTATACTGAAGCTTATTCGTTATGCCTTGCCTGTCAGTTACGACCTGTGGGAAACTAATAACAAGCTGCAACAATTGACTACCCTCGTCTAGACTCAAATAAATGACCTTATATTTTCCAGACGGACATAACAGAGAACAGACCTCCAAAGAATTATGACAGGAACACAAGCTAATCTTTTCAACAGTACGACGCTTTAAATAAATAACCTCGTCTCAATAATCGAACATTAACCCAGTATTCAGGATAAAATCGCACTCCAAAATTAAATTGACAGCAAGTTCTTGACCACCAGTAAATTTGTCGACCATGAAAGTTACCAGTGCTTAACTTGGCTCACAATTCCCCAACCAGAGGCAACGTCCGCCCTTTAACAGTGCAACATCTGTGGGAGAGAGAGCACATGCAAGCTAATTTACAGGTAGCCCTGTATTCCAAATAACTCTGGTGGTTAAAAAGGGAAACTGAACTGACAGACTCAATGAGTGGGGAAATGGCTCCTGGTTAAATTGAGGGCAAATATGAGGAAAGGGCTTCCTTACCACAATTGCAATGTGGAGATAGCATTGCGGGATTAGGTATCCTACACCCTTCTGTTCCCACTGTCGTCAGCGGCTTAGTCTCTCCCTCCGCTGAACAGGACACTCACGTACCAAATGCACCGTTTCATCTCACCGAAAAGATACCCTAGCTCTGACCCTTTATAAGGAATCATCTTGGTATTCTTTAGAATCCACACGGACGCGGACGTCCTGACAATGACGTTCAGACCAAGGTGTTTGTCTGCGAAACCTAACCTCTCAATCGCAGAAACCAAGGAATCCAATTTGACAATTTGAGAACGGTGGAATATCGTTCATCGAAGGTAATACGGAAGCTGTCGGCCACCCTCATACCCTTCAACATGTTATCAACTATTTGAATTTCAGTAACCTGCAACTTCAGTGCTGAGACTGCGGTTCTAATTTGCTCAGTATACCTAGCCAAAGCTTAGTTGGTGGCCTGAACCAGCCAAAACTGCTTTTGCTCGAGTTCATTTTTAAAATTGGGTGAAAGCTTAAACTCAATAATACGCTACTGCAGACCATTCAGTCCACCTTTCTTAAAAAATGGTTCAAATGGCTCTGAGCACTATGGTAGGTCATCAGTCCCTTAGAACTTAGAACTACTTAAACCTAATCAACCTAAGGACATCACACAAATCCTTGCCCGAGGCAGGATTCGAACCTGCGACCGTAGCAGTCGCGCGGCTCCGGACTGAAGCGCCTAGAACCACCTTTCTTCAGCAAAATTTCGAAAAATGTACGGCTTAATACCCCACATGTGAAAGGACACAATAATAGAAATACAACATCATGTGACATTCCCAGAGCGTTGTCATGGAATTCAAACGTAACCATAAGCCACAGAACGTACTCTTTCTCGTTGGAGCAAATGGCCAGCAGGGTGAGGAAATTCACCAAATATACCCTCTGCTGATTGCTGAACCCCGCCTACCACGTGAACGATGTTTTTGAGCATTACCTGTTCCGGAGAACATTCCTGCGTGCCACTCACCTTTCCCAAGTCCCCTAAACCAAAACGGCTTACACTAGCGTGTAAATCCAGCACCAGCACATGCAAATCATGATCGTGTTTACCCTATTTGGAAATAAGCCGAGGCTGCTGAACATCCCTCAAACGGTTGGAGTTAGTTGGGCTTGAATCCTATAAGCCAGTTTACGGTTGGGTCATCTAGTTTCTAGAAAGTCTATATTTTGGCGTAAGACCGACACAGCAGTAGTAGAATCAGCTAGTTTGGCACCTACCTCGCCTACGTGGTCAACTGTGAGGATCAACAGGCTGTCCAAGGCTGTACGCAAACGAGCCACTAACTCAGTGACACTTCCATCAGAAGAGTGTTGTCGTATCCTGACCTCGTAGGCTAAATGATCTTTCCTAAAGAAGGGAATACCAGACCAATGGCGGGAGGTATGCTTAGCAACATTTCTGCAAATAGTACAGGAGTAATTACAACAATGAATTACAATAAGCAAATACAATAAAAGAAACAGCAATGACTAAAAATAATAATCCCATAATTGGTTAATGGCGCAATAGGGAAAATTCCTTATCTTAACCCAGAAAACCATGCTCTGCTCCATTTGAAATGTCACCTGTCAGAGTGTGGCTTAACTAAAATCAAACACGAAAGTACCGGGCGACGGATTTAAGTACATATCATTCATTATTTGACAAATTTTATTACCATTAAAACACTATAATACTAAAACAGTTTCTGAAATCTGCAACAATTACATTAAACAGAAATTAAAAAGGGACCAAATGCTTGGATACCAGGAATAGTTATAAAATTAAACAAGGTCTTTTATAAAATTATAACCCCTTATGGACAATTCCTTAAACAGGAAACCTTTAATCTCAAATTGCACCCCAAGTCTTATTATTATTTAAAACCACAGCCTGTGTATAATTTAACAATGGCCAAAGCTTGGAAGAACAGTAATGGGGGCAAATAAGTTAAATACGATATTCCATTATCCTTGACAAAAACGTTACAAACTTACCCCACTGGGTTGACTGAACATCTAAACAACCATAAAACTAAGCCACAACGGCATGAATTTTTGAATTTAAAAAAAAAATAAAAAATAAGAAATTTCAGGCTAAGTGCTGTCTCTGTATCTCCAGCGAGAAACATATTCCGGCACCGTAACTAACCTCAGAATACATGAGTGAAGAAACAAATTTAATATTTGACGGTGTGGCCTTTCCGTTTCCCTTATTTTTCTTTTTTTTCTCTATTTTTTTAATAAACAAAAACGTTCAGTGTCAACGAACTCTACTCTGCGCAAGACTGCTCACATTGACAATGCGCGGCCAGAATTTTCGGCAGAAATAAATTTCTTAAGCACGACGTTTAAGCAACTCAGTGAGAATTACATGCTTTCCACGATTTGACTGGTAACATTGAATAATAAATAGAACCCAACACGGTGATGACGTGACAAAATGAGGAATACTGAAAACAATCTGTTTGCATCTAGCCCACGCGAATACGAAATACAGTCAACTGCGGCCAGACCAAGTGGGAGGTTCCCAAAGCCGTGCCGTTAAAGACCTCGACATTCAAAAAAAGGGGGAGGAGGATGTCACATTAAATAAACTACTAAACAAAAGAATAAGTAGTTAACAGCAAGAGTCGCTTCCCATAGTAGTTTAAAAACTTTTCCAAACTTAAAAACGTATTGCTCTGTTAAGACAAGTGGCACCAAACTGGCGTAGAATTACTGACTGCTTACGCTTTTAGAATGAGGAAAACCGCGGTTACATGGAACAGTTAATAGATTACAATTACATAAGCTAGCGATTGGCGGCCTACTCGGCGAAGATAGTGCACATCGGCATGGCGTGTAGAAGGACAGCTGCGAAGCGCTACGGTCCAACAGTCGCATTAGGCGGCATACCACACTGTCCGTGGCGCTGCAGCAGACTAAACGCGCGACTAAGCCCGGGCCACGGCTGCACGCTCAACATTGCCGCAGTTACAGCAGCTCAGCGAGCACGCCCAGATGGGTAAACGATATAATACACATGCATTGTGGGTATCACAGAAGATGTTGCAATAAACAAATACACTCCTGGAAATTGAAATAAGAACACCGTGAATTCATTGTCCCAGGAAGGGGAAACTTTATTGACACATTCCTGGGGTCAGATACATCACATGATCACACTGACAGAACCACAGGCACATAGACACAGGCAACAGAGCATGCACAATGTCGGCACTAGTACAGTGTATATCCACCTTTCGCAGCAATGCACGCTGCTATTCTCCCATGGAGACGATCGTAGAGATGCTGGATCTAGTCCTGTGGAACGGCTTGCCATGCCATTTCCACCTGGCGCCTCAGTTGGACCAGCGTTCGTGCTGGACGTGCAGACCGCGTGAGACGACGCTTCATCCAGTCCCAAACATGCTCAATGGGGGACAGATCCGGAGATCTTGCTGGCCAGGGTAGTTGACTTACACCTTCTAGAGCACGTTGGGTGGCACGGGATACATGCGGACGTGCATTGTCCTGTTGGAACAGCAAGTTCCCTTGCCGGTCTAGGAATGGTAGAACGATGGGTTCGATGACGGTTTGGATGTACCGTGCACTATTCAGTGTCCCCTCGACGATCACCAGTGGCGTACGGCCAGTGTAGGAGATCGCTCCCCACACCATGATGCCGGGTGTTGGCCCTGTGTGCCTCGGTCGTATGCAGCCCTGATTGTGGCGCTCGCCTGCACGGCGCCAAACACACATACGACCATCATTGGCACCAAGGCAGAAGCGACTCTCATCGCTGAAGACGACACGTCTCCATTCGTCCCTCCATTCACGCCTGTCGCGACACCACTGGAGGCGGGCTGCACGATGTTGGGGCGTGAGCGGAAGACGGCCTAACGGTGTGCGGGACCGTAGCCCAGCTTCATGGAGACGGTTGCGAATGGTCCTCGCCGACACCCCAAGAGCAACAGTGTCCCTAATTTGCTGGGAAGTGGCGGTGCGGTCCCCTACGGCACTGCGTAGGATCCTACGGTCTTGGCGTGCATCCGTGCGTCGCTGCGGTCCGGTCCCAGGTCGACGGGCACGTACACCTTCCGCCGACCACTGGCGACAACATCGATGTACTGTGGAGACCTCACGCCCCACGTGTTGAGCAATTCGGCGGTACGTCCACCCGGCCTCCCGCATGCCCACTATACGCCCTCGCTCAAAGTCCGTCAACTGCACATACGGTTCATGTCCAAGCTGTCGCGGCATGCTACTAGTGTTAAAGACTGCGATGGAGCTCCGTATGCCACGGCAAACTGGCTGACACTGACGGCGGCGGTGCACAAATGCTGCGCAGCTAGCGCCATTCGACGGCCAACACCGCGGTTGCTGGTGTGTCCGCTGTGCCGTGCGTGTGATCATTGCTTGTACAGCCCTCTCGCAGTGTCCGGAGAAAGTATGGTGGGTCTGACACACCGGTGTCAATGTGTTCTTTTTTCCATTTCCAGGAGTGTAATTCCGGAAGTATTGCCGAGCAGAGACTAAGGAACGTAAACAGTCAGAAATCTGCAACTCAGCTGGCTTCTCTCTGATTTACAAGGACACCGGGAACGAGACATGAGGGGGACGACGGCTCCTACACGGCTCAAACAGTCACGCTCACTTACAGAAGTTCGATTTACCCTTCCAGACAAGAAGTGGGCTTCTCGTAGCAAAAATATACACTAGGCGAACAAGCAACAAGGGGGTTTAATTCCGCAGCCACGAGTCATCTACCATGTGCAACTACATTACCACACAGCAAATTAATCAGTTTAGGAAGCCTTGAATGAGCTCTGCACTAAGAAAGCTGTTGTACACACACAAATTTTCCAGTGCCCAAACTCACTATTCCTCGTCACAAATTCGAGGCACTTGACCCCCTTGACACCGAAACAGGAGGACATGGCCACCCAAGCACCAACTGTCGCAGCCACGGAAACGCCTCGCTTCTTCGATTGCGACATCATCAACACGCCCCCTAGATATGCAGCGCACTCTATACGGCGGCCGCGAACTCATGCGGAAGAGGTGAGCAATTTGTAAAACGAAGGGGAACCGACACGGCTCAGTATTGTGTAAAGACTCTTGCATAGCCTACAAGTTGTTGTAGCGTGTGCTGACCTCTTGTTTCAAAGATTATTTAGAAGATTTGAATGTGCTAGTTTTCATCATGCAACCAAATTTTTTTGCAGTTATTTTTGTTGCTAAAGTGTTCGGGGCGTGAGTTAAGAAGCTGTCTTCACCGGAAGTGTGACTAAGTGCTTTGTTAATACAATGAACACCACACAGAAACTTTTCGTGACTTTTCAAAGGTTTTACTATATTAGCACCTCTGTAGGAGACAAATACAAAATTATGCATCATGTTCGGTGAAATTTTTCAAACAATGTGCCTCTTTTCTGCTCTTTTCGCAATTTTTGTATTCGATATTCTTAATGTCCTGAAATTTAGTTGTAAATAAAACAATGTTCACGAGAACCCTCGTCATCATAATCAGGATTTCCTTTCAGCGAGCCGGGTAGGAACTTTGTGAACGATATGCCTCCATTGGTTTCTGTCCTGATATAGCTTTTCCCTCTGCACTACATCCCATGTTACTCCTCTCCTCTTGAGATCTTCCTTATCCTGGTCTGCCTATCTTGAAACCTTCCCTTTATATGTAAAGAAATATGAAACTTCCCCTTTGAATGTAAAGAAAGGCTGTGCTTTTAAACTTCTACGTTATTTGATACCGAAACAGCTGTGTAAAACTGAATGTGCTCAGTTTTCTCTTTACTTATTCTGATCATTTCTAAAGTGACACGCAATATTTTAGAGCAACACAATCTGACTTTAAATAATCCCTACAATAGAATAGCCCTGACCAACAATAACATATACCCTTCGTGAATCACTTACATCACAAAAAATCTTCGTTACTCGAACTACTGCAATACAGCGAGCGCCAATGCTGCCAGCTAAACGAAAGATTCTAACTACTGAAGGCAGTAACTACTGATAGGCATGTAGTTAGCCAATGAAAGATTTTGATAGAGAACAAACAATGTATTTGACTTAATAGTGTTCAAAAGTCATAATATATCAAATCTTGACATCTATTTTGACAAATTTCCTTTTTCTGAGGGACACACGTCCCGATCGTCCGCTCATATTGACATCTCAAATCTCTGGCATCTCTTCCCCCACATCCACAACGGCTGGCGGCTCATCTCCAACTGCCCCTGCCGGCCGCGGTGGTCTAGCGGTTCTGGCGCTGCAGTCCGGAACCGCGGGACTGCTACGGTCGCAGGTTCGAATCCTGCCTCGGGCATGGGTGTGTGTGATGTCCTTAGGTTAGTTAGGTTTAAGTAGTTCTAAGCTCTAGGGGACTTATTACCTCAGATGTTGAGTCCCATAGTGGTCAGAGCCATTTGAACCATTTTTTTTCCAACTGCCCAACGCTACGCGCTGTTCACATCCAATAGCCGAACTAGCGAATATTCCAACATTGAGTCCAACCAGTCACAGACTGCACACAGCGCAGTCACCGATTTTCATGCAGAGTGCTACGTGGCGTCACCAACAAAAACTTAAACAGCCTACTTACAATCTCCTTCTAGGCCGCCCAATTGGTCTTCTACTTGGTACCTCCATCTCCAGATACTGGCGTGGAGTCGGGTGCATTCGCTTCACGTGACCGAACCACTTCATTCTCAAAGCACTCATTCTCTCCTCTTTAGTCAATGTCACCTGCAGGTCTCTCAGGGGACACCGCCTTAACGTAGCACTATCCGTGCGGAGGGCTATGCAGGCGATAGCGTAGCTACCAAGAGGATCACCCATGCCGGGCAGGCCACAGAGGATGAGCCAGAGGAAGTGTGACCCACAATTATCAAACCTTTGCCAGGGATATGACGAAGTCCTTAACGGCAGCTACGGCGGAGAAGAACATCTTTGGTAAGGCGCAGCTGGCGGAGGAGGCACCCTTTCCCTCCTAAGGGCAAATGAGGAGTGGAACCACTGCCTTGTGGTGAAAAGGGATCTTCAAAGGCAGAGGGAGTAAACCCTGAAAGAAAATCCTCGGATGCGTTAAGCTTAGCCGGCTAGCAGATGAGAAAAAGTTGTCATTGCTTTCTATCAAAGAACTAGCCTGGGATTAAAAATAGCTAATGTAGACAGCACTTCTTGTTCCCCTGGAACGAACGACAGCTCTTCACAGGCTGAAGGAAAACAAAGCAACACAAGAAGATACACGAAACAAGAACAGAAAACTAAAACAGACTATGAAGCATGGGTTCATCACTTACAAGCGGAAACAAAACGGCAATCTATGGCGTGGCACTACACTACTTCTACTCCAAAGAACATTTCAAAGCCGCAGTCTCGGCCGGTGAAGTCTTGGCTACAGTCTTCTCTGACTCTTAAGGTGTAATTCGGTTTGGTTCTCCCTCATGGTGTAACTATCAGCTCTGAACCTCAGGAAATTGAAGAAACGACTTCAGCGTGTTTATTTCAACAAAACTGCAAACGAGCTTCCCCACAGAAACACAAGCCTGAGCAGCCGAGAGGAGCTCACAAAACTTCTTTGGACTGCTTCACCCTACAGGCCGAATCTAGCAGCTTCCCACTTCCATCTGTTTGGTCCAATGAAGGAAGAGTTCCTCTGGAAGCAAATTTAAACAGATGCAAAATGTCCAAGATTGGCTATCTTTTACAGAAGCTCGAAATTTAGCACGGACTTCAATGCGAGATGCTAATGCCAGTTTCCACAAAGAAACTTTGTCTTCGAATCGAGAACAGCTGCCAACATGAGTAACTTAGAAGTAAATATCATCGGAGTACTGAAGAAACTTAAATCACTTAATAAAAGCAAGTCTTCTGGTCCAGACTGTACACCAATTAGGTTCCTTTCTGAGTATGCTGACGCATTAGCTCCGTACTTAACAATCATATACAACCGTTCGCTCGACGAAATATCCGTACCCAAAGATTGGAAAGTTGCACAAGTCACACCAATATTCAAGAAAGGTAGTAGGAGTAATCCACCAAATTACAGGCCCATATCGTTAACGTCGATATGCAGCAGGATTTTGAAGCAAATATTGTGTTCGAACATTATGAATTACCTCGCAGAAAACGGTCTATTGACACACAGTCAACATGGATTTAGAAAACATCGTTCCTTTGAAACACAACTAGCTCTTTATGAACATGAAGCGTTGAGTGCTACTGACAAGGGATTTCAGATCGATTTCGTATTCCTGGATTTCCGGAAGGCTTTTGATATTATACCACACAAGCGGCTCGTAGTGAAATTGCGTGCTTATGGAATATTGTCTCAGTTATGTGACTGGATTTGTGGTTTTGTCAGAGAGATCACAGTTCCTAGTATGTGACGGAAAGTCATCGAGTAAAACAGAAGTGATTTCTAGCGTTCCACAGGGTAGTGTTGTAGGCCGTTTGCTGTTCCTTATCTATATAAGCGATTTGGGAGACAATCTGAACAGCCGTCATCGGTTATTTTGCAGATGACGCTGCCGTCTATGGACTAATAAAGTCATCAGAAGAAGAAAAAAAAACCGCAAAATGGTTTAGAAAAAATATCTGAATGGTGTGAAAAGTGGTAGTTGACCCTACATAACGAAAAGTGTGACGTCATCCACATGAGAGCTAAAAGAAACTCGTTAAACTTCGGTTACACGATAAATCAGTCTAATCTAAAAGCCGTAAATTCAACGAAATACATATGTACTACAATTACGAACAACTTAAAGTGGAAGGAACACACAGAAAATGTTGTAGGGAAGGCTAACAAAAGACTGCGTTTTATTGGCAGGACACTTAGAAAATGTAACAGACCTGCTAAGGAGACTGCCTACACTACGCTTGTCCGTCCTTTTTTAGAATACTACTGCGCGATGTGGAATCCTTACCAGATAGGACTGACTGAGTACATCGAAAAAGTTCAAAGAAAGACAGCACGTTTCGTATTATCGCGAAATATGGGAGAGAGTGTCAGAAATGATACAGGGCTTGGGCTGGATATCGTTAAAAGAAAGGCGATTTTCTTTGCGACAAAATCTTATCACAAAATTCCAATCACCAACTTTCTCCTCCGAATGCGAAATATTTTGTTGACACCGACTTACATAGCGAGGAACGATCACCAAGATAAAATAAGGGAAATCAGAGCTCGTACGGAAAGATATAGGTGTTCCTTCTTCCCGCGCGCTATACGAGAATGGAATAATAGAGAATTGTGAAGGTGGTCTGATGAACCCTCTGCCAGGCACATAAATGTGATTTGCAGAGTGTCAGTGTAGATGTAGATATAAACGTAGAAGCAGTACGTGGATTATGGGAAGGCCATTGATGGAGCAAGACGTTGGCTCTGACGTCGACCAGTAGAATGGCAACATGCGGGCATACAGACCCTCCCAGTATGGTGGTTTGAGGCCGTCGCATTAATCGAAGATTATGTTGAAAAACAGTGTTTTGTAAACAAAATGGTTCAAATGGCTCTGAGCACTATGGGACTCAACTTCTGAGGTCATTAGTCCCCTAGAACTTAGAACTAGTTAAACCTAACTAACCTAAGGACATCACACACATCCATGCCCGAGGCAGGATTCGAGCCTGCGACCGTAGCGGTCTCGCTGTTCCAGATTGCAGCGCCTAGAACCGCACGTCCACTTCGGCTGGCTTTTGTAAACAAAAGAGTGGAGAATAATGTAGTGTACTTGAATCCTGAATAAAACCAACACTCTTTTCAGGAAGAAAGTGTTTCATTACTTACTGAACGTCCCTCGTATTTGTTAAAGCGCTTCCGCGCCGTACCGATTCGGCATTGGGCACTATGCTCAGCCACAATAACTGATACGAGCAGTGTGTCCAGTTAGGCTCTGTTCGCCAAATCTCACATTTTATGCTAGGGCAACGTGACGGATTAAAGGTAAATGTTTTATTTTAGCTGACTTTCTCGTCTTAACTCACTGTTGCAGAAGCTGAATGTACGATGATATGGACTGAATATACACTGTTGATTACTGTAATGTTACTTATGTGTATGTTCAAAAATGTTGTAGAGTACCACTGAAGAAGCGAGGAACTGTGTTTATGCTTCGACCGGCGAAGATCATACTTATATTTGTGGCGGCATGGAGGTAAAAACAGAAGAGACATGGCTCTACTGACTTGCGCTGTACTGTGTTTTGAAGCCAGAGTGAGCAGGGCGTGCTATCTTTATAAGTAGCCCAAAACATTAGCAGACTACTGTTTATGGGTGCTTCTCGTTCATTATTTCTGTCGTGTGCGCGCGACAGCTGTTTTAAATGCTAAAACTTAGAGAGCTTACTTGAGTAACATAGTGTTAGAATGGCAATTTCGAAAGTTTTTCTGTTCTTTAATGCGTATTTGCTCTGGTAATACGACACAGTCAGAGATGACGTCATGGGGAAGTGTCACCGCTGTGAACTTTTCGGTTATGAATGCGGTGAAGCTAATGTTTTGTTCTATTTAAGATGGCGGACATCGGCTTCAACTTTGTGATGTAATGCCACCTCCTCTCTCTTTTTACCTCTAGTGGTGGCGGACAATAGTAACAGTTCAAGCGGCAAAGATCTTAAAAAAATGGCAGCCGGCCACGAGAAGAAGACTCGACGGCCATCTAAAGTAATGACTTAATTGTTAAAGGTAATGGTACCGCTGTTTGTTTGTTTGTGCAAGAGGTTCCAAATTGGTTTAATTTGGGTAATTATCGTGTAGGAGTCGAACAAGGAGATTGTGGAGAAGTCGTGGTGGACAGCCAATTTCACATTGGGGCATTCTCAGTATAGGTTAAGTGCTGACAGTTCAATAAGCTGTAATACAGACATCTGCAGCGATATAGTGGAACTTTCAGTTGTTAGTATAGTCTGAGTACTTAAATGTCAGAGAAATTACTGGCTCGTGATAATTGACTGGTTTCATTCTGCGAGTTCACTCCAGTGAAATACTGTCTAGTGATTTCTATTACGAATCATTGAAAGCCTATTTGGGGAGAGCTGGTTACGTAATGGTAAGGAGTGGGCTTAAGTATATTGTGGATGACAGCAATATTTCATAGTAATGAGCCGAAACGAACCACTGATTTATGATAGGTGATTGAATTTACGATAAAAAACTGATCGGGAGTGTTCCGTAAATTGTGGTTAGTGTTCATGTTTATGAAACACATAGATAATTGAATACTGCCGTATTTTATACGTGGTTAGCACACTCTGCGAGAAGTGAGTGTTCCCTGTGTTATTTGGATGGTTTGTGCACACGTAGAGGATATTGTGGTGCGTCATTGGAATGCAGAATGTATTTGTGGTAGCATTTAGCGATAATGGTTCAATTTGCAACGCATCTGATTCAACAAGCATCAGGGAATTTAGGAATAAAACTACATATTGGTCATACAGTGATGATCGCCCGCAAACTGCCAAGATCTTTTTCGTGGAACCACTTATGGAGTGTGTGCATTGTGCGGCACTATGTGTTGTAACGTATCGTAAGTGATGGTAATTCCTTAAGCGGTGGGTCTGCTACTGATAATTTAACTTTCAGGGATAGATGGTTATAGAATTTTATATTTCATTAGAGAGATATCTACCTACGAGGTTCACGGAAGTCAAAGATATAACGACTGTTGAACTGTGCAAAAGGACGCACCTTCTTATTACAGTTTGATTGAAAGTAAAAAAAAAAAAAAAATCAATAGTATTAAACAACTAATTTTAGTCGCTTATTATTGTAAATAAAACAGATAAGGCTGTATCTTGATGAAATAGCATAGAGAACATTCGTGAATGGTTTTAGTGAGTATACAGATTGGTTAGTACTGCCTGTTGTTTTGTAGACCACCAAATCAAAGGTTTCACAGCATTACATCGTTCAGTAAAACATTTAACTGTAAAGAATGTTATCTACTAGTTATTTAAAAGACCATGAAAGTGCAGCTGCGTACTTGCGACGTACTAACGAAAAATGGTACTAATGACCAACAGGTAGCTCAGAGGCGATATATGAGTAACTGCTGGTAGGAAATTTAAATTAAATAAAAATTAAGGTCTTGCTTTAACAAAGTAATATCAAATTTATTAACAGGGCTCTTGTAAAACATCACAAGACCAAATTACGATCCTGAGCTACTAGTATGTAAAGTAGCGACTGTTTGAGACGTAATTATGAAGGTTTTTTCAGCACAGTGCACATTATAATAGCTATATCTGTGCGTTTTAAAAATTTCGTGTGGAATTGAATATTCAAAGAAACGTTCTGCTTGCATCCGTCATTGTTTAGTGTACTTCACGATATTTCGAGTCGGCACCTGCCAGTCATCTCAGTGTGAGCAACCGAAGACTTACGAAGACTTGTCCACGTACCGCAGTTTATTACAGCGCTATTAACGGGTGAAAATCATGTACGGAATACACACAGTGCGCTAATAAATTATGCGACAGAAGAAGTATTCATAATGTGTTCGATGGGTCACCTGAGGATGACTGGCAGGTCCCAGTCGAAATGTTGAGTGTAATAGATGACGACCGGCTGCAAAACCGAAACTACTTTGAATACCTGTATGCGCTGTCCAAGCCGTTTGACAAGGTGTCCATCCCGCTAATAGAAGCTAATGTTGCCAGAGACGACAGCTGCGTGTGCTATATTTTGCACCATGGCTTGCGTGAACTGGATATTGAGGCGTAAAAGCTTGGAAACTGATGCCTCTTGCATTCAACTGCTTGAATAGTGAAAGCGTAGTATATGTGTAAACAATCGTCACGCAAGTTGTAACTCAAAACTGTGTGACTTTTAACTTCTGATTAAAGTGTAGCCCGTGTAGTCTGATCTATATTAGTCTTTTCTACCCTACTTTTAGATACAAACACTGACTGTGTAAATTACTTTCGATGGGTGTGATACCAATAAATCCAAAATGAGTCTGACTAATTGTAAATTAAATAAAATAAAAAAGAATGGTTATCAGTAAGACACAGAATTTCTTGCACATCAAAGAACGATACAGAATGACTAATTTTTGCAAGTTGAAACTGTGCCTTGTTAAAGAATAATGCACCTTACCAAATCATACTAATTTTCGCAAATGAATAGAGTTCCTGATTCCATATGAGAAAGTACGTTTCGGACCCTATGATTGATTCTTACCTCTGAAACTCAGTGCTCTTTGTTGTACAGTCGTAAGAACATGATGTGCTGCATTGCCTTATCGTAAAATAAATCATTTCGTGGCTAATTGCTTCATCATTTGCTGCAGACTGCTATACGAAATGAGAATTTTGCCATCGTACCAAAAACGCAGCGCACTTTCCACGCAACAGTGCGTAGTGTGGCAGTGCAGTAGTACTACGATTTTCATTCAAACTGTGAGGGTATGTTTAAGTGAAATATCCCCAACTGAATTAAAGGTTATTTTGGAATTAAACTGTTATTCCGACCCCTTTAATAACGCAGAAGTGAATAACATTAACATGAAACTACGATCTTTCCCTAGAGTTGATAACACCATGAAAACTAGTTACGACAGACAGTATTTGAGTAACGAAAAACTTAGTGTTTCCTTTTCAAATGAAATACTTTTAACTGAAAGTGGAAGATAACGAATAATAATTAATATTCAGAACATATGACTGATAATTCGCGCCGGCCGGTGTGGCCGAGCGGTTCTAGGCGCTACAGTCTGGAACCGCGCGACCGCTACGGTCGCAGGTTCGAATCCTGCCTCGGGCATGGATATGTATGATGTCCTTAGTTTAGTTAGGTTTAAGTCGTTCTAAGGTCTAGGGGACTGATGACCTCAGAAGTTAAGTCCCAAAGTGCTCAGAGCCATTTGAACCATTTTTGATAATTCGCCCTGTATACCAAAACATACAGCGCTTGCAGCAAATAAGAAATATTTACATGTTACCATTTCTCCAGACGAGTCTTCTCTCTATGAAGTCATCAAAGTTAGACAAGGGAGCGTCTGTAGTAAAATACATTCACTATTTAGCACCTCACTCAGCGATAACACAAAACTCTCTCTCTCTGTGTGTGTGTGCGTGTTTGTGTGTGCGTGTAGCCGACTCATAGATTATCTCGTTCTCTAAAAATAATGTAACCTCTGTTAGCCAATGAATACGAATCACTCATCTGTTCAGGCCTCCGAAAACATTCATAGTGGCAAACATTCCAAAGAAACTGCCATTTTCATGACAAGTACGCCTTGCAACGGTAATGACACAGTGGTAAATAACTGTTAGCAATGGTCTTGGAGATGTTGCCCGTTATTAGGACTCAGGCGACAAAATTTTGGGTCTTGAGCTTGAAATACCGGAGCAACTGTTACAGATTATCCTTCCTTTGACGCCATGTGGAAGCCACTTTTCTTTTCTTTTTGAGGTGCCAATTTAGGAAGGTTTCCGACAGAAATGACAGCGTCACATACTAAGATATGTCTTCGTTCAACCATATTAAAGGCATTAAGTAAACATAAAATTACTGTAAGACAATCCATGATGTGACTGGATTTTTGTGGTGGTACTTATTAATTATAATTTCACTTATACTTTAGCGTGGCATATGTATAGTATATAAATGAAATGGGAACCACGGCCAGACGAACATAGTGTACTAAAATTATTTGTTTTGAGAAACAAAAGTGACTGGAAACACGGCTAAAAATACTTACAAATCACTATTACAAAATGCTTGAAATCTATCCATCTTCATCAATGAAATAAAATAATTATATGCCCATTATCAATAAAGACAGCTCTCAAGATCGTTACCAGAGATTTTATTGTGTTTGATAAGAGATAAACCGAATTTTATCGGTCGAGACCTCCCACGCACATAACGCGAGCACATTGTCTTTCTTTCCCAGCTTTTCGTTTATTTCCCTCAAGGGCTCCATTACGCGCCTAATGAAGGAGATCATATTTATCCGCATACCCATCTCCTACACTTTCTTCGGACTATCCACAAAAATCGGCCACTGGATAAACAGTTTCAGATGTGTAATAAGACCTGGGTAGCACCTCGTACCTCTTGCCAAGGCGTAAGGCATCAGCCATGCGGCTGGCTCCATCTTTCGCCCTCCATCCAGTGATACTTCTGAACCCACCATCGACGGCCATTCAGTCTGGATTGAAGATAGACAAGCCTGTTGTGACACACTGCCATTGGTGCTACAATGTGGTTGCAGGATAAAACAACAGCCTGTGGCCTGTCACCCGTGACCAACGCAAATTCTAGTTGCTTGTGGACAGCAGTCAATTCTCTTTGGTTCCACACACAACGAGGACAGTCATTATCCATCTTTTTGCTGTGTAAAAACTGTATAAAAGCACGAAAATACTCCGTCAGTCATTGTGATGTGACCATCGCCTATGTTCGACGACAATGTGTAATAACTACATACAGACGGAATGCAGCAGCACTGGCAGTGCAGGATACAAAAAGCGTGTCGAGTGGGTGGGGGGGGGGGGAGGGGGGGGGGGTGCAGAAAACAGTGCCCAGATGAGCCAAGGGTCTACAAACTGTGCCTCCTCAACGACCGTTCACTGAATGTTGCTGCGAATGGACCTCTGCAGCAGGAAGCTGGTTCATCCATCGATGCTGGCTACTGTTCATCAGCGACGAAGGCTGGAATTTGGACGCCAATACCGCAGCTCGATCTCCACTGAACGGTGACAGGAGGTCTTTTCAGAAGAATCACGTTTTATGCTCCATCGGACAGAAAGCAAACACTCTGCAACAACTGTCGGAAGAGCCCAGGCCGTAAGGAGGGTTGGGGATGGGGTAGGGGGGAGCAATGGTCTGGGGAATATTTTTGTGGCAATCTCTGTGTGATCTCTTCATTTTGGAAGGATGGAGCAATACTAGTATGCATCTGTCCTAGGGGACCATCTCCACCCCTACATGCAGTTTCCTTTTTTCGACACTATGGCGCATACCAGCAGGATAATGCAACATGCCACACAGCTCATTGTGTACGTGCGTGGTTCGAAGAGCACCGTCATGAGTTTACCTTACTCGCCGGCCTACCAAACTCACCGGATTCAACCCCGATAGAGACTCTGCCGGACCACATCAAATTGGGGCTTCACGCAATGGATCCTCAACATATAAACTAGCGTAACTGGCCACGACAATGGAGCCGGCATGTTTCTACATCCTCGTCAGCACCTTCCAGAACGCCATGGACTCTCTTCCTGCGTGTCTCGCAGCGGTCTGTGCTGCGAAAGATGGTTGATCAGGCTATTGACATTAATGTGATTAACGCACCAACAAAGTAATGAAGAGTAACTGAGAAAGAACATACAGAAGTCAGGAAGAGATATCATTACCATATTGTGACACTAATAAAGTACTATCAAAAAAAAAAATTTTTAAATGCACTAAAATCTCCTCCGCAAATTTATCACTCCACAGTAAAGATAACAAAATTAGAAAACTGGAGAAACAGAAAGAAATATCACTCCTGAATGCCGATATAATAGCAAGTACACTGATTTTTAGCAAGTGAGATCATGCAGAAGTTTGTTGTTGTTGTTGTGGTCTTCAGTCCAGAGACTGGTGTGATGCAGCTCTCCATGCTACTCTATCCTGTGCAAGCTTCTTCATCTCCCAGTACCTACTGCAACCTACATCTTTCTGAATCTGCTTAGTGTATTCATCTCTTGGTCTCCCTCTACGATTTTTACCTTCCACACTGCCCTCCAATGCTAAATTTGTGATCCCTTGATGCTTCAGAACATGACTTACCAATCGATCCCTTCTTCTAGTCAAGCTGTGCCACAAATTTCTCTTCTCCTGAAAACTATTCAATACCTGCTCATTAGTTTTATGATTACCAATCTAATCTTCAGCATTCTTCTGTAGCACCACATTTCGAAAGCTTCTATTCTCTTCTTGTCCGAACTAGTTATCGTCCATGTTTCACTTCCATACATGGCTACACTCGATACAAATACTTTTAGAACCGACCTCCTGACACTTAAATCTATACTCAATGTTAACAAATTTCTCTTCTTCAGAAACGCTTTCCTTGCCATTGCCAGTCTACATTTTATATCCTCTCTGCTTCGACCATCATGAGTTATTTTGCTCCCCAAATAGCACAGCTCTTTTACTACTTTAAGTGTCTGACTTCCTAATCTAATTCCCTCAGCATCACCCGACTTAATTCGACTACATTCCATTATCCTCGTTTTGCTTTTGTTGATGTTCATCTTATATCCTCCTTTCAAGACACGGTCCATCCCGTTCAACTGCTCTGCCACGTCCTTTGCTGTCTCTGACAGAATTACAATGTCATCGGCGAACCTCAGTTTTTATTTCTTCTCCATGGATTTTAATACCTACTCCATATTTTTCTTTTGTTTCCTTTACTGCTTGCTCAATGTACAGATTGAATTACGTCGGGGAGAGGCTCCAATCCTGTCTCACTCCCTTCCCAACCACTGCTTCCCTTTCATGCCCCTCGACTCTTATAACTGCCATCTGGTTTCTGTGCAAATAGCCTTTGAAACACGTATGTATTCATTACCATTGATGGCGAGGCATGACAGAATCTCTGACTAGAGAGTTATTTATCGTTGCTAGTCTGCGCTTGACCGCGCGAGTCGTCAGCAGTTGCGTGCAGCGAGTCGGCAGGAACAGTTGCATGTAGCGAGTCGGCAGGAATAGTTGCGTGTAGCGAGTCGGCAGAAACAGTAGTAGTGTGTGGCGAGTCGGCAGTAGGAGTAGTCAGTCGATAGTAGTAGCGAGTGGACAGTTGTACCGAGCAGAAGTCGGCATGCGTCGGCGGCGTGCTCTTCTTGCGACTCTGGTCAAGATTCGGGACGATATGTATTGTTGTAGAAGGTAAAGACGCAGCATCTAATAATGTATGTTAATTGTAATTAATTTGTTCAAAAATGCCCCAATAATAATTTTTTATAAAGTAACTCTTTTTAAAAAAGTATTCATTTCAATTTAAATAATTTTTCTACTCTTTTGAAGAAAAAGCATTCATTTCAATTTAAAGTATTTTTTCTATGCATTCCTTGCAAGAACAAAAAAAAATATATATGGGCCAGCATTGCACGAAGCTATGTCGATAGATAAGAGCAGATATAGATGCAGTTTTTATTGAGGTAAGAATTTTCCTTTTGTTATTCAGAATAGAGGGCCGAAAGTCAGCGCTGCTGTCCTTATAAAAGTTGTCAGGTTTATTTATTTCACAGGGCCGAAGGTCAGCGCTGCTGTCCTTATAAAATTTATCCGGTATTATTATTTCTGCTGAGAGGTTCCATTTGGGTCATGGTTCACTATTTAATTAATATTATTGTGTGGTTTTTGGTCAATTTTCATTACTTACTTTCTGCAGGGTGATTACACTTGGCGACCCTGCCAGGATCGTATTTCTTTGAGAATCTTCTGAGAAGTAGTCATATATCTGCTCTTATTTACTTAAATGTAATTAGCATTTGGCGCAACACATTTACTGATCTTGTCACTTTCTTTCACAGATCATCAGCAATTTGTTGCTCTTTGTTATATTTGTGTTTGTTGCATTTTGTATTGTCTTTGTTTGATTTGTGAATAATTCTGATTTGTGCAAAAATGCCGCAAAAAACTGCTAATAGTACATCACGATGTGTAATGAATAAAATAGCCGATTCCAATAATTTGAATAATAGTACTTGTGACACACAGTGTAATGATGACAATCCTCCGTTTACTGACAATCAGTGCGTACGGACCATTAATAATGATTTTTATCTTAATGCTGAACAAACGAATTCAGTTGTGTCCTCTGTTAATTTGACGACAATTGGTGACGTGGGGCGTTCTGTTGCAATGAGCGCTGCCCAACTTAACACACTCGGTTTGCAGGATTTACGTGATGAACGCACAGATTTTTTTTAATGAAAACGAACAGTGTAATCAGAATGCGTCGGATTTATTTAATTCCGAGGTAGTGACTAACAGTGCGCATCTGATGGGCAAACCTTTTGGTGAATCACAGAATGACCAAATGGTCACACAAAACGTGACAATTGCAGGTACGCCATCACACAGCACGGGGAATAGAGCCGATAATTTTGGCTGGGATCAAGTTATGGCATTTTTACGACAAATGGATGAAAAACAGAATGAAGGACAAGACTACAATCACAAACAACTTAATGAAAAACTAGACAACAATTCCAAACAACAGAATGAAAGACAAGAGGAAAACCACAAACAACTTAGTGAGCAGATCAAACAACTTAATGAAAACAACGAAAATCTCAAACAACAGCTTAATGAAAAATTAGACAACAATTCCAGACAGTTAAGTGAACAGATTGCAGCTGTTGCCACGCAGTGTCACGATACTAAAGAACAGTTACGTGAGGAAATTGAGGCTTGTGCTAGGAAAAGTAGTGAAGAAATTAGATCTGTTGCTCAAGAACTAAGGGATATGCAAACAGCTCCAACAGAATCACTTAGAGACGAAATTAGTGCAGTTGGTAAACAATGCTCTGAAAAAGCAACATAATTACGCGACGAGTTTAAATTAATTACAGCAGAACTTTCGCGCACAATGGATGCAAAGATAGACGCGAAATTCGAACAACAGAACAGTCAAATTGACGAACGTTTTAATCATCACCTACAAAACAGTGATACGCGTTCCCGTAAATTTATACAGGATCAGAATAAAGTAAAACGACAAGTCATGGAAACAATCACCGCACAGAGGCAGGAAGATAAATGTAAATTGTTTGTGAAAGCAAAAACATACGTAGACAACAATATTGCTACTGTATCGGACGAAATTAATACAATCAAGCAGTTGAACACAGAATTGCGTGATGAAATTTCTGATCTTAAATCAGAAACAGATACACACACAGTAGATATTCAGACAGTGACAGACAGACTCGAAAAATTAAAATTAACACAGGATTCCGATGACATCAAAACTGACATTAAAAAATTGAACGAAACCACACGTAAAATACAATAACAAATTAATGTTTCTGACACTAAAAACGATGATCAGGTAAAAATACTGACTGAAAAATATGATGAATTGGCCAGTCGTATTGATGTTATCGAAAGTAATAATGACAGCAAATCTGACGTTACTTCACCGATTTCGTTTAACCAAACACCTGAATTCCAAAATCTACAGCAGACAATCAATGAGATAGATTCGTCTAATAATACATTACGTAGAAAATTGTCAAGTTTACAGCAAGAGGCGACATAGATAAAATATATTTCAGTTAATAACACGTCACAGCATACGGCGAATTCCGAACATTTCTTACACTCACACAGCCAGTATAATTTAGGTAATCTACAGAGAGTACGTGAGTTAGATTCCGAACAGTCACAGTCAAACAGATTCCCATACAATCTTGAACCTGTTCCGTCATACAGAGACGATAATTTTGATTACAAATACTTTCTATCAGTGAGAAAATTTAAAGTATTTAAAAATGACAGAACACAGATTCACCCTCTGGATTGGATACAACAATTCAGCTTTGCTTTTCCACCGACTTGGCCTGTAACACATAACCCTGAATTTATTTGTAGTTTTTTGGAAGGCGAACCGGCAACTCGTATGAGACCGATCGCGAGACAATGCTACTCGGTAGAGGAATTTCAGAATGCTTTTCTGTCAGCATATTGGTCGAAGACGACACAGCGCAGAGTTAAGGATCAACTAATTAGTTTACCAAATTATGAGAACTCAAATTTTTCCACTGTCGCACAATTTTTTGAGCACATGGTCCAACAAAACCAGTACTTAAGTGAACCATATAGTGAATCTGCACTTATTCAACTATGTATCTCTAAATTACCACGATCATTAAGGGTGTCACTTTTAACAGGTCAGCAGAAGGAAAATATTTCGGCATTCAGAGATCTGTTACAGCTTTTGAAAGTGCAGCAATTGGATTATTCCTTTATAAACAAAAATTTTTCATGTAGTAACCAAGGCCAACAAACTTACAGTAATTACGATCAGCCACTGAATTTCAATAGCAAAGGTAATAGACGCGTTAGGAACGACAACCACCAAAACATTAATAACAGACAAAATTTTAATTATCAATATCGTCAAAATTATCAGCAGCAGGAACAACATTTTGGTAACAATAGACGTTTTTCACCACAACAGCATGAAAGCCAGCCGGTTAGCATATCTAAGCAACAATGTAACACACAAGGTCAACCAAGCTTATAATGTTTCGCCGCGTACGTGTATAGCGTCGGCCCCAACAAATAGTAACACACAGCAACAAGGGAACCAGTATGTACAGAAAACACACTACTTCAATTCTTATCGCAATGCACCGTATAGAAATGACTATCACGATAGACGTAAAAACATTGATCACAATTTTCAGCGTACATTTAATAACGGTCGGTCTTACCAACAGCAAAATCATCCGCAAGAACATATTCTCATGAATGAACCAGACAGTAGGTATCATCCAGAGCGTAATACGTCTGGAAGAAATAACAGAACAGTTCAAATAGTCGAAATGCCACAGAATCCTCCTGATAATAATAGCACGTCAGATAGAATTTGACTAGATACTGTACAGGTCGCATCTTCCAGTAACACAAGAACTACTTTAGACACGCAGAATGTTGTTCACGAAAATGTTATTACTTTTGACGACATCCGAGACACTCTTTTGCAGGAAAGACCAGTTGTTCAAAAAACCATTTCACACCCTGCCATCGCAGTTAAAATTGAATCATCGAAATTTTCAGCAGTAATCGATTCTGGATCACCTATGTCCGTCATAAATGAAGAAACTTTCAACGAGTGTAACAAAGAGAATACCTATCCTACATTACCATTAGGCAAAACGAAAGTAAAAGGAGCAGTATCGAGTAAAGGAGTAGATGTTAAATTACAGACACATTTATCATTTTGTATTGCGGGTCATACATTTCACTCAAATTTTTGGATGGTTCCCTTATTGACAACAGACGTTATTCTAGGTACGAATTTTCTGGTACAACACGACGCAATTATTGACTTTCAAAATCCTATTTAGTGTTAAAGGATGAAAATGTACAACTGGCTTTAGAATTTCAGCACTCTTTATCTGCGGAAGAACAAACAATTAATTTACAGAGGTCATTTCCGTATCACGTAGCATAGACTGTAATTCCTCATTGTTCACAGATACGTACGTACACAACTATAATACTCCAAACGAAGCCGACTATGACGTAATGCAGACGATTTCTGCTAAAGTTAAACAGAGTAGTGCAAATACAGACGACGAACGCACGCAACTACACAAAATTCTTTTACAGCAAGCTCCAGTTTTTGACAACGTTCCTGGTACTATGTCCGGTTTGTGTATGAATTTCAAGTTAAACAGCACGACACATTTAAAGCCAAACATTATCCCATTCCGTATATTCACAGAGAACAAGTTAAGAAAGAATTGCAAGCTATGCTTGACCAAGGAATTATTGAACCGGCAGTTAGTCCGTACATAAACCCGCTCCATATTGTTAAGAAAAAGTATGGCTCACTTCGCCTCGTACTTGATTCGCGTCACATCAGTGACATTATTATTAATGAAACAGATCGCCCACAGACACTAGAAGAACTTCTACAGAAATTTCACGGTACTGCTATTTATTCTACATTAGATCTGAAATCGGGATTTTGGCAAATTCAGCTCCATCCGAACTGCAGAAAGTACACAGCGTTTCTCTGTTTTGGTGACTGTTATAAATTTTGTAAATTACCATTCGGTTTAACTATTTCTTCTGCAGCTTTTATTCGCGGTTTGAATACAATACTTCCGACAGAACTTAAAGACAGAATCACAACGTACGTGGACGACATTCTTATTCCAGAAGCTAATTGGTCTGAACACAATCTGATTCTAGGACAACTGTTGCAAACTTTTCGTGCACAAGGACTCACAGTTAATCTCAGTAAATCGCACTTTGGTAAAACTTCTATAAAATTTCTTGTACATGTAATTTCAGCAGAAGGCATTGCGCCTGACCCGGAAAAACTTCAGGCTTTACGTGACATTACTATTCCTACGACGATAAAACAACTACGCAGCTTTTTGGGTTTAATTAACTTTTTTCGTAAATTTATTCATTACTCTGCTTTAGACACCCCTAGATTATGTCAATTGACAGGTAAAAACACTATTTGGCCCTGGGATAAGCAAGCACATTCTGAATTTATGAACCTGAAACATGCTTTGTTGAATGCACCACTTTTATCGCACCCAGATCTTATAAGAAATTTTTCTATTGCCACCGACAGTTCTAACACCGCTTTAGGCGTACACATTTTTCAGGAAATTGAAGAAGATTGTTGTACAGTGATTAAAAACATCGCTTTTGCAAGTCGCATTCTGTCAGCTGCTGAGCGCAATTATTCTGTTACTGAATTTGAAACATTATGTGTTGTTTGGGCTTTTATGAGACGTAGGCATTTTCTTTATGGAAGACATACCACCGTTTACACAGACCACAGAGCGATACAATTTTTACTTTCGGTTAAATTTACACATGACAGATTAAGTAGATGGAAACTTTACTTGCCCGCATCTCGTGGTCGTGCGGTAGCGTTCTCGCTTCCCACGCCCGGGTTCCCGGGTTCGATTCCCGGCGGGGTCAGGGATTTTCTCTGCCTCGTGATGGCTGGGTGTTGTGTGCTGTCCTTAGGTTAGTTAGGTTTAAGTAGTTCTAAGTTCTAGGGGACTGATGACCATAAGATGTTAAGTCCCATAGTGCTCAGAGCCATTTGAACCATTTGAAACTTTACTTGCAGGAATTTAATTTTACAATTGTTCACATTCCCGGCACACAAAATATTGTAGCACACGCACTATCCCGTTCTCTTAGCAACAATCAGCAAGACATCGCAACCAACTTCTGCAAACCAAATTTCAGCGTCAAGTACATTCAACAAGTTGCATTTGAAAATTTCATTTCGTCGTCATTACAAGACATAGCACAAGAGCAAAGTAAAGACAACGTATGGAAAGAGATTAAACACCTTTGGCAAGATAGGAATAATGTTACCATTAGAAACCATTACATTGTACGCAATGACATTCTGTTTCGCCGCTCTCATCCTGACAGCAACAATTGGTTATTACGCATTCCTGGTGAATTTGTTAACAAATTAATCTGGTATACTCATTTAAGTTACGCACATTACGGAGCCAGAAAATGTTTTCTTATACTGAGACAGAACTGTTATTTTAGGAACATGGAGAAACGCATACGACGAGTTTTAGCGTCATGTA
This sequence comes from Schistocerca americana, assembly GCF_021461395.2. Lineage (NCBI taxonomy): Eukaryota > Metazoa > Arthropoda > Insecta > Orthoptera > Acrididae > Schistocerca > Schistocerca americana. The sequence continues at coordinate 59,597,628 of NC_060124.1, read as the reverse complement.
AAATCTGCCAGAAAGCTAAATCAGACACAACTTCACATATTCCTCCATTACATCCCATTGTGCCTGTTAAATTAAGACATATGGCCGCTGTAGACATTTTTGGTCCTATTCCCAGAACTAACAGAGGTTTTTGCTACTTCTTTGTCGCTGTTGAACTCACTTCAAAATTTGTTGCGTTCACTCCGTTACGCAAAACTACTGCTAAAACTGTTTCGGAAGCATTTGTAAAACATTTTTTATCTCATGTAGAGCATGTGATGAAAGTAATTTACGACAATGGACCACAGTTTCGATCTGCTATATGGACACGTATGTTACGAGCTAGAAAAATTTCTCCGATATATATATCCAGGTACCATGCTTCCTGGAACCCTTGTGAACGATTAATGAAAGAAATTGGTAAACTGTGTAGAATTTACTGCCATAAAAAACATATTGATTGGGACACACACATACTCTCATTCCAGGATGTAATTAATTCCATACCAAATGAATCCACTATGCTATCTCCGTCTGTTATACTGAAAAATGTTGAACCACCTAACAAAATTAAAGAATTAGTAAACTTTCCTACATCTCGTCGACTACGACACCACGAAATAATTGACATTGCGCTGAACAACATCAAACGTGCCGCAGAGTGCCGGAGAAGACAGCAAAAACAGGTTTGTACACGCCGTGACTTTCACATTGGACAGAAGATATTAGTACGTACACACTATTTATCCAGCAAATTAAAAGGTAGGTGCAGTAAATTTGAACTTCTATACGCAGGTCCGTATAGAATACGAAGCATTCCTCACCCCAATGTTGTACACATCGAAACTTTGAGAACCAAAAAATCGAAAGGAAACCACCACTGGTCAAACCTCAAACCTTTTATTGAATGAAGATACTTTATGATTTAACATGCTGTAATGCCATTTGCTAATTTTTATGACCACTTATGCAGTTATATTCACATTTGACTACTTACTGATGATTGTCGTATTTTTCTTGGCAAGTGCCCGGCAAGGTAAGGTTAGCAGGTCGCTCTTCTTGTCGTTACACATCAGACCGTGCACATTTTTCCAGATAAACTTACGTATCTTATGAATAATTATGCAATTTTATCTAGTGACATATTAATTTTATTAAATTCTCTCTCCATTAAAGTCTTTAATTCTCGCCTGTATTAACTACACAACATACAAGCTGAACACAAAGAAAGTCACATTTCTTGTCGTCATTTTTTATGTATGTACGATTGTTTTCCTGTTTTGTTTGTATACACTGTGAAATAGTTAACATATAGCAAACACCAGTTGACTTTGACATTTTGCCTTATGATATCTCAAGATCGTGACTACTTTACTTCTTTTTTTTTTTTTTTTTTTTTTGCTGCTACATTGTGATACACTGGGTACATTTTTCCCTCTGAGCACTATCTATGTTTTTGACGTATTACGTTTTCTGTCATGCTATGCTGTATGCTCAATTATGTTACTATCAACCAGTTTTTATTTAATGAGTATATGATTTAAATGCAAGACATTAATCTTTGTTCATCATTTTCAGAAAGAAATAAGGTGTAAAAGAAATAAATTAAACAGAAATGGGAATTTCACCTTCGGAATGAACGAAAGAGGATACAATACCTCGTGATGAAGAGTAAATGGATCAGAATTAACAAGCATTAACAAGAATATACTATGCATATCGTAGAATAGCAGTCTTAACTAATTTTTTCTTTCAGAATACTAGGCGATTGATGCAGGCTGTCAGACAGAACTACACATCTTAGTTTTAGTGATGAATTATGCTAGAAATAAGGAATAGTTGTGTAATTAGTAATGAAGTGACTTTTTTTCAGATGATAATGAATGGTGATGAATGATGATGAAGAATATGCTACTATGGATAATGAAGTTTTTCTTTACAGGTGATGATAATAATGGAGTTATGATAATATAGATAATGAAGTGATGGATAATGAAGTTTTTTTTCTTTACAGATGAGGATAATGTTGGAGTTATGTATTTATGCTATGTAGTTATTTATGTATTTGCTGCAGTTCGTTTCGACAGTACGTGTTATATTGCATAGTATGATGACTGAAGGTTTTGGAAAGGACAGCTAGGGAACACATTTTTTATACACATTTCACTACCTGTTAATTCGAAGTTCACTACTTTTCAGCATTAAATGCGTTTCTTCTTTCAGTTTAATAATCCATTTTTGTATTTTGCAGGAGAAATTATTTATGAAATTAATGTGCTATAAGCAGTTGTTCATTAAACCTATGTCATTTATGAATGTGATTACATATACTCTACTTGTTTCATAATCTTGCTACAGCTGACTCATGATGAATGACGTTACACATCTTCATTTGCAGCAACAACTCAAAAGCAAATATTTTCATTCTTCAGTAATTACCCAACGCAATGCATTGCTAAAAAAAAAGAATATATATATATATATATATATATATATATATATATATATATATATATATATATATAATGCTTTATAATTAGGCAATGAGTGCCAATGTTGTCTGTAAAACGACTGATGAACATTATTCTGTAATACTATGTCATTTATTAGCTCCTGTTTTCAATGATGACTTCTGATGGTTTATAATTAGGCAATGAGTGTCAATGTTCTCTGTAAAACGATTTATTTACATTATTCTGTAATACTATGTCATTTATTAGCTCCTGTTTTCAATGGTGACTTCTGATGGTTTATAATTAGGCAAAGAGTGCAAATGTTCTCTGTAAAACAACTCATGAACATTATTCTGTGATACTATGTCATTTATTAGCTCCTGTTTTCAATGATGACCTCTGATGCTTTATAATTAGGCAATGAGTGCCAATGTTCTCTGTAAAACGATTTATGTACATTATTCTGTAATACTATGTCATTTATTAGCTCCTGTTTTCAATGATGGCTTCTAATGCTTTATAATTAGGCAATGAGTGCCAATGTTCTCTGTAAAACAACTCATGAACATTATTCTGCAATACTACATACATGGTACAGAAATGTTCAATAACTGGGCAATGAGTGCCACCAACTATTAGTGTAATTCTCAATGAAGACTAGTATGTGACTTAATGTCCTTCACCTTCTGACCTAATTACCTGGAATTACAGCAATATCCGTTTGTCCTGTATATCCTCATGATAATGGAGCACTACATTTGGTTTTTGCACTAATTCTACGTTGGTGTACCTTACAAGAACGTGGTATTGACACGACATACTGTCCACCATCGTGAGTGATGGAGATGCTATTATGGTCCCACTGTTTGGTGTACCTAATGTACAACCAAAAAGATAACATGGAATATTACTAAGACATTTCAGTGTCTTGGCTACGCTGATTAATACTTCTGGGAAAAGAACTTCAGATTGTCTCACTTGGTGTTGTGCTTCTGTAGAAAGATATGGACTTTCAGTGCAGCTGCGTGCAACCTAAAGTGCTACAACCATGATGCAATCCTTCCCTTTCCTATCCTAATTCTTGTAGCATAGTGAAAATCATTTTTGATACATGTTTTGTATTCATGATCTACACATTTTTTTGATTTGCTGATATGTTCTGAACTACAGTGCATGTGCACTTATGTCATTTGTTAATTTGTTTTGTACTCATTGTATATATATTTTGTCACTACCTGATATGTTATGTACTCGGTGCATGTGCACTATATTTACTTCATGTTCTACACCTATATATCTGTATATTCTGTGATTGTAAAGTTAGTTAGTTAACAAAAATTTGTTGCTCATGGCAAGTCCAAATGACTCACCATCGCTGCCAAATTTTCGCCCCCCCCCCCCCCCCCCCAGTGGAGGGTTATGAAACACGTATGTATTCATTACCATTGATGGCGGGCATGACAGAATCTCTGACCAGAAAGTTATTTATCGTTGCTAGTCTGCGCTTGACCGCGCGAGTCGTCAGCAGTTGCGTGCAGCGAGTCGGCAGGAACAGTTGCGTGTAGCGAGTCGGCAGGAATAGTTGCGTGTAGCGAGTCGGCAGGAACAGTAGTAGTGTGTGGCGAGTCGGCAGTAGGAGTAGTCAGTCGATAGTAGTAGTGAGTGGACAGTTGTACCGAGCAGAAGTCGGCATGCTTCGGCGGCGTGCTCTTCTCGCGACTCTGGTTAAGATTCGGGACGATATGTATTGTTGTAGAAGGTAAAGACGCAGCATTGCGCACATCTAATAATGTATGTTAATTGTAATTAATTCGTTCAAAAATGCCCCCAATAATAATTTTTTATGAAGTAACTCTTTTTAAAAAAGTATTCATTTCAATTTAAAGAATTTTTCCACTCTTTTGAAGAAAAAGCATTCATTTCAATTTAAAGTATTTTTTCTATGCATTCCTTGCAAGAACAAAAAAAATATATATGGGCCAGCATTGCACGAATCTGTGTCGATAGACAAGAGCAGATATAGATCCAGTTTTTATTGAGGTAAGAATTTTGCTTTTGTTATTTAGATTAGAGGGCCGAAGGTCAGCGCTGCTGTCCTTATAAAATTTATCTGGTTTAATTATTTCACAGGGCCGAAGGTCAGCGCTGCTGTCCTTATAAAATTTATCAGGTATTATTACGTCTGCTGAGAGGTTCCATTTGGGTCATGGTTCACTATTTAATTAATATTATTGTGTGACTTTTGGTCAATTTTCATTACTTATTTTCTGCGGGGAGGTTACACCTTTCGCTCCCTGTATTTTACCCCTGCCACCTTCAGAATTTGAAAGAGAGTATTCCAGTCAACATTGTCAAAAGGTTTCTCTAAGTCTACAAATGCTAGAAACGTCGGTTTGCCTTTCCTTACTCTAGCTTCTAAGATAAGTCGTAAGGTCAGTATTGCCTCACGTGTTCGAATATTTCTACAGAATCCAAACTGATCTTCTCCTAGGTCGGCTTCTACCAGTTTTTCCATTCGTCTGTAAAGAATTCGTGTTAGTATTTTGCAGCCGTGACTTATTAAACTGATAGTTTGGTAATTTTCACATCTGTCGGCACCTGCTTTCTTTGGGATTGGAATGATTATAATCTTCTTGAAGTCTGAGGGTATTTCGCCTGTCTCATACATGCAGAAGTTATTGCAAGAAAAAATACAAGTATCTAGGAAACTTAATTAAAAGGTGGTCAAACCTGACAAACACAAAATTATTGTTCACTTTTTGACATAAGCACATGAGAGCAACTCTATCCTAAATTCTGTGGGCAGACGGAAGCTCCTGGTTCTGGTGGTTGCAGCTCTCGCCTACGCGGCACCACCGGGTCAATAGCATGTTAGTCCATTTTTGGAACGTAATACTGCAAAGATTCTGCATGGCATAGATTCAGCAAGTTTTCAGAGGTATGCCACACCAGATATCTGATCATAGGTCTACGTCCTATAAATTACGGTCTACAGGTTTGCGAACGCAGAGCTTGGACCCAATAACGTCCCACATTTTCCGTATCGGGCTCAATTCAGTCGAATTTGGTGAACAAGACATCAGCGCGAGATGGCTATCATGGTGTGTGATGTCCTTAGGTTAGTTAGGTTTAAGTAGTTCTAAGTTCTAGGGGACTGATGACCACAGATGTTAAGTCCCATAGTGCTCAGAGCCATTTGAACCATTTTTTTTTTTTTTTTTTAAAGACTCTGAAATTCGACGCGGACGGATATACTGCTGGAAAGTGTTATCGCCGTCGGGGAAGACATCAGGGATAAACAGATGAAACTGGTATACAATGATGTTGACGTAGTCCACAACTGTCATGGCCTCTTCGATTACCACCACATGTCGTATGACATTCAAATGTTCAAATGTGTGTGAAATCTTATGGGACTTATCTGCTGAGGGCATCAATCCCTAAGCTTACACACTACTTAACATAAATTATCCTAAGGAGAAACACATACACCCATGCCCGAGGGAGGAGTCGAACCTCCGCCGGGACCAGCCGCACAGTCCATGGCTGCAGCGCCCAAGACCGCTCGGCTAATCCCGCGCGGCGTATGACAGTCCACGTGACTGTACACTACAGCAAAATACTGCCTCGGTCGACATATGCCTGCGGCCTGGTGCATGTTTAGTGCAACCGTTAGACTGGATGGCAGTGTATTCTGGCATGATTATGAACCTGATAAACAATAACCCTTAGATTGTAACACATGAAAAATTGGCGTTTACGTTAACATCCGTCTCGGAGACTAAGATGACCAAATTTTTCAAAGAATTTCCACTGTAGTGAATATCGAAAATAAATAACAATTCAAAAGCTTGATGAAAAATTTATACTAATATTTTTATTGTCCTTCAATCACATCTTGCAACACAATACGAAAAAGTGGTAACTTTAAATACTAGTTTTTACACGAAATAGTTTGTAAAGTATGTTATTCCTTTGCAAAATTCACAAAATTTTATATTTTTTTCTGTGTCAAATGAAATTGCTTCCAAACTTGACATCTGTTTTCTCAAATATTTTGATAAACACGCAAAGACATGGAAAAAATTACAAATCTCTTACACATATTTTGCATATTTTCATAGAGCATTGTAAGAAATTGGGTTTATCAAATTTCACACACTTGTACGCCATCATTCCGTTCAATGTGTGTGGACAATAATTGCAGTTTTTTCTCTTTCATAGTTTGTCCCTTATTTTTGTTCTTGTTGGATTCCCATCTCTTTGCTTTTCATCCAAAATACCTGAAATCTTTATCCTGAGGTCATCCATTAAGTTTGGAATCTGGAGCCTTCTCTGCATATGGCGTCTGATTAAGTTCATTCCTATGCTCTTTATGAACTCATACCGTGAAATCGTACCTTTATGAAGGTACATAACATCGCATTTGCGCAGCTCACAAACATTAGAAAGTAAAGTACTTCCAGTGGCCATCTCCTTGTTCTCCAGTTAGCTGAGTAGTTGCTGCACTTCATATCTAGAGCGTCTACGCCAGTTTTTGTGGCATTACAGAAAATGATAATTGTTGCTATTTTCATCAGTATACGCAGTGTGGTGCATAGAAGAGAGCGCTAAAACTGCCTTAGAAAATTTTGGAACAAAAGACGATGGTGTAAGATCCTTAGTAAAACCTTAAAAACTGGAGACCATTTCTTTCTTTGCGTTGGGAAGAAACTCTTTTGGAACTATTCTTTCGTTGGATTTTAGAGTTCCAGTTTTTTGGCAGCTGCTTACACAATTCAATGAAGCAAATCCTGTGTTCGCTTTAGGAACTTTTTCTCTTCCTGAGATAGTGTCGCTCTATCACTATCCTTCCCCACATAAATGTAAGCATTATACAGATATGAAGAATATGCATTTGTGAAGCACATGACACTTATGCCGTATTTAGCACGTATCTTGGGGATAAATATTTTGAATCGGTATCTACCACTAAATGGGATTAGACTCTCATCAACACATGCATGAGCCCCACTCGAATATACCTTCTGACAATTAGAAGTAAGACGTTAGAAATATTAGACACAGCTGCTGAAGGATCATCTCTTCTCCTCTGTTCGTGAGTAGGCGCATCATCAATCTGAGAGCCCAGTAAAACTTCACTTCGTTTTAGAGACATGTTTGCACAAAAATGGGACGTCCAGTACAGTCATTTGCGAAAGGTGATGCCAAGTTTTCATGTCCACACTTGAAAATGGATCAGAGAACCATCAAACAAATCACTGCCTCAATTTCAGTTTTGTCTTTATCTTTATAACTGGAAGACGAAGGATTTTGTAATTTATTCCTAATCACTTGTAGTTCTGAGTTGCTATGTACTACTAACTCGTCCAACATCTCAGCGTTAAATAATAAACGCCATATTTCTTCTATGTCTGGATCGTTACCTAACTGATTGGCAAGGCCTAGCGATGATGACAATCTAATTTCTTATTAAATTTTTGTTTCGTGTCTTAGTACCGCAATTGGGAGCTTTGGAACTCCAACTGAAACAGTTCACGCTACGAAATTATGCACCAGTGTAATATAAACAATGATTTCATGTTATGGCCTGAAAGTTTTGGTATGCATCTGGATCTGCAAGATCCCACCAACAATTATCTGCAAACTTAAATATTCTAGTTTGAATATTCGATAAATTAACAGATCATTATATTAAAAGTATACGTTCTCAGAGTCTGCCTCCTTAGCTTAGTGGTCGTTGTCGATTACTGCCAGTCGGAGGACCCGTGTTCGATTCCCAGTAATACCAAGGGTTTTTCCTTGGTGGTAGGACTTGTACGAGGTGCACTCAGCCTTGTGATACGAACTGAGGAGCTACTTGTCCGAGTAGTAGTGGCTCCGCGGTCTGGAAAGTCTTCAAAATGGCCGGGATATCAGTGTGCTTACAACATGCCTCTCCATACCACATCCGCACGACGCCACAGTGCGGACAGAGAATGACACGGCGGCCGGCTTGCATGAGTTGGGCCTTCAAGTCCTGGCGAGGATCTCATATATCCACGTATATTTGGAAGCATAAAACTTGGACTACAAAACTGTAACGCTGGATTCAAACACTCTGAAGTACGAGAAATTTTAAATAAAACTGAATTTTGGAATACCCAGGTTTGTTAAAAAAAAATTCCGGAACATTCTAATTTTACGTCAATGATGTGTTGGAGCGAAATGCGGTTGGGATCCCTGCAGAGGCCTGTAATTCATGTGTAATTGCCGGAAGTTTCATTGTCGCATGTCTGTTAGTGATTGTTGAGTGATGTATTGAGTAGAACTTTGTGTTGCACAGTTTGCGAATATGGAGATGGCAGAGTTAGAGGAGAAAAGCGTCTGCATTAAATTTTGCGTAAAACTCAAGAAAACATTTACAGTTACACACCTAATGATGCAGGAAGCCTCCGGTGAAGAGCGCTTAAGCCGTACTCAGTGTTACGAATGGTTCACACGGTTTAAAAATTGCCGGAAGGAAGCTGAAAATGTCCATCGTTTAGGACTCCCTTCGACGATTACGGATGACGCTCTCGTCAGGGACGTCAACGAAACTGTGCATGCCAATCGAAGAACGACAGTCTGAGAGACAGCAGTAGAGTGTAACTTCCATTTGGATCAGGTCAGGAAATCCTGACACAGGAATGTACGGCCGCCGAGTTTGTTCCACGGCTCATGAGTCAACACCAAAAAGACTTTCGCCTCGCAATCTGTGCAGAGCTTTTGTTGCGCAAATGAGAACGAGATTCCCTTAAGAGAATCGTAGCTGACGATGACATGTGGATCTACTGTGATGTTTCCACCAAGGTTCAGTCTTCATAAAGAATCGGGAAAGGATATCCATGACCATAAAATGCACGTCAGGTTAACTCAAATGTTAAAACTACCCTCATACACCAATGGCCATTAAAATTGCTACACTACGAAGATGACGTGCTACAGACGCGAAATTTAACCGACAGGAAGAAGATGCTGTGATATGCAAACGATTAGCTTTTCAGAACATTCACACAAGGTTGGCGCCGGTGGCGACACCTACAACGTGTTGACATGAGGAAAGTTTCCAACCGATTTCTCATACACAAGCAGCAGTTGACCTGCGTTGCCTGGTGAAACGTTGTCGTGATGCCTCGTGAAAAGAGGAGAATTGCGTACCATCACGTTTCCGAATTTGATAAAGGTCGGATTGTAGCCTATCGCGATTGCGGTTTATCGGATCGCGACATTGCTGCTCGCGTTGGTCCAGATCGAGCGACTGTTAGCAGAATATGGAATCGGTGGGTTCAGGAGGGTTATACGGAACGCCGTGCTGGATCCCAACGGTCTCGTTGAAACGTCCCCTTAGAAAAATTTATACATGACTGTGCTTAAACTGACCCACAATATTTTTTGGCACATCGCAATCTGACATTCAATAATCCCTACAAAAGAATGGCCCTGACTAACATTAACCTATACCTTTCACAAATCACTTACCTCACAAAAATCTTCGTTACTCAAGCTACAGCAATACAGCGAGCGCCACTACTGCCAGCTAAATAAAAGATTCAAACTACTGAAGGCACTAACTACTGATATGCATAGTTAGCAAATGAAAGATTTTGGTAGAGAACAAACAATGTATTTACCTTACTAGTGTTCAAAAGTCATAATATATATAGCAGTTCATGACATCCAGTCTTACAAATTACAAAACTCCGCCATTTCACTCCCCACATCCACCACTGCTGGCGGCTCACCTCCAACTGCGCAACGCTACGCGCTGCTAACATCCATCTTCCCAACACTACAATATCAGACAACAATGCAAACTAGCCACAGACTGCACACAGCACAGCCAGTGATTTTCATACAGAGCGCTACGTGGCGTTACCAATAAGGGAACCTAAACAGCCTACTTACATAGCCCCCGTGCTCCCCACAACAAATTTTACAAATTGTTTTGGGCAGTGGCCAATACAGATTTGAAAAAATTTTTCCTAATTACAATAACAAAGAAATCAAATGCACACACTTATTGACACAATGCTGGTTAGAAGCTAAAATTTTCTCACAGTCCTTAAGGACAGTCCTGATCATTCATCACAGTAACATTGCAGTGTTTTTCTCAAAGTCTGAGCAGTAAAAGAAAATGAACACGGAAGTAGTGGATTTCCATGCAGTCTTGAAGAAGTAGTGTTGTCCTTCCAACGGAAAGACAGTGCTGACTCTCGACATGCAGACAAGTAATGGGTCGCAACAGAGCAAACCCACAGCAGAGTCAGTCGAAGTTTTGAAGAATATTGGTAGGTAGGTCATCACACAGCAGACCCATTGTAGTCCTGGTAGAGAGTATGGTATTGGTGAGTCATCAGAGGTGCAGACTCAGGGCAGTCCTTGTAGAAATAGTGGTATTGGTGGGCCATCAAAGATGCAGACCCACTGTAGTCCATGTAGAGACAGCCAGCAGCCATCTGTTGCGACTGTGCAGGTGCACAATCACCATCGAAGAGTCTTGCGGAGAATATAGCAAGTCCATAAACCACTCACAAACCACTCACAAAGTTTTTTGAATTGTCCTTAGAACCAGCAATGCTGTTACCCAGTCCCTTGCTGAATTATTAACACATGTGCAAACACTAACAGTCCCAACTGCTCACATACTGTGCATATATTATGACCAACAGAAACGTGTGCAGTGAAATGATACTTAATTTTAAGAACTGGTGTCTATACAATTATTATAACATGAGAATACAATAACAAAGGTACAAAATACATCATTTAAGAACATAACAATACAGATAACATTTGTAGTAATACAGGCTTTACAAAAGAATCGAAATAACATATACATCAGTGTTACAGGAATTATGACATAAGTTCATACATAAAAGATCAGAATAACTTTTGAAACATCAACTTCACACATGAGCATTAAAACAAAACAGAATAAATAATGTCTGAACATCAGAAAAATTCTACAACGTAAATCTTATTAGCTAAACACATAAAGACAGGAAAAACACAAATTCACATAGTGTAATAACACAAAAATATAGGACAGGGTTTGTTTTACTGCAGTATTTTGCAAACAAAACTTTCTTTACTTCCTGGATATCTCCCTTCATTCATCATTATTCCCAAAAAGTCCTATCTATACCTGCTTTCTGTATTTTATTCATATTTATTTCAAAATAATTATTTCTCAGTGCACAATACTCATTTTGGCCCAAATCTTTTTCATTTAACTTCTCAATGCATTCTTTCCCTATTCTCCACAGTTAGTTTCTTATATAGTCTACCCCATCTTAAGCTAAATTAAGTCTATTGAGCTCAGATGCTAAACTAAGGGATGAGGCAATGCAGCAGCACAAAACAATTAATACAAACAGCAATGAAAAAAAATGGAAATTTTCAAAGCAAGCAGCAGCAAATCTAAATTAGCAGAGCAATTGCAATATTACAACTAATATAAGGCAATGTGCAGCAACAAGAAAAATAAATCAGTAGTAAAACTGGCTTAACAGAGTAATACAAAGTCAAATTCAGTAACGTTATGCCTGGCAAACAACAGCAGCAAATGCAATAACTTATATCTAAACATAACAAAGCTCAAGCAGAAAAAATATTACAGTAAAAATGGCCATGTTTAATACATATGTCACATCTTAGGGTGATGCATCACCTTAACTTACACTACTAAATAAGTTACCTAGTCATTGACAAAAATTATGTATGCAATTCCTGTGAAGGGAAATGACTTTTTGTGCTCCCTCGTTTTCTTGAAGTAGATTATAAAGTTATTATGTACTGGATCTGTAGGCATAAAATATTTATATTAGTACACCTATAAAATTTTATTTTAACCAATGCTGCAGTGCAGCTAGAAACTAGATATTAAACAAAATGAGCAATCTCTAAACTGCAGAGACAATAGATGTAAGATGTTTCTCATCATTTCATTAGGCATTTTAGTAAATATCATAAATTAAGAACTCCAGTGTAATCAGATGTTTTCAAGTTTGAGCATGTCGTATTTGCGATGCTTTCTACAAAGGAATGTCAATAGCGAGGATAATGGCCTCCCTTTTTTTTCTCCACCTGTGCCACTGAAAGGCACACACTAATGGCTTTTTCCAGGTGACTGTCGCGCAACTGGGTGCCCATGACACATTACGTGCAGGTGGTCACTTAACTTTCTTACTGAAATATTTACGACACCAGTTTGCAATACAGTGACAGTCTCATAGAAAAATTTCACAGGTCAAGAATTTGCATTTCAAAACTGTAGAAACAAAATCCTGTAAATATAACTGTGTCCAAAAAATTTTCGGCAGCATTGTGATACATTCACGCATATACACACATTTCATAACTCTTAAAGTACGATTCTCAGTTTCCAACATCCTTTTTCACAAACCAGAGTCCCTAACTTCTATTCATTATTCGTATACATATAAACACGTAATCACATTCCTCATATAGCATCAGCTTATTGATCATAATCATACCTCAACAGCATAATACACATTGTCATCGTAATAATAACATCATAAAAACTCTGTCAAATCTTAAAATCGTCGTAGCTTTCTACAATAATTTCAAACCATAAATAATATTCTCTGCTCATTTCAATAGTGTCATCTACCTCAAACGTACTTTAAAAATCATGATCTCATACCAAATACATCAATCAAAGCCCTCATAGTATCACAATGGTTCTGAAAAAATATGAAGCATTCACAAAGTACAGACAAAATACAGTTTCATAGGTGTAAAGTTATCCAACTGTGTAATTGCGTAAACATGTCACTGATGTATTAAAAAAATGTTTGTTTCTCTGTTAAATAATCAGGTAGCTGTGTATTTTGTGTTGGAGAAATATGGTACCGATGTGTAAAGTTTTATAAGAAAGTGCCATATTAGCTATGGCTCCTTGTGCTTGCCACACACATGGTACACAAAGTAAGCGTGTACCCCCCTGAGGATTAACGTAATTATACCCTCAGATGTATCACGGAAAAACTTTGTATCATTGTACTTCAAATATCTTTAAAAATAAATGTTTTAAGTACAAAATTAATCACTCAAATACGTGTACTGTAGCGCTAAACTGTGCGTCTTGTTGTAAGATAATCTCTGTGGAAGTGTCGTAGTTATCGTCCTCTGAAAGCTAAGTTCTGCAGAAGTCAATGTACTTACCTCATGATAAACAAAAGTGAAATGCTTTGCGTATAGATATCTTAGTTATTACGCTTATTGCGGTGATGAAGAAGGTACTGTGCTGTAACGTATTGATGTGCTACAGAAAAGGCTGTCTCCTTGTAGCTATACCACAAAAGTTACTACTAAAACATGTTTTACTTTCCAGAAGAATTCAGAAAAACTGTGCAGATATAAAACAGATACACCACAAAAGCAACATTGTAAATTGTCACTAGTTAGTAGCGTCGTGATAAAGTCGTGTAGCTGTCACATAAACTAACCACTGTGTCATCTGGTATCTCACAGAAAGTACTTTAAATCCAGAATGTATTTTCAAGTAAACCAAAATGTTGCATTAAAATCTCATTAGCAGTACTGGTAAATGTTCTAAGTATGTGAGCCTTATAGTCGTTACGTAATCATGCAACTAACAAGCAAGAATGTACACACACAATAACACTGTGTCGTCTGTTCACAATAACAATGCATTCGTAATTTCTGTTTAAATAAGTTCTCTTGGTTCTTGACTGGATATTTAACTTCAAACATTGTTGCATATTAACAGATTCTAGCCGGCCGAAGTGGCTGTGCGGTTAAAGGCGCTGCAGTCTGGAACCGCAAGACCGCTACGGTCGCAGGTTCGAATCCTGCCTCGGGCATGGATGTTTGTGATGTCCTTAGGTTAGTTAGGTTTAACTAGTTCTAAGTTCTAGGGGCTAATGACCTCAGCAGTTGAGTCCCATAGTGCTCAGAGCCATTTGAACAGATTCTAAGTCTGACAAAGCATACTAGTAATGTAAAGTGAAAAGTTATATGGCAAATACAAAGTTAAAAAGCAGATTATCTTTCAATAAACGGTTTTACATGTGAAATGTGGTGTAAACTTTTACTCTTACTACTATGCAGAGCCCCAGCTTCAACGGAATCATCGTGTGGTATATATCAGTAAAGAATACTGGAATTTTTCTCAAGGTTAGCATCTATGTTATTTTTCTCTGAGCCAGCCGGCGCACGCGGGTGCCTGCTGTGCGAGTCATTGTCTGTTTCTTTGTTGGCGCGCGTCGTTATTAGGATTAGAAGACCTAACTTCTACAAATTCACCTTGTCGAGAGTGCCCTGCTCTGTTTGAATCCAACCAGTTCTGATAAAATTCAGGTCTGTCGTTATGATTATATCGTCTGTCGTCATGTCGGTAGATTCCACAGTTTCTTTCTTGTCGGTCACGTGGTGGAGAATTTCTCCCTGAATCGTAACTGTGCGCTGAACTGTTGTGTCTGAAATTATTCTGTCTCCCTTGATAATAATAGTTCTGGTTACCATATTGTCTGTTTCTATGATTGTCTCTGTCATATTCATTACTACGGAAATGCGAACTTTCTCTGTAACTATTACTCTGCCAGTGGTTGTCATACGGGTGGTGTCTGTTTTGGTCACGATTTGTGCTTTGAGAATAGCCTCGTCGTGTCCAGTTATTATTTCTTTCATCGCGGAATTGCGACGGATGTGACCTGTAATTGTTGTGTTCCTGTTTTTGCGTTCCGCGATTGTCAGTGTCAATTTCTAATTCTTGCAAGAGTCCCTGAAAAGCTTCAATGTCGTCTTTGCAACGTCCTGTCAAAATAATATGTCGTAAATGTTCAGGTAATTTGATTAAGCAAATGTACACTCCTGGAAATTGAAATAAGAACACCGTGAATTCATTGTCCCAGGAAGGGGAAACTTTATTGACACATTCCTGGGGTCAGATACATCACATGATCACACTGACAGAACCACAGGCACATAGACACAGGCAACAGAGCATGCACAATGTCGGCACTAGTACAGTGTATATCCACCTTTCGCAGCAATGCAGGCTGCTATTCTCCCATGGAGACGATCGTAGAGATGCTGGATGCAGTCCTGTGGAACGGCTTGCCATGCCATTTCCACCTGGCGCCTCAGTTGGACCAGCGTTCGTGCTGGACGTGCAGACCGCGTGAGACGACGCTTCATCCAGTCCCAAACATGCTCAATGGGGGACAGATCCGGAGATCTTGCTGGCCAGGGTAGTTGACTTACACCTTCTAGAGCACGTTGGGTGGCACGGGATACATGCGGACGTGCACTGTCCTGTTGGAACAGCAAGTTCCCTTGCCGGTCTAGGAATGGTAGAACGATGGGTTTGATGACGGTTTGGATGTACCGTGCACTATTCAGTGTCCCCTCGACGATCACCAGTGGTGTACGGCCAGTGTAGGAGATCGCTCCCCACACCATGATGCCGGGTGTTGGCCCTGTGTGCCTCGGTCGTATGCAGTCCTGATTGTGGCGCTCACCTGCATGGCGCCAAACATGCATACGACCATCATTGGCACCAAGGCAGAAGCGACTCTCATCGCTGAAGACGACATGTCTCCATTCGTCCCTCCATTCACGCCTGTCGCGACACCACTGGAGGCAGGCTGCACGATGTTGGGCCGTAAGCGGAAGACGGCCTAACGGTGTGCGGGACCGTAGCCCAGCTTCATGGAGACGGTTGCGAATGGTCCTCGCCGATACCCCAGAAGCAACAGTGTCCCTAATTTGCTGGGAAGTGGCGGTGCGGTCCCCTGCATAGGATCCTACGGTCTTGGCGTGCATCCGTGCGTCGCTGCGGTCCGGTCCCAGGTCGACGGGCACGTGCACCTTCCGCCGACCACTGGCGACAACATCGATGTACTGTAGAGACCTCACGCCCCACGTGTTGAGCAATTCGGTGGTACGTCCACCCGGCCTCCCACATGCCCACTATACGCCCTCGCTCAAAGTCCGTCAGCTGCACATACGGTTCACGTCCACGCTGTCGCGGCATGCTACCAGTGTTAAAGACTGCGATGGAGCTCCGTATGCCACGGCAAACTGGCTGACACTGACGGCGGCGGTGCACAAATGCTGCGCAGCTAGCGCCATTCGACGGCCAACACCGCGGTTCCTGGTGTGTCCGCTGTGCCGTGCGTGTGATCACTGCTTGTACAGCCCTCTCGCAGTGTCCGGAGCAAGTATGGTGGGTCTGACACACCGGTGTCAATGTGTTCTTTTTTCCATTTCCAGGAGTGTAGATGAGTTCTGAGGGGCTGTATGGGTTTGAAAGATACTGATTCTTATGCAACATGTCTTCAAAATATTTGCTAAGACTGGAAAATTCAGATTGTTCGAAACGTTTCATCATTATGGTGCTATGTTTTACTCGGTCTTGTGTAGCTTGAGACCAATACGCTGAGAGGAAGGCATGATAAAATTCTCCTTCACTGTGACAATCGTGAATGACCGATCGCATTCTTACAGATGATTCATTCTCCAAGTAGTCACACATAAATTCTAACCTGCACTCCAATGACCAGTTGGGAGGAAAACAATGAGAGAATTGATAAAGCCATGCTTGTGGAAGAATGTCGTTGTCAGAATTCTGAAATGTTTTGAATTTACGTGTAGTAATGAACAACTTATAGTCAAAATCATCGTGTCACCGAGTCGCACATCGCTCATTGTTACTTAGTTTCGGCGGTTCCATCTCAAGATCCAATGCGCCTTGCCAATTTCTTTCATAATTTCCGAAGTGTCCTGTGTTATTATTTTGTGGTTGTTCCGTATTTCTATGTCCCTCTTCCCGTACTGGAGCGCGAGTGTCCTCTGAAATATGTAATTCTTGTATTACTTGTGCCAACTGATCTTGTACTTCCAGGATTTCTCTTTTGTACTGTGTATTGATTTGATTTTGATTTTGTTTGAATTTTCTAATTTGTTCATACTCTGCAGTGTCCGTGAAGGCTACAGGTCTTGTGTCATTCAGATCATCATCTACCTTTGTAGATATGTTAGTGAACTGATCTGAGAGTTCGGCTACTTTATGTGATAGAGAAATTATTTCCTCTGTGTGTTTTTCTGAACCAAGTTTTAGAGTGTCCATTTGTGTTGATATCGTATCTACTGCGTCCTTTACGTTTTCCTGAGTTTTTGCAAGTGACGTAACCGAATCGGTAGATGCAACTGAGTCAATTCTAGCCCACAAGGTCTCATGATTTTCATGAACAATGGTTTGCAGTTCTTTTATGGCTGCTTCGTGATTCTGTGATGCATTTTCATGACGCGAAAAAATGGGTCGGAAATGCTCACAAATTTGTGTTTTTATTTCATTACGGACTTTTTGACATTTCGATTCAATGTTATGTAACTCAGAAGTTAAGTCTTCACGTGTTTGTTCAAGTGTGGTGGCTAACTTTTGAAGCTTTTGCTGTGTTTCTCTCTGGTGTTGTTCCAATATGTCTAACTTTTGAAGATTTTGTTCCATTGTGTCTAACTTTTGAAGATTTTGTCGCATTTGTTTCTGATTTTGTTCAAGCGTTGTGTCTAACTTTTGTAGCCTTTGTCCCATTTGTTGCATTAACTGTAATAACAATGCACTGGTGTCTGAAACATGTTCCTCAGTGCTTTCCGGCAGTGAAGTTACACCGGCAACATTCCCATTTTGACAAGCAGAAACTGTGTCTTGAGTTATTTGAGAAAACGGTGAGGACCCAAAACCTGAATCTGCAGTATTCGTAAGATTGTGTCCTGTCATTCCCGATTCCTGAGGCGGGCTGTTGCCGACCGATCGATCGATAATGCTTCCCTGTTCACTAAATGTTTCACTGGGTACACCATTGTTTGCCGCCCACTCCATTTCCCAATGCACAATTACCAAATTACTATGTTGAACATTAGTTAATTCATTACTCGGCGGTGCTAACACACTGCTTTCGTCTTCACTATCATTTCTCAGTTTACTTTGGAGCCTAGTGTTACGTTTTTCACACGCCATTATTGTCACAATATTTCACACGACAACACAGAAAAACACAATTTGAAGAGCAAAATAAGAAAACACATTAACATAGCACTGAAAATAATATCTAGTTAATTGCTAGCGCAGCTGCGAGTTACATGGTGCAAATTTACATGCGTGCCACACCTGTTTTAATGTACAACAATGAAAGACTGCAACTACAAAGGAGATTCTCTCTACAATTACGCGCTAGCAGTAAACAAAATCTACACTAATTACACAAACTACAAGAAAAAATCAGAAGATTCCAGTGAGGTATCCTCGGCTAAGGGTCGACATATGAAACGTCCCCTTAGAACAATTGTACATGATTCTGTTTAAACTGACACACAATATTTTTTGGCGCAACGCAATCTGACTTTCAATAATCCCTACAAAAGAATGGCCCTGATTAACATTAACCTATACCTTTCACAAATCACTTACCTCACAAAAATCTTCGTTACTCAAGCTACAGCAATACAGCGAGCGCCACTACAGCCAGCTAAATAAAAGATTCAAACTACTGAAGGCACTAACTACTGATATGCATAGTTAGCAAATGAAAGATTTTGATAGAGAACAAACAATGTATTTACCTTACTAGTGTTCGAAAGTCATAATATATATAGCAGTTCATGACATCCAGTCTTACAAATTTCAAAACTCCGCCATTTCTCTCCCCGCATCCACCACTGCTGGCGGCTCACCTCCAACTGCGCAACGCTACGCGCTGCTAACATCCATCTTCCCAACACTACAATATCAGACAACAATGCAAACTAGCCACAGACTGCACACAGCACAGCCAGTGATTTTCATACAGAGCGCTACGTGGCGTTACCAATAAGGAAATCTAAACAGCCTACTTACATCGTATCACCAACGGTCGAGATGACAGGCATTTTATCCGCATGGCTGTAAGGGATCGTGCAGCCACGTCTCGATCCCTGAGTCAACAGATGGGGACGTTTGCAAGACGACAAACATCTGCACGAACAGTTCGACGACGTTTGCAGCAGCATGGACTATCAGCTCGGAGGCCATGGCTGCGATTACCCTTGACGCTGCATCACGGACAGGAGCGCCTGCGATGGTGTACTGAACGACGAACCTATGTGCACGAATGGCAAAAGTCATTTTTTCGGATGAACCTAGGTTCTGTTTACAGCATCATGATGGTCGCATCCGTGTTTGGCGACATCGCGGTGAACGCACATTGGAAGCGTGTCTTTGTCGCCGCCATACTGGCGTATCACCCGGCGTGATGGTATGGGGTGCCATTGGTCACCTCTTGTTCGCATTGACGGCACTGTGAAAAGTGGACGTTACATTTCAGATGTGTTACGACCCGTGGTTGTACCCTTCATTCGATCCCTGTGAAACTCTACATTTCAGCAGGATAATGCACGACCGCATGTTGCAGGTCGTGTACGGGCCTTTCTGGATACAGAAAATGTTCGACTGCTGCCCTGGCCAGCACATACTCCAGATCTCTCACCAATTGAAAACGTCTGGTCAATGGTGGCCGAGCAACTAGCTCGTCACAATACGCCAGTCACTACTCTTGATGAACTGTGGTATCGTGTTGAAGGTGCATGGGCAGCTGTACCTGTACACGCCATCCCAGCTCTGTTTGACTCAATGGCCAGGCGTATCAAGGCCGTTATTACGGCCAGAGGTGGTTGTTCTGGGTACTGATTTCTCAGGATCTATGCACCCAAACTGGGTGAAAATGTAATTACATGTCAGTTCTAGTATAATATATTTGTCCAATGAATACCCGTTTATCATCTGCATTTCTTGTTGGTGTAGCAATTTTAATGGCCAGTAGTGTAGTTTTCTTTGACTTTGAAGGATTAATTCGTCATGACTTCGTGCCACAGGGACAAACTGTTAATAGATGGTACTAATGGGACGTGTTGCGGCACCTACAAGTAAATATGAGAAGGAAACGGCCTGAAATGTGGCGAGAAAATTCATGACCCTCGCATCGCGATAACGCACCCCCACATTCATCCCTGTTGGTGCGTAACTATTGCACAAAAAACGAAATAAATATGCTGTCTCATCCTCCGTACTTTCCAGACCTGGCTCCTGCGAACTTTCTTTTATTTCCAAAATCAAAAACCCCGTTGAATGGACGACGATTTGCAACGATGGACGAGGTAAAAGAAACTTCGCAAATGATGCTTCGTGCGATTAAACAAGAGGCGTACCAACCCAGCATCCAGAAGTGGAAATGGCATTGGGAGCCGTGTATCAATTGTGGAGGAGAATATTTCAAAAGATATAGTAATAGACGGCAAATCACCGAGTAAAACTGAAGTGATATCAGGTGTTCCCCAAGAAAGCGTCCTGGGACCTCTACCGTTCCTGATCTATATTAATGACCTCGGTGACAATCTGAGCAGTTCTCTTAGGTGGTTCGCTGATGATGCTGTAATTTACCGTCAAGTAAGGTCATTCGAAGACCAGTATCAGTTGCAAAGCGATTTAGAAATGATTGCTGTATGGGATGGCAGGTGGCAGTTGACGCTAAATAACGAAAAGTGTGAGGTGATCCACATGAGTTCCAAAAGAAATCCGTTGGAATTCGATTACTCGATAAATAGTACAATTCTCGAGGGTGTTAATTCAACTAAGTACCTGGGTGTTAAAATTACGAACAACTACAGTTGGAAAGAACACATAGATAATATTGTGGGGAAGGCGAGCCAAAGGTTGCGTTTCATTGGCAGGACACTTATAAGATGCAACAAGTCCACTAATGAGACAGTTTACACTACACTCGTTCGTCCTCTGTTAGAATATTGCTGTGCGGTGTGGGATCCTTACCAGGTGGGGTTGACGGAGGACATCGAAAGGGTGCAAGAAAGGGCAGCTCGTTTTGTATTATCACGTAATAGGGGAGAGAGTGTGGCAGATATGATAAGCGAGTTGGGATGGAAGTCATTAAAGCGGCGACATCTATTTACGAAATTTCAGTCACCAACTTTCTCTTGCGAATGCGAAAATATTTTGTTGAGCCCAACCTACATAGGTAGGAATGATCATCAAAATAAAATAAGAGAAATCAGAGCTCGAACAGAAAGGTTTAGGTGTTCGATTTTCCCGCGCGCTGTTCGGGAGTAGAATGGTAGGAACTTGGTATGATTGTGGTTCGATGAACCCTCGGCCAAGCACTTAAATATGAATTGCAGAGTAATCATGTAGATGTGGGTACCATGTACAATAAGTAAAAGGTAGGAGTAGGAAAATTTTGTGGAGAACGTTCCAGGATTTTTTGAACAGACCTCGTACAGAGTTCTTGGAAAAACCACGATGGAAAATGAAAAATGAAAGCTTTGAAATAGTGTATACCAGTCCTAAAACAAAGAATTATTAGCGGCATCGAATTTTTGAAGTTTACGTGGTTTACATAACTCTAAAAATGGTTCAAATGGCTCTGAACTCAATGCGACTTAACTTCTGAGGTCATCAGTCCCCTAGAACTTAGAACTACTTAAACCTAACTAACCTAAGGACACCACACACATCCATGCCCGAGGGAGGATTCGAACCTGCGACCGTAGCGGTCGCGCGGTTCAAGACTGTAGCGCCTAGAACCGCTCGGCCACCCCGGCCGGCTAACTCTAAAATTGTGAATATTTATTTAAGTAAAATGTTTCATTGTAAACTAATTATACCATTATCATTAGTTTTGTGAAAACTACAGAGTGAATAAGTAAAATACAGCATGAATAAGAATTTAGCAAATTTATATACTGATGTTATATTCCTTATGTGTAGAAACGTCATCATAGAAGAAGAAGACAATTTCATTTAAGGAGTAGGGTTGTAGCAAGTAGGGTTTCAGGACCTTGTTACAGTTTAGTACTTGCTGTTAAATTCATAGCTGG
The DNA here is from genome assembly GCF_021461395.2 of Schistocerca americana. NCBI lineage: Eukaryota > Metazoa > Arthropoda > Insecta > Orthoptera > Acrididae > Schistocerca > Schistocerca americana. The sequence continues at coordinate 59,575,261 of NC_060124.1, read as the reverse complement.
TGTGTTACAACGAAGAGCGTTGGGTGTCCTGGGGGCTTTAACATCAATGTTACCAACGTAGTTGTTCTACTAATGATATTCACTGGTGTAGTCTAATTCACAAAATGAAGGGTTGGTGGTGGCTCGTAACTGGAAGTAACGTGCTAAATTATCGATAAGTGACTGGTAGTGTTGAGGGAGCAGTGCTATATCGCTTCTAATTACCTGGCAGTGCGCCAGCAGGGGGTGCTAAATCACAGAGTCCTCTGTGGTGTCTTACGCCAAACAGCGTATTACGACATGGTCCAGCCAGGTCACTTGCGTACTTGGACGCATGACGCTCAGTTTGCTTGTATTTCGTTTGAATTCTGTTAGGAATTTTTCATCACTAGCATTAGATGGACAAGCGACGAAAACGTGATTTAAATTCAGGGAAAACATCGAAAGTAATCTGTGATGTAGTTCTGTTAACAGACTAGGCAGGCTTAAGAAGGAACTTATTTACTACTACCGAAATTTTAATAGAAAAAATGATACCGGTGATGACTTCAGCTTAATTAAAAAAACGTTTTGCTTTCATCGATAACCAAAGAACTTCGTGTAAATATTCCACGAATTAGAATGAGGTAAAAGGAATCCCGGGAACAGTGTCTAAGTTGTGAAGTAACTGTGTAAATATACAAAATGTTAGTCGGATTGCATTATAATACCACGTTGTCAGTGGATGATAACATAAAATTAAAGCAGGAATGAAAGTTAATTGATTATTTGCATTACCAATAAGTAATCCTAGACGAAACAAAAGGCACATGTCAACTGCGAATAATATATCTCAACGAAAAAATAGAAGATGATTGCATTCATCCATTAATATAAAAAAATCTCCATGTAGCATTTTGTTGGACAAGTCACACTTGAGAAACTCGAGCGTTATACTTTCAAAGAGTCGGAGATATAATTTAAAAGCTCATGAGAGTTACAACCATCACCAGGACAGTAATGATAATCATTTTGTGCAAAATATTCAAAGCAACATGAATTTTATAAACAACGACTGTTGTAACTTTGCTGTACGGTTCTAAAAAGTTATCCAGTCTCAGTGTCGTCGTAACTGCCGTCTGCGTCACGTCTGCTGTGCAGCGAGCAATGTTAATTTAAGTATTAACTGTATTTTTCTTACTTGTCACTTCTTCTTCCGTGTGTATTTGCTTTTAGGATGCTTTAATTTTCGAGTGCTAGTAATAGTGTTCAATAGATCTCGTGTTTGATTTGAATACAGTCAGAGAGAGTCCCTTTAGTCAGCCATAGTGCCAGTAGTGCTCGTGTATGTTTTGAACACAGTCCAGAGACAGGTAGTGCTATTTTCATTGCTTTCAACAAGAAGTTTCTAGTATAAATGAATGCCGTCTGACTAGGGCCTCCCGTCGGGTAGACCGTTCACCGGGAGCAAGTCTTCCGATTTGATGCCACTTCGGCGACTTAAGCGTCGATGGGTATGAGATGATGATGATTAGGACAACACAACACCCAGTTCCTGAGTGGAGAAAAACTCCTACCCAGCCGGGAATCGAACGCGGGTCCTTAGGATTGACATTCTGTCGCGCTGACCACTCAGCTACCGGGCGCGGAGAAGTGTCTAGTAACCACAGTTTAGTCATCAATCAGCCGCCTTAAGTGAATTAGCAGTCTAGTTAAAAGTTGATTAACTCTCTAGAGTAAACTGATTTCTTAGGATGGATAGGATGTGTGACTGCTGTGTACGGACGCAGGAGGAGCTGGCCACTGTTCGCGAACAGCTGAACGTGTTGATGGCCGCGGTCAGCCGTCTTCAGGCTGCTGCCTCGGAGTATAGCGGCAGTGGGGAGTCTGGTGCGTCGCATGGTACACCCCAGGTGTTACATGCTTCACCCACGGTCCCTGGTGTCGAAACTTCTTCGCGGGTACCGGGCGTGGTTGGGCCACCCACTCCCCAAGGAGAGTGGCGGGTTCAGCCACGTTCGCGGCGCACGAGGCGGAGGGTCAATGTGGTGGCTGGCCGTGTGGCATTGCCCACTCTGCCTGTGAGGGGACATGTGGCCGCTCCTTCAGCAAGGTCCGAGCAGGCACACGGGGGAGGAATTTATTAGTGATTGGGAGCTCCAACGTTAGGCGGGTGATGAAGCCCCCTAGGGAAATAGCGGAAAAGTCTGGGAACAAGGCCAATGTCCACTCTGTCTGCTTGCCTGGGGATCTCATCCGAGATGTAGAGGAGACTCTGCAGGCGACGATAGAGAGCACTGGGTGCACCCCACTGCAAATTGTTGCTGATGTCGGCACCAGAGGTCATCCTCCGTTCATACAGGCGGTTGGCGGAGTTGAAGGCGGAAAGCCGCGCTCGCGGGGTGGAACCTGAGCTAACTATTTGTAGTATCGTTCCCAGAACCGATCGCGGTCCTCTGGTTTGGAGCAGAGTGGCAGGCTTAAATCAGAGGCTCAGACGATTCTGCGGAGATCTGGGGTGCAAATTTCTCGACCTCCGCTATCGGGTGGAGAAATGTAGGGTCACCCTGAATAGGTCAGGCGTGCACTAAACGAAGGAAGCGGCTACAAGGGCAGCGGAGTACGTATGGAGTACAGATGTGGCTTTTTAGGTTAGAGAATTCCCTCCCTAGGCCCGACAAGACGCCTCCTGAGACGCGGCAGGGTAGTAGTAGGCAAAACGCAACAGGGAATAACAATATTAACGATAACAAAGGAAGTAGGTTACAGTACACTTGTTCGCCCACTGCTTGAATACTGCTCACCAGTGTGGGATCCGTACCAGATAGGGTTGATAGAAGAGATAGAGAAGATCCAACGGAGAGCAGCACGCTTCGTTACAGGATCATTTAGTAATCGCGAAAGCGTTACGGAGGTGACAGATAAACTCCAGTGGAAGACTCTGCAAGAGAGACGCTCAGTGGCTCGGTACGGGCTTTTGTTGAAGTTTCGAGAACATACCTTCACCGAGGAGTCAAGCAGTATATTGTTCCCTCCTACGTATATCTCGCGAAGAGACCATGAGGATAAAATCAGAGATATTAGAGCCCACACAGGGGCAAACCGACAATCCTTCTTTCCACGAACAATACAAGACTGGAATAGAAGGGAGGACCGACAGAGGTACTCAAGGTACACTCCGCAACACACCGTCGAGTGGATTGCGGAGTATGGATGTAGATGTAGAAACCTGACAACAACAAAACTTAGTTTTAAAAACTATGGAAACATGTAGTCCTTGGCATCACAACACGAATGATGATGTTAGAGGCGAATTAAGTACTAAATCAGTGATTCTACATATATACGCTCATCACATTAGGCCCAGAATAGTATGATCATTTGCCCTATAATCCAAAATGCATCACAAGCAGCAAAGCATACTTTCAATCAAAAGGGAAATCGTTTCTCAGAGATAAATCTACACATATTACAAGCACAATTTTAGTAAAACATTGAAGTACTTATAAAGTGCAAGAAATGGGAGTTTAATTTTGTTATCAGATTTCAGGATGTTTCGCTTATAGAATGAGCACTGTCAACGACTTACATGTTTATCCTCGTTACATTGCAGCACTGCTGAGTAACTTCTGGAAGAGTCTTACGCAGCCGTACATATAAGTAATCTATGTTCCCCCACATCGTCCAGACAGAAATCGCGCAAATGATAAGTAGGCCATGAACCAACTAAATACAGACACACAACACACACACACACACACACACACACACACAGTATCACACTGACAAATAGTGGATCTGATCCACCACATACCAGTCGAAAATATTTCTTAACTTCGTATACACACTTCTTTTGTGATGTTTTGATATGTATTTCCCATATAAGTTATAAAAATTGCAACTGCAAAAATTACCTCATATCTGATGGAAAAATGTTTTACATTTGCAAACAAAAAAGTATTGTGGTTTGTGCAGTGCAATGTTTCACAAACTGAACGTCTGTGAATGTCAGAAGGTATGAGAATAGTGTAAAGCTCCAAAAACTGTGTGTGCTAAAAAAGTTATTTTAAAAATGAGAACTCTTTGTAGTCTCGTTAAACTGACTTATGATCAGTACCAGAGATGTTGCAGTGAACATTGATGATACTTTTAAATAGTGTCAAACACTCTCCGTACAATCGCAAAATACGGCACGATCCACATATTACTTAAGAGAAACTTTATTCTTTCTAAATTTGTAATTTATTAATGTTAGTACTTATTAACACTCAAAGCAGGGGAGTAATTCCAGGAAAAGGTAGGAGAAGAAATTGTGAGGGCAACCACTGAATCACCCTTGGGTAGCATTTTCGGTAGAGCAGTTGCCCCTGAAAAGCAAGGGTCCCGAGCTCAAGTCTCGGTCCGGCACACAGTTTGAATCTGCCCACAAGTTTCAGGAATACAATTACTTTATCATCATTTCTCGGTTGAGTGATTGGTGTACATAAAACTGATATTCAGATTTCAGTATTTAATAAACATTAATGTTTAGCACAATTTTTTTCTTTCAGCGTTCGCTTACTCTATCGTTCCTATGTAACTTTAAGATGTGACGTGACGTTTTGCCGTCATAATAAAACAATAAATAGATCCTAAACACTCTCAAAACGAACTTCCGGAAGTAATCTTGGTAAGAAACAACGCAGTCGGTAGACAGAAACTGCAGATGACTGACAGAGCATGTTTCCACAAATTATGTGGGATTGAGGCGTAGAATGTGCCTATAAATAGAGTGAAATGAGTGTGAACTGTATGGGGTACCCGGCATGAGTCCATCAAATTGAACTCAATGGAAATGTGTAAGACTCTGTGGACGACAGCCGGCCGGGGTGGCCGTGCGGTTCTAGGCGCTACAGTCTGGAGCCGCATGACCGCTACGGTCTCAGGTTCGAATCCTGCCTCGGGCATGGATGTGGGTGACATCCTTAGGTTAGTTAGGTTTAAGTAGTTCTAAGTTCTAGGGGACTGATGACCTTAGCAGTTAAGTCCCATAGTGCTCAGAGCCATTTGAACCATTTTTGTTGGCGACATCTTTAGCTTCAACACACATGCTTCGTAGGATTCAGGTATGGGTCTGATGTGTTCGAGGAGACACCGCTGACCATTATATAAGGTACTGCAAGATAACTTAAATGCGCCCAACCGTAATACACTACGTGACTAACAAAGTAAAACACCTAGTGGCGGAGGAAACTTCACAGGGTGGCAGGGTGTGTGGTGGTATTTCAGAAATCACTAAATCGAGTTAAATTTAGAAAATACTTGGAGTTAAGAACCCACTTATTACGACGTTGCACTGCCTGCATCCTGCTTACGTTTGCTCATTCAGTCGGGAATGGGGTCTTAGAGACGTGGTAGCCTCTCCTAAAGCAAATTGGCCTGTAATTGTTGTAACTCATCCCTGATATCCCGGATACTAGCACTGGGGCGGACACGTGACGCATTCTGTGTGTGGCCGAGCATTGTTCTGTTGAAAAATGTCACAAAGATATTGTCGAAAAGAGGTGACACATCACACAAAATGCCCATGATGTACCGTTTTGCCGTCAGAGTTCCCTCAGTCATTACCACTAGATCGATCCCCACACCATGCCGCTGTGCTCTCAAAAACAATGGAAAAAGATCGCCACCACACACGGCGACAATAGTGATCTCGAATAGTGCAGAAAAGCGATACATTGCTGAACTCAGTGTGACCCCATCAATCAGCATTTCATGCTCCCTGACCACGGCACCACTCCAAACGCAGCCGTCTGTGTTGTGGTGTTGACGCATGGAACGCATTGGAAGATAATTTCCTAGTCTAGCTGCTGCCACTCTTCGACCAACGGTGCGGGAGGACACGGAAGGTTTCGGGATCCATTACTTGTTGTCGGACAGTAGGCACGAATATAAAGGGGTTAAGATAGAATTGGTACATAATATGTCGAACCTCCCTTGTGGCGGTCAGACGTGGTCAACCGGAACCGTGTGGCCGAGTATACCTGTCCTCACGTTTGCAAACAGTCCAACGTCGGGCTAATGTCGCATTCGAGTTCCACACAAATCTGAATACTGCATGATTTGACCATCCAGTGGAGGCCCACGATGAGGTCCCTTGCAACGTTTATAAGGTGCTGATAACAGCGCCTCACGAGTACGGAGCCCCTCCACGTCCTTTCCAGTAACAGCTCAATATCGGACCCTAAACCACGTCCCTTATATACGCTACCAGGCCTAATATCAACAATAAACCCGAGCAACAGTAGTGCACTCTGGTGACCATTCTGTCTGTCCCAGAGAACTGCAGCTCTAATCATTTTTCATACCTGCCAATATTGTTTACGTGCGCAAAGTTACTTGGACATTCGACAATGTCTTCCACGTGTTCACTTTTTTTGTCAAGCAGCGTACTTTGGCCATTTGGGTTAGTGTGATGGCTCTGAAGTTGCACAGGCGTCAAGAGATAATGGAGGGTGATTAACGTTCAGGACATCATAGTGTCAAACTGCCCCTTCGGGAGGAGAGGTGTGCATCGCTTGCTGCCTTCCTGTACTATCAATTCCATTACGAATTTCTCCAAATACGTTGGTATGTTGAAAATTATGTTGATTCAACAACACACATTATAATGAGGAATGTACAGAATTAACGACATGCATCTTAACATAATGAATGAGTGTAGAATGAGACAGAGAAAAGCCAATGGCAGGTTTTACTTTTATATTAACGAACACGAAAGGTGCAGAGCAGCACTGAAGTGTTAATATCAGGAATTATATCAGAAGTATATAAAAGTAAATGTATGTACGTAGGTACGTTCCACATCTCCTCTTACACTACAGAATCGCTTTCAATCAAAGTTGGTTCAAATGGCTCTAAGCACTATGGGACTTAACATCTGAGGTCGTCAGTCCCCTAGAACTACTCAAATCTAACTAATCTGAGGACGTCACACACATCCATGCCCGAGGCAGGATTCGAGCCTGCGACCGTAGCGGTCGCGCGGTTCCGGACTGAAGCGCCTAGAACCGTTCGGCCACACCGGCCGGCTCCGAAGTTGTTACACGCATCACTTACTGTCTGTGAAGAACAACTGTGGGAGTAAGAACCACATACCTCACAAGTGGGTGTGAGTGGGCGAAAAGAAGGAGCGTAGCTCACGACTTGCGCAATAAGGTAGCCAGGCAATTCTCATCCAGTGTTTGAGAATGACAGGATTTAGCGACTTGCAACCAACTCGACACATTATTTCACTTTTACGAGACTTCTTCCCGCTGACACCTACCCCCGTCTCCATCTCCATAAAATGAGGAACGGAAAAAATTCATCGCTTACTACATTTTCCCTTGTTCGTGCAGTAAAACTGCAGCACCTGCATGAACCTTAAATATATTACTTCTCTTAGTACTAAATATACTCACAAAAATTTTTGCAAACAGTATCCACATACACCACTGGCTGCACCTTCAACAACTTAATATTAAAGACACATAGTTTAGAAGATATGACGTTATAAACTTTGAGCTGCGTGGAAATGAAGACTGCGGGGTAAAATCCACTGGCCGTGCGGGATTAGCCGAGAGGTCTTAGGCGCTGCAGTCATGGACTGTGCGGCTGGTCCCGGCGGAGGTTCGAGTCCTCCCTCAGGCATGAGTGTGTGTGTTTGTCCTTAGGATAATTTAGGTTAAGTAGTGTGTAAGCTTATGGACTGATGACCTTAGCAGTGAAGTTCCATTAGATTTCAAACACGTTTGATTTTTTGAAAAAATCCGCTGGAGGTAAATGTGAAACACGTATACAAAAACGTGTAAAATATGTTAATTACGTATATGTGAAATACACTAAGGTGGCAAAAGTCATCGGGTACCTTCAAACATTGTGGCGGACCTACTGTTGCCCTGCGTAGTGCAGCAACGACGACGTTGCATGGGCTCAACAAGTCATTGGAAGCCCCTGCAGAAATATTGAGCCAAGCTGCCTCTATAGCCATTCCATAACTGCGAAACTGTTTATGGCGCAGGAGTTTGTACAAGAATTGATCTCTCGATTATGTCCCATAAATATTGGATGGAATTCCTGTCGGGCGATCTAGGTGGTCACATCATTCTCTCGAACTGTCCAGAATATTATTGAGTACAATCGGGAAGTACTGTTGCGCCGAGACAAGGGTCATTGTCGTCAAAGAAAATTCCATCGCTATTTGGGAACATGAAGTCCAAGTAGGTAACATTACCATCTCCAGTCAATGATCAGTTAAGTCCATGTAAAAACATCGCACACCATTGTGGGGTTGTCACCAATTTGCACAGTGCCTTGTTGACAACTTGAGTCCATAGCTTCCTGAGGTCTGTGCTACACTCGAGCCGTACAGTCTGCTCTTACCAACTGACTTTGGACTTGGCTGCCCAGGCCATGGTTTTTCCAGTCTCCTAGTTCCAACCGACATGGTCACGAGCCCAGGGGAAGCGCTGCAGGCAATGTAGTGCTGTTAGCAGAGGCACGCGTTCGTCGTGTGCTGCCATAGGCTATTAACGCCAAATTTCGAAGCACTGTCCTAACATATACGTTCGTCGTATGTCCTACTCTGACAGTGGTTATTTCACGCAGAGTTGCATGTCTGTTAGTATTCACAATCCCACGCAAACGCCGCTGTTCTCCGTAGTTAAGTGGAGGCCGTCGGCCACAGCGTTACCCGTTGTGGAAGGTAATGCCTGAAATTTGGTATTCTCGGCTTACTCTTGACACTGTAGATCTTGGAGTATCGAATTCCCTAACGATTTACGAGATGAAATGTCCGATGCGTCTGGTTCCAACAACCATTCCGCGTTCAAAGTCTGGCACATCAATCACCTGAGTACAAATGACTGTTCCGCCGATGCGTAACCCTTTGTTATCTTGCGTAGACGGTGCTATCACTATCTGAATATGTGCATATCGCTATCACATCTCAGTGCTTATGTAAAATAGACGTATGCAGGAAACTCCACGAGTAAATAGCGCCTCGTAAAGCCCTGGATCAATTTCAACAAAACTTGGTGCACGTATTACTCAGTATCTGGAAAGAAATATTCTGGGGTTAGAAACAGCAGCCTCGTAGTCTGTGAACGTGATGACGTTGAGAGAGAAGGGCGGGGTGTGGAGTAAGAGAGGGATAAAAGGGAGGGGGAATGAGAAAATGAAAACAAATAGGGATAGGAGAAGATAGAGTGAGAGAAGAGTAGGGGGAAATGAACGAGAAGTGTAGGAGACAGGCAGGGGCTGAGAGCAGGTGATGGACAGAAAGAGCAGTTGGAGGAGGAAAAAGAGATAAGAGGAGAGACGCAGAGTGGGGAGCAGGAGAAAATGGCAGAGAGAGGGGGAAGGAATAGATGAACTTGAAAGGGTACAGTACCGCCCGACATTGAAAATAGGAACAACATTCTTCGTTATTCTTGTCAGAACAACATATTTTTTATAATAATAACTCAATTTCACCTAATACACCGAAGCCGGATACCAGTGTAGGAAAGAAGGACAATTTATTTGTTTAATTGATCACATGTGCACTCCCACAAAATAAATCCCTATATCCAATTCGGTGAGATCTGCGAAATGAATGAATTTATGGTCGTCTGCTAACCGCAGATAGTGAACAGGAAATATATGATCATCTTTAAGACGGTCCTTTGGTCACCTTTGGTGGAACCAAAGAGATGAAATTTACCTGAGCTTTGAGCGCCTGAAATGTGGCTGAGCAATACGATAACATGGTGCGCCCTCACCGCGACGGAGGTACGAGCTGACCCGAAGAACGGCCACGTTTCAGCACTCTAGCGCTGGATCTTGTGTTGGTAAGACCTGTCTTAGGTGTACTCCGTAAAGACAAAAGAGTGGAGAGTTTGGTATGCATGTGAAATACTTAAGAGTAGTTTGGAATAATTATTTCTCTGTTTCAGGAACTTTTGGGGGGAGAATTAAATGACAGGCAGGTAATATTAAGGGGATCCTAGTAATCTTCTGAAGTGACCAACGGTCACAATGAAACCACATGTAGCAATAAGTTGAAATACTTCCGAGTGCTAAAGTTAAGCTGAAACACTGGCGTGTGTACTATAAATTGGAAATATTTAAGAAATGGCGTGTGCGGGACTTTAAATTAGAGACGAGTACGTCCACGTGGTGAGTACTGTGTGAGTCTCAATCTGTGTATGAGGCAAAGGATAAAGAGAAGTACTCATCCATGGTATCAGTTGAGGACTGGCGTGTATGACGAATATGTTCCTAATATTACTTTGCGTGTTATGTTTCCGTGTGACGCTTGATTCAAACTATAATACTCTAAGAGTGAAGCCAGGTGAGCCAGCCGTCTATCCAGCAACGCCACTTGGCTTGTATTGCGCAGGAAGACGTACATATATCCTCCAGAGTTCATAGTAGGAAAGAAAAGTTACGAAGTGGGGCAGTGTCGTGTGAAACTGGGATGAATACTAATTGAAGTGGGAAAGCTGACAGTGATGTAATTATAACGTTGTGACTATTCCTTGTGTTGTATTCCACGTAGCCAGTGTGGTGTATTTCATGTAATTTAAGTATGTGTGGTTTGCATGGGAGAGTAGCAAGACAGGTTCAGAGGCAGTGGGTTATGCATGTTCCTTTTTGTACCGCTCGGTCTGGAGGAAATTTTCGTGATGATGGGTGTGAGAGTCGAAGTGTGAGATATAGCAAAACATCCACCATCCTATCCAGAAAGTGCACTGTAGTGTTAGATAAATACGAGACCATAAGATAGAGAATCACCAATGTAAAGCCATGCCCACTGGGCAGAGTTTCTCATGTGTAATTGTTGTAGAAAACGTAATGGTGTGTTTAGGTTATAGAATTTATCGGAATAAAAAAGATAGTGAAAAGAAAAAGATTGGTGGCGTTTTCCTTCGAATAGTATGTTGTCATGATATCCATAATGTATAATGTGTGCGCCATTCATATTCAGTACGATGGCCACGTGTTGATCAAAGCCGTTAGGTAAGTAAGAAAATGTTGTATTGCCAGTGCGTAGTGAACAGTCAGAGTTGTGTCAATTACTAATAGTCAGAAGTGCGTTATCCGTTTCCGTTGCGTAGTATTCAAACAGGAGAATAATTTGTAACTTAATTGTGAGTACTAGAGCTCATGTTACTTGATAAATAAGAATGAATCCACTCGCTTGGCAGACCACTCATCTTGCAGGCCTGACTGCTTGATGCCACAGTATGAGCAAGGCATGTGGGTGCCTCTCAAACTAACACCAAAATAAACACATACCAGGGCCATACCAGGCGCTCAGCCAACTTAGACACATAAGTATCGAGTAATGTGTCGCAGTTTCACAACCATTTCATCAGTCAGAACATTTGTAGAGAATAGGGCCAATGTCGACACTGTTGGAGAGGAGGATTGCTTCACGTTGTTCCATCTTTTTTGAACAATTCAGGTCCATCTAATTGTTATTGAATTCTAACATATACAGGAATGCTAGTTAATTCAAAATGCCATGTATTACTAATATTAGCTGCAGTAAAATTTGCCTCATTCAGGCACTCATTTGCAAAAATAGAGTGTGTTTAAAAATATGAAAAGCTACCTAGTACAAAATAAATGCTATCTTCCTCAGTAGCCGACCGTGGTTGCCGAGCGGTTCTAGACGCTACAGTCTGGAACCGCTACAGTCGCAGGTTCGAATCCTGCCTCGGCATAGATGTGTGTGATGTCCTTAGGCTAGTTAGGTTTAAGTAGTTCTATGTTCTAGAGGACTGATGACCTTGGAATTTAAGTCCCATAGTGCTTAGAGCCATTTGAACCATTTTTTCTTCCTCAGTTTCAAATTAAGAATAAAGAAATCGTAGCCAATAGTTGCTGTTTTTATACGTACGTTGTCCTCATTAGTCCCATGCACGAGAAGTCAACTCTGTAAAATAATACGTATAAAATAAATAACTATTGGCTAGGATTTCTTCAGTTACCATATTAATATGCATTAAAGTCAAATAATAGAGTCTGATGCATATCGACTGAGAATTTATAAACTCACAGTCAGGGAAACAAATTTTGTAACATGTTTAACTTTCAATATGATTGCTGGATGTTAATTTGCGATGTTACTGCTTTCTGGTGGAGAAAGCACAATGAAAATAAATTGCCGTGATCGCAAATTCTTGTTGACTGTTCTCCTGTTGGTCTTGTTTTCCATCGCAACAGCTGATGCGAAATTATGCTGAAATTTGGCATGACAGGTAACCAATACTTTTAATCAAAAAATTAATAAACCAAGAGTGGTGACATCGAATATTCAATCGCATAGGCAGACTCTTCACGCATGTGTTGCTACAAAAATTTTAATTACGTAGCAGAAACAGAAGCAAATTGCTTGTATAAATGATCAATAGTCTCTTTAGTAGGGTGAAAAAGAGCATGAATCGAATCTCAAGAAGCCCTTAGACATTTCGACTTATGTTAGTTGCAGCCGGGCAAGTCGTTATTTGTTATAAGCTGTTGCCATTAGTCGCCAAGTAAAAGGGCGAGTTCAGCGGTCTGGAGATAGCTGAAGCAAGTGACCGTGATCACCGGTAGTTCATACCACGATATCGGCGACATAGGTGAAGAAAAGACGGGTCGTCTTGTCTTTTCAGGAGCCCAGCAGCTTACTATAGTTTTTATCTTGTATAATCGTTGACAGAAGTTGTAAGTGTGATCCAAACATATCATTTTTGACGTTTAATTGTTCTCTGTGACACATGCCAAAATTTACACAGGTGCAGATGGACATCAGCTCAACACAACGAGTCAAGTCTCCTACCATTTCCATTGTTCAAATTTAAGGGGCTCCGGTTAGGCTCAGAATCATGAAAAGTTCAATTTTTACTTTTTTGCGTTTTCTGAATCTGCAGACTATTGCCTTTTAATAGATATATAATTTATTCAATTCCGAAGACTACTACTATTTTTAAATTTTTTTTAAAATGTGTTCTACATGGGCGTGACCCACTGTGGCACTGTTAAACTGCTGTCAAATGGTGTTATTATTAACGTTCGTGTTCATCAGGTACATTTTAGTGATGTGAGATAAAGTATGTGTTGTGGCTAACCTGTGATGGTTCAATATATATCGCTGGTGTGATTGTCGATTGTTTCATGTTATTTACTCTGTCGTTATCTCGAAAATATTCGTAATTAATTCTGTTTCTTGAGTCTCTGTTTTGTTGAAGTATAATAATGAGTAAAAGTAAAGTTATTAGAAATCCTCTGAAGGCTTTTAAGAAAAGGAGAAATGTTGGAAAGCCAAAGGTATGTGTTATTACTGTAAACAATAAAGACGATAACCAAGTGAGTGAACCTAACCTCTCAAGTACACCTTCCCATACCAGTCAAAGTGGGAAAGAAAATACTTCACAGAAGAAGCTTGGTTCGATGAGTGGAAACTATGAATGTTTTATGGGCGAATCGGATGTGAATGAAATATTTGATATTTCGGTTCTCAAAGGAATTCTTTCAAGCTGTGTAAGATGTATTCATTGTAGTGAAGTTGGTCTGGAACTCTCCATAATAAAGCACGTAGGACTTGCTAGTGAAATACAACTGAAATGTGATAAGTGTTCATACATGACCACCTTTTGGAACAGTGTTGCAGTAACTGCAACTGAAGAAAATGGTAGCAAAATCTACGAACACAACAACGAGCGATGCTTGCTTTAGACAAGGAACGTCTTCGGGCTGCAGACAGGGCTGTAAAGAGTCTAGAAATACAAGCAAGAGTAAACAGGAGGAGGAACAAGAGGAAGCTGGAGGAGGAGATTGCAGAGGATGAAGATAATCCATCCTATGGACCTGGAATGCACTAAAAAGCTAATCCAATCTTTGTCGCTCGATTCCCAAAACTTTTATTTTCTCATACTAATTACACGTTTTCTAAGGAGCTTCCAAACATATTTGCTTCAAACTTTCAGTAAATGTTACACAGTATCTTCTGCATAATTTAACACTTCCTACCTCAAATACTTTGTGAGGAAAGATGTAATTTATAAGCGTTATTTTAACATTGCAAGTATAGGGCGTTCCGGAGCCCCTTAAAATGTAGAATTAACTACTTAAGTTCGTAGTGTAATATTTAGTTTCTGAAAAAGAAGAAAACCTTCTGGAGACTACACTGCTTAGTGTCATTTGTGCAGTGTAAGAAATTCCAAGAGATCAGTTCAGCAGAATGACGCATTACGTACAGTCCTTGACTCTGAAGAATAGTCAAAAGACTGGAACAACTGAGTGTCTTCATTCAGTCCTTAGTCACATGCGCTTAATTACATCATTTGTTCCTCTCTTTCAAAGACTTTCTGTATGGTTCAGGTTGGCCCAGTTCCGAAAGAAAGCGGGTTTGTTCTTGTTCACTACAATTTGGCAACCTGTTGTCATGCTGCACCCACGACCAAACGAAATGGTGGCACATACGGATGGCATAACGTACGAAACAAAATGACATACAACACTGATGAGACATTTACCCTAACTACAATACCGACATGATTGAAGTAATGAAAAGTGGGCTTCTCATTAACGCATTTGTGAATGGGAATGGGAGTCCTGTAACCTTTAAATGCGGTGATCTCGAAACCAGGAGACGGGGAGAGAGTTAGATCATTCTTCCTCAACTAGTCTCGTTGGTAGCGACTAACAATGCTGACACCACACTAAAGCTACTACGAAAGAAGATGAGCAGAGGGTTGAATGGTGGAGCTTCACGGAAAACGAAGTACACTGACACCCGATAAGACAGAACGGACAGGTTTCCGCTTCAGACACCAATGAGTAATAAGCAGCACCTTGGAAAATTTATTGTAACCTGGTACAATGCAAAAGAAATATCAGTTGCATGCTAGTGTGCATATGGATAGCAAAAATGGAACTAACACATTTAAAAAGTGAATACTATGTAGAAGGATCTCACATTATGAGATTGAAAATAGGCAACGCTAGCAAAATCAGTTGTATTGTTATCAAATTAAGCTAATTCGCTTTCATTTCAACACAATACTAAATATTTTAATAAGTGAATAAATAAGAAATGTAATGAGTGGTTGTAAAATATATTTATATAACTGGAAAAGCCCAAGACTGTTATTCACTAATGTGATTTTTTTGTGTACTTTAAGCTATTCTCAATTATCATCACAAATTTAACATCACTACTGTAACCTGGCATCCTCTAGACCTTTTTTCTATCATGAGACTTCTGACTGGATTGATGCGGCCCCCCACTAATATCTCTCCTGTCCTGACCTCTTCATCTCAGAGTAGCACTCGCAGCCTATGTCCTCTAGTACCATGGAAGTCATTCCCTCATGCCTTAACAGATGTCCTATCATCCTGTCCCTTCTCCTTATCAGTGTTTTCCACATATTCCTTTCCTCTCCGATTCTGCACAGAACCTCCTAAACTCCTTACCTTATCAGTCAAGCCAATTTTCAACATTCGTCTCGAACACCACATCTCAAATGCTTCGATTCTCTTCTGTTCCAGTTTTAGAACAGTCCATATTTCACTACCATACAATGCTGTACTCCCGACGTACATTCTCAGATATTTCTTTCTCAAATTAAGGCCGCTATTTGATATTAGTAGACTTCTCTTGGGCAGAAATGCCCTTTTTGCATGGCTAATTTGCTTTTTATGTCCTCCTTGCTCCGTCCGTCATTGTTTATTTTACTGCCTAGGTAGCAGAATTTCTTAACTTCATATACATCGTGACCATCAATCCTGATGCTCTCATTTTTATTACTTCTCATTACCTTCGCCTTTCTTCGATTTACTCTCAATCCATACTCTGTAATCATTAGACTGTTCTTTCCGTTCAACAGAACATGTAATTCTTCTTCACTTTTACGCAGGATAGCAATGTCATCAGCGAATCGTATCATTGATATCATTTCATCGTGAATTTTAATTCCACTCCTGAATCTTTCTTTTATTTCTATCACTGCTTCCTCGATGTACAGGTTGAACAGTAGGGGCGAAGGGCTACATCCGTGTCTTACACTCTTTTTAATCCAGGCACTTCGTTCTTAATCGTCCTCTCTTACTTTTCCCTGTTGACTCTTGTACATATTGTATTTAACCCGTCTCTGCCGGTGGCTTACAATTATTTTTTCAGAATTTCGAACATCTTGTGCCATATTACATAGCTGAAAGCTTTTTCCAGGTAGACAAATCCTATGAAGGTAACTTCATTTTTCTTTAGTTTTGCTTCCATTATAAACCGCAATGTAAGGATTGCATCCCTCATGCCTTTACTAACCCATCCTTAATTTTCTTTTCCATTCTTCTGCATATTATTCTTGTCAGCAACTTAGATGCATGAGCTGTTAAGCCGATAGTGCGATAATTCTCGCACTTGTCAGCACTTGCCGTTTTTGAATTTGTGTGGATGATGCTTTCCAGAAAGTCAGATGGTATTTCACCAGACTCATACGTTCTACACACCAACGTGAATAGTCGTTTTGTTGCCACTTCCCCCATTGATTTTAGAAATTCTGATGGAATGTTATCTATCCCTTCTGCCTTATTTGATCTTAAGTCCTCCAAAGCTCTTTTAAATTCTGATACTAATACTAGATCCCCTTTCTCTTCTAGCTCGACTACTGTTTCTTCATCTATCACATCAGACAAATTTTCCCCTCATAGGGACTTTCAATGCATTCTTTTCACCTATCCGCTCTCTCCTTTGCATTTAACAGTGGAAACCCTGTTGCACTCCTAATGTTATCGCCTTTGCTTTTAATGTCACCGAAAGTTGTTTTGACTTTCCTGTATGCTGATCCTGTACTTCCGACAATCATTTCCTTTTCGATGTCTTCACATTTTTACTGCAGCCATTTCGTCTTAGCTTCCCTGCACTTCCTATTTATTTCATTCCTCATCGATTTGTATATCTGTATTCCTGACTAGCCCGGAACATTTTTCTACTTCCTCCTTTAATCGATCAATTGATGTATTTCTTTTGTTACGCATGATTTCTTCACAGTTACCTTCTTTGTAACTATATTTTCCTTCCCAACTTCTGTGATGACCCTTTTTAAAGATGTCCATTTGTCTTCAACAGTACTGCCTACTGGGCTATTCCTTATTTGTGTATCAATAGCGTAAGAGAACTTCAAGCATATCTCGTCATTCCTTAGTACTTACGTATCCCACTTCTTTGCGTGTTGATTCTTCCTGACTAATGTCTTAAACTTCAGCATACTCTTCATCACTACTATATTGTGATCTGAGTCTGTGTCTGCTCCTGAGTACGCCTTACAATCCAGTATCTGATTTCGGAATCTCTGTCTGACCACGATGTAATCTAACTGAAATCTTCCCGTATCGCCCGGCCTTTTCCGAAGTATACCTCCTCCTCTTGTGATTCCTGAACAGAGTATTCGCTATTACCAGCTGAAACTTGTTACAAAACTCAATTACTCTTTCTTCTCTCTCATTCTTTATCACAAGCCCAGATTCTCCTGTAACCTTTCCTTCTACTCCTTCTCCTATAACTGCATTCCAGTTCCCAATGACTATCAGATTTTCATCCCACTTTACATACAGTATTACCCTTTCAGTACTCTCATACACTTTCTCTATCTCTTCATCTTCAGCTTGCGACGTCGGGACGTATACCTGAACTATCGTTACCGGTGTTGGTGTTGGTTTGCTGTCGATTCTGATAAGAATAGTCCTATCACTGACCTGTTCACAGTATCAAACTCTCGGCCCTACCTTCCTATTCATAACGAATCCCACTCCCTCTATACCATTTTCTGCTGCTGTTGATATTATCCTATACTGATCTGACCAGAAATACTTGTCCTCTTTCCACTTCACTTCACTGACCCCTACTATATCTAGATTGAGCCTTTGCATTTTCCTTTTCAGATTTTCTAGTTTACCTACCACGCTCAAGCTTCTGACATCCCACGCCCCGACTCGTAGAACTTTATCCTTCCGTTGAATATTCAATCTTTTTCTCATGGTAACCTCCGCATTGGTAGTCCCGTAACGGAGATCCGAATAGGGACTCTTCTGGAATCTTTTGCCATTGTAAAGATCATCATGAAACTTCTTCAGTTACAGGCCACATGTCCTGTGGATACACGTTACGTGGTTACGTGGTTTCCATTGCCTTCTGTATCCTCATGCCGTTGATCGTTGCTGATTCTTCCGCCTTTAGGGGCAGTTTCCCACCCAGGACAAGAGGGTACCCTGATCCTCTGTCCGCTCGTCCTTCCTCTTTGACAAGGCGGTTGACAGAATGAGGTTTGACTTCTCATGCCGGAAGTCTACGGCCGCCAATACTGATTATTAGTCAAAGTTTAAGCAGTGGCAGGATTCGAACTCGGGACCGATGACGATTTGATTATGAATCAAAGAAGATACCACTAGAACCTGGTGCAGTCCTCTAGACTTATGTACGGGCTACTTTCTTTGGCTGTACGCCGTCAGGTTCTAACAGCAAGTTTTGTGCTTTCATCTACCCACCTGCAGTTACGTCGTCTTCTTGAACTTTTTTTCACATCTAAGAAACCAGTAAAGAACTTCCTTAAGATGTACACTATTCCATCACAAAGTTACACGTCTCTTAGAGATCCATTTAATTTTCGTTGCGGTCATAATTATGTCTTCCACTTCTCTTCACGCTGTTGCCTGATGCGTTTGTTTTCCGGGCCCTTCTGGTGATTTACCACTTGCATCTCCCTAATGCTCCCCGACTAACCTTCAGTTTGTGAAAGATTTTCACAGTGAAATTATTTCTCTCAGTGCTGAAAGACGAAACTGGATATCTACACTGCTTGTATACTTCCCTTTTGAAAATTAGTAGAAGCTTTGTTTTGGATTCTATGTTATGAGTTTATCAAAACAATTGTGGAACATTTTTCTTTTCTGTTTATTTCTTTCACTGACCAGGCATTCATCGTCTTCATCTATCCCGACATACAACAACTCATCATCTGTGTCTCTGTTTCCCCAGGTAAATTTTACGAGCTTGCTTTCGTTATGCAGTGTCCATTGTACAATATGCTTATATACAGGGTGTATCACAATTAATGGTGTAAACGCCTACTGTTGAAAGTACACAATACTAGAAGCTAAATATTCTCAGTAAACATGAACTCTAAGACTTACGAGCGCTTGTTCATCTTCGATACTGTGGAACGCATCTCTTCTACTGAACAAGTGCTCATAGACCCAAAGGTATACAGTTTAGAACTCATGTTTTGTAGCCCTTTTTTCTGGTTTTGGTCCCTACAACCCCCGCTTAAATACTGGGAGCAGAGTGTTTTCAGTAGACAAGACTGATTTCACAGTGTCGAAGATGAAGAAGTAAGCTACTCAAAGCTCTTAAGTAAGTATTCCAGATCCCAAGTTTACCGAGACGCTTTTGCTTCTACTATCGCGTACTTTCAACGTTATGAGTATACGCCATTAATTGTGACATACACAATATGTTATCAGAAACATCTCGACACCCCAAAAAAACATACGTTTTTCGTATTAGGTGAATTGTGCTGCCACCTACTGCCAGGTACTCCATATCAGCGACCTCAGTAGCCATTAGACACGGTGGAGAGCAGAATAGGGCGCTCCGCGAAACTCACGGACTTCGAACGTGGTCAAGTGATTGGCTGTCATTTGTGTCATACGTCTATGGGCGAGATTTCCACACTCTTAATCTTCCCTAGGTCCATTGCTTCCGATGTGATAATGAAAGGGAAACGTGAAGAAACACATACAGCACAAATGCGTACAGGCCGACCTCTTCTGTTGACTGACAGTGACCGTTGACAGTTGAAGAGGGTCGTAGTGTGTAATAGGCAGATATCTATCCAGACCATCTGTCAGGAACTATAAACTGCATCAATATCCACTGCAAGTACTATGACACTTAGGCGGTTCCTGAGAAAACTTGTATATCATGGTCCAGCGGTTACTCATAAACCACACATCACTCCAGTAAATGCGAAACGACGCCTCGCTCGGTGTAAGGAGTGTACACATTGGACGATTGAACAGTGTAAAAACGTTGTGTGGAGTGAGGAATCACGGTGCGCAATGTGGCGATCCGATGACAGGGTATGGGTATAGCGAAAGGCCGGTGAACGTCATATGCATGCGTGTGTAGTGGCAACTGCAAAATTCGGAGGCGGTGGTATTATGGTGTGGTCATGTTTTTCATGGAGGAGGCTTGCACCCCTTGTTGTTTTGGGTAGCACTATCATAGCAGAGGCCTACATTGACGTTTTAAGCACCTTCTTGCTTCCCACTGTTGAAGATCAATTGGGGAATAGCGACTGCATCTTTCAACACGATTGAGCACCTTTTCATAATGCACGGCCTGTGGAGGAGCGTTTACACGACAATAACATCCCTGTAATGGACTGGCCTGCACAGGGTCCTGACCTGAATCCTATAGAATACGTTTCGGATGTTTTGGAAGGCCGGTTTCGTGCCAGGCCTCACCGATCGAAGTCGATACCTCTCCTCAGTGCAGCACTCCATGATGAATAGGCTGCCATTCCCCAAGAAACCTTTCAGCACCTGATTGAACGTATGCCTGTGAGAGTGGAAGCCGTCATCTAGGCTAAGGGTAGGCCAACAGCATACTGGATTCCAGCGTGACTGACGGAAGTCGCCACGAACTTGTAAGTCATTTTCAGCCAGGTGTCCGGATACATCTGAACACATAGTAAATCTGAACTCAAGTAAATCTGGAAGCTTTATCAATTAAGCTCTTCTGTAGTACATGACAGTTCTAATGCACTAGAGGCAGAGTTCTTTCGTCAGCAGAACAATGGTCGTTCCGGTGTCCCTGGTTGATACGTATTTTACACTGTCCAGTACCGGTAACATATGTGACCAACTCTCAAAATCGTGCATAGAGAACTTTTGAAGTGTGGACCGCTGCGAAACGTGTGCGAGATAGTCACTGATTTTCTAGAAGTTACCGACACCGACAGGAATATGGAGCCCTGCCAACCCTCCCAGTGCAAACGCCAGTTGCGATAGGTTTCTCGGTTGAGGATCCGTGACGCAAACAGTCCGATCGAGATGGTCCCACAGACTCAGGATTGAGTTTAAATCTGGAATGTTCGGTGGCCAGGGAAGTACGGTAACCTCATCATGGTGCTCTTTGAACCTCACATGTACACTGTGAGCTGTGTGGCACGTTACACTGTACTGTTGGTAGGTGACATTATGCCGAGGAAAACAAACTGCTTGTTGAAGACGACGTGGTCCCTAAGGACAGAGGCATACTTGTGCTGCTCTATTATGACGCGCAGAGTGATGTGATAACTCAGGAAATTCCACAAAAACATTTCCCGTCCCATATCACACCGACGATTGTTGCAGGGTGTTCGCTTTCAGACGCTTCAAGCCGTAAGCCATCTCTCCAATGGAGCATAAAAAGTGTTTCACCTGAAAAAGCCACCAGCCGCCACATAGTGGACGTCCAGCTATGGTACTGGAGTGCAAATTCCAACCATTGTCGCAGTCAGCTTCTGTGCGTGAACCAGATGCTTATTGTGGCGACCCACATGCAGCAACATTCACTGAACAGTCATTGAGGAGACACTGGTTCATGTGGGCGGTCAGCTGCTGAGCAGTCGCACGTGTATTCATCTGTACACATCTTTACCCCTGTAGTCTATGGCCCGTGGTGCCCACCCAGTTTCCTACGGAGCTGATTTCGGACAGCGCTACTTTCCCATTATAGTAGACATTTGTCTTAATTTTATTCCAGCTTTAATCGTATTGGAACATCGTAACCACCTGACGCATTGGCTTTGTTCATGTCTGGAATTGTTTCGTGCATTGCATCTGATGTTACTTCGGAAATTACTTAAGGAGACCTGGACGTGAAACGACTGAAATTTTCGAAAACATTTTTTGTCATCATCTAAAAGACAATTTCATCCCGTTTCCAAAAACGTATTTTTAACCTACTTCTCAGTTGTTGATTTGGTCTTAAACGCTCTTTGAGGAAATGTCTGCAAACCAGCCACACTCATGCAACAGGCAAGAAATATCACCATAAGCATTTCTTGCCTGCCACAGTCACGGAAGCCGGCCGAGGTGGCAGAGCGGTTCTAGGCGCCACAGTCTGGAACCGTGCGACCGCTACGGTTGCAGGTTAGAATCCTGCCTCGGGCATGGACGTGTGTGTTGTCTTTAGGTTAGTTAGGTTTAAGTAGTTCTAAGTTCTAGGGGACTGATGACCTCAGAAGTTAAGTCCCATAGTGCTCAGAGCCATTTGAACAGACATGGAAACAATAAAGCCAATACACAGGGACCTTGCAGATACAAAATTAATTAGCAAATATCTACATGGCTGTACACAAAACCGTAATGAGAGTTTCAACAGCTGTGTGTGGCAACTAGTACCAAATACAGTGTTTCTTGGATGGACAGTACTCAAAATGAGTGTGACGGATGCTGCCATCTATTTCAATAACGGTGTAATCAGCAGGACAAAAGTAATGGACAAATTAGGCATCCATCGAGGAAATAATATGGTAGCTGTTCTGACTGTCATAGATCATCATCGACTAGTTGAAGCTCAAAGGGCTGTGAAAGCCACCACTAAAGAGTCCAGAGTAAGGAAAAGGCTCCTGAAGAAGTCTACAGAGGATAAAGAAGCAGGTGGCCAGCAAGATTATGCTGCTGGAATGGTTTGAAAGAGGTACACGGTGTGTCAAAAACACTGTGAACATTTTTTTCTCATTTTCACGAAACTACATTTTCAGAGCATTGTGTACATACTACTTAACAATGGTTTTATCCATGTTCAGCAAATTTCTCTCAAGTGAAGATTGGGGTAGTACCTTGTATCATGCCTAATACATCGCAGAAATTATCTTTGTTTGTCATTCAGCATATAATTTTAGCGGTATTTTTAGACAAAATAGTAATGTGGTATAATAGGGGTTTTTCTATTTCCTAAGAAATACTCCAACTACAAAACGAAAGGCATAATGTGTTCCTATGAATGTAAGAAGAGCCCGCCTCAGTTTGAATGATATTAGACTGATGATGGAGTTAATGTCATTCATTGTTGGTAAAAAGCCACAGCTACCTCCGCATTGTAGATAAAGAGTAATGTGCACTGAGAGCGAGGTGTGAAAATGCAGCCCGTTCACGTCCAGGTCCCCTTAAATAAATCTTGGAGTACTTGTGTAATTTCCTCTGTGTTATTAAATAAGGTCCCATCTGTCATCTTATCTGATGTAGTGTGTTATAATAGCTTTTTGTTTTTCTTTCTTAGTTAGCTGTTTTCAGTTGGTGCTGTATTCAAAATTTTCGTTTTATCCTCTCACGTCCTGTCGAAGACATACTTTTGCTTAACATACAGTACTGTATCATGTCCCTATTGTCGTTTCCGTGAAACTCTTGCCTTTTCTTTAATAGCTACACCATTCCGTTTGATATTTCCTTCAGTTTATCAATCATTAATGTTTGTGGCTCTATGCAGTATCATGGTCTGTGAGTCCTCTGGTCTCCAGCGTCCGATTTACGGAATATGTTACAAGTTCACCCCGGATTTTATGTAATATCAAATTGAGGAGTATATACATAAACAGATAATCAAAATTTGTGAAATATGTAAATAAATGTGTAGGGAAGCAGTTACATATAAAGTACTAAAATACAGATTTTTTTGTTAGGAGTGAGAAGTTAACATGTAGCTACTCAAATATCTACATTAATTCTTAATCGTATCATTTCTACACGGGCTCCGGAGGCAGGGATACATTTGATACCTACAGCTTGTGGCACGTAACGTTATCTCTAGAAAACCTTCTTCGTTGCTGATATCATTGTATTTGCTTCAGGGAATTGATGTCTGTCTCTGTCGCTCATTGCAAGACATGAGCCAAACTTGTAACTTGCACTAAGGTTGGATAAAATACATCAAGCGATATCCCTCTTTCAACGTGTATGGGGTTGCATCTGTGTACATCAACTGAGCCCTCTCTTTTTATACTCTCTGTGGCCATATCACTATAAGTCCAGCATTAATAAATACAGAATTTGTTGAACTATTTGTTGCCTTCAAACATTTACAGTAAATGAAATAGGGTTAAAATGCAGAGTCAGAACCCAAACTGTCATAGATTATGTTCCCAGCAATCAATGCAAAAGAGTTCTTTCCTAAATTCACTATTAGATGATGTAGTCGGTCTCGCCACCAATGTAAGTAGGACCTTTTTCTTTGAACGAACCAACGTTCATTGCTAATATGTGGGTTACTTCGTAAATGTTGTTCATTATGAGATTCCACCGTAATTCTTATACGATTATCATTGGTTTGACAGAAGACTATTCTGCAATCGCTGTTTAATGCATTCTCAATAGAAATTGATGTTTTTAGCTTTGGTGTAAACGAAGACGCAACGGGTGCCATGGTTAAAGTTAATGCAGCTGACTGCTACAAATGCCGGCCGAAGTGGCCGTGCGGTTAAAGGCGCTGCAGCCTGGAACCGCAAGACCGCTACGGTCGCAGGTTCGAATCCTGCCTCGGGCATGGATGTTTGTGATGTCCTTAGTTTAGTTAGGTTTAACTAGTTCTAAGTTCTAGGGGACTAATGACCTCAGCAGTTGAGTCCCATAGTGCTCAGAGCCATTTGAACAATTTTTTTGAACTGCTACAAATAGTGAAGCGTTTGAGAACAAGAAAGGAAAGCGTTTAAAATAAGTAGTTACCGTTCGCATCGAACTTCTGCCATTATCTTTGAGTGTAACGGGACTTATGACAGTATGAGAAACACAATAAAAAACTTAGTTCTTTTTCCTTTCTTGTTACATAACGAAAATGTATGGGGCTTACGAAATCGTATAATAAATTCACAGCAATATCAAAATTGTAAAATTACGTGATTTAGTGTGATATGTGTACTATACCACAAAACGTTTAAAAAATGTAATTTAAAACTTTGAAATATGGGTCCTTTCAGTGTAATTCGTCGACATTTGAGTTTTGCTTATTACTGCCTACAACGGAACAAAATATGTAGTTACATAAAATCCGAGCTATAAGCTTGAGCAGGATATAGTCCAGTTACCCATACATGTGAAAAGAAGAGTGAATTTTGCTACTAAAATTTAGTTAATTGATGTACTTATCATTCGTCGGAAGCGTATCAGGGAACGTGACAGCCCACATGGGGGCCGGGGGTGTCGACAAACATCGGTATGTAAAAAGAAAAAAAAGCGATACGTAATAATAACGGAACGTATGACCTGTCACCCACGCATTTTAGTTCACAGCCGGCGCCTGTAGTACATTCAACTACTTTCTCCTTTTCGTTGGATACTACGTCGACGAGTAAAATGTTAACAATACTGACACCGATGCAGACAACCGAATCACGAAACAACTTTCACCTCACTACAAACACTCTGTCGTTTCATTCAATTCGTTGCCCACAGTCCTCTCACAATTCGTACAATTCCTTACCCACCGTCCCGTCCTAGCTGATGCTCCTAAAAGCAGAAAATTTCTGGGACCAATGGGTAGAAGGAAATCACTTGTGGTAACATATGGTTACGATCCTCTGAAATTCTCGATTAAAAAACGTCCACTGCTGGAGTCACTAACACAGGGAGAGTTGTTTTGTTTACATAGTCAAACCTTACTTTTGAGGTAGCACGGACGAAAAATTAGGCACTCATACGCCACGACCTCGATTTCTTGCATTACATAAAATCCGGGCTCTAGTTACAAGTGTAAATAGGAAATAGTCCAATCAGCCATACGTATGAAAAGAAGAGAGCGAATAACAACACAGCACGAGGACAAGTAGAATCTAGTTTCCACTCCCACATATATTTTATTCATCTTAGAACCACTTTCACCGGGCTACTTCTAATTGATAATTTAATTATGACCATTATTTAACATATATTTGACCTTGTAAGGAGAACTTAACAGTTGCTAACAATTGAAGAGTGCTATGAAATATGTGTAAATATCGTAGAAATATAACTAAAAATCCTAACTTATAATTAATCTAAATATCAAAATAAATGCATTAGTTGTAGAAACATTAAAGTTTTACGCAGAAACGTAACTAAAATAATAAACACTTACATGTGCGTGAACACTGTGAGTCTCTGTAGAAATGGCTTTGCGGAACCTTTCTGCCTTGGAATTATACGATGGGAGAGCTGCAGAGTAGCACTTCTCACCGAACAAGGACCCATGACATGAGTGGCCTGCCCCTGGAAGTACATGTTTCTGTCGCCCTGAGTCCAACTGACATCAGAGTTATCAGAAACCAGGTCGTGAATGCCATGTTTTTATAATTTATTTGCAGCAGAAGTTAAATTCGCCTACATTTAGACGTATCAGGCAACTTCTAATTTCATGATCTATGTTCTGGGATTTTAATACTATCATAATTAATAACTAAACTATCATAATTAATAACTAAACACACCGTATTAAAGACGTTGAGTTCTCATTCACTTGGTGTTCACGTGCTGCCCCACTCTGGTTCCCACTCAAATGAAAATTCAGAAACCTTTCTGGGACAGGTGGACATTTTTAATTTGTCAACAGGTTAAATATGTATCTGTGACCTCAGACACACCGTTGGTCAATACCGACATATTTTCATCGTCATCACCAAATATGATATCGTTCCTTGACATCGTACGGTATAATACTGTTCTGATAGAAGGAGGCATAATGAGACATTGACGGTGTGAAGAAGAGTTTTTTTAAATGGTGGAGCTGTTGGAAACTGCTACGGTCGCAGGTTCGAATCCTGCCTCGGGCATGGATGTGTGTGATGTCCTTAGGTTAGTTAGGTTTAATTAGTTCTAAGTTCTAGGGGACTGATGCCCACAGCAGTTAAGTCCCATAGTGCTCAGAGCCATTTGAACCATTTCTTTTTTGTTGAAAACTCTGCGTTGCTTTAGCAGATAGGTTGCTACAAATCTTCCATCGTTCAAAAAAATAACCTGTTAGGCTCGTAAACACACTTTCATTGTGAAAAAGAACATCACCCACACACTTCTGCACATGGTCCTCATGAACGCTTCATCACTGAAATGACAACTTATTGTCTTCCTCGTCATCAGGAGTCCACGCACCCCAAATATAGCTCACTATATCTGTAAACAGACATCATGTAGTCAGTGCTAAGTAATTGGTGTAAGAGGAAACAACTGGCTGAAGCTCAACCTGCTGGTCTCAAATCGGTAAAGGCGCTACTTCCTAACAAATATAATAATTCAGAATGGTCCGTCTCTGGTTCTGCGTACCGAACGGTACGTGCCTTTGGGAAACCCCAGATCTGATAAAACCAATACGGTCACCCTTCCGTCTCCCACCTCACCTAAATAAAACCTTGACATACAGTTTCCCTATGTCATCAGTCTTGCAGCTGATTTTGAAATTACTCTATATCTTTTTATGTATAGTGCTAATATTTTTATCTCTGCATAACCACTGGGCCCCCTGTATATTGCAATACTTGTCTGCCCCCATTTTCTGCGTTCTACAGCTCATTCCACTGTAGAACTAATTATTCCTAGTTGTCGTCACAAATGTCTCACTTATCAACTGTTCTGATAAGGGTTTTCCAAAGATTTCTTTCCTGACCTATTCTTATTGGTAACTCTTCATTCATACGTTCGCTTGAAGTCTAACATTACGTGGCCCATATGTGGTTTTAAACCTCGAATCTCATGTAGGTGTGTTTCTATGATACTGAAGGTTCTAAAATTGACTATATCTATTTCTTTTGTAAGATTTCGTTTCAAAGAAAAAAATTATTTGCTGAGAAGGAACTGCAGCATTCATCGAAATGAGAAATTGTCTTCATACACTGACGGAAAAGTACAGGGTAACATAATATGGCGCTATTCTTGTGGCGTTTCTGTCATATTTTTCTCCAATGTCACATTTTTATTTTACTTCCACTTGCTATCAGTCAGCGATAACATTCAGTAGCAGGAAGACAGGGATACAATACTATGCATTGAGTTTTGTGGAAGATGGTCTCAGAGTGTGGGAACGCGTCTGAAAACGGTGACTGTATCATGTTGGAGTACTTATTAGACTGCCGGGAATCACCTACTGAGCGTGGCATGAAGCAGTACAACCTTATTAGTTAATATTTATTATTTGAAAAGTGCTATACTCCTCCAGCCATACTGTCAACTTTAGTTGCACTGATATAAGGTTAATAAAAATTTCGCAAAGCTATTAATGAAAGTAAGAACGTAAATGAGACGAACATTTTAACTTAGTCGTTATTGATGGAAAATGTTCGATCAGTGAAAAGCCCCCACCGAATAAGCAGGTGCCAAAATGTTATTGAACTATTGTTCACTGAAGGCCGCTTAGTTTCTAAATTGACCACTCAGTAACTTTATACAAGCTTAATTCCGGAATAGAGCGACTGTGTTAACATTAATTTTGAGTTTCCGTGATAATTTTTTGTCCAGCCCTAATCTGAGTTCTTGCGCCCTCAAAAACTGTTTAAATCATGAGCCATTATTGTTCTCACAATTGCGATACCTCCAGCACATGAACCATGCACCGTTGCCGATGTGCATGCCTTGCGTACCTCAACGATACAGACAGACATAATTGAGACGCGTATAGCGCGTGTGGCGCGACGCAGCGCAGCGCGCGTTTTTCTAACATCACAAGTTCAAATGGGACCGCGCAAATTGCGACGCGACGCGACTGGGACGCGACACGCGCCTGCGCCAGGTCGCGCGGCGTTGTGGTTGAGGCACAGTTTCTCGCGCCGCGCGTCGCGCGTGCCTCGCTAGCACCGTGGGAAATTTGAGGCGGGGAACGGAAAAGTAACCCGGCCATATGCTCACATCGGAACGGTGCATATGAGCAGTGGTAGTATTGCCCATACGATAAATTTTGCCTTACTGTGTACTACATTTTATTGCCTTTGGGTAGTGTTTCGTTTTTCGCCATTTAAACGCTCCAGCTTTCTTCGTTAGTACATTTCACTTTTCTGCTATTTATACCTGTATAGTTTTGTTTCTCTTCTGTCAAGAAAAATACACACTTCAGTAACTGATGAGGCATTGGCCGCTGGAATTGTACCATAAGCCTCCGCGATGTTTTCAGATCGCAAGAAGGGACAGAGGGTAGTGAATATGGAAGCAAGGAGTATTATAAAATCATGTGATTAAGAAGCAAGGCAGGAAAGTAAAACAAGGTTATCTTCTCGCTGCCTACTATGCTGGCGTATCTGTACGATCTTTTACAAAAATTTAGGAAGGGATAATCTCCACAGCTGTAATCTCTTTGTGCTCCTGGTAAAAAGCGTCCAAGATCTGAGGTATATAAGTCTCATTGTGATTACTTTGATATGGATGTAACAATGTAATACGACACACTGTACTACATGCATGTGAACATCACATTTCGACTGCAAGCTAGAAACAGTCGAAAAGCAGTCACAAATAACAATGTTTTGATCAGTTCGCCGTGACGAGAAAAAGCATTTCAATTGTTGCATGGACATTATCAGCATTAATAAACTAATTATACAACAACAGGCTACACAAATGAAGAAAATGGTCGGTATTATTACGAAAGTAGGAATATCCTAAAAGAGCGTTATGATTAGATACATTTAATTTGTTGAAATGTACAGATGACAACGGCAGATCTACTTTCATGACAATATTTTTCGAATCGCAACTCACAAGGCACACGTGGCTAGCTTCTCCATTCCTGTCGCACGCATTATCCTCCGCTACTGTCAATACATTGACCATGGTGTTGTGCGACAGATCAGTTCTTTTTTTTTTTTTCTAAACAACAAATATTTTATTCGCGATCACACAGTCAGTTTGTCAAGCCGTAGGTGGGTAACCAGTATCTGGCATGTGCCTATCATTCAGCCTGAAGGAACGCTCGTCATTATTTTAATACTGCTCAGATCAAGAGAAGGATTAAAATCCTTTGGTAAGTTTCATTCCAGTCGCACAGTGTTAAAAATACGATGGGTTAGGGGGATTCCACCAAAATTCCAACTGAATTGGCACTCTATTTTGTGTGAGTTGTTAACCTTTTCTCATTCGAAGTAGCATCACCATTTGTGACTAACGGCCACATTTCTCTTGGTGACTGGTTTAATTGTACTTCCTTTGTCAGTGTAATTTGTCAAACTCATATCACAGCAGCTATTCAGACAAAATTCCGAAACGGAGTACCTCATTAAAGAAGTAACTGTCAATCACAGAGCTCCAAAGTTTCCGAAAAACTTCATAGTGTCGGTTTGCAGTAACATAAAATAAGAAATTTTATATTTATTTTTATGCTAGAAAGCTCTTGTTTCGCTAGCTGTCGATAACTCTTAAAAACTTACAGTCACTGGAGTGAAATAAATAAAAAGGGAAGTATAAGTACTGATATATCGCCATAGATAAGAAAGTTCCGCGTGTTTAAGAATTGGCAAAACACTCTCCTCCTTGTGTGCTATCATTCGCCAAACTTTCGTTTCGATGTCTCGAGCGGTTTAGGAGATATGAGAGATGTTGTGAGTATTTCATTCTCGCGGGCGTGAGATCGGAAGTGAGCGCGCTACATGGGATCCATTTTCGCGAGAACGGAGGCAGATATAGACCTCCCCCCAAGTCTAAACAAAAATTCAGCATGTTAGCTAAATTTCATACGCAGCAACATATGGTTTAATACGCCCCAAACGCAAAATCATAGCGACCCCTAATTTTCGTTGCAAACTTTTTGAGTTTTGCTTAGTGCCTTACTAAAATGTGTACATCACAATAAGAACGGTCATTAGCGAGGTGATGGGCACTTTGCCACGAAGCTGACATATAACGCTACGAGTAAGGCAAAAATCATGTATTTTCAGTGAATAGTTTCTGTAAAATCGTTTGAGAAAGATAACAGGATGAGCGCGCTTCGGTTCTGTCAGAGCAGAGCGTCGCCAGTCGGCGCATGCGAAGTATGTTGTACGCGTCGCAATATGCACTGGACCCGCGCGACTCGTGCGGCACGTGCGTGTCGCGCTGTAGTGTCGTGTCACGTCACACTTGCTACACGCGTCTCAGTTTGCGCCTAGCCTAAAGCAAGTGCTACCACAATGGAGGGGTATCTGTGTAGGGGTCAGACGAACATGTAGTTCCTCCAGTGGGGATTACGATCTGGATGATTGATCAGTACTTGTAACATTATCCAACAAGGCCCCGCTGTACTGCTATTGCAAAACGTCTGAGAGCAAGGGTAACCTACAGCAATTATTCTTGAAGAGGATATGCAGCTCTGCTGTATGGTAACATGTCGATGGTAATACATTCTGTAAGTATAATTATCCCTCATTCAGATCCCCGAGCAGAGACTTCTCAGGAGCATGTCGTCATCCAGAAAAACGACTCTGCTTTTATTTATTGATTTACGCATCAAGTTCCGTAGGACCAAATCGAGGAGCAAATTTCCAGGGTCATGGAACGTGTCATTACATGACATTACAACATAAAAGTAATAACAGATAAAAATAAAATGTTTATGAACCCAAAAAAGTCAACCCATAAATATAAGTAAACGCAGTGAACAATATTTTTTCAAGGATCTCCTCAACAGAATAGAAGGAGTGACCTATGAGGAAACTCTTTATTTCCGATTTGAAATCGTGTGAATTACTGCTAAGATTTTTGAATTTGAGTGGTAGCTTATTGAAAGTGGATGCATCAATATACTGCACACCTTTCTGCACAAGAGTTAAGGAAGTCCAATCCAAATGCAAGATGGATTTCTGCTGAGTATTAACTGAGTGAAAGCTGCTTATTCTTGGGAATAAGCTGATAATGTTGACAAGAACGACAGTAAAGAATATATACATATTGAGAGGCCAATGTCAAAATACCGACTAGTGAACAGGGGTTGACAAGAGGTTCATGAACTTAGACCACTTACTGCCCGAACCACCCGTTTCTGAGCGAAAAATATCCTTCTAGAATGGGACGAGTTGCCTCAAAATATAACACAAAACGACATAAGCGAATGAAAATAAGCAAAGTAGACTAATTTTTGTGTCGAATGATCACTTACTTCAGATACCGTTTCGAACAGTAAAACTGCCAGCGTTAAGTTCTTTGAACAAGGGCCTGAATGTGGGCTTTCTACAACAGTTTACTATCTACCTGAACACCTAGAAATTTGAACTGTTCAGTTTCACTAAACATATGCCCATTCTGTGAAATTAAATCGTCGGGTTTTGTTGAATTGTGTGTTAGAAATTGTAAAAACTGAGACTTGCAGTGATTAGCGTTACTTTATTTTCTACAAGCCATGAAATTATGTCATGAACTGCTCTATTTGAAACGGGGCCAGTGTTGCACATAACATCCTTTACTACCAATCTAATGTCATCAGCAAACAGAAATATTTTCGAATTACCTGAAATACTAGAGGGCATATATATATATATATATATATATATATATATATAAGTAAAAGGTTGGGACCCCAACACTGATCCCGAGGGCACCCCCCATTTGAGTGTACCCCACTCGTACCCCACATCACAGCCATTCTCAAGAATGTGAATAATGATCTTCTGCTGTTTGTTGTTAAAGTTAGAGGTGAACCAGTTGTGAGGTACTCCCTATATTCTATAATGGTCCAACTTTTGGGGCAATATTTTGTGATCAACACAATCAAATGTCTTATTTAAATAAAAAAATTGCCTACCATTCGAAACCTTTTGCGTAAACCATCCAGTACCTCACAGAGTAAAGAGAATATAGCATTTGGAGTTGTTAAAAGACTTCTAAAGCCGAACTGTGCATTTGGTAGCAAATTATGTGACATCAAATGATCAATTGTCCTTACATACACAACTTTTCAGTACTTTTAGCAAATACTGATGGCATAGAAATAGGTCTACAATTGACTACATTATTCCTTTCTCCCTTTTTATAAAGCAGCTTTACTACTGAGTACTTTAATCTTTCAAGAGATTGACCATTCCTAAAGGAAAAATTACAAATATGTCTATGTACAGGGTTAACATATGCAGCACAGTACTTTAATATTCTGCTAGGCACTCCATAATATCCATGAGTGACCGTAGTCTACAGTGATTTAATTATTGACTCAGTGCCTCCCTTGTCTGTATCACAGAGGAGTATATCAGACATCAATCTTAGAAAGGCATTTGCCAAGAGAGTGATATGATCCCCTGTAGAAACTAAATTTTTATTTATATCACCAGCAATGCTCAGAAAATCATAGTTAAATACTGTACATATGTCAGATTTATCAATAACAGAAATATATTTAGTAAGAACAGACCTTGTATCATCGACCGTGTGCTGCTGACCTGGCACTTCCTTCACAACTGATCATACAGCTTTAATTTTATACTGTGAATTACCTTTTCTATTTGCGTACCACTTGTTCTTTGCCTGCCTGATAACATTTTTAAACACCTTACAATACTGTTTGTAATGGGCAACTGTGGCTTGATTGTGACTACATCTAACATTTTGATATACTTCCCACTTTGTTTTACATGATATCTATATCCCACTAGCCAGCCACTCAGGCTGCCTTTTACTGCTAGTACCCCATTTAGAGCGTTCTAATGGAGAACCAGAAGACTTATAAACTCATTGTACCTTAAACAAAAAGTTTCAGTTAAAGTGAGAGGAGAAAGTACAAACTGGATCAGACTAGGGAAAGGAGTAAGACAAGGATGCTGTTTATCACCTACTCTTTTCCACCTGTACTTGGAAAATATGATTGACCAATGCTCATTAGATGACAAAGGAGTAGAAATTGGAGGAAGAAGAGTAGGGTGCTTGAGATTTGCTGATGACATGGTCCTTCTAGCCACAGGGGAAAAAGAATTACAGGATTTGGTGGAAACCATTGCAACTAACGGAAAAAAATATGGAATGAAAATTAACACAAATAAAACAAAAGTATTGGCAATAGGAGGAAATAAGGAACTAAAAATTGTGCTGAATGGAGAAAAACTAGAACAGGTGCAAAATTTTAAGTATCTTGGAAGCAGGATAGACACCGACTGGAAGTGCACCACAGAAATTAAAACAAGGATAGCAATGGCAAAAGAGGCGTTTTATAAGAAAAGGAGAATCTTCTGCAGCGGTATGGACAGAGAACTCAGAAAGAGACTCATAAAATGTCTTGTATGGAGTGTTCTTCTATATGGCGCTGAAACATGGACTATGAGGAAAAAAGACAGAGAAAGGCTGGAGGCTTTTGAGATCTGGACATGGCGGAAGATGGAAGGAATAAGTTGGATGGACAGAGTAAAAAATTAAGAGGTACTGAGAAGAGTGGGAGAGAAAAGGCAGTTACTAGATGTAATAAAGAGAAGAAAAAGAAATTGGATTGGGCATATATTAAGAAAGAATGACGGACTGATAAAAACAGTTTTAGAAGGTTATGTAGAAGGGAAAAGGAAGCGAGGAAGGAAGAGATTCCAGATACTGGATGACATGATGGACGGTACAACATACAGCAGCGTTAAGAAGGAAGCAATGGATCGCAGATAATGGAGAGGCAACGGACCTGCTAATATAGCAGATAACTGATGATGATGATGATGATGAATGGAAATCAACTCTCAAAGACAATGAGAAATGTTCTAAGGAAAACAATATAATTGTCATCTATGTTTTTGCCACTATAAAAATCCTGCAACTCTAGTTCCTTAACGAGTTTTAAAAAACTCTATTGCCATTGGATTAACTTTCCTACATATCTTGTAATTATATGTGACATTTGTTTGACTACAAAAGCCTTTTAGTGTAAAATTTTGCATCATGATTTGAAAGGCCATTCACCCTTTTACTAACAGAATGCCCATATAGCATTGAAGAATGAATAAAAATATTGTACGTCTGTGCTACTGTTCTCCAGCACTCTACTTGGAAAAAACATAGTCTGCATCAGATCATATGAATTTAGGAGATCTAGCAACATGGTCAGGTTACCTTCCATTAGAAAAGTGCATACACTCAGCGACTGAGATTTGATTTATAAATTATAGAGCTCAGCAATCAGTTGCCCTTTATTTGCAGGTTTTGTTTGGCAAATCTATATTTCAGCTAGTGCCTAGCCATTATCAATGCACTGTTTCTAGTCTCGATGCATGTCAGTTCCCTGTTGTTCAGCCATATTCAAAGAACTGTGACTGACGCTCAGATAACAGGGAACTGACGTGCATCGAGACTAGAAAATAGTTGATTGATAATTGCTAGGCACTAGCCGAAATCTGTATTTGCCAAATAAAACCTGCAAATAAAAAGGACGACTGACTGCTGCGGTCTATAATTTGTAAATCTACCAACATACTTTTTCTTGTACGATCATATATAACATTAACATTGAAGTCATCACATATAACTAATTTCTAGTACTTCCTATGAAGTGAATCAAGAACGCTCTCGAGCATGAGCAAAAAGGCTCTGAGGTCAGATAAACAACAAAAATTAAAAGTTTATTTCCACTAAATTCAGCTGCCGCTGCACAACATTCAAATATCTGTTCAGTGCAGTACCATGATACTTGTATGAACTCAAATGGAATACTGTTTTTTACATACATGGCCGCTCCTCCACTCCGAAAGGAACTCCTAGAAAAAAAGGCCAGATAATCTGTATCCTGGTAAAGGAAGCCTCTGTATTGTCAAATTATTTAAGTGGTCCTCCGATATAGCAACAATTTCAGAGTTATTTATATAAATAAGGAACAGGAATGGCCCCAACTCTGATCCCTGAGCCAAGATCTTCGAATGTTAAATTCCTTAATAGGGTAGAAAGGTTAGAGAAATTGAAAAGGAAATGAGCAGACTGAATTTAGGTATAGTGCAAATGAGTGAAATCCGATAACAGGAAGAACAGCACTTCTGGTCAGTTGAGCACAGTTTTATAAGTTCAGAGCCAAATGGGGGTAATGCAGGAGTAGTTATAATGATGAGTAAGAAATCAGGAATGCAGGTAAACTCTCATGAACAGCTTAAAGAACGCATTATCCTAGTCATGACGCATACATGGTCCACACTCACACCAGTATTATATGATTATATGCCAAAATAACTCCACAGGTAGTCAAGAAGATCTATGGACCTACGACGAGATAAAAGAAATTATCCGGTTTTTTAAGAGAGACGAAAAGTTAATTATAATGGAGACTAGAACTCGATAGCAGGAAAAAGAAGAGAAATACAGCAGGAAGAGACCATGGACTGGGAAAGGGAGTGAAAAGGGGAGACGCTTGGTAGAATTTTCCACAGAGCATAATTTAATCATTTAAACTTGGTTTAAGAATTATGAAAGAAGGTTATATACGTAGAAGAGACGAGGAGATACAGGAATGGAAAGCAACAGATAACGAAAACATTTATCGAACTACAAAACATTTCCAGAGACAGCAGATGTGCAGTTTGACTAACTCATTTGTTTTAAACTGAGGATATTTCAGAAATTAAGGATATAGGATATACATAAATGTAGAAGAATGCGTAACTTGGGAAAAATAGATGCCGACAAAGAAGTAGAAAATACCTTACGAAAAAAGAGAAGAACCTCTATGAATGTAAAGCGTTCCAACGGCAAGTCATTACTAAGCAAAGAAAGGAAATGTGAAAGGTACCAGGAACACTTATAGAAGGGGTATACAAAGCACACGAGCATGAATCCAATATATATAAAGGGAGGAGGAAGAACTTGAAGGCAATATCATAGAAAGGGAAGAGAAAATAGATGAAGAGAAGTTGAAAGATACTGCAAGAACAACTTGAAAGAGCACTTAAGAAGAGAAGAATTTGACAGAGCATGAAGCACTTTAAGTCGAAACCAGGCCACTGGAGCAGACACCGTTGAGTCAGAATTATTGACATTCTTGAGAGCTCCAACAATGATAAAATTATGCCACCTGACGTGCAAGTTGTATGAGACATGCGAAATACGGCGACTTCAAGAAGAATGTAACAACTCCATTTCCAAACAAGACGAGTGTGAATATTAGCGAACTGTCAGCTTAATGGCATGCTTGCAAAATACTGGAACAAAATATCTATGGAAGGTTAGATTTACTGCTAGGAATGGTCTTCGGGGAACAACAGTTTGAGTCCTTGAGAAATGCAGGAGCACGTGAAGCCATATTGACTGTAGGACGTATCTTAAAGATCTTTCCATGAAGTTTCAATCAGCAAATTTCTTATCCCTGTATGAAAATATTTTACTGTCACAAACCTATAAAGGGAGAAATGATCATCATAAAAAAAAAGAGAAATCAGAGCTCGTACCGAAAGATTTAATTGTTCGTTATTCCGACACGCTGTTAGAGAGTGGAACGAAAGATAAATGATATGAATGTGGTTTGAATAAGCCCCTGCCAGACACTTAATTGTGAACTGCAGAGTAATCATGTAGATATAGATATAGATGTAGAACACACTGAAGTAAGGCACAACTACGTTTATAGCATCTGGAGATTTAGAATAAGCTTTTGACAATGTTGACTGGAATACACTCTTTAAGGCAGTTTAGGTGCAATGATAAAATACAGGGAGGGAAAGTTTACTTCAAACTTGTGCAGAAACCAGACTGTAGTAATAAGAGTCGAAGGACATGGAAGGCAACTACTGTTTGAAAAGACATTGAGATGGCATTGTTGTCTGTTACCGACATTATTCTAATTATGCACTGAACAAACCATAGTGCAAACCAATTACATATGGAGAGAAGGAATTAAAGTTCGAGAAGAAGAAACAAATTTTTTATGTTTCCGAATAGCACCGTAATTCTGTCAGGGACAGTGAAGAATTTGAGAGGGCAGTTAAATAGAATATATAGTGTCATGAAATGATAAGATGAATATCAACAAAAGTAAAAGAAGAGTAATGGAATGTAGTCGAATTAAATCAGATAATTCTATTGGAATTATATTAGGAAATGAGACACTAAAAGTAGATGAGTTTTGCTGCTTGGGCAGCGGAATAATTATTGCAGAATATTTGATGAGTAGATCTGGTATTTAATAAGGAGGTACATACATTATTGTATGCTTCATGGCTCAAAATATTAATCAGAATCGTCATACATTGCACGAGGCACCATTTGGTTTCAAATTAAGTTTATTTTGGGCCAATGTATTGCGCTTACGTATTTGGCGTTGTTGATTGTGTCTCTTTACCGATTGCAATTTTTCTTTTTCTGAAACATTTCCGCATAATGTGCAAATCAGCGTTGAGAATCAGCTTTGCAGATGCATGTGTTCCCTGAATATTTCTTACGAAAAAGTGCTTCAGTAAATTATTTTATGTTTACTTCCATCGTATGCGTGCTTTGAATTTAATTCTATAATTTCTGTGTCTTATGTGACGAGTAATAATGATAGTACGTGTCACAACCATTCCAGTGAACAGCTAATTGCGAATAGTAGTTAACTTATCTTAGGGAAATCCAATAATGACAGTGTCGCTGCATTGCAGTATACTATGTTGTTGCCACACAACTGCTATTAACAACTTGTGATACTTCTGCTTAAGGCAGTTTGTAAGTAGGCTGTTTAGGTTTTTTTATTGGTAACGCCACCTCTGTATGAAAATCACTGGCTGTGCTGTGTGCAGTCTGTGGCTAGTTTGCATTGTTGTCTGCCATTGTAGTGTTAGGCAGCTGGCTGTGAATAGCGCGTAGCGTTGCGCAGTTGGAGGTGAGGCGCCAGCAGTGGTGGATGTGGGGAGAGAGATGGCGGAGGTTTGTAATTTGTCATGAACTGCTATATTTATATATGATGATATCAAGGCAAATACATTGTTCGTTCTCTATTAATATCTTTCATTTGCTGACTATCCCTATCAGTAGTTAGTGCCTTCCATAGTTTGAATCTTTTATTTAGCTGGCAGTAGTGGCGCTCGCTGTATTGCAGTAGCTTGAGCAGCGAAGATTTTTGTGAGGTAAGTGATTTGTGAAAGGTGTAGTTTAATGTTAGTCAGGGCCATTCTTTTGTAGGGAATTTTGAAAGTCAGATTGCGTTGCGCTAACAAAATATTGTGTGTCAGGTTAAGCACAGTCATATATAAAATTGTTCAAAGGGGAAGTTTCAAGTTCAGCGTGACAGAAACACGGTTAAAGTCACACCAACGGGCAGAGTACCCTTTTGTATTCATTATGGTATGGAAGAAAACAGCACCCGATTATAGATATATAGGGCAATTTTGTGAAATGATGGAAAAACATACTGTTTCAGGTTATGATCTTCCTGAATGGAGGCTGTCAAAAATTACTGTATACATCTTCCCGTCGTAGCCACGTATGCACACTGGGTGACCAATCAAGGGAACAGGTAGCCCAGCCAAGTATCCCTACATTCCTACAGCACTTTGTAGCGTTAAATGCAGGTGGAATCTGGCATTTTCTGCTCGAATGTCATCTCCCCTCTATGAATCATGGACCTTGCCGATAGTGGGGAGGCTTGCGTGCCTCAGCGATACACATAGCCGTACCGTAGATGCAACCTCAACGGAGGGGTATCTGTTGAGAGGCTAGACAAACGTGTGGTTCCTGAAGAAGGGCAGCAGCCTTTCAAGTTGTTGCAGGGGCAACACTCTCGATGATTGACTGATCTGGCCCTGTAACAATAACCAAAACGGCCTTGCTGTACTGGCACAGCGAACGGCTGATAGCAAGGGGTAACTACAGACGTAATTTTTTCCAAGGGCATGCAGCTTTACTGTATGGTTACATGACGATGCCATCCTGTTGGGTAAAATATTTCAGAGGTGTAAAAGAGTCCCCATTCGGATCTCCAGGCAGAGACTGCTCAGGAGGACGTCGTTATTAGGAGAAACAAATATGGCGTTCTACGGATCGGAGAGTGAAATGTCAAATCCGTTAATTCGGCAGGTAGGTTAGAAAATGTAGAAAAGGAAAATGGTTAGGTTAAAGTCAGATATAGTGGGAATTAATGAAGTTCGGTGGCAGGAGGGAAAGGACTTCTGGTCAGAGGAATACAGGGTTAGAAATACAAAATCAAACAAAGGTGTTACAGGAGTAGGTTTAATAATGAATAAGAAAATTCGAACGCGGGAAAGCTACTATGAACATCGTAGTGAACTCACTATTGTAGCCAGATAGACATGAAGCCCAAACTCAGCACAGCAGTACAAATTTATATCCCAACCAGCTCCACAGATGAGGAACATGTTGAGGAAATGTATAGTGAGACAAAAGAAAATTTTCAGATGGTTAAGGGAGGCAAAGTTTTAATAGTCATGGGCAACTGTATTTCGATGGTAGGAAATGAACAGAAGAAAACGTAGTAGGTAAATATGGACTGTCGGAAAGGAGTGAAAGAGGATCCCGCCTGGTAGAATTTTGCACAGAGCATAGTTTAATCATATCAACCAGTTGATTTAAGAGTCATGATAGAAGGTTGTATGCGTGGAAGAGGCCTGGAGACACCAGAAGGTTTCAGATTGATTATATAATGGTAGGACAGAGATTTCGAAACCAGGTTCTATACTGTAAGAGATTTTCGGGAGCAGATGTGGACTCTGACCACAATTGACTGGTTATGTAGAGCAGATTAAAACTGAAGAAATTACAAAAGTCTGAATTTTAAGGAGATGGAACCTGGATAACCTGAAAGAGCCACAGATCGTAGAGAGTTTCAGAGGGAGCATTAGGAAACGATTGACAAGAACAGGGGAAAAGAATAAAGTAGATGAAAATAGGTAGCTTTAAGAGACGAAATAGTGAAGGCAGCACAGAATCAAGTTAGTAAAAAGACGAGGGATAGTAGAACTCCTTGGGTAACACAAGAGATATTGAATTTAATCGATGAAAGGAGAAAATATAAAATTGCAAAAAATGAACCAGGAGAAAGGAATAACAAACGTATAAAATATGACACAGACAGAAAGTTCAAAATGGCTAAGCCGGAATGATTAGAGGACAAATATAAGGATGCAGAAGCTTATATCACTGGGGGTAATACAGATGCTGTGTACAGGAAAAATAAAGAGACCTTTGGAGAAAAGAGAACCACCTGGATGGATCTCAAGAGCTCATATGGAAAACCAGCCCTAAACAAAGAAGGCAAAGCAGAAAGGTGGAAGGAGTATAGGGAAGGTTTATACAAGGGAGATGTACTTGAGGGTAATATTATGGAAATGAAGTATTACGTAGATGAAGATGAGAAGAGAGGTGAGGTAAGACACTGCGTGAAGAATTTGACAAAGCATCGAAAGATGTAAGTCGAAACGTGGCCACGGGAATAGACAACATACCGTTAGAGCTACTAATAGCCTTGGGAGAGCCGTGACAATACTCTTCCATTTGGTGAGCAAGATGTATGAGACAGGCGAAATACCCTCAGACTTCAAGGAGAACGTAATAATTCCAATTCCAAAGAAAGCATATGCTGACAGGTTTGAAAATTACCTAAGTATCATTTTAATAATTCACGGTTGCAAAATACTAGCACGAATCCTTTTCAGAAGAATGGAAAAACTGGTAGAAGCCGACCTCGAAGGAGATCGATCTGTATTCAGGAGAAATGTAGGAAACGGGAGGTAATACTGACTCTTGGACTTCTCATAGAAGAGAAATAGAAGGAAGGCAGATCTATGTGTATCGTGTTTGTAGACTTAGCGAAGCCTTAGAGAATGTTGACCGGAATACTCTCTTTGAAATTCTAATCGTAGCAGTAGTAAATATAGGGAGCGGAAGGCTATTTACAATTCGTGAAGAAACCAGACGGCAGGTATACGAGTCGAGGGGCATGAATGGGAAGCAGTGGTTGAGAAGGGGGTGAGACAGGGTTGTAGTCTATCCGAAGTCATTCAATTTGTATACTGAGCAAGCAGTAAAGGAAACAAAAGAAAAATCTGGAGTATGAATTAAAGTCCAGGGAGAAGAAATAAAAGCTTTAAGGTTTTCCCACAACATTGTAATTCTTCAGAGTCAGCAAAGGACTTGGAAGATAAGTTGAATGGAATGGACAGTGTCTCAAAAAGAGGATAGAAGATAAAAATCAACAAAATCAAATCGAGGATAATGTAATGTAATGGAATTAAATCAGGTGATGCTGAGGGAGTTAAATTACGGAACGAGACAATAAATGTAGTAGAAGAGTTTTGCTGTTTAGGGAGCAAAATAACTGATGATGGTCGAAGTAGGGACGATATAAAATATAGACTGGAAACCAGAAGAAAAGCATTTCTGAAGAAGTGAAACTTGTTAACATCGAGTATGTAATTAAGTGTCAGGAAGTACTTTCTGAAAGTAATTTATGGAGTTTTGCCATCTATGGAACTGAAACATGGACGATAAACGGCTTAGACAAAACGAGAGTAGAAGCTTTTGAAATGTGATGCTACAGAAGAATGCTTTAGATTAGACGGGTAGATCACGTAACTAATGAGAAGGAACTGAACAGAACTGGCGAGAATAGAAGTTTGTGGTACAGCTTGAGTAGAAGAAGGGATAGGTTGGCAGGACACATTCTGAGGCATCAAGGTATCACAAATTTAGCATTGGAGAGAAGTGTGTGGGGTAAAGTCGTAGAGGGAGACCAAGAGATAATACACTCAGCAGATTCGAAAGGATGTAGGTTTCAGAAGGAGATGAAGAGGCTTACAGAGGATAGAGTAGTATGGAGAGCTGTGTCAAACCAGACTTTGGACTGAAGACCACAGCAAGAAAATGTAATTTGATGAAAACAGTCTATACATTTACAGCTACGCACCGCCGAGCACTTAGCCTCCCTTCTACATTTACCAAGTCAGCCCTGTTGTCATATACATTATCACCCCACCCTATGATTTCTCTAGTTAGAAAAGTACGACGATGCCGGTAGTCGACATTGACATAACTTGTCAATTTAATGTCTGATGTTGGCTGGACTTCCCGTCAGTGGG
This sequence comes from Schistocerca americana, assembly GCF_021461395.2. Lineage (NCBI taxonomy): Eukaryota > Metazoa > Arthropoda > Insecta > Orthoptera > Acrididae > Schistocerca > Schistocerca americana. Next base: position 59,532,341 of record NC_060124.1, on the reverse strand, counting down.
AGAGCTTCCCATTTAAGTAGTAATTTAAAGTTCGCGCAGCAAATTAAAAGGAAGTGTTTTCGTAAATGAACAATGTCTGCTGGTCCCACAAAATCATTAAATACTAGGGTCAGTAACCGCTTAGCTACACAATTAATGGGAAAAGTTAAGCCATTGCCTGGTTTATTTACTCTAATAAGCACGCTGATGAAAAACTGAACATAAGAAAAATTTCCTTACAAATGAAACACCATCAGCCTACTTCGCAAAGTATTAAGTTACACTGATTATAGTTTAAATGTTTGTTTGGAGCCGCAAGGTACGGTAGAAACGAAATGAAAATTATGTCCCCCAGGGATAACGCTCGATTCTACATTCACTGACAATGCAGAAATAATTGCATTAACCATGCTGTAAGAGACAGGTGCTAATGAGGCATCCAGAGGAATTGAAGATGTACACTTGTCACTGTAATGACCTGTAACGTGGAAGCACGTACACAAAAATTCACTAAGATAAAGTTCACTTGCCAATCGACAAACGCAGGGAAGTCATTAATGGACCAATGTCAGAGTCTGGGCCAGAGTGAGCAAAAACTTTGATATTCTCTCTCTCTGGTGCCCCATTAAAAATGAAAAAAAGCACAAATACTAGCATCACCCAATCAGGCAAGTGACATGAGTAGAGATTGTGGTCCAATGCCCCCTCGAAATAACCGACCACGTGTCCCCACAAAAGAAAATATAGGCCTGCTGCTAACCGACAAGCGAAATTCTGCTCACAAATTTTCAAAAGTAACTGTCGAGTCGCACCTTAAAGTTGTAACGGCCATCTATTGTCTACACAAGGAGAGCATCCAATTGCTAGAAAAATGCAGGGTATAAAAGTACTAAATGCCTGTTTTTGAAATTTTTTCTATTGCTCTTTGCAGTTACTACTTTCATTCTCTACATCATAGTGGGGTAAATTAGTGCCTCATGTTTGTGGACACGTTTCCATCAATTTGACCGCTAAAAACAGGAGCGAGTAACCGCAGAGTGCCACTTACTGGAAGTCTTCAAAGAAAAAATCTGCGACAACCGCCAGATTTCGCAAGCTTTCTTGCCGAAGAAACAGAAGTAGGGACCTCTGAAGAGGTCACGAAGAAGCTAGCGTTCTTGCCGTTCTGTGACTCAAGTAACAGGAAAGATTAGCCGGCTTCTGAAGAAACATAAAATCAATACGGTTTTTAGGGCACTGGCTAAAATTCGTCAGCTGATGGGGCCTTTGAAGGACGACGCCGGGCTCAGAACGCCAGGAATACATAAAATACATTGTGGGTGGGGAAGTTCTATATCGGACAGACTGTACGTACTATTGAACATTGCCGTGTAGAATACGAGAGATGATTTCCCCTACGGTATCCTGATAAATCAGCGGTGGCTGAACATGCTTTAGAAAACGGAAGTCGTATTGCATTTGCCGGGACATCTGTTATTACGCGGACTACTAGTTTTTGGGACAGTGGTATAAAAGAAGCGACCGAGCGAAAAATTTGTGACAATACCCCCAATAAAGGCGGCGGTCTGCAGCTAAGCACAGTTTGGACCCCGGCCATCGAAAAATGAAGCGGGCGCGGCAAGCGCGCAATGAAAACATTACGATATATGACTCTGGAACGAGTACCAGTGATGTCACTGAAGAGAGCGCGACTATATAAGGACGGCAGCAGCTATCATTCGACAGTCATCACTTGACTGTCAGGAGAACTCGGGCGAAAGCTCGTGGATTTTGAACCCGTGGACGCGGCTGGAAAGTCCGAGAAAATTTTATCAGTATATATCGCCGCGAAACAATGCATTCGTGTATTACGAAGCACTTCAGCTTGACTTAAATGACAGAAATGTATCGAACAGAATCAATAATGTGAATACATACGTACGTCAGATCGTCTTGACTGTAATACATTAACAACACTGACTTGAATCCATACATATTTGTAGGTATGTTCGACATCTCCTTCTACACCACTGTAACGATTTCAACCAAACTCGGTACACATACCATTGTTTGCTGTCTGGCTACGATCACTGTGGGGATAACAAGCACCAACCAACCATAGTTAAAGGAGATGCTATAAACAATGAGATGCGTCCAGAACTGCTGAATCATGCAGGACGTTCATGTGTACTGTTTCCGTGGTACAAATTGTATTCACAATACATTTCGCAGGCGGTATCCACATATGCTGCTAAATGCACCTACGAAAGTATGTGATGGTACCACACATAGTCCAGGAAATATGAAGTCATAAATACTGATATATGTTAAAAAGTGCAGCTTCATGCATGAAGTTCTAGTAGATTTCTTCTTTACTATAAGACGCTCCTACAGTCTAGTTAGCTTAATGAAAGTCTGCACCGTGGCAGTATTTATGAGAAGCTTTGAACTGCGAAGCGTAGATGACTGTAGGTAGAAACGACAACCTTGTGTAGGGCTATGAAGAGGTGTTGTCATAGAGTAGTTTACAAAATCGTGTTGTAGACGCGAAGTGGCTGCGCTCAGCGAACAGAAGCTGTCTGTGATAGTGTTTCTCGTTCTTGATACTGTACCTACACATCCCAGCCTCATCCATATTTCACTGTGCGACTGTCTCATAATTTCAAAAATATTTACATGAACACATGGAAATGAAACCTTTTTAATACTTCACTACAAAAAGGGTTCATTTTTTGTTTTCGTTTCTAATAGAAAATGAATACCCGGGCAATGCCTGGATTTTCAGCTAGTTATCTGAAATAAAGGAAATGCTAATCCTGATTCGGCCATCGTAATTTCAGAACCCCATGGATGTTCTAATCACTGAGGCTAATTCTGAGATAATTCTTACTAATAAGCCAAGACCGGTATATACCCCTCCCTTATTAATTAGTAAGATTGGTGAAATGGAGTGTTTACAAAAGTTTTCTCACTGTAACTGTTGTTATTGCTACTGCTACTGTCTTCAGCATGATCATTTCAAAAACTTTGTTACTCAAAAAGAGGTATCAGTGTCTTCAACTTAAAAATTTCTGGCTATGTTTAAAACTAAAATTTATAGCAGTAGTGTGAAAAAATATGGCTATGTTTTTTTCCAGTTTTCGGTTAATACACTACTAATACTGCCACAGTATCCCATTGGCATGACGCCTCTGTTTCCTTGATACTCGATTACTCTGGGAGAAGAATCCCTGGCCTTCTTCGTCTATTACATACGTCTTAAGAGTGCTGGATAGGATCAATGTTAAGTGACAGAGACTGAAGTCACAATATATCGACTGACTTACAGCCATGGAAATGGCTCCCTCTGGAAGCTTCCCACGCGAGTTAGGCACGAACATCCCACTCCGATCTACAAATAATTCTTTCGTGCCGTATGCAAAAGCACGTACAACACGATATACATCCGCACGGATTGTGTTTCCACAGTCTACATGTACATGGATACTCCGCAAATCACATTTAAGGGCCTGGCAGAGGGTTCATCGAACCACCTTCACAATTCTCTATTATTCCAATCTCACATAGCGCGCGGAAAGAATGAAAACCTGTATCTTTCCGTACGAGCTCTGATTTCCCTTATTTTATCGTGGTAATCATTCCTCCCTATGTAGTTCGGTGTCAACAAAATATTTTCGCATTTGGAAGAGAAATTTGGTGATTGTAACTACGTGAGAAGATTCCGTCGTAACGAAAAACGCCTTTCTTTTAAAGATCTCCAGCTCAACTCCTGTAAAATTTCTGTGACACTCTCTCCCATATTTCGCGATAATACGAAACGTGCTGCCTTTCTTTGAACTTTTTCGATGTGCTCCGTCAGTCCTATCTGGTAAGGATCCCACACCGCGCAGCAGTATTCTAAAAGAGGACGGACAAGCGTAGTGTAGGCAGTCTCCTTAGTAGGTCTGTTACATTTTCTAAGTGTCCTGCAAAAAAAAAATCGCAATGACACACTTTCATTTTTTGTTCCTCGTATCTCTGTCTTATACAAGGATGAGTATCTGAACGCGGCTACAAGTAATACAAACTACGATGAAGGCAGAAGGAAAGCGACATTTACTTCTGAAGCCCCAACGACTACGCTTTCGTTACAGACGGACGACAAGCTTATATATAGGAAACATGGAGAAGGGATTCGGCCTTGTTTTTTAGAGGAGCCATACTATGATTCGCACTGTGATATTTATGGAAGCCACGGGAACGTAACCTGAAAAGCCGTCCTCGTGCACGCTATTGCAGAGACTTAACCAATGCGCAACGACGCTCGGTAGCTTATATTGGCTTTCCTACAACTGTAGCACACGATGTTATTTAGCGGTAGAGAGATCACAAAGCACCTATCCCAGGCCGTGACCTACACTCCTGGAAATGGAAAAAAGAACACATTGACACCGGTGTGACAGACCCACCATACTTGCTCCGGACACTGCGAGAGGGCTGTACAAGCAATGATCACACGCACGGCACAGCGGACACACCAGGAACCGCGGTGTTGGCCGTCGAATGGCGCTAGCTGCGCAGCATTTGTGCACCGCCGCCGTCAGTGTCAGCCAGTTTGCCGTGGCATACGGAGCTCCATCGCAGTCTTTAACACTGGTAGCATGCCGCGACAGCGTGGACGTGAACCGTATGTGCAGTTGACGGACTTTGAGCGAGGGCGTATAGTGGGCATGCGGGAGGCCAGGTGGACGTACCGCCGAATTGCTCAACACGTGGGGCGTGAGGTCTCCACAGTACATCGATGTTGTCGCCAGTGGTCAGCGGAAGGTGCACGTGCCCGTCGACCTGGGACCGGACCGCAGCGACGCACGGATGCACGCCAAGACCGTAGGATCCTACGCAATGCCGTAGGGGACCGCACCGCCACTTCCCAGCAAATTAGGGACACTGTTGCTCCTGGGGTATCGGCGAGGACCATTCGCAACCGTCTCCATGAAGCTGGGCTACGGTCCCGCACACCGTTAGGCCGTCTTCCGCTCACGCCCCAACATCGTGCAGCCCGCCTCCAGTGGTGTCGCGACAGGCGTGAATGGAGGGACGAATGGAGACGTGTCGTCTTCAGCGATGAGAGTCGCTTCTGCCTTGGTGCCAATGATGGTCGTATGCGTGTTTGGCGCCGTGCAGGTGAGCGCCACAATCAGGACTGCATACGACCGAGGCACACAGGGCCAACACCCGGCATCATGGTGTGGGGAGCGATCTCCTACACTGGCCGTACACCACTGGTGATCGTCGAGGGGACACTGAATAGTGCACGGTACATCCAAACCGTCATTGAACCCATCGTTCTACCATTCCTAGACCGGCAAGGGAACTTGCTGTTCCAACAGGACAATGCACGTCCGCATGTATCCCGTGCCACCCAACGTGCTCTAGAAGGTGTAAGTCAACTACCCTGGCCAGCAAGATCTCCGGATCTGTCCCCCATTGAGCATGTTTGGGACTGGATGAAGCGTCGTCTCACGCGGTCTGCACGTCCAGCACGAACGCTGGTCCAACTGAGGCGCCAGGTGGAAATGGCATGGCAAGCCGTTCCACAGGACTACATCCAGCATCTCTACGATCGTCTCCATGGGAGAATAGCAGGCTGCATTGCTGCGAAAGGTGGATATACACTGTACTAGTGCCGACATTGTGCATGCTCTGTTGCCTGTGTCTATGTGCCTGTGGTTCTGTCAGTGTGATCATGTGATGTATCTGACCCCAGGAATGTGTCAATAAAGTTTCCCCTTCCTGGGACAATGAATTCACGGTGTTCTTATTTCAATTTCCAGGAGTGTATTTCCCAGATGCTAGCTACTGGACATGTCTTTGTTAAATGACACACTGATATGTAACTGTATAAACATTCATTCATACATATTCTTTGAACAATAGGCGTATGATCAATCGTTCGCGTAGCACACAATAGCAACTTCCACAATGAGAAAGTCGTTTCGTGCTGTTTGAACATTAATTCATATCGAACTCCCAGTTAGTGATGCCCCATTTCAGTACCTAAGTAACTGTTTGGCAACGTCACTGTAGCACATACTCGCATGTATTTCCGTCTCCAGCAACTGCCAACGACTGACTACTTGACTGTTTTGCAATGCAAAAAATTATCTACTACAATGCACATGCACGTCATAGCCGGCCGCGATGGCCGTGCGGTTTTGGCGCTGCAGTCCGGAACCGCGGGACTGCTACGGTCGCAGGTTCGAATCCTGCCTCGGGCATGGGTGTGTGTGATGTCCTTAGGTTAGTTAGGTTTAAGTAGTTCTAAGTTCTAGGGGACTTATGACCTAAGATGTTGAGTCCCATAGTGCCCAGAGCCATTTGAACCATTTGCACGTCATAGAACTGGAAAGCAGATAAATATTATGCCAAAAATTAAGTTAGACAGCTAAATCTCTCACACTACGAGAAAACCCGGTACGTTACCACAAGGAGTTACGACTTGCTCACGTAGCACAGTGGCATTCTTCATTTTTCATGAACTTCTTCATTGGCGCAGTGGCCTTTCGGGAAAGGCTTCCACCTCATCTGCAGTGCTACGTGAGGACAACAAACTTTCTGTGTTTCTTACAGTTGCTGGTCGATGAGTCCGCTTGCAACTTGACACTGGACCCCCAGTGATTTTGCTCCACAGTAGCATTTACGGATGGCTTGGCAAACCTTAGTTGTGCACATCGCGGCATACGCTGACGGTATGTAATGGCTATGACAGACCTGTCTCAGGCGCTTATAGTCTTACTGCCACTTTCCGAAATTTCAGGAAGGCAGCGACATTTAGACTGCTTTCCACGTGAGACAGTGCTCAATTTTTTGTCTCAACTCTTTTGATTTGTCTGGGGTAATCGTTCAGGACAATGAACCTCCTGTTTTTTCCTTTGATACTCGGGACAGTGTTGTTAAGTTCTGTGCAGAATTCCAGGATTTGTTTTCTTAGGATTTAGGCAATGTGTGTTTTTAGGCTGAACTTCAGTGCTTAGGATATGCCATTAATAGCCAGGGACTTGACCCATTGCAATTACATTTACTTGCTATTAGCGACCTTCCACTCCCATGTAATGTGCGGGAATTGCACTCCGGTTTATTACTAACGCCGTCGAAGTCGTAGCTCCCTTACAGTGCTTGTGCGGAAAGAATGTTCCTTTTGTTTGGCTACATCAGCGTGAGTCTGCTTTGCACACATTGAAAGATGCTTTGCCTAGTGATCGATGGCTTTTTAATTTTGATCCAGCCAAACCTGTGATCTTGGCTGTAAATGCTTCCTCTTACGTCACTGGTGCTGTTCTGTTGCATAAATTTAATGCTCTTGGCTGACCGACTGCCTTTCCTTGGAAGTTGTTGAACATAGCTCAGAGTAATCATTATAAAATTGAAAAGGAGGCTCTTGCCATTATCTATGTCATCACTAAGTTTCACCAGTACCTTTTGGCAGAAAATTTTACTTGATGACTGGCCATAAACCTCTACAACCTCTGCTCAGCCCATGTCAGTCAGTCTCAGCTCGCATAGCACAGAAGTTGCAACGGTAGCCTCTTCTTTTGTTAAACTACCAATGTGGGATTGTGTATCGGTCCATTTCTAAGCATGTTAATGCAGAATCTCTTTCACACGTCCTCGCTGGCCCAAATCCAACATTCTATGAGTCCTCTGCTCCCTGTTGCTCCATTGCTGCACAGGACACAGATGCTTTTCGTAGATTTCCGCCTCATCACTGCAAAATTATCCAGGGCACAGATGAGAATTTTCATTTGCAAATTCTGTTGCACTACATCCGCACTTGTGTCCGATCTCAGCCAGACAGATTCGTAGCTCCATGGTTCGCTGGTATTTTATCCGTTGCAGTTCACCAAGGTTTCGTTTCGCTTCAACCCGATACTGACCAGTCACATGTTGCGGTTCCCCAGGTTCTCCACCCTGAAGTTTTTCGTTTCCTACCTCAACGTCACTCAAGCATCATTCGCACCAAGCAGTTGGTGTGACATCATTGCACTAGGCATGGTCTCGACGTACAATTTCATCTGTTGACTTCCCAGTGCCAAGCGTACAATCTACATCAGTCAGCCCCACATCAGCAGTTCTTTGCCTAGCCCCAACCTCAAGCACCCTGGAAACGTTTGCAGATGGATTTCGCGGGTCCTTACTGGAATTTACGTTGGCTGATCGTCGTTGACACGTTCAACAAATTTCCGTTCTTGGTTCCTCTGCACTCTACACGGTTCGTTCCGTAATCCACTCCTTGTCGTCGATCTTTTGTCTCGACAAATCGGCTGAACCGATTGTGACTGACAGTACACCTCAATTTGTTTCCAACGAGGATGAAAAGTTTTGCAGTTTTGCGCAACCACATCATGAGTGCACCGTTCCACCCTCAATCCCACTTTGACTTTCTACGAACATTTAAGCCACAGATGGACAAACTTTGTGCTTCCCACACACGGGATCAAGCTCTGCCGCTATTCGTGTCTTTCTTCTGCTCCCAGCCACGCGACGGACCATCTCCGGTGGAGTTGTTACATGCACGTCGCCACGGCAGCTTGCTTCAGTTGATCCGTCCGCCAGTGAGGCCAACAGCCTCTCCGCCCAGCCAGGCTAAGTATCACGCTAACAGTTCCGTCACTTACAGATCTTATGGCGGACGGAGGCGCTGAAAGAGAGGCACTATTGTTCTCTCCATTTACAACAGAAACCGAAAGCATCACCTAGTCCATGTGAACTGCATGGCCCTGCCGGAGTCTTTGTGTTTTGAGATTCCGTGCCTGCCCGGACGCAGCAGCCCCCGCTGCATCTCGCTCCCACAGGCACTGCGCCCTCTGCGCTGGTCCCAGAGCCCCTGTAAGACGATGCCTTTTCACGGTCATTGCCCTCTCGACAGCTACCGTTGTGTAGAGATGGGTCCCTCGAGTCCTTCTGCAGTCGTCGAGGTGCCTCCATCTTTGTTTACTCCTCCGCCTCTGGATGTGGGTGCGCGTCCTCAGGCAACGTCCTCGGCTCCTGTCTCCTCGTTGCTACCTACATCCCGCCCACACCCCCCCCCCCCCAATAATTTTTCGGTCATCTACACTACACGACGAGAGTGAGGACGTTTTGAGAGGGGGGAGGGGGATGTTGTATCAGGCATCGACACCACACCGTGGGCGTCAGACTGTTGGCAACTGAATTTCAAATTTCTGTCCGACGCCGGTAGAGGTCGCACGGAATCTGGCGGACCCAATGGTGTTCGCCGCTGTGTCAAGCCTCTAGCGCCTACCTACCACTAGCGTCTTCTGCCACCGTGACACAGGACGGCCGACGGCAGCCCACTTATACTAGGAGCGTTTTTGCTACACCATAGTTCGTAGCATACTTACTTTAGGGGGCTTTCATACTTGTTGAGCTTGTAACTGCACGACTTTCTTTCTTGCTGAGTTATTTGTAATGAGTCTTCGTATGTTTGGAGAAATGATATTTAGGTAGATCTTCTGTTTACTGTGTTAAGCTGTAAGATGTCAGGCAAATCCAACACCTTCCATGAAAACGCTTCCATGATAAGCAAATCCAGTAGTATGTCACATAGCTCCGAATAAATCGTGACATTAAATTAACCAAAGTAATACGAGTAACGAGTGAGCAAATGAAATACGACAGACTAACACAAGAATGCCTAAATGCATTTCATACTTTCAAACCGTGAGACAGACACAGTTCCGAGGGGAGAAACGAGACCAGAAGCCGAGAGCAGAACCGTGTTAAGCTAGAAAGCCCTACGATAAGGGACGGACACCCACGTCGCCAGCAAACCGACAGGACCACCCCCCAGCCCCAGCCCATGTTAAAAGCTAGAGCCCTCCAGAAGAACAGCATAGATCTTACGATAAAACTAAAAGGCCCACACCAGCTGCTAGTTTTAACGTGAGACTTTTTCACGTCTCTGTTACGTTGCAAACCTAAAAAACAATGCCCCACCACGAAAAGTATAATGTTTCTCATTGGATAGACAGAATTTTTGTAGGCGGAGCTTAAGGTTAACATTGAGACCCTGATAGGTCAGATGAAAACACAGCGAGATAGTTTTTTTTAAACCAACTTCGGTAAATTGTAGTAACGAGAAGTTAGGAGAGAGTTGCTTCCGAGACAGCGAGCTGGATGGAGCTGCGTCGCCCGATGCCCCCTGACACTGCCTAACCAACGACAAGGTAATGAACGCACGCGGTGCCGCATAACAGCGCATAAAGCCCCACTCAGAACTGCAGAAGTCTCATCTGTTACACCCCCGTTTTGCGTAATACTAGTGTCGATCGTCAATTAAAGCTCATGGTGTTCACATTTGCTACGTAAGTTAAAATCTGAAACACGATGATTTTTCTGTTATATAATTATTGAGAATCCACATCAACCACTGTAATTTACGACAAGTTAGATAAGTAATTAAAGGTAATTGAGGGTCACTGTAGACCATTTTGATAGTTTTCTCTTTTTTGAAACTTAATTTAAACGCAGATTATAGATGTGATATGGCATAGGTCGTCCTTCGATCCATTGTAGAACTTGGAAACCCATTCAGGGAATATTCGTTCACAATTTTTGTTGATCGCAGTTGGTTTTTATCATCCTGTATTGAAACATTTCCTTTTATCAATAGTGCAATTTATAAACAATGTTTTGTGAGTAGAATAAAATTTCCAATGGTAAACTTAACTGCTTTTTCGATGTTATTTTACCAGCTAAGTAAAAATAGGAAAGCCTTGAACCCCTTCCACTAAATTTAGTTAGTATTAAGATTCTTTTACAGGGAGTGCAGTGGAGCTGACGCTGAAATCATTAGGTATTTGGTTATATCATCGCTAGTCTCACTGAACTCTTCTGAACTCTACATGTCATGTGTGGTCTGGCGTCTCCTTACCAGCAACAGGCCCAGGTTCAAACTTGTCAATTCCCTAAAAAACACGCTCAGAGCGTCGTTGCGTGAAAGTGGTAGGGAGACACGACTTAGAACAAACACAAGGCACGCAGAATGTTACAGAATGGTGACCCTGCCAGGATGGTAAAATACCATGATTGGAGGTCGACCACATGCCTAACTAGGTCAGAAAAATATCGTGTTGAAAAATTTTCGTAGTAAAAAAGTTTTTTTCCTAAAGTTATACATAGTCGAAAACAGTAGCTGCAGCGATAGATAGTAAGAAAGTATTCGATAGAAAGCGAGACATTTTAGCAGAGACAATAGCATAATTAAATTATCAATTTTAAAAATTGTTAGAATTAAGTTTTCTCCTCAATGCAAGCGCGCAGGTGGCGGATACATCGTTGACAAGTTGGTTCTGACCCAACAAGTAAGTTGGGTATAATACGTGTCAAGTCGTGTGAGCAAAAAGTTTATGAAACGCATGAGATCGTATGAGTGCATGTTGACTCGAAGTAGGGCGCGTGAATTGCTCTTAAAACAGAAAATAAGGGTTTCGGAAAGATTAGCAATGGCAGATCGAGACCTTGACCGAATTGAGGTAGAGACCCAGCATGAAGATGGACAGAGAATAGAGGACAGTACAACAGACGATGCAGTATCGCGAGAAATAAGACATATAACGCACCATAATGAGGATAATGTACGTCAAGGAATAGAAAACGTAAGTCAGCATACGACAGAGGAGCAGGAAATTAGAGAGACAGTCGATGAGGATTCTAACTTGCGTCTTGAATACGTAGAACCCATAGTACAAGTAATCAGAGCTCCCTCACCACAGAGTACAAGGAATGCGAGCAGGAACGTGTCACAACACAGTTCAATGCAATCGGTTGCGAACCAACACTTGTGCGAAAACACAGAGCGTAGGACGTCGGAAGAAAACGCAATAGGACCCACTATCTGGCAGAATTATTACAAAAAATTACGGAAACCATGACAAGGCAAAATAAAGACATGGCGAACCAAATTCAAATTCAGAATGCAGAAACCACGAGACAAATGCGTGAGATTAATGAACAAAACAAAAAAATTCAGTTACACCTAAGTCATATTGAAGACGAGGCAAAAGAATCTCGAGAAGTGATAAGAAACTTAATAACAGGTCACAATCAATTGAGAACAGACATTGACAAGGTACAAGCGGACGTACAAACATTGCGTAATGACACTCAGGACGAGATCAAAACATTACGTAACAACACCCAGGGAGAAGTCAAGAAACTAGAGAAACAGATAAACGTAATTACTAGACAAGCAGCAGGTACAGCGCGTGAAATTGTTGAAAACAGTGTGTTACACAAACGTATCACAAAAGCAGCGCTGAAAGGATATGATAACCGCATAGTCAAAATAGAAGCGCAAACGAAGCGACAATTTCAGAAATTGCGAACAGAGTTGTTGCAAACCACTGAAGAGCGTAGTGAACAGGATCGAACAAGCACTGAGTCTGCAACCACATCCGTATCTGTAACAGCACCGGAAAAACAAGCAATTAACGAAGATATTACGCATTTGCGATTCCAATCACAGGCGGAAAGTAACATACGTGAAATCAGACAACCTGCACAGCAACAAACACGTTTCGAAATTCCTGATGAACAAACGTCATCACAAACACATGCGGAACCACAAATGTATGTTTCAAGACAGTTTGGATCGTGCTATGAAGCAGCAAGGTTAGCCAGACAAGATACCGAACCAATACCTGACAATGGAAAGCCTGGTCGCGAAGAGTACAGTGCAATGCATTCAGCTACACGTTCACAACCGATGGAAGAAAATTATTTCGTACCACTCCAACGATACTACGCAAGGGTAGGCGAAAGTTACAGTGGACAATATCCAATGGATCTACCACAACCTGAAAGAACGACGGGAGAAATGATCATAAACAAAAGTGGCGAAGAATCGCGAATTTCATATGGAACTATGACGAAGTACGACAACGATCATTTCCCCACAGTCAGAAAATTTCAAAACTTCATTACATCCACGAACTTTTATTGATCAATTCCGAGTAGGATTACCAGAACACTGGACGCTAACACACAAATTAGACTTTATATGTGCACACATGTCAGGATCAGTCGCAGAAACCATGCAGAATGTTGCAGCGACATCCCGATCGTACGAAGATTTCAGAGAGAAGTTTCTTTCACGATATTGGTCCAGCGAAGCACAGAACAGAGTGAAGTACGAATTATTACAGAACCCATATTTTGAAAATTCAGGAGAGAAGAGTCCCGTGAAATTTTTCGAATTAATGGCAAAGAAAAATCAATGCTTAGATGTACCATACAGTGACGGAGAGTTGATTAAATTATGCGCGATGAAGTTACCATTGAAATACCAGCAATCATTAGTAGGTCGCGGAGGCAATGACGTCGAAGCATTTAAAGGTATTCTAAGGGAACTAGAGTTCATATTTTCGGAAGATGACGCAAGAAAAAGACGAAGCGCACGTGACAACGAAAGCAAAAAGCAATGGAATCCACAAGACACAGTACGAAGAAACAATAATGACGAACCACGTGATAACTTCGCACCAAGAAACGACAACAGATTTCAACAAAGTACCGGCTATGGATTTAGAAGAGAATATGGCAATAACTATGATTCACCCAGGAACGGCAACAGCTATTACAGAGGGAATAACGACAACCGGAACGGGTACTGGAGAACCAATAGACCGACAAATTATCAACAAAGAAACCACTATCAACAAGCTGAACAAGAAAAGAGAATACAGATAGAAGAGCTGGAGGTAAGACCACCAAACCCCGATAAACGTTCGAATTGACAGCTAAGCGCCAATGCCAAAGAGAATGACGCGCCGACCCAGGACAATTGCAGCACCTTGAACAGAGAAGTAAAAATCTTATCACGAGAAGAGAAGAAGGAAGAAACAAATCCGCAGGGACCAGATGAAAACGAAGACAGGAAAATAACAATATCGTGTTGGGATGAAATTAATTCGGAGAATACTGATGAGGAAGATGAATTACCAGAGGCACGCACAACGAATGTAGGAGGAAAGGACGAAGTAATGAGTATTGCAGAGCTATTTGAGATGGAAACTAGGGAAAGCGAATTCAATGAGGATAATGCGCAGTCGACCGAAGTTGAAAATAAGTTACTAGTGGCCACACAACCCAATGTATATAATGAAGTTATGAAGCGATAATTAGAGCATTTAGATGCGATTATGTGGAAGTAGCGACGAAGAAGGAGAAGATAGACGAGGATGAGGAAAAAGTAGAGAATGTTGAAGAAAGGTAAATGAAGGAAGAAATAGAGAGGAGGAAATAAAAGAGAGAGAAGTAGCAGTCGAAGCTTATCCTACAGAAAGTTCGAATTCACAAGGGAAATTCCTGAAAAGACTCATGTATGATTCAGTGGAGGATTCGTTGATGCAAGAAGAAGAAGAACAGAACCAACCCTTTCAAATTCAACCAATTGTGAAGCCCATGGTAAAGCATATCCCAGTCAATGTTGTAATTGATAGCGGAAGTGAACTGACTGCGATCTCAGAAAATTTATTCATGCAGTGTAATGCCAATGAGGAATTGCCAGTTCTGAAAACACGTAAGATTAAAGTAAGAGGTTCTATTAGAAACAATGCTGCGGAAGTTACGAGACAAACAAAGTTAACTCTTTCATGTCAAGGTCAAAAGATCGAAGCCAACTTCGTGATTATACCTAAACTAACTGTAGATTTGATTATAGGTGCAGATTTTTTAAATGAGAGACTAGTGATTATAGATATGGGGAAAGGTAGCGTAACATTCGGGAATGTCACACTTTTCTTTGACCAATAGCTAAAATTAGAAGAAGTACCAGTTATAAACAAACAATTAAGAATGATGCGAGATAAAGAGGATGAAGAATTACAATGGTATGCACAAAATGGCGAATCGCCTCAACTCATGTTAGAAGTCCATAAAGAAATCGACGAAAAATTGCAGGAAGTTCAAGGTATTTCGGAACACAGTAAAAGAGAATTAGAGGATATTTTACGAGATAAAGCAGATGTATTTTTACCTAAGACTGGCAGTATTAAACACTTTCAGTATAAGTTTGAAGTAAAACAGCACAAACCATTTAGAGTGCCACCCTACACAATCCCATTAAGCTACAGAAATAAAGTATTCCAGGAGATATCTAAAATGTTAGATGACGATATTATTTAACCAGCTACCTCCACATATAACAGCTCGCTCCATATTGTACAAAAACGAGATGGGAGCATCAGGTTAGTGCTTGATTCCAGACAGATCAACAAATCATAATCACTGAGACAGATTGCCCAAAAAAATTAGAGGAATTGATACAAAACTTCCACGGTGATAAGATATTTTCATCAATTGATTTACGGGGTGGTTTCTGGCAAATAGAACTGGCCCCAGAATGTAGAAAATTTACAGCATTTATCGTATTCGATAGATGTTACCAGTTTAAACGATTGCCATTTGGTTTAAACATATCATCAGCAGCGTTTATTGGGGGATTTAATACTATACTCAGTCCTGAAA
Source organism: Schistocerca americana (assembly GCF_021461395.2). NCBI lineage: Eukaryota > Metazoa > Arthropoda > Insecta > Orthoptera > Acrididae > Schistocerca > Schistocerca americana. The sequence goes on along the minus strand of NC_060124.1, from coordinate 59,516,876 downwards.
TTTTACAAAAAATTACTTTTCATGTCGATGATGTGATTATAGCATAACCCTCTTGGGAACATCACAACGACACATTAAATCAGTTTTTACAGATCATGAAAGAGCATGGGGTCACATTAAATATAACGAAATCCAAATTTGGAAGACGAGAGGTCAAATTTCTGGGACACATAATTTCAGAGAAAGGGGTAATGCCGGATCCAGAAAAACTAACGGCAATCAAAGAATTCTGTACTCCATATAATAAGAAAACTCTCAGAGGACTTCTAGGTCTCACCGGATTCTATAAAAAATTTATTTGGATCGACTCTCTCGCAACACCACGCCTATGTGCACTGAGTGGAAAAAACACGCCGTGTGTATGGGATCAACAAGCCAATGAAGAATTTTTAAAAGTGAAAAACGCACTAACAACAGCACTGATTTGAGCACATCCTGATCTAACACAAAATTTTTGTATGGCCACTGATAGCGCGAAAACGGGTTTAGGAGCTGTTTTATTCCAAGAATACGAACAGGCAGGGCTAAGATCATATAGAACAATTGCATTTGCCAGTTGGGTACTCACAAAAAGCGAGAAAAACTATTCAGTCACGGAGCTGGAAGCATTGGCCATTGTATGGAGCTTCCAACGTTTTTGATACATCCTATTAGGAAGAGAAACAAAAGTATACACTGACCACAAAGCATTAGAATTTCTGTTATCAGCCAAACTAAATCATGGGAGGTTAGCCAGATGGATGTTAATACTACAAGAATTTGACTTCACTATTACACACATACCAGGACCAGCGAATGTATTAGCAGATGCTTTATCACGATGTCCACAGGGTGCATCCAATAACATAGGTTTGGAAGCAGCAGAAGACCAGTTTACAATGTGCTATATGAAACAAGTACCTTTCGAAAACTACATTACGACAGCATTGAAAAACATAGGCAAAGAACAGGACAAGGATCCCGAAATACTAGGAATCAAACACAAGTGGAGATGTAAGGATTTTCCAGACATTCAACAGCACTATCTCGTAAAAAACAATGTTTTATTTTTTAGACGAAATGTTGCAACGAATGAATGGTTAATTTATATCCCAGATGAACTAATTAATAAGTGCATATGATACACACATTTAAGTAGTGGCCACTTTGAACCAAAGAAATGATTTTTAAAAATAAAACAAACAAGCCATTTTCCTAATATGGAAAGACGAATTAGAACAGTATTAGTCAAATGCAAAAAATGTATCAGGGCTAAACATGTCACTTTCCAAACCAAACCATCTATGTTTCCAATAATCCCTAAAAGATTAAAACAGATAGCTGCAACAGATTTGATGGGGTCCCTCCCACGCAAAAAAAATGGATAAATTTTCATATTTGTCGTTTTGGAACTTACTTCTAAATATGTTACCTTGACACCATTAAAACGGGCGACAGATCTTACTATAAGTAAAGGATTTAGACAAGATTTTCTCAGACAAGTAGGTCGAGTGGAACGAATAATTTCGGATAATGGCCCACGATACAAATCAGTGCAATAGCAGAACACGTTAAAACAACACAAAATAAAACCCATCTACATATCTAAGTACAAACCTAGCGTAAATCCAGCAGAACGATCTATGAAGGACATAGGCACTTTATGCCAATTATATGCAAGCAAAAGGCACGACACTTGGGGTATATAGCTTAAAGATTTTCAAGAAGTAATAAATGAAAGGCCACATAGCACTACACTACCACCTCCAGTTACTGTACATACAAATAGTGAACCCCCAAACATAACAAGAGAAAATGTTAGATTTTCTATTGTACCATGTAGACAGCACAAACAAGTCATAGCAACAGGACTCTCCAACATCAGAAAGGCAGCCATTAAAAGAAAAGAAAGAGGTGATAGAACAGCAATTAAAAGAAAATTCTCAGTAGGCCAGAGAGTATTTGTAAAAACACACCGTCTCTCCAGCAAACAGAAACACAAAATACACAAATTTTATGCTGCATACAAAGGACCTGTCATAATTAGCCAAATTGCTCATGATAATGCTGTGGAACTAATGAACCCAAAAACAGGCAAAACCTTAGGACTTCACCATATGAGCCATATGAAAAAGTTTGAAGATTAATTTTATTACTGGTAAACAATCAGCACAATATTTCAAGATTATGTTGCAGATAAGATCGTCAGGAGAAAGAAGAATGAAGAGAGGGGAAGGTGGGAAAAAGAAAGTAGTTTCAATAAAAACAAAAACAAAAATAACACCAATAGTACCATAGATTAAGGTGAAGGGATAAAACATAGATAGTCTAACAGCATGAAATACTAAAATGCTATACACCATGACACTACACAAAAAATAAAAAAACAAATTTGACGATTCTTGTAGAAGTTAAGACTCAAAATATCTTAGAATTGTAACATGGAAAGGGCACCAAAATTTGTAAAGCTTTTTAAGAAGGCGTAAAACAATGTAGGTACTAGACATATGTTAGATGATTATAAGTAAAACTTTTTGTAAGAACCATTGTAAAAACTCCAGCAAGGACGAGATGCAATGACCCACAAGTTGCAACGAGCGAAGTATCAAGAAAGAAAAGGACGTAATTAGCAAGGCACGATTCCTACAAGGCAGGACCATTGAGAGAAGGGAAAGGACAGTGAGACCAACACAGGGCCCTTGTATCGAAAGTGGGCAGTAAATCTGCTCGCTAAGCGGAACCCTGTTGGTACAGAACATGGAACCACAGAGTGGCGGAACCCTGCAGAGACACGACAGGACACCGAACGCCAGAAGGGTCTCAGAATGCCCCGACTCAGCAGAGTGAGCAAAAAACGGCCTGACGAGAAGACCGCTTGTGCAGGCCACCACTGGCAAAAAAAATTATGTGTAGAAGTCACACTACTGCTATTAAACAGCACGCTGATGCACGAAACTGAAGAAAACTTCCACAAAGTAAAAATGACACGCCCAAACAATTTATCAAACTGTTATAAGAGGAGAACTTCAAAGCGACTAGTTATCAATAAATACTTACATATCCTGCCCATAGAAGAACCAAGAAGCAAGTAAGAAGCAGAGAAAAAGTAGGAAGAACAGAAGTTGAAGATTCACATGATTGAGACTAAGAAAGAAGATGGGTGAAGAATAGACGACATACCTTCCCAAATCCCTATGCTATTGTAAACTAGTCGTCTGCGAAGTAATACAACGAAAAACGACCGCTTTCACCGACACATAGCGATGACTTTCACGTATACAAAGCCAGTAAACCACGAGATTCTGCACTCACAGCTCCATTCCATTATGGGACCTCCACAACAGCAACACACACTTGCAAAGCCAACAAGGAACGACGAACAAAGCTGTACATCAAATACTTGCCCACATCCATTCCGCTCAAGTCCATCACCTTTGTGCAAAAACATTCGCCAACCTCATGCTTAAACATTCATAGGATTGTGTGAATGTGTGAAATCAAATTATGTGATGTAGGAATTGTGCAAAAGAAATGTGTGAAAAACTAAATAAGTTAAGCACACCAGTTAATAAACTACAAAATAACAGTCATGGACTATGAACTTAAGTAAAAAATAGACTGTCGATAAAAATAAGTCATTAGTTCTGAAATGGACAGTATATAAAGAAAAAAAGTAAGGCATAATAAACATTAAAACTATATGCCACTTATTTTCTCCTCATAAAAATAAAAGAATAACTATATTTTACTTATTTTCTCCTTATAAAAACAAAGAATAAAATATTATGTTGTTGGATGTTTTCCCGTTTTTTTTACATTTGTACCATTTGTTAGGATAATATCTCAATACTTGTGTATGTATATTTCTTTGTGAAAGCAATTCTTTGAATTAATTCTTATTTGTTAGTGTAACAATTTTGAAATGAGTGTCTAGAAACAACATTTTCCTTGTACATGATATTTAGAAAATGTGTTAGGAATAGATTTTACTTAATTATTACATTTATAAAAGAAAGTATTTCTAAGAAAATCGATGTGTAAGATTCCTCACTTTTCAATAACAAACTTCTTAAAAAACAAATTTCACACTTAAATAAATAAAGAAAATAATTAAAAATTAATAATAATAATAATAATAATAATATAAAAATGTTCTTCTCTTGTCAATATAAACACATTTTTCAGAATAATGGGGAAGAATATAAAAGTATAAATTAGTAATACAAACTAGCATAGAACCAGAACATCGTGGCTGAACAGTATGCAACAAAATTTAGATCACGAAATAATTTTTGACTGACTTAGACAACGATTCAATCATTGCCTAAATTCAGTGCAAAATTTAAGTTCGAAGGGTGGTGATATGTAAGGTGTCAGGCAAATCCAACACCTTCCATTAAAACCCTGACATGATAAGCAAATCCAGTAGTGTGTCACACAGCTCCAAATAAATCGTGACATTAAATTGACCAAAGTAATACGAGTAACGAGTGAGCAAATGGAATACCACAGACTAACACAAGAATGCCTAAATGCATGTCATACCTTCCCACCATGAGACAGACGCAGTTCCGAGGGGAGAAACGAGAGCAGAAGCCGAGAGCAGAACCGTGTTAAGCTAGAAGGCCCTACCATAAGGGACGGACACCCACGTCGCCAGCTAACCGACAGGAGCACCCCCCCCCCCCCTCAGCCCATGTTAAAAGCTAGAGCCCTCCAGAAGAACAGTATAGATCTTACGATAACACTAAAAGGGCCACACCAGCCGCTAGTTTTAGCGTGAGACTTTTTCACGTCTCTGTTCCGTTGCAAACCTAAAAAACAATGCCCCACCACGTAAAGTATAACATTTCTCATTGGATAAACAGAATTTTTGTAGGTGGAGCTTAAGGTTAACATTGAGACCCTGATTGGTCAGATGAAAACACAGCCAGATAGTTTTTTTAAACCAACTTCGGTAAATTGTAGTAACGAGAAGTTAGGAGAGAGTTGCTTCCGAGACGGCGAGCTGGATGGAGCTGCGTCGCCCGGCGCCCCCTGACGCTGCCTAACCAACGACAAGGTAGTGAACACACGCGATGCCGCACAACAGTGCATAAAGCTTCACTCAGAACTGCAGCACTCTCATCTGTTACACCTCCTTTTTGCGTAGTACTAGTGTCGATCGTCAATTAAAGCTCATGGTATTCACATTTGCTACGTAAGTTAAAATCTGAAACCCGATGATTTTTCTGTTATATAATTATTGAGAAACCACATCAGCCACTGTAATTTACGACAAGTTAGATAAGTGATTAAAGGTAATTGAGGGTCACTGTAGACCATTTTGATAGTTTCCTCTTTTGTGAAACTTAATTCAAACCCAGATAATAGATGTGATATGGCATAGGTCATCCTTCAATCCATTGTAGAACTTGGAAACCCATTCAGGGAATATTCGCTCACATTTTTGTTGAACGCAGTTGGTTTTTATCATCCTGTATTAAAACATTCCCATTTTATTAATAGCACAATTTATAAACAATGTTTTGTGAGTAGAATAAAATTTCCAGTGGTAAACTTAACTGCTTTTTCGACGTTATTTTACCAGCTAACTAAAAATAGGAAAGCCTTGAACCCCTTCCACTAAATTTAGTTAGTATTAAGATTCTTTTACAGGGAGTGCAGTGGAGCTGACGCTGAAATCATTAAGTGTTTGGTTATATCATCGCCAGTCTCACTGAACTCTTCTGAAATCTAGATGTCAAGTGTGGTCTGGCGTCTCCTTACCAGCAACAGGTCCCAGGTTCAAACTAGTCAATTCCCTAAAAAATACGCTCAGAGCGGCGTTGCGTGAAAGTGGTGGGTAGACACGACTTACAACAAACAGAAACCACGCAGAGTGTTAGAAAGTTGGCTAAAAATGGTTCAAATGGCTCTGAGCACAATGGGACTTAACTTCTGAGGTCATCAGTCCCCTAGAACTTAGAACTACTCAAACCTAACTAACCTAAGGACATCACACACATCCATGCCCGAGACAGGATTCGAATCTGGAACCGTAGCGGTCCCGCGGTTCCAGACTGTAGCGCCTAGAACAGCTCAGTCACCCCTCCCGGCGCGTTAAGTTTCTTGATAATCGTATCTGCTCCTTTCCAGCATTCCTAAGACGACAGTTGCAGCACCGTTTTGTGGCTCTGGTATTACTGTGCATTATTTCCAAAATCTAATCTTAGACTTACGTTTAGCGAGGCGGTGTGAAAACATTTTTATTGCAATGAGAAAGTAAATGAAATTCGCGTGTCCTGCGTAGTTTAATCAAGAGCTTACTAATTACGAATCCTTCAAATTTCCATTTGATGCTTTTATATCCTGCCAAAGTGAGCGAAGGACGGAATTTAAATGACTTTTTAAAAATGTTCAAATGTGTGTGTAATCTTATGGGACTTAACTGCTAAGGTCATCAGTTCCTGAGCTTACACACTACCTAACCTAAATTATCCTAAGGACAAAGACACACACCCATGCCCGAGGGAGGACTCGAACCTCCGCCGGGACCAGCCGCACAGTTCATGACTGCAGCGCTCTAGAGAGCTTGGTTAATCCCACGAGGCTAAATGACTTTATTTAGTACCACTGGACATATTTCGTAGAATTTTGCTTACTCGATACCACTCTAGATACAGGAAACTCTAATTTCCTTTAATATGGTGCATGATTTGAAACTTTTTCAGCTACACGTACCATATATACCTGGCACTATGGCGTGTGCTGTATTACAGAAGCGCTGTTAGCATAACAACAGCTCATCGATAATAAACCATATACATTGTGAAACATCCCACAACACACTAGAAGTTATAAACCACATATTAAGCCAAAAGGCGCCAGCAGCAGAACGCTTTATAGTCTTAAAAAACGTTCTCATTGTGTGGATGTGGAAAGCGCTGCATGTAAATGTAAATTTGTACATGTTTCAATCCTCTAAAGATGTATCTCAACATATAATTACGGCATGTTGCATGATTTTTCTGCACCTAACCCTTTGGTGGCACATTTTTCAGTAAGTTTCTGTAAATTTTCACGTACTGTACTGGAATTAATACATGTCCTACACCATGTGCCAATAAGTTTGCTCGTGTTCTACATAGCCTTGATACTCTTTGTTGAATTTTAAAAATAGTTTCCGTTACAAAGCTAACAAAAGTTTACAAAGCATGTCATTCTAAACAGATGCGAACTTACGACTTCACTGTACCACGTTCGTGGTAACAGACTTTTTTGGCACGCTGCTTAATTGGTCTTTGTGCTGCTCTGTACTGTGTTACTGTTTAGACTTCCTGTGTCTACTCTGCTGCTATACAGAATGAAACCAATCGTTGACTTACAACTGCACTTCCATGAGGCTGTTTTGTTGTTTACACTGATATGTAACTGTTCTGCTCCAATATTGCTGGATCTCCAAACACAGCAACACATTTGAGGCCCCTGGTTGCCCTTTCAGTTTGATAAATCTTGCCTTCGGTTACGAAAACACCACTCATACGGTTATAGTTGGTGGGGACTTCAACCTTCTCTCGATATGTTGGCAAAAATACTTGTTCAAAACCGGTGGTAGGCAGAAACCATCTTTCGAGATTGTCCTAAATGCTTTCTCCGAAAATTATTTCGAGCAGTTAGTCCACGAACCCACGCGAATTGTGAATGGTTGAGAAAACACACTTGATCTCTTAGCCACGAACAATCCAGAGCTGATAGAGAGCATCATGAGTGATACAGGGATTAGTGATAACAAGGTCGTTGTAGCTAGGCTCAATACCGTTTCTTCCAAATTCACCAGAAACGAACGCAAAATAATTTTATTCAGAAAAGCGGATAAAGTGTCACTAGAAGCCTTCCTACGACACAATCTCCATTCCTTCCGATCTGACTATGCAAATGTAAACGAGATGTGGCTCAAATTCAAAGATATAGTAGCAACAGCAATTGAGAGATTCATACCTCAGAAATTGGTAAGAGATGGAAGTGATCCCCCATGGTACACAAAACAGGTCCGAACGCTGTTGCAGAGGCAACGTAAAAAGCATGCGAAGTTCAGAAGAACGCGAAATCCCGAAGATTGGCTAAAATTTACAGACGCGTGAAATTTGGCACGGACTTCATTGCGAGATGCCTTTAATAGTTTCCACAACGAAACATTGTCACGAAATTTGGTAAAAAATCCGAAGAAATTCTGGTGGTATGTAAAGTACACAAGCGGCAAGACGCAGTCAATACCTTCGCTGCGCAGTGCCGATGGTACTGGTACCGATGATTGTGCCGCTAAAGCGGAGTTATTGAACGCAGTTTTCCGAAATTCCTTCACCAGGGAAGACGAATGGAATATTCCAAAATTTGAAACACGAACAGCTGCTAGCACGAGTTTCTTAGAAGTAGATACCTTAGGGGTTGCGAAACAACTCAAATCGCTTGATACGGGCAGTTTTCAGGCCCAGATTGTATAACGATTAGGTTCCTTTCAGATTCCGCTGATACAATAGCTCCCTACTTAGCAATCATATACAACCGCTCGCTCACTGATAGATCTGTACCTACAGATTGGAAAATTACGCAGGTCGCACCAGTGTTTAGGAAGGGTAGTAGGAGTAATCCATCGAACTACAGACCTATATCGTTGACGTCGATTTGCAGTAGGGTTTTGGAGCATATACTGTATTCAAACATTATGAATCACCTCGAAGGGAACGATCTATTGATACGTAATCAACATGGTTTCAGAAAGCATCGTTCTTGTGCAACGCAGCTAGCTCTTTATTCGTACGAAGTAATGGCCGCTATCGACAGGGGATCTCAAGTTGATTCCGTATTTCTAGATTTCCGGAAAGCTTTTGACACCGTTCCTCACAAGCGACTTCTATTCAAGCTGCGGGCCTATGGGGTATCGTCTCAGTTGTGCGACTGGATTCGTGATTTCCTGTCAGGAAGGTCGCAGTTCGTAGTAACAGAGGGCAAATCATCGAGTAAAACTGAAGTGATATCAAGTGTTCCCGAGGGAAGCGTCCTGGGACCTCTGCTGTTCCTGATCTATATAAATGACCTGGGTGACAATCTGAGCAGTTCTCTTAGGTTGTTCGAAGATGATGCTGTAATTTACCGTCTAGTAAGGTCATCCGAAGACCAGTATTAGTTGCAAAGTGATTTAGAAAAGATTGCTGTTTGGTGTGGCAGGTGGCAGTTGACGCTAAATAACGAAAAGTGTAAGGTGATCCACATGAGTTCCAAAAGAAATCCGTTGGAATTCGATTACTCGATAAATAGTACAATTCTCAAGGCTGCCAATTCAACTAAGTACCTGGATGTTAAAATTACGAAAAACTTCAGTTGGAAAGACCACATAGGTAATATTGTGGGGAAGGCGAGCCAAAGGTTGCGTTTCATTGGCAGGACACTTAGAAGATGCAACAAGTCCACTAAAGAGACAGCTTACACTACACTCATTCGTCCTCTTAGAATATTTCTGCGCGGTGTGGGATCCTTATCAGGTGGGACTGACGGAGGACATCGAAAGGGTGCAAAAAAGGGCAGCTCGTTTTGTATTATCACGTAATAGGGGAGAGAGTGTGGCAGATATGATAAGCGAGTTGGGATGGAAGTCATTAAAGCAAAGACGTTTTTTGTCGCGGCGAAATCTATTTACGAAATTTCAATCACCAACTTTCTCTTCCGAATGCGAAAATATTTTGTTGAGCCCAACCTACATAGGTAGAAATGATCATCAAAATAAAATAAGAGAAATCAGAGCTCGAACAGAAAGGTTTAGGTGTTCGTTTTTCCCGCGCGCTGTTCGGGAGTGGAATGGTAGAGAGATAGTATGATTGTGGTTCGATGAACCCTCTGCCAAGCACTTAAATGTGAATTGCAGAGTAGTCATGTAGATGTAGATGTAGATTTCTTAAGCATGTCACTACCTGCATGATATTTCTGATCTTCTATCCGTTCACACGCCTTTACGTTTTGCACTTCTTTAGTGAAAGTATTCATAACATCCAAATAGGACACACACCTTCACTTCAAGGAATTGAGACTTAAAAGCAGAGATGGGGCTTGCAGAGAATTTGTTCAGTTACGAAACCATTCTGCTTATTTAGCTGATAATCTAAGTGACCAGTACCACATTGTGAAGCCGTATTGCAGATTTTAAGTTCGTTTGTCACGGATTATAAAGCCTTGTGGATGTTCAAAGGCGATGCCTAGTAGATTATCTCTTCTTCCCATTTAATAATATGACATATATCTTGAAAATGTTTTTTTCTTATTCCCCATTCTTTTGCTAAAGGCATTAAACTTGTGTAATCTGCAACAAACCCATATTAATATCGTTTTGAGTTCAGTTGAAGACAACGACTGGATGGATGGTTAGAGAAATGAATACGGTTCTAGGCGCTTCAGTCTGGAACCGCGCGACCGCTACGGTCGCAGGTTCGAATCCTGTCTCGTTGATGTGTGTGATGTCCGTAGGTTAGTTAGGTTTATGTAGTTCTAAGTTCTAGGGGACTGATGACTTCAGATGTTAAGTCACATAATGCTCAGAGCCATCTGAACCAAAGAAATGAACATAAGAGTAAAAATGGCCCGGTGTGCAAGAAACTGAAACTTCAGAATCAGTGTTCATTGCCAGGGTTATTCAGAGAGAAATTGTGATATGTCTGCCCGGAATTTTAGGAGAGATACAATAACAAACAAATGAACCTCAAACAGACTGCAGTTGAAGACACAACTGTGACTGCAGTTCGAGAGAAGACTAAGTTGGAGAGTTTCTAAAGTAGATGAATACTTTTGATTAATCATAAGAACTCTCTTCAGCAGTCCAAGAGCCGAGAAGAGACCGAGACTAAGTAGTAATGGATCTTGTGTGTGACACAAGAAAACATCTAGAAGTAACGTGGTTGCGTAGAGATGACGTGGAAAAATCTAGGCGGATCTGTCATCCGTGCAGTTGATTTTATACGACTGATTATGATAATAATACCTTGTTACTATTGAATGATTAAATTTCTGCTCTTCGTTTCTCTTGAGGACAAATCTGCGCAGCACTCTCATTTAGCTCCACGGTGGCGGTAAGTGACGATCGCCTTAGGGAATTCGGTTAGTGTAAACTGGGGTCAGGTCGGTGATCCTCGGTTTCCCGAGCTATGTCTCAGAACTGTCGGCAGTCTCCTTTTATTATATACTTTAGGCATACTTCCAAAAGGCGTAGCAGGTAGAAATTGATGTCGTAATAAATGGAAATGTAAAATCTAGAATTCTCAATAATTCGGAATACTACGATAGTATTTAAAAACAAAAATACAAAAAAAATCTTCTCTAAATGGGGTGCATGCCGGTATGATAGATGGCTGTTGAGGAGAAACAGTGGATGGAGGGGAATCTCTGGGGTATCCAGCGCACCACAGCTGCCCTGAACTTGTTCATGGAATACAGCGCTTTTTACCTTCTTTATAGCTTCTCGCTGGAGGGGGATTCCACCGGATATTAAATCGCTAAAAAGCACTACGAGCGATCACGGTTGAGGAATAAAAACGCCCTATCAGAAGCCTTGAGGGTAGCCCTTACTATTCGACATAGTCCACATTAAAAGTTATTTTCTGTGTCACAGGGTCAAAATGTGTTGAAGCACTTTAAAGGAGAAAAAGTTACGTTCGTGAAAATTGTATTGCTTTACGTTAAAATTGCGCTAGACCAACTAGCTGGATATCTAAAATCAGCTGAGGTGCGTAACTAAGGAAATAATATAAGACAATAAAGGTAGTGTATCAGTTGATAAGATGCTTTAGGGGTCTTACATTAAGAGCGCTAAAGTACTCACTTTTAAAGCTCATACTCGTGAACAAGAGTACTCACTTAAGTTATCGCTTCCAGTTGGCCAGTCTGTCAAGCTGTCAGCTCGCTCCTACGCAGAGAACGAAAGAGGTTGTAGGAGCCGGCCGCTTTTGACAATGTTGACTGGAATACTCTCTTTCAAATTATGAAGGTAGCAGGAGTAAAACACAGGGAGCGAAAGGCTATTCACAATTTGTATAGCAACCAGATGGCAGTTATAAGAGTCGAGGGGCGCGAAAGGGAAGCGGTGGATGAGATGGGAGTGAGAAAGGGTTGTAGCCTACCCCCGATGTTATTCAGTCTGTTTATTGAGCAAGCAGTAAAGGAAACAAAAGAAAAATTCGGAGTTGGAATTAAAATCCATGGACAAGAAAAAAAACTTGAGGTTCGCCGATGACATTGTAATTCTGTGAGAGACAGTGAAAGACCTGGAAGAGCAGCTGTGCACAGTGTCATGAAAGGAGGATATAAGATTAACATCAACAAAAGCAAAACGAGGATAATGGAATGTAGCCGAATTATGTTGGGTGTTGCTGAGGGAATTAGATTGGGAAATGAGACACTTAAAGTACTAAATGAGTTTTGCTATTTGGGGAGCAAAATAACTAATGATGATCTAAGTAGAGAGGTTCTAAAATGTAGACTGGTTATTGCAAGGAAAGCGTTTCTGAAGAAGACAAGTTTTTTAACGTCGAGTATAGATTCAAGTGTCAGGAAGTCGTTTCTGAAAGTATTTGTATGGAGTGTAGCCACGTATGGAAGTGAAACATGGGCGATCAATAGTTTGGACAAGACGAGAATAGAAGCTTTCGAAACGTGGTGCTTCAGAAGAATGCTGAAGATTAAATGGGTACATCACATAACTAATGAGGAGGTACTGAACAGAAATAGGGAGAAGAGAAATTTATGGCACAACTTGACTAGAAGAAGGGATCGGTTGATAGGACAGATTCTGAGGCATCAACGGGGTCCAATGGTTCAAATGGCTCTGAGCACTATGGGACGTAACATCTGCGATTATCAGTCCCCTAGACTTAGAACTACTTAAAACTAACTAACCTAAGGACGTCACACACATCCATGCCCGAGGCAGGATTCGAACCTGCGACCGTAGCAGCAGCGCGGTTCCGAACTGAAGCGCCTAGAACCACTCGGCGACAGCGGCTGGCATCAATTTAGTATTTTAGGGCAGCGTGGAGGGTAAAAATCATAGAGGTAGAACAAGAGATGAATACACCATACGGATTCATAGAGATGTAGGTTGCAGTAGGTACTGGGAGATGAAGAAGCTTGCACAGGATAGAGTAACATGGAGAGCTGCATCAAACCAGTATCTGGACTGAAGACCACAACAACAACAGTATTCTCTGACTGTGGGATGTGGTTTACAGCCAACAGAAAGCTCACTAATAGATTTAACTGTAGAGCATTTACTTTTATTTTACCGGAGCAGTTCACACCGAAGTCACATCATGAATGACTCTTCCAGATATCGTGTCGTCTGATCATAAATTCCTCATCGGTGTTTCAAGATGTCTGTTAGTTGCAAAAATCTTATTATATCTTCCTTTAAGCCTACATAATCCATCTTTACAGTAATCTAGAAAAACTGGCGAGATTTTGCCGCCCCTTTTTTGTCCCTCCGAGACCAATTTGAAAAGTTACTCTGCTCACAACAGCAATAAATTATTTTACACATACAGTGGAGGCTCCAACCCAATCTCATTTGTCAGTGGACGACTTTTTTGTATTCCCTACCTACAGTCTTGTAACAACTATTCGTCAGTCGTCTCTGACGTGTAGTCTTTCAGAGAAATGGAGAAATAGTAAGGTTTTTCTATCCATTAGCTTTAACTCACCCATCTCAAAATGAAAGACGTAGTGAGGTTTCTGACCTGTCTGTCAACGACGCCTTTTAGGATTGACGAACCAGAAAAAATTAAAACCCAGTAGAATAAAGTCATTAATATACTGAAGCGCAGATAATACTTCTGTTACTGTTGTAAAAGTCTTTTCTACGATCCCAGCTCAGCTATTTGTACGCGGTCAGTCGGTCATTGTACGTATCTGAAAACTGTCTAGGGCGTTCTCCACGGGGGCGCTGTAGAACATAAGCCTGGTACTGAGGCCTTCTAGCATTATCCCTACATGGTGCGTTATATACACGGCCTAATAGCCATCAACATCCATACAGTTACTTGCCGACCAATGTGGCGTATGTTCGTGAAAGGACTGCGGGAACGGGGCCATAAGCCTCCTTGCCGCCGTTGGATAATCAGCTGCAGCACCAAGTCGTATACTCCTAGCTCACTCATTTGTTACATAGTTTAATTCTTAATTTCTTTGCGTGTTTTTGGTACTTGCATTGATTAATTCTTAAATTTCGGGCGTATTATAGTATTTGAGAGTTGTAGCATCGCGTTTTAGTACCTGAATAGTGTAAATTCGCGTAGTCGTTTGTCTTCTGTTTTTGTTTTGAACGGCCGGTGTCGGTTGGTCACAGTCGGTGTGCTCCCTGCCGCCGTTGGATAAGCAGCTGCAGCAGCAAGTCGTATACTCTTAGCTCACTCATTTGTTACATAGTTTAATTCTTAATTTCTTTGCATGTTTTTGGTACTTGCATTGTTTAATTCATAAATTTCAGGCGTATTATAGTATTTGAGAGTTGTAGCATCGCATTTTAGTACCTGAATAGTGTAAAATCGCGTAGTCTCCTTCCGCCGCCGAGCAGTGTGCCAGCAGTGCGCAAGTAGCAGCGTTACTGCATTTACTAGGCAATCTTGTATTTTAATAACCGTTTAAATTTTGTCGATTTGTTTGCGCTCTCTGTAGATTAGTTCAGACGTTCTTTGCACAACAGTTTTTAGCAGGGATAGGGACTGCAACTGCTGTGTTCGGATGCAGGCTGAGTTGGCATCCCTTCGCTCCCGCTGCAGGCAGTGTTGGCTTCGGTCACACAGCTTGAGGCTGTTGCCAATGGGCGTCACTGTGGGGTTCCAGATGGCGGTTTGTCGGGGACGGCCAGCTCGTCCCAAGCATCCCCCGATCGGACTAAGACTGTGGTTGCCCGGGATACTGCCCACATAGAGGTTGATCCCTCACCTGTGGTAGACTGGGAGGTCGTCTCAAGGTGTGGCAGGGGGCGAAAGACATTCCGGAGGGCTGAACGTAAGGCCTCTCCAGTTTGTCTGACGAACCGGTTTCAGGCTCTGTCTCAGGCTGATACTGACCTTCGGCCTGACATGGCTGCTTGTCCTGTTCCAGAGGTTACCCCTCAGTCTGCAAGATCCGGGCGGTTGCAGAGGGTGGGCTTACTGGTAGTGGGGAGCTCCAACGTCAGGCGCGTAATGGGGCCCCTTAGGGAAATGGCAGCAAGAGAGGGGAAGAAAACTAATGTTCACTCCGTGTGCATACCGGGGGGAGTCATTCCAGATGTGGAAAGGGTCCTTCCGGATGCCATGAAGGGTACAGGGTGCACCCATCTGCAGGTGGTCGCTCATGTCGGCACCAATGATGTGTGTCGCTATGGATCCAAGGAAATCCTCTCTGGCTTCCGGCGGCTATCTGATTTGGTGAAGACTGCCAGTCTCGCCAGCGGGATGAAAGCAGAGCTCACCATCTGCAGCATCGTCGACAGGACTGACTGCGGACCTTTGGTACAGAGCCAAGTAGAGGGTCTGAATCAGAGGCTGAGACGGTTCTGCGACCATGTGGGCTGCAGATTCCTCGACTTGCGCCATAGGGTGGTGGGGTTTCGGGTTCCACTGGATAGGTCAGGAGTCCACTACACACAACAAGCGGCTACACGGGTAGCAGGGGTTGTGTGGCGTGGGCTGGGCGGTTTTTTAGGTTAGATGGCCTTGGGCAAGTACAGAAAGGGCAACAGCCTCAACGGGTGCAGGGCAAAGTCAGGACATGCGGGGACCAAGCAGCAATCGGTATTGTAATTTTCAACTGTCGAAGCTGCGTTGGTAAAGTAGCGGAACTTCAGGCGCTGATAGAAAGCACCGAAGCTGAAATCGTTATAGGTACAGAAAGCTGGCTGAAGCCAGATATAAATTCTGCCGAAATTTTTACAAAGGTACAGACGGTGTTTAGAAAGGATAGATTTCATGCAACCGGTGGTGGAGTGTTCGTCGCTGTTAGTAGTAGTTTATCCTGTAGTGAAGTAGAAGTGGATAGTTCCTGTGAATTATTATGGGTGGAGGTTACACTCAACAACCGAGCTAGGTTAATAATTGGCTCCTTTTACCGACCTCCAGACTCAGCTGCATTAGTGGCAGAACAACTGAGAGAAAATTGGGAATACATTTCACATACATTTTCTCAGCATGTTACAGTCTTAGGTGGAGATTTCAATTTACCAGATATAGACTGGGACACTCAGATGTTTAGGACAGGTGGTAGGGACAGAGCATCGAGTGACATTATACTGAGTGCACTATCCGAAAATTACCTCGAGCAATTAAACAGAGAACCGACTCGTGGAGATAACATCTTGGACCTACTGATAACAAACAGAGCCGAACTTTTCGACTCTGTATGTGCAGAACAGGGAATCAGTGATCATAAGGCCGTTGCAGCATCCCTGAATATGGAAGTTAATAGGAATATAAAAAAAGGAAGGAAGGTTTATCTGTTCAGCAAGAGTAATAGAAGGCAGATTTCAGACTACCTAACAGATCAAAACGAATATTTCTGTTCCGACACTGACAATGTTGAGTGTTTATGGAAAAAGTTCAAGGCAATCGTAAAATGCGTTTTAGACAGGTACGTGCCGAGTAAAACTGTGAGGGACGGGAAAAACCCACCGTGGTACAACAACAAAGTTAGGAAACTACTGCGAAAGCAAAGAGAGCTTCACTCCAAGTTTAAACGCAGCCAAAACCTCTTAGACAAACAGAAGCTAAACGATGTCAAAGTTAGCGTAAGGAGGGCTATGCGTGAAGCGTTCAGTGAATTCGAAAGTAAAGTTCTATGTACCGACTTGACAGAAAATCCTAGGAAGTTCTGGTCTTACGTTAAATCAGTAAGTGGCTCGAAACAGCATATCCAGACACTCCGGGATGATGATGGCATTGAAACAGAGGATGACACGCGTAAAGCTGAAATACTAAACACCTTTTTCCAAAGCTGTTTCACAGAGGAAGACCGCACTGCAGTTCCTTCTCTAAATCCTCGCACAAACGAAAAAATGGCTGACATCGAAATAAGTGTCCAAGGAATAGAAAAGCAACTGGAATCACTCAACAGAGGAAAGTCCACTGGACCTGACGGGATACCAATTCGATTCTACACAGAGTACGCGAAAGAACTTGCCCCCCTTCTAACACCCGTGTACCGCAAGTCTCTAGAGGAACGGAGGGTTCCAAATGATTGGAAAAGAGCACAGGTAGTCCCAGTCTTCAAGAAGGGTCGTCGAGCAGATGCGCAAAACTATAGACCTATATCTCTGACGTCTATCTGTTGTAGAATTTTAGAACATGATTTTTGCTCGAGTATAATGTCGTTTTTGGAAACCCAGCATCTACTATGTAGGAATCAACATGGATTCCGGAAAAAGCGATCGTGTGAGACCCAAGTCGCTTTATTTGTTCATGAGACCCAGAAAATATTAGATACAGGCTCCCAGGTAGATGCTATTTTTCTTGACTTCCGGAAGGCGTTCGATACAGTTCCGCACTGTCGCCTGATAAACAAAGTAAGAGCCTACGGAATATCAGACCGGCTGTGTGGCTGGATTGAAGAGTTTTTAGCAAACAGAACACAGCATGTTGTTATCAATGGAGAGACGTCTACAGTCGTTAAAGTAACCTCTGGCGTGCCACAGGGGAGTGTTATGAGACCATTGTTTTTCACAATATAAATAAATGACCTAGTAGATTGTGTTGGAAGTTCCATGCGGCTTTTCGCGGATGATGCTGTAGTATACAGAGAAGTTGCAGCATTAGAAAATTGTAGCGAAATGCAGGAAGATCTGCAGCGGATAGGCACTTGGTGCATGGAGTGGCAACTGTCCTTTTACATAGACAAATGTAATGTATTGCGAATACATAGAAAGAAGGATCCTTTATTGTATGATTATATGATAGCGGAACAAACACTGGTAGCAGTTACTTCTGTAAAATATCTGGGAGCATGCGTGCGGAACGATTTGAAGTGGAATGATCATATAAAATTAATTGTTGGTAAGGCGGGTACCAGGTTGAGATTCATTGGGAGAGTGCTTAGAAAATGTAGTCCATCAACAAAGGAGGTGGCTTACAAAACACTCGTTCGACCTATACTTGAGTATTGCTCATCAGTGTGGGATCCGTACCAGATCGGGTTGACGGAGGAGGTAGAGAAGATCCAAAGAAGAGCGGCGCGTTTCGTCACAGGGTTATTTGGCAACCGTGATAGCGTTACGGAGATGTTTAATAAACTCGAGTGGCAGACTCTGCAATAGAGGCGCTCTGCATCGCGGTGTAGCTTGCTCGTCAGGTTTCGAGAGGGTGCGTTTCAGGATGAGGTATCGAATATATTGCTTCCCCCTACTTATACCTCTCGAGGACATCACGAATGTAAAATTAGAGAGATTAGAGCGCGCACGGAGGCTTTCAGACAGTCGTTCTTCCCGCGAACCATACGCGACTAGAACAGGAAAGGGAGGTAATGACAGTGGCACGTAAAGTGCCCTCCGCCACACACCGTTGGGTGGCTTGCGGAGTATAAATGTAGATGTAGATAAGCGATTCGTGCTAACAATACCTAGTGTGCATTCGTGCGGACCTTATTACTGTACGCAACGGAGGGTGGAGCCACTCACCACCCTGGCTGATGACGAAGCTTAAAGTGTTTTTATATTACTGGAGCAGGACTACACTTTCAAGTTCATGTTTCAGAAAAATGTGTGGGAGCTGGGATGTAGGCAGTAGTTTACAGCGATGGGTACATACGGCGGTACTCCTTCACTTGCCCTTTAACTTTCCTTATTTTGATCTGGCGGTCAGTTACCCCATGAATTCACTTCACGTGAAGCGAATAACACAAGCTACTGAAGTAGGCTGTGTGAATGTATGAGTGAATAAGAATGAGAATTGAACAGAATTTACCAGGCTTGAAGTGGGCATTTTTACCGCTCAATACGCAGTTTTAAATATTTGAGTCACGCTCCAGTCGTCTCAAAATATATCAGTAATGGCGTTCATGATCACGACAGTTAGTGCACTGACCATAACATCGGCGTCACCACCATCTTGCAGGTAGTTAGTTGTTATTTCCAACCAGTGGAAGCCTTTAATCTGAGAGCATTACGATGCATTTTTCTTCCACAAAGAAATTAAAATTTGATATCGAAAGAGCCCCACATAGATGGGAACGTACAACAAAACTAAGGTGCAGCACATTTAAAGACGTTATTCTCTAACTACTATTTTACTTCAGCTGCCACACACCTCAACGGAACGCAGATTTCGTTTCACTTTGTTACGGAACTCTATACTGCTTTTGCTGTTCTTGTAATTAAGCCACGGCACCCGTTCCCTGTGACCCACCACCTTCCATCATGGCGAATTTTGACAACTGGTGAAACATGCTGAACTGAATGCAACAGAAAATTGCTAACATTTATCAGATGTCAGATCAGGAGCCTAGGGTTCACGAAACTCGCATCTACTCAAGTCATTTGCCACGACCCAGAAAATTAGGGTATGTTCTCGAATACTTAGCACCCGAGTAACGATATATATATAATTTTTGCAGCAGGGAGTATTTTGTATAGTGAGGAGGCAATAAAGACGAACAACTTTAGATTTCTGTCTCTCCTCTGTTCTCTTTAGTGGCAATTTCTTCTAGCCTTAAATAAATTTGAATGATAACTCCTGTGATATAAAAATTGATATCTGATGATTTAAATCTCAAGAGCATGTGAAACCAGAAGTCGTATTGCCGTGATAAACCATAAATTGTTACCGAAAAGAATAATCTTATACACTCTAACAGGGAATCTTTGTTTTCATTTCTAATTATTAAAAGAAGCTTTAGAAGTAGATTTCAAGAAGTTGTGCAAGTTGTGCAGTTATAAAAGGTGAAAGCTCTTTCCTTTTTTAAAAAAATAAAATGCGCCTGCGTATCACTGATGATTAATGATGCTCCCAGTAAGTAGTGGCGCTTATGCTAGGAACATATGCGAGACAGCTTCTGGAACTGTTGTTTGGGCAAAAGGTCTAGAAAGAAATCGAAATTTTCATTATCTGTTTACAGCTTTGTTCCGTAATACTGACGAGAATTTTATACCATAAACGAGAAGAACAAATTAATGGATTGAAGGTGTACTGTCTGCCATCGGGTCCCCCTAAATGGCAGGCAGCACCGCATAACAGCCACGCTATGAGGGATACAAACCAACTGCCAAACAGGCGAAGACATCAGGTAAACACGCCGAAGATTCAAGTCGATTACCAAGAACCTTTCCTTTCAGAGGTCGCCGCGACATATCCGGCCACGCCTTCCTACTCCGGGTTTCTATTGGCTCCAGCTCACTATATAGGACCGGCCGGTCGAAGGCAGACCAGTCTTCGTCCGCTTCTAATGGCAACCGCTATAGCAGAGTCTCCGGGAAGATATCACCGAAGCCTCTGTACTGCACTGCCGATCGAAGTACCGGTCGACGGAGAGGAACCACATCTCCGGCTAGATCGACAGACATCTACATCTATTGTACAGCCAGCTATTGTATTGTAGAAGAAGTTACGTTCAATAAACTGTTGGAGAATACAACAGAAGGTGAGGAAACCGGGCTCGAAACGAGCGAGTAGAAGTTAAAAAGGATGACGTTTAACAAGACAGTGTCGTTAATGGGATACGAGACAGGAAGAATCGTTGTTTGTACGACGTAATAACTTAATTCATAATGTTCCTAGTTTAAGACATTGTAGAGCAGGCAAAGTAGGTTAACATTTAAGTGTGCGATAGAGGGCATAAGACGTAGAGCACATGGTGTGATGAGTACGCTCACTCGCTCAATACCTATATACACGTCTGTTTTTACGTGCTGAGGTATACAGTCGACCAGCCAGGGATGAAACGGTGGTTTACCATAATTACGGATTTAGAGGACATAAATCTCGTGTACAGAAACGCTAACTAAAATCACAATATAGCTGGCACGACGTATCAGATGAAGTGTTCACGTAGGCGATACCTAACGCACATCACATTTCCAAAACTGTTACAACTTTCAAGGGAAACGGGTAAGTGTGGTCACAATATGACGACCGGAAAGACTAAGAAACTGTCGGGGTTTAGACTTAAAGGAAGGAACCGGGCTGACAGAAAAAAACCTAAGCCACTTTCGGCAGTATATGAGTCAAAGCCATCTGTCCACACATGGGGTTACCATACGGTCGTCAAAAGAGAGAATCACAGAGAGACATTTGAAATGTTAAATTCGTTTTTCCAGAACTGTGTCATTGAAGAATGTCGTACTGCGTTACTCCTTTCAATCGAAACGCAAAATGACGGATTTCGACATATGTGACCACAGGAAATCGCTCATCAGAGATAAGATGGCTATACCTGTAGGGCTAATTTTGGAACACGTTTCACGCTCGCCTATTATGACCCCTCCTGGAGACTGAAAATCTCCTTTGTAGGAATCAACATGGATTCCGCAGACGACAACCGTGTGTAAACCAGCTCGTGCTCCTCGTGACCCAGAAGGCAGTATATACCGGGCTCGGGTTTATGCCGTGGCACATAACATTTTATACTTGGCAGAAAGATCCCTTCAGCTGTAAAAATAACTCCGGGTGTATCCAAAGGCGGTGGTGTGGGAGCGTTACTGTTTTCAATATACGTAAATGGCCTAAGACATAAACATCAGAAGCTCCATGACACCGTTTGCGGAAGATAGTGTTTTATACAAAGCCGCCGCAACGCTGGAAAATTGCAGCGAAATGCAGGAAGACTTGCTGAGGATTAACGCTCGATGTATGAACTGGCAGTTGGCCCTCAGCATAAACAGATGTATCTTGCTAAACGTAAACAACTGTAAATACATGTCATTGTATGATTAAATGACTGCAGATCAACCATTGACAGCAATCAGTATTATCAAAGGCTCCCGTAGCGATTTATAGTGGAACGACCACATAGAACTTAATGGCAGTAAAAGCAGTAGCGAAACAGATTCAACTTTTTCCCATAGACGACATAGCATGCAAGAGCATCGTTCGACTGATATACTGATATATTTCTCGAAACGGCCATGAAGGTAAAGGGAGGCGTAGGGGGGGGGGGGGCGGGGGGGGGGGGGGGGGAATGGCAGTGGTAAATAGTATATCCTCTGCCACACACAGCAAGGTGGCTTGCAGAGTAGATGTAAATATTCACTACAGCAGTTAAGTAACAAACTGTAACAGGACCAAGAGTGCTTCTATGTATCGGATTTATTGATAACGATAGCTCCTGTGTGTGCACTGCCACAGAAAATTACAGGCATTCTTACTGCATGTATGGGTTACCGGGTACAGCTACCTTACCGCGTGAAAATGAGGGCACGGGCACGTGCTTTTTGGCTTCTCGCCTCAGGCTTGTTGTCAAAACTGAAGAAAGCGGCACCTCCTGCAGGAGAGATACTTGCTTACATGCGCGCGCCATATAAAATTCCATCATCCGCTTCGCCCCTGGGTTAGAAACGCGACTACCAATTTCTCTAGGCAGCTGTAACGTCGGAGGCGACCAAACATGTACACGGCAAGAGGAATCCCATTTCAGTTTCAGTCGGACTCATAGAGTACATTTCTGGCTCTCCACTTCAAAAGTGTCATATCGTCTACCACAGAAAATACATATTCCTTTTAGAATTAATATTAATTGCTAACATAGGTCAAAGTTAGACTAGCTTTACGCGAGATTGTTGTTACTACTTCCTTCTAGGAATTCCATGAAGTGTACTATGATTACAACGTCCCTTATGATTAAATCATCTAGCTATCCTTGTACAGACGGCGATGCGATATTAACCATATCACAGTTTGTACTAGTTCAGTATTTATAATTATCGTCCTATTTGCCTCATCATCTGATTACTTAATTGTTTCTATTTCTGATTCTGTGCGGATTTCGTAAATATGCAAAATCGATATTTGTGTCTTACATCAATTATTGCCTACAGAAAGTTTGTAAAGTATACAAACAACCAGCACTATTTGGTTTTGGTTACTATATTCAAAAAGCCCCAGTTTCAAATTTAAACATTTATAATCAATCGGTCTACCAGATTTTATCAGAACGCATTGTATGTAGATTATCGAGTTTGTGAACTTACATTGAGCGGAGCAAAAGTTTAATGTGTGTGTGTGTGTGTGTGTGCGTGTGTGTGTGTGTGTGTGTGTGTGTGTGTGTGTGTGGGTGGGTGGTTGGGTGTGGGTATGTGTGTGTATGTGTGTTTGTGAGTGTGTGTGTGTGGGTATGTGTAATGGAAGCAGAGATTGTGCAGGTAATGCAGAGGTAGGTTTAATAATGAATCGGAAAATAGGAATGCAAGTAAGCTACTACAAACAGCATAGTGAACGCATTATTTTGGCCAAGATAGACACGAAGCCCACGCCTACTACAATAGTACAAGTTTATATGCCAACTAGCTCAGCAGATGACGAAGAGATTGATGAAATGTATGATGAGATAAAAGACATTATTCAGATAGTGAAGGGAGACAAGGATTTAATAGTCATGGGTGACAGGAATTCGATAGAAGGAAAAGGAAGAAAAGGAAACGTAGTAGGTGAATATGGACTGGGGGAGAGAAATGAAAGAGAAAAACATCTGGTAGAATTTTGCACAGAGCATAACTTAATCATAGCTAACACTTGGTTCAAGAATCAAAAAAAAAGATTGTATACATGGAAGAATCCTGGATATACTAGAAGGTATCAGATAGATTATATAATGGTAAGACAGATATTCAGGGACCAGGTTTTAAATTGTAAGACATTTCCAGGGGCAGATGTGGACTCTGACCACAATCTATTGGTTACGAACTGTAGATTAAAATTGAAGAAACTGCAAAAAGGTGGGAGTTTAAGGAGATGGGACCTGGATGAACTGAAAGAACCAGAGGTTGTAGAGAGCTTCAGGGAGAGCATTAGGGAACAATTGACAAGAATGGGGGAAAGAAATACAGTACAAGAAAAATGTGTAGCATTGAGAGACGAAATAGTGAAGGTAGCAGAGGATCAAGTAGGCAAAAAGACGAGGGGTAATAGCAATTCTTGGGTAACAGAAGAGATATTGAAGTTAACTGATGGAAGGAGATAATATAAAAATACAGTAAATGAAGCAGGCAAAAAGGAATACAAACGTCTCAAAAACGAGATCGATAGGAAGTGCAACATGGCTAAGCGGGGATGGCTAGAGGACAAATGTTAGGATGTAGAGGCACATATGACTAGGGGTATGATAGATACTACCTAGATGAAAATTAAAGAGACCTTCGGAGAAAAGAGAACCACTTGCATGAATATCAAGAACTCAGATGGAAACCCATTTTTAAGCAAAGAAGGGAAAGCAGAAAGGTGGAAGGAGTATATAGAGGGTCTATACAAGGGCGATGTTCTTGAGAGCAATATTATAGAAACAGAAGAGAATGTAGATGAAGATGAAATAGGAGATACGATACTGCGTGAAGAATTTGACAGAGCGCTCAAACGCCTAAGTCGAAACAAGGCCTTTAGAACTACTGAAAGCCTTGGGAGTGCCAGGCCTAACAAAACGATACCATCTGGTGAGCAAAATATCTGAGACAGGGGAAATATACTCAGACTTCAAGAAGAATATAATAATTCGAATCCCAAGGAAAGCAGGTGTTGACAGATGTGAAAATTACCGAACTATCAGTTTAATAGGCCACGGCTGCAAAATGCTAACACGAATTCTTTACAGACGAATGGAAAAACTAGTAGAAGTCGACCTCAGGGGAGATCAGTTAGGAATCCGTAAAAATGATGGAACACGTGAGGCAATACTGACCCTACGACTTATCTTAGAAAAAAGATTAAGGAAAGGCAAACCTACGTTTCTAGCATCTGTAGACTTAGAGAAAGCGTTTGACAATGTTGACTGGAATACTCTCTTTCAAATTATGAAGGTGGCAGGGCTAAAATACAGGGAGCGAAAGGCTATTTACAATTTGTACAGAAACCAGAAGGCAGCTATAAGAGTCGAGGGGAATGAAAGGAAAGCAGTGGTTGGGAGGGGCATGAGACAGGGTTGTAGCCTATCCCCGATGTTATTCAGTCTGTTTATTGAGCAAGCAGTAAAGGAAACAAAAGAAAAATTCAGATTTGGAATTAAAATCCATGAAGAAGAAAAAAAACCTTGAGGTTCGCCAATGACATTGTAATTCAGTCAGAGGCAATGAAAGACCCGGAAGAGCAGCTGTGGACAGTGTCTTGAAAAGAGGATATAAGATGAACACCAACAAAAGCAAAAATTGATAATGGAATGTAGTCAAATTAAAACGGTTGATGCTGCGGGAATTAGATTAGGAAATGAGGCGCTTAAAGTAGTAAATGAGTTTTTCTATTTGGGGAGCAAAATAACTGATGATGGTCGAAGTAGAGAGGATATAAAATGTAGACTGGCAATGGCAAGGAAAGCGTTTCTGAAGAAGAGATATTAGTTAACATCGAGTGTAGATCTAAGTGTCAGGAAGTCGTTCCTGAAAGTGTTTGTATGGAGTGTAGCCATGTATAGAAGTGAAACATGGACGATAAATAGTTTAGACAAGAAGAGAATAGAAGCTTCCGAAATGTGGTGCTACAGAAGAATGCTGAAGATTAGATGGGTAGATCACATAACTAATGAGGAGGTATTGAATAGAATTGGAGAGAAGAGAAATTCACGGCACAACTTGACTAGAAGAAGGGATCAGTTGGTAGCGCATATTCTGAGGCATCAAGGAATCACCAATTTAGTATTGGAGGGCGGCGTGGAGGGTAAAAATCGTAGAGGGAGACCAAGAGATGAATACACCAAACAGATTCAGAAGGATGTACACTCCTGGAAATGGAAAAAAGAACACATTGACACTGGTGTGTCAGACCCACCATACTTGCTCCGGACACTGCGAGAGGGCTGTACAAGCAATGATCACACGCACGGCACAGCGGACACACCAGGAACCGCGGTGTTGGCCGTCGAATGGCGCTAGCTGCGCAGCATTTGTGCACCACCGCCGTCAGTGTCAGACAGTTTGCCGTGGCATACGGAGCTCCATCGCAGTCTTTAACACTGGTAGCATGCCGCGACAGCGTGGACGTGAACCGTATGTGCAGTTGACGGACTTTGAGCGAGGGCGTATAGTGGGCATGCGGGAGGCCGGGTGGACGTACCGCCGAATTGCTCAACACGTGGGGCGTGAGGTCTCCACAGTACATCGATGTTGTCGCCAGTGGTCGGCGGAAGGTGCACGTGCCCGTCGACCTGGGACCGGACCGCAGCGACGCACGGATGCACGCCAAGACCGTAGGATCCTACGCAGTGCCGTAGGGGACCGCACTGCCACTTCCCAGCAAATTAGGGACACTGTTGCTCCTGGGGTATCGGCGAGGACCATTCGCAACCGTCTCCATGAAGCTGGGCTACGGTCCCGCACACCGTTAGGCCGTCTTCCGCTCACGCCCCAACATCGTGCAGCCCGCCACCAGTGGTGTCGCGACAGGCGTGAATGGAGGGACGAATGGAGACGTGTCGTCTTCAGCGATGAGAGTCGCTTCTGCCTTGGTGCCAATGATGGTCGTATGCGTGTTTGGCGCCGTGCAGGTGAGCGCCACAATCAGGACTGCATACGACCGAGGCACACAGGGCCAACACCCGGCATCATGGTGTGGGGAGCGATCTGCTACACTGGCCGTACACCACTGGTGATCGTCGAGGGGACACTGAATAGTGCACGGTACATCCAAACCGTCATCGAACCCATCGTTCTACCATTCCTAGACCGGCAAAGAAACTTGCTGTTCCAACAGGACAATGCACGTCCGCATGTATCCCGTGCCACCCAACGTGCTCTAGAAGGTGTAAGTCAACTACCCTGGCCAGCAAGATCTCCGGATCTGTCCCCCATTGAGCATGTTTGGGACTGGATGAAGCGTCGTCTCACGCGGTCTGCACGTCCAGCACGAACGCTGGTCCAACTGAGGCGCCAGGTGGAAATGGCATGGCAAGCCGTTCCACAGGACTACATCCAGCATCTCTACGATCGTCTCCATGGGAGAATAGCAGCCTGCATTGCTGCGAAAGGTGGATATACACTGTACTAGTGCCGACATTGTGCATGCTCTGTTGCCTGTGTCTATGTGCCTGTGGTTCTGTCAGTGTGATCATGTGATGTATCTGACCCCAGGAATGTGTCAATAAAGTTTCCCCTTCCTGGGACAATGAATTCACGGTGTTCTTATTTCAATTTCCAGGAGTGTAGGTTGCAGTAGGTACTGGGAGATGAAGAACCTTGCACAGGATAAAGTAGCATGGAGAGCTGCATCAAACCAGTCTCTGGACTGAAGGCCACAACAACAACAACCATATAGAACATTAGTTTTCAACATATTTCTCCGGCGAATATGATTCAATGAAATATGAGAAAGTATCCTATTTTAAATACACTGTTTTACTGAAAATGCCTATCTCATTTCGTAAGTTTATAAGAGTTAACAGGTTTAAACTGTGACCAGACTTGACAGTAACACAGTCACTCACTGTATTCCTCATTGTTAAAGATAATAGTTGAAAAATCATAAACGATTAATTAAGATTTACCACGTGTTTTCACGTACTTACTTTAAATGAAAACGAACACATTGTAGATAAAATGTATTACCAGGGTGAAAGATGCTGCGAAACAGGTGTTAGCCCAAATACATGTCACGTTTAGTTTCGGAACTGTATATAATTGTTTCCTTTAATTCAAACGGGAATTTTGGTAATAATGAGAGTAAAAACTTCACAATTAAATATTCACAACTTTGTTTAATTACTTTTCAAACTGTAACAAAAATAAAATCGCAAACTTAATGGTTTCGTCAACAATACTTCACAGTAATTTGTGTACTGTGTATCTGGTGCTATAAATCTGACAAAATACAGTTAAGTCATGTAACACTGCAGGATTATTAAATTAATCTGTAGATAGGTGGAGAAACATTATTTAAAGTGTGGTAGGGAGTGCATTTTGTGAAAGTTCTTTTTAGGTTAGAAAGATTATCGAATTCCCTCTGCTCGTCTAGTACATTGTCAGGGACACTTTTTCTGTGTATATGTGAATCTCTGCTTTTCCCAACGGTTCATAGCGGCTCCCACGCCTGCTACAAGTAAGGTGTTCATGTCGTTATAATTGTTCTCTGAATGGTTTTCGTCCGCAATGTGAGCTGCGACCGCTGATTTGTTAAGTTATCAGATCTTACGGCATTCTTTTTTTCTACAAGGGACGGTCAAAAAGTAGCCATTCGAACGCCTTACATTCGAGAATAGGCATGCCAGTCAGGCAGAATCGCCGTGAGCATTCGGCAGTCACTTTGTCGACGCACCACTTTGAAGATATCCCTTTGGTAAAACACCGTATCCTGCTGCGTCATCAAATGCCTGGTGCACATCCTCATCAGACAGGAATCATCGACTCTTCATGGTTTCTTTTAAGGGACCGAAGGCATGAATATCGCATGGTGAGAGATCAGAACTATTGAACGGTTGCTCGAGTGCCTCCCGCTTGCATTGGCGTAACTTCTGCGCTACGGCATTTGCGTTATGCTGACGTGCGTTATCACGATGCAGCAGCACTCCTTGTTTACAACGGTGTTTTTAGACAGACATGCTGCGCTTCATTCTCCGATGGACGCCTACCGGTGTGAATAACAACATAACACCACGTTGGCCCTGTTAGGATGCTTTTGGTAATAACGGCACCTCAATTCACGTTTCCACATTTATAGCACGCCCTCCGGACAGACACGAATGTCACACAAATCCCTTTGCTACATTTCGGTGCTTATAAACCAGCATCGGCGTCGCCCTGCGTTATATTTACACTGCTTTGGCCATGAAATGACAATCAAGCAGCGACGAGTGTCCTTACGTGTGTATGTTTAAACTAACTTGCGCCAGCTAATACCTGTATCGTAGTTACCTAATTAAATTATCTAGAGATAATAGTTTCAGCTAGACAATCATATCAAGGCAAACTTTGAATTCCTGTACATGGCTGGTTACGTAAAAAGCGAATTTCCTGTCTTGTGTGCTGGTTAACACTTCACTGTGCTACGCTGAAAGTACCGTAAAGACATGAATTTGAGAGAAACTGTAATGTGCAATGTTATTAATAATGACATCCGAAAATGACATTTTCTAATTTTTTGCTGAAGTAAAGAGACGTTTATTCCTACATGTGCAATAGTTCAATAAATGTGAAGTCAGACAAGGTGATACATAATCTATATTCTTGGCTTATGTGGGAATCTCATTTTAAAATTTAAACTGAGTTTAAATTTTAGATACTCGTTTTTCTCAAATGACACTTTTTACTGCAAATGCTCGAAATTGGTGTCTCCAACAATGCGACAAAGTGAAGCACAACTGAAGCAGCAACAACTTAGTCAGACAATATCGCTTTGCAAGACAAGCCAAATCACTTCTGCATATTCGACAAACTTCGGTGCACTCATTGCAGATTGTCTGACGTTTCGAGTCCGTAGATCCATGAGGCTACACTTCCGACCTGTGCTTATGTGGAAAGCTAGCCTCACTCTGACTCCACTATCCGCCTCTGACCTATCAGATTGTTTTTTAACAAGCCTCTAACGAAACTGAATCGACAACTGCGATCTTGACAACGTATTTTAAATGTAGAAAGTTCATACATTTGTTTATTTCTTGCTCAACTGTGAATTTAGAATATTTATGCTATTTGCTGAGGTCTTCTGCTAATTCATCAATTTCGCTACTTGTGTAGCCTAGAGTGTGACTGTGTCATTGACATATCCTCTGTAGTATACAATTATACTTGTAAAATGTGGGTTAACTGTGAAATAAATATGTTCTATGAGGATTTTCTTAAATGCCAACTAATAGCCCAGCCAAACTAATACCCATTATCAAGTCATCATGTTGTTGATTTTTACGTAAAATCAACCAACCTGCTGAATGTTATAATCATTCTGTGTCGCATAGCACCAATGGCTGTCTAAGAAACTTATTATCTCACAAAATGACTATTTATTACTTGTGATTATCGTTGTATGGAAAAACGTAAAACCATCCCTAGACTGAGGCAACTGCAGGTCAGGGATTAGCACAGTGATCCCGACTGCCTCAGAAATATGTGTCACATACTGGAAATTAACTGTGTGAAATCCTATTCAGCAGTAAAGGGCCCACAGGTCACCTACCGTGATGTATAGTACTAAAATGGGCTCTGAGCACTATGGGACTTAACATCTGAGGTAATCAGCCCCTATACGTAGAAGTACTTAAACCTAACTAACCTAAGGGCATCACACACATCCATGCCCGAGGCAGGATTCGAACCTGCGACGGTAGCAGAAGTGCGGTTCCGGACTGAAGCGCTGAGAACCGCTCAGCCACAGCGCATTGGGCTCAAGAGATGAGAGTTCATACGTATGCACTCTTAAACATAAATTAGAAAATATGATCAACCAGTTCCTTCGAAGGTTTCCTGGAGCTTTCCCTAGGTCATGAGAAAAAAATTTCATTATTAAATGTTTATTTAGAAAGCGGAGTTGAATCGGTTAATCATCCGTACTGTGTTGCCTGCAAACAGAAACTTTTAATCTATTACTGCATTGACATATATTCTTAATAATGGCTTAATATGATAATGGAAACACTAATGATATATTTATTTCATTCTGAGTCATATTTATATCCAACAGACTGGATACTGGATAGTACTTTGCTGGTAGGAACTGAGGCATCTTCGAGCCACCTTAGCCGGTAACTGGTCGAGTATTGAAATGCTTGTTGAGATCGAGTAACACGTCCTCCAACAGTTAAAGAAGCCAAATTCTCATATCTGTTACCTTATAATGACTATTGTACAGAAGTCTTCATAGAGTTTGCTGATCTAATCACCTGAAGTTTATTGTGTTAACTGAGAAGTGTTTGAGTATGCATCGTTCCTGCAAACCAGCATGTTTTCAGTCACAGATAGTGTGGTATTGCAATAATCAGCACTGCATTACTCATATCTAAATAATATTTATATCATTTCTATCCCATCAGTTACTTTTCCTTTGATTTGAATCCAGGAGGAGGAAAAAGAGCCACGTGAAATCCACCCTGATACGTGGCAGTAGCATATCATCTCACTGCACATGATTGTCTCAGCTTTAATTAGTGGGTGAATTAAAGTTAGAAAGGAGAGAAGGGATCAGGTGGAATCATATGTAAACATATTTACAATTTTATTAGAGGGAGTTTGGTGAAAACCTCATATTGATCCAAGTGGAGAAGCACGAGTATTTTTTTAGCTTGGAGTCCGATCTCACGAAAGCCGCTAGCATCTGCGGACATCGATTGTCGTGGAGGAAGGCGAAGGTACTGACAAGAACGCAAGTTACCACGACGGGAATTTAGATTATGGCTTCTGGCGAAAGAATATCGAAGTTACCGAAATAAAAATACTGCGTACTCTACAGGGACTGGTGCCCCTCAGATAGAATCTGCTGTAACAGCCCAAAGTAATGCACAAGGGGAAAGGAAAAATAGTCCATCATATAGTTACGAATTGTCATAGGACGGAGCACAGTTTATGGCGTGTATGATTCTGAGAGTCTCACACTGGAGCTATCGATTCAACATATTATAATATTAGAAGGTTAATGTTCTTGACCTGGATAGTCTCACTTCACAGCTGCCAAGGACGGGCAGCAGTGGCGACAACACGCCATTGTTCAGGGAAGGCAATTTGTGCTGGAAGAGCTCGGACGTGGTGTGAATGTCAACTCCACCTCTGTGGCATAGGAAGCCTTGCTGATGTTCATGTTGGGCTTACGATATTTTTATGGCTTGAAAAATATCGCGTCATTAATTGCCTGTATATCATAAACTATACTGATGTCGTGGTATGACGCCACATGTGACAGATAGCATAAATCACATGATGCACAGCACAGAAGATTTGCAGCAGCTAAAAATCGTAAATACGAAGACAAACAATTTTTTCCTCAGTGTCGGTAGTGTTGTGACGAGAGGAGGAAGTTAAGCACTTCTGACTTTGTGCAACTGGTGTAGCTAATGTATACCAACAACACTGGAGAACCAGGTTGGTCTGCTATTCATTTATGGGTGTAAAAACCTCTCTCGGAGTTGTTGTTTAAAATAATTCGTCATCAGATATTGGAGCACAAAGTACTAGCGTTGCACTTCAGGTAAGGCCAGGTCTGTTAAACAAACGAAGAATCGAAAGGGCTTCGGAGGATGAGATCCAACAGGTAGGTCTGCGGTTCGACAGAGACACGCATTCCAGTTAGGCTTCCACTTCCCGGTACAGGCAGTTTGCTCATTGTATGTTGTTGGTTAAGGTTCGGGCATCAGTTTTTCCTCTCAAAGTAAATTCATGTAATGTTTTTCGATTATCGCCAAAAACGACAAATATAATTAACGTCAAATAAGAGAGTAAATACCAGAGAATATTTCAGTCCGCTTGTCGAAACAACTGCAATGCGACAGACAAATCAGAGGGACAAACTAAAGTGTTCGTTACCATCCCTAGGCTTCAGCCAATGGCGTCTTGTCAAGACCAAAGATGCTACACAAACATGATTTCAAAATAGTGACCATCAAAATTTCATGTTTCCATTAAGCGAACATATAAAATCAGTTAAAGAGTCATACAAATTCTTAACAATAAATATTGACGCTGGGGGGGTGAACCGAAAGAAATCTAGAGTTCGGATGTGGACTAACTAAAATAGCCGCCGTTCGGATGTACACTACCTAAAATAGCCGCCAATCACGACAGTTATAAAACGTCAAAATGGAAAAACCAGAGAAACATGATAAAACATTTGTTACAAAAATGCAAAAAACTCTAACTTCGTGCAGATAAATCTTATCCCATATCGAAAACGTAACTTTACCTATATACCTAAACTTAAAATACCAATACCAATACAGAAACCAAACGGCGATAGCACCACATAATGTTAAAAGGTAACACCAATACACAATATATTACCACCCGTACACAAGCATCAGTTACGGACACAGTATATGTGGCAGGCGCCTCATCAGAAAGGTAATAAGTTTACTTCGCTATAAGAGAGATACTGAGACTCTATTGAGCTATTTCTCTATACTTCAATCGGTGTTCAAATTAACTGACGTTCTTCTAAAGGGTCACCTTAAAGAGAAGTACAGTTACGATGAATTCTGCTGTATCTACGGCAGCTATTGAAAATGGGGTATCTGACTGCCTGTAAACCTACGCCAACAGCTGATATTCTGTTTTATACATGTGACAGAGACACCGAGAAAATGACTATCTTTTAACACATTACCTGCCTTGGTATACTTTGATTACCAGCACCATGGAGTCATCTCTTTTTTTTCATCTTGGGCTTTATTATCCATAAAATGCCTTATTTATGTAAAAAATAAGTTGAAAATATTTCAGTTTAATGCCTTATACCACATATTATTGCTCGATTTACATTTCATTCACGCAGTGCAAGAGTAATTATGTCAGGGGTGTAATTCACTACGTGCCTAATAATTCTGGTTTCGTACTTCTGACAGTCACTCATTCCATAATATTATTTGTGTTAAATCACATTGTTGCTTTCTTTCGCTGTTAACAAAGTAGCAAGAAAATGTTTCGCAGAAGTTGTGAAAATAAACAAAGATGGTTGCACAATCATTTAGATGAACTTATTGGCACGAGTACTGAAGATACTGCGTCATTACTTAGTGTTGGCTCAGAGGAATGTTTTACCAGTGGAGGCTGCAAGCGAAACTGGAAGAGAATGTCGAGTAGGCAAATACAGGTGTACAGTGTGCTACGAAATAAATGGGGTGTGAACGTAGACGACAGCAAGATATCAAGGAACGCAAAATGCTGCTTAGAAATGTAAGAACTGTAACCCATATTTTTGAATCCGCGCATTCAGGTGTTAGAGGTACAAATCGCCACTATCAACGATTTATTCAGTTTCATTTTTGTTACAGTGTTAGCTGGAAAATGTAAATAAAAATTGAATGTATTATATATTGTACATCCATCTTCGTAGCCGAATTATCGACATAACAGACCCTCATGAGGAGGACCCAGGTTCGATTCCCGGTACTGCCAGGGACTTTTCCTCGGTTAGAGAACTGGAATGGAATGTACTCAGCCTCGTAATGGCATTGAGGAACCGTATAACTGAGAGGCAGCGGCTCCAATGTCCAAACGTTGACAACAACTGGGAATGCAGTGTGCCGACCTGATAATGACTCTCCATCCGGTGACGATTGGACTCTCGCGTGGTCTTCAGGGACTGATCGAGGGTTGAAATCGATATATTGAACATGTAACATCTACTTCTACATCTGCATGTATACTCTGCAAATCAAACTTAAATACCTGGCAGAGTGTTCATCGAACCACCTTCACAATTATTCTCTGTTATTTCGCTCTCGAACAGCAAGCAGTAAAAACAAATACCGTATCTTCCCGTGCGAGCTCTGATTTCTGATTTCCCTTGCCTCTTATAATGAACTTTTCTTCCTATGTAGGTCGACGTCAACAAAACCTTTTTCGCATTTAGAGGAGAAATATGGTGACTGAAATTTCGTGAGAAAATATGAGTTCTACCCCAAATCCTGTGTCATGTCCGTGACACTTTCTTCCCCATATCTCCGTAATACAAAACGTGCTGCCCTCCTTTGAACTTTCTCGATGTACTTTGTTAAACCCATCTGGAAAAGATTCCACACCGTGCAACACTACTCCAAAGGAGGATGGAGAATCCTAGCGTAGGCAGTTGCCTTAGTAGACCTGTTGCATCTTCTAAGTGTTCTCGAACTAAAACGCAGTCTTTGGATCGTCTTCCCCACAACGTTTTTTATTTGTTCTATCCAGTTTAAGTTGTCCGTAATTGTAATTAGCAGGAATTTAGTTGAATTTGCAGACTTTAGGTTCGATAGATTAACGGATACCTTTTAGCACTCATATGGATGACCTCACAGTTTTCATTATTTAGGGTAAATTGCCAATTTTAGCACCATACAGATATCTTTTCTAAACCGTTTTAAAGTTTGTTTTGGTCTTATGATTACTTTGCAAGACGATGAACAAGAGCATCATCTGCAAATAACCTATGACAGCTGCTCACATTGTCTCCAAAATCGTTTATGTAGATAAGAATCAGTAGACCTATAACACCACCTCTGGGAACGCCAGAAATTACTTCTGTTTTACTCGATGACTTTCCGTCAGTTACTACTAACTGTGAGGTCTCTGACACGCAACCAGGAATCCAGTCGCATAACTGAGACGATACTCTATAAGAGCGTAATTTGATTACAAGCCACTTGCGAGGTATGGTGGACAAAGCCTCTTGGAAATCTAGAAATACGGAATCAATCTGAAGTACCCTATCGACAGCAATCAACACTTCTTTGCATAAAGAGTTACTTGTGTTTCACATGAACAATTTTTTTCTAAATTCGTGTTGACTGTGCGTCAATAGATCGTTCTCTTCGAGGTAATTCATAATGTTCGAACACAATATATGCTTCCGAG
The DNA here is from genome assembly GCF_021461395.2 of Schistocerca americana. Lineage (NCBI taxonomy): Eukaryota > Metazoa > Arthropoda > Insecta > Orthoptera > Acrididae > Schistocerca > Schistocerca americana. Next base: position 59,481,259 of record NC_060124.1, on the reverse strand, counting down.
TATCGACATAAGTGATATGGGCTAGTAATTTAGTGGATTACTTCTATTGCCTTTCATGAATATTAGTGTGACCTGTACAACTTCCTAAATGATTCAAATGGCTCTGAGCACTATGGGACTTAACTTCTGAGGTCATCAGTCTCCTAGAACTTAGAACTACTTAAACCTAACTAACCTAAGGACATCACACACATCCATACCCGAGGCAGGATTCGAACCTGCGACCGTAGCGGTCCCGCGGTTCCAGACTGTAGCGCTTAGAACCGCTCGGCCACCCCGGCCGGCTACAACTTCTAGTCTTTGTGCAGGGATCTTTCGTCGGGGGAGCAGTTTTGTATGACTGTTAAGTATGGAGCTATTGCACTGGTATACTGTCAAAGGAACCTAATTAGGATACAGTCTGGACCGGAAGACTTGCTTTCAGTAAGTGATTTAATTTTCTTCACTACTCCGAAGCTATCTACTTCTAAGTTACCCATGTTGGCAGCTGTTATTGTTTCCAATTCTGGAATATTTACTTCGTCTTCTTTGGAGAAGCAATTACGTAAGGCTGTGTTCAGTAACTCTGCTTTAGGAGCACCGTCACAGACAGTATTTCCGTTGCTACTGAGAAGAGAAGGCATTGATTGAGTTTTCCCGCCAGCATGCATGAAACGACCAGAATCTGTTTGAATTTTGTGCCAGGTTTCAAGACAGTTTCAGTGTGGAAACTATTATAGGCATCTCTTACTGAAATCGGCGCCAAATTTCGAGCTTCAGTAAAAGACAGTCGCTCTTGGGAATTTCACGTTCATTTAAATTTGGCATGCTTCTTTCGTTGTTTCTGCTACAGCATTGTGACATGTTTTGTGTACGATGATGGATCAGCTTCGTCGTTTGTTAAATTATTTGGTATAACTCTCTCAACATCTAAAACTTAACAATAACTAAACAATTAAAATAAGAAAAGCCCAAAAAGGTTGAGCCACGTGAGTTCTATGTAACTAATGATTTCAGATGCCTTAAATTTTCTCGTGTTTTTGAAAACGGTAGTCACGAACATGATTTGTTACTGAGGTCATAATCCGCTGAAACACAGATTTACAGCATACAGCTGTGAAGTGCCACGGTACCACCCAGCCGTCAATGGAAATATGTCCGTCACTTGTATTTACTTGACGTGGCACAAAGAAGAAATTTTTTGAGCTGTTTTTAACTATTGTGACAGTCAGTGTGTTAAAGCTGTTTAGCGAAAACTATGTGGAACGTGTACCAACGTAAGGGAAAGAAAATTTAATTTCTTTCTTTACCATTGACGTAGAAAACTTTGAAATATTCGATTGTTCAACGCCTGGAAACAAGAATCTATGAAAGTTTTAGTCTTGTGGGATAATCTCTAGGAAACTTACATGATAGTTGCGTTGGTATAAATGTCAATAAATTAAGTCGATGACATCAGCCACTCTAAAAAGTCATCAGCAAAAGCTCCACATACTGGCAACCATAAAGAGCGACGCACTATAATGGCCACATTAATTAAGAACGGCCCACTCTCTCCGTAATAGAATGAGAAGCGAGTAGGGCGGGCTGCGAGGGAGTGTGGACTGCGGACAATAAGGGATGCCACAAAACGGCAACTGGGGTCCCTCTCGTGTGACAGAGAAGGAGCAAGTCCATCGTCAGCTCCAGTAAGCTGGTAGGTTGTGGTGGGGAGCTGGCCAACCAAGAGCGGTGCCCCTGATGAGGAAGAATGGCTCCCACAGGACGCGCGTCGGCCCGTAAATACGATTCCCGCAGTGTAGGGCCTCCTACAAGCTAGGCAAACCGCAATGCTGCGTCACGGGTTGCCTGGCCTGAGACGCATAACGAGGCAATAATTAACGCCTGAAAATTTGGTTTCTTAACTTTTTCGAGGTAAATATCTCCGTATCCTCTCCTGAGATGTCCAAATACCGCAGTTATGTTTATAAATGGAGTAATAGAAAGTGTTAGGCACTAATTATTGTGTTTAAAAGGTAACAGATCATCGCGCCAGACTTTGACAATTGGAGTTCTTTCTTTTGTAGTATTTTATGCACTGATCTCATCGCAAAATTATATAATTTAAATGAAAATTATACCGCTTGAAGTTTTTTGAGGTACCAACAGATGCAGCGACCACTATCTCCAGAGGTACGCACATACCAGAGACAAGTAAGAGTCGCATAATTACCTATACTGTTGTATTTAGATGTGTGTGTTTTGCCAAATATGTCTAAGCTTCCACTTCATCAGAAAATGAAAAGGAGGTACGACAAAGGGGACTAGAACACGAGTTAGGAGTCTGTGGGAAGTACTGAAGTTGTCAGAAGCCAACAATAAAAGAATGCTAAAACAAATTGCAAGTTAGCTTCAATTTATATTACAGTATTCGACTAATTGTCAGTATAGAAATAAAAGACAATGCGTATTCAATCCACCACTCGACTTTATCACGTCCATGAATTGTTAGAGACGTCTTCAAAGTGTCTCAACCTCAAAAGACAAGCTTAATTTGCTTGTAGAATCATGTACTACAGTAGGAAGTATTCTTCGTGGAACTGAAGCTTTCACGTGGCAGAATCTTTAGTTGGTTCGTGGCATGAGGGAAATTTGCCAGAGGCGGCAACTAGATGGTGTCTTGCATTTTAGGAATCCTAGACATGGGGACTCTCACCACTTGCAAACATAACCTCTGGATACGGAGTGACGAATGTCCAGACGAGCTGAAAAACACGGTGACTTTGTTTTCATGCGCTTGTCTCGTTCGTAATGATTCCTTTGACGTCACAGAACCAAGTTACTTACATCTGGCCAGAGCTTCTCTACCTGAGATCATGATTTTCCTCTGACCAAGTAGGTACCTCAGTAAAAACTTGCTGTTATCCAGATTTCATGGCTGTGGATCACAAAAAAGATCTAGGAGTCGTTTTTACAAAAAAAAGTAACCACGTTCATTGTTCGAAGCAGTGTATTATGAAACAATGTAACACTGCCTGTCGTGTGAGATCAGCACAATTTTCGTGCTCAACCTTTGGTAGTAACTTCAGCGAAGATGAGTGAACGAAGAAAGGTCTTTTGTGACAGAATTGTAACAAGGAACCCCTTGAGAGCGAGGTCGCAAGTACAATCTTTAGTAAGGCTCATTTAAAAGTGTCGTGTTAACCATTATGATAGGAAAAATATTACCTGCTAATGACTTGCCATGTGCATCAGGAGGGGGACCGAAAATGAGCGTCCGGGAGGTACAGAGATCGACCTTCTGTGGGATGTATGTATTACAGTTCACAAAATACGCATCGCCGACATTCAAGAAATGTTCAGAACAGACCATTAACTTGTACCATGAACACCGAATGAAAAATTGCGTGCCACAATTATCACAAAATTTTGCACCATCAAGATCGAAGGCGAACTCCTTTGGAGTTGAAAACCATGCAGGACATTCAGCTAGGCATACATTCTTAAAGAATACAAACAGAATGATACTGGCGTAACAGAGTGATGAATACTGATAGAATACGATTGCATGCAACCTTTAAGCTGTAGATGCAGATTGTGCGATAGTATGGTTATATGCACGTAAAAACAAATATCGAGAGCTGAAAATATCTAGTGGTACCATGTGTAATGAACTACAATGTCACACACATTGTAGGGGGTATAGTTCTATATAAAGAAGTATGATTCTTATACGCAGACGAGGAATCAAGCAAAAGCAAATTACTTTGGCCAGCTAATGGCCAAAAGCAGTGCTAATACCCCAGATATACTTTTATTAGGCCCGTTTTCCCACTGATGCTTGCTGTGACGCAAATATCCGCTGCTGTCTTTGCACGAGAAAGAATAGTCGGGGGAAGAGCACCTCCAACTTCTAGCACCATAATAAATAATTTTCCACCTAATTTACCATCATATTAACAGTCGCATATGCATTTCCTATTCAAATCCCGATTGGCCGGAGCTGAAAACAAATTCCTTACTGTACGATGGGATGATCCTGTGTATCACGTCTAAGAATTTTACAGGCCAGTCCTGCTACCAAATTGACGCTTTGTTTGAAATTTCGTTACCTTACGTCTTTCAGTTCTGCAGTTAGGCAACGATGCGCTACTTACCTTGAGTTCACTGTGATCTATGTCGCCTGCTGTTTGATGTGCATAACGTACCAGGTCACTACTATGCACGTACCGTGAACTGCATCGAGCGTTCATGAGACGTTCGAACACCAGGTTGCGAAACAAGTGCGCGTTGTCCTCCCTTGGGTAGAAGTTTTTCTTATGCACTACACGGTTATATTACTGCGGACTTATTCGAAATATGTTCATAATTGTTTCATTTTAATAACGCTGCGAATGATCTTCCATGTACGTAATTATATTCAGTATTCACTCCTTGCGCAACGATTGTTCTAGTACGTTCCACTGAAGACGGGATGTGTGGCTCCCTGTCCGACAAGAGTGATGAACTGCATGTCTCGACACCTGTTTCAGTATCACTTTCACTTGTTACACAGGTATTGTCATCACTGTACTTCTCATGTACATTGTCCGCACACTCGATCGTATACGACACCACACATTCCTCTCAGTCGCTAATATTTCATTTCCCACTTCTTTCTCATCGCTAATATTTCATTTCCCACTTCTTTCTCACCCTGCGAAATTTCATGGTTCCTTTCTGACGAAATGTCGACTTCAGCAACTCTTGTAGATATACTGCAATGTTTTGCTATGTTTGTTGTTGCCCTAACGGAATGTTTTGCTTTGTTTATTGTTGCCATTGCTCTGCTTTCTGTCAATACGGTTAGTACTGTTGTGGGTTACTCGTCGACTAAGCAGTTCAACTACGTTCTGTAACCTCATGCTGTGGTCACCATTGGATACCTCCAGTCCGCCCCCTTTCAGCATTAGCAGCCAACATTGTGGTTGTGTGGCAGACAATGTGCTGTAAACATCAATGGCCTTTTGCGACCTCGCACTCAAGAGGTTTCTTGTAAGTTCCTAAAGACTTAAAAACTACTAAATTTGTATCGTAATGGATAACTCAACATGGACCGAGATCGGTTCTGATCTTGAAAAATTGTAAAATAATGTTATGTAGAATTTACCCAGAATTGTTTCCGTAACTGAGAAAGTATATCGGTATCAACAGCTATCAAAAAAAGAGCTATATAATTTCTGCGAGTACATACTACCACACAGGTTTATCGCTCTCCTGATGGAAACTGTTTCGTGTCACTTGATCAGTTAAGGATGAGTTGTTTTGTGAAAAACATTTCAGGCACTTGTAGTATCTTCGGTCCCAAAAAATTTATTTAGATTGGATATCAATTATGAAACGCGCAGCAATGAAGCGGAATAACATTAGTCTATCATGATACCATAAGTCACAGATGAAAATTAATAAACTGTTGTGCTTGAAAAGATCAATGTGCCTCCACATTTTACACTTCTACACGCATTATAGGACATAAAGTTAGTAAAGTGGTCAGTGACCAGGTTAAGAACTTTTTCATGAAATAATCGGCTATATCTCAAAAATTTTCACAAATAGTTAGTTAGGTACATGTTCCATGGATCATTTTCCACAATACATTGTAATGATGTGGAACAAGTCGTTTTACATTAACATTGTAAATTAATTTGTACATAAAATTACGTCTGAAAATTTTTAAGTTCATTTTTTTCAAAAAGATACACAAATGCGAGTTGATAATTACTAGCCACCATCTTTTACACGTTACAATGATAGAGCTTCCTCTACGGAACAGAGGGAGTCATCAAGGAGAAACTTTCTCAGTTTGCCGTTAAATTTTACTTCGTTGTTTGTCAGACATTTTATATCACTGGGTAAGTGATCAAAAATTTTTGTTGCCGCATTGTGCACCCCTTTGAGCTAAAGACAACCTTAATATGGAGTAATCAATGCCATTTTTCCTTCTGGTATTGTAATTACATACATCAGTGTTTCTTTTAAAGTGCAGTGGACTATTTCTCACAAACTTCATGATGGAATAAATAAACTGTGAAGTAGCAGTCACAATGTCCAAGTCCTTAAACAGATATCCACGAGTACAAGACGATCTTGAATGCGCACCACATGTTTTTCTTACATCTGAGTTACCCTAGAATATGATTCCATATGTCATTACTGATAGAAAACATGCAAAATATGTCAACTTACTGATTTTCTCTCCCTAAAATTATCAATGATTCTAATCGCAAAAGTGGCTGAAGAACGTTTTTCTATGAGTTCTAAAATGTGTTTCTTCCTGTTTACGTTTTCATTAACATGGACTCCTAAAATCTCTGTAGTTTCCACCCTATGTATTACTTCTTCACCATGTGTTACGCTTGTCATTGGTGTAGTACCTCTAGACGCGCAGAACCGAATGTATTATGTCTTTTAAAATTGACCTTGAGACTATCTGCAGAAAACCAGTCAATGACATTTTTAAGAAGATTGTTTACCATTTCTTCTGTTTCTGTATGTATGCTTGGACTGAGTACAGTACTAGTGTCATCTGCAAAGAGAACTAATTCTGCTTGTTGTACACTAGACTTATATGAGGAACAGCATTGGAGCTAAGATTGTACCTTGGGGAAACCCATACATGATTTCTTCCCAGTCACAGGAGTGTAATTGGACTACATTGGTTGAATTACAGATACAACTCTTTATGTTCTTTTTGTTAGATACGACGTTATCTATGATTGGCGGTACCATCAGCCCCTTAACATTAGTTTATTTAGGACAATACAGTGATTCACACAGTCAAATGCCTTAGGGAGGTCGCAGAAAATATAAAGCATTTCGGTATTGCCTTCGTCAGATGAGAAACGATACGACATATCTCTCGTCAAAGAGGACCATACGGTACAGTGCTAACTGCAAAACGCCACCGTTCTGATTATAGACGGACCAGCCCGGAGGGCCGAATGCCTGTAACGCTCAGTCAATTGAGTCATCGACTTGTGGAACGCAGGGGCACGGTCTCAGCACACGACTCTCTTGAGCGTCGTCAGTTCGACTAACCTTATGCCACTACTTTAAATTCAAGTATCTAGTATCACACGAATGAGCGCACCAAGAAAAAATCCCTGTCACTATCGTGAATAGAGCCCTGATCTACCGAACGCAGGCGGACGCACTAATCACTAAGCTATGTCGTAATTAAACTGTCCATTTTCGCTAGCAGATTTTACAGGTACTATGTACCTTCAACCAAAAGACCTAAGTGGTCTGAAATAGTGGCATTTCCACCTGAATAACGTCCCCTATGAAATTTCAATTCACGTGTATCGTACTTTTTTGACACTATACAAGTTAGTCGATATTCTTGTTGAGTTAAAACATCGACTAACGCGGGATTCTCTTTCTAGATCTTATTTTTAGAATTATATCCCTGAGCGATAAATCGAAACCATCAACAAAAATAATAGAGCATCTCATAACGTAGAAGGAGAACGTAAATACTCTGAACACTTCTCACATGATAGACTCTATCCACGGTAGTATTAGCTACTTGAAATGTTCAAAAATTTGGATTGGTCATGTCGAAAAAACTCCAACTGTAAATCACATAATGTACAATTTGTTATGCACTAAAGATCAGAAACATTTTCTGTCTGCTTGATTTCCGATTCCGGTAATCACTCTATCAGAAGGTAGCCGAATTTAAGTAATACTATTTGCTTGTGTCAGAACAAAATTTTAGGTCCATTCGACATTTTCACATAACGTCTTTAATGCACAAAAAGACGATGTTAGCTGCTCATCATCAAGCCACTAGCATTTAACTGTTCAAGTATCTATATCCAATGGATTTATAACACATTTACCCTCTTATATGATTTAATTCTAACAAACAGTCAGATTTGTAAACACAGAGTTGCGAATATAAGAAATATGTCAACCAATCCGTTAATTCGGCTTAAGAAGAAGTTATTGACCGAGAGACGGCCGCACGCTTGTGCTGACTCTGGAAGGGGAGAGCTAGTATTTGAACTCGATAACGAGACTCGGATGCACAACAGTGAAATGTGACTAGCCCCTCGGTTACAGGGTCCAAAAATTTAAGGCAGGAAAATTCCAAGTGTACCAAATAATGAGGGCATCACACTTTAACCACTTGATGAACGAAGCACAGCGTATGAAGCTAAGTCATGAACCTTCTAGTAGCAGTTCTGAGTGCAAATCAGGCCATACAAATATGATTCTCCTGTACTACTGGGGAGAGGAGGACGAATTATGGGCAAGTGACGCCGTCTCTACGACGCTTATCAGTCTCATGAGAATTGAGTCTATTATGCTAGCGTCAGTTAAAGCAGAACGCATCTGGGACTCACAGAATGTCGAGCTAGGACATCTTAGTGAAAGACTAGTATGTAGAGAAATGGGCCAGGGACACTAGCATGTAATGGAATGACATCGATAGCTAGCCACAACTACCCTTCTCCCTGAGCAGTGCTACTGAGTTCCATACTCTACGTCACTCAAAGCTTGGTTTCCGGTCGAGGGTAGGGTATCAGCAGCAGGCCCACCACCAGTTAACCTCAGTGAATTCCACCGCAAGAGGTAAGCTATACTGTCGCGCTTACAGCATTCCTTACTCCCTCTCAGGACACGACAGTAGGTGTGTTTTTAAAGACACCATTAGAAATAAAAATGCTACCCTCGATTACACATTATCCTCAGCTTTGCAGATAGAGTTACACAACTACTGTAGACTACCATAAGTAAGCGTAGATTACGGTAGTTGTCCTAGTTGCGTTGGTTAGTTGACATCGTCACTGCGTTACCTATATGTTAAGTGTGTTGCATACTGATTGGGAGTTACATCATCTCGTACCCTCTGTGTACACAGTCAGTTTCTTACTAGACTACCCTAGAAACTGGAGGTGGTGAACCATCTAGAAACAGAGTGACGATATATAAAAGCCGCATAACCTACGGAATATTTTTGTTCTACATAGTTTGTCTCCTGTCTGTTACTTAAAAATAAACAGTATTTATAACAAAACTGAAATTTTCATTGTTTAACTCTGACTTTATTCGAAAATTGTGGATTTGTGAAGTGAAACAGAGGGATGTTGTAGTAAAAATAAAAATCAATGCGGATTTAGCATTTAACTCTAGAAAACGCAATTTCCTTAAAGAAAGGGATACAGTTAAAAGAATACGAAACAAAAACATATCAAACATTGTTTCAGTACTTCTTCAAGCTTATATAAAACATGTTTCTTTAATTCATAAACAACTTTCGCACTTATTAATAAAAACAGAACACTCTTGCCTTCGATCATGATGAGGAACTTTCTGTTGAGTGCAAAATTGCAACAGTAATCGTATAGACTCTCTATGTTTGTGCACGTAAAATGCATTTGCATCAAAAGAAATTGCTTTGGTTCCATAAAAGTGCAGGAGTTTCACGAACAACTTATTTTTATTACTTAAAAAGTGCAATTTATATTTTGTAGGTTTATAAAATACAAAATGGAATAACACTGAACGATGTACGGTACTAATTATGTGCAAAAGAAATAAAAAAGGCAGAGATGTTTCCCTCTGCCACATTCATTTATTTCTTCTTCTCTACCAATACTGCTAATACTACCGGTAGTCCTATCACTTACTACGTCATTTATGCACGGTAACGTAGAGAACTTTAGTTTTGGTAGAACACAGTTCTAACTGGTGTAAAGGAACAAATTAAGCATTTATAAATAATGTTACAAGGCCTCTTTAACGAATTAAGGGTAGTGATAGTAAGTAACAAATTACCAAGCGAGGCTGTGACGTCACCATTGCTACATCTCTATCGTTACGGCTATTAGTACGAGATTTGTGAACTGTACTGTTGCTCCCTTTTCGAGCGTACGCTAGTGAAGCAGTGGTTAAAGTGGAGTCTACAGATACTGTCGATCGTGAACAGTCGATCGAAGGAAGTATTCGATTGGTAGCCGACTAAAGTACCGAATAAGAATGCTGAACAGTAATTCACAAGTGGGGAATGTCGAACAAGAGTGAAGCATTCGTGAAAGTAGAAGTTTTAATCGAATATCGTGGTATAATTTTGTTTCTATAAATAAATAATGGGTTTGAACAAAGAATATACTAAGTTAAAAGTTAAATCTAAATCGACTGAGCTTCATGAACTCCACTAATCCGAACATCATACCTCGATTTGCAAGTCCTAAAGAGTAGCTGCCATGCACAGGATGAAAAGCAGTCTTTTGTATACCTCACACATATAAAAATGACGGGGAATAACGTCTGGTGACCTGGGAGACCACTGACGATGAAACTGATCATCTGATCTCCTCTTGCTATCCAACGTTCTGAAATGATGTTGTACAGGCAACATTCGAAAAGCTGCATGAAGATGAAGTTATGTGAACCACTTTTAATTTGGGGAAATAGCTAGATTTCCACTACATCTAGACACTACATTGCTCTAACAGTATTTTCAATAAAAAGGGTGGTCCACAAACTTTGTTTACTGAAATAATCTAGAAGGCATTAATCCCGTCTCACACAGCGTAAGATACGCTGCAAGCTTACTTGGTGGCTAACGCCACGGCTCCCTTGCGCACTCTATCACCTTGTTTTCTGTGACAAGTCCGGTGCTACATTTCTTGTAAGGCCTAGAAGGTTTCCCTGCTTTGGCCAGTGAGGAGTCCGGTTTGGCAACTGACATCGCAGCCTACAGGGCGAGAACTCCCAGACAACACCAGTTAACCCTCGAGACCAAACAGAACGACCCGCGCCCACCTGCTGAAATACGATCTTTCTCAAACGATTGTGAAGAACTATTAGGTAAAAAAAAAGTCATCCTCGCACAGTTTATAGCTTCATTTGAGAATCGCTTATCATTTCGTTAACGGTCGTTACCATGTTAGTGCCAGGGAAAAATTCAAAACGAAATTTCCTTACATAAGTATATTGTCCCAAACGAACAGTAACTTTCGTTTCACCAGCTATCGATGGCGCTTAAATATTACAGCATTTCATTGAGCAAATCTGTAGTCACTTGAAATTCATGGGATATGGAAATCTTGCATATTAATCATGTGACGATATACTATACTCTTTGATACTATCACTTACCAGAACCCTGTTTTGATATCTGAAACCATTTAAAAGACACAAAGAATACTGTGAGTATTTCATTCTCGCTTTTTCGCTGGCGCACGACTTCGGGACGGGATACTATATATGCGATCCTTTTTTTCCAGACTGGTAATGGATAGTAATATCCTTCAAACTTAAAAGAAAAATTTAATGGTTAGTCACATTTCATATGCAGCAATATATGACCCAACGTGCACCAAACGCAAATTCATAGCAATCTTTATTTTCCACTGAAATCTTTTCGAAATTATCGCAATAGTTTACTTAATCCCAAAATACCACAATAAATGTGAACATTAATTAAATGAAAGGTAGTTCATCATTAAGCCGATGATTGAAGATGTAAGACCGGTGAGAATCAAACTTTCTTACCGACTAGTTCCTTTAGGATCGTTTGAGAAATGTTGCAGTTCGGGCGGCTTGCGCGTCTTCCGGTCGCAGATTCAAGCTAGCCAGCTAGCTTCCAAGCCGAATATACGGTATGTGACAGAGGTTCAGAGTGCGAGGCAGCCATCACCCCTAGTCATGTGCACCATCTAGCAAACTTGCTCTGAACCTTACTCAGTGTGAAACGGGGCTCAGACTTTTCGTGTTGAATTCCTACCATGGAATTTTCACTTGCCCAAATCCTCACATTTTCGCGATTAACTGCACTATAAAGACAAAAAGCCGAGTTCTCTCAGATCAGTCATTCAGAAAATCTGTTCTCTTCGATGTCCTCTACCGCGTTTGTCAACCTTATTTCCTTATGGGTGCTCCAAAATACGCTTCAAACTTACCTAGAAGTGGTCTATTTCCCAGATGCAAAAATTATACAACTAAAGTAGGTATTTTTTGTTACTGTGGGACGGCTATGAGATAAAAAAAATTTACAGATTTATTACGCAAGACTCTTGAATAGCAGCATATTAACATATTTTATCTGTGAAAGATAAGACATTAAAAATCTCGTGACACGCCTGATGTGGCACGCCAGATAGGAATCGCGACGCTCCAATACGTCGGGACGTGGAGATTCATAAATGCTGCATTCAGAATAACAGTGCAAATTGGTATATTTTGATATGTTTGTCAGGATGCGATATTTGATATAACTACAATTATTACGGCTTCTGATTCAGATGCTTGCCAGAAGTAAACATTCTTTTGTTGAGGGATTTTCAGTTTACTCTTTGCTCGTGTTATGGAGTTCCTATAGCTTCTTTCGTATGTTGCTCGGGTATCTATGACATTTTGATGAGACGAGCTTCAAAGACCCGTGCGTCTCCATTGCAAATGAAGCCATTTTCTATTAATTTCTGATGCTGCTCACCAACTTGTTTGTGAAAAGGTGTCTCTTTTTGAAATTCTGGCGAATTGTGTATTTCACTTTAACTATGGAATCTAATTTTGGTAACTCCAGCACACAGAACCATCGTTCCTGTAGTTTCGCCTCTTCCGTAGAAAGACATAAGAGCGCTACTATGGCCCTGAACGGAACTTCAACACTGTTCCAAACCGTCACTTTTTATGTGTCTAGGAGCGATGGAGCTTTTTTTATACCTTTTGTGGTATGAGAGACGTAAATTCTTGAAATGTGCTCCTTCTATACGTAAAACCTCGTGATTTCTGTTTCATACCATCTTTAGTCTGTGAAGATATTTTTCACTTAATATAATAAAATTTGTGAGTGTGTGTGTATTTGTGTGTGTGTGTGTGTGTGTGTGTGTGTGTATGAACTAATTAATTGGTTAACTTGTGTGTTATGTATAGTGTAATTATTAATTACAAGTTTGCAATAATTGGTCCACAACTAACAGGGAGACCTTAGAGAGTAGTGCTCTTAGAGTTCCTTCATACTTAAGAGAGTGCCTGGCGAGTGCCTGGACATCAATAAGCTAAAGCAGTATGACAAAATTATTAAGAAGTCTCTCAGAAATCTCCTTTTAAAACTAGAAGGTTTCTATACATTTAAAAAATCGCTGGTATCTAGGTACAAGAGCTGAAATCATGGAGCCTCTGAGAACAATCCCTTTAGATTTCACTTGTTTCCTGTTATTAAAATTTTGTATTTATTATCAAATGGAAAAGTTAATTAGTAAATATTGTATATTAATATGTGATAAAATAAAATGTTTTATTTTTTCATTATTATATAGAAGGATTTCATTTTACATTTTTTTAAAAATTGTAACTTTATGGGAATGCTTGATTTTTTGTAGAATCAACAATTACAAAAAAAAATATTGCATATATCTTAAAATTATGAATGTATTGTTAATTAATGTTTCCTTTTGTTTATAAATGTGTAAATTTACTAAAAGTCGGTATTACAACTTATTTTCATAAGAGTTTGAATTCTATGGAAATAAGATCTTGTAAGTGTAAAGAAATAAAAAGAAATTTAAAAGTGATAAAACAAAGAGAAGCTAATTCCAAATGTAATTTTGTTATAGCTCCTTATATTGATATGCTAGAAATATTTTGTATTTACAAGCGCTTCAGTCGTGTGTTTTTCCCTCGTTTTTTATTGTTGTTGTTCTTTTAACACCAGGAAACCGATGTCCAGGGAGTGAACTTCAAATAGTGTATGTTTGAAGGAACTCGGTGTGGGCCTTTCCATAAGGCCACTTTGCATGCATTTTAAAAAAATAGTGTATTTGATATGTTCATATGTCAGCTGTAACGATCCATACCGTAACGAATTATCGCTCACACGCTTTATGGATCATAACAAAAATTTATTTAACTAGAGTCCGAGAAGGAGAAACTACAGAGAAATCCACGTAACGAGAATAAACTGCGACGAAGACCGCAGTAAAGGATAAACTCATGAGTGACGGAAGAAACTCAGTGAAAAGAGAAGATATGATGTGTCGACATTCACATTCGCACGAGAAGCTGCAGGCGATACGAGGCGATAGCACGGGCAGCCAGCGACTGTGCGCCGGACGCTCGGCCAGATATATCGGTGTGGAGATGTAAACTGTGCGGTCTGGCTGGAGGAGGCGCCACAAAGGAGCGGCGGCGCGCAGCTCACACAATGAGGCGGCTCGCCACGCCGGCCCCGTTTCCGCGCCACATTGTGTGAGCGCTGCCTCGCTCAACGCTTTGTTCCGGTAGCGGCCACGGCCGGCCGCCCTCGTGCGCGGCGATCTTCCTCGTGCGGCTCTGGCGTCACTCCTCAGATCACCAGCCGCCGATGCTGCTACGTTTCCAGCCGAGGAGGTGAACGGGTGGCGACCGCAGCGCCACGAGGCGTGGGACGATCACTCTGGCCAACAACATTTTTGTTCATTTAAATCTGCAGGCTTTCGTGGCCGTTGTCACTGAAGTTAAAATCTTCTAGGTTGTTAGGCCCCGTCATGTTTCTTCTAAAATGATCGACGTTTCGACCCCTGTGCTGGGATCTTCCTCAGGATCTTCTGGTGTCCACTACTGCTAGAACACTGTCAGAGACAACTTTTTTTCTTTACTGAATTACGATTGCCCCCAAAGGGGGCGGGCTGGCAGCAGCTTAGTATGCCGCTCTTCAGCCTACAGACTTTGCTTAAAAAAAGGAGAACATAATATATAACAAAAAAACAGGCGACAAAATCGGAGACAAAGGGTAACATGGCGAAAAAAAATCGTGGAATTTAAAACAGAGAACAAAGGGATGATGATGCTAATGAAATACATATGAAGCAGACAGGTAAAATAATAGACAGACAGTTAAAAAACATGGCGACAGTCTGGTTTCTGTTCGCAAAAGACACAAAATTCACACCCAGTGACAGCATGGTTTCTGTTCGCAACATGGGAAAAGACGAAACAACACCGAACAGTCACTGGAACACTGCACTAAAATATGACATACCACAGCCGAGAGCAGGTGGGGGGAAACTGGTCAGATGTTGGGAAAATAAAAAAGGGGGGAAGGTGAGGAAAAGCGAAGGGGGGAGAGGGGAAAGGAGCCAATGGAGGATAAGGACCCATAAGAGGGGTGGCGGGTGCTGGGCAGATGCGACAAGCAGTGGGGAAGGCAGAGGACGGGAAGACAAAAGGACTCGGGGGGGGGGGGGGGAGAAGGGAGGTAGGGAGAGTTTAGGTGGGGTAAAAAGACACAGGATGGAAGGGGGGAAGAGGGAGCCCAGGGAAAGGACAGAGGAAAGGAGGGGGGGATGAGGATCAGAGTTGATAGGAGGGATAAATGGAGGGAGAGAGGACATCATCTGCAAGGGGGAGTTGATGGACGCCATCTTGGGAAAGGAGATGAAAGGTGTAGATATGGACAGTAGGGGGGGGGGGCACACAACAGTGAAGGCGTGGCAGGGGGCAGGGATGGGAGAGGAGAGGAGCAACCAGGGGGTGAGGGGGATCAAGGCAGTGGGAGGTGTAGAGTATGTGGATATGTTCGAGGAATAGGAGCAGATGGGGGAAGGGAATGAGGTCATAGAGGACCCGCGTGGGGGACGAGAGGCATATACGAAAGGCGAGACGAAGTGCATGACGCTCAAGGATTTGGAGGGACTCATAGAATTTGGGGTGTCAGAGACGAGTGTTGGGTCCTCTTATAAAGGGGGAGTTTTCATGTGTTCGTGTTGGAGAAGTGACAGTGTTGGCTAAAATTCATGTGGCTATCATTGGTGGGCCATAGTCATTGGCTAATATTCCCGCTCTGATGCAGAAGAAGAGGCATTGGTAGCTCATCTCCTGTGGATATCATTGGCGGCCCATCGTCATTGGATAGAAAGGCACTATTCCACACTTATGCTGGAGAAGGGTTGTTGGTTGAAATGACTGCTACGGCTATTGGTTGGTCGTCATCAGTGGCTAGAATCAAACGGACAGAGCTAGAGAGGGGGAATGTTTACTCAAAATATTATTGTCCGCCGAGGTGACTTGCAGCGCGTTGTTTATGCCGCGTATTTACTTCCTTGATGGCAGGGAGCCACGATGCCGGTAGCCTATAGCCGTCCTCTCTATTGAAATTAGATGCATTTTTAGAAATTTCAACCGCTTTTCGGATCTTTCTTCTATAAATGTTTGTTTCTTTAGCCAGTACACGTACGTTTTTAAAGTCGATGTCAGAGCTGCAGTTCTCGTGATGTTCCGCTACTTCTGATTTTGCACTTTGTTTTAGCCGCATGTGCCGTTCGTGTTCCTGAAAGCGTTCTTTAACACTTCTTCCCGTCTCGCCAATATACACTTTGCCGCAGCCACATGTCACTTGATAGACGCCTACATTGTGGAGGCAATCAGGTGCATCCGTTTTCCGTCGGAAAAAGTCTTCTTTTTACCGCTTTTACCGCTAATAAGAATGACGAGGAACCGCCTTCTCACTCCGTCAGGTTACCGTTCGTTTCTGGGGTCACGGACCGCATAAGGAGAATTTTAAAGAAAACTGGCATTCAGACACCTTTCTTTAGTCAGAAAAAAATAAATAAAAGACTCTCGTCTCTGACAGTGTTCTAGCAGTAGTGGACGCCAGAAGATCCTGAGGAAGATCCCAGGAGAGGGGTCGAAACGTCGATCAGTTTAGAAGAAACATGACGCGGCCTAATAACCCAGAAGATTTTAACTTCAACATTTTTGTTGCATTGCTGTCACCATTTGTTCTTTCCTAATTTAATATTGCTGATTTGGAATATGAGGTCAATTTTCATCTGAAACCTCCAGTTTCCTTTACAATCGCCAATTAATACAGGGTGTATCGAAAAGAATCATCCGATTTGGTACGTTTATATTATATTTCTAAAACTAATATAACATACAATGAATTTAGTTTTTTGATGAATGGGAAACTCAAAAAGCTTTTTTTAACCTTTTCATAGGTGTTCAATATGTACCCCTTGCGATGTACGGCATATGTCAGTGGGGTACTCAGATTGTTCCAATGTTGCAGCGACCATTTCTTGAGTTACAGCTTCCTCAGCTGATTTATGCGATGTCTCAGTTCATTCATTGTTGTTGGTAATGGAGCCACAAGAACAGAGTCTTTTATAAACCTCCACAAGAAATAATCACAAACAGTCAGAGCCAGTGACGTTGGAGGTCAGTAATGTAAGGCTACATCATTTGGTCCAGTGTGACCGATCCATCGTTCAGAAATCTTTTGATTTAAAAATTCCCGCAGTTTCACATGCCAGTGTGGTGGCGCCATATCCTGTTGGTAAATGAAGTTGACCGAATCAGTCTCCAACTGTGGGAAAAGAATGTTCTGAAGCTTATCGAGATACGTCCTACCTGTTACAGTGTTCTCGGCAAACCCAAAAATGGACCATACACATTTTCCCGTGAAACTGCTCGAAACATATTAAATTTTGGAGAGTCCCTCTCATGTTGTACAACTTCATGCCGTTGTACCGTACCCCACATTCTCACATTATGACGGTTCACCTTTCCATTTACTGGAATGTTGCCTTTTCACTAAACTCTAAGCCTGGTAGAAAACTGTCACCCTCCATCCTGCCAGGAACGAAATTAACAGAACACACATTTTTGTTTGTCACCTTCACGAACAGCTGGCAGTAGCTGAATTTTGTATAGTTCCACCTGTATACGTCGACCCAACACAAGCCAACGTGGGCATGTTGAGCAGCACGGCGAATTGATTTCTGCGGACTCGTTGTGAAACTATGGTGGATGTGTTCGCCTACAGTGTCAGACACTCGGGGACGGCCTGGCGATTTGCCTTTAGACAAACAACCTGTCTCTAGGAATTGTTCACGCCATAGTCTAATGCTCTGTGCTGAAGGAGAACCCACACCATACCTAGTACTAAAGGAATGCCGAACAGTTACTATTGACCCGCACTGCACAAAACGTAGAACGCAAAACGCTTTCTGTTGACCCGACACCATTTTTGACTAGAACTGAAATGGACACTCACTGCAGGTCGTGGGATACTCCCTATATCGGAAGCCTTCGACAGCCATTACTGATGATATTTTCTCAAACGTTGCAACAATCTCTGTGTTCAATCCTGGGACCAAGGACGTTTTCATTAATAGGCAACAATATTGTTCCTATTCCAAAGGTATCACACCCTTAAATAACAAATGTCCAAGACTCGTCTGAAAAGCATAAAAATGAAGTAAACCTTTTACCTGGGCTCCATGATCATCGTATTTAAATGTTGTCCAGTTGTTACGAATTGTACTGAGAAAATTAGGTTTCTTTTCCTTTTTTATTTTTTTTCCAAGAAGTATTCTTGATTTCTGTGAGAATTTACTTCACGAATAGAATGTCTGAGTCAGTATGTCCCAGTCTTTAAAATTGAGCATAAACATAAAAATAAACATCTGAAGACTCAATTATTGGAAAAAATACAATTAGTAATCTCCATGTACAGCAGCATACACGTTCTGTGTAATGATATTATTATTTCAAGTTTGTTTTTACATAATGCATTCATATTATCGCATACGAAACTGATACAGTCATGTATGGTACATAAATTTTTGCATACTATTATTATTCATTAAAAAATTTTCTTGCGAAACTTTCTGTATTCATAGATACGAAAAAGGTAATTCTTTGTTTGCGACTACTGTGAATGTGCGCTTCATTTTCAACTCTTGTACTGTCATCCTAATTCATGGCGTATCGTTTGTCTTCAGTTTTTCAAGAGTTCTTACAGCCATGTCAACTTCTTGTTCTGGTTGCATGAAGGATGTTAATTCTTCCAAAATTTCTAGGTACTCATAAAGCACCACTAATATCCTTACAAGGAACAACTTCGTGAAATATTTTAGCAAAACTTCAAATCTAGATGTCTCAAGATTTGATGGGGAACCGTCATGACTCAGCTTGTGAAAAAGATGGACAAGAAAATTGTGACTCTTAAGAGAGCTGAGCGGCACTAAATGATGAAGCAGGGCAGTGTATGTAAAAAACGCGGCTTCGTTTTAATAGCCAAGAGCATAATTCATGTGAAGCAGACTGCAGTAGTTTCCGATTTTTGGAACTTTGAGAAAACACAGACTTTTTGAAATTTAAAATTTAATAAATTAAAGTAATTTACTTAAAACTATAGCAGTCAATAATGAATATACGCCTAACATAGTGGACGATATCCTAAGAAAGAAAAATGCAAGAACTACCTCGCTCAACACCTCATGCACTGAAATTAACCCAAGAAAAGTTTCTCTATTCCTTTCGTAGGACCCATTTCCTGTCAGATTCAGCACATGCTTCGCAACAAATACAACTGCAATGTTGCCTTCTCTACTAATAATAATCTGAAGAGAAACTTCATTCATAATTTGAAATCCATTCGCTCCCCTACAGAAAGTTCTGGCGTTTGTAAGATCATCTGATACCTGCTCCTCCTATTATATAGGGCAAACTGGATGCTTTCACCATCAGATATAAAGAACATCTTTTGAGAAAGAACGGCACCAGTCCCCTAAACTCATCTTTGCCGATCATCTCTTAATTACTGGACACTTGCCTAAAGCCATAGGCGATAGCAATATTCTGCATACCGAAAAGAAGGGGCAGAGGTTAGATGTTTTAGAGGAATTGGAGATTTTCAAACATCTCTCTCGTCATGATGGCCTCACTCTCAATGAACAGCTGCAGCTGCGAAATAAAAACTTTTTCGACTGTATAAAGCCATTGCTTGATATTTGATTCAGATTTCATCATGCAGTTTGCCGAAATGTTGTTTTCCTGTTACACCTTTGCTGTTTTCTTGTATGTCATAACTGACGTTTTTTTACGTTACAAAATGTATCTCTGTTTAAAGCAGATAAATATGTAACTTCATCCTATTATTATTAGTGCTTACGTTATGCCTGAATCAGCTTCATCACAATTTCATGTGTCTAATTTTGAATGTACAGTAGCCTAGTTGTTTCTGTGGCTACTAGATGGCGCTCGTAGCAATACCATGTTCACTTGCCCGCACTCTCTAACGTGGGCACCTCAGTCTTGTTGCAACCCTTGTTCACTCAAGTACGAGCAGCCCTTAGCGGCTCGCCATCTTATTTACTACTATTCATGAAGTCTCCTTTCCGGCTTAGATTTTTTAAAATGTGACTTGTAAGTATTGCATCTCTTTCCAGTCAGTACAAACTTTATATGTTTTAGAACAGTTAGTTTAATTCTGAAGACGACGCTCATAGTAGCGTCGAAACCTGGTCAATTTTGACTTAATATTTGTGACCGAGGGCTTATTTGTTCTAATATAAACATTCTTTGTTGGTATGCGTAACTTAAAATCAAAGGATGGGATGCTTTGTGCAGACAGAGAGAACCTCTCCCTATCTCACTCTGCAATTTTCACTTTGAATAACAGACAAAGCTGAGAGCTTAACAAGAGTATCGCATTTTATGAAGAAAATGACAGTGTAAGAAAAATGTCGTTTCATAATATGGACCCAAACGGATAAGAAACAGATAGACGGAACAGATTACCGTTCAAGATCTGTGTGTCTGAATCCCAAATACAGACCCGGGGTATTTAGGGTGCCAAAGGCGACTCTATACGATATAACACGAGTATTCCCATTACTGCGTCCAGCCGCTGCACACCTGTATGCGCAATATAGATCCGACACTCGCCCTGCAATGTTTACGGCTCAAAAACGTCAGTTCAGTTGGGGAAATCACTTTGCCCGGGGGGGCGGCTGCCGGACCGCTGCCAGCACGCAGGTATGAGCGGCCGCCAAGTGGCAGCACGGCCCTTTTTCCGCGTGGCCAGCGCATTGTTGGCGCCACAATGACTGTGGCGCTGCGGCAGCGTAGCGCGGTATTCCGCTACAGGCACGCGAGGCGGCCCGGAACGCAAGCGCGCGCAAAGCCGTTATTTTTGCTATCCTCCCAGTTGGCCGACAGCGCGAAAACAACAGCGGCAGGCGGCGAGCTCCCACAGCGGTGGAACGGTAGGGCACACCTCTGGCAAGCAGCGGAGGGAACAGAATGCCACACGTCACAAGAAATAATATTCCGCTTTCAGAGGTAAAAATAGATTAAATAACCGTTACTAAATAATCGAATGCCCTAAAATAATTTTAAGCTTATTGATACGGATGGTGGAATGAAATTTCCGCGCACAGGAATCTGCGCCAGCTACATGAGAGTGAAATAACTGTAACCCTGCTATAGCTCAGACTCACGTGTTTGTTAGGCTGTTGCCGTCATTATCTTTTTAAAATGTAAATAAAAATAGAACGAAAGCATTCGCTTAAGTTTAAGGTATTTTTTCACAGTCTCCGAAGGCATTCCTCCATCACCTAGGTGCAGTGTCATGGAATTTTTCCTTGTTTTTATTTATATACTTCTTTCGTTTTGTTTGATTAATATATGCATTGTGATTAAATTACGTAAATATTGTATTATGTAAGTGGTTCAAAAATGGTTCAAATAGCTCTGAGCACTATGGGACTTAACTTCTGAGGTCATGAGTCCCCTAGAACTTAGAACTACTTAAACCTAACTAACCTAAGGACATCACACACATCCATGCCCGAGGCAGGATTCGGACCTGCGACCTTAGCGGTCGCGTGGTTCCAAACTGTAGCGCCTAGAACTGCTCGGCCACTTCGGCCGGCTTATGTAAGTGTTGCAAATGCTTAGTGTCTTTGTAGGGGAGATACGCCCAGCAGCTAAAAGGCAGAGAGAGTAATAGCGTGGGAACCGGATAGAGAATGTACGAAAATCATGATCTGAACGGCTAAGGGACCAATGGTTAGTGAAAAAGACATATTAATGTGCGGAAAGGAATTAGTGGTTCCTTTTTATTACAGTTGTTGAGATTCTGGTTATCAGTATAGCGGATCGGAAATGTAAGTGATATGAGACGGAAGGTGTGGATTTATGCTGAATAGTGGCAAGGTATGACCGTCAGAGAACTGAAATTTTGTGAAGGCGTAGCGTGCACTTTATAACTGTTTTATGTTTCTATTCTACTAACTGATAAACTCGGTATTGCCCGGATATTCACTTGGTAAACTTTCTAAGAGAAACTAAAGCAAAAAGTGAACGGTGTTTGTAGCCTACAATGTCTGTACGCTCAGCACAGCTGCTTCGTGCCGGCCGTGTAACCGAGCGGTTCTAGGCGCTTCAGTCCGGAACAGCGCGACTGCTACGGTCGCAGGTTCGAATCCTGCCTCGGGCATGGATGTGTGTTGTGTCCTTAGGTTAGTTAGGTTGAAGTAGTTCTACGTTCTAAGGAACTGATGACCTCAGATGTTTAGTCCCATAGTGTTCAGAGCCATTTGAACCATTCTTGAACAGCTGCTTCGTGAATGAACAAAGCGATTTGGTAAACGTGTCTATGAAGATGGCTCCTCATAGCTCTATAGACGGGTACTATCTCACCTAAAGCCGTTTCCACTTAACAGGTCATAACTGTCAAAAGTGCTGCCAAGTGTTAGGGATTTCCTTAAGTTGACTCGGGTTTCGGGGTATCTTAGTAGCATAGAATAAATACATTAAAACTTAATGTGTGATGTGGTAGTTTTATACGCCTCTCAGCATTTGTGATGCTATGTTTCTTGAAATGTGAGTCGTACAACTATACGTTTCTGTGTGTAAATTCATCGTATGTGTGGATACTACCAACAAACTGTGTTGCGAATAGATTTAATATAAAAGTAGTAATGAGTACGTACTCCTGTTAAACAGCTTCAGCCATTTGAACGAAGTCGTACTATGGGCCAGTGGAAAGGTGGATGGACGTATCGACGGACTGCTGCACATGTTGGGCACAATGTATTGGTGATGTGTCGCTGCTTTCAAAAGTGGTCTGTGGAAATTTTCGACACCAGTACCGGAGATTTTGGACGTCCGTGACGAGACGCATTGTACTAACAGCGGTGGCAGACCGAAGATTAACCAGGTACATCTTGCACCTACTATGTCATAAGGAACCATAGCGCATTTAGAATGATTATGATCACGTGTGTCTTTAGCCTGTTTGCCACTGACCCCACGACACCGACAAACATGGCTACTCCGGTGTTGCGAGAGAGTTAACTGGAGGGTAGAATTGCACTCTGTTGTCTTCAGTGATGTATGTATTAGGCCTGGTGAGCTATTTATGCCAGGGAGCATTAGACCACGACACTCAGATCCCATCCACCGCCTCATGGTGGAGCTACAACTCGCGGTCACATTGTTGTTTCTCCGGCGTAAAGTATCCAGTGCTCGCTACATTGTACAGTACGCCCACCACGGACGCATCCTTTGGCGGGACTAGCCCCCATTCTACGCCCAATGCTTTCCAATCATACCTGCCAATGTTGGGCAAAATTTTTCTGCCTGACTCGTGTAGTACTGTCACCGTCAGAGGGTGGCACGGAACCACAAGTCCCACCGCCACACCTCCAAAGTGAAATTTACTGCCTCACCAATACAGTTAGACCGCAATAGACCGGTGATGCTGTATTGCAACATATCACC
Organism: Schistocerca americana; assembly: GCF_021461395.2. Lineage (NCBI taxonomy): Eukaryota > Metazoa > Arthropoda > Insecta > Orthoptera > Acrididae > Schistocerca > Schistocerca americana. Next base: position 59,457,754 of record NC_060124.1, on the reverse strand, counting down.
AAAAATTAAAAAAAAAATACATTGTACAGGCTGTTATCCTACAACTATTCCCTCTTTACGAATGCGTTTCAACAAGACTACACATTTTCCACATACAGTTGCTGCAACGGAACGTGCTCTTCGTGGTGTACAACTGCCGTGTTCAACAAGATAGCTAGATCGCCCGGCAATTGAACGCTTGTGGGACGTGATGAAGCGGGTAGTAAATCGTTCACCACGGCCAGTAAGAACCTTTGGAAAATCGCAAGGAAAGGTGCAAGATGCTTGTTGATAATCCATCGTAGGATGCCATTCGGAATGTTTATTATCGCTTCCCGGCAGGAATACACATCTGTGTTGTTGCCAGAGGCGGATACATTGTGTACTGATATTATTGTCTGGATATACCTTTTACTGTGAGATGCGTTTAATTTGTTCTGAATTTCTTATCATATATTCCAGCAACGACGAACTGCCAGTTAACTATTGCCAATAAATATGCTTGTTCTTGAAGGCAGTGTGTGTATTATCGCGCAGTGTATGTAACCGAGCATATCCTAATAAGATAAAGTACTTTATTACAACGTTATGGTGCTTCTAAAAGGATAGAGATTGTAACCTACAGATACATTAGTGATGAAACTTACACCGAAGTGATTAATGCACAAAGAGTTGCTGTTAATTTACTGTTAATTTACTACCTCTTATAAAACCAGAGAAAATTTCCAAATATCTCTTTTAAAAACGTACACCGTGTCACACCTTCTATTCAAACAGTTCGTGTTCAGTGAACGTAATAGGTATGAAGTAAAGAGCATTCGGGATAGATTTAAAAAAAAATACACATTAGTAACATCTTCACTGAAAGTGGATATGTATGTATTGAACTGGGGACCTACAAACAACGGCGAGGCCTCGTCCCCGCCGCAGCCCTCCGTGGTTTACAACCCCACAACAGGCTACAGCCGTCCACTCACCCCACCGCCGCCCCACACCAAACCTAGGGTTACTGTGCGATTCGGTCCCCTGCGGATCCCCCCGAGAACGTCTCATTCCGGACGAGTGTAACCTCAGTGTTTGCGTGGTAGAGTAATGATAGTGTACGGGTACATGGAGAAACTGTTTGCGCAGCAATCGCCGACTGAGGCGGAATAAGGGGAACCAGCCTGCATTCGCCGAGGCAAATGGAAAACCGCCTTAAAACCATCCACAGGCTGGCCGGCACACCGGTCGTCGACACTAATTCGCCGGGCGGATTCGGGCTGGGGACCTGAACGCCTTCCCGCTCGTGAAAGGGGGTTCCAGCGCCTTCAGTGTGTTTGTCAGTGGTTCATTAGGAAAATTATTTATGCTCCTCAGTTGGTTTTGCGAGGCTGAGTTTACTCTCTTCCAGTTCTCAGCAAGGGAAAATCTGTGCCAGTACCGGGAATCCAACGTGCTTCCTCCGCAAGATAGTCAGACGCCCAAAAGTACCCCTAGACTTCAAGTACATAAGTTCCACTCCCAAGGAGGTAGATGTTGACAGTTCTTCACCGTAACGTCAGTTTGATGAGTCACAGTCATAAATTACTAACATGAATCATCTGTAGAACTGTGGAACAACTGTTAGAGGCAGACCTGGGCATAGGTCAGTTCGGATGTCGGAGACTTGAAGCAGAGAAAGTGATTCTGCGAGCGATACTTGAAGACAGACTGACGAAAGGCAAACCCACATGCATAGCGTTTGCAGAGTCAGAGAAAGCTTTTGCCAATTTGACTGCAATGTACACTTTGGAATTCTTAAGTCATCAGTGATAAAATATAGGGCGCGTTATCTACAACTTGCACAGAAAAAAAATTCAGTTCTGAAACTCGAACGACCTGAAAGAGAGAAAGGATCGGAGTAGGAACTGTATCTGGTTTGCACTCTACCTCTCATGTAATTCACTCAGCACACTGAACAAGCATAACAGTATCTATCGATAAATTTGGAAATTTGAATGGAATTGTGTAGAAAAGAGCTATATGGCACTACTTGTATAATGTAAGGAACAGGTTGATAGGACAATGACCTTATCAAGCAACACATAATTTGGGAACGGGAAGAATTTTGTGGGAGAGGGATCATGGACAGAGGAAGGGATATTGCGCACGAAGACCACGGCTTGAATGCAGCAAGAAAGTTGAAAAGGATGTAGAGTGTAGTAATTATGCAGATATGAAAAGCTTGTACGTGGTGCAGAGAGCTACATCAACCAGATGTTATCTCTGAAGAGTACGAAATCAATGAGAATGTAGGTTCACTTAACGTTCTAAATTTTTCGCAGATAAGTAATACAGTTTCCACTATAAACACTACCCTGTGCCTAAATTTTATAGCATTTGATTTGCGTAAAGGTACTAGTGAGTTTGTTATAAGTCTTATTACGAAACCGCATATTTCAACGAATATAATGTCATTAGAACTGTAGAATCAAATTTTATACATTCAGGCGTTCTTATTACAACAAATCGCTAATATAAGCATGCAGGAACTTGGAGCAGAGAGTATTTTGTGTTGCTTAATTGTTTCCGTAACTAGTTCCTTAATACTCAGCAGACAGTGCACTGAACTCATGTTAGTAATGACAGCCCCTAGTAGCTGAGTGATCAGCGCGACGGAATGTGATACCTAATGGCCCAGGTTCGATTCTCTGCTGGGTCGCAGATTTTCCCCGTTTAGAGACTAGGTGTTGTGTTGTCCTTATCATCATCATTTCATTCCCATCGCCAAGCAAGTCGCCGAACTGGCGTCAACTCAAAGACTTGCCCCAGGCGAACGGTCTACCCGACGGGAGGCGCTAGCCTCACAGCATTTCCATTTCCATGTTGGTAATTGACCCTTAAAGACACAGAAATAACATTTAATGCAGCTCACACGATGACAGAGCAGCTGCCATTTACAGCGATAGAAGTCCGATGTGTATACGGTTCATGCGTCGTCGTTGATGATGATTATGGAAGTACTCTGCATGAAAGTAAGTTTACATACCCGTGTAACATTACTTCTACGGTTTTTTTTAGGTTCGTAAATTAAACGATTTTCTCTGTACTGACTATACTTATAAAGAAAGACTAATTACTCCCAATGGAAGCACAGAATACGCACTGCAGAAACTCCACTGCCTGTAGAAATCTTCTTTACAAGCTTTGGCTCTGTGCACTATGCGACTTAATTTCTGAGGTCATCAGTCGCCTAGAACTTAGAACTAATTAAACCTAACTAACCTAAGGGCATCACACACATCCATTCCCAAGGCAGGATTCGAACCTGCGACCGTAGCGGTCGCTCGGCTCCAGACTATAGCGTCTAGAGCCGCACGGCCACTCCGGCCGGCTTTACAAGCTTTGTCTACTCTGACATTTAAGTACTATGAATGACAACTTTGTGTTTTGCATTTTAACCATGTTATTTCAAGTTGACAGGATATACGAGGGACATATAACTTTTTTGTTAATTCCAGTATTTTCGATTCATGTCTGTGTTCATAAGGTTGTTATCAAGCACTGGGAAATAATCAAACACTCCAGAGCAACATGTCCAGTCTACATCGACGTTCACTGTGATTGCTCAATCATTTTCGTAAATCTGATCACTAGAGTTGGTAAAATAACACTCAGAAGATAAAATAGTGTAGTGAAAAATAGCGGAAGTAGTGACCTGTATTGCACAACATACTCAGTAGTGAAAAAGATGGACTCAGACTGATTGATCTCATTTTCATATCACCGTAAGAAGTAGCTTTAATTTAACCTTTTGGCGTTGTGGTGACATTATGTTAGAAGTCTGGTGAAGCCGGTCTCTCGAACCAACACAATAAACAATATAATACATGTGATATTTAGCAGTATTACAGCTACAAACAAGAATGGAACTACTCTTTAATCATTTTGCTTTATGTAAGGGTTCGTTTATAAGTAAATTTGGCAGTAAATGAAAAGTAAACAAATGTTATGCAACTGTTTGGTCAAATAATACATTTGTATCACATTCTAGCATATAACCAAAAATCCAAGGAAACTCAAGCACTACTTTTAAACATTTGGACGCAATATACATCAGCCTCTGTAATAAATTTAAAAACTTTGAAGAAAACGGAAAAAATTACTTAAACAGATCCTAATTATTTCACACATGGTGTTTCGTCGCGGTCCTTGCACAAAATTTCAATACATTCAAGCACGTGTATTTTTTTCACTTTCTACAGTGATATTTCGTTATTTTAATGTACATACACGACCTATGGCGACGGTTCCGACTGTCGTTTGGTGACGCTGCAATCTTTTATCTACTTTTTAGGACTCGAAAATTCCCTCACGTGGATTATGTGCAACGTTTGTCATTGCTACTCTCGCAAGATGTTTTCTTATAGAGCCGCTTCCTACTGCAGTGAGAAATTTTTGACCAATAGTATTTTGAGAGGGCGCATTTTGGCAAAACAAACGTTGACTGTTGATTCCAGGAATGGTTATTAATGTGTGAAAGATTACTCTAGTTAAAATAAGTTTACCTAAGTAATTCATAACGAATCTATTAATCTTGCGACTATATAAAAGCATACAAATGCTAATCAAACAGCAAAGGTATTGAGTTAAACACACCTTTCAACTAACTTCCAACAGAATTTTAGCACTATAAAATTACTTTGGTTTAGAGAACCGAAAAATGCTACCCTCTCTATACAACAGCTGTTACCCAGATGACAAGATCGCGATGCGTAGAGAAACGATAATGGAAAAAGGTACACAGTTGTACAGTTCACACGCTCTACTGGTAGAAAAAAAAATCAACAGTGTTGAAGGAGTAGGTATTTCACACCGTGGCACACTAATGGAGAATTGAAAGTGCAGGCGTCAACTGTCTCTCAGTCATATCTCCTGATAACTTCGTATTAGGGGTGAGTAATTGGAATAATAATGCGAAAGCTAATACCCTGAAGTCCTTTCGCGTAGCTCAGTTGTCAGCCTATTCATTGCTTTGCAGAGGATCCGCGTTTGATTCCCAGGATTGTCAGAGATTTTAGCTTGGTAGTATAACGTGAAATTAGCAGCATTTCTTGTTATTTTCCAAAAAGCGCACTCAATTGCCCTGAATACTGCTACAGGACATACCTTTGCAGCTTTACACTTCCTATTTGTGTCTTTTTAAAAGAAATGTGCACAGTTGACTTCAGCGTTTTTCCTATTCGCTTTTGACTGAAGCTGATTGCTTTTTCCCTGTCTGTTCTTATTTCTGTACATTATTCACTCCATTGTCATATAGCATTCCTTTCCTTTCTGACATATTCTGTGATTTGTCTTAGCCCTCTGGTAACCAATTTTTGCACTTATAAATTTGCGTCGTAAAGATTTTGTATCCAAATGTAGCCACTATCCAAGCTTCATCCGTAACAGATTACTTCCGAAATTTGTATGTGCTGCTGAGTGTAATTTTCAAATACGTTTTTTCACAATACGGAATGTCAGAGGTATATGTGCAGATTAGTGATCATTGGTACCTTAATATGTACCCACTTTCGTGCTTCAGTTGTTTTTTCTCTGCGTCTAGCTCTCTTTCAGTAAACACGCCATCCGTGGAGGCTACAACACGTAATCAATGATACGTGTGTCTGCGCATGGGTCGATACTTGGTACCAAATCTGCATCACGAAGGTGAAAAGCCGGCCGTGCCCTTGCAAAAGAACAATTCCGGCATTTGACTGGAGCGATTTGAACCGTCGTCCTCCAGAATGCGTCTCCAGAGTGATAAGCACTGTGCTACCTCGCTCCGTCGACAGATCCGGCAGCAGGGAGTTTTCTCACACTCGGTATACCAATGATCCATACGATTTACACGTTCATCTTATGCTGCTTCAATTCCCAATCAATGTTTAGTTGACAATAACAGTAATCAAGGTCCAATGTCAGAGAGAGTAGGAAAGAGCAGATGGGAAGAGGGGAGGGTGGGGGGTGGGGGAGAGAAATGGTCATAGGGGGAGGGGGGGGATGAGATGGACGAGAGAGGGGAAGGAGCTGATGGACATAGACAGGAAGGAGAAGAAGATTATGACGCGTATTCTTTTCCATACATATTGAGCAATTGCGAAACATTTCCAGGTTCGCTAGTACAACATAAAACCTTAAGCAAAGTAGTACGGTTTCTTACTCTTATCAGCATCAGATAAAATAAAGACGAAACAGGTCGGCTTTGCACAGATTTTCTTCTTAATTATGTTGAGGGCTACCGTCTCCTCAGCACTGGTCTGTAAGAGCTCTCGCCGTCACCATACGAAACCCTTTTGTATACGTTGAGTGGTGTGAACGCCTCGGCGATTACTCAGCAACGCTCACTGAAGGACGCAGCTCCCACACTCACAGCTGTTACTCTGCGGGCGCAGCTCCACATTCTCGTGTAGTTTCCTGCATTCCACATGAAACGGCACTAATTGGTATGCCAGACACTTACATCGTTTCTGCGATGCAATTTGTTCCGATTTAAACTTAAGACTTGAGCTGATTTACATTTCATTTGGAATTCATCGCGTATTGCGGGTAATTTCTGCGGACTGGTCCCCTGTCTGCACCATCTGTTTATGTTGCTATTTACATAACAGTTGAGTAGCGCTACATATCTGCTGGTTCCCTTCAGACGGCCAGCTTTGCGTTGTGCTCAGAGCATCGAATTACTAGTCCCAGGTTTCTCCGCAATAGCAATGGTATTAAATTTGTAACGTACACCACATCCGAAATTTTGAGTGTTTCCTCAAGAGGATGTGCCACTTGTGTCGATTTTTACAGCGCTAACAGCTTGGAAGACTTCAATATTGCAGCATGGTATCGACTGCACATCAGGGTGATTAATGAAGATATGCAAATATTTTAATATGTTAATCTACAAGTAAAACTGAAGAGAAAATTCATATAAACATAGGTTCGCAAATATTTAGTGACAAAGTTACGGATAATAAAAAATTTTTTGCCTGAAATTTAGTAGTTTTCCAGCACATCCAGAGAAACAGAATTTGTTATACAAGTAAATTTGTTTACTTTCCATTCAACTAAATACCTAGGAACTACAGTTACGAGCAACTTAAATTGGAAAGTCCACTCAGATAATATTGTGGGGAAGGCGAAACAAAGACTGAGCTTTGTTGGCAGAACACTTAGAAGCTGCGACAAACCCACTAAAGAGACAGCCTTCATTACACTTGTCCGTCCTCTGCTGGAATACTGCTGCGCTGTGTGGGATCCTTGCCAGGTGGGATTGACGGAGGACATCGAAAAAGTGCAAAGAATAGTATCCCGTTTCGTGTTATCGCGCAAAAGGGGTGAGAGTGTCACTGATATGATAAGCGAGTTGGGGTGGCAATCACCGAAACAAAGACGACGGGATCTGTTTACGAAATTTCAATCACCAACTTTCTATTCCGAATGCGAAAATATTTTGTTGACATCCACCTACGTAGGGAGAAATGATCATCAAAATAAAATAAGAGAAATCAGAGCTCGAACGGAAAAATTTAGGTGTTCCTTTTTCCCATGCACCATTTGATAGTGGAATGGTAGAGTAGTATGAAAATGGTTCGATGAACCCTCTGCCAGGCACTTAAGTGTGAATTGCAGAGTAACCATGTAGATGTAGATGTAGATGTAGAAGAATGTAGAAACGTTTATGCCATTGTTGGACACCGTTAGCGAGTTGTTTCAGTCGCTTCCTGCCCTTGAAACGAGTTAGTTTTCTGTATTGTTCAGTGAAAGAACGTGATAACAACAGTATATTTAAGTGAAACTACATAGTAACTGTTGTAGTTTGTAGATTATTTATGGCACAGGGATGCCTTTCAGATTTACAACAGAGGAATACGTCGATATGGCGTTTATTTATGGCAAATATGATGGTAATTATACGGCTGCAGTTAACGAATATCGCGTACGTTACCCAACTCGGAGGATTCCGATAGCACGAATCACTAACAGAGTGTCTCGACAGTTACGGGAGACAGGTTCTCTACCTAGAGTTCATAATCAGTACGAGCGCTCGATACGTGAAGGCGATGATCGGGATATTATGGACGCTGTTCAACGAATCCCGGGTACCGACACATGACGTATCTCTCAACGATTTTGCAGTTCACAATCTAAGGTATGGCGTACACTGAAGTACAATAATCTGTATCCTTACTATAAACAAAAATTGCATCATTTACAAACGGGAGATCCTCCCTTTCGCTTGTAGTTGTGCGACCGGTTAAATGCTAATCGGTTGTTACACAAATACATTCTATTTACTGATGAGCCACAGTTTACTCGAGATGGTATAAGCAATTTACGTAACGAGAGCGTATGGTCTGAATCAAACCGACATGCAACAGTAAAACGCAATTTTCAGCAGCGATTTAGCGTAAATGTGTAGTGTGGTATAATCAAGACACACTTTATTGGACCAGTTACTTTCAAAGGACGTCGAACTGTCGAGACGTACTTGCAATTCCTTCAAGAAGGAATGCCCCTCTTGCTCGGTGTTCCACTTGCTACGCTATTGCAAATGTATTTTCAGCATGACGGCGATGCCCCAAAGTTCACAAACGCCATTACTACACATTTAAATGAACATTTTCCCTAGGAATGGATTGGTCTTAGTGCTACACGTCTGTGGCCACCAGGTCACTAGATTTAACGCCAGTGGATTTTTGTGTTTGAGGTGGGTGAAAGACAAAGTTTATGAGGGCAAAGTCTATACACGTGAGACATTACTTGCTCGCCCTATGAATGGAATAGATGAAATTAAGAACAACCCTATGAAACTGAAACGAGCAACAAAATCTGTTCATACACGTGCAGCTCGATGCATTGAAATCGGTGGAGACATTTTTTAACATATATAGTGTACGTCATGTGAAATTGTATGTACACTGTACAACTTCCTTAACACTGAGTTTTGTTTCTTCCGGTTTAACATGAATTCACGTGTGCCACGGTATTAATAAAAGCAGATTATCTGACACATTCATACAGTTTCGGCTAACGTTATTACCACAAATTTTTCCAAAATTAAATTCTCTACAACTTCTGTTGAAAACTTTGTGCAATTGTCTAGAATATAAAAAACAAAGTGGGCCAAGTAGTTAACAAATTAAAAATTTTACGAAATTGCGTCTTTCCTTCTCTGGATGTTCTGGAAAAATACTGCAGATACACGTCTGGCACATGTTTTATTAAATTCACCAGACCAATAACAACAAAATAAAATGAAATCGTGCTTTACTTTAATCTCGTACAGTTTTTCGATGGCTTCATATTAGCGAAGTTGCTAAACTTCAGGCAAAATCTTTTCAAATGGTTCAAATGGCTCTGAGTACTCCGGGACTTAACATCTGAGGTCATCAGTCCTCTAGAAATTAGAACTACTTAAACCTAGCTAACCTTAGGACATCACACACATCCATGGCCGAGGCAGGATTTGAACCAGCGACCGTAGCGCTCGCGCGGTTCCAGAATGAAGCCCTAGAATCGCTCGGCCACACCTCACAATCTTTTATTAGCCGTAACTCGGTAACTAAACATTTGCGAACCCATGTTCATTTGAACTTTTTTCTTTAGTTTTATTTGTAGAATAACATATTAAAATATTTGCATATCTTCGGAATCACCCTGTACAGCCACGTCCAAGCACTCGTGTTTCCGGTTCAAAATGGTTCAAATGGCTCTGAGCACTATGGGACTCAACATCTAAGGTCATCACTCCCCTAGAACTTAGAACTACTTAAACCTAACTAACCTAAGGACATCACACACATCCATGCCCGAGGCAGGATTCGAACCTGCGACCGTAGCAGTCACGCGGTTCCGGACTGAAGTGCCTAGAACCTCACGGCCACTGCAGCCGGCGTGTTTCCGTTGGTTTGTAGTATAATTCTGTTGAACTCTCCACTCTTTATGTGTCAATCTAACATCGATAGCAAGCTCTCCAACTACATCTAAGCAATTGCTTCAGACGAACATCCCTTTGTTAACCATAACATAAATTATCTTGTGAACGTGTCTCTGATGTAACATAACAGACACTTTGTACTGCAACGCAAAATTGTTTGAAATTATCCATTTATTTCCTACTGCGTCCGCTCTCATCATGCTTTTCAGATTTTCATGTTTAGTTTCTTTTCTATAAATTATGTTAAAAATTAGGAGAATTTATTGAACGTAAACTAATTAAACAGAAACAATACCAGAAAGTAAGAACGATGACTTATCTGCAATGTGACTGTGAGACTGAGATCAAAATTTGTAAGTAACTTTTGAACACATAACGTCCGAGTTGCCTCTAGTGTGTATTTTGCACTGTATTTACCTTTTTTACGCGTTTGCCTAATCTGGCATTATTAGGGTTTTCAGGTGTTGTGGTTCTGTGTTCAATTTTACAGGCTAATTAGCGCTTGGTCATTTCTGCAGTTGGTTTCTGAAGGAAAGGGTCAATAGAGATAGGGATTTTCAGTTTTTAATTTCTTGAAATGGGGTGTGGTTGATCTTGTCCGAGCAAATGATCTCCCGAATCCGAACTATTATCCATCAGAAATACCCAGTCGTTGCGCCGAACCGCCGTTGAGTAACGTTAAGATAGTTGTTTAATGTGCAACATTTCCGTGCCAATTTTTGTTCGGCCATCATACATAAAATACGTCGCAAGAACAAGATGCAGCCTTTCAGAGAACACGATTGCTGTAGGTACCGTCACTGGTGCACGAAATGTTGTTAAGTAATCTAACTTAGTAACAACTGTTCGCTATTAACCGAAGATGAAACTTCGCTAACAACTTTTTACGTATAATTAGCTAAGATACTGCGCCCGCTAGCTTCAAACATCTGTACGTCCGTAACTGTCGAAACGCAGACAAATGTTTTTATGAACTGTTTTGTCTAAACTATTGATACAGTAAACTCGTGGACCTTCACAGCTTCTCTTGAGAATATTACAGCTGTAGCGTGATCAAGTGCGTGGAAGTGAATCGTAGTCTTTCCGATAGGTCATGCTGGCAGAGAAATGCGGATGACTCAACTGTAAGCAGTCTCAGTATTATCAGGAAAAATCTACCTACTGTCCTTTCCAAAGGTGATTTAGAGACAAGTAAAAGCAACTGGACTGAGGACCTACATCGTTATTCACCATTCTATGAGTGCACGTTTTTCCAAATAACATTTCTTAAGTGTTATGCACTAGCTAGGAAAGCTGTCAATAGGGTTTTCGCCATGAATGGCACTTCAATTTACAAAAAAGCGTTACCTAGGGTAGTAGGCCTCCGTAAATCTCTTGGAAACTGTGAGTTTTAGGTTATGGTTTCTGAAGACACGAGCTTTACACGGAGTGGAAAGGTACAAAGCAAGGGAAAGAGTTATCAGATATTACATTCTGATGTGAACTTTGCATGTGTGTTGTGGTTTTTCCACATAACCAACGTAAATGTCCATTTCCTATTATAACATCGTAGAATGGCGTGCGTGACATCAGCTACATTACCACAGTCACGTGAACTTAATGCTCGTCTAAGAAAACCACTATACCCTAGTAGTCCTTCAGTTTTGGGAACAAGTGAAAGTTACGTATCTTAAAAAAAGGCCGGTTTGATTCTTGCATTAAAATGTCATGTGAAGAGAACTGGGACGGTCTCTGCACCCTGCACAAAGTAGGGGCAGGTCTATCCTCGCAGTTAGTTTTCATATCTGACGCAGTTTATCTAACGGTTTTCAACAGACATTACCATTAATAACATGTGCTTGTAGCCAAATCGACAAGTAACGTTTTAGCTTCCGTTTCCTTAAAAGTGCTGTGAGTTTCCGGTGCGAAACAGATTTTTAATCCATTTTTTAATTCGAGACGATTGTATGTTTATTGTTTTGAAACTGTTGATACCAAACGTTCGTAGGAAAGCGGTAACAGAAGATCCTGTCTTCGTTCCGTCGCAAACTGTGTGCTCAACAGCATCTACGGCACCACCCAGAATTCACTTACTGGGCAGAATGCTGCCACAGGTTACGTATCCTATATTCTGAGATGTCTCGCGGAAAACGGAGACAAAGAAAGTGCCACGTTTTTGATGGAGTAACTTTCGTTGCACAACATTCGGCGAGCCACGGTACAAATAAAATTTTTGGCCTTCAGACTTTCTTGATGTGATGATTGTCGTTGTCATGTAATGTTCTCGACCTCTAACGAATATTTCCGGAATGCTTTAGAGAGTTGTAGAACATTCTCGAATGTGTAGAATACAACTTGGAAACGGCAAACACAGCACAGATTCGCATTCCAGAAATTCTAAATTCACTGGCTGTTCCTGGTACAGTATCGTAATAAGCTTCTGTAGAAGTAATGGAACAGTATTAAACGAAAAAGACAAAAAGCAATTCCACTCACTTTATCTAACTTAACCGTTCAGCTTTAAAGGATTCCAGTTAACGGTAAGATTAGCATACATGTCACTACCGATGAAATACAAGTGCAAACACTCCAACGTTGCGGAACAAATTTGAAGAAATCGTGTTCCTTGAACAGAAAACTATAGCCAACGTGTTCATGCGGTGGACAGCCACGAAAGTTATTCATCTTTGCAAAAGCAGGCAAAACACCAAATGCATTTTACAAGAAAATAAACTGAACAAGTTTGATGCTGTACAAATGAGATGATTAATTACACATTTAAAACTGATAAAATGTACAGCAATCAGTTGTTAGGAATTGCTTACTGCATGTCTAGATTTGAACCGTTGTGTGGCTATCGTCGTGCTATAAGACGCAAGTAAAATCATCATTAGCGTTTCTCTATAGAAATAGTCCTTAATAGACTACCCATGAACAGTCCAATAGGGGATATTTGCATTTAATAATCATGATTTGACTTGTATCTTGCAACACGACGACAGCCGCACGGACACGAAGTAAGCAATTACTAACGACTGATTGCTGTCCACTTTCTCAACTTCAAATAAACATAACGCATCTGTTCCATATAGAATCGAACCTGATAATCACAGATTTTTTGTACAATTCAGAAAACACAAGATGAAAAGGATCAAGCGAAGCCGGTGCTTTTCACCTAGTTCATAACTATTAACGAATGCGTTAGTACTGCGAAGCTTTGTTTCTTTATCAACAGTTTCACTTAAACTGTTTGATATTCAGAATCAAAAATTATGGTAAAAGAAATAGATGAAAACAATCAGCTTGTTGAATCAGCGACCTTGGGATCTTTCGTTTTTCTAGTGATTTTGTTATTCTTCCTTTAGTGCAGAAAAACTTCCAATATTCTACAGTGGAAGTGGGAAACACTGAAAGTGCGAAATGGTCTTAAGAAAATGAAAAACCAATACAGTTTCACTTTATTCGAAATAATGAAAGTTACGGTAGTTCTTGTTACAAATCATTTTATTCGAGGTATTCCAAGATACGATAATTTCACATCATTTGCAGCGTCTAACAGAAAAAACTAAAGCAAAAGTGTAATGAGTTTAGAATTAAAAGTGTTCTATAAGTATGAAAGTTTGTGAAAAATTGTAAGTGCCACACTTCACTTCCAAATAATCACTGAATGTCTATTGTATCGACTGCATCAACTCACCGAATGCTGAGCAGCAACAAAGAATACATTATTTACAGGACGATAAATAAAAGCGTAGTATTTCAATTAAAGAAAATCGACCTTGGCTAATAGGTCCTTCGTTTCTCCAGCACTTAATTTGTTCGTCAGTGGAAGGTAAGAAATATTCACTAGGATGAATAGATCATGCAGTTTGAACCCCAAAATTCCACGATGTTTTGTTTCATTTCATTATTTTCCACAATACACGCTTAAATTTTAATTATTTCGATTCACATGACGTTGTGGTGCTTCATTCTGAGCAACACCACTCCCTTTGTTTGTTATATACGGCTCTCTTTCAGTTGCTAGTGTAGCGCTCTTTTTTATGTTTATAATGTTGTCTTTCTTTTCCGTCATAAAGCACAGAATACAAAAGATTCACGTCCAAAGCAACTTAAATGTAACAAAATGGACTCTTGTTTGTAGGAAAGCGGGTGAGAAATAGTTTATAACGTGTTTACCCCAGCTTTCGGATCTGCTCGGTTCAGTCAGCATCTTTCGTCTTGAACAAAGGAATTGACACACAGTTAAAAATGAGGTATTTTGAGGTATAAGGAGGCCTGTCTGCCACTTATAGCATACTTCAAGTTATTACTCATAGCACATTCAGCGGTTTACATGAGAAACACGAAAACTACAATTTCGGCAATCCCAGCATTTCACATATTCAGTCTTCAGTTAATGGAGGAACTGAAAGAGCAGAGTTCCAAAGAAGAACAGCAAATCAATTACAATAAGACCAAATTAATTTACAATCGAAAGAAAAGGAAATACGACATGTGGATAACTGAAGTCAAGGAACCAGAGGGTAAGATTTTGTAATTAGAGCAACTGAAGTCAATAACTGAGCAAACAGTGAAAGAAATAAACAGAAGAGGGAAAAAAGCCTGGGTTCCTTTTCCTAACATTCATAGAGGTATTAAAACTAAGCTCTTGATCTGACTGAAAGGTAACATTTGTAGCGTTGTTGTCTCACTAGTTTTGAGTCGTGGTAATGACGAATGAACTTTAAGTCCGAAAACCGTAAGGTAAGTGCGCCCAGTGAGTAACTCAGTGATGTATGATGGGAATTTACTATGAGAGACCGGAAAACAAACAAATGGAATAAGGTAACAGATTATAGAGCGGAGAGTAATGGAATAAAAATGAAGGTGTACAGGACATGTAGCATGGTGTGTGCACGGTAGGTTGACAACTGACGTGCCTTGCTGGATTCGAATATATAAATTATCAAACGGCTGATACATTGCACGGTGCACCAGTACACCTGAAACAGGTTGCCTGTTTATCGGATTCCGAGAATAACGGAAATCTGACTTTAACTATTTCCTATAATTATTCACTGAATTACAAAAGTGCTGTCATAGGTGGTATACTCTTAGGTCAACAGTTTAACGCAATAAGAAAAGAATTACAGTTAGAAACGGTGTGTATATCTCGAAGCTGTTTAACTCACAGTGGGCATATTAGCCGGACTATATTCACCTATTACTGCAAAACAGGAGCGCTTGGAGACTTCCAACAAATAACTTTAAAAATGAGCACAAACGGTTTCGACAGCAGTTGACGTTCGTGGAGTTATAACACCTGCCCCTTCACATCTACCGCCTACCATCATGTGTGAGGCTCTGAAGATGGTCGAAAACTGACCGAAACCGGTTACCACAAAATAGGATTTTTGAGCTCGACACTGTATTCACTTTTAAAGCACTTTTTCCCAGACCGCTGTCCGGCACGAGAATGTTCTCAAAAACTACTCCCCACAAACTTTACACTTAAGCTGAATCCATTTCGAAGCTGTAAAATTTAAAATTTTCGCGGCGAATTAAATGTTCGAAGAGATTTTGGGATTGCAGCC
Organism: Schistocerca americana; assembly: GCF_021461395.2. Lineage (NCBI taxonomy): Eukaryota > Metazoa > Arthropoda > Insecta > Orthoptera > Acrididae > Schistocerca > Schistocerca americana. The sequence continues at coordinate 59,442,292 of NC_060124.1, read as the reverse complement.
GGCAGTCGCAAACTTCACTCCACTATATTTCGACTGGCAGGTGTCCGGTAGAAATATCGTCGAGTGAAGTTTATGACGACCGGTTGCAGTCCCAAAATCTCTTCGAAAATTTCATGTTTAGAATCTTTTTGTTTCATTTATTCCCCCCCCCCCCCCCCCAAAAAAAAAAAAGCAATGAGAGGAAAATGTTTCATCCCTTACTACAGTTTCACCGTTCATGCACTAAAACTTGAGCATCAGACACAATGCTTTAATTTATTATTTCCTTAGTACTACCATCATTCCTAGCACATTCTGCAGACAGTATTCACATACACCATCGAACATATTTGCCAAATTACGTCACTGTACGACACATAATACGGGAGATATGGAGTCATAAACATATACGTGCATTTTATACAGTTTGATTGTTTAAAGGATATGATGGTAGTGGGTAGAGGGATTAGTAATAGATAAAAAGAAAAGGCTGAAATGTCTATCTAAATTAAGGTGTCTGGGTGACATTAGTAACATATAGGAACAACGTCGATGGATATGTTTAAAGATAGCAACGGATATTATTGTACTAGTGCATACAGGAAGCTTTTAAACAATATCGGATGCCAAAGGGCTTGTGATGATTGGTAAGAATTACAAAAAATTGCAGACAGCGTATATTATAGTTTTACAACATAAGAATTTGAAACTTGAATAGGTTGGAGAATAGTGGCAGGCGCCTGATATCACGAAAAAACAACAGACGCACACTGAATTCATTTCCCGACGCTTTGAAACCGCTCCTGCTGTTAAAACGATTTTGCACCGCTCTTCTGTTTAGGAAAAATTCAGTGATCCAATTTAATGCATAATTTGATGTACGAAGAAGCTGAAGGGACTAAACGGCTACATCGTAAAATCATAAATCTACGTCCTACAATTGGCCAGGTTATGTTGTACGTACGAGAAATAAGACCGAACTGAAACAGACATTAATGCCAGATTCTACACAGCCACACATAAAAATGTAAAGACTGTCATCGGAAGAAAGGGCTCCCTGCAGTAGGTGAAGCGAAGCAGAAATTAGCACGAGAAATAAATGCAGCACTCCTCTGATGAGGCATGATCGAAAGGCAATAGATGCAGACCTCGAGTACGAAGTTATACAAATGGTCTGTTGCTCCCGCTAGCGCATTCGAGAAACTATAATCGAGACCACTCCGATCGATAGGGCTACAATGACCTGCCATTTCGTGAAGAATGGAGAACGCAGTTTTCGTGCTGTAAGTGAAATATGTGCTACGAACATGAAGGTGGGAAATAGCTCCGCGTTGAATAACACTATTCGCACGAGCATTCGTCGGCTGCCTGACAGCTGGCTCGATTTATGCCTTTAGCGATAACTACGAAACTACTGAACGAGGAACATTCAAGATTTCGCATTCAGAATGGCTGAGATCTTGCATTTGACGCTGTTGCAATAGACATAATGTATTCTGTTTTGACCACTGTTTATTTGATGGATGATAAGATAAAATTTTCGTAGATACACATGTTCACACACCCACGCAAGGAAAATTAAGTTTTACGGACACACACATGCTTGCGTCTTGATATCACAAATATATTCGATACCAATGACTCTTTATGTAATGGTCTGGTGTAAAACTTTACTATCGCCATAAGTACTAAGCCCTTTATCTTCTACGCACCATACCTGTTGTTCCTGACGCGCTCTCGCGAGATTTCCGGTGCGATCGACAGATGGTGCAACTTATGCATCGAAATTTAGTCGGCAACACGGCTGGTCTCGTTAAAATATCTGCACTAGTGAAGATGAACACGTAGCACAGTGTCAGTTGCATAATGCCTATATAACGACTTCAAAGACCACAAACATTTGATTTCCAATATTTCATATAATTATTGATGGAATTTAAAAATTTGAAATTCATCATGATCTACTCATTAAGAGTTACAATCTTATTATAATGGTTTAACACAGCAAAACGAGTATTACAGCTGGAAACTACGTTTATATCTTGAGACGGCGTAGCTCCCCAGCGCATGAATCACAAGACACTGTTCATAGACTATTTGAGAATGAAGGTAGCTAACAACTTCCAACAACCTATACACAGAATATCAAACTTTTTCCAAAGTGTTTCTCGCCGACACTTCCCACAAAGTAATGAAACGAAAAAAGTACATTTTCGCTGTCCATGCAATAAAATTTCAGTCTGTATTGAGCACGACATTTTAATTGATTACTCCTTTACTAATAACTCTGCCCGCAATACATTTTACAGGCAGACTCTATAAATTATACCACTGAATGTACCCGCAAAATTATATCTCTGTTCGACACATAGTTCAGAAGATATGATGTCATAAACATTGAGATGCATGGAACGAATGCCTTATGTACGGAAATTCGATTCCTTAAAGAATTAATCTTGAAATTACTTTTATTTCGAATGTGACATCTGAGTTTATGATTCGCCAGAGCTGTAATTTGATACACTAGTTTTTGGTGCTTCACGATTAGTTATGTGAAAGCTACAAAATGCACTACCAGATACCCTTAAGTGAAAATGCTGAAAGAACTATTTATGAGTTGGTGTCAGTTAAAATCCCCACAAAAACGTCAGGAAATTTTCAGACATGTGATTCGGTTTTCATTTTAAAAAAAAGTAAATAAAAAAAGTAGTTAAGTGGCGCTGCAGAGTCACATAGAAAATGATCTAGTATGGTAGAATGAGAGAAATCTAGATTAATGCAGTACTCGGCATATAGACAGTCGCGTTAGCTTACGTTATTCCAAATACTTAGAACGAAGATGCAGCATTAATTTTACGCAATACACACCATGTGTTAGTGAAAGTTTTCTCTGGAGTGGGTGATAGGAGTTAAGGGGGGTAGGACGTCAAACGGGCCGACTTGGAGCAAGAGAGGCACCACAGGACATTTTAATTTCCACTGTCTATACTTTTGCAAATGAATTCATAAAACATTAACAGCATGACCAGGAAGGATTCAGGATTCATACTCATAGCAGTGGAAGCTCAAAATCGTTACAAAACATTTGTTTTACATGTGATATTTCATCATTTTCTTCACTTACTACTGGCTGCATTTGTTGCTATAGGTACACTTCTCTTTCTAAGTAAGAGAGAATCTTCTATGAATTTTGCACAGCATACAAACCATAGTTACAGGTGTATAAAAGTCTAGAAGTTATTTAATTTATGAAAAAATGAATGAACTGTTACACTTTAAACTTCATGTTAAGAAAAAATTCAAGTTTTATAGTTAATTATCTCAATTTTTTCCACAGTTTTTTAATAGATTTGGAAAATACTAGAGTTTCATACAGCTGCAACTGCTGTTTGTATGGTAGGAAAAATTCATCGAAGAATCCCTCTTACTTAGGAAGAAAAGTGTCGCTATAGCAATAAATGCAACCAGTAATAAGTGAAAAAATGAGAAATTTCACATGTAAAAAAAGGTATTTTGCTACGTTTTTGAACTTCCACTGTGATGAGTGTGAGTCCTCAATCCTTCCTGGTCATGGTGACAAAGATTTATGAATTTATTTGTAAAAGTATAGACAGTAGAAATTAAAATGTCCTGTGGTGACTCTCCTGCTCCAAGTCGGCCTGTTTGACGTCCTAACCCCCTTAATATGTTTCATTTATAAGTCATTCTGAGAGTACAATTAGTTACTGATACAGAAAATCCTATCCATCTTACAGACATTAGCGTACAATCATACACACACGTACACGTGTCTGTCGCTTCGCTATTATAACATCTGCGAACGACACGTGGTGTAGCTAATATATTACTAAACCAGTCACGTACAACCACAAACTCTGATTAACGTTCAGAAACGAAGACCAGTGTTTTGACTGCTTGAACTCCTGTAACGGTTTGAATATAAAAAAGCAGTTCATTCATAACGACTTCCGGCGTTGCCGCACACTAACCTGCAGAAGCGTCCCGAAACGACGGGCGTGCGAGATGACGGCGTTAAGAGCGACGCACGAACCCGGAGCGACGCGAACGGAGACCGCGCTGCGCGCCGGACGGCGTAGCGGTGGTTGGTGCTCAGCGGCGCCGTGCCATGTGGCGACTGACGCCCGTTGCCAGGCGACGCCGACTCTGGCGCAGCGTCCGCCGCAGCAGCAGCAGCAGCACTGCCACCTCCACCTCCTCCCCCACCCCCACCCCCACCCCTCTCCATCCCGCTACGTCTCACTCCATCTGGCTACGCCGCCCTCTCTATACCTAAGTCTCAGGGCGTACGGCCTCGTTTGCGGTGAGCAGGTGTACCCACGTAATCCTCTCGCGGGGCTACTCGAAGCTGTGGAAGACCTATTACCCCTGCCTGTCCGGCAACCCACCAAACATGTGTGCAGAAAGACTGGCCTGCCTAAGGGTGGAACCACTCAGCCTGTGTTTCTCTGGCTCATCCGCGGTATAATCTTGACGCACCAAGAAAATTCAGTGATAAGAAAAAAATCTACAGTGTACACAGAAAACAATATGAATAGGTAAAAAACATTTTTAATAAGAGCACTTTCAACAGAGAAGGGTTTAAGGGGGGTAGGACGCCAAACGGGTCGACTTGGAGCAGGAGAGACACCACAGAACATTTTGATTTCCATGTCCATTATAATTATCCGGGCTGTTATGCCGTGGTCGGTTGATGAATTCTATGTTAATTCCCAACATTTCGTCTCCGACTGCGGGAGACATCTTCAAGGTGGTCCAACACACCCACTGGCTCGCTACTGACAGTAGCGAGCCAGTGGGTGTGTTGGACCTTCCATCGAGCTACGGACCCCCTTGAAGATGTCTCCCGCAGTCGGAGACGAAACGTTGGGAATTGACATAGAATTCATCAACCGACCACGGCATAACAGCCTGGATAATTATAATGGACATGGTATTTCCGGCCGTGAAAGTCTACGTTTTAGTACCTTTTTACATTCAATGCCTATACTTTTACAAGCAAATTCATAAAACTGTGCCAGCATGACCAGGAAGGATTCAGGATTCACACTCGTAGCAGTGGCAGTTCAAAAACATAAAAAATAATTTTCTTACATGAGAAATTTCATCATTTTTTCACTTACTATTGGCTGCACTTGTTGCCATAGGTACACTTTTCTTCATAAGTAAGAGAGACTGTTCGACGAATTTTTCACAGCATACAAACCATACTTACAGGTGTCTGAAACTCTAGAATCTATTTAATTTATGAGAAAATGAATGAGCTGTTACGTTTTACACTTTATGTTTAGAAAATATCTAATCTTGTAGTTAATTATCTCAATTTTACCACAGTTTTTAATAGATTTGGAAAATTCTAGAGTTTCATACACTTGTAAGTATGGTTTGTACGCTGCGCAAAATTCATCAAAGAATCTCTCTTACTTGTGAAGAAAAATGTACCTATAGCAACAAATGGAGACAACAGTAAGTGAAAAAATGATGAAATTTCACATCTAAAAACAATTTATTTTGTTATGTTTTTGCACTTCCAGTGCTATGAGTGTGAATCCTGAAACCTTCTTGCTCATGCTAACAAAGTTTTATGAACTTATTTATAAAAGTATTGACAGTAAAAATAAAATGTCCTGTGGTGCCTCTCCTGCTCCAAGTCAGACCGTTTGACGTCCTACCCCCCTTAACAATACTGAAAGAAGTCATTTTTCACCTGGGGCAAAACAAGGTACGAAAGAAGGAAGCGATATGCACTGTATTGTTTGACGTATTGGCATGTACATGATTTCTCGAGCAGGTAATTGTTGATGAACTGAAATAGTTGGACGAGACTTCTTCTGTTCTTTTGGTTCCCAGTAGTGTGGGAATTTACCACATGCACTCTGTCAAGAACATCTATTGTGAATTTTGGTTTATGTTTAATAAATTCCAATATGATTGCTAGTTTCTTAACGATGGTATTCTACTTCGACGTTTTGCCTCATGCCTCACATTCACCGTTCAGTATTCTCGGAGCGTACACACCTTGGTGCCGACGTGTAGACAGAAACGGCCACGTGATCCAACTTTTAAGATATTTTGAAATATCCGACTTGCTCCCGAAACTCTTAGTGCTCTTAATGTGCTCTCAGACTGACTGTCACGTCCTGGTTTTCATGTAAGTCAGCAGCCAAATACACTCCCCTGAATTTTCTTCACCTGCATCTTACATACGAGGTCTATTCGGAAAGTCAGGAACGATAGGTCACGAAATGAAGACCACAGTGAAAATCAAAACTGTTTTATTTGCAACAGTTAGCTACAACTTCCAGCTACTTATCTCCACAGTCGCCGAACCGAATTAGACGTTTGTCGTAGCGCTGTATCAACTTTCCAGTACCCTCGTTTTAGAAGGCAGCCACCAGTGCTTTCCGCCAATTTTCTATGCTGGCCTACATTTCGTTGTCTGTGCCAAACTGTTGTCTTCATAGCCAGCCATTCATGTGAGCAGAGATGAAATTCAGAGGGAGACAATTACGGGCTGTATTGTGGGTGATCAAACATTTCCAATTGAAAACTATGCAGGAGCGTCTTCATTGCCCCTGCAGAATGGGGCTGAGAATTGTCTTGAAGAAGAAAACGCACGACAGTTATCTAATATTGGCTGCATAGCTTCAGGCGAAATTTCTCACCAGGCCCTCGTACTTGGCGGGAGACATTATTGTTGTAGGTATTTTGATGTGCTCCCTGTGTGATTAGAAACGGGAACTCTAGAGACACTGCTCATCACACCTGTTCAAAACTTCATCGGATTTTCACTGTGGTTTCCATTTCGCGACCGATCGTTCCTTACTTTCCAAATAACCCTCGTAGCTCATCCAGGACTATAGATGTAAAACATGACACTAACAAAATTGCAAATTTCATGTTCCTCATGACTGTATCTGACTCACTAGATGAATATGAGTGAAAATAAAGGTGACTGTCATTCTAAGTGAAATTAGAATTTATGTATTTCACTCTCAACTATTTTAACTGCATTCGTCTCTAACTATTTAAGAAGGTAGCTAATAACATCACCCTTGAGGGCACTAAATCCGTCCTCCACACAAACATATACACGAGCTTTTGTCTCAGAATGAATCTCAGTACCGCGAAAATGCGCCAGGTGCACTACAGTAGATGCACTCTCGTAAATAGTCGACTGAGAGAAGAATACCGCTCCTACGGAAGGGGCTTAACACGAGTGTAGAAACACAATTAAAGAGTCATCTCGTACCAAAACACGAACGCGTCGGTTTCGTTAAGTACAAGCAGCATTAATAGCTCCTTTAATTACCTCGCGAGGAAAATGCACTATAAACAACAAAGGCTAAAACTGAGTCCATGAACCCCACAGATGCTACCAGTGTCATAAGGCTGTGGAGATTATCGGCTGGGTGCATTATGTTTCCTGGTATAAGATCGAGCATGTCCAGTGAGGGATAGTTGAGGAGAGCAAGTCGATTCGCCTACGAGAAAATGGTCGAATGTCATTATCACGTAGGAACCAAACACCATCTACATCACCGGCATGTGAATGCGATATTCGCCTTCAAGTCGTATAACATGTCCACATGGGAAAAAAATGCGTGTAAATGGGCTGATCAAGAGTGTTTTATGCGGAGGCATCCCTACTTGGGATGGTTGATTTTTGATGACGTGTTCTAGCTTCTCGACGGAACGAGATACATCTGATAAGATTCTGAAAAATATCTCTGGAAACAACTTCAGTATACTGGTAATTTACTATCTTCTTCTTCTTCTTCTCCTCCTCCTCCTCCTCCTCCTCCTCTCTCTCTCTCTCTCTCTCTCTCTCTCTCTCTCTCTATCTGTCTCTCTCTATCTCTCTCTGGCTCTGTGTTCTTTTAACCACGTTGGGTTGGGCTCCACAGTGCCCAATAACATCGGATAATCGGCCCAACAGCTACGTTTGTAAGCAACCTGTGTCTCGAGTGTGAGATACACTTTCTATATACTTGACAGTCGTGATTGACGGCTATTTTCGTAGTGAAATGATATTCGGCTCTTCTCCTCTATTTATACGTTTTCTACACGCTTGTTTGGTTCCTGCATATCAAAGCGCATAGCCTTTATTAACCACAACCGAACATCCAAGTTCCATAATTAAGGTGCACAACACCCGAACCAGCTCGTTTGGTGTGAATGAACAAACGTGTGGTGGAAGAATAGTACTGGAAAGAGCGTAAAAGTTCTCACCAAGTCGTTTTCAGCACAACAGTTAATAAACTTCAGTTATGCTTTGTCCAATCCAGCAGCGAGCAATAAGATTCCAGTACCTTTCCACGAGGATGATGCCAAAAGTCTTCTCACGGAGAACGATATTCCAGTGGAGCACCTGGCCACTTCTTATAAAGGCATTCTAGCCCCCGTATGGTAGGACCAAATGACTTGCTGAGAACGTCGCCTACCATGAATTGTCAGATACCGCCACCTCTCTGACTCGTTAGCGTCGACGTCTTCTGTAGTGGAATCCAAGCCGTTTTCCTGGGATATACAAGAACATGTGTCATGTGTCGTGTCGATAGTTAGCTGTAAATTCTCCTTCTTATATGTATCGTTTTCAAGCTATTCCGCATTTCACAATAATTTCGTAATGACGGCATCGCCTTGGACACTACAGCAGGGGCTGGGAAATTCTTTAGGCGACTATAGATGTTTTGTGTCAATATATATAATATTAGTGGATCTATCGCACCATCCTCAAGTACAGTGTATGATATTTTCGCTTTTTATGATTCTAAACCGCGAAGAGCCCTCCCCCTCCCCATCAGCAGTGATTCAATTCTACCCTCCCCTACACTTCTTCCTCCCCCTCAACCCTCCCATCAACTCACTCAAAATCCTACCTTCAAACCTCCCGTATCCCCACCTTCTACATTCACACACTGCCACTCCACCTCATCACTATATCCTCATCCCTCCCATCTCTCTCACCTCCTTCCCTCACTCCCTTCCTAATCCACTCTCCTTCTCAGGAAATAGGCCAATCAGAGAGCTTCTAAGCCAACGCAAGTATTTAGTTCTCCCAGTGACAGCTCGGTATTTCACTGTCACAAAAGTGAAACATATGGTCCCAGCCACTAATCAACAGTCCACACGTCCCAGTCATGGCAGCACTCCAAACACGTCAGGACCTTACACACAGGATGGTAAGTCCCTAATCCAGTTGCTGTAGTCTTGGAATGGTACTTGATTGAACAGAGTTTCTCTGGGTGTCCATTGCTCATTCTCAGATGGCAGGTTCAGAAAGGAAGCAATTACGTTGTGCCTGGCGCACAGTACTGCAGCTCTCCCTTGTGGTGATCAGACGTGGTCTACTGGTACCTTGATGATGAGTATGGCAGCCCTTACATTCCTATGCAGTCTAAACTCGTGCCAATGTTACATCCGAATGTTCAAAGTGAGACACTTCATGAAAACTGAGAATAATGTGAGCAAGAGATATCTACACATGCATGAAGAAGATGAAATATTCCATCTTCTATTCAGGTTCAAACAGGTGTGACCGACACTTATCACATAAGAAACAGTGAGATATATATATGTCAGTAAGTTACGGAAGTTTTTGTTACATTTTCGTAACACGTTAATTGTGTCTCTTCTACATCTATAACCACTGTATTACAATTACGTCATCGGTTTATATAATTTATACGTCTACAACATATGGGTTACTATGTCAGTATATTACGTCCAGAACCAGCAGGTTTCAACTTTGTATTTGTCCACAGTCAGTATAACCTTATATCACCTCCACTTAGCAAATAGCTGACTAGTCCAGCCTTCTCGAAAATGACTGCACGCTACAGTACTCGCCTTTTCTCTTGTGCTGATAATGGAAACCTACAGTGCTTTACAGTGGAAATTGTAAGTAAATTCATCGAATTATATAGTGAGCAGACCATCTACTAACTTTATGTAACGCATATTCTCAGCAATAATCAGTGGTCCACTCCTTTGCTGATGACTGTTTCACCTTTTGCTCTAAGCATTACACGTTGTTTCGAGAACATACATATTTGCTCTCACCATTAATTTCACCTGACAATTCATATTCCACTAAAGTCAGCTTCTGTTTCTTGACACAAAATATGTTACAAATATTACTAGCTGGGCAATCTGAAATTCCTTTAAAATCAGCTTCTGTTTCTTGACACATGAGATGTAACTATTATTATCTGGGCAATCTGAAATGCCAGTCCATCTATACATATCACTTTTAATAACTTCACAAGAATTTGAGATAGTCATATGAATATTAAGCTTTGGGTATCTGCGTAACAGACTTTAACAGTTCTGCCTCATGGTATAACCATAATAGAAATCTACAAGAAGCACCTTACTTAGAAACATGTAAAATGGGCGTTCCTACAGACATAGGTTTCTTCATGGTATAGCCATAACAAATCTACAAGAAGCATGTCACTTAGAAACACGTAAAATAGACTTTCCTACACATATAGTTTTGTAGTGTTAAATCTATTTAATTTGATAGCAAATGAAATCACCCTTAAATAAAACATTTTTTTTTTTGACATCTTGTTATCCAGTCAGAGCAATGGCTCCATATGTACGTTCTCTGATTAGTCTAGTTTTTACAAAGAATTGTGACTTAGCAAGAGGGATTGGGGGGGGGGGGGTGGGTCTGATTGGGAGGGAAGTAGGGGGTGAGAATGGTTGTGGAGCGCCAAGGGTTAATGAAGGGGGGGGAGATAAAAGTGGGAATGAGTGGGGAGTGTGTGGAGGGGCATGGGGAAGTGGGTGGAGAGAGTAGGGAAGGGGGAACGAGGGGAAGTTCGAGGTAAAGTTTTATCCAGAATGGGTATTGCATTCCTAGTTATACGGTCAGCAAAATCTGAAATCCTGGCAGATGGTACCGGCAAAGTGTCACCACGAACTTTCGGAAACACTTTAATGGAAGCCGGAGTGATATCTGGAGCCGCTGACCTTCGTATACCACTGACGCCCATAACACAGATACTCGCATGGTATATGTGGCATCGTCCGAAGCGTGAGGTGCCATGTTGAAATTGGTACCTCACGACAGAACCACAAGGTAATGACGCTCACTGAGATGCAGACACTAATGAGACACGTCGACGCAGACAGGACCACAAAAGTTTCGGAACGCCGCCTCTGCTGGAGGTTTACTTGCGCCCGAAAGCGGCGCCACTTGCCACACGGTTTGATAACCCACATTGACTGCCACGCTGATAGCAGCAGCATCGCATTTCAGATTCAGCAGCGAGCGAGTGTCGTTATTCAGAGCAGTGTACCAAACTTCATCGTTAATTGTAAAGTGATATTTGACAATCATCGTATGCAAGAAATAAACTACTGTCACTGTGTTCTGCGGTTGTATTAAACGTATTTTGCCTCTCTATGGACACAGATTTCTTCCATTATTAAGTATCCTGCATCAATGTGATGTACTCTAACTGATCTGATGTTCATTATATGTTCTAGCATCTACACGACCTCCACAAGAAGTTAAACCTATTGTAATGTTGTCTAGGCTTGCTAAGACGTGTAGAATTGTAGACCTGAATCAATTGGGAGATGAGTGATATCTGGTGTTCAGCGATGAGTCTTCTTTTATTTGTTGCGGTCAGATCGATGTTTCTGTAGACGATCTAGCGTAAGTTCACACGAAGCAATGATTCTAGAGTCACATATCTCTCAGATTCCTGGAATCATGATGTGTGGAGCTGTTGGACACGGGAACAGGACTGATGATGTAGAGAGACTAGATACTCACCAGTATGTGGCAGGAATGGTAATCTCTGTTGTCTTACCGTTCATTTCCGTAGGATAATGCAAAACCGCCACACTGCAGTTCATACTACAAACGAATTTAAGAATTTACAATTCCTTTACTGGCCTGGCTGGTTCCCTGCATTGTAAGTGCATGCCTGGGATGCAAAGAAGCTATACACTCACAGGAAGTACAATGCAGGGATTATGCAAGTTCGTCAAAATTTAATATCCATACAAGTATCGACGAAAAATGTAAAACAAAAACATTTGGTCGACGGTGGATGAATGTATGACGCGGCAGCGCAATTTCATGCCGCAGCTGGCAAGGACAGTAAAGGGGGAGACGTCGATACCAATGTTGGCGAATTTCATTCTGTGCGATCAGCTGGACGGAACAAAGTCTCGCATACTTACGCAGACGTCTGCATTTGAGAGAGGACGTGTAATAGAGATCAAAGAAATCAGTTGGAGTAATCGCCCAATCACTCGACATTTGAATAGGAGCGATGCCTCTATTTGACGATATTGGCAGGAATGGGTGAACCACAGCTGAACACAGCTTCTTAGAAGGAAGCAATCGACCTACAGATATGACAGAGTTTGAGTACCGAGCAGTCGTCAGAGAGGCACTCAAAACCTCGGATTCATCATTATCACCCATCAGACGCGGAAATGGTGCTTCAATGACCACAAACATCATTAACAGGCCGCTAACAAACAGAGGGCTGAGCGGCACGCGCCCCTTGTGCAGACTACCATTGACCTCTCTACACCAACAAGCCTGCTTGCAGTGGCATCGGGCACATACGGGCTGGAATCCCATTTACTGTAGAAGAATTGTCTTCAGTGACAATTTCAGCTCCAAAATGAGGCCCGATGACCAGTGAAGAGGGTCTGGAAACGCCCTGGATAGCAATGGGTTACCAGGCTGTATATCCTCTGCCATGCAACCCTACAAGCAGGGGTGATTGTCTGATGATCTCTGTGATAATATTCTACATCCTGCTTCGTTGCCCTTCATGGCAAGCCATCCTGGGCTTACATTTCAGTAAGATAATGCCTGCAGATACACAGAGAGAGACTCTACTGCATGTCTTCGTGCTTGCCAAGCCCAACCTTGGCCAGCAAGTTCGTCGGATCTTTACCAATAGAGGATGACTTAACGCTCCAGTTGGAAACAATCTTCCACGACATTCTTGAGGAGGATGTCAAACAACCCTATCAGTCAATACCAAGCAGAATAAACCCTCGCATAGGGGCCACCGACCCCCCAAGAACCGTGGACCATGCCGTTGGTGGGGAGGCTTGCGTGCCTCAACGATACAAATGGCCGTACCGAAGGTGCAACCACAACGGAGGGGTATCTGTCTAGAGGCCAGACAAACGTGTGGTTCCTGAAGAGGGGCAGCAGCCTTTTCAACAGTTGCAGGGGCAACAGTCTGGATGATTGACTGATCTGGCCTTGTAACACTAACCAAAACGGCCTTGTTGTGCTGCTACTGCGAACGGCTGAAAGCAAGGGGAAACTACAGCCGTAATTTTTCCCGAGGGCATGCAGCTTTACTGTATGGTTAAATGATGACGGCGTCCTCTTGGGTAAAATATTCCGGAGGTAAAATAGTCCCCCATTCGTATCTCCGGCCGGGGACTACTCAGGAGGACGTCGTTATCAGGAGAAAGAAAACTTGGCGTTCTACGGATCGGAGCGTGGAATGTCAGGTCCCTTAATCGGGCAGGTAGGTTACAAAATTTAAAAAGGGAAATGGATTGGTTAAAGTTATATATATTAGGAATTAGTGAAGTTCGCTGGCAGGAGGATCAAGACTTTTGGTGAGGCGAATACAGGGTTATAAATACAAAATCAAATAGGGGTAAAGCAGGAGTCGATTTAATAATGAAAGCGGGTAAACTACTGCAAACAGCATAGTGAACGCCTTATTTTGGCCAAGATAGACACGAAGCCCACGCCTACTACAGTAGTACAAGTTTAAATGCCAACTACTTCTGCAGATGAAAAAATTGAAGAAATGTATGATGAAATAAAAGAAATCACTCAGATAGTGAAGGGAGACGAAAATTTAATAGTCATTGGTGACTGGTACTCGGTAGTAGGAGAAGGGAGAGAAGGAAACGTAGTAGCTGAATACGGATTGGGCTAAGAAATGAAAGAGGAAGCCGCCTGGTAGAATTTTGCACAGAGCACAACTTAATCATAACTAACACTTGGTTCAAGAATCATAAAAGATGGTTGTATACATGGAAGAAGACTGGAGATACTGACAGGTTTCAGATAGATTATATAATGGTATGACAGAGATTTAGGAAGCAGGTTTTAAATTGTAAGACATTTCCAGGGGCAGATATGGACTCTGACCACAATCTATTGGTTATGAACTGTAGATTAAATCTGAAGAAACTGCAAAAATGTGGGAATTTAAGGAGATGGGACGTGGATAAACTGACTAAACCAGAGGTTGTACAGTAGTTCAGGGAGAGCATAAGGGAACAATTGACAGGAATGGGGAAATGAAATACAGTAGAAGAAGAATGGGTAGCTTTGACAGATGAAGTAGTGAAGGCAGCAGAGGATCAAGTAGGTAGAAAGACGAGGGCTAGTAGAAATCCTTGGGTAACAGAAGAAATATTGAATTTAATTGATGAAAGGAGAAAATATAAAAATGCAGTAAATGAAGCAAGCAAAATGGAATACAAACGTCTCAAGAAAGAGACTGACAGGAAGTGCTAAATGGCTAAGCAGGGATAGCTAGAGGACAAGTGTAAGGATGTAGAAGCTTATCTCATGAGGTGTAAGACAGATACTGCCTACAGAAAAAATAAAGAGACCTTTGGAGAAAAGAGAACCACTTGTATGAATATCAAGAGCTCAGATGGAAACCCAGTTCTAAGCAAAGAAGGGAAAGCAGAAAGATGGAAGGAGTATATAGAGGGTCTATACAAGGGCGATGTACTTGAGAACAATATTATGGAAATGGAAGAGGATGTACATGAAGATGAAATGGGAGATACGATACTGCGCGAAGAGTTTGATAGAGCACTGAAAGACCTGAGTCGAAACAAGGCCCCGGATGTAGACAACATTGCATCAGAACTACTGACGGCCTTGGGAGAGCCAGTCCTGACAAAACTCTACCATCTGGTGAGCAAGATGTATGAGACAGGCGAAATACCCTCAGACTTCAAGAAGAATATTATAATTCCAATCGCAAAGAAAGCGGGTGCTGACAGATGTGAAAATTACCGAACAATCGGTTTAATAAGTCATGGATGCAAAATACTAACACGAATTCTTGGATTTCGTAGAAATATCGGAACACGTGAGGCAATACTGTCTTAGAAGGTAGATTAAAGAAAGGCAAACCTACGTTTCTAGCATTTGTAGACTTAGAGAAAGCTTTAGACAATGTTGACTGGAATATTCTCTTTCGAATTCTGAAGGTGGCAGTGGTAAAATAAAGGGAGCGAAAGGTTATTTACAATTTGTACAGAAACCAGGTGGCAGTTATAAGAGTCGAGGGACATGAAAGGGAAGCATTGGTTGGGAAGGGAGTGAGACAGGGTTGTAGCCTCTCCCCGATGTTATTCAATCTGT
This sequence comes from Schistocerca americana, assembly GCF_021461395.2. NCBI lineage: Eukaryota > Metazoa > Arthropoda > Insecta > Orthoptera > Acrididae > Schistocerca > Schistocerca americana. The sequence goes on along the minus strand of NC_060124.1, from coordinate 59,426,892 downwards.
ATATTGAGCAAGCAGTGAAGGAAACAAAAGAAAAATTCGGGGTAGGTATTAAAATCCATGGGGAAGAAATAAAAACTTTGAGGTTCACCGATGACAAAAGACTTGGAGGAGCAGTTAAACGGAATGGATAGTATCTTGAAAGGAGGATATAAGATGAACATCAACAAAAGCAAAACGACGTTAATGGAATGTAGTCGAATTAACTCGGGTGATGCTGAAGGAATTAGATTAGGAAATGAGACACTTAAAGTAGTAAAGGAATTTTGCTATTTGGGAAGCAAAATAACTGATGATGGTCGAAGTAGAGAGGATATAAAATGTAGACTGGCAATGGCAAGGAAAACGTTTCTGAAGAAGAGAAATCTGTTGACATCGAGTATAGATTTAAGTGTCAGGAAGTCGTTCCTGATAGTGTTTGTATGGAGTGTAGCGATGTGTGGAAGTGAAACATGGACGATAACTAGTTAGGACAAGAAGAGAATAGAAGCCTTCGAAATGTGGTGCTACAGAAGAATGCTGAAGATTAGATGGGTAGATCATATAACTAATGAGGAGGTATTGATTAGAATTGGGGAGAAGAGGAGTTTGTGGCACAACTTGACTAGAAGAAGGGATCGGTTGGTAGGACATGTTCTGAGGCATCAAGGGATCACCAATTTGGTATTGGAGGGCAGCGTGGAGGGTAAAAGTCGCAGAGGGAGACCAAGAGATGAATACAGTAAGCAGATTCAGAAGGATGTAGGTTGCAGTAGGTACTGGGAGATGAAGAAGCTTGCACGGGATAGAGTAGCATGGAGCATCAAACCAGTCTCAGGACTGAAGACCACAACAACAGCAGGGACCACAGGTAGGCCACAGTATTGAAGTTCTTTGTCTTGAATAAATCATGTAATTTTTCTGAAACTGTAATCATTTGCTGGTCTGTACGTGTACATCACATCTGAATTTCCCCCCTTTCGGATAATTTCTTCTTGGAACCATTTTTTTTATGAGTTTCCAGTTAGGAAACTCCAAGAACTGACACTGGAGACAACATGTGTTTTAGACGATGCAAGAAATTGCTCAGGCTGACATTCAAGTGCTGTTTACTTCTATGCGGCAACGTATACAAGAGCTTAGTCGCGCTTTTGGGGTTCACACTCAATACTGATGTCGGTGATTGGCATCAGTTGTGAACGGAATAAAACGTTAATCCTTTAATATTCCTTACGTGATGAGTACCTCCACAAAATTTGATAAATATTACACTGATGCTACGCTATCTCTTTCCATTTCCGTTTCCGTCCGTGTCTGTTTACTATTTCCGTACTACCCAAGTAAACAGGAATACCGTTACTTTGCATACGGTTATATTCTGCACTGTAGCAGACACGTTATTTTACGTTTTACTTTGTATTTACTCGAGTAACTTGAGGCTCTTTTAGCTGCCGCTAATTTACGGAAACTAGTGCGGCAGAGTCCGCGTCCGAAATATATCACAGCCAGCTACATAATTAATTTTATACATGTTGCGTCAATAAGGAACCCAGAAAATCTACAGAAAATATATCACAACAATCATTGTGCAATAAAAGTAGTAGTTCGAATTTTACACAATGTTAGTAAAGTTTCACTTCATACTCGTACGGAATATTAATTAATAAGAAAAGTTTCCTCTTTTGTAACTGTAGGAAATACTGTAGTGCCGAGAAGTATCTCCACGATTTTATTATTTTCCAAAACCTCGTTAGCAGTACGTCGGCGGTGATATTAAATCTCCCCCTAGTTAATGAGAGCGTGTAGTAGGACTAATGCGTCTGTTACGCTTTATCTCACTCTATTTCTCGTTCCCTTCCTCCCGCCCCCCTCCGTCCCCCGCTCCACCCTTCACAACCCCCGTTCCCAAACGGGCAGCCTACTCTCTCACTCCAAGCCAATTTTTCCTGCTTCTCTTTACTTACCTTAAATTTGTTTCTCCTGCCAGTAGTTCATCGCGGCTCTCAATCTAGGTCTTCTCGCCCAAGTCAACTTCTCAGTTCAGATCTTATACTCACATTGTTGATCCACATTCAGTCTCAACATATATTTACACATGTTTTGTTATTACTACTGTAAAATTTAGTTGAATTTTTCTTTTGTAAGCTTTTCGCGCTTAGAGTATTAGATTACTTACGATCGAAATTTAAAGCCCCATTCTGTGATCAGAGTAAGAACTGCATACCGAACACTGCAGTGAGGCGAGCTCCATGGGCAACAAGCCAGGAAACGGCCGCAAAAGCTTGAACGACTTTAACAATACCGTAAACTCGACAAGAGAGCGTTGAGGACTATGACCCTTGTAAGTTACTTACAGCAAACTACATGCGAAGAATTTCTCAACATGGTACACGTGAGATCGCGAAATGGCATCCCTTGGACCCGTAAAGGAGACCAGTGATTAAATTACAGATATCAGTGTCTTGGTTGGTCAAATGTTAGTTTCTTCAATTTCATGGCCATTTCAGCTTTACATCGTTAATCAGAATGGGAAGTACAGTAGCTTGGATATGAGATGTCAACAATGTATCACTGCTGAAGCTAGTTCTTCGCAGAAGGTGCAATTGGTCGCAATCTTTCCTTTGGATGGTAACAGCGTACAAATTTATTCGTGGATCTCCGCGTCAGCCGAGCTGTCATTTGCAGTAGTACATCAACCTGAACACAAATGGCAGATGTAGCACTCACCGTTTTGACGAGGTCTCGGCGACCGTTTGATAAAGGATGAGACCAAACAAAGGCACCACTCGACAGATTTCCTGTCCCACTTCATCATAATGAAACTCGACTCAACAGGTGTAGTGAAAGATGGAACTAGGGTTTTGATGGGGCACTGATGTAGTTGATGCTACTAAGTGGCAGTCGGTGTTGGTGACGATTATTAACGAGTCCCGTATTGGCTGGCAGAGCAACAACCACCAGCATGCGATCAGGCAGCGGCAGCGACAAACGTATCCATGACTGGCATTCAAAGTACGGAGTACCGTAGTTAATACGACAGCACATTTCTCGTGTCGAGGATGTAATGAAGAGTGCAGGGCATAAACAGAATATCACGTAAATCTTCCAATTGCTTATACTACTACAGCTTGGAGTGACGCTCACCTAACGTGAAGAATTCCCTTGAACACGCATCATTGTTCAACAGGCGCTCCAGCATACAGGGTGGTGGTAATTAAACTTTAGTTGCTTCGGAGTGTCAACATTCAAAACGAGACATACGGAAGAGCAAATGAACGTTCCATTGAAAGAAACACATTTTAATTCACAAGTGATAGGGTAACATTTGTTAACTGCATGCCATAACTTTGCGTTTCAGGTTCATAAGTCTCTCAGTGTGACGACCATCTGCATCCACGACAGCCTTGAACCGCTCTAGAGATTGCTCTACTTCTGCCTGGAAAATATCAGGTGGGAAGTTGGCTACCTACCTGGTTATGTTCCTCTTCAACTTCCAATGTATGTTACTGTCACCTTAATAAAATATATCATTCAGGTAACCCCACAGCCAAAAATTAGACGGGTTCAAATCTGCTTGGAACGATCGGCCAGTGATTAGGTTTTCTCCAAAGATGTTACGGAGTAATCGAGTGACTTCACGAGCAGTGGGAGGTGGAGCTCTATCGTGAATTAAAACAGTTGTCTCCTAATCATTTCTCCAGTTCTCTCCCGTACTGCAGGGATCACATGTTGACGAAACAGATCACAGTAACATGTGCCGTTGACACGGCAAATTCTTAATCCTTGAATCCTTGGGATCCGAGTTTTTCAAAGAAAAATAGACCAATCACGAACTGTGCGCCCGGCCGTTGTGGCCGAGCGGTTCTAGGCGCTTCAGTCCGGAATCGAGCGACTGCTGCGGTCGCAGGTTTGAATCCTGCCTCGGGCATGGTTGCGCGTGATGTCCTTAGGTTAGTTAGGTTTAAGTAGTTCTAAGTTCTAGCGGACTGATGACCTCAGATGTTAAGTCCCATAGTGCTCAGAGGCATTTGAACCTTTTGAACGAACTGTGCTGTCAAGTCACAACACACAGTGACCCGCTGACAGTCGGGAGTGTTCACTGCCACAGGGAGAGTAAAGTGTGATTCATGACTCCACAAATAGTTGCAAGGCCACCTGTCTACATCAGCCCGTGCCAGACAAGAGTACAATCAGCTCGAATACCTACGTCACTTGGGAAAAGTTGATAACTAATGTTAAAATCTTTTCACAGTTATTCGTAGCGCTTTTGGAACGGTTGGTCATGGAACGTTCAGCTGCCGTGACACAACACCTGCACTCCTTGAAGATCACGCATTGCCTCTAGAACTCCCTGTCAAGTGCCTTCTTCCACAGTTTGAGGAGCACTTTGCCGTTGGCATCTCCCATGAGCAATTCCCAAATCGCTAGTTAATTCAAAATTCAGAATCACATTCTTCAGCTTCAGTGATGTAAGTAGCCTCTCGGTATTCCTTTAATGCTCCTATACACGCGAAAAGCAACAGCACTATTGCTGTTGTTTTGATAAAACATCTTTACCATTAAAACGCTGTTCACCTTTTCCACATCCATGTCGTCTGTCTGCAGTTGTAATGCATGCTGATGCTCGTGTTTCAATAATACGTCGCCGTACCAGTACCTGAAAATAAGTCACAACACTGATACTACTAAGAATGCAGATCTTATAATGTTGGGTACCCATACGGCAAACAATTTTCCGTCTATACTGGCTCAAGGAGTGCAAGTTTAATAATCAACTTGTGTTACTGAGTCCTAGACAGTACGATCACCAGACTCGCCACTATGTGCTCTTCACCTGTGTATCCCATGATTGGATGAGGCCTGGACCGGCTTGTATTGACGAAAACATCCCTTGATTAACTGGGACAACAGAGAGTTGTACCAAGGAGCACAGTCTCAAACAGTGATGTTTGAAATCCGTACAGTCATTTATACTGCAAGCTTGCATTATGGTTACAGCGAGTTGTACAAGATGTCTCCAGACACGTCTACGACGTGGATTCTTAGTGCCTGGAGTCTAACTACGTTCATTGATGAGTCCCGCTTCGAACTGAGCCCCGATGACCAGCTAAGACGTCTCTGGAAGTGCCCCACACACCGGTTCGATACGAACCTAAGTTTCGCCCGTCGTAACGACCGACAGTCAACAGTGAAGGCTTGAGGTGCCATATCTTTCCATAGCAGGATCCCTTTGGTTGTGATCCGCGGCTACTTACAGCACAGCGGTAATTCGACGATACTCTACGCCCCGTTTTGTTGCCCTTCATAGCAAGCCATCTTGGGCTTACATCTCAGGAAGATTTGCAGCATTATGGGCAGGACCTTCCTACCAGCTCGAATTCTGACGATCTTATGTGCCAATTGGACAGAATTTTGAACGATATCCCCGAGGAACATCCAACAACTCTATCAACAAGTTCCAAGCGGAATAACTGGTTCTGAAAGTGCTAAAGGCGGTCCATTGCGTTATTTACTTGCTCGATTTGTGAAGCTCTTTCTCGTGAACAAATATGTGAATAATATGTCTGTCAATATATACATTCCCGTCGCTGTCACGCCGCTTTTTTAGGTCGGCTTTCAAAAGTTGAGCTGCTACTTACCACTTCAGCTACTCCTCATATACCTTAACGAAATTAAGTGCATCCTAATCCAAGGCAAAATCGAAATAATTGACAACGACAAGAATCCAGGTCTTCCGTGACGCCACGCTGACTTCTCGTCTACGTACGTGGATTAAGTGTTATGTTAACTCATTACACCAAACAAACAAATAATGAATGACGAGGACTAAGAGGTTTGGTAAATAGCACTGTCGTAGCAAATGGAATGCTAGCTTAAAAGATGCGAAGTAAATCAACCAAGGGAAACTGCCGAAAACTTGAAACTGGTTTATTGAAAAAATTAAACCACTTGACCTATCACTATATCATTCAGTACGTCATCACCTTGTGCTGTAAGTAAATTACCTTAAAGATCTTCTCATTAGGTGTACCTTGACAGTGCAAAAAGCGATGAAAATTCGTCACCGTAACCAATGCTTCTAACATTTTTGCCTTGTGTTATAGTCAGCCGAGAAGTTCCACTGGATATGCATAGTAAACTGTGCTTGGTATAAATAGAAGCGGGAGTACAGTAATACGAGTCCGTTCAATAAGTAATAAACAAGTTTGTTTTTCTTTATTTCCTTTGTTCTGAAATAAATTGGTTTTATTCAGTATTCCAATGCATCACATTATTCCCAACTGCAAAATCGTATTTTTGAACATAATGATAGCTCAATGCGACAGTCTTACACCACCTTATCGGGAGGGCCTGTAAAGGCGCATAGTAGCGCTCTACTGGCCGATGTCGGAACCAACGTCTTGCTGCATCAATAAACTCCGCATCATCTGTTGTGGATTGGCAAGACAGCCAACCCACTATGAGAGGAAGCCGAAAGGCACGCGTTTTAGCTCACGCAGGCTGGCGTGAGGTCTGTAACAGGTCAAGGAAATGAGACTAGCAAAAAAGTACGTAGCTGATGGAATACTTAACTTTAATCCATAATTGGTTGGTTGGTTGGTTGGTTTGGGGAAGGAGACCAGACAGCGTGGTCATCGGTCTCATCGGATTAGGGAAGGATGGGGAAGGATGGCGGCCGTGCCCTTTCAGAGGAACCATCTCGGCATTTGCCTGGAGTGATTTAGGGAAATCACGGAAAACCTAAATCATGATGGCCGGACGCGGGATTGAACCGTCGTCCTCCCGAATGCGAGTCCAGTGTCTAACCACTGCGCCAACCCGCTCGGTCCCATAATTGGTGAACATCGCTCTTGACGGTACATGTTTTACAGCATCAATAGTAACTGGTAATGGCGCCTTGCTAGGTCGTAGCAAATGACGTAGTTGAAGGCTATGCTAACTATCGTCTCGGCAAATGAGAGCGACATTTGTCAGTGAACCATCGCTAGCAAAGTCGGCTGTACAACTGGGGCGAGTGCTAGGAAGTCTCTCTAGACCTGCCGTGTGGCGGCGCTCGGTCTGCAATCACTGATAGTGGCGACACGCGGGTCCGACGTATACTAACGGACCGCGGCCGATTCAATGGCTACCACCTAGCAAGTGTGGTGTCTGGCGGTGACACCACATCATCCACGTACTGCTTCACGCGAAGTGCATCCTTCATTGGGCTAAGCAGATGAAATTCGGAAGGTGCGAAATCCGGGCCGTAGATGAGGGATGAGCAACAAGAGTCCAATGAAGTTTTGTGAACTGGTCTCCGGTGCGCAGACGTGCTTGTGGCCTTCCGTTGTCATGGACAAGGAGAATTACGTTCGCATTCTTGAGGGACAACACGCTGAAGTCGTTTTTTTTTCAGTTACCTGAGTGCAGTACAGCTGCGTGCGGCCTGCAGCACGCGGAAGATTGGACAGTTTTGTGTGACCTTGCTGCAATGATGATAGATGCAGCGCCCAACGACTTACCGTGCTTTCTTTCTCTTCCAGGTCTCCGTAGACATTATGCAAGCCCGTATGAATTTCTACGTACTCTAGCTTTCCTCCAAAAGAAACTTAATGATAACTCTCTGCTTGGAACTCATCTCCGTTACAGACATCATTTTGAAGGTGACGAATAGCGCTGTCACCAATTGGAACTTCACGAAACTATAGTGGCTAAAGTGGAAATATACGACGATGTCACACAACAAATTTTGCATTCTTTCAGACGAATTTTTCCGAGAAAAAAGGGTCGCATTACTTTCTGAACGCCCTTGTATGAATACGAGGTCGTGGTGTTTGGAAGCGATTATGACGTTTCACCACTTTAGTGCAGGAGTTAGCTTTGTCGTGGGGACCAGCTGGCGTCGATCTGGCACCCACCCAGTGCTCGCCATGCATGTGGCACCGTTTGGAATCGTTCCAGGAAATATACTCGCACTTACAGGATCACTTTGTCTTCAAGGAAAACGAATGTTAAACCTGTTGAGCTACCTGTTACCATTGTAAAAAAATTACTGGTTTTCATTGGTTTAATTTCTGTCCTGAGTTAAGTGCACATTATATCGTAGTCTGCATTATACTATCCACTATACAGAAAACTGGTCCGGTGAAACTGCCATTATTCGAGTCATACATCTTTAAGTATTAAAAAGCAGTGCAGATTCTACTACGAATATTTCACTTGTGCATGGTGACGAACTGTGAAGGAACTTGTTGGCCTATTAAAACTCTTGCTGGACGGGAACTTCAACTCAGACGTTTACCTTCCGCAGATAACTACCTTACAAGTTGAGCTATTTGAATACTCATGAGACGACGATGCGTTTCATAGAACAGTTAAATTTCATATGTCAGGCTTTCAGCTTGCATTTATTTATTTACTTATGTTATTGTTTTCGTTAGACCTAGTCTGTCTATTTACGAAAAGGGTCGTGTTTTTAACATCTTCTGAAGTTTTTAGATGTTTTGATTGACTGTAAAGTTACATACAGCATGGTAACAGAAATAATAAAAAATAATAATAATAAAGTAATAGTAAGGAAAGAAAATGTATATAAATATATATGCATTTATGTTGGTTAAAAGTAGAGAAATTAATGAGGAAGTTTTTCTTTTTTTCTAGATAAATAACACCGCCATCTAAATAGGCCACAGTAAAAAGTGTTAAAACTACACATATTACAAACGTAACAGTTACCTACCATCTTTACCAGAAATCCTTATCTCGAAATGTAAAGTAAATACATCCGTTATATAGCAATATTTATATGTGTTTTCTCATCGTTAAACCGGGAACAGTGGCATTCCCTTTTCGTGCATCTGGAGAATTGCAAGGCAAATTCCTCTTCAAGCCACCACAGAAACTGCGTCAGTCTACTTAGGATCACCCATTCCCTTACAATGAACTGAGTCCCAGTCGCTATTCACACACGTCGGTTTACGGTATGTTTCAATTAGCGGACGATACACCTAAGGCCGGCCGGAGTGGCCGAGGGGTTCTAGGCCTCTACAGTCCGGAACCGCGCGACTGCTGCGGTCGCAGGTTCGAATCCTGCCTCGGGCATGGATATGTGTGCTGTCCTTAAGCCGTCGGCACACGGACCGTGCTGTCGTTGAGCGTGCCAAGTTCAACGTGATGCTGAACGCTCAGGAATGATGCGACTTGCGCATACGGTACGTGGGCCCCAACGTGGTATACGCGATCGCAACGCACTCCAGTGGCAGTTGAGCGATGTTTCTAGTTCGTAAATCACACTGTTTTCCCAACGGGCGCGCGTACAATTCCCACGTTATCTCTATTGAAACGCACATTTCGTCCATCGTCCACGAAAAGGAAAGTACCATGTCCAATCAATGAGGACAGAGACATATAAAAGTTCCATTACAAACATTGCGGTACAAATTTGGAATATTCCTCCGCATAAGATAAACATTATTTCAACATTCCCACATTTTATTAAAACCCCAAGGTCAGTCTTACTTAATCACTGTTCCTACCCAATAGCAGAATCTTTGCCACATGTGAATTACGAAGCGTAAAAGAAAAGGAGCAATATATTTTTATACAACTAGCGCAAGCTGTCCTGTAGATTAAGGCAATCGAACAAAGTCACCCCTCAAAAAAAGGTGAACTTATATTTCCATAACATCAAATATCATAGTATATACTTATATCAAACTAATAATAAAGTATCAGAACCTAATAAAACCGCGAATGTTAGGGAAAAAACTTGGATGTGTGAAGACGCGAACTACCGCCCCAACTATCAAATCAATACGAGACAGTTGCGCTACTCACTATGCTAAGCCAACAACACGCAGATATATGTCGCAAGTAAACCAGCTATGTTACCCGTTGCAGAAAACCTTATCGTAGATACGTTACTAATTGAAACTTAATTATCACAAATTGTACAAGAACAATGCGTTTTGGGTGGATCTTCAGTGTGCCACTGCCTTCAAATAGCCTACTGTAATAAGATGCAAGTTACAATAACTCTTTTGCCATGAATATGATGTTTCGTATTATTTTATTGGAACGAATCACACAGTTAACAACGCGCTTTCCAATGATTCTGAATTTGCTGATGCTCAGAAACGGCATATATACATATAAGCTTGCAATGAATGCCAATATGGCGCCTCAAAACTCTGTACTGAAGGGAGACGGCGTGCGTGTGACGTAGGTGGCGTTGTGCCATCTCATTGGTCAACGCTCAGACGCACGCTCAGAATATCTGACATGCCAGATATTGCTCTGCACGTTCAGAAAGCCTCCCGAACGTACTATTCCACGCTATGACGTCAGAAACTCGGCACGCTCAACGCTCAACGTTCGGATGCACGGTCCGTGTGCCGACGGCTTTAGGTTAGTTAGGTTTAAGTAGTTCTAAGTTCTAGGGGACTGATGACCTCAGCAGTTAAGTCCCATAGTGCTCAGAGCCATTTGAACCATTTGATACACGTAAAACCTAAGTAACTATAGACCATATAAACTACTCCTCATTTTATTTAAATGTCCTACTTACCTACTCTTAGTGTCTTGCCCCAAAAAGCGCGGTCGGTTTTTAACCTTGTCTGGTAGCGTCTTCTACATTATTGTGTCTTCGGCATCTTTTTTCCTTGCTCCCAGTACCTGGAGATCCTTGCAACCTTGTATCTCCATCTACCTCATTTCCGGTCTGCCTAGAGGTCTTCGTCCATCCTGTTTATTGTCTGAGACTTCCCTCAGTAAAGATCCTTGCTCTCTTCTATATACGTGGCCGGCCCATCTTAGTCTTCTTGTGTTAGCTTCCGCGACTACATATAGTTCAGTGTAAAGCTCCCTGTACTTTCTTCTTCGCCATTCTCCTCCATCATAGTTTGGTCCAAACATCTTTCGCAGGATTTTATTTTCAAAAACGTTTATCTTTCTCTTCGTGTATTTATCTATTCTCCGCATTTCTGCCCCGTATAGTAATACTGGTCTGATTATGGTTTTATATGTTATTGCGTTGGTTCCTCTTGAAAAAAAAATTAGATGACAGTAGTTTGCTGAGTGAGTATGATGCTCTGGAAGCAGCTTTGATCCCTCCTCGATTTCTTGCTTCTCATCGTTTTCATTGTTTACTACTATCTCCAGCTATTTAAGCTCATCCACTTTTTCAAACACCTGGTTATCGAGCTGCAGAGTATCCCGTCTTTTTGCTCTGTAATTTATTTCTGCCCACATGAATTTTCTTTTCTCTTCACTTACTTCTAATCTAACTTCCTCTGCTTTTTGAAAGAGTCTTTTTGCCACTATTTTAAGGTCATCCGGATTTTCAGCAATTGGTGCTACGTCATCTGCAGAGGACCGTGCATTTATTTTTGTTCCTATATTAATTCCTAATTCCCTCTTCTGCTTCAGTTCCTGCGTCCAGCGCTTCCTGTATTACAATGTTGAACAACAGGGGTGATATTCCATCTCCTTGCCTGACTCATCTTTTTATGTCAAACACTTTGGAATATTCTCCTTCCATTTTCACTTTACCTTTTAGAGCCTTTCAGTGTAAGTTTCACAATATTTACGATCTTCTGCGGTATTCCGAATCTCTGCATTTTCTACCACAACCTGTCCGTGGATATACTGTCATAGGCTTTCTGAAAATCAATAAATAGTATTGCCATTGATTTGTTATACCCCCAATATCTGGATATGGCGTCTTCCAGTATGAATATCTCGTCAGTGGTTGAACGAGTCTTCGTAAATCTCGCAAGTTTCTCATTTATCATCTCTTTTAAATATGTTTCTAATTTTTTCTAGAGGATCCTGGAGAACACTTTATAGGCACTGCTAATTAATGAGATGCCTCTGTAGTTCCTGCATTGTTGCTTGTCGCCCATTTTATGAATTGGTGTTATTATCGCTTCTGTCCACTCCTCTGGCATTCTTTTTTCATTCTAGATGTTAGTAACAAGTTCGTGTATTTGTTTTGCAGTTTTTGTTCCTCCCTTCTTAAACAATTCAAATGTTATGCCATCTCTCCCTGGAGCATTATTGTTTTTTTAGTAATTTGATTGAGTCTATTGTCTCTTTCACTGTCGGCGATTCCACAACGGGATCTAAACTCTGATAATCATGTTGTTGCTCAATTTATGCCCTCCAAATTTCCATACATGGTTTAAATGTCACCACATATACACTACTGGCCATTATAATTGCTACACCAAGAATAAATGCAGTTGATAAACGGGTATTCATTGGACAAATATATTATACTAGAACTGACATGTGATTACATTTTCACACAATTTGGGAGCATAGATCCTGAGAAATCAGAACCCAGAACAACCACGTCTAGCTGTAATAACGGCTTAGATACGCCTCGGCATTGAGTCAAACAGAGCTTGGATGGATTGTACCGGTACAGCTGCACATGCAGTTTCAACACGATACCCTGTTCCTCAAGAGTAGTGACTGGCGTATTGTGACGAGGCAGTTGCTCGGCCACCAATGACCAGACGTTTTCAGTTGGTGAGAAATCTGGAGAATGTGCTGGCCAGGGCAGCTGTCGAACATTTTTCTGTATCCAGAAGGGCCCGAACAGGACCTGCAACATGCGGTCGTGCATTATCCTGCTGAAATGTAGGGTTTCACAGGGATCGAATGAAGGGTAGAGCCACGGGTCTTAACACATCTGACATGAAACGTCCACTGTTCAAAGTGCCGTCATGCGAACAAGAGGTGACCGAGACGTGTAACCAATGGCACCCCATACCATCACGCCGGGTGATACGCCAGTATGGCGATGACGACTACACGCTACCAATGTGCGTTCACCGCGATGTCGCCAAACACGGATGCGACCATCACGATGCTGTAAACAGAACCTGGATTCATCCGAAAACCCAGGTTCGTCGATGAGTACACCACCGCAGGCGCTCCTGTCTGTGATGCAGCGTCAAGGGTAACCGCAGCCATGGTCTCCGAGTTGATCGTCCATTCTGCTGCAAACGTCGTCGTAGTGTTCGTGCAGATGGTTGTTGTCTTGCAAACGTCCCCATCTGTTGACTCAGGGCGCCAGCCGCGGTGGCCGTGCGGTTCTAGGCGCTTCAGTCCCAAAACGCGAGACTGCTACGGTCGCAGGTTCGAATCCTGCTTCGGGCATGGATGTGTGTGATGTCCTTAAGTTAGTTAGGTTTAAGTAGTTCTAAGTTCTAGGGGACTGATGACCTCAGATGTTAAGTCCCATAGTGCTCAGAGCCATTTGAACCTTCTTTTTGTTGACCCATGGATCGAGACGTGGCTGCACAATCCGTTTAAGATACCTGTCATCTCGACTGCTAATAATACGAGGCAGTTGGGATCGAGCACGGCGTTCCGTATTACCCTCCTGAAGCCACCGATTCCATATTCGGTTAGCAGTCATTGGATCTCGACCAACGCGAGCAGCAATGTCGCGATACGATAAACCACAATCGCGATAGGCTACAATCCGACCTTTATCAAAGTTGGGAACGTGATAATACGCATTTCTTCTCCATACACGAGGTATTACAACAACGTTTCACCAGGCAACGCCGGTCAACTGCTGTTTGTGTATGAGAAATCGGTTGGCAACTTTCCTCATGTCAGCACGTTGTAGGTGTCACTACCGGCGCCAACCTTTAGTGAATGCTCTGGAAAGCTAATCATTTGCATATCAGAGCATCTTCTTCCTGTCGGTTAAATTTCGCGTCTGTAGGACGTCATCTTCGTGGTTTAGCAATTTTAATGGGCAGTAGTGTAAATAAGAAAATTAGTTTCCTCTTCCTACTCGTCAGAAACTGATGAAATTTGGCCCAACTTACTAAAGTCGTGCAATTTCGGAACATTTTCGTCTAATCGACAAATTAAACAAAGTATCTCTTGAAAAAATAAAACTATAGTTTTATGTTAGATTTGACCACATCTTCCACAAATTAATGAAAAGCTGGGGAAGAAATGTTTTTGTTGAACAAGTACAATTATGGGGATTGTAAATGATTACAGAGATTTTCACCTGTAATTAACTTTGAACCTACTGCACCCGTAGAGTTCTGCCAAAAACGAGGAATTTCTTGGTTTAAGTTGGCCAGGAATTGAATGTGAGGTATTATTCGCTTCAATAAACATTGATTCGAAAGTAACTAGTATTTAAATACGACACCATACAGAAAGATGAAGTGGAAAGTGAGTTAAGCAATCTCTATATCAATTCTCAGGATCAGTTCGCGTTGTATTGTCACATTCCTGTGGTTTGCAGATTCAATCTATCCCGTATTTATATAATATTGTTGTACCACACTTACTATACGATGTGGAGACATCGTGCAAAGACTTTCGTTTTGCCCTCTGCAGAACGACAAGCTTGTTGGAGAGCAAGTTTCTGCATCCATGACGTTAACTGAACAGTACGTCATCTGCAGATAGGTTACGAAATCTCATCGGTATGTTAAGCCTTGTATAATTCAGAAATTTGTAAAGAATTCCGCACAATGTGCTATGTTTAGTGTAGGAATGGCAACAGTAATAGCCGGCCGTTGTGGCCGAGCGGTTCTAGGCGCTTTAGTCTGGTACCGCGTGACCGCTACGGTCGCAGGTTCGAATCCTGCCTCGGGCTTGGATGTGTGTGTTGTCCTTAGGTTAGTTAGATTCTATGGGACTGATGACCTCAGATGTTGAGTCCCTTAGTGCTCAGAGCCATCTAAACTATTTGAACAATAATAGCCACTCTGATATTGTGGGAGATCCATTTTGTTGTCCAGCCGCTGAATTTATCTGTAAGCGACGGTTCTACAGCCATGTTTACAGAGTGTTTATGGAAATCTCGTAGTCATGTAACCTAGGAAAGAGTCTCGCTTCCTGCATTAGTTAAAATAACTGTAATCAGTTCCTGTGCCGCGGCATTCTACAGAAACACATTGTCGAAAGACAGGTTTAATGTCAAAAATACATCAAGGACACAGGGTGGAATGTATCAAATTATTTGTACTTATATTTAAAGACAATGGACGTTTTGCTTCCTAGAGGTTTGTTTTAGGATATTTGGGGTGATTAATTCCATCCATTTATTTTATTCTTGTAGTGAAAATATTCCCAGCATACTATTATTGATATACCAGCTGTCTTAACGGATAATTTGATTTAAAGAATTTATGGATATGATAGTTAATGGCCCAGTTTGTAAACCTCCTTCAGTCTGGACTGTTGCGCGATCCCCACAAAGTATTAAGTTTTTAAAACAAATCAACTGATAAAATTTCAGTTGGCACAATTACCTAAAGACAGTATTAATCAATTATCAAAACATCCCTTCCGATCACCAAAACCAAACACCGTTTGGTGTCGAATGAGTCTTTAATATGTACGTATGCCAAAGATAGCAGAAGACTGTGAGCTTTAACGAGGGTATAATTGAAGATAAATATTTTTAGAGAAGTAAAATTGTCAAACAGCTAGATGTTATTCATAAATTCTTGGATAACAGATAGGAATACGCCATTCCACGCGGCTTCAACTCTATAGTAGTCCTAGTGGCCGGCTCGTTGCGGCTTGCCAGTCTCTAGTCAACCCATGAACGGCTGTTTTCGATGGATGAGAATTTTGAAGAGTATCCTAACCAGAAGAACAGTTGAAGAACCTCTGTACTGAGGTAGGCCGAACAACACTGGCTTCATGCGTTCTTGTATAATCATAGAGAAAGATGACGTCGTGTCGACCTCAAAGATTGGGCACTGCCACCGACCTTAAATGTTAGAAATTTGGATCCTGTTCTCGAAATTACCATCTATCGGGAATAGGTGATCGTGCCACATACTCCGCGGCATACATACCATCACGCAACGTGCCAGGCCTGTACGATGCTGTCGTATGTAGGCTGCCAATGTTCATTCTCGTCTGAGCTTCCGCACACGGATATGTCCATCATGGTACTGTAAGCAGTGCAGCACGTGAGGATGTAACAAGCCTCCTGTTTTCTTCTTGTTTCATCCAACAAATTGGATTCATAGTATGACCACACAGTTGGTCCCGTAACATCAAAATATACAGGGTGAGTCACCTAACGTTACCGCTGGATATATTTCGTAAACCACATCAAATACTGACGAATCGATTCCACAGACCGAACGTGAGGAGGGGGGCTAGTGTAATTGGTTAATACAAACCATAAAAAAATGCACGGAAGTATGTTTTTTAACACAAACCTACGTTTTTTTTAAATTGAACCCCGTTAGTTTTGTTAGCACATCTGAACATATAAACAAATACGTAATCAGTGCCGTTTGTTGCATTGTAAAATGTTAATTACATCCGGAAATATTGTAACCTAAAGTTGACGCTTGAGTACCACTCCTCCGCTGTTCGATCGTGTGTATCGGAGAGCACCGAATTACGTAGGGATCCAAAGGGAACGGTGATGGACCTTAGGTACAGAAGAGACTGGAACAGCACATTACGTCCACATGCTAACACCTTTTTATTGGTCTTTTTCACTGACGAACATGTACATTACCATGAGGGGTGAGGTACACGTACACACTTGGTTTCCGTTTTCAATTACGGAGGGAAATAGAGTGTGTCCCGACATGTCAGGCCAATAGATGTTCAATGTGGTGGCCATCATTTGCTGCACAGAATGGCAATCTCTGGCGTAATGAATTTCGTACACGCCGCAGTACATCTGGTGTAATGTCGCCGAAGGCTGCCACAATACGTTGTTTCATATCCTCTGGAGTTGTAGGCACATCACGGTTCACATTCTCCTTTAACGTACCCCACAGAAAGAAGTCCAGAGGTGTAAGATCAGGAGAACGGGCTGGCCAATTTATGCGTCCTCCACGTCCTATGAAACGCCCTCTCCTCACGTTCGGTCTGTGGAATCGATTCGTCAGTACTTCATGTGGTTTACGAAATATATCCAGCGGTAATGTTAGGTGACTCACCCTGTATATATATATATATATATATATATATATATATATATATATATATATATATATATATACGAGGGCCGTTCAGAAAGTAACCTCCGGTTGATTTAAAAAAATACACCAAGTTAAATAAAAATATTTTAATATATACATCTTACAACTACATCTTTGCACTATTTTTCTACATAGTCTCCATAGCGATTGAGGCACTTATTGTATCTCTTCACAAGCTTTGAAATTCCTTCTGCATAAAAATCACCCGCTTGTGCCTGGAGCCAGCCTGTGACCGCATCTTTGAGCACTTCGTCGTCATCAAACCGCTGTGACCCGAGTCATTTCTTCAAATGCATGAAGAGGTGATAATCACTTGGCGCCAGGTCTGCGCTGTAAGGTGGATGGTTGATAACGTCCCACTTGAAGGACTCAAGAAGGGCCGTTGTTCTGCGAGCAGAGTGAGGACGGGCGTTATCGTGCAAAAAAACGATACCGGAAGTCACCATACCACGGCGTTTGTTCTGTATAGCCCGTCGTAACTTTTTTATTGTTTCACAGTACACGTCTTGATTAATGGTCGTACCACGTTCCATGAATTCAACCAACAACACCCCTTTGGCATCCCAAAACACCGTTGCCATCAGTTTTCTGGCAGAAAAATCTTGCGAGGCTTTTCTTGGTTTGGTAGGCGAATTTGAATGTGCCCACATCTTTGATTGTTGTTTTGTCTCAGGGTTCACGTACTTAATCCAGGTTTTGTCACCGGTCACGATTCTGTTTAACAATGGTTCTCCTTCGTCCTCATAACGTGACAGAAAGTCTAATGCAGAGGCCATTCTTTGAGTTTTGTGGTGGTCGGTAAGAATTTTGGACACCCATCGTGCACAGAACTTACGGTAACCCAATCTTGCTGTCACTATCTCGTACAAGAGAGTCTTAGAAATCTGTGGAAAACCAGTAGACAACTCTGACATTGAGAAACGTCGATTTTCACGAACTTTTGCATCAACTGTCTGAACGAGTTCGTCAGTCACCAATGATGGTCTACCACTCCTCTCTTCATCATGAACGTTTTCTCGTCCACTTTTAAATAAACGTACCCATTCACGGACAACTCCTTCGCTCATAACTCTTGGTCCATACATGGCACAAAGCTCACGATGAATAGCTGCTGCACAATATCCTTTGGCTGTAAAAAACCTTATGACAGCACGCACTTCACATTTGGCTGGGTTTTCTATTGCAGCACACATTTCAAACTGCCACAAAAACTAAGCTAGCGCAGGTACGACGTTCACTCGACCACGGCTTGATGCCGACTGACCTGTTGAGTGCGTGAACGCACAGATGGCGTCGCTACTCCCCCCACAACCCGCACTGTGACCAATCGGAGGTTACTTTCTGAACCGCCCTCGTATATATACATATATGAGTGTGTGTGTGTGTGTGTGTGTGTGTGTGTGTGTGTGTATGTGTGTGTGTGTGTGTGTGTGTGTGTGGAGACAGAGAGAGAGAGAGGGAGAGAGAGAGAGAGATAGAGATAGAGAGCGCCATTATCTGTATGATGATTGTTAAGGTTACACATTTTTCTTTTCATTTCAGGTATGCATGGCTAGTTTCCTTCTCTAGTAGTTAGTATTGGTGCTGCGTTGTAGTCGAGCGAAGCCCGTTAACCGCAGCAGCGGACGAGCCTAGTTGCCTGGGTAAATACCGGAGGAACACAGATCTATCCTAAGGCCCTGTGGAGTGAGGAAAAAAGACCTTGACCCATTCACTGTGGCCGAAGGTGGCGCAGGCTTCGATGAAATAGCAACACTCGCGGTGGACGGAGCCTGAGGGTCCTTGAGGTCAACGACTGCCCTTAGATGACGTCGTCATGGTGAATACAACGAATACAAAGTTTCTCCAAAAAGCCCTTTACCACGCGTGAGGCCCGAGCACGTGGTACAGGTAACATCCCACCATAGTGCGTGAGACCAAGAGCACCTGCATAGGCAAGGATTTCTGCCATGCCGCGGGGTCGCTGGCATCACTATCATACTTCATTTAAGGAAGATTTACGAAAAGTTTGGGCGAGACGTCTTTTTGGTTCGTCGGCGTTTGTAACTCTTGGTTCGGCGATTTTCGGTAACTCAGCACTAGCAGTTTCCAGACAGTTGCATCAAACGTTCTAGACTACGGGAGCGGAAACGTTGTTAGAAGATTTCCGAATGGGAGCATTAGAGACACGGTCAACGATTGGCTTAAAACTCAGTTTCGGCAAGCTCATGTCACGAAGGAGCGGAGAGCACAAGTTTTTGGGACACTTGCATTCGGGTGGAGTTCTACTAGCAGTTTCTCGTTTTTCGACTGAGTCCTTTGTGCTGAGGTCCTTTACATTCTGGGCATAAATGCCTCATGAGCTGTTGATGCAGGAGAGCAGAGGGGGCGTTGCATGCCAGAGTCCAACAGCGCCTGCAACCTGCGATCACTCATCTCACACATTCTGTGTGTCACAGCGATATGGCGAACACAAAAATCGTAAATCATGATAGGCGCGCTTTTACAGTTTGAGTAATCATTCTCTTTCAGGGTGTCCTGTTGGCCATGACTTTGCTCCTTGGTGTATTATGTATGCACAAAAACTTTTCAACGCAGTTATCACCATTCACGTAATTATGAACCTAAATTTAGCCAGAACAGATGTGCATCTTCTTTACCATTTCAGTTTCATCCTGTTCGAGCAGTTTTTCTAGTGATCGACTTTTATTATAATTTTGAGATGAGTGCCTACACTCATTGTGATTATAACTTGAAGTTCGAAACCAATAAATGTACATGATTCGGAATCCTTGGCTCATTCCAGTAGTCGATAGACCCCATCACTACTGATTAATAATGTTTATCAAGGCACACAGCTACGGTTCTCATATCAGGGCCAGTCATCCGTATCCTGGGCCACAGAACATTTCGATCCATCTGGACTGTAGAGTGGGATTTGCATGCTGAGAAGGGATCATTGGTGCATTTCAGTGACAAATTGATAGGGTGAAGCGTATCCCAGTGGCGTCTTGCAGCAGAACTAAGACTCCTGTGAAAAGACGATGTCTTGGCAATTTTCTGTCCGCTGTCGTCATTGGACACACCATTCGTATCGCGCGCGCAGATGCATAAAACGCTGTGTAACCTATGTAACGTTTTTGTTCTACATACTTATCCTCCTTTAAACAGTATTAATATCAATTTTGAAACTGTAATATTTTATTTTGATTTTATTCGAAAACTGTTCATCTGTAATGTGAAACAGAGGGACGTTGGTAAAAAAAAGCGCTGAAAAAGTTACCTCAAAAAAGGGCGAAATTAAAAAACAACGCCAAATCAAAAACATACCAAACATCGGTTCAATACTTTGTAGAGACAATATAAAACATGTTTCTGTTATTCATAAAAAAGCTTCTTTCTTATCAGTAATAACAGGTAATTTTTCCGTTGATCATAATGAAGAACGTTCTATTCAGTACAAAAAAACCATAATATAGATCTTTTTAGGTTAGAGCATCTGACTGTACTTGCGTCAAAAGTAATTGTTTTTATTACATAAAAACGCAGAAGTTACGCGATAGACTAATTTTTATTACTTATGAAATGTAATTTATATTTTTTAGGGATGTAGAAGACACACTGGGCTAACACGAAATGACGTGCCGTTCTGATTATGTTCAAAACAAACAAAAAACTAAGAGAAGTCCTCAACTTTCAGTTTCTCCCTCAAATATTCATTTACGTTTCTTTCGCTACCAGTGCTGCCAATACTACCATTTACTGCGCCATTTATTGCACGATAACGACCTAAGCGTAGTTTTGGTAGAACGCAACTCTATGTTATTATGGATTGTTTACCTTGAAGTTTTTTTTCTTTTCTTATATATATACTCTTACAGCACCTTAAGAACGCATGCAGAGCACTCTGACTAGTGTAAAACCTGATGAAGCTGGTTTTGGAATGCCTTTGCTCATGCGAAAGACGCTGAGCCGTGTGGTCGCGCTGTGTTTCGGACAGGGAAGCTGCGATGAGCGCGAGTACGGTTCCTCTGCGCCATATGCTATCGACCCCGACCCGGGGGCCTACTGCAGTCCGCGTTTAAAGTCACCGCCTCATTCGCGGTCGCCGCCTCATGAGTACCAGCGGCTTCGGCCCCTCAGCGCCAGTGGCCTAAATCACACGTCAGCATGGGAGAGGTGGGAGTTGTTTGGGTGGCACCTTATCCCCTGGACAAAGACTGCCTCCCTACTTCCCAAAACACCTGTTAGTATTAGTACATTAAAATCAACCACTTCTCTCGCTGGTGTCAAATGAAATTTATGGCACAACTCGAAGGGATTGGTTGATCGGATTCAATCTGAGGCATCGAGGGATCATCAATTTGGTAATGGGTGGAAGTGTTCATTGGAGGGATAAAAATTGTAAATTGAGCCAAGGCTTGTTTTCAGTAAGAAGATTTAAGTGAATTTGGAATGCAGTATTCATGAAGAGATGAAAAGGCTTGCACAGGAAACAATAGCGTGGTGAGCTTTGTCAAACCAGCCCTGATACTGTAGAACACAACAACAACACTGTCAGAAAAAGAAAAAACAGGTAAATGGGCACACGCAATACATGCATGACACAATATCGATTGTGGAAAGAAAATAAAAATAAATATGAGATTACCTTCTCGGCCTTCAGCCGGATCATGCAGTTTACTGTAAGCATAACCGCGGTCCACCTGACACGATCTTCAGGTAAGAACGCCACATGCTAATTTCGACATAACTACACTACCGATCATTAAAATTGCTAGAATAAGAAGAAATGCAGATGATACACGGGTATTCATTGGACATATATATTATACTGGAACTGACATGTGATTACATTTTCACGCAATTTAGGTGCATAGATCCCGAGAAATCAGTACCCAGAACAACCACCTCTGGCCGTAACAATGTCCTTCATACGCCTAGGCATTGAGTCAAAGAGAGCTTGGATGGCGTGTACAGGTAAAGCTACCCATGCAGCTTCAACACGATACCACAGTTCATCAAGAATAGTTCAAAAATGGTTCAAATTGCTCTGAGCACTATGCGACTTAACTTCCGAGGTCATCAGTCGCCTAGAACTTAAAACTAATTAAACCTAACTAACATAAGGACATAACACACATCCATGTCCCAGGCAGGATTCGAACCTGCGACCGGAGCGGTCGCTCGGCTCCCGACTGTAGCGCCTAGAACTGCACGGCCACTCCGGCTGGCTCATCAAGAATAGTGACTGGCGTATTGTGACGAGCCAGTTGCCCGGCCACCATTGACCAGACGTTTTCAATTGGTGAGAGATCTGGAGACTGTGTTGACCAGGGCAGCAGCTGAACATTTTCTGTATCCAGAAAGGCCCGTACAGGACCTGTAACATGCGGTCTTGCATTATCCTGCTGAAATGTAGGGTATCGCAGGGATCGAATGAAGGGTAGACCACGGGTCGTAACACATCTGAAATGTAACGTCCACTGTTCATAGTGCCGTCAATGCGAACAAGATGTGACCGAGACGTGTAGCCAATGGCACCCCATACCATCACGCCGGGTGATACGCCAGTATAGTGATGACGAATACACGCTTCCAATGTGCGTTCACCGCGATGACGCCAAACACGGATACGACCATCATGATGCTGTAAACAGAACCTGGATTCATCCGAAAAAATGACGTTCTTCCATTCGTGCACCCAGGTTCGTCGTTTAGTACACCACCGCAGGCGCTCCTGTCTGTGATGCAGCGTCAAGGGTAACCACAGCCATGGTCTCCGAGCTGATAGTCCATGCTGCTGCAAACGTCGTCGAACCGTTCATGCAGATGGTTGTTGTCTTGCAAACGTCCCCATCTGTTAACTCAGGGATCGAGACGTGGCTGCATGATCCGTTACTGTCATGCGGGTAAGATGCCTGTCATCTCGAGTGCTAGTGATACGAGGCCGTTGGGATTCAGCACGGCGTTCCGCTTTACCCTCCTGCACCCACCGATTCCATATTCTGCTAACAGTCATTGGATCTCGACCAACGCGAGCAGCAATGTCGCGATACGATAAACCGCAATCGCGATAGGCTACAATCCGACCTTTATCAAAGTCGGAAACGTGATGGTACGCATTTCTCCTCCTTACACGAGTCATCACAACAACGTTTCACCAGCCAACGCCGGTGAACTGCTGTTTGTGTATGAGAAATCGGTTGGAAATTTTCCTCATGTCAGCACGTGGTAGGTGTCGCCACCGGCGCCAACGTTATGCGAATGCTCTGAAAAGCTAATCATTTGCATATCAGAGCATCTTCTTCTTGTCGGCTAAATTTCGCGTCTGTAGCACGTCATCTTCGTGGTGTAGCAATTTTAATGGCCAGTAGTGTAATTGATACCGCGAACAGCGGCTGTTCAGTACTATCCCTTGCCGTTATGGTAAATCGTAGTTGGCCGGACAATTACAAACATACAACACAGAAGTACTGAGCACCGTGGTCGTACTCGTTTGGTGCAGCCTGAGAAATCTGCGATATACACACCTTGGGAGCTGAGTGGTCAGGGCGGCAAATTGCTAACCGTAGGGGCCCAGATTCGATTTCCGTCCGGGTCGGAGATTTTCTCCACTCGGGGACTGGGTATTGTGTTGTCCTTACATTCGTATCGTTATTACGCAGACGAAAGTCGCCTCAAACGCACTGTCGTATCGTCTTACCGTAACTGAGATGGCTTTATAGGCACGGACGACAAACCAGTGGAAAATACAGTGTGCGGTGGCGGAGCACTGTCTCACCTGGGGACACAGAATGTTGTAACGTACGATACGTACGAGAGCTACTGGGAATGCAAGTTCTGACTGGCCGCGAAATGGAAACCATGGTGCCGCCCGGGGTGACCGAGTGGTTCTAGGCGCTACAGTCTGGAACCGCACGGCCGTTACGGTCGCTGGTTCGAATCCTGCATCGGGCATGGGTGTGTGTGATGTCCTTAGGTTAGTAAGGTTTAAGTAATTCTAAGTTCTAGGGGACTGATGACCACAGATGTTCCATAGTGATCAGTCATTTGAACCAAACAACCAAAATTAATACATTTACCTGCACCTTTCAGCCACTTCTCTGCATAGTCACCGCTCCTACTTCGACATTCGTCGTATCGTTGTACCAACTTCCCAATACCCTCGTCATTGAAGGCAATCGCCTGTGCCCTCCTATAATTCTTTGCGCTCATTTACAGCTCTCTGCCTGTGTCAGAACGTTGTCTTCATAGTCAGAAATTCATGTGCGCAGAGATGAAACTCAGCGAGAGCTAATTGCGGGCTGTATTGTGGATGATCAAACACTTCCCCTCGAAAACGCTGCAGGCGCATCTTCAGTCCAACATGACAGTTATATTATGCAGACTGCATGCATCCCTCACCATTCCCTCACACTTGGCGGGAGACAAGGCATCTAGGCATCTTAACGTGCTCACCGTCCACTCAGAACCGAAAAGAGCAAATGAGCGACTTGACACGGTCGACAGGTATACTAGAGACACCGACCAACACATACGTCCATAACCTCATTGGATTTTCACTGTTGTTTATATTTCGTATCCGATCGGAGCTTACTTTCATAATACCTCTCGTATTGTTGTCCCTGCGTCTCGCTATTGGGACTATGCTTTAAAGGAAACTATCGAAATTAGACTGGCGGACAACAGTATAAATAGAGATAAGGGCTGCCCTTTAAACAAGATTTGCAACACTATTTCATGTGACATTAAGAAACGATGGTCGTCGATTCGACCGGCAGAATATACTGCCTGTTTCATCGTTTTTTGCCAGTTTTCACCACTGGAGAGCTCTACGTTCTCTTGAGCTAGGGACAGCAGGGACGATATCTGACGAACGCTCTCTTGGCCATCCACGGCGAATAAAAGGGTAACCAGAATGCGATTTTCACTCTCCAGTGGAGTGTGCGCTGATATGAGACTTCCTCGCAGATTAAAACTGTGTGCCGGATCGAGACTCTAACTCGGGAGCTTCACATTTCGCGGACAAGGGCTCTACCATCTGAGCTACGCAAGCACGACTCACGCCGCGTCATCACAGCTTTACTTCTGCCAGTATCTCGTCTCCTACCTTCCAAACTTTACAGAAGCTCTCCTGCGAACCGTGGAGAACTAGCACTCCTGAAAGAAAGGATACTACGGAGACAAGGCTTAGCCACAGCCTGAGCGATGTTTCAGGAATGAGATTTTCACTGTGTTGCGGAGTGTGTGGTGATACGAACCTTCCTGGCAGATTAAATCTCTGTGCCGGATCGAGACTCGAACTCGAGACCTTTGCCTTTCGCGGGCAAGTGCTCTACAATCTGAGCTACCCAAGCACGACTCACGCTACGCCCTTACACCATTTTGCAAACATCCCCCAGGCTGTGGCTGAGCCATGTCTCCACAATATCCTTTCTTTCAGGAGTGCTAGTTCTCCATCGTTCGCAGGAGAGCTTCTGTAAAGTTTGGAGACGAGATACTGGCAGAAGTGAAGCTGTGATGACGGGGCGTGTGTCGTGCTTGGGTAGCTCAGATGGTAGAGCACTTGCCCGCAAAAGGCAAAGGTCACGAGTTCGAGTCTCGGTCCGGCACACAGTTTTATTCCGCCAGGAAGTTTCAAAAGGGTCACCGTTCACCATATCAATCAGTTGCGGCGAAATCAGCATGCAGCGTTCTTGTCCGAAGATGACGTCCGGGTCGACCGTGGAAATACTGTCTTCAAATGAATGCCTTATCCGGTTGCAGACGCGAGAAGAATGTCATTGTGTAAGAAGCCGGGAAAGTCTACGTAGTAACAAAAATAAATGTGGTGCTATGAAGGGATGATCAGGAACAGGCAAACCTGTCAAGATGATACAGTCATACGGTCACCACATAAAAAATTAAATGGATGACCTTGGGCTACCTGAAGGATTGTTGTATTTCAAAATGTTCTGAGGCTATATGGCTCGAATGTAGACACGGTAAGTCAACACGGCACCATGTCGCTAGATGATCAGCTTTGAATGTGAGGTAGTGAAACGTCCTCTTTGAACAATTATTCAGGACTGTACTTAAACTGACACACAATATTTTGTTAGCGCAACGCAATCTGACTTTCAAAATTCCCTACAAAAGAATGGCCCTGACTAACATTAAACTATACCTTTCACAAATCACTTACCTCACAAAAATCTTCGCTGCTCAAGCTACTGCAATACAGCGAGCGCCACTACTGCCAGCTAAATAAAAGATTCAAACTACTGAAGGCACTAACTACTGACAGGGATAGTTAGCAAATGAAAGATATTAATAGAAAACAAACAATGTATTTACCTTCATATCATCATATATAAATATAGCAGTTCATGACAAATTTCAAAACTCCGCCATCTCTCTCCCCACATCCACCACTGCTGGCGGCTCACCTCAAACTGCGCAACGCTACGCGCTGTTCACAGCCAGCTGCCTAACACTACAATGGCGAGTATTACAACAATGCAAAGCAGACACAGACTGCCCACAGCACAGCCAGTGATTTTCATACAGAGGTGGCGTTACCAATAAAAAAACCTAAACAGCCTACTTACATAGAGAAAACATAAACAGCCTACTTACATAAAGAAAACATAAACAGCCTACTTACATAGCCCCCATGCTCCCCACAAAAAATTTTACAAAATATTTTTGGGCAGTGGCCAATAATGTTTTGATAAAATTTTTCATAATTACAATAACAAACATATCAAATGCACACACTTATTGATACAATGTTGGTCAAAAGCTAAAATTTTCTCACAGTCCATAAAGACAGTCCTAATCGTACATAACAGGAGAATAGCAGTGTTTTTCTCAAAGTCTGAGCAGTAAAAGAAAATGCACACGGAAGTAGTGGATTTCCATGCAGTCTTGAAGAAGTAGTGTTGTCCTTCCAATGGAAAGACAGTGCTGACTCTCGACATGCAGACAGGTAATGGGCCACAACAGAGCAAACCCACAGCAGAGTCAGTCGAAATTTTGAAGAGTATTGGTAGGTAGGTCATCACAGAGCAGACCCACTGTAGTCCTGGTAGAGATTACGGTATTGGTGGGCCACCAGAGGTGCAGACCCACTGCAGTCCTTGTAGAAATAATGGTACTGGTGGGTCATCAAAGATGCAGACCCACTGTAGTCCTTGGAGAGATAGCCAGCAGCCATCTGTTGTGACTGTGCAGGTGCACAATCACCGTTGAAGAGTCTTGCGGATAATATAGCAAGTCCATAAACCACCACTTGTGCACTCACAAAGTTTTTGAAATTGTCCTTAGAACCAGGAATGCTGTTATCCAGTCCCTTGCTGAATCGTTAACATACGTGCAAACACTATCAGTCCCTACTTCTCACATATTGTCCATATACTATGACCAACAGAACGTGTGCAGTGAAATGTAACTAACAAGTTAATAATATCATGAACTGGTGACAATTACAATTTTATAACATAAGAATACAATAACAAAGGTACAAAACACATCATTAAAAACATAATAATACAGATAACGTTTGTAGTAATAGGGGCTTTACAAAAGAATAGAAATAAACATATACATCAGTGGAATTATGACATGAGTACATACATAAAAGATCACAATAACTTTTGAAACATCAACTTTACACATGAGCATTAAAACAAAAAAGAATTAATAATGTCTAACATCTTTACAAAGTAAATAACATATTATTAACGCAAATTATATTTGAGGATAACAGTATTCCTCATCATAGTTCATGTAGCTGAGTATGAGAAAAATTCTACAACAAAAGTCTGATGAGGTAAACATATAAAGACAGGAAGAACATATATACACAAGGGTACCCAAACACATAGTGGGATAACACAAAAGGAAAGGACAGGGTTTGTTTCATTGCAGTATTTTGCAAACAAAACTTTCTTTGCTCCTTGGAGATCTCCCTTCAGTCATCATTATTCCCAAAAGTCCTATCTAAGCCTGCCTTCTGTATTTCGTTCACATCCTCTGTCAAAAATAGTTTTTCTCTCTGCTTTCTGTATTCTGTTCATATTTCTTTCAAAATTATTATTTCTGATTGTACAATACTCATTTGGGCCCAAAACATTTTCATATAACTTTCAAAACATTCTTTCCCTATTCTCCATAGTTAGGTTCTTATATAGTCTACCCCCTCTTAAGCTAACTTAAATCTACTGAGCTCAGATGCTAAACTAAGGGACGAGGCAATGCAGCAGCACATAAAACAGTTAATATAAACAGCAATAGAAAAAACGCACATTTGCGAAGCAAGCAGCATTAAGAAATTAGCAAAAGTCAAATTCAATAACACTACGCCTGGCAAACAGCAGCAGCAGAAGTATTAACTTATATCTATACATGACATAGCTCAAGCAGGAAAAATATTACAATAAAAACAACAATGCAGACAAGAGAAATGTCTATTCACATCTTAATGTCTATGTGATTAAAGTGGTGCACCACAACAACTTATTGTAAAAAGAAATATTACCATGTACTTGAAAAGAAAATTATTTGTTACTGTTACTACTTCCTTCTTATTGTTCTTTCCTCTCCAAGTGCTCCTTTTTTAAAGAATGTGGATCATAACATAATTATTTAATAGATCTGTTGACAGAAAGTGTTCACATTAGCAAATGCAATTAATTTTATTTTATGAAACCAATGCTGCAACACAGCTGGAAAACAGATGTCAAATGAAATAAGCAATTACGCAAACCAAAGCATAAAAACATCATTCAATAGTCATGTGGCATTTCGTAAGTCAGTAGCTCTCAACTCTCATAGAAAGACACTTGTCATAATCAGGTGTGCAGATGTACGAATATTTCCCATCAATTCATAAGCATTGCAGTAATTAGCACAAAGTACGAGTAATCATATGTTTTCAGGTAATGAGCGTGTAATATTTGCGATGCTTTCTACAAGGGAATGTCAATAGCAAGGTTAATGGAAGTAATGAGGGTGTCACATTTGCAATATTTTCTCTAAAGGAATGTCAATGGCGAGGATAAAGGCCTGCCTTTTTTCCTTTTTTTTTTTTCTACCTGTGCTTCCGGAAAGGCACACCCTAATGGCTTGTTCTCCAGGTGTTTGACACAGCTGCGTGCCCACAACGCATTACGTGCAGGTGGTCACTTAACTTTCTTACGGAAATATTTACGACACCAGTTTCCGCTACAGTGACAGTCTCACATAAAAATATTTCACAGGTCAAGAATTAGCGTTGCAAATCTGTAGAAAGAAAATCCTAAAAATATAAGTGTCCAAATAAAATATTTGTCAGTATTGTGATACAGTCACGCATATACACACACATTTCATAACTCTTAAAGTACGTTTCTTGGTTTCCAACATCCTTTTCATAAATCAGAGTCCCTAAACACTACTCATTATTCCTTACCTCATTATACATATACATATTCGTCGACACTTCTTCAATATTTCATCGTGAGAAATACGTAGCATAATAAACATTCCTCAACAACATAATACACATCGTCGTCGTAATAATAACATCATAACACTTCAGTCAAATCTCAAAATCGTCGTAACTTCCTCCAATAATTTCTAAGCCTAAAAAAATTCTCTGCTCATGTCAAAAGTGTCAGCTGCCTCAAACGTACTTTAAAAATCATGATCTCATACCAAATACATCATTCAAAGCTCTCATAGTATCACAATGATTCCGAAAAAATATGAACAGTTTACAAAGTACAGACAAAATACAGTTTCATAAGTGTGAAGTTATCCAACTGTGTAATTACGTAAACATGTGTCACTGATATAGTAAAATAAATGTTTGTCTCTCTCAGTTAAATGATCAGATAGCTGTGTAATTTGTGTGTTAGAGAAATATGGTACCGATGTGTAAAGTTGTATAAGCAAATACCATATTAGCTAGGGTTCCTTGTGGTTGCCAAACACATGGTACACAAAGTAGGCGTATACCCAACTGAGGATAAATGTAATTATACTCCCAGGTGTTACAAATTACAGCAATGGAATGAAATGTATCACGGAAAACTTTCTTTGTAATTAAAAAAATCTTTAAAAATAAGTGTTTTAAGTATAAGATTAATCACTCAAATACGTGTACTGTAGCGCTAAATGTGCGTCTTGTTGCAACATAATCTGTGTGGAAGTGTCGTAGTTATCGTCCTCCGCAAGCTAAGTTCTGCATAAGTCAATGTACTTACCTCATAATATACAAAAGTGAAATGCTTTGCGTATAGATATCGTAGTTATTACGCTTATTGTTGTGATGAAGAAAGTACTGTACAGTAACGTATTGTTATGCCACGAAAAAGGCTGTCTCATTGTTGCTATACCACAAAAGTTACTACTAAAACATGTTTTTCTTCCTAGAAGAAGTCAGAAAACTGTGCAGATATAAAACAGATACACTGCAAAAGCAACATTGTGAATTGTCACTCATTAGTAGCGTCGTGATAAAATCGTGTAGCTGTCACATAAACTAACTATTGTCTCAACTGGTATCTCACAGAAAGTACTTTAAATCCAGAATATATTTTCAAATAAACCAAAATGTTGCATTAAAATCTAATTAGCAGTACTGGTAAATGTCCTAAGTATGTGAGCCTTATAGTCGTTACGTAATCGTGCAACAAACAAGCAAGAATGTATACACACAATAACACTGTGACGTCTGTTCACTATAACAATGCATTCGTAATTTCTGTTTAAAAATGTTCCCTAGGTTCTAGACTGGATATTTAACTTCAAACATTGTTGCATGTTAACAGTTTCTTAAGTCTGACAAGCATACTAGTAATGTAAAGTGAAAAGTTTTATGGCAATGACAAAGTTAAAAAGCAGATTATCTTTCAATAAATGGTTTTACATGTGAAATGTGGTGTAAACCTTTACTCTTCCTAGTACGCAGAGTTTCAACCGGAACGCAATTATCATGCGGTATACGTCGGTAAGGAATGCTAAAATTTGCTCAAGGTTAGCGTCTATGTTATTTTTCCCTGAGCCAGCAGGCGCACGTGGGTGCCTGCGCCGCGAGTGATTGTCTGTCTCTTTGTTGGCGCGCGTTGTTATTGGGATTAGGAGACCTAACTTCTACAAATTCGCCTTGCCGAGAGGACCCAGCTCTGTTAGAATCCCGCCAGTTCTGATGAAATTCACGTCTGTCGTTTTGTCGGTAGTTTACATAGTTTCTTTCTTGTCGGTTAAGTGGTGGAGAATTTCTTCCTGAATCGTAACTGCGTGCTGGACCGTTGCGTCTCAAGTTATTCTGTCTCCCGTAGTAATAATTGTTTTGGTTCCCGTAATGTCTGTTTCTCTGATTGTCTCTGTGATAGTCATTACCGCGGAGAGGTGATCTTTCCCTGTAATTATTACTACTCTGCCAACGGTTGTCATACGGGTGGTGTCTGTTTTGGTCACGATTTGTGTTGTGAGAATAGCCTTGTCGCGTCCAGTTATTATCGAAGAATTGTGACGGATGTGACCTGTAATTGTTGTGTTCCTGTTTCCGCATTCCGCGATTGTCAGTGTCAATTTCCAATTCTTGTAACAGTCCCTGAAAAGCTTCAATGTCTCTTTGCAACGTCCTGCCAAAATAATGTGTCGTAAATGTTCAGGCAATTTGATTAAGCAAATGCGGAAAAGTTCTGAGGGGCTGCATGGGTTTGACAGGTACTGATTCTTGTGCAACATGTCTTCAAAATATTTCATAAGACTGGAAAATTCAGATTGTTCGAAACATTTCATCATTATGATGCTTTGTTTTACTCGGTCTTGTGTGGCCTGAGACCAATATGCTGAGAGGAAGGCATGGTAAAACTCTCCTTCACTGTGGCAATCGTGAATTACCGATCGCATTCTTACAGCTGGTTCATTCTCCAAGTAGCCACACATAAATTCTAATCTGTGTTCTAACGACCAGTTGGGAGGAAAACAATGCGAGAATTGATGGAGCCATGCTTGTGGATGAATGTCGTTGCCAGAATTTTTAAATGTTTTGAATTTACGTGTAGTCATGAACAGCTTATAGTCAAAATCATCGTGTCGGCGAGTAGCATCTCGGTCATAGTTACGTCGTGTCGGCGGTTCCATCTCAAAATTCGGTGTACCTTGCCAATTTCTTTCATAATTACCGAAATGCCCTGTGTTATTATTTTGTGGCTTTTGTGTATTTCTAAGTTCCTCTTCCCGTGTTGGAGCGCGAGTATCTTCTGAAATACGTAATTCTTGTATTACCTGCGTCAACTGATCTTGTACTTCCCGGATTTCTCTTTTGTACTGTGTATTGATTTGATTTTGATTTTGTTTGAATTTTCTTATTTGTTCATACTCTTCTGTGTCATTAAAGACTACCGGTTTTGCGTCATTCAGATTATCATCTACCTTCGTAGATAAATTATTTAGCTGATCCGAAAGTTCAACTACTTTCTCTGATAATGAACACATTTCCTCAGTGTGTTTTTCTGAACCAAGCTTCAGAGTGTCCATTTGTGTTGAAATCGAATCTACTGTGTCCTTTAAGTTTTCCTGAGTTTTTGCAAGTTGCGTAACCGAATCGGTAGATGCAACTGAGTCAATTTTAGCCCACAAGGTCTCATGATTTTCATGAACAATCGTTTGCAGTTCTTTTATGGCTGCTTCGTGATTCTGTAATGCATTTTCATGCCGCGAAAAAATAGGTTGAAAATGCTCACAAATTTGTGTTTTTACGTCATTACACACTTTCTGACATTTCGATTCAATGTTATGTAACTCAGCAGTTAAATCCTCACGTGTTTATTCGAGAGTTTGTTCTAATGAGTCTAACTTTTGAAGCTTTTGCTGTGTTTGTCTCTGATTTTGTTCCATTGTGTGTAACTGTTGCTGTGTTTGTTTCTGATTTTGTTCAAGCGTTGTGTCTAACTTTTGTAGCCTTTGTCCCATTTGTTGCATTAACTGTAATAACAATGCACTGGTGTCTGAAACATGTTCCTCAGTGCTTTTCGGCAGTGAATTTGCACCGGCAACATTCACATTTTGACAAGCGGAAAATGTGTCTTGACTCATTTGAGAAAACGGTGAGAACCCAAAACCTGAGTCTGCAGTATTTGCAATATTGTGTTCTGTCATTCCCGATTCCTGAGGCGAGCTGTTGCCGACCAATCGATCGATAACGCTTCCCTGTTCACTACCTGTTTCACTGTCTACACCATTGTTTGCCGCCCGCTCCATTTCCCTATGCGCAATTACCAAATTACTACTTTGAACATTAGTTAATTCATTACTCTGCGGCGCTAACACACTGTCTTCGTCTTCACTGTCATTTCTCAGTTTACTTTGGAGCCTAGTATTACGTTTTTCACACGCCATAATTGTCACAATATTTCACACGATAACACAGAAAAGCACAATTTGAAGAGCAAAGATAGGGGAATACATTAACATAGGACTGAAAATAATATCTAGTTAATTACCAGCGCAGCTGCGAAATACTTGGTGCAAATCTACATGCATGCCACAACTGTTTTACAGTACAACAATGAAAGACTGCAACTACAAAGGAGATTCTCTCTACAATTACGCGCTAGCAATAAACAAAAGCTACACTAAATACACAAACTACAAGAAAAAATCAGAAGATTCCAGTGAGGTATCCTAGGCTAAGGGTCGACATATGAAACGTCCTCTTTGAACAATTATTCAGGACTGTACTTAAACTGACACACAATATTTTGTTAGCGCAACGCAATCTGACTTTCAAAATTCCCTACAAAAGAATGGCCCTGACTAACATTAAACTATACTTTTCACAAATCACTTACCTCACAAAAATCTTCGCTGCTCAAGCTACTGCAATACAGCGAGCGCCACTACTGCCAGCTAAATAAAATATTCAAACTACTGAAGGCACTAACTACTGACAGGGATAGTTAGCAAATGAAAGATATTAATAGAAAACAAACAATGTATTTACCTTCATATCATCATATATAAATATAGCAGTTCATGACAAATTTCAAAACTCCGCCATCTCTCTCCCCACATCCACCACTGCTGGCGGCTCACCTCCAACTGCGCAACGCTACGCGCTGTTCACAGCCAGCTGCCTAACACTACAATGGCGAGTATTACAACAATGCAAAGCAGACACAGACTGCCCACAGCACAGCCAGTGATTTTCATACAGAGGTGGCGTTACCAATAAAAAAAACCTAAACAGCCTACTTACATAGAGAAAACATAAACAGCCTACTTACATAGAGAAAACATAAACAGCCTACTTACAGTAGTAATTGGCGAAAGGTGCGTAAGTTACTGTATGTTGTAAATCACATAAGGATCCAGGTTTCCGAGGTCAAAAGTGCTCATGACGGATCTTCAATATCATAGAAAATATGTACGCGTACGAAAATAGCCCCACAGCCAACCGTTCCTGTTTTACGAATGGACATCATGTCGCTTCCACGGAGCCACATGGAGCGACTGAGGGTCTACTATGAGTTACATGGCCGCCGACTGGAATGGAGCGTCAGGAGCCACTTTCATCAGGGTAGCACTGGTACAAATGCACTGAATGGACTTCCGCAGCCGACGACCGACGTGTGTCCTCAGGTCTTCCACTGAGTTTTGACCACTCAGTATAAAAGTTGCTTCTGTTTTGGAGTTAAAGAACGCAGCACTGTTATGTAGATTTTGAGAGTAGGGAAGTGTAGCCCTGACAATACGAAAATCCTGTGAATGGCCTTTCCTCTAGTTCTAGGATACTGCAGGTTATCAAACCTTACAGAATATGATTAGGGACTTAGTCAATGGGCCTCCTTCGAGAAACTAGACGAATAATGACTTCCTCAAGAACCAATAATTTAAACGCACAGTTTGATGCACTCGGTGCTCCTTCGTCCTAGAACAATCATTCCGCAACATTATGATTATATTTTACATTTTTGTCGTCAATAATACGAAAACAGCAGTCTTTTTGAATAAATTATTGCATACAGTGAGACAAATCCGTTGAGTCAAGGCGGTTTCCTACACACTGATTGTGAGATACTAACTTTAGCTGTTTGTATTGGAACAGTGAGTAATACAGAGACAAAGAGGCAACTAACCAAAATACGTAGTGGATGTTAATAAATCTAACTTTGGGAAAGTAAATAGCGTGTGAATACTGCACCTGACCTTTTCATGTTAATTAAGACTCTGTATACCTGACACACAAGACGTCACAATACATCTTCTACTAGCAGGCGTGATGATTTCAAATTACGTAATTTAGATCTTGGTTGCAGTAAAGGTTGTTAATTAAGACTCTGTATACCTTTCACACAAGACGTCACAATGCATCTTCTACTAGCAGGCGTGATGTTCTCAAATTACGTAATTTAGATCTTGGTTGCAGTAAAAGTTATCGTTTTTCCAAAGATACGAAGAAAATTCATTATATTTAAAACGGCAATACCTGCTTTAGTTTAGCATACACAGCTAGTGACTACGTAAAGATCCGAAAAGTAAAGTTGTTAACATATGGCAACGAAATGTCGTAACAGAAACATTCTTTAAAATCACAAGAAATTCATTATGCCACGTGGTTGTCAGATTACAGAAGAGAATAAATTGAATCTGAGAGTAGTTTTATTAACTGGGATCTCATGAGAGAGCACGGGAGCGATTTCTTAATTGAGAGAAAGGAATTGCTTGACAGTTGGTGTACTATGTGATGTATAGACTAAATTGCGAACGAAGTGAAATACAGACGCCAGTTACAGAGACTGCCCTTCAGCTGTACGCAGATGGTTACAATCTGCAACCACTGTGAGAATTACCGTGCATTTTCAGTATCGGAGCCTAGTACTACTTTCCGAGCCTCTTCAGAAAAATTTAGCAATTTGTTCTCGACTCCAGTCAGCTCTCAAATACCGTTAAACTGACATCCACTAAACAGCGTTTTCACGACGCAAAACATCTTTGTATACGAACTGTGTGGAAGGCTATCGTGAGAAACATTTTTCGAGACCAGTTTCAACAGAGTAGAAAGACTTAAATTAGACTAACTCTGGATCTTGGAGCTAAATAAAGCAAACAGCGACAATTCTTCTGCAGTACAGGTACTGTAAAACACGCTTTTGCGACTCTGCCACCTTCGGCGACGGTCAGATGGCCTAACGACCAGAAGATTGCTGGTTTTTTGCTCTTATTTGATGTTGAAAATAAGCTGAAGATGTCTCCACTATTAGGCACAGGCATGAAATGCATGTAACTAAAATCTATCAGATTGACCGAAAAGTTAGTGATACTGATATTAAAGTTCTTACACATATATTCAATTCCTCTCTCGATAGTTATGTATTCCAGCTAAGAAAAAATAAATCTTAAAGGAGAAATACCCTAAATAACGGTAATACTGTAAGACACCTGGGGGCGGATGTTACATTGGTTGGTAACTGAGAACAAGTGGCTAAGCGACTACCACCCCAGGGACGCTTTGGTGGCAGCTTGGTGGCACAGATTTCTCTTTGACGCCTGTGGGCATTACTAAAGCAGTATTATAACACCATTAATGTTCATCAAGTACTAGGCCCGGTGCAGCGCCGGCTTCGGAAGATCAGGGAGCGTATAATCAAGGTGTAGACTGCACACAGGAAAGACACCCACCAGCAGAAGTGTCTTCCCTCACAATCAGGAGGAGATTGAGGAGATGGGCAGCAGAGACGGGTCACCCATCATTGAGTGTTACAGGAAGTGTGTGTGTGGAATGGGGATCGCGGGGTTATTTAAACGCTTTAGAGAAGGAAAGGACGGTGGCGAGGATGGACGGTGTTCGGATCAGCATGCAGAACTTCCAGACAAAGAGGAAAGAGTGCGACGGATGCTTTTGGATAATAGGCGTCTGTATTTGAGAATGAGAGCAGAAAGTTAAAGGTAAACAAAGACAGCGTCTACTGTTGTTGACGAACATTTGCAGGTGTTGCGAATATCCAACAGTGCGCTTTCACGACGGTGCTTCGAGCGATTCCACAAGAAGCGTTTGCTGATAGTTTGTAACAGGTTTAGAATCCATATCAGAAGTGGTTTTAGTTAATCGTGATTACTTCAAAGGCCAGTAAAGTTGTTTTATTTGTAACTCTTGTTTCCATTATTTTCTGAGAGCATTCACAGAAGTTTTCAGACGCACCTTGTAGTCGGTATAGACAGTATGATTCCTATGTTAATTGTTAGGATTGGCACTTACAGTGGAGCTAAATAGTGTTACTGCTGTTTACGTAATGCTAACATCATCTGCATCAAACCTAGGGCTATACACACAGTCAGTCACATTTACCAGACCACCGCCTATGTTCGATGACAACATGCAAGTAACTAGACACAGATAGCTGGTGGCAGTAATAGCAGCGGTGGATATTTAAAGCATGTGGGAGATGCGAGAAACAGTGTAGACGTTGTAGTAATGCAGAATCGGAGCGATTTATCTGACGTCCAGAAGGGCATGAACATCAGCTTTCGGGGCATGGATGGAACATTCCAAAACGGCTAATTCTATAGACTGTGGTTTAAGTATCGCGTATGGCAAAATGTTGCTATCAAAATCGGCGTGCAGGAAACATTGGTGTACCACTGACCGTAGATGATAGGGGTGAAAGACAGCAGAGGAGATGTGTACCGGCAAATAGACTTGCAAGTGATGACCAACTTAACCCCATATGAAAGATGGAGATACGAACAGTGTCTCCTCAACGACCGTTCAGAAAAGATGCTGCGTATGGGCTTCCGTAGCAAGCGCCGGTTGCATGCACGCATGCTGACTGCTGTTCACCGGCAGTAAATGCTGAAATTTTCACGCTAGTGGCGAAACTGGACGTCCACTGAGTGGTAACAGGTGGCCTTTACGGATAATCGCGTTTTATGCTTCATCGGACAGACGGTCGTTGACATACGCAGTGCGAAATGCCTGGAAGCCAACACTTTGCAATAATCGACTGAAGGGTCTGAGCCAGAGGAGGAGCGTTATGGTCTGAGGAAAGTTTCCGTGGCATTTCCTGGGTGATTTCGTCATTCTGGAACATACAATGGATCAATACAAGCATACATCTATCCTTGAGGGCCACGTCCATGCCTACATGCAAACTGTGAATGTATGCTTTCCCGGCGTATACAGCTGGCGAAGAGTTCTCGGGTTTCCAGCCGGGTGGCGATGTCTTCAAACTGCGACGTTTCGACGAGTGACATACTCATCATCTTCTGGCGAAGTGCCGAGACTTTGCGGATGCCGGTCCCTTTATACCTGCGGTGTGCCCACCACCACCTGGCCGCGGGAGGCTGGGTCCAGCGGAGCCGGCGGGCCGGGTGGAGGGGGAAGCGGTTGCGCCGTTCGTGTCTCCGTCAGAGCATTCTGATCGCGTCTCGTGAGCTGGACGGTTCTTGTTGCGTTCCTGGCGACACTATTGAAACCACTGGTGGGACACTGCAGTCATCACGTGAAAAACTCCGCAGATTTCGTTAGAAAACTGAAGGACATCCGAATACAGAGTGATGACCTACTCGTGAGCTTCGACGTCACCTCCTTGTTCACGAAAGTACCGCTAAAAGACGCCGTGGCGCTCCTTAATCAGTACTTCGAGCCTGAAACAGTAAAGCTCTTTGAATATGCACTTACGACCACCTACTTCAAGTGCAATGGAGAGCATTATGAACAAGTGGATGGAGTGGCCATGGGATCTCCCCTTGCTACAGGTATCGCGAATCTCTATATGGAACACTTTGAGGAGGTGGCACTACAAACTGCTCACCGTAAACCCAGGCACTTCTTCCGCTATGTGGACGACACTTTCGTGATATGGCAGCATGGCAGGCAGCCACTGGAGGAGTTTAGGGACCACCTAAACGGCATACATGAAAATATCACCTTCACGATGGAAGTAGAAGAGAATGGCTGTATTCCATTCCTGGACATACTGATCAGGAAGAAAGCGGATGGCACGCTGGGCCATTCAGTACATAGACAAAAGACGCACGCAGACCTGTACCTCCATGCAACCAGCTCCCACCATCCGGCGCAACGCCAGTCAGTACTGACCACCTTGGTACATAGGGCGCACGTCATTTGTGACAAAGAAAGCCTCTCAGAAGAATTACACCACCTAAGAGAGGTATTTCGGAAAAACGGGTACAGTGAAACACAGATTGGCAGGGCCTTCAAGAGGAGACAGGCTGACAAATTTCAGGAAGAGGAAGAGGAAGTTAATAAGAGACTCGCCTTTCTTCCATATTTGGGGCCCACATCAGTCAAAATCGGGAGGCTATTAAGAAAATCGAACATAAATACCGTCATCCGACCAACGCCGAAGACGAAAGAGCTGCTGGGCTCAGCTAAAGACCCACTCAAACTAAACACACCTGGTATATACAGCATTGCTTGCGAATGTGGTGTGCAGTACATTGGTCAAACGCAGCGCTGCATCTCTAAAAGGTGCGAGGAACACATCAGGCATGTTCGACTTGGACAGATAGAGAAATCTGCTATAGCTGAGCATAGCATCAAAGAAAACCACACCTTTGATTTCGAAAACACCAGGGTGCTGTGCCGAGCCGGGAGCTTTGGGATAGCGTCATTAAAGAATCAATAGAAATACGGGTCCACGAGAATCTTGTGAACAGGGCCGAAGGCTATCAACTGAGCGCGGCCTGGAATCCAGCATTAGCCGCAGTACGCCAGGAACGCAACAAGAACCGTCCAGCTCACGAGACGCGATCAGAATGCTCTGACGGAGACACGAACGGCGCACCCGCTTCCCCCTCCACCCCGCCCGCCGGCTCCGCTGGACCCAGCCTCCCGCGGCCAGGTGGTGGGGGGCACACCGCAGGTATAAAGGGACCGGCATCCGCAAAGTCTCGGCACTTCACCACAAGATGATGAGTATGTCACTCGTCGAAACGTCGCAGTTTGAAGACATCGCCACCCGGCTGGAAGCCCGAGAACTCTTCGCCAGCTACATGCAAACTGCTTCTCTTCGTCTCGATGCCATCTACCAGCACGACAGTGCAGTTCGAAGAACACCAGGATGAGTCTACCGTACTCCGCTGCCCACGAGACTCCTCGGATACAAACCTAATTGAGAATCTGTGGACAACCTCGATCGGAGCGTTCGTGCCGTGGATCCTCTAAGGAGAAACCTAGCACAGTGGCACAGCTGGCCATGGGGCATGGCTTCACAATCCCTGTCGGTACCTTCCAAAACCTCTCTGACTCTCTTTCTGTACAGGTCGCAATATTCCGCTCCGCAAAACGTGGTTATTCAAATTTCTGATCTGCGGTCAGAGTAATGTGATTGGACATTGTAGTTCCAAGAGATTTCAGTTTCGTTCATAGGAGGACACACTGTCTCTTAACACCATGTATTGTGGTTACATGCCCAGTTAACATTTACCTACATACCAGATTTTTTGCTTCACTGAAGTGGATTCCAGTTTCTTGTTCAAAAATACATT
Source organism: Schistocerca americana (assembly GCF_021461395.2). Taxonomy (NCBI): domain Eukaryota; kingdom Metazoa; phylum Arthropoda; class Insecta; order Orthoptera; family Acrididae; genus Schistocerca; species Schistocerca americana. Next base: position 59,386,462 of record NC_060124.1, on the reverse strand, counting down.
TCACCTCCAGAGATGTCAAGCTCCTTCATGAACTGAAACTTAAGTGTCGATTAAAAAAGAGTGCCAGACGGCAATTCTGTGCTAAGATTGGGGGTACACAGTGCAGTCAAAAGTTCCACCGTGTTCTGAGGCTGTTGTCAGGGTTGGCGAAGTGCTCCTGCCGCGGCAGACAGTGTGCAAAACAGCAAAGCATCCGACCACAGCGCCACTGCGACTCGACGAGCAGAGCAGAGCAACAATAGCAAGAAGTCTGGTATGTGACACCTGAGTAGCGACTATTCTAAGATAGCGCCGGGGCGGCGTCGGACGCATGAGAAGTGCGCTCTCCAGAGTTGACGTCCTGTTGGTTCCCGGGATGGTCATGAACAACAGAACGACATGGTCGTGGGCTGTACACATAGGCAGGCAAGTAGCAGTCAGCAAGCTGACAATACAAGGGAGCGGCCCCGTAGGCAAGAAGCATGACTGATTCCTGTAGTTTGGCAGTTAGTCAGGCAGCAGCGGAGTCACGAAGATTGGGTGTATAGACCTAGGGAGACGAGTGGCATTTGACTGCTGGCAGCTTGTGATAGGGGCTTCTAATGGATGGTGGACTGGGCAGCTTGTTTTAGCTAGGTGACTGAAATGGTATTGTGGAGCAGTGAAACAGCTTGCAGTACCGAGGGTTGAAAGTACAAGATGTTGTCTTGGTGTCTGGAAGCCCATTCATTGTGGTTTCCGCACACCGCAGACTGTGATGGGGTCCTGTGAGTGGGTGTTTGCGTACACTGCAAAGAAAACTTCACCAGTGTCATTACAATTTAAGTCTCCCAGCTATACAGTGTTGCTTGTATATACAGGAAATAGGAACTACACTAATGCACGTAACGAAGTTGACCCAGGGGTGATGCACCACTTCTGTGAAGCACAGGGAAGTAGAAGAGAATTTAGCATGGAGGTGGCTGTTTGTAGCTTAGTAACACAATATTAAGGGTTAATTACTTTACTGTAACTCATGTTACAACAGTGGCCCCGAACTTGTCGGTATACGACCATGGTATGTGACTGCTGCTCAGCGTCAGCCGAGCTCAAACGGTAGAATCTGATGTAACCGCCCCAGTATCATGAAGCATGCTGGCCAGATAACAGCACATGGCCCAGTTAGACATGTCGCAGCTACTTGTAGGCCTCATCCGCAGCATGGAAGACGGCTAGAACACGTGCAGAGGATGCCAGCTTTCTGGCGGCGAATTCCACCTCAGCAGGTGCTGGTGCATAGCGTCGCGACATCCACACCAGCGTTGGAGGGAGTGCGGCCGACCAGGGAGAACCACCAAGTCCGAGAAGGGGGGTTTGCTGCTAGAAGATGCTGTGGTGTTTGACGTAGCCCGTTGTCGTCATAGGTCTGCCAGGCTGTGAATATCGCCCCTAAATGGACACAGTTATTTATACTGGATAGAGGCTCATTTATTGTGTCTATATAATGCTTCCAGTCACATTTTTGCGAACCTTCAGAGTAGAAATGGCTCGGCCTTTCCCATAAGAATCCTGTCTTACCCCTGCACTGGCAGGGTTAATTAGGTGTGAGGTCTGGTCTGTTCAAAAATGGTTCAAATGGCTCTGAGCACTATGGAACTTAACTGATGTGGTCATCAGTTCCCTAGAACTTAGAACTACTTAAACCTAACCAACCTAAGGACATCACACACATCCATGCCCGAGGCAGGATTCGAACCTGCGGCCGTAGCGGTCATGCGGTTCCAGCCTGAAGCGCCTAGAACAGCACGCCCACACCGGCTGGCTCTGGTCTGTCTCGTATTCCATAAGAGACCTGTTGCTATCACCAACATGTCAACATCCTGCGCTCACTGATTACGCATGTCTTCGGCATATGCTGCACTGCTACGCTTCCGAAGTAACGTCCAAAATATAGTGACGGCGCTGCAGCAGCATTAATGGGTAGTGGATCTGTACAAATGTGATCTTGTTCCTACATTGTGTTTAACTGATTTAGTGTGTGATTGTTTATGCCTGGTTCTGAATCTCCTGGATAACATTCCTAAGTACTGTCCTTGTATTGTGTTGGATGAAACCAATTTTGTATATATTACTTTATGATACATTTACACTTAAAGTTAAAATTGGTTTAACGACATTTAGTAGTGATGATTGTGCTGTTAATTCTAATGCTCGTGTTATCGTACCTTTTGTAGTGGTTGTGAGCAGTTTGAATGCGTGGTGCTATGATAATTAAATTTGTTTTTCAGTTACGGTAAGCATTAATCATTTACTATAAAATGTTATATACTCGTTGTGATCTACAATTCTCTAGCTTGGCACAGTGTAAATGGATGCTGTTGTTTCTTAGTGTTATTGGTACTGTTCTTTTATTCTCTAGTTCTTGTTCTTCTATTTTCTATTTTAATTGCTCAAACAATGGTCCTTGTTATTCTGCATAACTGGGTAAGCATTTCATGCAGTCCAGGATACCCAATTTCAAATTTGCTGCTCTTGTCTGTTGCTTAAAGTTGTGTGTCTATAATTATTTAGCGAAGTATGCGCTGTTACGTTATGGTTGTGTATTTATAGTGAATTTCGTCACTTGTCGAATGTTATTTTCTTTTTTCTTTTTCTGTTGCCCATGTATTGTGTATTTTGATAAAAAAGGTATACGACCGCACAACTCCCAGTCGCTTCCATTCCTCAGCCTGTGTTATCCATATCTTACCATCTCGAATTCACAGCTCGACTGTTAGCGTTCATTGCTCTTAATGACTAAGACATGCAGGCTATGCTCCTGACGGTATTACTCTCGTACTTTTCAATTCTCAAAGAATCTTGCGGAACTAGCACTCGTGGAATAAAGGATGTGGAGAAATGGCTTAGCTACAGCCACGCAGATTGTTTCCAGGACGAACAACACAGTCTGCAGAGGAGAGTGTCAACCGATAATAGCATTGCCTGTGCCGGCCGGAGTGGCCATGCGGTTCTAGGCGCTGCAGTCTGGAACCGAGCGACCGCTACGGTCGCAGGTTCGAATCCTGCCTCGGGCATGGATGTGTCTGATGTCCTTAGGTTAGTTAGGTTTAATTAGTTCTAAGTTCTAGGCGACTGATGACCTCAGAAGTTAAGTTGCATAGTGCTCAGAGCCATTTTAGCATTGCCTGTGAAAGGATCTGCCAGAAAGTTACGTAACAGCGCATACTTCGCTAAATAATAATAGACACACAGCTCACAGCATTAGCATATAAAACTGAATCATCTTTCAAATAACACATTTGCGTTCAAACTTATCTATTGCAGGCATTCGGACACAGACTTTGCTTTCATAGTTTGGAACATATCCAGCACCTTAGGCGGTCAGACCGTATGTTTCAGGCTATTGCAACGTAATATGAGCCTTATATTGCTTGGGTAGTCCTTGTATTACCATAGATTTTGGTACGACTTGTCTTTATTTTGCACCTTGTCAGGACTCTTGCTTCATGTATGGCACCTAAAATTGATCTTCGTTTATTGTTAGCATATGTTTAGCTGTCAGATTTTGAACAGTTTTCGTCACTGGTTCTGTCATTCTCGACTGTCACCTTTCCTCCTGTCGACGTTGATCGTTTGCTGTAATTGAAGCCTGGAGGATTAGCAGCTGAAATTACGGGAGTTGCTACCCTAGAATATTTTATCCACTAATTCTAGCTTGCAAAACTGTGAAGACACACAACGCTGAATACTTGCGATGACCCTGATTTCCTGTCTAATGAAAACTATTTTGTTACTCGGAGGAAATTTCTTCTACTATTTGTTCCTTTGTATGTGTCTCACTGTCTCAAAAACTCTTGTAATGAGGTGTTTATGATTTTTGAAATGTCTAGTGATCAAGCTTTACTCTCCCCGACAAAGCCCATATATCTCTTACAGAGAGTACTACCTCATTCATCGATTGTACTGAACTTTTTCACACTAGTGTTCTTGCAGGACCAGCGCGAAAGTCGACAGCGAAATATTGTTTGTGGAGAGTGTTTGCTTGGTCTCCTGTAGGTCTGAATCTTGTTGAATCAGATCGATATGCGTCGAACTGCGGGCGTGTACCAGCCAGGTTCCTGCTGGCTCGGTATCAGCATATCGCCAACACTGCAGACAAGCCGGCCGGCGTGGCCTGCCGCACCGCTGTGAATGTTTCATGAGGGCGACCGGTGAGCCCAAGGGTGCCGTCTGCGACGCCTGCGCCGCCGGTGACCACCCACGCCTGTCGCGGATGGGCAGCTAGCGGGCAACCCCACAAGATTTCATTTCGTCAACACTGGTTGTCCACTTCTCTACTTCCTTGTTGTCAACTGGATAATATAAGAATGTCTCAAGAAGTAGTAACTCTGGCTACATACGCGGTATCGACAGCAACGATGCCACGGCGTAGGTGCAAGTTCATAAGTTGGCACAAGACACCAACGACAGCGCCCTCTAGCCGGTGCTGTGCAGCTCTACGAGCGTCGCTCAGGTTTCAGTCCATTTGATTCCGAGGAGACGACCAACCACATTGTTTCTACTTCATAGGGGACCATTACTGACTTTGTCACTTCAATGATAGTTTGTACTACTACTAGTGGCTATTAACGTTGATGCCTATCCAGTCGCACCCACGGGCTCTTCAGTGTAAAGTTACGTATGTCATTGACTAATAATTAAATTGACTTTCATGTAAAAAGCTGTACCGAGAATCTTACCTTTCCCTGCTCCTACTCACTTCCTACATTCGGCCTACCCTTCAGTTTACAGGAGAAGACCCACGAGCCGCCTCCCAGGGGGGATACAAAAACATATTTATAAGGATTTCCCACCAAGTCAGTATCTCGTACAGCGGTTCATTAAGGAAAGGATTCGCTCAGTATCTGTTGATCCATTATGGACCGGGACAGCGGCCGATTAGATATTTACCAATGAAAATCACTACACAACCGTATGCTTTGAGAAGTTATTTTATATAGAGAACCAGTTTTGGCATCTCATTAATGCCACCTTTAGGCTGCTATCTACCCTACGTATTGATAATTTATTTAATCGAATGGCTAGGGCCCCCCGTCAGTCAGGCCATTGGCCAGGTGCAGGTCTTTCAATTTGACGCCACTTCGGCGACCTGCAGTCGATGAGGATGATAGGATGATGATGAGGACAGAACAACACTCAGGCCCTGGGAGAAGAAAATTCCTCGACCCAGCCAGGAATCGAACCCGGGCACAGAGAATTGACAACCCGTCACGCTGACCATTCAGCTACCGGGGGCGGACACGTATAGATAATCAGATATATCGATACCTGCATAACTGGAGCCATCAATATCTGGATTCCGTAAATTGTTTCCGGTGTTTACTTCGAAGACTTGACAACTCAAAGCTGTTATGTTCAGTGCCGTCATTGGGTATGAAGTAAGTTAAGAGAACCACAAAAAGCTCATATGTGGATGGCTGGACGTAACAATAAAATAACAGCCAACTACCCATGTCTTTGTACTCGCCATGAACAGTATGTCTGTTCCAGCGTATCGACAAGCGCCGGCAAGAAGATGAAGAACTCAAGAGCAGAGATGGCTGTGAGACGATGTCAGCCAATAGCCCGTTGACTAGAACCGCACCACGACAGGAGCAGCCTGTATACGAAGACAATATAAGCGCTGCTCCTGCCAGCGTCGGCCGCACAATAGAAGACGGACACTAGCTGAGAGGCCTACATGATCAGTGATATTAACGATAGCAGTGACTTACGAGCGAGTGTGAATGCTTGCATGGACCCTGTACATAGTGAAGGACACTGCCAGTTCGCAAGTCGTCAATCGCTTGCGATACGTTCTTGTAAACCAAAGTTAAGTGCTGTCAATCGACTTTACTGTAATAAAAACTATTAATGTGATTTGCTTGATTGGTTGTATAGCCATCCGCGAAATCAGCATCCCTTAGGCACCCTATGAGAGACGATTGGGCAGGACCTGAAAAATTAAAACTGTAATAAATCCCTGTGATGAGATAAATGCCTGATATGACGAAAAACAAGGTAGTGCTAATAAAAGGTTGTCGACATCCACAATTACATGCTTCTGTAGCAATATATTGCTAATAACGGCTTGTCTATATTCGCATTCACATGCATCTGTATGCAGCGTTACTAACTGGCTTGAAACTATGATCTTCTTTTTTTGCGCTTTTGTCCCACAACGGGGCAGAATCGGCGTGATTAATGACGGATGTAGTATAACTCATTTAAAGGGTGGTTGGGTGACATTACTGTTACCACGCCGTTGTTGTCAAGTCTTCGAAATAAACACTTCAAAAACTAGTTCACGGAATCAAGGTGCTGATGGCTCTAGTTATGCAAGTATCGATATATCTGAGTGTCCATACATGGAGTGCATAGAGGCCCGAAGATTGCATTAATGAGATACGGATACTAGTTGTCTAAATAAAATAACTTGCCAAAACACAGGCTGTTTGGCGATTTTTCTTGGTAAGTATTCACTCTATAGGTTCAAATAAAATTGATATAAAAACAAATGTTGTGTTCTCATTATTGAAGGATTAATGAAGATAACCATCATATCAGCTGCTCTAACCATTACTTCCTCCCACTATCTGTAGATAAACAAATGCTTACTTGAAAAGAGCTTCCTGTCTCATTGACCGAAGCGATAACAGAAATTAGAATGTATAGCAAGTGTTTCAGCTGGGAAGTGTATAAAAAACTTGCGACATGGGAGAATATTACAGACGTAACAGAAAGGCTGCAAGTCAGATACTTTCGGTATAATTTTGGTATATCATCTGCATAAAACAACACAAGAGGTAGCCTTTACAGTGCAGGAAAACCACCAAAACAAAAAGACAGATTATCAAGCAGGCCGTTGTGGCCGAGGGGTTCTAGGCGCTTCAGTCCGGAACCGCGCTGCTGCTACGGTCGCAGGTTCGAATCCTGCCTCGGGCATGCATGTGTGTGATGTCCTTAGGTTAGTTAGGTTTACGTAGTTCTACGTCTAGGGGACTGATAACCTCAGATGTTAATTCCCATGTCCTTAGAGCCATTTGAACCATTTTGAACCAGATTATCAATGGTGAGAGCCTGTTCTTCACGAGATAAAGAATATATATAAATATAAAATTTCTAATACTGAACCTGCTCATAACAGTGCCTTCGGTGTTCTAACTGAACATAAATGATCTAAAACTACTCTGAGGAAAGGAGGGGAGAAATAGTTTAGCAATGAGAATAATCTAAATTCGTTGTAAAGACAGTATATCTCGAAAGTTTGCCAAAATTGTCTCAGAGTGATGTTTGCAGTCGATTCGCAGCGCAGACTGCGTGAACGACGCGTAGACAGAGCACCTGCGGTTATCGAGTAGATATTCTCGCTACGCGACCGAATTGTCGAAGTGGATTTGAACTCCATTTGGACTCACGGGAGATGGATGCCAGAACGTGCTGTAAGCTAAGACATTTGCGCCATTCACAAACGAGGAGTCTAGAGACTATGTAAGAGAGGGTGTGAGAGCGTGTCTTCGCTTGTTTTTGTTAAGTTGTACTGACTGCCGCCGCGCGGGATTAGCCGAGCGGTCTGTGGCGCTGAAGTCATGGACTGTGCGGCTGGTCCCATCTGAGGTTCGAGTCCTCCCTCGGGCATGGGTGTGTGTGATTGTCCTTAGGATAATTTAGGTTAAGTAGTGTGTAAGCTTAGAGACTGATGACCTTAGCAGTTAAGTCCCATAGGATTTCACACACATTTGAACTGACTGCCTCTACCGTTAATAAAATAGTCCACGCCGTTAGACTTAAGGCCGGTTCCCACTAGGGCTGCCGCGCGTCAAAACCGCGCGTCAGCGGCGTGGTTGCCATGGAAATGGCGTCAGCGGCAAGGCGCGGCGGGCTCTGCGTCGCAGTTTGACCATGTCGAACAGCTTCCGCTGCCGCGTGACGCACTCCAGGTGCGCGCCGCCAATCACAGAACGCGCTGAGCGTGACGTCAGGTACGGAACCCCGGGCCACACGAACTTTCGCCGAACCGCTGGCGCGGCCGCGGCGGCAGCTATGAAATACTTATCATCAGGTTCCAAGGAAACTATTCGGTAGAAAAATTTGGTTCTTGGTCATGTTACAGCCTGATATCTTCTCTCGATAAAGGACCGAATTTCTTTTCATTATTCGTCGTGGTTACTTGCTGAATCGCATTTACATAAACCTTTACATGAAATTTGAATGAGTGTGCAGAGGTAAAAACGCATTGCGTGGACTTTGCGTGCAGTTCATTTTAGGTAATACATTATTGCGTATGAAATTTAGTCAATATATCGAAATTGTTTTTAAAGGTGAGATCAGATCGATAGCTATCACCGTTCTCGAGATATTGAATGATATGTCGGCGGACGAGCTGTGCCGTGACCGCACGCAGGTTGCTCGCGGCGCGACCGGTACTTCGTCCTGCTCGTCGTAAACCGTGTGGTTGTATCAACCGCAAATTTCGTAAATGGTTCAAGAAATCGAAACATGTTTTTTTTGCAAATGATAACTTGTGAAAAGTCATGTATTTCGTCGCATAATAAATATCCTAAATCTGTTTATCTACCGAGATATGAAAGTAACTACAGTTTTTCAGAAGGGATAGATGAATTGTTTTAAACAGCATTTAATAGCATGTGGAATGAGAAGTTAAACCGAAACTAATTTGCTGGTATGTCATAAAATGTAATTTACTAAATATCTACAGCTATTGATTATTTCCTTTGGTAAGTAACAAACTTTTTTTTCTTTATCCAGTGAACTTTACTGATTCAACGCGCATTTCGCTTTTTACTTTAAGGCATCTTCGGTGGAATCTAGAATGATTCAGTTTTGTTTTGATAAGTGATACTTGCAGATTATAAAACAGTTCACATCTTTTTTTACGTGAATGACTGATTACTTACAGTGAATCGAGTTTTTGGCGGACATATACATTTCGCCTCACCTGATCACATGCTGGAGGTTGAACTAAAACTTAGGTTATAGAACATAAGCACATTTTCATGTTCGCTCTTTTTTCTTCTGTCACTAGCTGTAGATGTTTTACCGAAAACTCTGATTTGAAGGTGTAACTACAGTGTGTTCACTTCATGTCCCTTCCTGTCTGGTTTGTTTATGTACATGTTGCCAATCTGCAGAATTATATGCTGAAAACTAATGTTTGTTTGTTTTTGTTCTCTTTATATCTGTATGTATCTGTGGTTAGCCAGTGATAATTATAGAAAGTTGAAAGTAAATCCAGTAGTTGTCAGACAGTGGTTGAAAGATTTGGTGTTCAGCTGATTTCAGTTTTGGTTTAAATGTTTTGTGGAGGAGTGCATGGAAGAGTAAATTCACTGCTTACAGTAATAGATAAAATAGTACAATAGCATTTCAGCAGATGATTATTATCAGAATACTGTCACCCAACCCCTTTGTCCTCACTCTTTGACGCCCCATAATACGTCCTGTCAACTAACCCCTATTGTTGTCAAGGTTGTGCTGTAATTTCCTCTTCCTCCTCTGTTTAATTCCGTACTTCTTCTTTAGTCACACGATCCTCGTATCTAATCTTCAGCATTCTTATTGATCACCACGTTTTGAAAGCGTCCATTGTCTTCTTGACAGAACTGTTTATCGTCCACATTTCACTTACATACAAGGCTGCACTCCACACAAATACCTTTGTAAAATAGTATCCAACCATCAGAATTTATATTCGATGTGAACAAATTTTCTTTTTCAGAACGCTTTTTTTGCTATTGACAGTCTTCAGTCAGGTTTGCGTCTGCACCAGGAAATGCCTTACAATTCAAAATCTGGTTTCGAAAACTCTGTTCCTAATTTATATTATTCTTTCGTGATTCTTAAGCAAGGTGCTGGCGATGATTACATTATGCTCTGTGGAAAATTCTATCAGGTGGCTTCCACTTTCATCCCTTCCACCTAGCCTTTGTGTTCTTACTGTTTTCGTGTACCTGCTACCGTATCACATTTTAAATTTTTGTCTTGCTTAACTATCTGAATAATCTGTTTTATCGTACATTGTTTCAATGTGTTAGGGGATAGTGAACAATCATGAACGGTAGTCATGGCATCTGTTTATGTTGAAATGAGAAAACATGAATAATGAAATATGTGAACGAGTACATTGTACAGAAAATGAAAAATTGGTATGTCTTGACCCAACTTCGTCTTTCCTTCCTGTAGGTGTAAGATATCGTTATTCAAACACACCGGTCGTTTCAGTGGGTCTCACCCCGTACCTCAGTGGCTGTCCGTCATTAGCTGCCACTAGCGTCTGCCACTTCCAGGTGGGAACGCCAATTCCGCGAGCCACCGCGTCAATGCGGAAAACGCTTGCCGCTGCCGTTTCCGCACGCCGCGCTGCCGAGCTCTAGTGGGAACCGGCCTTTAAGGCCAGTTCCCACTAGGGCTGCCGCGCGTCAAAACCGTGCGTCAGCGGCGTGGTTGCCATGGAAACGGCGTCAGCGGCACGGGGCGGCGGGCTCTGCGTCGCGGTTTGACCATGTCGAACCGCTTCCGCTGCTGCGTGCCGCGCTCCAGGTGCGCGCCGCCTATCACAGAACACGCTGAGCGTGACGTCAGGTGCGGAACCCCGGGCCATACGAACTTTCGCCGAACCGCTGGCGCGGACGCGGCGGCAGCTATGAAATACTTATCATCCGATTCCAAGGAAACTATTCGGTAGAAAAATTTGATTCTTGGGCATGTTACAGATTGATATCTTCTCTCGATAAAGCACCGAATTTCTTTTCGTTATTCGTCGTGGTTACTTGCTGTATTGCATTTACGTAAACCTTTATACGAAATGTTAATGAGTGTGCAGAGGTAAAAACGCATTGCGTGGACTTTGCGTACAGTTCACTTTAGGTAATACATTATTGCGTATGAAATTTAGTCAACATATCGAAATTGTTTTTAAAGCTGAGAGCAGAATGATAGCTATCACCGTTCTCGAGATATTGGATGATATGTCGGCGGACGGGCTGTGCGGTGACCGCGCGCGGGTCACTCGCGACGCGACCGATACTTTCGTCCTGTTCATCGTAAACCATGTGGTTGTATCAACTGCAAATTTCGTAAATAGTTCAAGAAATCGAAACGTGTTTTTATGCAAACGATAACTTGTAAAAAGTCATGTATTTCGTCGCATGATAAATATCCAAAATCTGTTTATCTACCGAGATATAAAAGAAACTACAGTTTTTCGGAAGGGATAGATGAATTTTTTTAAACGGCATTTAATAGCATGTGGAATGAGAAGTTAAACCGGGACTAATTTGCTGGTATGTCATAAGATGTAATTTGCTAAGTATCCACAGCTATTAATTATTTCCTTTGGAAGTAGCAAACGTTTTTTTCTATATCCAGTGTACTTTATTGGTTCAAGACGCGTTTTGCCTTTTACTTTAAGGCATCTTCGGTGAAATCTAGAATGATTCAGTTTTGTTTTGATATGTGATGCTTGCAGATTATAAAACAGTTCACTTTTTTTTTTTTTACGTGAATAACTGATTACTTACAGTGAATCGAGTTTTTGGTGGACATATACGTTTCTCCTCACCTGGTCACATGCTGGAGTTTGAACTAAAACTTAGTTTGTGGAACATAAGCACATTTTCATGTTCGCTCTTTTTTCTTCTGTCACTAGCTGTAGACATTTTACCGAAAACACTGAATTGAAGTCGTAACTAGTGTGTTCACCTTATGTCTTTTCCTGTTCGGTTTGTTTATGTACATGTTGCCCACCTAAAGAATTATATGCTGAAAACTAATGTTTGTTTATTTCTGTTCTCCTTATATCTGTATGTGTGTGTGGCTAGCCAGTGATAGTTATAGAAAGTTGAAAGTGAATGCAATAGTTGTCAGACAGTGGTTGAAAGAGTTGGTGTTCAGCTGATTTCAGTTTTGGTTTAAATGTTTTGTGGAGGAGTGCATGGAAGAGTAAATTCACTGATTACATTAATAGATAAAATAGTAGAATAGCATTTCAACAGATGATTATTATCAGAATACTATCACCCAACCCCTTTGTCCACATTCGTTGACGCCTCATAATATGTCTTATCAACTTACCCCTCTTGTAGTCAAAGTTGTGCCGTAATTTCCTCTTCCTCCTCTACTTAATTCTGTTCCTCTTCTTTAGTTACACGATCCTCATATCTAATCTTCAGCATTCTTATTGATCACCACGTTTTGAAAGTGTCCATTGTCTTCCTGACAGAACTGTTCGTCGCCCACATTTCACTTACATACAAGGCTGCACTCCACACAAATACCTTTGTAAAATAGTACCCAATCATTAGAATTTATATTCGATGTGAACAAATGTTCTTTTTCAGAACGCTTTTCTTGCTATTCACTGACTTCATTTTATATCCTCTCTACTTCTGCCTTCTCAATTACTGCTTCCCTTTCAAGTCATTGAAGTCTTAGAAATGCAGTTTGGTTTCGGTACAAGTTGTAGATAATCTTGTGGCCCTGTGTTTTATCGATGACATCTCCAGAGCTTCAAAGAATGTTTTAATGAAGATTGTCAGAATATCTCTCTTAACATGCAAATGCTATAAACACAGTTTCGCAGTTCTTCAGTGTGTCTACTTAGCTAAGTGGTAGGATCAGTATTGCCTTGCGTGTTCAGACATCTCACAGGAATCTAACATCGTGCTTATGTTAGTTTGTACAACCCCTCCCCCTTCCTCTCTACATATTCCTTCCACTTTCTAGCCTTCTCTTATTTGCTTAGTTCTGACTTGCCAAATGAGTTCTTGACAGTTGCTTCTCCTTTGAGCAGTTTTCTTTGTTCTTTCTCATTTTCATTCCCTTATGTTTTCCAAGTGCAAAATCGCGTTGCAATTTTTGACTTTCTGTCAACGTCATGTTTAGACATTACTATTTCCTATGGCCTACTTTATTTGCTGCATTTTTATATTTTTCCCTCGAGTCAAATTTAATATATCACGTTTTATCTAACGATTTCTACTGTAACTTCTTCCCGTTCACATACTCTGCTGCACTGACCACTTCTTCTCTCAAAGATATCCATTCGTATTCTAGCGGATTCCTTCCTCTGTTTCAGTCAGTCTTTGCATTACGGTAGCTTTAAGATTATCGAATAACTGTGGGTCTTGACTTATTCAAGTTCCATTTCCTTAATTTGCCACCGTTTACTTTCTCTTTAGTTGTAAACCGCAGCTCGTAACCAATAAATTATTGTAGGTTTGCGTCTGCACCAGGAAATGTCTTATAATTTGAAATCTGGTTTCGAAAACTTTGTTCCAAACATGTAGTATTCTTTCATGATTCTTAAGCAAGGTGCTGGCAATGATTACATTATGCTCTGTGCGAAATTCTATCTGGTGGCTTCCACTTTCATCCCTTCCCCCCAAGCCTTTGTGTTCTTACTGTTTTCCTGTACCTGTTACTGTATCACATTTTAAATTTTTGTCTCGCTTAACTATCTGAATAATCTCTTTTGTCGTACATTGTTTCAATGTGTTAGGAGATAGTGAACAATCATGAACTGTAGTCATCAAATCTGTTTATGGTGAAATGAGAAAACATGAATAATGAAATATGTAAAAGAGTACATTGTACAGAAGGTGAAAACATGGTATGTCTTCACCCAACTTGTCTTTCCTTCATGTAGGTGTAAGATATAGTTAATCAAACGTACCGGGCGTTTCGGTGGGTCTCGCCCCGTACCTCAGCGGCTGTCCGTCATTGGCTACCGCTAGCATCTGGCGCTTCCAGATGGGAACGCCAATTCCACGAGCCACCGCGTCAAAGCGGAAAACGCTTGCCGCTGCCGTTTTCGCACGACGCGCTGCCGCACGCTAGTGGGAACCGGCCTTTATGGAGGAGACTGCGCTGAACTCTGCCGCTGCTTCACCGCGGTCGGAAAAGCGTGTCTTCCTGGCTCTTAAGTTGGCTAATCCATTGTAGTGCCAAATCCAGGGTGCCGAGTACAAAAATGTGGCCTGGCAGAACAATGTGACCACGAAACAAATTTAAAATAAATGTGTTTTACTTTACTCTAACAGTCCATTGCAGACGCAATTTCTTCAGTAACATGCTTTGCAAGTATAACAAATTTCTTTTTAGCTTATCATCCGATGATCCTATGCCTCCACAATACATCGTTGAGTCTAAGATCTTTATCGATACTGACTGAACGGGCGAAATTAGCATATTGAGATTTTCACCCCACTCAATACTTCCGCAATCGACCAGTGGTTGTGACCACTGAATTTGTAATTTCGTATCCTGACTGAATCTGTGATTGGATTTTAAATTAATTGTTTGATTCTTTACGCACTCTTTGTATGGGGTGTTTGTACTTCTACTAGTGTCTCTGTATGTGCGTGGGAGGCACCCTGGAAAAATCCGTGGTTTATAAAGTTACCAAAACCACGTCTTTATACATTTATGAAAATTATTACCTGTACGTTTCTGCTAAACCACTGAATCGTTTGATCTGAAGTTGAAAAGAAACATTATGGGTTGACAGGTTGACAACCACCATCCTTCCATTTGCAGAGGGGGGGGGGGGGGGGGAGAGACGGGGGGAAGAGGTGACAACGGCTATAGAAGCATAAAGCAGGAACGGCCGTGGCAACTGAGAGCAAATTGTGTATATACATGACTTATTTCTATAATTATTTCTGTAAATATACTGTGGAGGTAACACACCCCTGCGAACGCTCGGTGAGGGGTTTGGCTGAGAATGCATGACAAGTAAAAATATTTACTAACGACCGATGTTAGTAATGAATCAATAGTTTTCAATAGTTTTTGGTGAGATGAGATCATTGATGACAGACCTGATGAAGTTTCACCCGTGGGGAAGGGGTGGAGGGGTGCAAAGGCAGTGACCGATCTCCATATCTATACAGGAAGTTCGGAGATTCCCGTCACAAACTTCTAGGACTTGTAGAGGGGAGTGAGTATATAATATTTTGAATAGAAACCCATGTCCGGAAACATACCGTTTCTGTTTTATGACGGTTTCAGTTCAGATGTTTATCTCATTCTCTTCTGCGTGAGGCACTAAATTAGACGCGACGCAGTACAAAAAATGGTTCAAATGACTCTGAGCACTATGGGACTTAACATCTGAGGTCATCAGTCCCCTAGAACTTAGAACTACTTAAACCCAACCAACCTAAGGACATCACACACATCCATGCCCGAGGCAGGATTCGAACCTGCGACCGTAGCGGTCGCGCGGTTCCAGACTGAAGCGACGCAGTACACTTATTACGTATTTTTTCTAATGAAAACATAACGAAGCATCCATTTATCACTTAAGAACATTTATTTGCATTAATATTTAAACATTGCGTGTTTACATTATCCCAAAACAAAATGAACCCAGCATACTGCACATACAGACTGATGCATTACAACAGTGGCTCGATGTGGCGACCATCAAAGCTTTTACATACATTGCACACATCATCCTATCTACCCTACTGCATAGTAGGACAAGCAGCTCTGAGACTTCTTTCTTTTCCTCAGCAGCTATGGACGCGTTACACATCTGAACTGAAACCGTCACAGAACCGAAACGTTACGTTTCCGGACATGGTTTCCTTTTTAAAATATTACGTAACCTCCCCCTTCCCCTCCCTCTCTACAGTCCCTAGAAGAGAGTAACGGAAGTTTTGCGGACACTCTGTATAACACATGAAGCAATCACTGCTAAACTCAACACATTCATCACTTGGTATCTGGGAAAAGATACTGTGACAGTAAGACACTACTCGCACCTCTATGGTTGATGGTGGGGTTAAAAAGGGTGACAAACCATAGCTCAGGACCTCCTGAAGCAACTTCAAAAAAACTTGGTACTTACGTGGGGACGATGACAGATTCCTGCTACTTCAGATTGACTCACAAACAGTGCAAAGTTGGGTTTCCATCTGACAATTTAATATTTGTCGCCATTGTAATAGAAGTCACATGTAATTGTGTCACGCACAGGTAAATAGAGAGAG
This sequence comes from Schistocerca americana, assembly GCF_021461395.2. Classification (NCBI taxonomy): domain Eukaryota; kingdom Metazoa; phylum Arthropoda; class Insecta; order Orthoptera; family Acrididae; genus Schistocerca; species Schistocerca americana. The sequence continues at coordinate 59,370,449 of NC_060124.1, read as the reverse complement.
AATTCCATGAACTGGACACAGATCTTCGATTCTCACACATACGTTGGCTATCGTGTGGATCAAAGATACCTCGTCAGTTGAAGTAGAGTAACACAATAATCCACAGCTCGTGGTCTAGTGGCTAGGGTTGCTACCTCTGGATCACGGGGTCCCGGGTTCGATTCCAGGCCGGGTCGGGGGTTTTCTCCACCCGGAGCCTGGGTGTCTGTATTTTCCTCATCATCTCATCATCATACGGGAAGTACCGAGATTGGAACTGGAAAGATTAGCAACTTAAACGGCTGTTGATGACCTCGACGTTGAGCGCCCTATAAACCAGCATCGTCATCATCAATAACACTACAGACTGTTGACCAGAACATATTCTGTGACCACTGGTCAGATCAGGTATCATAGGCTCTCAGGAAAAGAGTGTTGCAGCACCTCAGGTGATATGCTGTTTGTGCGACAGAGTGAAAATTTATATTGCTTTTGCCATTACAGATATCCTTCCATATCAATTACTGAAGTCAATTACATTATGCTATTCACGAAACTGGTGGTTTAAATATCGTGAGTGAGGCTTCTTCAAAACCCCCTTGGCCCCAGCCATCTTGTCAGTTTTAATACCACCATGCACTGCTGTTTCGTAAATGCTTTGCCCTGCATTGTTATATTACGTTTTCGTACATGCAATATTTCACCAACTAGCGTGACAAGGCGTTGGCTGTGGCTTCTTGTCCTGTATATTTGTGTGAAACCACATGCAGTTATTTTGATTGCTTCTTGCCCGTGTGCTTCGTAACTAATTGTGAATCTGATACCTTGAAATATATTTTGCACCTGGTAAAATCCATGGAGTGGAAATTCTTGGTAAATTTGAGATTTTCGTACCGCCTGAAGGCTAGTAAGTCCCAAATTCTCCGTCTTTTGCGGTAGTGAGTAACGAGGCCAGAATCCGTGCCGATTTTACGAGATAAGAGTGTTTTCTCATATTGTATCGGAATTGATCTGTACTTGAGTCAGGTGTGAGAAGCTTTTATCTTAACCGTGGCGAATCCTGGGCTTCGTGAACACGTTGCGAACATTTATTTTCTATCGCGCTACTTGACACTCTGATTCGCGGTCTTCTACTATCAAAAACAAGCTTCTATTTTACACACATAGTGTTTCTGTACTCCATGTTTCCACAATTTTTCTCTTTTGTAGTTACGAATGTCAGTACTCACGATAGCTATCAACATTCATTACATTGGATTTCACATTCCGTCGTTCAGTGGAGTTTAAATTGATCTGGATTTTGCGTTTGGTGCAATAATAGAGTAAATGGCTGTCCAGGTGTTAGTACGGCTATATGTCCATTTTGCGCAGAGCGCTTCCATAGCATTCACACCTTTTTATGCTGTTTAGACTGTTATTCTAGCTAACCATGCTATTTATAACTGCTCATCATTTCTCTGCATCTCTAGCGCTTTTGGCAACAGCTTCGCTTGCGGTAATTGCGTTAACGTCACTTTGTTTCAAATGGCAATTACATTTTCTACGTAGATTATGAGGCGGTAAATTGCGGTTTGGTATACTTCACTTACTTCGACCAGCATGACCTTTCGAGCTAATGGTGACCTACATTTTAGTGGTTCCATCACAGTTTTAAAGAGTCTGGTAGGGCATCTAATAAAGTGCCTCTGTTCCTACCGTTAATGTGTCCAGTTGCTAATGTGTTTTGTCATCAGAGTTGCGGAGGTGAAATGCTTACATTTCAAAATGCTCGTTAGAAGGTATACTGCTCTTAGATTAATATTTATCTACCAATTAAAGATGCTGCACTACCGCGGAATCTATGAATGAAATGTGTTTACTCCATGACAGATGAAAACCAAGGCATAAAGGCTACATGTTCATCAAATCACATTTGCTTACCAAATACCCACTGTTTTTCACAATGTTGACTGGAATACTCTCTTTGATATTCTGAGGGCAGCAGGGTTAAAATACCTGGAGTGAAAGGCTATTTACAACTTGTACAGAAAACACATGGCAGTTATAAGAGTTGAGGGGCATGAAAGGGAAGAACTGGTTGAGAAGGAATTGAGACACGGCTGTAGCCTACCCCCAATGCTATTCAGTCTGTACACTTAACAAGCAGTAAAGGAAACAAAAGAAAAATTTGGAATTTGAATTAAAGCTCAGGGAAAACAAAGGAAAACCTTGAAGATTCCCAACGAAATTGTAATTCTGTCGGAGACAGCAAATGACTTGGAAGAGCAACTGAACGGAATGAACATTGTATTGAAAGGAAGATATGAGATGAATGTCAACAAAAGCAAAATGAAGATAATGGAATGTAGTGGAATTAAATAAGGTGATGCTGGGGGAATGTGATTAGGAAACGAGATACTTAAGGTAGCAGATGAATTTTGCTATTTGGGCAACAAAATAACTGATGATGTCCGGAGCAGGAGGGTATAAAATGTATGCCGGGAAATAAGTATTTGTCTGGAGTGTAGACATGTATGATAAAGAAACATGGACGATAAACAGCTGAGACAAGAAAAGAACAGAAGCTTTTGAAATATGGTGCTTCAGAAGAATTTTGAAGATTAAATGGATAGATCTCGTAATTAATGAGGAGATACTGAATTGAATTAGTAAGACAAGAAATTTGTGGCACAACTTTAACAAAGGATGGGATCGGTTGATAGGATACATTCTGAGACATCAAGGGATCACCAATTTAGTATTGGGGGGAGTATAGGAAGGTAAAAGTCATACAGAGAGACCAGTAGATGAACACAGTGAGCATATTCAGAAGGATGTAGATTGCAGTAGTTATTCTGAGATGAAGCTGCTCGTACAGGTTAGAGTGTTATAGAGAGCTGCACCTAACCAGTCTTCGGATTGAAGACCACAACAACAACAAAATTATCGAGCAGGACTTCTCTTAAGACGTTAAAATAATTTAATAACATTTACAGCTGTTAATGTACAGACAAGGGCATACACAAAAGAGCAACACTAAAAATAAAGTCTAAAAGCTACATTCAATTCTCCAACTTGCACTTACAAATAAAAACAAATCTGTATCTGTTACCATAACCCAATTTTCATGGTGCAGGTGACTTATATAGTTAACAATGTTATTGTTCTGAAAAGGTAACTGAAAGCCGCCCGGAGTGGCCGAGCAGTTCTACGCACTACAATCTGGACCCGCGCGACCACTACGGTCGCAGGTTCGATCCTGCCTCGGGCATGAATGTGTGTGATGTCCTTAGGTTAGTTCGGTTTAAGTAGTTCTAAGTTCTAGCGGACTGATGACCTCAGAAGTTATGTCCCGTATTGCTCAGAGCCATTTGAACCATTTTTGGTAACTGAAACCGCAAAAACACACGGAGATCCCAGCTCATGCTGGACACTGCCAGATATCTTACTACATTCTGTGGGTATTGTGAGTACTACTTAATTCTTTGCCCAAGAGGAAATTAAAATGGAAGTTCCCAGTTGCATAGTAGCATGTTGTTGTTACAAGCAAAGAAATTCCGTTTTGGGCACTACGTGCTACAGAAGGCGAAACATTAAAGAGTTTCGAAAATTCTTGTCGCAGAGAAGCAACCTCTCGAAGTCAGTATCATGTTACAAACGTGAATGTGTACGTTCCGCAAGTGTCATACGTACAAGAGCCTAAAATGCTTTATAAATCTTTAGTCACATTTTTCTGCATCTATAGCTGTATTTCAACTAATTAAATACATTCCCTCCTCTAGCGTGTGATTAATTACTGATGCAGCAGAGTTTTAAAATTAGGCCCTCCAACGACCACCAAATTCTGGTAAAGAAAACTTCGTACTTGTTCAAACTATCGCGCATAATATCGCACGCAAACACAGAAACGAAGATAGAATTAGTCCATTGATACTAACAGTAAGCAGGAAACCTAGGAGGATTAGCGGAAAAGGCGCCTTGTGTAGCTAAGAAGAGAAAAATGCTGTGTTTGAAGCGTTTAAATGGGCAACTCAGCTGTTAGTAAGGGAAGAAAATCGGCAACTACACAACCAGGACACACTTTGCACTCAACCATAAGGCAGGCTTGTAACGATATAATATTCCTTTACTAACGAAGTGATCTGCAGGAAGGAAAATGTCTAATTATAGATATCGACTGTTGTAAAGGTGTTCTGATGAAGTAGACTTATTTATAATTTATTGGGATATTTGGAAAAAAATGATAAATGGTGAATCCCTCAACAACCAGATAGGAGGTAACAGCAAAACGAATCTTTCATTAGAATGAACACAGGATGAACCAGACGGACATTGGAAGGAACCGAGAAGATCGAAGAGAACAATACAAGCCACTTATCAGCGTATTTATTGCTATGATAAGACATTGTCTTTCGTGGATGTATGGATTTTATGAAGCAATACTGTTGGGATAATTGCTACATATGATACAGACTTATGGAGGCTAAATAAGAGAGAAATAAAGCAACTGACACTGGAAATGGACTTTTGGAAACAAGTCGCGGATTTTCGAGAATGGACGATATGAAGTATTATACTACTTGAGACACCATCAGCAAGATGATGGTTGATCTAAAGCACCATTCGTGGTTCTCCCATCTAGAAAGGATGCATGGCGACAGTTGTCCAAAATGAATTTGTAAACGGACGCCACAAGAGAGTTGAAAGGATGCCAAGGAAGAACGGGGAAGTAAGGTGTCCATGAAGATGTGGCGGACAGATGCCTCCAGGAATGATAGAAGATGGGTAGAAAGAGGTGGACGGGAATTGAGAAGCCGGAAAGAACAGTCGTTTTATGATACAGATTCATTTGGAGAAAAGTGACTATAAATTAAAGTGGAACCAGTTTACATTCTCTTACAAATCACAATTGTTTATTTTTTTTTTTTTTTTAATTACACGTGTGGAATAGGTCCAGACGTATATTGACTCTTACTTTTATTTCCTTTTATTTCTCCCACGCCCGGGTTCCCGGGTTCGATTCCCGGCGGGGTCAGCGATTTTCCCTGCCTCGTGATGGCTGGGTGTTGTGTGCTGTCCTTAGGTTAATTAGGTTTAAGTAGTTCTAAGTTTTAGGGGACTGATGACCATAGATGTTAAGTCCCATAGTGCTCAGAGCCATTTGAACCATTTGAACCTTTTATTTCTAAAATCATAGTAAAAACAATAAAACCAACTGCATCCGTAGGTTGGCCGAACATGAAAAGTAAAGCACTCTTCTTTCGAACGCTAGGTTACTAGTCTGCACCTGGCATGTTGCACAGGTTCACAGGTATTTAAGAAATGGTTGGTGCCAGTGTGCACCCAAATTCTGCTCGGGTGAGGCACAGGCGTGCGTGTAGCTTGTTGACGTTATGGCTGGAGATTCCGGAAACGCCGCCGCTGCTGTTAGCGCACACAGCCGTGCCCCCTGGCGAGCGCCCGAGCAACACCTCGCGGTTAACACGACTTTTCGTTTAGACCAGCAGAAGCCTTGAGTGTAGTCGCAGCAGGCAGCGTCGCAACTGAAGTGGGAGTGCTGGTGAAGCACTCTTTATAGCAAGCAGACATCGCGGCACCCGTATGTGTAGCTGCTGCGTCTTCACCCGTGTGTGAACCGCTCAGTTCCAAAACAATAAAGATCACAGAACAAACTGATGGTCGCGAAAACACTAGATGCTAAATAAAATAATCACAATAACACATTTATGCCGTAAGTAGTAAATTTTTTGTCAGTCTTTGCAGCGGACAATGCAAAGACGTACTATTAACTGTAGCAGATCCCAAACGCACGCTTTGAAACAAAATACACTACTGGCCATTAAAATTGCTACATCATGAAGTAATGCAGATGATAAACGGGTATTCATTGGGCAAATATATTATACTAGAACTGACATGTGATTACATTTCCACGCAACTTGGGTGCATAAATCCTGAGAAATCAGTACCCAGAACAATCACCTCTGGCCGTGATAACGGCCTTGATACGCCTGGGCATTGAGTCAAACATAGCTTGGATGGCGTGTACAGGTACAGCTGCCCACGCAGCTTCAACACGATACCACAGTTTATCAAGAGTAGTGAATGGCATATTGTGACGAGCCAGTTGCTCGGCCACCACTGACCAGACGTTTTCAATTGGTGAGAGATCTGGAGACTGTGCTGGCCAGGGCAGCAGACGAAAATCCAGAAATTCCTGTACAGGACCTGCAACATGCGGTCGTGCATCATCCTGCTGAAATGTATGGTTCCACAGGGATCGAATGAAGGATAGAGCTACGGGTCGTAACACATCTGAAATGTCCCAATCTGTTGACTCAGGGATCGAGACGTGGCTGCACGATCCGTTACAGAAATGCGGATAAGATGCCTGTCATCTCGCCTGCTAGTGATACGAGGCCGTTGGGATCCAGTACGGCGTTCCGTATTACCATCCTGAACTCACCGGTTCCATATCCTGCTAACAGTTATTAGATCTCGACCAACGCGAGCAGAAATGTCGCGATACGATAAACCGCAATCGCGATAGGCTGCAATCCAACCTTTATCAAAGTCGGAAACGTGATGGTACGCATTTCTCCTCCTTACACTAGGCATCACAACAAGGTTTTACCAGGCAACGCCGCCCAACTGCTGTTTGTGTATGAGAAATCGGTTGGAAACTTTCCTCATGTCAGCACATTGTAGGTGTCGCCACCGGCGCCAACCTTGTGTGAATGCTCTGAAAAGCTAATCATTTGGATATCACAGCATCATCTTCCTGTCGGTTAAATATCGCGTCTGTAGCACGTCATCTTCGTGGTGTAGCAATTTTACTAGCCAGTAGTGTACCTTAAACCTCTTGGAAAGTGATGCTTCTTCTCGATTCAACTGAATATGTTCTTACCTGTACTAATCTGGTCAAATAATTGCACTTCGAGCGACATCGATTCGGAGTCAACAGAACACATAAAAAAATGTAAATCGCTTACAGTCTGATAATCAGCTGACAGCATCTATGGTACTCTGCCACGATCTGAACAAATAAACTGATGTGTCGACAGAAGTGCCGACCCAGTGTGATTTGAGGGGACCGCAATGCACGCTATAAACACACGAAGGATGGCGTGAGGTCTGAAACAGGATACGTAATGAATGCTATAAAGAAAAGTACGTAGCTTTTGGAATACTTAACTTTAATCCATCCTTGTTGTATACATCGTTCTTGATGAGACATGCTTTATACGATAAGTATCAATTGCTATGTAAGGCTAATGGCGCCTTGCTAGGTCGTAGCCATGGACTTAGCTGAAGGCTATTCTAACTATCTGCTCGGCAAAGGAGCGAGGCTTCGTCAGTGTAGTCGCTAGCAAAGTCGTCCGTACAACTGGGGCGAGTGCTAGTCCGTCTCTCGAGACCTGCCTTGTGGTGGCGCTCGGTCTGCGATCACACAGTGGCGACACGCGGGTCCGACATGTACTAATGGACCGCGGCCGATTTAAAACTACCACCTAGCAAGTGTGGTGTCTGGCGGTGACACCACATAAACCTCAGCAACATTGTGCAGTGTGACTAAGAATCTCATCATGAGTTTTAGAATTCCGTTTCCCTTAAGGAATAAAATTTCAGATTTTAAATCGTAGCTTCAAGATATAAACTTGCTATCAGAGTGTTCGTACTCAAAACTAAATTCAAAGCTCTCTATAGTGTATCCACAGTTTTCATGTATAGTGTATAAAATATGCGAAAAAATTCTAAATAGCAGTAAATTACCCATTTCATCTTACTGACACACAACTACTTCTGGACCTGACTACATGCAATCATTAATTCTTGTATACACTTCATGAATTACCTATAAGAAAACGATTTATTGACAAATAGTCACCATGTATTCAGAAAATATCGTTCTCGTGAAACAGAACTAGCTCCTTATTCTCACCAAGTAATGAGCCCTACCGACAAGAGATGTCAAATTGATGTCATGTTTTTATGTTTCCAGAAGGCTTTTCACACTGTTCCGCAGAAGCGACTTCCAATCAAATTGCGTACCTATACAGTACCATCGCAGTTGTGCGATTTCATTCATGAACCCCAGAAAGGTCACAGTTCGTAGTAAATGACGGAAAGTCATCGAGTAAAACAGAAGTAATATCTGGCGTTCCCCAAGAACATGCTGTTCCCGATCTACGTCATAGTTCTTTTTAGATTGTTTGCAGATGATGCTGCCATTTGTCGTCCTATGAAGTTAACATATGATCGAAACCGATTGCAAGTTGATTTAGAAAAGATACCAGTACAAGGCGAAAAGTGGCACTCCACTCTAAATAACTAAATATATGAAGTCATCCACATGAGTGGTAAAAAGAGTCAGGTAATTTTCCGTTATACGATAAATCACACAAATTTAAAGGCTGCAAAATTCAACCAAATACTTAGGGATTACAGTTACGAATAATTTAAACTGGAACGATCAGATAGATAATATTGTGGGGAGTGACTGCACTTCATTGGCAGAACACTCAAAAAGTGCAACATGTATACCAAAAAGACAACTTACACAACGCTTGTCCGCCCTCTTCTGGAGCACTGCTATGCGGTGTGTGATCCACATCAGATGGGACTGACGGAGAACATTGGAAAACTTCAAAGAAGGGATGCTCGTTTTGTATCACCACGAAAGAGGACGGATAGCTCCATGGACAGGGCACGTGAGTTGGGGTCCTAATACTAAATTTCTCTTCCGATTGAGAAAATATTTTGTTAGAGAAATGATTTTCATAATAAAATTAGAGAACTCAGAGCTCACATGGAGAGATTTAAGTCCTCGTTTGTCCCATGCGCTCACACGTAAGTCACAGAATTATTAATTAAAAATGTAAAAAGTGTCTCTGAATACTTGAGACACGGTTTCTATTGTACACTTATAGATTGTTAGTGGTATGTGAAACAATACTTGCTATCTCTAAGAGCGATGTCAAGAGAGTGAACAGACTTAGGTAGATAGATAGACAGAGAGGGGGAGCGGAGGGAGTGAGAGAGAGAGAGAGAGAGAGAGAGAGAGAGAGAGAGAGAGAGAGAGAGAGATGGATTACGTTGTTTCTTCGCGTCTGACAGCACATTTCATGGTTAAAATTGGGCAACATAAAAAAATGGTTTAAATGGCTCTGAGCACTATGGGACTTAACGTCTGAGTTCATCAGTCCCCTAAAACTTAGAACTACTTCAACCTAACTAACCTAAGGACATCACACACATCGATGCCCGAGGCAGGATTCGAACCTGCGACGGTAGCAGTCGCGCGGTTCCGGACTGAAGCGCCTAGAAACGCTCGGCCACCGCGGCCGACGGCAACATAAAAAACGCAGACATTTATCATTGTAAATTGAACAGTGAATTTGTCCATTAGCTATTCACAGAGGCAGATGCCATTATTCTAACGTACTGCTTTTGTCTCACCATCGCAAAATGATAGTTTTCATACAGTCATTAGGTTTAGTTCACAGCTGACAGGTTGTGTAAGACTGCCTGCAACTAGCGTATTCATGAAATGCAGAAACGCTGACGAGAAGCAGTGATTAGCTCTCAACATATAAAAAAATATAAAATTTATAATCTTCGATACTATTGTACCTGCAGACTGTAAAAACACTAGAAAGTAAAAAAAAATTAATTTAGAGAGTATTATTTAAAAGCCGTGGTGCTTCTGACGTCGTGTGCAGTCCATGTGAATTCTTCTCTTGTTGTATGTAAGTCTGTTTCCCGATTCGAGGTAGGTGATGTGGCTGCTATTCGCTTGACAATCGTTGGAACACGACCAACACAAAGAACCATATCGCGGAACGAGAAACGAGAGTCCAGGTAGGCCACGACCATGCCCTTGTCGCATTTTAAGACGCGCTGAGAGAAGTTTCCCTTCCTACACGAGGCCTAAGTGGATGTTCTGGTCGAACCCATGAAAAACTGTTTTTTTTTTTTTATAGTTATGGATCCCTGAAATATAGAGATGTTGCTGTGCCTGTGTTTTTACTATGTACACTGCAATGTCCTTAGACATGAAGACAGTGCAGAGTGTATCGCAAAAACGGGCTCTGCAATATAGTATTTCATGCTAAGACAAAACTGAGACAGTAATAGTAAACATCTCCCTGTTCGAGACTCTCAGAAACTGGGCGGTCTGGGTTGGTCCTGGAGGCGTGGTTGGATAGGCGAAGTGGTTAATGAGTTAATGAGAGTGCTCAGCTAAGGCAGAAAATCTGGGTTCGTGTCCCGGTCTAGCCGGCCGCTGTGGCCGAGCGGTTCTAGGTGCTTCAGTCAGAAACCGCGCTGCTGCTACGGTCGCAGGTTCGAATCCTGCCTCGGGCATGGATGTGTGTGATGTCCTTAGGTTAGTTAGGTTTAAGTAGTTCTACGTCTAGGGCACTGATGACCTCAGATGTTAAGTCCTATAGTGCTTAGAGCCATTTGAAGCATTTTTCAAATGGTTCAGATGGCTCTGAGCACTATGGGACAACTGCTGAGGTCATCAGTCGCCTAGAACTTAGAACTACTTAAACCTAACTAACCTAAGGACATCATACGCATCCATTACCCGAGGCAGGATTCGAACCTTCGACCGTAGCGGTCGCAACGTTCAAATGAAATTTCTGAATGAGAATCGCGCTGTGAAATATTTCATTATATACAGAATACAGAAGAGATTACTTATATCTACTGCCTGAGGCTGTGCTGAAATGTCAATTTCTTGCATGTTTATGTTATCCATAAAGTTGAAGCTTTAAAAAATGTTCAAATGTGTGTGAAATCCTATGAGACTTAACTGCTAAGGTCATCAGTCCCTAAGCTTACACACTACTTAACCTAAATTATCCTAAGGACAAACACACACACCCATGCCCGAGGGAGGACTCGAACCTCTGCCGGGACCAGCCGCACAGTCCATGGCTGCAGCGCCCCAGACCGCTCGGCTAATCCCGCGCGGCGCAGTTGTAATAGCCAGCAAGGAAAGTAATAAGAGAAAATGATACGAAGGTATAACACACTGATTGTAAATCTTAAAGAGGAAATTAAATTTCGCATGATGCGTCCCTGGCGAGCAACAGAGATCGATCAAACTTGGTACATAGAAGGAACTGCTGCAGTGTAGTACTGAAGGTCAATGAAAGAAATACGCAACCAGAGGAACAAAAATTAAATTTTCATTTAAAGCGATGATTACACTGACGTCACCACGAATTTACATTGATCACCTGGATATTACAAAATGCTGGACATGGGTTGTGTGATCAAGATAGACGGCAGTGCATGCTCTGCAAAAGTTCCCATGCTCGGTACAAAGTCAGTATGGAGTTCTATCGGTAGTGCGTTCCATTCCTTCACCAGCACGGTTCGGAACTGATGGATGGATGTTGATGCAATTGTGTGTGGTGGCAATATTGTAATCTGGAGGAAGTGGTAAAACGGTATGGTGGTGTCCTTCGTGGTTAGGATGTGGTCCATTATCGCGCTTAAGAAAACGTGATTCAATACCTCTCCCCTACGCATCCCTCATGTGCTTGATGGGATTTAAGGCAAGGACAAGGCAGGTAAGTCCATTTGCCGAAGATTCTCTAGTTCCAAGAGCTTCTTTATCTAGGCAGATCGATGCGATCACGCATTCAAATGGTTCAAATGGCTCTGAGCACTATGGGACTTAACATCTGTGGTCATCAGTCCCCTAGAACTTAGAACTACTTAAACTTACTAACCTAAGGACATCACACACATCCATACCCTAGGCAGGATTCGAACCTGCGACCGTAGCAGCAGCGCGGTTCGGTCAGCCACAGTGGCCGGATTATAAATATGATATTAGAGCCATAGGCATCTCTAAAAAGGCACACATGGGAAGCAGTACACTGACAGACTAACGTTGATGGGTGAGTGTGCCACATTCAGTGATTTGCAGGACAGTACGTCCCTGCAACATTGTGCCTCCGCATACCACATCCTCTAGACCACCAAAACGGTCATGTTCGACAATGCTGGACATATAGTCGTATGGCAAGGGCCGGGAACACGTAATGCACCCAGGAGCGGTAGACCGCCGTGTCATCCTCAGAAAATGGCGTCACTCGTATGCTTTATTGAGGAGCCTAGAGTCAGTAGGTCACTCTCTCGGCCATTGTCGGCTTTGCATAACTTGGAGCCAGTACCTCTCGTTGAGGTGGCTACTCAGATGTCATCGGAGGCAGAGTGCACTGTGTTCCAGTCCTCCCAGCAATGAAATATCCCTGGCGATATCGAGAACAGAACACTGGTAGCTCATGCGGAACTCGCCATGCTGACTAAAATGGCTCTGAGCACTATGGGACTTAACACCTGAGGTCATCAGTCCCCTACAATTTAGAACTATTTAAACCTAACTAACCTAAGGACGTCACACACATCCATGCCCGCGGCAGGAATCGAAACTGCGACCGTAGCAATCGCGCGGTTCCGGACTGAACCGCCTAGAACCACTCGGCCACAGCGGCCGGCTGCTCAGCAAAGGATGCGAGTCTGTCAGAGAGAAGCATTCGTTATATCCCAACCTAACGTTTTTAAGTCGTCAGCAAAATAATTAAAAAAAAATAGAAGAATGGAAGCAATATTTTATTTTATAGGTAAATATACATTTAATATTTATCAAGGAAAAATGGAGGAATACTGAGTGTTACGTAGAGAATAATTTCCCGTTCTCAAGAAATTTAGCTCTCCACTGGGATAGAGTCAAATTTATAGAGGAAGATTCTAGTTTGCGACAGATAAGCAATTTTACTTTTCTGTTTTTTTTTTTTTTTTTTTTTTTTTTTTTTTTTTTACAAGAGTAAAGAGGTGAATACTGTAGCACTGTAAAACGAAAAAGTTGTATTTGCTAGGGAGAAGTTTCCAAAGGAACCAATGATACTAATAATATAGGGCTAAAAAGCCAGTGCTATTAAATGCTAAACTGGCGACAAAAAGGTTGAGGTAGGAGATTAGTGAAGGTCCGAGGAAAAGGAACAAACGAACATTGCGTGAATGGTAGCTCAGTGTAATGCCTGAATTAATTTTCTGTGGCAGGAAAATAAAGACAGTAGAAACACGCAGCACATCAACTACGACCGCTATTAGATAAATGTTCGTAAAGGCTTCAGATGAACTGCGTACAGTACATAACCACCCTTCCCATTAGACAGCATGATTCAGCTGTGAATATTGTGGTACCGTAACTTCAGTCTTCCTTCCCTCGCATGAACGACGTTTGTGTAGCGCGTGATGGAGAAGTGAGATAGGCAAGCGTGCAACATAAACATGGTGAGAACGGTAGGCCGCTCTCAGTGGGTATCGTGCCGTACGCAGACATAGCTGGTGGGATAAGTCAGTGGCAGTTGCGTGGAAATCTGCGGGTTTCCAGAATGGTCTGGAAGCTTTGTGGCGCATGTACGCTCTCTGATTAGTGCAGATTAAATGGGCTGTGCCTACCTTTCACCTTTATGACGAATCGTACTTTGCTGCGGGCACTTTCACTAAGGTATCTTTCTGGGGAGGAATGGCGGCCCATTATTCTACGAGAGACGAAACCAGGAAAGGCAGTGCTGTTGGACGCCGGGATCTGGAGCGAAGTCGACGTTCTTCAAAAAATGGTTCAAATGGCTCTGAGCACTATGGGACTTAACATCTGAGGTCATCAGTCCCCTAGACTTAGAGGTAGAAGATTAGGACGTTAGACACATCCATGCCCGAGGCAGGATTGGAACCTGCGACCGTAGTGGTCGCGCGGTTCCAGACCGAAGCGCCTACAACTGCTCGGCCACAACGGCCGGCGAAGTCGACGTTCTAAGTCACCATAAAAGTGTTCCTTTAAGATCTGGTCCCTGAGACCATATACAATCGTCAACGTCGAAACTAAAAACTGGTAAAATAACATTAACTGTTTAAGTGCAGACGACCCACTCAGGCCTTCTTGCTCACTTTTGGGCTACCCATGGGATTACTGAAGTGTTAACTTGAAGAATTAAGTATCAAAAACAATAAATTGTGACAATATTTTAAATTTCCGTACCTCGCTGGATGCACATCCGAAACGGAACTTCCCTACTGCTGTGGTGCCATTAGCGTCTCGTGCACAATGAAGATATACACTACCAGATCAAAACCATTAACACATCCTTACGTGGTGCGGAATTGACAACTAGGTATCATAAAAGGAGGTAGGGAAAGTTATGTTTCCAGAAGATTGTTTGGTTGATAACAGCGACGTCATCAGTCCCATCGCATTAGGAAAGGATAGGGAAGCAAATCGGTCGCGCCCTTTCAAAGGAACCATCCCAGCATTAGCCTGAAGCGATTAAGGGGAATCACGGAAAACCTAAATCAGGATGGGCAGCTGAGCCCATCTGATGAATGTTACTGCCTACAAACCATTACTTCAGAGATGTAGCTTTATCACAGGGTGCCTTATTACTCTGATAGAAGCAATCATCGTGTCCGAACTATTCCTCTAATGTAAACAGAACGCAGTACTGTAAAATGGATTTGTATTCTTCTGCACTTAGCGTTTTCTTAAGCGCGATAATGGACCACATCCTAACCACGAAAGACACCACCATACCGTTACACCACTTCCTCCAGATTACAATATTGCCACCACACACAATTGCTGTTAAATTTCCTCAGGGAATCTCCAGAACCAAACCTCCATTTTATGGGACAGACACAGATAATCGTGATTCATCTCTCCAGGTCACTTGTTTTCAGTCATACGTTGCCCAGTGGAGTCGCTCTTTACACGGCCTCAAGTGTGACTTAGCACTGACTGCAGAAATGTTTGAGGAGCTGCGAGACCATTGAACCTAACGATTTTTATCTCCCCGTGCACAGTCGCTTTGCTAGCGGGACTGCTGGTAGTCTAGTAACCGGTATCGAGAGAGACCGGATCGCACGGGCCGACGGCATCAGCGGGCAATCGCCGGTACAACGCAGACACACACATACTACGTGGACGACTGACAATACGGCAAAATGCCAAGACCAGAGAGAAAAACCGAATCGGATACCAAGACGTAGCGACTACCAGCGACCAGAGCAACGATGAACAGAATAGCGATCACGAGTGGTGTCGCAACACACGGCGCGGCTTGAGCCCCTGCGCTGCCGGCTCTGTAGGACCACCGTGAGCCCGGATAGGTCGGCGCGGCGGGCATTGCCCGCGCGAGGTGCTGTGACGGCGACAGCAGCGCTCGCCAGTTACATGGGCGCCGCGTCGCGACTGTCATCTACGTCCATGACTTCTGGTGGATTGTCAGAATTGTCGGACCGCGATACCAGAGGTAGTACTTTGGAACTCACGGGTGATACGTTCCGCCGATTTAATGCAAGTTTTTACAACCATCCTCCGCAATGCTCGACGGTCTCCGTCCATCAGCACATGACGTGTGCTGGTCTTACACTAGTTGTTTTTGTACCCTGGGGTTTCCACTTCATAGTCACCTTACCAAAGTGGACTCACGCAGCTTTAGAGGATTTGGAATCTCCCTGATAGATACGTGACATTGGTGACATCCAGTGGCTAGTCCATTTTTGACGCTCTCCTGACCGACCCATTCCGCAGTTACTGCACATCTTCTGGAAAACGGAGCGAGGTGGCGCAGGGATTAGGAAACTGGACTCGCACTCAGGAGGACGACTGTTCAAACCCGCGTCTACCCATCCTGATTTACGTTTTCCGTGATTCCCCTTAATCGCTTCAGCCTAATGCTGGGATGGTTCCTTTGAAAGGGTGCGACCGATTTCCTTCCCCATCCTTTCCTAATGCGATGGGACTGATGACGTCGCTGTTATCAACCAAACAATCTTCTGGAAACATAACTTTCCCTACCTCCTTTTATGATACCTAGTTGCCAATTCCGCACCACGTAAGGATGTGTTAATGGTTTTGATCTGGTAGTGTATATCTTCATTGTGCACGAGACGCTAATGGCACCACAGCAGTAGGGAAGTTCCGTTTCGGATGTGCATCCAGCGAGGTACGGAAATTTAAAATATTGTCATAATTTATTGTTTTTTATACTTAATTCTTCAAGTTAACACTTCAGTAATCCCATGGGTAGCCCAAAAGTGAGCAACAAGGCCTCAGTGGGTCGTCTGCACTTAAACAGATAATGTTATTTTACCAGTTTTTAGTTTCGACGTTGACGATTGTATATGGTCTCAGGGAAGCATGTATAGTCAAGATGGTACCGAGCAATGTTTCTCATTATACTAGCCTCGTAACTCACAGTGTTCATTTTCGCAGGAAGGCATCCATTGCTGGGCAGCTCAGAGGAATTACAATCAGGTTCAAACATTTCGCCTTGTTTTTCGAGCTTATTCCAAATATCTATGACTCTGTTAAGGGAGATAAATAGCAGCGTATCAGCTATGGGCGGACTTGTTTTTCGAGGTACAGACTTCCCGCGACCGGTGGGGCTCCTTTCTATGGTTGTATCTACTGGGTAAGCGATGTGCAATACATGGGCCTAGCCCCCTTAGCCTCTCCTCGCCTGCGGCTTCCCCCCTTCTCGTGGGCATCCCGATACACCGGCCCTTCTTAGAGCCGGTAAGCTGAGTGAAAGTTTTCACTGGACGCGTGGGAGGTGACCATCAGATAACCCCTTATGAGTTGGAAGCACAAGTAAACAGAATACGGGTACCCGGCCTTCCGCTGAAGGTCCTGGCCGACGTTTCCCGACTCCCGGCCCACCAACTGTCCGTGGGGTAGAAGAGGACGGAGAGCCATGGTTTCACTGCAGCTTCTGCCGCTGCGCCTTCCGGACCAAGAATGGCCTTGGTCAGCAAAGCATACCTGGAGGTGGCGAACGCGGAGATAGTCACCGAGAGGAAGAGAGCTCGGTGCATGGAGGTGGAGCCTCAGGAGCTCGCCTTGGCAGGGGCAAGATTCCTCTATACTAGTGACTCTAAGTTCCTATTCACCAACAGGAACTGCTGCCTCTGCTCCCCTGGACGCCATCAAGGGGAGAGGGAGGACTTCACGTATAACAAAACATATTTATTTGTATGTTCTCCTTCCTGGCTGGAATAGCGATCCACTTACGACCGTATCCTGGACAATAGAGGGACAAAAGTAGCTCTCGTGCAACGACAGGAGATAAACGACCTATCCCACTCGTGTACAGCACCCTACGCACGAACTCTTTCTGGAAAATTATTGACAAACGTCTACTTATGCCTACAAGAGAGTACGAGCTCTTTTGGACAGAGGATTCAAAAATACTTCATCAAAACAGAGGTAACTTTCAGTAGCCTC
Organism: Schistocerca americana; assembly: GCF_021461395.2. Classification (NCBI taxonomy): domain Eukaryota; kingdom Metazoa; phylum Arthropoda; class Insecta; order Orthoptera; family Acrididae; genus Schistocerca; species Schistocerca americana. Next base: position 59,353,183 of record NC_060124.1, on the reverse strand, counting down.
GTACAGTAATATTTAATATGTGAGAAGCTCTACAAGCAGGAGAACAAATTTCGCCTCATAACAGACTCGTGGCGAGGACGAAAAAATTCACAATTGTACGGCGAAGATTTTCAGTGCGAAGAATGATTGCCATCGTGCATTAAAGTGAGTCCCCCCAAATGGACTCCGCTAGTGCAACTGTATGATGCCTGATTTTATGGTCAGGTATAGAATTTGATCAAAAAGCTTCAAAACTTGCACTTATCGAGAGAGAAAGAAGATATCACATCCTTAGAAAACTGCATAAAAATACATTCCATTATCCGCCAACAGTTATCCTCGCTATTATTTGGGAACATGATGCCTTACACGTGGTTTGCTGGTAAACTATGCGATATGCAACAACCTCTTTTGAATATATACCAGCCTTTTTGATCTACAGAAACTTTAAAACAACCATGTAATTGTAAAATGCCGCTTGTATAACGTATACAAGATGCCGAGAAAATTTACGTTTCCCATATTCTTACTATTCATATCACCCCAGCATGTGTATACGAAGTTGCCTGGAAGTTTATTTGCAAATCCAAATTTTCATTTGCCTTTCCTTTTAATGCCTTTCATAAAAGTATTACTAAATACTGTATGTTGAGCATTATTTCTCTCTCTACAGTGTATGAAAAATTTAAAATTTAAAACAAAGGAAAAATTATAAACATTTCCCCAGAAGCACTCGATCCCATGACCCTCAGTTTACCATTTTGTACTCTGCTCTCTGAGTCAAATGCTGCCGTGAAGTTACAGCGACATGAACGGCTCATGCACCGCCAGGTCAGTGCGAAAAATATCTCTTTTTCCCATTAACGCTGGCCTATCTGGAACTCCCTTTTCTGCCCACTTTCCAGCCGAGACTTGCGTATACCACAAATCTGGACGAAATCGACGATGAGTAGTAGGCGCGGCCTCCTTGTGAAACAGCTATTTGATAGAGTGGCTGCGTCACTCAAAGCGACGAGGAATGTGCTTCAGTCTTTGTCGGAAAGCAGGTAGGAAATGCAGGAAACGCAAACTCCTACACAAAGATTAAGTGAATATAAAAATATACTGGAGACAGCGGACCCACATTTTATTCCTCCCGAAGCTTTAGGCCTATAATCAAGAGCAGTTTTCTATAAGCACCTTGGTGAATGGGAACTCGATCACAAGTGCTTGTGCTGCTAAGATAATTACTTTAGAGGTTGTCTAACTGAAATTCTCGCTACGCACTCCGGCGCCAGGATCAAATACAGGAAGTTGTTCAGTTACTGTTAATGATTAATCCATGACTGTTTTTGTACTGTTTGTTGGTTATACTGATACTTGTTGCTTCGTGTTTCAGATAAGGAATATTTCGGGATTTTGTTAGCCGTCCTTGAGCGCTGCAAACGGACCGTTCTTCTTAACTATATTTTCTATAGTATTATTGTTTGGGTTGTATTATTTGATGACTGTGTCCAAATTTGGACAGCTGTTAATAATCGTAGTGCGGCGCCACGATTTAAATTTTTCTATTTCATAAGCTTACAAGCAAAATTGGTGAAATGTGGGCGTACGGTAAAATTTAACTTGCATTTATTCTGAATGTGGTTTTTTTCATTGGGTAAAAATTGGTGCTCCGAAATTTGTGGACCACTGGAAATTTTTTTTCCTGAAATTGTTAATAAATTTGTTCTTAACATTAGACTGTATTTATCTCGGTGCCAGCACATTATCACTCCAAAACTACCTCCCTAACACCACAATGGTGGCATACAGAAATGCCTTAAAATACAACCGTTGCTTCATATAAAGACTGCACAACATGCATTAAGCGCAGTATGAAACATCTTCCAGCAAATGCTGTCTTTGATGCAGTATTAGTTTGCTTTCGAAATAACTAAATGTACACCCAAAGAACAAAAGGAACTGTACAACCTCTGGGAAACTTTGTTTTGGGTAATTTTTTAATCGTATAAATAAACTAATTGTTAAGTGTGGACTTCGTTTAATTGGCAGTCAGTATCTTACCGCTCTAAATCTAGCTCCCAACCACATCAATGTGAATTTACAAAATTCACTAGAAAAGTATTTACAGGAACTACGACTAAACGTACATTTGGGTAGAACTATGCACATGAATCAAACTTTCTGTTATTGAAGGCACGAAGGTTGTTGTTTTACGTAGAGTTTGCAGTATTGTCTAAAATGGGTGAATAATTGAACTGATTTTGTTTACACAGTAATACATGTGGGGATCTACACAACTGTTTCTTAGTTGTTAAAATGTCTGAATGTGCTTTCCACCCTTTCCTTCTATGTGTAGGCCTTTTATATCTATTACGTATTTCCGATTTTCAGTTATGCAATATTCGGCAAAAGATGAATTGGATTCTTTAACATCTGACGTATACTGTGTTCTGAGGCCAGTGCAGTTTTACCTCCCAATGTAGCAACACTGACACCTTCAGAAGATGATGTATATGACTCACATTTCATGATATCTTGTTGTTTGTCTTATGAACTGAAGAGGTAGGTACCTACTTTTATGATGCACAGAGAATCACTATGCTTTTAAAATGTGGCTTATCGTGTTTCAAGCTTTATCAATAAAAGGTAAACTGCACCACTTCCTTTTTGGCCTATGTTGTTCACTGGGTACTGGAGCGATATTGGCTTGCTTTTTCAGATGTCTGTTGAGAATTTTGTTGGAATCAAATTCATTGTTTGTGGGTACTGTTTTTATTGTAGTGAGTTTCTGGTTATAGTCTCCGTGGGATATGGGGACAGAAAGTAGACGGTAATCAAGGGGTGGAATGCTGCATGTATGTACTCTGTAAGATGTTGAAAGGAAGCTGGGATGGACGTAAACAAAAGAGTCTTTTTCGTAAATTTTAAATTTGTGGTTGCTATTTCTTGTCTGTATGCTCATGTCTAGGAAACTAATGCTGGAATCACGAACTCCGTACTGACCTTTAAACTACTATGCCACTGATTCACATTTTTCGTGAGCATTTGGAGTTGTCATGTGGAACCATTCCACATACTGGGAATATCATCGAAGTATTTGTCCAGATACGCAACATGTTTTGGGAGTGGTTCACTCTTAAGAAAATCAGTCTCCCACTTAGCCATGAACATTTGTTATAGCAAGTGGCATAAGCGTGAGCCCACGGCCAGACCATCTGCTTGCTTACAATAGCTCCCTTGAAAGCAGAAATAATTTCAATTTAAAAAATACAATCAAAAAAGAATCTGTTTCCAAGTGAGAGCTTATCATTCAGCATCTTGGGTTACAGGACGGGAATGCTTATCAATTTCTATCTCTTCTGAAAGACTCATTTGCACCATTTAGCCACTATGTGTAACATTTGAGGTATGCTCTTATCAATATAATCAGAAAAATTTTGGGGCACTTGTGTACAGCCTGCTTAAACTGATCATTGTGTTCAGCTGCTGTATCTTTCTGCAGATTTGTAGCTGCTCACTTATTTAACAGGACAACAGTCCCCGCACTATCTCCTATAGTGACAATCGTATTACTGCTTTCTATTCTTCTTGTCTAAAATCTCGTTCTTCTTAAGTTGTTTTTAGCTGTATCTGCTTAATTTCATCTCCACACTGTACTTTCGTAGCTATTTGTTTCTGTTGGTTTTAAGAATAGAAATAATCAGTCTTCAGCTGCACAATCGTTTTTAAAAAATTAACTTCTTGACTAGTTTCGGCGAATTAATTTGCCATCTTCAGAAGAACGTACAATTAAGCTTACATCGGAAAGAAATCGTCAAGCAAACTCAGGACCATATAGTCCTACAAAATATTGGTATAGAATGGGGATTTAGTGATTAACAGGCTTAGATCACAATTAACACGAGATTAATAACAATAAGTGTACGGTAATAAACAGATTATAAACATACCTTCACTAAAATTTAGTGATTAACAGGCTTAGATCACAATTAACACGAGATTAATAACAATAAGTGTACGGTAATAAACAGATTATAAACATACCTTCACTAAAATTTTTACATAGTACTTTCAAGTAGTTGAAAAGTAACGTAACAAATGCGAAGACAAACCAAAAACAAAATCTTCGCATTATAAGTGAAATATTAAAAATGCCGAGACGTATGTTGATTAGCATCAACAGACTAATAGCTTGACCGTAAAAGATTTTATTTAAATAATAAGCACCGAGTGCTTAGCGTGCCTAAAAATCTGAATAAGACTAAGTACAATGAGGTCGCTAGTGTCTAAAACATAAGTGAAACGAAAAAAAAACTATCTTAAGGAAGTGAAACACTATTAAGAGGGTTGTGTTGTATTGGGGGAGGAGACCAGACAACGAGGTCATCAGTCTCATCGGATTAGGGAAGGACGGGGAAGGAGGTCGGCCGGGACATTTCAAAGGATCCATTCCGGCATTTTCCTGGAGCGATTTGGGGAAATCACGGAAAACCTAAATCAGGATAGTCGGACACGAGATTGAACCGTCGTCCTCCCGAATCCGAGTGCAGTGTGCTAACCACTGAGCCATCTCGCTAGGTATTAAGACATTGTGTCAATTGCTAATCACGCGTATAAATTTTTACACAATAAAGACATAGCTTGTAAACGGGGCTGAAGAATGAGTACACTGATCAGGCTTATCTAGTGATCAGCAGATGGCGTCGCTGTGGGCAGATGGAGAAGCAACGACACATTGAACCTTCCAATACTTTGAGGAAGAGGCCGGGCGCTTGATACGAGTTTTCAGTGACGCACGTTAGTTGGGCCACTCCGGCTGAGACATCTGACTCGATGACGAGCTCGAAGTTCCAGTGCCTGTTTACAAGTTACTTTTGCGTTTAGAACCTCTACCTATAGCTCTTACAAATACTGACTGCAGCGTAGCATATCTACGTTAGTAACTTAATACTTTATCCAGAAAACAGTGGAACGTAAGAAAATTAGGGGCATTGACCACTGTACAGATAGGTGACCCGCGGCTCTGACTAGCCATCGCAGTTAAAAATATATAAAAGAATAAATAAAATACATTAAAAAGCACTATGACATGTTGACTAGATAACAGGTTGAGTGGATGCATACGATAGCAACAGAGGCAAATGGTCGTTTTCAACATGCAGTAAAAGGCATTTAGCTAATTGGGAGGATACATTTCGTTTGAAACCACAGGCACAAATGGTCATTTTTACTATGAGTTTTAAACCATTTGTTAAGCAAATAGGCAGGATACAAATCATTTGAAAAAAGAGGAAAAACAATCGAAAAACGGCCTGTTTTAAATCGAGAACTGCTCATTCAGCAGATCTTTGTACCCTGACGGGAATGCTTATCAATTTACATCTCTTCTAAATGATTCCTTTTACCCCCTTTATCCACTATGTGCAAGATTTCCACACTAAGTAATGAAAGCGTGGGTGTAAGTGCTTTTCAGCTTTAAGATGTCCTGCAAACGTTGTCTTGTAACCATTCTCGCTGTGTTTGTTCAATAAGTGTTCTCGACACAGAGTCTTAAACGCCCTTCCTGTTTGTCCTATACAAAAGGCTGGGCATACGTTGCACTGAATTTTGTACATCCCACATTTTAGATGTTTATCAATCGGAAGTGTCTTGTTATGTATGAAAAGAGGCTTAGTGAGATTATTATTGGTGAACACCACATTGAGGTCGTATTTTTTAAATGATATCACAATCCTTAGGGAATATCACGTACAAACGGAATGGAAAAATACTTCTTTGCAATGGTTCCATCTTTATTCAGAAAAGATATATTAAAGTTCTTATTAGATCATGCCACATAAAGGTTTTGCACGAGATCGGCTATCAAGCAATATGCTTGAGGTTGTTAACTTCCGTGACAACAGCGGACGGTGTTAATTGGACCTCAAACATCCGGTCAATCATATCACGAAAGAATGCGATTGTATGCCTATAGGGATAGCAGTGTGAGGGTACTGGTGTGTAGTATCTGTAAGTGGTTGTTCTTTGGAGTGCGGCAATGCCCAGTGGCACAGAGAGTCTCAAGCAGAGGCAGTTGTCGAGAGGCTGCGGAAGGTGTAGGCTGCGCGAGCCAAAGGCGGTTGCGTAGCGAAGGATTTATCTCTATGTTTAATAGTAGTGGCACACAGTTTGAATAATAGTGTGTTTATGTTTGTGTAGTGTGATAAAGGAAATAAATTAAATTTTACCAGTTCTTAATGCGTCTCCATCAGTTAGTACCACACCATTGCATTTAACAATGAACGAAGTCTCGATATACACGGTCAACTACAACAAGAGCATTGTAACATAATAATCATTAATTCAACCACATAATCTCCAAAGACTAAGGGAGCTTATTGCAGGAAGAGGCAAGGACGATATTATCAGTCATTGTGGGTTTTCTATAGATGTCACAGTTAATTTCCCCATGTGTTAGCCGCAATTTCAGGTCAAGGAAGCTATGTTCATGATAATATTTCACAATTTCATACGCGAGTTTAATTTTCGAGTGGAAGCGATTCAGTGTGTCGCTAAGACAGATGAACTCATCGACATCACCTTTGAACAATATGATGGTATCATCTACGTACCGTCTGTAGAAAGAAATTTTAACAGTCTGGACAGGGTAAGATTCAAAGAATGTGGTCTCAAAATGATTAATTAAAACGTCAGCTAAAGTCCCGGCTAGGCAGCCCCCCATAACGAGGCCTTCGTGTTATTGGAACACTTATCCTTGGAAACTGAAATAATAGTATCTAAGAATGATTTTGAAAAGTGTGGCCACTTCTTCAATTTCTACAGTCGGTGATTTCTTGTACCCGTATTTCTTGAGATTGTTTTCAATAATTGTGACTATACCCTCTATTGGAATGCTAGTGTAGAGACTAGTAATGTCTTGTAACATTCCTATTTGTTTAATGTTTTTCACTACATGTTACGAACGACCATTAAGGACGACGATTTGCATATGTTGTTTGCCCATTTCTTCCCTCAACTTTGTTATCTACTCAAGATGACTTAGTGCTTTTCAGCGTAATTTATATTTTACATATTTTTAAATATGTTTTAGCTGTGGTAGCTAGTCAGAGCAGCGGACCACTTATTTGCACGAGTTGTCAATGTGCCTAATACATTTTCTTAGTGATGCCATTATTTGGCTAAGAGTTAAAGTACTAAAGTAGATATGCTGTACTGCAGCTGGTGTTTATAAGAGCGTAAGGCTCTCATTGTGCTTAGTCTTCGTAAGCTTTTAGACACACTAGCACTCGTTACTTCTTATACGAGTGAAATCTTTTATAGTCAATCAATCAGTCTATTGGTACTAATCCCCGTATGTCGCGTGTATTTTTTATGATGCGAAGTTTTTTTAGTCTAAATATTTTCGGTATTTTTTAACTGCTTGACAGTACTACGTAAAAATTCTAACGTAGGCACATATATAATAACGTTATACTTACACTTATCATTACTCTACCGATAATTTTGATCTAAGATTGGTAATCACTAAATTCTCATTACATAGCCATTTTTTGCAGGACTCTATGGTCCAGAGTTGGCTTGACGATTGCGTTCCGATATAACGTTAATTGTATGATCTTCTGAGGATGGTAAACTAATTTCAAGAAACTAGACAACATGTTAGTAAAAATCAAAGCAGCTGACGACTGATTATTTGACAGACTCGAATAAAATTTCTTTCTCTAGGGCTAATTCTAGGTCTGATATGATCTAGCACACGGGGCTTTGGTATCATGTTTGAAAATATTTGTTGTCTTTTCATAGTAACTTTCTTAGGGTACTGTGAGGATTAATATTGGTAAGTTCAGAATTCAATCTGCAAACCTTATTGTAGATTTTGGGATTAGAATTATCTCCTTTAACAACAATAACTATTCTAACTTATTCTCTTAACAGGAAAACGTGATATAAATGATATCTGATACTGTTTCTCTAAACATGTTGTTGTCACAGACAAATTCACATGGATGTAGCATGTGAGTAAGCTGCATCTGTATTAATTTCAAATGCATTATTACGTACCCGGTACCAATTCGGCATTTGCTTTATCCACAGCTTGTCTTCTTCACAAGCTTTTGCTGAAACTGAGATCTGTGTGACATTGGTGGCAGCGTAGTTTGGTGTTATTTCGTAATGTAGGCACTGCTTATTAAACCAAATGATTCGGTTAATAATTATTTTAAGTTGTTGTTAAGTTGCGTTCCCATATATTTGTGTTCATCTCTTGCATAACCTTATTTCGCCATGTGACTGGGCTGCATAATTGCTCTGAGCATGCAAGCCACCTCAAAACACCAACTATTTGCAGTGATATTTGGTTCTCTTGCTGCCACCTATTTACGTTGGCACAAAGAGTATTTGATGAGTGCAACCCATTCCGAATGGACAGCAGAACACTTCCGGAAGGCGTTCGATACAGTTCCGCACTGTCGCCTGATAAACAAAGTAAGAGCCAACGGAATATCAGACCAGCTGTGTGGCTGGATTGAAGAGTTTTTAGCAAACAGAACACAGCATGTTGTTCGCAATGGAGAGACGTCTACAGACGTCAAAGTAACCTCTGGCGTGCCACAGAGGAGTGTTGTGGGACCATTGCTTTTCACAATATATATAAATGACCTAGTAGATAGTGTCGGAAGTTCCATGCGGCTTTTCGCGGATGATGCTGTAGTATACAGACAAGTTGCAGCATTAGAAAATTGCAGCGAAATGCAGGAAGATCTGCAGCGGATAAGCACTTCGTGCAGGGAGTGGCAACTGACCCTTAACATAGACAAATGTAATGTATTGCGAATACATAGAAAGAAGGATCATTTATTGTATGTTTATATGATAGCGGAACAAACACTGGTAGCAGTTACTTTTGTAAAATATGTGGGAGTATGCGTGCGGAACGATTTGAAGTGGAATGATCATATAAAATTAATTGTTGGTAAGGCGGGTACCAGGTTGAGATTCATTGGGAGAGTCCTTAGAAAATGTAGTCCATCAACAATGGAGGTGGCTTACAAAACACTCGTTCGACCTATGCTTGAGTATTGCTCATCAGTGTGGGATCCGTACCAGGTCGGGTTGACGGAGGAGATAGAGATCGAAAAAAGAGCGGCGCGTTTCGTCACAGGGTTACTTGGTAAGCGTGATAGCGTTACGGAGATGTTTAGCAAACTCAAGTGGCAGACTCTGCAAGAGAGGCGCTCTGCATCACGGTGTAGCTTGCTGTCCATGTTTCGAGAGGGTGCGTTTCTGGATGAGGTATCGAATATATTGCTTCCCCCTACTTATACCTCCCGAGGAGATCACGAACGTAAAATTAGAGAGATTCGAGCGCGCACGGAGACTTTCCGGCAGTCGTTCTCCCCGCGAACCATACGCGACTGGAACAGGAAAGGGAGGTAATGACAGTGGCACGTAAAGTGCCCTCCGCCACACACCGTTGTGTGGCTTGCGGAGTATAAATGTAAATGTAAATGAGTGTTCTCAGCTGGCAATGCTGCAGCGGGACAATCCCATTTTCACATGTAACAGACAAATTTGACGGATGTCAGCTGTCCGCCGGTCCAGCTGTACAAGAGCAATACGAAAGGCGGCAGGTGCCACTGTTGAGGCGTTGCGGAGCCGCTGCGCGCGGGTCGCGCCCTCACCTCCCCTGGATGCGGGCCGCACGTACGGCTCAGTTATTCATGGCCGCGCGCCACTAAGGCCCGAGACGCTCCAGCTGCGTCGCCGCCAAGTTTGCCTGCGCCGTGGCCATTACGAGCCCCCTGCGCTTCCTTACATTAGCAGCACGCTGCCGTTTTATTGCTTGTTTCGTACGAAAGCACTAAATTCATATAAGCACATCTGCAGCGTCCGGGCTGGGGCGATACCGACAAAAAAAGCGAAGGAAATACAGGGAGCCATGTAAGAAGTAAGTAATTACAAAAGTACTTTCTCAGAGTCCTTCACATTCCCCTTAAACTCAAGGAATTTAGAAGGCAGTGCCGCAGCAGAGAAGGTTCTCTAACGTCCACCCTGGTGCGTGGATGATAGTACCACTGTTGAATGAGAAGGACCGTTATTAAATTCCTTTATCGAAAGACCCAACCGTTTGGCAAACTATATTTGCATCATCAGGTGTTTATCTGTATACAAATGTATAAAACAACCTATTTGAATTTTGGCAACCTAATGTAATGAAAAATAAAAACGATTAGGTTTGTGTCTATTTGAGGCAACGGCCTTGCCGCAGTGGATACACCGGTTCCCGTGAGGTCACCGAAGTTAAGCGCTGTTGGGAGTGAGCGGCACTTTGTAAGTAGGCTGTTTAGGTTTTTTTATTGGTAACGCCACCTCTGTATGAAAATCACTGGCTGTGCTGTGTGCAGTCTGTGGCTGCTTTGCATTGTTGCAATACTCGCCATTGTAGTGTTAGGCAGCTGGCTGTGAACAGCGCGTAGCGTTGCGCAGTTGGAGGTGAGCCGCCAGCAGTGATGGATGTGGGGAGAGAAATGGCGGAGTTTCGAAATTTTTAAGAATTTGTCATGAACTGCTATATATATTATGACTATTAAGGTAAATACATTGTTTGTTCTCTATTAATATCTTTCATTTGCTAACTATCCCTATCAGTAGTTAGTGCCTTCCGTAGTTCGAATCTTTTATTTAGCTGGCAGTAGTGGCGCTCGCTGTATTGCGGTAGTTCGAGTAATGAAGATTTTTGTGAGGTAAGTGATTTGTGAAAGGTATAGTTTAATGTTACTCAGGGCCATTCTTTTGTAGGGATCTTTGATAGTCAGATTGCATTGCGCCAAAAATATTGTGTCAGTTTAAGCACAGTCATGTATAAATTGTTCAAAAATGGGATGTTTCAACTTGAATGGGTGACCATCCAGCCGCCATGCACTGTTGCCGTTTTTCGGGGTGCACTCAGCCTCGTGATACCAATTGAGGAGCTACTCGACCGAATAGTAGCGGCTTCGGTCAAGAATACCATCATAACGACCAGGAGAGTGGTGTGCTGACCCCACGCCCCTCCCATCCGCATCCTCCTCTGAGCATGACACGGCGGTCGGATAGTCCCGGTAGGCCACTTGTGGCTTGAAGATGGAGTGCTTTGTCTATTTACAGTCAATCCATAGATGCGATCCGTTTAAAAGCCAGAAGAAGTTTACCAATTCTCTCATCAAGGTATTTAAAATTTCTAATCTGCAAGTGTTCGAACGTCCACAGAGTGAAAAGGAGGTCTAAGGCCATCCTGAAACGTAAAAAAAAAACGGTAAAAACGTCACAGGGGGGAATGTTGTGGATATTAAATTAGTAATTCATAAAGATGTTCTGCACAAGAGTTACGTTTGAAACATTGATGGAGGAACAACTGTTAGAATATCACTTTACCTAGAATGTAGGTAGCATGGGGAGGAAATGAAGTGTTGCTGTTGCTGGTATTAAACTAACAGTACGCTGCAGCCGGCCGTTGTGGCCGAGCGGTTCTAGGCGCTTCAGTCTGACACCACCCTGCTTCTACGGTCGCAGGTTCGAATCCTGCCTCGGGCACGGATGTGTGTGATGTCCTTAGGTTAGTTAGGTTTAAGTAGTTCTAAGTTCTAGGGCTGTGATGACCTCAGATGTTAAGTCCCATAGTGCTTAGAGATATTTGAACCATTTGAAGTACGCTGCAGCGTGGCCTAAGCGAAAACCCTTGCTTGGGCTGTGTCGCAAACAAGATGTAACTACGTATCCCGACTGAAATATTGGGAGTTGGCTGTACATTTTTAAAAACAGAAATAGTACATTCTGTTTTTGAGTCGCTTATGTCCCAATCCCTGTTATAATTACTTTCGAAATGTTTCCAGATACTGTCAAGGTCCCTAAAGGACATTAATGTCCTTACAATTAACAGATACTTACCCAGATCAAAAACTTGCAAACGTGGTAAGAATGGAATAACATCGTTCATTTAAGTAACCGAAATTGGCTGAGATGTTTCTATAACGTAAATCAGTCGTCGAGTTGAACGATATTTGCAGGGTTTCTTTCCAGGGTGCGAAGAATCTCAATTTCCTCTAGAAAATTTTGTATACCACCTTTTCCCTCTTCGCGAAGTATTTGGAGATTAGTGGCAATATCGGCCGTTGTGTGTTCTGTCTCCTGCAATTGAGTGGACAAAGCTGTCACGCAATGGCATTAACAATATGTTTCCAAAATCCTATTTCGAAACTACTTCTTGTTTGGGCAATGTATTCTGGAGGACAGCTGTTGCAAGACACGTATGTACAATGTATCTTGCGACAGCTGTCCGTTTTTATATTTATGGACGTTCGCACATTTGCTGGTTAGAAATACTAAATACCTTGAAGAGAAGATCGGGGAATGTGCTTCTTTTGGCTTTTAAACTGGTCGCTTCTGTGGACTGACTGTAAATAGACACGAAACTAATCGCTTTTACTTTCCACTGCCTCCCATTGACCCAAGTCACATACGTTGTTTTGTACATTCGTATACAGATAAGCACCCTTGATGGAAATATAGTTTGCGAAACCGGTCGTGTGTGTGGACAAAGATTTTCAACAGTCGCAGTGGTTGTTCTTACACAATACGGGGTATTTCGACTTCGATGCCCTACATGCGAAGTTTTATGTTCGTTGTACCTAACGTTAAATTTGCAGTTTGTTTCCATTATCAAATGGATCCGGTGGTGTTACTAATTATGAATGTCTGCTGCCGCGATATGTCTTTAGTCGAACAAGGCGGCGTACTGGTACTGGAATCACATTCAAAATTGTCTGGGTCCTTGTTCCATTCGGTTTCTTACGGGGGTTATATAGATCGCTTAAGACACATGACGGATTACATTTTTAGCCTTCCGTAATGTAAGCAGTTCTATCTCCAATGACGTCGTCGTCGATGGCACGTTGGCCCTGAACACTCTTTAATTTCTCGGTATGTCTAAGGTCGTAGGGACTGTTAAAGCTGCGTTACATATGTTGGCAACGAATAATGAAATTTCACAAGGTTGCGTAAGACGACTCCAATAATTTAATTGTCTGTAACACGCAAAGAAAAGTGATCCGTTTCTCCACATGAACAGAAATGGATCTTCACGATTTGAAGCCTGTGGTTAAACATCTTTCTGGTTACTAAAGAAGTCAGAAGGCTACAGACTGAGCGTTGCAATGCCTGGCGGACGGCGGTAGACAGAGTTTTTCACCCGGACGATAGGACTTTTGTAGATATTTATCCGTTCTCACGATATGAAATATAGTAACGGTTTTAGTCATTAACGGGGAAAAGCAGATTACGAGCACCAGACCAATGGCAGAAAAATGACGAATGGTGGTGCATCAGTGGTTGTGAAAGAAGGAAGACCGAAGGGTTCAATAGCCAGCTGTGACTGGCTGTAATAAGTCTACTAATATCAAACACTGGCTATAATTTCATATCTTACACGTTGGAATCTCGAAGGAACAAACCACATTGTCGACTTTTAAAGATTTTAACTGTTTGAATATGTCTGAGCTTACTGCTGACACCAGTGGTATCTGTTGGTAGGGAATGAGAAGGATTAATTTTCACATAAATTATGAAGTATTTTATTTCACTGAGAGATTCAATAATTTATAGGTTAAAAACACTCCGATAAAAAACTGTAAGAGTCAGGATAAAACGTGTACCATGGCTTACCGATCAACTCAAAGACATTATAAGTAGCAGAAACGTAGCACATAGGAAATGTAAACTGCACCCGACCTCTGAGAATCATCTCGCCTACAGGCGAGTTTGTGAAAAATGCAAAACACAGGTTCTCCCACCATTTAATGGACGACTTTCACAGGCCCTCGGTCTAGTGGAAAAATCTGTGGGGGTCTATGAATAGGAAAACTTTAATTCGAAGGTGAACCTTTACTTCTTATTGAGAATTTAAATGTATATTTTCCCAGATCTCTGTCTCTACTTGGCCAGAGCACAAGGACGCAAATCGTCGGTGCCCTAAAAGTTTCTGACACTGCAACAACCGGTAATTTTTTTGTGGCAACCGATAAGCTTTAGCACACTCACAAAGTGAAATGCACGAGTTCCTTCGGCAGCTGCGGAACACGGCACTGTGCGACCGATTTCCTCGTCAAACCGTTACTGCCCTTATTAACGGATATTTTTAACCATTCTCTGACGTTCAGCATCTTTCCAACAACATGGAAAAATGTATAGTAAAACCTCTACCCGAAAAGGAATCTGTCAATGAGCCTTCTGACTAAACGCCCATTTGCATCCTGTCAGAATTACCTAAGACTGTAGAATACATAGTTCCGATCAGTTTACCAATTACTTAACATCAGGCAACTTTCTGGATTAATACCAAACAGGTTTCCGGAAAAATCCCAGCATGATGACTGCTCTTACAAAAGTGGTTGACGAAGAATTATTCTAATTGCTAAACTTGAAAGTCAAAACTATTTTTCAAGTACTTTACAATGATCGCACTCATACCTTACATACTCACCAGAGTGTAATGATCGAAACAAAGAGGCTACAATGGGAGAATATAGTATCAGAGATCACACGAGGATTAGTATTAGGTCCGTTACTTTTATTATTATTTGTTAATGATGTGTCTGGTGTTATGTCCCATTTCTAATGTCATTTATAGGCCGACGGCCTCTAGTGCAATCCCAAAAGTCGTGCACATCCATCCGGAACGTAAATGCTGACTGCTTGCTTCATCAGAATGGGCGCAGAACCTAGGTTTGAAACTTAACCCATCTACAACGCAAGCAGTCTTATTCGCTCGCAAAAAATCTTATTAATTCTTAATTCTAAACAACACTGAAATAAACTTTCCGGAAAGAATATGGGAATAATTTTGGACCATCTCTTAGACTGGACTGAACACACCACTGCAGTCTGTAAGAAGGTGTCAGCATCACTTCATTCTCTACAGAAATATAAAGAAGTACTTCCTCTTCAGCCGGGGGAAGACTTATTAAGTCATCAATACACCACATCCTTGGTTATGGTGATCCTATTCTCCAAGGCCTTTGTGTGAGAGCTCACGTCGGATGGAACGGGGTATGAAAGCTTGTGTGAGATACATTTTTGATGTAAGCTATGCTACCATATCACTCCTGCCCATTAACAGTTGTCATAGCTACATGGCAATAAATATAGAGATTATTATACTCTGTTTCGCATATCGTCTTCTCAATCATTGCACTTCTTCGTACTTATCTTCAACCGTTTGACTACGTTAAGTAGGCTTGACATTATCAATAATATGAACCAGCGATCTTGATTTTTAATATAAATTTTATTTCTCTAGATCGCGAGTTTACAAAATATTACCGATTTCGATTGTGCAAGCAATCAGCTTCAGATGTAAAACAGGCATACAAAATATTATTCATAACTTTTTTTTATCTAGTTACAATAACTAGACAATGAAATGAAAGGAATGTGACGAAGAAAATACCAGAAAATACCATTACAGAGTGTGACACGTCACATATTACGTAATGAAGTACTGAGTCATAAAATGACTGTGTGTTTCGTGATGCTACTACTTAAGTTAAATTGTGGTAGTAAAAGATTTCAGTAACTGAAAATAATAAAATTTGGGGAAAGTGTATCAGAAAATAAAATGATAAATCTAATGAGCAGCCTGTTAACTAGTAATTCAAGGTGCAGCTTAGAAATTATGACAGAATTTTAAAAATGCAATGTAAGAGACTTAAAAGCAAAGCTCTGCCGTCCAAAAGTTCATTTCACGTCAGTAAGTTACGAAATTATTTAACTAACAAAATGTCAATTTCAGAAGGGCAGAGAGGGCGCATTTTGTCAGCGATAAGTTTCTTGCAGCCACATGGGTTCGCCTTCCTTCGGTGCAGTGCGGTGTGTCTTGTTGCCGTCAGTCGCCACTGTACTGGTGACGGCTACAGAGAGGCTCATGCGGAGTCTGGTCGTCTCTCGTATTCATGAAGGCAGTAAGCGTCATAATGCCTCTTTCTTCTACATCTACATCTACATCTACATTGATACTCCGCAAGCCTCCTAACGGTGTGTGGCGGAGGGCACTTTACGTGCCACTGTCATTACCTCCCTTTCCTGTTCCAGTCGCGTATGGTTCGCGGGAAGAACGACTGTCTGAAAGCCTCCGTGCGCGCTCTAATCTCTCTAATTTTACATTCGTGATCTCCTCGGGAAGTATAAGTAGGGGGAAGCAATATATTCGATACCTCATCCAGAAACGCACCCTCTCGAAACCTGGCGAGCAAGCTACACCGCGATGCAGAGCGCCTCTCTTGCAGAGTCTGCCACTTGAGTTTATTAAACATCTCCGTAACGCTATCAAGGTTACCAAATAACCCAGTGACGAAACGCGCCGCTCTTCTTTGGATCTTCTCTATCTCCTCCGTCAACCCGACCTGGTACGGATCCCACACTGATGAGCAATACTCAAGTATAGGTCGAACGAGTGTTTTGTAAGCCACCTCCTTTGTTGATGGACTACATTTTCTAAGCACTCTCCCAATGAATCTCAACCTGGTACCCGCCTTACCAACAATTAGTTTTATATGATCATTCCACTTCAAATCGTTCCGTACGCATACTCCCAGATATTTTACAGAAGTAACTGCTACCAGTGTTTGTTCCGCTATCATATAATCATACAATAAAGGATCCTTCTTTCTATGTATTCGCAATACATTACATTTGTCTATGTTAAGGGTCAGTTGCCACTCACTGCACCAAGTGCCTATCCGCTGCAGATCTTCCTGTATTTCGCTACAATTTTCTAATGCAGCAACTTCTCTGTATACTACAGCATCATCCGCGAAAAGCCGCATGGAACTTCCGACACTATCTACTAAGTCATTTATATATATTGTGAAAAGCAATGGTCCCATAACACTCCCCTGTGGCACGCCAGAGGTTACTTTAACGTCTGTAGACGTCTCTCCATTGATAACAACATGCTGTGTTCTGCATAACATTGTATCACATTGTACCACGCGACGTCAAAGTACAAGATCACTAGAGAAAATCTCAAAAATATGAAAAAAAATCGTTCTGATTAAAGTCAAACTGTATATGTAAAATCTGTTCTGGAGAGCAGGTTTCGCAATGAAAGACTTCAATTTTCTGTAGCACATCGAGCAACCTTCCTTTAGTTGATGTATGTAGCACTTGTAAGTTACGTTCTATGTTTGTTGTAACGTGTTTATTTTCGACAATGTTGGCTTCAGAAGTTTCTTTATTTTGGGAATACGTGTTTTCTTTAAAACGGGTGCTGAATGATCGTCTTATCTGACTTATGTAACACTGATCACAGTCACTGCAGTTCACTCTGTGATCCCCTGAGTTCTGGAATTAGTTACCTTCCGGTCCAATTTTATGTCGGTGACGTAACTTCAAAGTATTTTATTATGTAATACTGCATACATTGGTGCCCTCCAACAAAAACACTTTTTTATGTGTCACAAGTAGCAACATCATGAAACACAAGGTAGTTTTGTGGCTCAGTACTTCAGTGTATTGCAAGTGCGGTGATACACTCTGTAATGACATTTTATGGTAAGTAATAATTATTGCAAGTAGATAAAACTTTTGACGAGCAGTATATTTTTCTGTCCGTTTTAGATGTGAAGGTGATTGCTAGCACAATCGAAAGCGGTAATATTTAGTAAACTCGCGATTAAGACAAATAAAAGTTACCTTTCGCTACTATCTGGAAATAAAAACACCACAGGAATACTGGTTTTCAAAAATTAAAATCCTTTTCGCACCACACTTCTATGTTCTCTAAATCATGTCAGGAACCCGACTCTGGAACAACCTTCCAAAAATATTAGAGAAATGAAAATATTTCAAGCTTCAAAAGACAGATAATGGTCCACGTTCTATCACAACAGCTATGTCTTCTACAGTCACGATCGTCAACCCTTCCCTCCCACCCACCCCCCTCCCCAACCATTTGTCTACAAAGTTATCTATTGCTTTTTTTTCTTTCCTATCAGCCACTGTCACTTTCATTACAGTCTTCTTTTGTTTCACTATCCCTTCCACTCCTAATACGAAACATGTCTTCAAAACTGCTAAACTAATCAGTAACATTCTTAATGCCGGCATTATTTTACTATTTTTGTTAGTGTTACTACTACTATTATTATCATCATCATTGCTATCTACTACTTATTACTAATAATCCGGTTACTATTTCTGGATTCGCTATGCAACAACAATGATTATTTTTATTGATGATGGAAATTATTATTGTTTTGAATCCTATGTAGTATTTTTTTGTATTTGTTGTTCCCAGTCAGATGTAAGAGAGGGCCTTAAGGCCATGAATTGATCAGGCTAAATAATCAATGAATAAATGATTTAAGGATTATTCCTGAGAATATATGTCAGGAGTGAAGCATTTTGTGGAACTGAACTATGTACTGTGGGGGAAATACAGAAGAAGAGAATCAAAGCGATTGAGATGTGACGCCGTAGAAGAGTGCTGGAAGTTAGGTTCACTGATAAGATAAGAAATAATGAGTCTCTCGGCAGATTCGACGCTGATATAAATGTGGAAAACTTTGACAAAAAGAATAGGACTAGATTATATGACATGTGTTGAGACGTAAGGGAATAGGTTCTATTGCATTAGAAGAAGATGTAGAGAGCAGAAACTGTAGGGTAGACTAAGAGTGGATTACATATGACAAATAACTGAGGGCACTGGGTGTAAGTGATTCTCTGAAATGAAGACGTCGGCACAGGAGAGAATGTTGTAGTGTGCTGCGACTAAGCTGTAACATGATTCAGAAAAACAAAATAAAATTGTGGACTTGTTCTCTCACTTCTGTTCTGTCTTCCGTGGAAATTTTCAAATTTTATCAGAACTGGCTGTATAGATTTATCGTCACCACTAATAACTATTGATTAACTGTATTGTGTCATGAGCTGACCTGGTGGCATGGTCCGCAGAATACTGTACTGATATAAGGCTTTACAGGCTAGCTCGATTTTTGGTGGCGTCATTTAATGGTATGAAGAGCAGTGGCATGTAACTTAACTAATAACATTGGACTGAAAAGCATTACATCAGCATTTATTTCATTTCCAGACTAATATTGACAGTTACTCAGAGTAGAATGTCAGCATTGTTTGTACACAAGCCAAAAGTGAGTCATTAATGTTTATTTTTCCCTGGGCAACACATCAGGTATCGCAGTGTAGAAGTGTAGATGCAAGACATATAGTACATATTTACAGGCGCAGTCCACTTTGGGGCCCAGGTACGGCCACACAGGAAACAGCAGTTCGTAAAGTTTGTGACTTGTTTGTGTGAAGACTGTTCGACGCAGAGAAACAACCAACACACTGATGTGTGTGCATAAAACACCAGTTCGATCAGTTCTTGAAATTTCCTCATAAATCTGGGACCCATATCAGATTATATTTGTAGAATACATAGATAAAATCCAATGAACAGCGATTTGTTTCATCGTGGGACCATTCAGTAAGAGCGAGAGCGTTACAGAGGTGCATCAGAACTTCAGCACCGGTACATTTCAAAAGAAATCGTAACCCATAATTGTTCCACCCATATACGTTTAGTGTCGAAATGACCTCGATACGCAATCAGAGGGATTAGAACTCATACGAATGTCTACCAATAGTTGTTCTTCCCACGGACCTTTAGTGAAAGGAATGAGAAAAATGGGAGAAATGATAGTGCTTCCATATGTACGCACCACAGATGGGCTAAGGTGGATTGTAGATTTTTCGTTGTGATTGACACAGTAGTCTTCTAACAGCGAAAGCCAGTGAGAGAATATTGTTTGGTGACGGTATACTCTTCCTAAAA
Source organism: Schistocerca americana (assembly GCF_021461395.2). NCBI lineage: Eukaryota > Metazoa > Arthropoda > Insecta > Orthoptera > Acrididae > Schistocerca > Schistocerca americana. Next base: position 59,333,349 of record NC_060124.1, on the reverse strand, counting down.
CACAACTGCACATATGTGTTAACAGGGTTCTTTATTCATAAGAACAAGAAACTACTTATTTTAAGCTAGTCCATGTGTTGTGATACAAGCTCTTCTATAGTAGTTCACGTTAGCCTCACTGCTGGTGAAGTACAAGTCTAGCTATGTAAACTAATCTGGTCACTAGATACTGACTGACTCTCAGCTAGAGACTGCAACTGATTGTGACTGGGACTGCAACTCTGAGTGCGACTGACTGGGTGACTGCCTGGAACTGTGACTGACTGGGCCCTCCAGTGGGCGGCGACGATCTAAATACTGGCAGTCTAGAGGGCGTTGGCGGCATGTTGCTTGCGAGTCTTCCTTTGACCTCTCTTCTGATAGGCGCACTTCATTCAGTGCCTACTATCGATCTTCTTACAACCTCTTTGCCGACCGGTGTGCTGGCGACAGCTTATGCCAGCACATAGAGCGTATATATGTAGATGTAGATGCACAATGAGTCAATATTTCCACCACATTCGAATCAGGATAAGATGCCATAGCATGCATGGTGCATTTTACCTGGATTCTCAAAATATAGGCCTTCCGAGTGAAAGTAAGTCACCTTGTTTAACATGTAATACTATTTATAATCACATTTTATTTTCACAGCCATTTCTTGACATTTTGCTCGGCGGTGTCTGAAAGTACTTTGGCCGATGGCTTTGTGTGGTTGATAATTTGATGCTTCATCTAGCACAAGTGCTTGTGGTTCGCAAGGAACTGCTTGTGGTCCAGTTGGAGAGAAATCTGTAAGATCCCTCTCAAGACCTGTGCCTCTTCTAAATTGTTCATCGGCTTTTGCCACTTGCTAATTGAATGCGAATATCATCCCTGAGAGAGGTATGTGCCATTACTTTCTGTAGATTTTACTATATTTAGTGAATTGTAATCTGGGTTCACTATCATCATATCCTCCCTAACCCAAACTGATATCCAACAATGAAGAGGTAAGTTAGTAAATGAAACATGAGAAGGTGCTGGAATTTATCTCACTAAATGCACTTTTACTGAGACATCCTCCTGCTGTGATTAAAAATTAGTTTGCGCTGATTAAAAGTCAATTAATATTGGTTTCTGTTGTGTACAACTTAGTACACTATGGTAGGGTGAGGTGGGTTACAGAGTGGTGTGGCAAATGGCTTCGAAGTAGAGCTGGACAGGTATAGAAACGATTAGCGAACAAGTTAGTACAACAACGTTAAGATTCACTGAACTTGTATATCTCCAAGCATATGAAAAAGATTCATTACAAACACGGCAGCAACAATTACCGTCCAGGTTCGAATCCTGCCTTGGGCATGGATGCGTGTGATGTCCTTAGGTTAGTTAGGTTTAAGTAGTTCTAAGTTCTAGGGGACTGATGACCACAGATGTTAAGTCCCATAGTGCTCAGAGCCATTTGAACCAATTACCGTCCAGAAATGCAGGTGTCAAGGCGGCGGAGGCTCCCCATATCGATGATGAAATCTGAGGCGCGGCTAGGTCGTGTCCACGTATCGAAGAGTGCAAGTGGGGCGTCTGTCTGCCACCGGCCGTCCTATATTGTGGCGGCAGAGGGCGTTTATAGTCTACAGCCACCGTAGATGTGGCTCAGTGGTGTAAACTACTGGGTGTGCCAGACTGCAATCGGCGTCTAACAGAAACTTACAATATTGTTGGCAACTTTATCGCCCATCAGGTGGTATCGGGTGGTACTGATACATGATACCACAGTTCCCGCCAGCAATTTCAGTGTGAAAGAGCAGTAAAATTAGCAACTATCCTTGTGACTCTTTATTAATTTTACACTGGTATCAAAAATTAAAGCAATAAGCGGAATTTTTGCAAGGTTGCTTTTATTTTTCCATAAAACAGTGTAGACAGGTGATAGTAAAGTAGAAACAATGTGAAGAATATAGAACGTAAACAACAACATGTGTAAGGTAGACAAAAATGTTCTCCGTTTTCTCCTGTTTTCACGCACATTCCGACAACTGATTAATGTGCTCAGTATGGGGTCTGACCACCTGTGGCAGCAGCACACGCCCGACAACGACGTAACTTGCAGTGAATGATATCGTCAATCTCATGTTGAGGCAATAACGCCCATTCTTTCTCCGGAGCTTGTCGCAAGTCTTGGGGAGTGGTTGTTGGATGCGGACGCCTTGCAACCCCTCTCCCCAGTGCATCCGGGACATGCTCTAAGGGATTCAAATCGAAAGAGTGAACAGCCCACGTCCTGTGTGCAATATCTTCTGTTTCCAGGAAAACATGCTCTATGAGGTCGAGCATTATAATCCATCAATACAAAGTCTGGGCCCACAGCACGTTGCAACAGCCGCACGTGAGGTCCCAAGATCTAGTCACGATATCTAACAGCAGTTAAACTGTTGTAACTGCGACCGGGACGGTTGCGGGGTTGAAGTGACGGAAAGCGCGGCGGGACCCATGGAGATGCCCGCGAACAACACGAACAAGAACACAACGGGACAGGACGGACACGACGATCGAAGGACAGAACCAACAACAACGAGATCGTACGACGGAGTCAGAAGGAAACCTAACAAACACGTCCACTCGTTTACAGAACAAGAAAGTAAGTAAGTGGTCTAACGCCTGGCGATGTGTCCACAGACGTACGCGGGATTAGACTGGCTGGCTGAGCTTTTTTTTTTTTTTTTTCATTTATTGAATTTCAATTCCCCCTGAAGGGGGCGGGCTGGCAGCAGCTTAGTATGCCGCTCTTCAGCTGACAGATTTTGTGACAAAGATCAAGAGAACAAATAATAAAAAAAAACAGGCGATAAAATCGGAGACTTAGAGAGTAACAAGGCGAAAAGAAATCGTGGAACTTAAAACAACAACACAGGGATGATAACGCTAATAAAAATACATACGAATCAGAAAGGAAAAACAATAGACAATTAAAAAAACACGGCGACAGTCTGGATTCTGTTCGCAAAGGACATAAAATTCACACCTAGCGACAGCATGGTTTCTGTTCGCAACACGAGAAAGACAAACAACACTGAATAGTCACTGGAACACTGCACTAAAAAGTTGGCAAATGTGACACCACAGTCGAGAGCAGGTGGGGGGAAACTGGACAGAAGATGGGAAAACAAAAAAGGGGGGAAAGGAGAGTAAAAGCGAAGGGGAGAGCCTGGAAAGGAGCTGAAGGAGGATGAGGACCCATAAGAGGGGTGGGGGGCAGACGCGACAGGGAGTGGGGTAGGCAGAGGTGGGGAATACAAAAGGACTGGGGGGGAGAAGGGAGGTAGGGAGAGGTTTAGTGGGGAGAAAAACAGGACGGAAGGGGGGGGGGGGGGGGGAAGAGGGAGCCCAGGGAAAGGACAGAGGAAAGGAGGGGGATTGAGGATCAGAGTTGATAGGAAGGATAAATGGAGGGAGAGAGGGCATCATCCGGGAGGGGGAGTTGATGGAAGCCACCTTGGGAAAGGAGATGGAGGGTGTAGAGATGGAGGGTAGGGGGGACACAACAGTGAAGACATGGCAGGGGGCGGGGATGGGAGAGGAGAGGAGCAACCAGGGGGTGAGGGGGTTCAAGATGGCGGGAGGTGCAGAGGATGCGGATATGTTCGAGGAATAGGAGCAGATGGGGGAAAGGAATGAGATCATAGAGGATCCGCGTAAGGGACGGGAGGCGGATACGGAAGGCGAGGCGGAGTGCATGACGCTCAAGGATCTGGAGGGACTGATAGAATTTGGGGGGGGGGCAGATATCCAGGCAGGACTGGCATAACAGAGGATGGGACGGATGAAGGATTTGTAGGTGTGGAGGATGGTAGAGCGGTGCAACCCCCATGTCCGGCCAGAGAGGAGTTTGAGGGGTCGGAGGCAGTTGCGGGCTTTGGATTGGATGGAGCGGAGATGAGGTATCCAGGTGAGGTGACGGTCAATGGTGAGGCCAAGGTAGGTGAGGGTGGGGGTGAGGCAGACAGGATGTGCGCAGACAGTAAGGGAGAAATCCAGGAGCCGGTAGGAGCGAGTGGTACGACCTACGATGATTGCCTGGGTCTTGGAAGGATTGAGTTTCAGGAGCCATTGGTTACACCATGCAGCAAAAAGGTCAAGGTGATTCTGGAGAAGGCGTTGGGACCGTTCGAGGGTAGGAGCGAGGGCGTGAACGTGGTAGGGAAACCAGAAAATCTGAAAAGAGAAAGACAAAGGCTCGGTCTAGATGTAGTATTGGTCAGTGAAGTGAAACGGAAAGAAGATATGGATTTCTACTCAGATGAGTATAGGGTAATATAAACAGCAGTAGAAGATGATATAACTGGAGTAATATTCCTTATCAGTAGGAAGGAAGGGCAAGGGGCGTGTTGCTGTGAACAGCTTAGTGATAAGGGTGTTCTTATCAGAATCGACAGCAAACCAACAACCGATAACGATAGTTCAGGTATTCATGCTGACGTCGTAAGCTGAAGATGAAGATACAGAGAAAGTACATGAGGATATTGAAAGGGTAATACAGTGCATCAAGGGAAATGAAAATCTAGTAGTCATGAGGGAATGGAATGCAGTTGTAGAGGAAGGAGTAGAAGAAAAAGTTACAGGAGAACATGGGTTTGGGAAAAGAACTGAGAGCGTACAAAAATTAATGTTTTGTAATAGATTTCAGCTGGTAATAACGAATACTCTGTTCAAGAATCACAAGAGGATAAGGTATACTTGGAAAAGACCGGTTGATACGGGGAAGATTGTAGTTAGATTACATCATGGTCAGACAGAGTATTCGAAATCAGATACTGGATTGTAAGTGTACCCAGGAGCAGATATAAACTCACATCAGAATGTAGTACTGATGAAGCGTAAGCTGAAGTTCAAGAGATTAGTCAGGAAGAATCAATACGCAAGTGCGAGAATTATCGCACAGTCAGCTTAGCAGCTCATGTATCCAAGTTGCTGACAAGAATTAGATATTGAAGAATGAAACAGAAACTGAGGATGTGCTAAATAACAATCGGTTTGGCTTTAGGAAAGGTAGAGGCACGAGAGAAGCAACTCTGACGTTGCGGTCGATAATGGAAGCAAGACTAAAGGAAAATCAAGACACCGTCATAGGATCTGGCGGCCTGGAAAAGGAGTTCGACAGTGTAAAATGGTGCAAGTTGTCCGAAATTCTGAGAAAAATAGGGGTAAGTTACAGGGAGAGACTGGTTATAAACAACATGTAGAACAGCCAAAAGGATATAATATGAGTGGAAAACCAAGAACGAAGTGCTCGGATTAAAAGGTGCGAGATAGGGATGTAGACCCTACTCTTCAGTCTATACGTCGAAGAAGTTATGATGGAAATAAAAGAAAGGTTCAGGAGTGGAATTAAAATTCAAGATGAAAGGATATCAATGAAACGATTCGCTGAAGGCAGTGAAAGGGAAGAAGAATTACATGATATGGTGAGCGGAATAAATAATCTAATGAGTGTAGTATGCGGATTGAGAGTAAATCGAAGAAAGATGGAAGTAATGAGAAGTTGCAGAAATAAGAACAACGAGAAAGTTAACATCAGTAACGACGGTCACGAAATAGATAAAGTTAAGGAATTCTGCTACCTAAGCAGAAAAATAACCATTAACGGACGGAGCAAGGAGGGCATGAAAAGCAGACTAGCACTGGCAAAAAGGCATTCCAGGCCAAGAGAAGTTTATTAGTATCAAACATAGTCGTTAATTTGACGAATAAATTTCTGAGAATGTACGTTTGGAGCACAGCACTGTATGATTATGAAACATGGACTGTGGGAAAACCGGAACAGAAGACAATCGAAGCATTTGAGATGTGGTACCACAGGCGAATGTTGAGAATTAGGTGGGCAGGTGAGGTAAGAAATGACGAGGTTCTGTGCAGAATTGGAAAGGGAGATGTGGAATACACTGACAAGGAGAAGGGCCGGAACTGTAGGACATCGGCTAAGACATGAGGGAATGACTTCCATAGTAGTAGAGGGATCTGTAGAGGGTAAAAAATGTAGGGGAAGACAGATTGGAATACATCCAGCAAGTAATTGAGGACGTAGGTTGGAAGTGCTACTCTGAGACGGAGAGGAGACGATTTTCATGGCTGGCTCCATCAAACCAGTCAGGAGACTGGAAAAAAAAAAGAAAAAAAATCAGCTATTATCGTATCGTACTTCCTTGTAGAATTTATTTTCATTCTAGACGGGATAATACAGCCACCAGTGACAAACGTTTTCAAGGGATAAAAAGTATTCGATGCAAAACAGGTTTTATTGTCTTATATTCTGTCAAAAATTGTTGGCAAAATATAATAAAGCCTGTTTTGCAGCCAAGACTGTTTATCTCTTGAAAAATACTTCTTTGGAGTAATCCGCAAATTGACTTTACATCTATCGATTGTGTTCCAGTTGCAAAACTCGAACCAACACGCTGTAAGATCGTATCTTTTTCACCAGCGAGCAGTGTGGGACAGTGTCAGATGTCTTCCTGTCAGAAACACAGTATCTACCTGAGAGGCGCCATCTACAGCGCTATGGATCTCATGGAGGAACAGAGCGAGAGGAGTTTCGCAAGATCTTTGTTTGTGGAGTCAAAGTTTATTTTTAAAGAGGACGTTATTGTTCTCCCAAAACGACATAATTCTTGAACACAAAAACATGTTCCATAATTATACAATAGATGGACGTCGACGATATAGGCCTACCATTATATGCATCTGTCCTACGATGTTTCTTGAAAACAAGAATGACCTGCGCTTTTATCCAGTCACTATGCAGTCATCTGTGCTCCAGCGAACTACTATAAACTGCTCCTAGAAGGGAACCAATTTCGTTCATGTAATTTCAGAGTTATCTCCTGATGCCTTTCTACTATTAAACGATTATAGTGTTTTATGCTATAGGTTATCTTAAACTTTGCCATTTCGACATTCGTACTATGTTTGAAAAGAGGAACCTTATTACGATCTTCCGCGGTGAAATATTTTCGTGAGACCGAATCCATCATTTCCGGTTCCCTCTGTTAACTTCAGTTTCGAAGCCAGTATGGTCACTGAGTGACTGAATGTATAATATGAACCGCTTACTGGCTTTACGTAAGAGCAAATCCTCTTTGGGTTTTTAGTCAGATCAGTCGACCAGATTTTACTTTCAAATTCATTGAACACTTGTCTCATTGCTCTTCTTATGCTCATTTTCACTTCCTACAGATTTTGTTTGTCAACTAGGTTTTGTCTTCTCGGTAATGAAGCTCTCTGTGTACGTAGCAATTCTCTAAACGGCTCTTAAACCACGACGCCTCCCTCTCAACCCTGTAGAACTAGCTCGGATCATACTTACCTAATTCAAGTTAAACTATACTTTTAAATTCGATCAATTTGTGCCCTATATCTTCGTTCTCAGCGTTGAATATTTAATATTGACGGCGCAGACACTTTACAATTTTTATCCTATTACTTTTTCTGAGAAAAAACGTTTTCCTGCCCATCTTAACATTCCTTGTAATAGCCGTACTGATAGCTGCTATCACAGCCTGAAGATCACTCGTACCCTACTCTACATTAATTGATTCGATGAACTCAGGTCTTTTTGTTACTAAAAGATCTAAGACGTTACCTTCGCGAGTTGGTTCTCTGATTATCAGCTCGAAGTAATTTTCGGACAAGACAATCAGAATAATGTCACACGAATTCCTGTATCTGGCACCAATTTTGATAGCATGAATCTCCCACTTTACACGTGGTAATTTGGAGCCACCTTCTGTTAGAACGGCATGTTCGGGAAAGTTATAAACTTTATTCTGCAGGTTCTCTCTGAAAGGCTCTACCACTACTGCTTCTGAACCAGCCTGTCTATAAACGCATCCGGTCACAATTTTTGACCGACCTTTGATGCTTAACTTCATCCAGATTAATTCACACTCGGAAATTCGCGATAACCTAGCTAGATGTTATAGTATTCCTTACGAAAATAAACGGCGTCGCCACCGTTGGCGACTAACCTATCGTTACGATAAATATTCTACTTTGACTAGGATTTCGTTGCTGTTCACTTCGTTTCAGCTAGCTTTCTGTTCCTAATACTATGCGGGCATTATAAGCGATACTAGTCGTGGGACCTTTGCTTGGATGCTTCTGCAATTTGCTACTATTACATTACGCTTTTCTGTTTCGGATCTGTGCGGACGAGTGTTTCTGAAAACATTGTGACTGATGTAACTTCTGTGGTGTCACCGCCAGACACCACACTTGCTAGGTGGTAGCTTTTAAATCGGCCGCGGTCCATTAGTATATGACGGACCCGCGTGTCGCCACTGTCAGTGATAGCAGACCGAGCGCCACCACACGGCAGGTCTAGAGAGACTTACTAGCACTCGCCCCAGTTGTACAGCCGACGTTGCTAGCCATGGTTCACTGAGAATTACGCTCTCATTTGCCGAGACGATAGTTAGCATAGCCTTCAGCTAAGTCAATTGCTACGACCTAGCAAGGCGCCAATTATCTTTTGCTATGTACCTAATGACGCACATACTGTATCAACAAGACCAATGTTCACCAATTGTGGATTAAAGTTAAGTATTCCAGCAGCTACGTACTTTTCTTTATAGCATTCATTACGTATCCTGTTTCAGACCTCACGCCAGCCTGCGTGAGTTTAAGCGCGTGCCTTTCGGTTACCCGTCACTGTGGATTGGCTGTCTTGCCAGTCCACAACATCTTCTATTTTGGCAAGCAGTTCGTCTCTGACCCCAGCGAGCACACCATACGTATTCCGCTATCCTAGTAGCCACTTCACACATATACTGCACACCTGAGCCAGTATAGAGAACCCTGCAATTCTCCTCCCGATAGGAGGTCGAGAATTTGTAATGCGATACCGTCGTAAAATCATCTGAGCCTCTGGTTTAAACCTTCCACTTCAAACCAGAGGATAGCAATCGACCCTGGGTACGATGCTACGTGAGCTTAGCATGCACACCATTCGTGCAGAAATTGTCTCATTAGAACGCACTATACTTCTTCAAATGGATAATGTGTTTCGGCAGACTGCCGTCACCAAATTTGTCATTCTTGTCTTAAGACAGAACTGATGATGACAGGTTGTCGAAACGCTTTATTCTTTCGAAGAAATAAGTAGCGATCCAAGCACACAACGTTTGTGTAAGTACATCACTGTCACATACCTATACAAAGACTTCCTACCTTTCACTATCCCCTGTCCACATCCTCGCTGAGTGCGGTGTGGAAATGACACAACGAAGGGAAAACAAGAAATTCTGCCTTTCAAAACTGCTTTACTGAAGAAAAATGTGACGCTGTGCATAAACAGGACGTACCTAGTGGGTGTGGCAGGTTGCGCGACTTCCACAGGCAGCTGGAGCTGTCAGAGGGGCCGGGTAGGTAGCCGGCCTGTGGCCACTGCTGGAGGCGAGGAAGTCTGGTTGGGCGTCGCTGGAATTCCCACCTAATTGCCATACTGTACGACAATAGTGGCAGAGTCGGTTGAGTGACGGCTATAGATGGTGAAATATCGCCTGTTACATATTTTGATATGATGTTCCAGACCGAGTGAATCCTGGACAAGGTAACCCAGGTTGTGGACATCTCAAGGGATGTTTATTAAACGAAACATTTATTTAAAGAGAATTTAGGGTATTCTTGAGTACAAAATCTAAAATGACGCGTCCAAATCCTAATGCGAGGCCATAAGTCAGTCAAGATGGGCATGGAAAGATACAGTTTTGTTGTTGGAAATCTGGGAAACAATGAGACAGGAGAGATGGGTACTGTCAGTTCTAGCAGAAGGCTGGAGCGAGTCTTTGATCGATGTTCCAGTACCTGTCAACAGCGAACACATGATTTCTCTTCCATACTCGAAATAGGCTTCTCAGAATCTGTTAATAGGAGTCCCTTGGTCAGCACATTTTAAGGTAACAGACAACCTCTGCTGAAGCGGCGATCCTACTCGGCACAGCAGTCGTACTTGAAGATTACAGACGAAAATTTAAGTGAAAAAACATTTGGAAGTAAAAACAGAAATTCGTAATACGACCTGGACTGCAAAGATGACATGTAGAATGAATGATACAAATAGAAAAACGGTTGTGAAAACACACTTGACCTCTTAGCAACAAATAATCCTGAGTTACTAACAAGCATCAAAACCGATTCATGGATTAGTGAACACATAGTTGTCGTAGCGAGACTGAATATTGTAATCCCCAAATCCTCTAAAAATAAGCGAAAACTATACCTATTCAAGAGATCAGAAAACAATTCACTTGACGCCTTCCTAAGAGACAACCACCACTCATTCCAAATTAATAATATAAGTGTAGACCCAATTGTAGCTCAGATTCTAAGAAATAGTATCGGCTGCAATTGAGAGATTTATACCAAATACACTCCTGGAAATTGAAATAAGAACACCGTGAATTCATTGTCCCAGGAAGGGGAAACTTTATTGACACATTCCTGGGGTCAGATACATCACATGATCACACTGACAGAACCACAGGCACATAGACACAGGCAACAGAGCATGCACAATGTCGGCACTAGTACAGTGTATATCCACCTTTCGCAGCAATGCAGGCTGCTATTCTCCCATGGAGACGATCGTAGAGATGCTGGATGTAGTCCTGTGGAACGGCTTGCCATGCCATTTCCACCTGGCGCCTCAGTTGGACCAGCGTTCGTGCTGGACGTGCAGACCACGTGAGACGACGCTTCATCCAGTCCCAAACATGCTCAATGGGGGACAGATCCGGAGATCTTGCTGGCCAGGGTAGTTGACTTACACCTTGTAGAGCACGTTGGGTGGCACGGGATACATGCGGACGTGCATTGTCCTGTTGGAACAGCAAGTTCCCTTGCCGGTCTAGGAATGGTAGAACGATGGGTTCGATGACGGTTTGGATGTACCGTGCACTATTCAGTGTCCCCTCGACGATCACCAGTGGTGTACGGCCAGTGTAGGAGATCGCTCCCCACACCATGATGTCGGGTGTTGGCCCTATGTGCCTCGGTCGTATGCAGTCCTGATTGTGGCGCTCACCTGCACGGCGCCAAACACGCATACGACCATCATTGGCACCAAGGCAGAAGCGACTCTCATCGCTGAAGACGACACGTCTCCATTCGTCCCTCCATTCACGCCTGTCGCGACACCACTGGAGGCGGGCTGCACGATGTTGGGGCGTGAGCGGAAGACGTCCTAACGGTGTGCGGGACCGTAGCCCAGCTTCATGGAGACGGTTGCGAATGGTCCTCGCCGATACCCCAGGAGCAACAGTGTCCCTAATTTGCTGGGAAGTGGCGGAGCGGTCCCCTACGGCACTGCGTAGGATCCTACGGTCTTGGCGTGCATCCGTGCGACGCTGCGGTCCGGTCCCAGGTCGACGGGCACGTGCACCTTCCGCCGACCACTGGCGACAACATCGATGTACTGTGGAGACCTCACGCCCCACGTGTTGAGCAATTCGGCGGTACGTCCACCCGGCCTCCCGCATGCCCACTATACGCCCTCGCTCAAAGTCCGTCAACTGCACATACGGTTCACGTCCACGCTGTCGCGGCATGCTACCAGTGTTAAAGACTGCGATGGAGCTCCGTATGCCACGGCAAACTGGCTGACACTGACGGCGGCGGTGCACAAATGCTGCGCAGCTAGCGCCATTCGACGGCCAACACCGCGGTTCCTGGTGTGTCCGCTGTGCCGTGCGTGTGATCATTGCTTGTACAGCCCTCTCGCAGTGTCCGGAGCAAGTATGGTGGGTCTGACACACCGGTGTCATTGTGTTCTTTTTTCCATTTCCAGGAGTGTAAATTAACAACGGACGGAGCTGATCCTCCTTGGTACACAAAACGGATTACAACACTGTTGCAGAAACAAGGAAACAAACATGCCAAATTTAAACTGACGCAAAATCCCAAATATTGGCTATCGTTTACAGAAGCTCGAAATTTAGAGCGGACTTCAATGCGAGATGCCTATAACAGTTTCCTCAACGAAACTTTGGCGCGAAACCCGGCAGAAATCCAAAGAGTTTCGGTCGTATGTGAAGCAAGTCAGCGGCAAGAAACAGTCGATGCCTTCTCTGCGCGATAGCAACGAAGATGCTATCGAAGACTGTGCTGCCATAGCAGAGTTACTAAACACAGCCTTCCGAAATGCCTTGACAAAAGAAGACAAACTAAATATTCCAGAACTCGAATCTAGAACAGCTGCCAACATGAGTAACGTGGAAGTAAATATCCTCGGAGTAGTGAAGCAACTCAAATCACTTAACAAAGCAAGTCTTCTGGTCCAGACTGTATACCAATTAGGTTCCTTTCGGAATATGATTATGCATTAGCTCCATACTTAACAATCATATACAACCGTTCCCTCGACGAAAGATCCGTACCCAAAGCCTGGAAAGTTGCACAGATCACACCAATATTCCAGAAAGGTAGTAGGAATAATCTACTAAACTACAGGCATTAACGTCAATATGCAGCAGGATTCTAAAACATATATTGTGTTCGAACATTATGAATTACCTCGAAGAAAACGGTTTATTGACATACAGTCAACATAGGTTTAGAAACATCGTTCCTGTAAAACTCGAACCAGCTCTTTATTCACGTGAAGTGTTGAGTGCTATTGACAAGGGATTTCAGATGGATTCCGTATTCCTGGATTTCCGGAAGGTTTTTGACACTGTACCACACAAACGGCTCGTAGTGAAATTGCGTGCTTACGGAATATCGTCTCAGTTATGTGACTGGATTTGTGATTTGCTGTCAGAGAGGTAACAGTCCGTAGTAACTGACGGAAAGTCATCGAGTAAAACAGAAGTGATTTCTGGCGTTCCCCAAGGTAGTGTTATAGGCCCTTTGCTATTCCTTGTCTTTATAAACGGTTTTGGAGACAATCTGGACAACCATCTTCGGTTGTTTGCAGATGAGGCTGTCGTTTATCGACTAACAAAGTCATCATAAGATCAAAACAAACTGCAAAACGATTTAGATAAGATATCTGAATGGTGAGATAAGTGGCAGTTGACTCTAAATAACGTAAAGTGTTAAGTCATCCACATGAGTGCTAAAAGGAACTCGTTAAACTTCGGTTACACGATAAATCAGTCTAATCTAACAGCCGTAAACTCAACTAAATACCTAGGTATTACAATTACGAACAACTTAAATTGGGAAGAACACATAGAAAATGTTGTGGAGAAGGCTAACCCAAGACCGCGTTTTATTGGCAGGACACTTAGAAAATGTAATAGACCTACTAAGGAGACTGCCTACAATACGCTTGTCTGTCTTCTTTTAGAATACTGCTGCGCGGTGTGGTATCCTTACCAGATAGGACTGAAGGAGTACATCAAAAAAGTTCAAAGAAGGGCAGCACGTTTTGTATTATCGCGAAATATGGGAGAGAATGTCACAGAAATGATACAGGACTTGGGCTGGAAAGCATTAAAAGAAAGGCGGTTTTCGTTGCGACGGAATCTTCTCACGAAATTCCAATCACCAACTTTCTCCTTCGAATGCGAAAATATTTTGTTGACACCGACCTACATAGGGAGGAACGATCACCACGATAAAATAAGGGAAATCAGAGCTCGTACAGAAAGATGTAGGTGTTAATTCTTTCCGCCCGCTATAGGAGTTTGGAACTGTAGAGAATTGTGAATGTGGTTCGTGTAACCCTCTGCTAGACATTTGAATGTGATTTGCAGAGTATACACGTAGATGTAGATGTAGATGTAGAGCCAACAACCTTATACAAAACCCCGGTACATTTATGAATAAATCCTTTTTCACTGGAATTGCGAGAATTAAGGTTTTCCCTCCATGATTAATTTCTTGAAGTTATGTCACGGCACAGCATAATAAACAACGTATCTTTATTAACATTAACAGGCATCAAGATACAAAATCCAGATTTACGTCTTCGTGTAGCCCACAGTATTAGTCATCAGAATGATGCTATGTGTGAATGACAAACTTAGCGCTTTTGTTTCGATGCTATATCCCCTATGTTTATCTCTGGCCTGTTGCTGGAATACCAGAGGATGCCTGCACACGAAATAGCGCATAAGCAGTTCCGGACTTGCACATAGGGACATGCTCGCCTAGCTCTGTGGAAGTGACGTGCCGGCAGCAGAGTTTAGAGATTGAGGTCCGGGTCTACCGAGGGCCCGTATTGCTCTGTTGGTCCAAGCACAGCTGGAAGGTGGCAACCTGACCTGCAGAGTGTTATTTAAGCCATCAAGCCGGTTGTAGCTTAACTCTCGGCTGCTCGACCGCGGAAAAGCGAGGCTGCTTGGGGAACCGTAGTATGCCAGTATTGTGGACTGTAAGCTGAGAGCTTTTGTAATGGGGATTAATTTTGTTGTTGACTAATGAGTGAGCCACTGCATCCTCGTCTAGCTGGAAATTGTAGTCGTTCCTCCGAGTCGGTGTTATGAGCCAAAGGTGCTTATTTGTATTTTCTGCTAGGCTCTGTTAGCCGATTTTCTGTGCACATATTAGTGGCGAACTAGGGACACATAATTTGCGGTGTGCTAGCCACATTAGTGAGTATCGTGGCTATGAAATTATTGTACGTAAGCTGTGCTTTCTGTAAAATCATTATCTTAGTTACCTGTCTGGTGTATTACTTATTCAGTGATCCCCAGGTATCTTTAAGGGGCTCCGGAAAGGCTCAAAATCATGAAAAGTTCAATTTTTACTTTTTTGCGTTTTCTGAATCTGCAGACTATTACCTTTTAATAGATATATAATTTATTCAATTCCGAAGACTACAAATATTTTTAAATTTATTTTGAAATGTGTTCTACATGGGCGTGACCCACTGTGGCGCTGTTAAACTGCTGTCAAATGGTGTTATTATTAACGTCCGTGTTCATCAGGTACATTTTAGTGATGTGAGATAAATTATGTGTTGTGGCTAACCTGTGACGGTTCAATATATATCGCTGGTGTGATTGTCGATTGTTTCATGTTTATTTACTCTGTCGTTATCTCGAAAATATTCGTAATTATTTCTGTTTCTTGAGTCTCTGTTTTGCTGAAGTATAATAATGAGCAAAAGTAAAGTTATTAGAAATCCTCTGAAGGCTTTTAAGAAAAGGAGAAATGTTGGAAAACCAAAGGTATGTGTTATTACTGTAAACAATAAAGACGACAACCAAGTGAGTGAACCTAACCTCTCAAGTACACCTGCCCATAGCAGTCAGAGTGGGAAAGAAAATACTTCACAGAAGAAGCTTGGTTCAATGAGTGAAAACTATGAATGTTTTATGGGTGAATCGGATGTGAATGGAATATTTGATATGTCGGTTCTCAAAGGGATTTTTTCAAACTGTGTAAGATGTATTCATTGTAGTGAAGTTGGTCTGGAACTCTCCATAATAAAGCACGTAGGACTTGCTAGTGAAATACAACTGAAATGTGATAAGTGTTCATACATGACCACCTTTTGGAACAGTGTTGCAGTAACTGCAACTGAAGAAAATGGTAGCAAAATCTACGAACACAACAACGAGCGATGCTTGCTCTAGACAAGGAATGCCTTCGGGCTGCAGACAGGGCTGTAAAGAGTCTAGAAATACAATCAAGAGTAAACAGGAGGAGGAACAAGAGGAAGCTGGAGGAGGAGTTTGCAGAGGATGAAGATAATCCATCCTATGGACCTGGAATGCACTAAAAAGTTAATCCAATCTTTGTCGCTCGATTCCCAAAACTTTTATTTTCTCATACTAATTACATGTTTTCTAAGGATCTTCTAAACATATTTGTTTCAAACTTTCAGTAAATGTTACACAGTACCTTCTGCATAATTTAACACAGCCTTTTTCCAAAAAACTGTATATTTTTGAATATATAAATAAAAAATTGCAAAAAAATGTTGTGAATTTTCATTACAATTGAAAAAAAAAATCATCTTTAATAACTGAACTACAATTTTGTAAAATCCCTGTGTTAAGTTGTAGCCCATATTCCAATAAATAATATGTAAAAAGTTCAACTTCCCACCACAAATACTTTGTGAGGAAAGATGTAATTTATAAGCGTTATTTTAACATTGCAAGTATAGGGCGTTCCGGAGCCCCTTAATTCATTGGTATCTTGCATTTTATTAAAACAGTCGTAAGGACTTACTTTTAAAATCAACTTTAAGCTACTTGTCTCGCATATTATCACTTCAGTGCCCAGTACTACTCTTTAATTTATTGGTGGCTTTGGTATTTCAGTAGAATAGAGTTTGAAATGACGGTAAGAGGGGCGGGTTGGTTGGTTGGTCGATCCGGGGGGCGGCCACCAAGCAGCGAAGTAATCGGTCCCATCGGATGAGGGAAGGATGGGAAGGATTTAGGGAAATCACGGAAAACCTAAATCAGGATGGCCGGAAGCGGGTTTGAAACGAGAGGGGCAGGTCACAAGGCCGTGAAGCGGGAGGGTTAGCCAAGCAACAGCAACATCATTCACAGTTTACATGATGACAGTTTATTTGTACAAGTTTAACCAATGAATGCATGGACACAAATTTCTGCCTGTATGAAATATTCTAACGAAATGCTGATTACGCAGTAAACAATTTGTAGCTAAACAAAATACGTCACAACACTCGCCAAGGCAGATGTTGGTAAGAATCTTAACAAATTTTAGATTTAAGAAAATATACGCTCAGCGCTTACTAAACTGTCAGTAACTATCTAACCTTTCAAAACAATTTAAGCAAAATTTTCAGTTTTAGAAAAATGTTCACATTGCGCTTACTGTCTCATCTGTTAATAACAATTTATCTTTCCAAAACCATTTAAATAATATTTGCAGTTTTAGAAAAATGCACACCGGGCTCGTCTCCAGCCCTCCTGAATCAGACCAGGTGTCACTTTCTCAGGAGCAGGTCATTAACTGACCACAGATTGGCGACAGGGAAGTCGATTAAATATCAAGGAATTGGGGTTAGTTTTAAGGGCTTCATGGTAGGAGGAATTGAACGCAAAATTAAGGCGTTGCACGGAGAATCCCACTTGTGGCATAAATGAGAATGGGAAATAATTAAGGCTGCCTTCACGCTGCGGTTTACTTTTCATAAATGAAAGTATGTATAGACGCGGAGTGAGTTATCGCATTGTCGAAGCAGAACCTTTTAAACTTGTTAGAGAAAGTCAGTACCACTGTCACTGACAATGGTACAGGAAGGACCAAGTATGGAAAATATCCCCGACGAATGACGAATAGATAACCCAGCGGTCATCCCACTACTGGTTACTAACAAGACAAATCTGGAGACAGCATCAGCTACGACCGGGGTGTACCAGTTGCCGTTACGACTACGCAGGAGGGGTACATAATCGACAAAGAGCTTGTCCGTGGAAAAGTGCTCTCTTCGAGATTGTAAAAACGTCTTACAAGTGTTAAAATTGGCTTAAGCAATTTTACATTCAGGGCACTCCATCACCTAATGCCGCATATCTTTCTAAGTTAGGCCAAGTAAGAAATTCCCTAACTTTTCCAAGGGTCCGACTGACTCCTAAACGCTCCCAACCACAGACGTACTAAAATAAGGGAAAACGGCAGGACCCAAGTCTTCTAGAAAACATATCTCGGCCTCATTATCCAGCTTGCCCTGATAACTCAGTACTCCCTTTGGCAGGCTATATTCCGACACTGATTTGCCGCTTAATAAATCTTCCTAACCTTACACAGGGCAGGGTCTTGTTTCTGTTTTAAATTATTAAATAACTCGGGGACATTGGTTAATACCTCAACAATCCAAGCTGGTTCCTCTATTTCCTCTTCCTCACTGTGGTGACAACAGTCCTGCTCGAACATTCGACACAATGCGGTCGCTATGGTATTGTCGCTTCCCATAATAAGCCTCACCGTAAACCGAGACGCAGAAATGCACACTGCCCACCAGGCAGTCTGATTTGTCTTCATGGACCTAGGCAGCACAGCACTCAATTTAAGACTTGGTTGTCAGAATCAAGACAAAACGCCCGGTGCTCGAGATAGAACTTAAGCTTTTCGAACGTTACTGCCAGAGTCTCACACTCGTGAACAGAATCCTTCAGTTCTGCCAGCGAAAGGGACCTCAAAGCGTACGCTATTAGTTTATATTCTCCCTGGTCTTCGTGCAAGAGTACTGCAGCGATACCCGAACTTGATGCGGCAGTCAGCGCGACAAATGGACTAGCGAAAGCAGAAGCCTTTTTTTGTTTTATTTTATTTATTTATTGTTCCGTGGGACCAAATTAAGGAGAAGTCTCCATGGTCATGGAACGAGTCAATACATGAAATTATAACACGATATTAGAAACAGATAAAATGAAATATATAAAAACATATTCAGGTGACAAGTCGTAAGTTTAAATGAAGAAAATCAACAATGTAACACTGGAGTTTGCTTAATTTTTTAGCTCTTCCAGGAGCTCCACGACAGAATAGGAGTGAGCCATGAGGAAACTCTTCAGTTTAGACTTAAAAGAGTTTGGGCTACTGCTACTTAGGTTTTAACGGCCTCAGATGGAACTGTTGTCACTTCCCCTCAGATGCCTAGGTCGTCTTACGTACCTGGTTCAAAGGTGCAAAACTGGGGACCTACTTCCGAAAGATGTTCGCCATCCCAATGAACCGGGCCCCATCTTTCTTGGTCTCAGGACGGAGAAATTTCTGTACGTCCTTGGTCCTCTCCTGATCTACTAGGATCCCCCAGCAGAAACCAACTGACAAAGGAAAGACATCTTCTGCGTAGCTAAATTAATTTTTGAAGACTTCACAGTAAGATGAGCAGCACGAAAACGACTCAAAACCTCCTCTACTTGTTGCAAATGTTATTCAAAGACAGCACTATAAACTACCACATCACCTAATTAATGATAAACTGATTTATATTTTCGATCTCCCAAAACATTATCCAAAATCCTGGAGAAAACGGCAGCCCCGTTGATAAGTAAAATGGTATATGGATAAATTCGAATAAATTCCAGTCGGTAGAAAACGCTTTGGTAATGGGATCTTGTGGTAGATGGAGAAAAAAGATGAGCGCTAGAAAACCAGGTGAAATAGTAGTGCAAGTCGGATAGCGGCACAGATCGAAGGACAAGCTTCTTATGCAATGGTCTATACTGAACCACCGGTCGGTCCCTGGCCCTTCTGAACTAAGAAGATGGAAAAGTATAGGGAGAGATAGAAGACCTAATAACCCCATTACGAAGGATCAGCTCCACCAGCTGTCGCGAGATTTTCATTTGCGCGTGACAGCCTATAAGGAGGCTGACGCACCGAAAAATCATCAGTATTGCGGATCCTGTGTTGTATCAGTTGGTAACACCTAATTTGTCGGTTAAGGGGCTCCGGAAAGGCTCAAAATCATGAAAAGTTCAATTTTTACTTTTTTGCGTTTTCTGAATCTGCAGACTATTACCTTTTAATAGATATATAATTTATTCAATTCCGAAGACTACAACTATTTTTAAATTTTTTTTGAAGTGTGTTCTACATGGGAGTGACCCACTGTGGCGCTGTTAAACTGCTGCCAAATGGTGTTATTATTAACGTCCGTGTTCATCAGGTACATTTTAGTGATGTGAGATAAAGTATGCGTTGTGGCTAACCTGTGATGGTTCAATATATATCGCTGGTGTGATTGTCGATTGTTTCATGTTTATTTACTCTGTCGTTATCTCGAAAATATTCGTAATTAATTCTGTTTCTTGAGTCTCTGTTTTGTTGAAGTATAATAATGAGTAAAAGTAAAGTTATTAGAAATCCTCTGAAGGCTTTTATAAAAAGGAGAAATGTTGGAAAGCCTAAGGTATGTGTTATTACTGTAAACAATAAAGACGATAACCAAGTGAGTGAACCTAACCTCTCAAGTACGCCTGCCCATAGCAGTCAGAGTGGGAAAGAAAATACTTCACAGAAGAAGCTTGGTTCAATGAGTGAAAACTATGAATGTTTTATGGGCTAATCGGATGTGAATGAAATATTTGATATGTCGGTTCTCAAAGGAATTTTTTCAAACTGTGTAAGATGTATTCATTGTAGTGAAGTTGGTCTGGAACTCTCCATAATAAAGCACGTCGGACATGCTAGTGAAATACAACTGAAATGTGATAAGTGTTCATACATGACCACCTTTTGGAACAGCGTTGCAGTAACTGCAACTGAAGAAAATGGTAGCAAAATCTACGAACACAACAACGAGCGATGCTTGCTTTAGACAAGGAACGCCTTCGGGCTGCAGACAGGGCTGTAAAGAGTCTAGAAATACAATCAAGAGTAAACAGGAGGAGGAACAAGAGGAAGCTGGAGGAGGAGTTTGCAGAGGATGAAGATAATCCACCCTATGGACCTGGAATGCACTAAAAAGTTAATCCAATCTTTGTCGCTCGATTCCCAAAACTTTTATTTTCTCATACTAATTACATGTTTTCTAAGGATCTTCCAAACATATTTGTTTCAAACTTTCAGTAAATGTTACACAGTACCTACTGCATAATTCAGCACAGCCTTTTTCCAAGAAACTGTATATTTTTTAATATATAAATAAAAAATTGCAAAAAAATGTTGTGAATTTTCATTACGATTGAAAAAAAAATCACCTTTAATAACTGAACTAAAATTTTGTAAAATCACTGTGTTAAGTTGTAGCCCATATTCCAATAAATAATCTGTAAAAAGTTCAACTTCCTACCTCAAATACTTTGTGAGGAAAGATGTAATTTATAAGCGTTATTTTAACATTGCAAGTATAGGGCGTTCCGGAGCCCCTTAAGACATCTGGGACATCGCCGAGAAGGTGCAGCATCGCCTCAGCCTCAGAATCACCAAGATGGCCTACCTTGAATTTACATTGACGCACAGTAACGGCGAGACGCCTTGTGAACGGAATACAGTGGCACAATTTGAAGCTCTTTTCGCGGTGAAATTTAAAAGAAAAAGACCAGACAAGTATGCTGAATTCAATCGCAGACCAAAAGAATCTTGATCCAAAACTGCTCGACAATGGCAAATTGAACGCGGCAAGAAAACCCTTGCACAGTTATACTCGTTACACAGCGACGAATCCAAGGCAACATCTTCCCATTGTCAGTACGACATCACTGCAAGGCCACCTGTAGGCCCTACGCTAGGAAACCTACAAATGGCGCGATTGCTAATATTTTGATAATAATCAACCAAGGGAAGATTCCTGCCTGAATCAGTTAACGGCACAAACAGGTTCATGATTTACCGCAGCACAAACAAGCGGTGAAAATGAAATAACGGGAGCTCTAATGCGGCTACAGGCTTTAATGGGAGATTTCAATTTCAACGTGCCCACACGCTTCTGGCGCAGCTGGCCGGATGTGCCGCACGTGGCGCAGACACCGACTCACCAAATGTCCAGGATCACCGCAGCTTAAACACCGCTTGGTCTTAACCAATCCGGCAGCCCGACTATTCTCCACTCCCTGCATAACGTCGACTGTTCTGACGAACCCCTTGCACCTTCCCGCTTAGTATTGGCAAAATGAACATAATCTATCTTACCCCCAAATTGAAAAACATCAACTCCGACCGATCTTCGAGCTTATGCCCTTCCAAAATATTTTCAATCGCCTCCTCTCTCACATGCAGCTCTAATGCCCTTCTACATGTTCCCGCCAAGTTTCACTCTGTCCCTCAACGCGAAGACGGTTGCGGTTCGTCAATTCATTTTTTATACGGAGAGAAGAATTACAGGCTCTGCTGAATGGAATGAAGAGCCTAATGAGTACAGAATATCGATTGAGAATCAGTAGAAGAAAGACGAAAGCAATGAGAAGCGCCAAATATGAGAACAGCCAGTAACCTATAATCAGGATTGACGGTCACGAAGTAGATAAAGTTAGCGGATTCTGCTGCCTGGGCAGCAAAATAACCAATGGCGAACGGTGCTAGGAGGACATCAAAAGCAGACCAGCACTGACAAAAAGGGCATTCCTGGCCAAGACAAATCTACTAGTATCATAAACAGGCCTTAATTTGAGAAAGACATTTCTGAGAATGTACATTTGGAGCATAGCATTGTATGGCAGTGAAACATGGGCTGTGGAAAAAGTGGAAGAGAAGAGAATCGAAGCATTTGAGATGTGATGCTAATGACGAATGTTTCAAATTAGGTGGACTGATAATGTAAGAAATGAGGAGGTTCTGCGCAGAATCGGAGAGAGAAGGGAAATGTGGAAAACATTGACAAGGGTAAGGGACAGGATGATAGCACATCTGTTAAGACATGAGGCAATGACTTCCATGGTACCAGAGGGAGCTGTAGAGGGCAAAAACTGTAGAGGAAGACAGAGATTGGAACACATCCAGCAAAAAATTGAGGACGTAGGTTGCAAGTGTTACTCTGAGATGAAGAGGTTGGCACAAGAGAGGAATTCGATGCGGGCCGTTTCAAACAACTCAGAAGACTGATGACTAAAAAAAAAAAAAAAGGGCCGGACATACATTTCATCTCTAATAATGCTCTTCCTCAAATCCCTGGGCCTACAATAGGACATAATATCTGAAGAATAACTCAGCGCATGGCTCCTAGCGCTTTAGCCTGCGCCTAAAACTACTGAACTAAAAGCCACAGTACTTCCACGGCTTGTTGTTTAACTCTTCGGTCTGTAAGACAAGCTCCAGAGCGGGAATTGGATTCGGTAAATTAGTAGAGGGTTATGATACTGCCTGCTCATTTTCTGGATTCCTAACAGGGGAACTATAATCACTTCACCAAATGGGGTAGGTTGTTCAACTTCAATACTTTATTCCTGCCACCCCAAGTAATTTAGATTCAGTTATAGTTTTATGGCCTCACTGAGGATCCACCCATGGGTAAGTAAGTGTTCCCTAATGATCTTTAGCTGTTTTATATCCTTAAGTCTATCCAGAAAATAGTTAATCCGGGCCTGAATGCGAAGGTCTACTATCTCGCAAAATTTCGATACTACCATGCGCACCAGAAAGAGACGCTGCACTGTAAGATAAGACTGGACTTACCTCCGGAGTTAACTGTAATGGACTGTTCAACGCAGTGCGTAAACGTGTGGCAAGATCCGCCACTCTACCCTTACCTGGGTGCCACCTTACGTTTAATTTCTTAAATAAATAAATTACTCTCAAAAATCTTCTTACTTCCATGGGGTAAACTCCAGATTTCTTACGATTTTGAACATGGCCGATAATGCAGCAACCGTAGACGAAATTTATAATATTACTTGAAAATACAGCTCTTCGGCTGCACAGGTAAAAAATTTTCAACTTTACCTAGGTTTCAACTGCTCTAAGGCAGCCTTCATCAGAAGTAAAAAATCTTTACATTATATAGAGTAAATAGTTATGAAATGGTTTAGAGCAACTTCTGATGAAGGCTGCCTTAGAGCAGTTGAAGCCTAAGTAAAGTTGAAAATCTTTTACCTGTGCAACCGAATAGCTGTATTTTCAAGTAATATTATAAATTCCAGATTTCTGTAACAATGACTGAACAGTTGGCAAGAAACACAAATACATTTGCTTGACAAGACCACACTAGTAAAATTGTGAATGATGCTGAGCTACTACAAACGAGAACGAAACAATGACGCTGTGCTAGAATCAAAAAGACGGTCGTAGGGACTGGTCACAAAGATCAGTTCATAAGGCTGTGGAGTGGGAAGGTTAGCCGAACAACTGCAACATCATTCACAGTTTGCGGGATTAATATTTGTACATGTTTAACCAGAGACTGCATGTACACATTCAAATATGTACCTGCATTGAAATACTTTAATTAAATGCTGATTCCACAGTAAAGAATTTGTACCTAGGACAAATACCTCAGAAACTCTGGAAGGCAGATGCTAGTAAGGATGTAAGAAAATATGGGCCTAGTGCATACTAAACTACACTATGTGATGAAAAGTATCCGGACACCCCAAAAAAAAATACATATTTCATATTAGGCGAATTTTGCTGCCACTTACTGCCAGGTACTCCATATTAGTGACTTCAGTAGTCATTGCACAACGTGAGAGCAGAATGGGGCGCTCAGCGGAACCCACAGACTTCGAACGTGGTCAGCTGATTGGGTGTAACTTGTGTTATATGTCTGTACTGGAGATTTCCACACTCCTAAACATCCCCAGGTCTACTGTTTCCGATGTGATAATGAAGTGGAAACGTGAAGAGAGACATACAGCACAAAATGCCGACATCGTCTGTTGACTGACAGAGACCGCCGACGGCTGAAGAGGGTCGTAATGTGTAATAGGCAGACATCTATCCAGACCATCACACAGGAATTACAAACTGCATCATGAGCCACTGCAAGTACTATGACAGTTAGGCGGGAGGTGAAAAAACTTGGAATTCATGGTCAAGCGGCTGCTCATAAGCCTTACATCACGCTGGTAAATACCAAATGAGGCCTCGCTTGTGTAAGGAACATAAACGTTGGACGATTGAACTGTGGAAAAACGTTACGTGGAGTGACGAATCACAGTATACAATGTGGTTATCCGATGGAAGGTGTGGGTATGGTGAATGCCCGGTGAACGCCATCTGCCAGCGCATGTAGTGCCAACAGTAAAATTCGGAGGAGGTGGTGTTATGGTGTGGTCCTGTTTTTCATGAAAGAGGCTTGCACCCCTTGTTGGAGCACAGGCCTACATCGATGCTTTAAGCACCTTCTCCCTTTCCACTGTCGAAGAGCAATTCATTCAACACGATCGAGCACCCGTTCATAAAGCACGGCCTGTGGCGGAGTGGTTACACGACAATAACATCACTGTAATGGACTGGCCTGCAGAGAGTCCTGACCTGAATCCTATAGAACACCTTTGGGATGTTTTGGAACTCCGACTTCGTTCCAGGCCTCACCGACCGACGTCGATATTTCTCCTCAATGCAGCACTCCGTGAAGAATGGGCTGCCATTCCCCAAGAAACCTTCCAGCACCTGCTTAAACGCATGCCTGCGAGAGTGGAAGCTGTCACAAGGCTAAGGGTGGGCCAACAGCATGTAACGGAACTGAAATGATGGTGGGCTGACAGTAATTTGGAGCCCGCGCGTCGGAAACGGGCGCGCTGGTGTGAGACTGCCAGGGAGTGCACCCTGATGCCATCTATTGGCGAAACTGGGAATTAGCGCTGCCTGTCAGACAATGCACTAAGCTCTCGGAGTCAAATGTATTCTTTTTCTTGGTAATTATAAGCTATTACTGTATGATTTAATGTTATAAAGCGCTAGTAGTAAATTATTATGACTGGTATGAACTCCAGGGTAATAAATATAAATATTCTTAAATACTAAATGATTTCGGTGAAAAGGTGGTAGGGGAACGCCCCCACTCTTGGTGATACGAGCGCAGCTAGAGGTAGCTGGAGACACAGGGATGGAACAATGGAATGGCCTGGGGAGTGTTGACGTGACCGGACGTGCGTAACTGTGCTCACGCAAAAGTGATTGTGCAACAGCGAAGAGGCGAATATCGTCGCCGTTTGTGGAGTAGAACGCGACGAATGGTAGTCGAAGCCGTCTCTATGCCACTGGGGCTGATTGTAAGAGTTCCTGCGCCCAGATTTTATGGCGGACGTGCAGTAGCTTATACGAGGGCTACAGCTCGTAGTTCCAGCCGCCATTAAGGGCATGAGGCGTGAAGAGCTGCGTTAGCCACATGCATCTCACCACCAGCACCGACACGTCTACCCAAGGCAAGACTGCTTGCAATTGTTAAGTCAAACTTTGTATACATGTAAAAGGAGAATACCAGTTTTCTTTTATGCAAGTGCAGAGGACAGAATATAGTAATGAGAAAAATTACGACGCATGTTGTTCATTGTAAAGTGTAGTAACCTGAAACATAGTGTAGTGAAATCAGACTGAGGCCACCATCGCCTCTTTCATTTACAATTCTTTTGGTTGTAGAATACTTTAGCGTATAAGAATGTTGAAAAGAGCAATGGTCACACCGGAATGAGTCGCCTATTTATAGTTACTTAAATTTTTCTGAGTAACCTTTCAAGTAAAGTCACTTAACTAATTCTATATCAATTGTCCAAAGAGTAATATCCAAAATCATTAAATAAGTTGAAGGATAGAATTTTGTTAACCTAAGTTGCATAAGTTGTCTTGGTGGTAATTACCAACCCAACTCACAGAAATTGAGAGAGTATTTGCTTTGTAGAATCACCTAGAATGATCAGAAATAGTAATATTCAGAATTAAGTTTAAATTCAACTCAAGCCGTTTCACTTTGAAACGAGCCAAAAAACTGATTTATTCTTTTGCTCCTTCAGAGCTGGCGACCGTAGTTATAAGTATTTTCAGGAGGATTCGACGGTAAGTCTGCTGCTCTCGTCGTGCTGATAGGATTGCCCACTGCTGCTAGCAGTGGTGATTGGATACATAAGCTCACTACCAAGTTAAGTGGGTCAGGTAGGCAGTGTTACCGTGTGAACTGTAGGGCACTGCAGGCCATGGATCGAACCCGTTCAATCATCACAGCTCTTTGGGAAATAGTCCGGTTAGGAGTGCACTAATCATTAGGTAAATACTGGCGAGTAACGGTCAAAAATGCATACGCAAGTGAATTTAGCAAGGTCCATGTAGCACCTAGTTAATATGGTGCAATGGCGAGGGTAGGAGTGGAGTAAAAGTGAGCTGAGCTTGTGGCAGCTGTGATGTCTTCAAAGATTAATAACGTGAATTCACTACTACCTCTTACCATTAGGGCTGAGCTATTTACGGTTAAAATACGTAGCAGTAAGCGCAAAGGCGTGACAGCTACAAGTCCGTATTGGCTTTATACATACGGAAGTAGGAAGCGGGTCATTCCGTCAGTGGAGGGGTTAAAACAACCGAGTCAGTTGAGAACATACCCCATTTACTGATGGAAAGATTCGGCGGTTCGGTCGCAAGCATATTGAATTCCAGTATTATCGATGGAGGGCGCCATAAACTTGTAAGTCATTTTCAGACAGGTGTCGGGATACTTTTGATCACATCCTTTGTTTGGAAACTATTTAAATAATTTTTGCAATTTTAGAAAAATATGCGTCTGGCGCTTACCAAGCACTGCTAGTAACCTTCCAATTAACAGCTGTAGTTATGAAACATGCACCACCGATGTCTCTATGTCTTTAACTGACAGCAATTCAGGTTATAAGATATTTAAGGCCGATACGCGCTACGGCGCTCCATAAATGATTGATTAAATGTCAACCGCTAAGTGCAAAGTATGCTTAAAAGTCATCAGAATAAAGCCAGATACGTTTCAGAAAGTGAGGTGCATGCAGTAAGATTACTGTTTCACAGATCCGGCCCCATACCGTCAGCAGAGCGACATGACATAGCTCAGTCTTTCCTAACAGCACGTCGGTTGGGCTGAAAGAGCGACCAGGGCAGCGGCAACCTGTCGTAAGCTTTCACCCACTAACTGGGGAGATGACACAGGCCAATGGATGGACTGAATTACGGCAGACTAAAACTGGAATTCGACGAATTGTTAATCAAGGATAACAAGAATGGGGAACGAAGCAGTTGCACATAAGGAAAGTGAGAGTGACCTTCCTACATTAATCCACGGAAACAGTGTGTATACACATTAGCGATGGCCATGAGTATCAGCTACAAGAAACTGAGAACTCAAGGCAGGCAATTAATATTGTTAACTGAACATCAACAACGGCCAGCGAACTGAAGGTAAAATAGTAATCTTATAAGGGAAGACCTGTCTAACATTCACGATTATGTAGCATTTGACTATCACATATTTTACTGCTTCGGAACACTCGTAGTCTTCAGTGGCACCTTATTACGCTTCAAAAACTGGTAGAATTTTCGTCCATAAGCTCCACTAGAACTTCAAAGTAGTGCAGGACGTTGTCCGTTACATGTAGACATGCACTAATACGACGAAATGTCTCACTAGATTCAGAAACTGGAATTGTCCAAGGAGTCCTTCTTGAAAATCCGCACCTGAAGATTGTCGCTCCTTCCAGTGGTGATACTGGCGTCCAAGCAGTACAAACGCTAACACGAAGGCAGTAAACCCACTGACCAGTGTTCGGTCCCTCATCTTGGCACCGCAACGCCACTCATCGCATCCCATCCAAGTTCCTAACTGCCTCCAATTTTCACACCGCAGCGCCGCCTCTCTATGCCTTACTTCAACGTGGAACACATTTATCGTTGGACCACAAGCCGTTTGCGCAGTTGCTAACTACAGCCATACGCTTCATCAATTGAATTGTCTATTAGCATACAACGCCCTATGCCGGTTAATAATTAGGTTGCAACCGCTTAGTACTTGAACCATTCTCACAATTTCATTTTAGTTCACCAACGTGGAGCGATCTTCGTTATTCTTTAATTACTACGAGTATTTAACTACCATGCATTTCAGGGATTGTATTAACTCTGTATTTTCTCATTCTAAAGAATTTAATACTTTCCCTGACAGTAAATTGCTGATAAAGTATACTTTATTTTGTGGTGCCGGTATCTTTCCATTCCCCAATCAGCTGTCTACTGCATCAAGCATATAGTATGACAGATGTTTTAGATCGCTGATGAATTTAATTACTTAATTGATTTCGTTTCTAAATTCAAAAGCCTTTTCCTTGTTACAATCTACATTATTTGTTCAAGACGTGTTTCATCTTTTATGTTTAGGTATCTTCAGTGAATTTTGTCTGTGGCAGACAAATTTAGAGAAACCTGAAGTCTTTAAAAAGTACTCTAACTCTGATTAACAACAACTGATGAGAGAAATATAATGTCATTATGAGGCAACTTGAATGTGTGAGTGGAATCATGCAAAGGCTGTATTATTCGAATACTGCATTCCAACACATTTCATCCTTTCCATATTCCGCTATCTCGTCAGCTTCGTGGCAGTTAGTTTCAAAATCGGTTACAGTTCTCCCAATGCTGTTTATGAAAGCAACAAAGTGATTTGGCCTTTTTATATGCTATTTGCTTCATGGATGAAGCATCATTTGCAGGCCATGGACAAGTTTTGACAATATGCAAACTTGTCAATTTAAATTCAACACTGGATGGTAAAAACAGGTAAACAATATACTTGGACATTCAAAATATGGTGTGGGCTTTTCAAGAATCGCATCACTGGTCCCAGTTCTATAGTTGAGACTGTAAATGATCCCAAGTACCTACAGTTTGTAAAAGATACGCTGCCGTTGGTATAGGAAGACTTCCCACTGGACTTGCGGCAACCTAAGTGGTACAAACATTAAGGTGTGCCACCCATTACGCACGGTTAATAAGGACTAGTTTAACAAAATGTTCGGAGATCGTGGATCTGCTGCCCTATTGAACGTGATAACACCCCTTTGGAGTGCAGCTGCTGCTCTATTGCCTGCATGCATAATATAAATATACTGAAGGGGCTGCCTGCCCTAAGGTGCTAGCGGGGTAGAGGAGAGCCACTTAGCTAAATACGTATCGAAAAAATGGTTCAAATGGCTCTGAGCACTATGGGGCTTAACATCTGAGGTCATCAGTCCCCTAGAACTTAGAACTACTTAAACCTAACTAGCCTAAGGACATCACACACATCCATGCCAAGACAGGATTCGAACCTGCGACCATAGCGGTCGCGCGGTTCCAGACTGAAGCGCCTGGCACCGCTCGGCCGGCTAGGTGTCGAAGGCTGTGTACAACTACAGTTCTAAAGTCTAGACAACGTTGTCCTGTAAGACGGTACGGTGCCTAGCAGGCCAACAAACTGTCATACCACACCACTCATTTACTGGTAACTGTTCTTGAAAATGTATCTCCAGTAAGGCACGTGGGCTTTTGTTGGACCACGAACGTGTTACGTTTAATACTGTAACGAGCGGAAGTGGTTTCACGAGTAGACATTATTAATACGACCACACAACGATTTGCAATTATTCAGTGACGAAATTCCAAATTTCATTCTTCATCTTCTTCTGCCAATTGTAAATATAGAGGCTTTGTTAGTATAGAGGCTGCGCATGCATAATGTCTGCCATATTGTTGTATGTGGAACGCAGTTAATGTAGTACGTTCTCGCAACTAAATAATGACTCCTACTTCATCCACAATCTGTTAATTTGTGCTATCGGATGAAATATGACTGTGGCGCAATGTACCAGCCTCACGCTGTTTAGTGAAAATGACAGTAGACAGTCTTGAATCGGGTACTGTGTGGTTAGGAAAGGGTCTGTCTCATTTTGTACAGCCAGCAGCAGCGTTCCCATCACAAAAACCGTATAAAATACCATGCCAGCGTACTTATCATTCGTTAATATGTCTGGTATTCTTAAACAGTACAGTACAATCGGCAAAAAAATCATAATCTGAACTGATATATTAAATTATGTGCTCTCACAAACTGAACTCAAAATTACTTTCAACAAATAGACCCGCAGCAAACTCAGTATCAACATTTGAAATGAAACCTTACCCCTGGAAACGGTTGTATGATTGTCATCAATAAAAACTATACACGTGGTATATGAAATGTTAGTATATACTCTCAAACCCATTCCTCACGGAACATCTACATCTACATTTACATGTACATATATACTCCGCAAGCCACCCAACGGTGTGTGGCGGAGGGCACTTTACGTGTCACTGTCATTACTTCCCTGCCCTGTTCCACTCGCGTATGGTTCGTGGGAAGAACGACAGCCGGAAAGCCTCCGTGCGCTCTCGAATCTCTCTAATTTTACATTCGTGATCTCCTCGGGAGGTATAAGTAGTGGGAAGCAATATATTCGATACCTCATCCAGAAACGCACCCTCTCGAAACCTGCGCAGCAAGCTACACCGCGATGCAGAGCGCCTCTCTTGCAGAGTCTGCCACTTGAAAATGGTTTAAATGGCTCTGAGCACTATGGGACTTAACTTCTAAGGTCATTAGTCCCCTACAACTTAGAACTACTTAAACCTAACTAACCTAAGGACATCACACACATCCATGCCCGAGGCAGGATTCGAACCTGCGACCGTAGCGGACGCGCGGTTCCAGACTGTAGCGCCTAGAACCGCTCGGCCACCCCGGCCAGCTCTGCAACTTGAGTTTGCTAAACATCTCCGTAGCGCTATCACGCGTACCAAATAACCCTGTGACGAAACGCGCCCCTCTTCTTTGGATCTTCTCTATCTCCTCTGACAACCCGACCTGGTACGGATCCCACACTGATGGGCAATACTCAAGTATAGGCTGAACGAGCGTTTTGTAAGCCACCTCATTTGTTGATGGACTACATTTTCTAAGGACTCTCCCAATGAATCTCAACGTAGCACCCGCCTTACCAACAATTAATTTTATATGATCATTCCACTTCAAATTGTTCCGTACGCATACTCCCAGATATTTTACAGAAGTAACTGCTACCAATGTTTGTTCCGCTATCATATAATCATACAATAAAGGATCCTTCTTTCTGTGTATTCGAAATACACTATATTTGTCTATGTTGAGGTTCAGTTGCCACTCCCTGCACCAAGTGCCTATCTGCTGCAGATCTTCCTGCATTTCGCTGCAATTTTCTAATGCTGCATCATCCGCGAAAAGCCGCATGCAACTTCCGACACTATCTACTTGCTCATTTATATATATTGTGAAAAGCAATGGTCCCATAACGCTCCCCTGTGGCACGCCAGAGGTTACTTTAACGTCTGTAGATGTCTCTCCATTGAGAACAACATGCTGTGCTCTGTTTCCTGAAAGCTCTTCAATCCAGCCACACAGCTGGTCAGATATTCCGTAGGCTCTTACTTTGTTTATCAGGCGACAGTGCGGAACTGTTTCGAACGCCTTCCGGAAGTCAAGAAAAATAGCATCTACCTGGGAGCCTGTATCTAATATTTTCTGGGTCTCACGAACAAATAAAGCGAGTTGGGTCTCACACGATCGCTGTTTCCGGAATCCATGTTGATTCCTACAGAGTAGATTCTGAGTTTCTAGAAATGACACGATACGCGAGCAAAAACCATGTTCTAAAATTCTACAACAGATCGATGTCAGAGATATAGGCCTATAGTTTTGCGCATCTGCTCGACGACCCTTCTTGAAGACTGGGACTACCTGTGCGCTTTTCCAATCATTTGGAACCTTCCGTTCCTCTAGAGGCTTGTGGTAGACGGCTGTTAGAAGGGGGGCAAGTTCTTTCACGTACTCTGTGTGGAATCGAATGGGTATCCCGTCAGGTCCAGTGGACTTTCCTCTGTTGAGTGATTTCAGTTGTATCCTGTACATGGTAATAACACTGGGCTGCGGACTGCTTCTTGAGAGCAGCCTTAGCATAATCTAAGTTAGCTTCAGTCTCACATTGTTGAGCCAAGTGTGTACCCGAAGAGTGTG
Source organism: Schistocerca americana (assembly GCF_021461395.2). Classification (NCBI taxonomy): domain Eukaryota; kingdom Metazoa; phylum Arthropoda; class Insecta; order Orthoptera; family Acrididae; genus Schistocerca; species Schistocerca americana. Next base: position 59,301,005 of record NC_060124.1, on the reverse strand, counting down.
AAGATAGACCTCTTACAAAATTACTGGGAATGTAACATTGCAAATCTCATGTATTGTTATTATCAGGTTTCCCATATCTCTGCCATCTGATCCGAGATCGATACCCAGTGATGTCCGATATCAATGTTGACTCTGAGGCCGTTAGAACTGCCAGCAGGGCGTCACAAGGGCATGGCCGCTGACTTCAAGCCGAAGACAAAACCCAGTAGCCGGGCCGCTGAAAGACACTTAAAATCACGCTGTGCTACTGTTTTTACCGCACTTAAACTGCACTTTCGTCACCTGCCTGTTTCTTGGATTCATTTGGACTTCGTCCTTGATTGTTGTTGTGTGGATTACTGATGGATTTGCTTGACCATGAATTATAGAGCCTATTCTCTTGTTGTGAACTATCAAGTGTTTACAATGTGTATTTTCTGCATATTCGTAAGTGTGTTGCTCAACAACGTGTTTAGTTCTAGTGACAACGACCGGAGCTTTTTGTGTTTGTGAGGACAAGTTCAGCGACTTTAGAATCGCAGTTCGTGAAACAACGACAAAGCAAGAAGAACAACGAAAGCAACAGCTGCAGCATCAATTGCAATACCAGGCACGACAAAAAGAACTAAAAAGCAAATTATGGAACAACAACAACAACAACAGTGAAACTTACCCTTTGAATGTTAAGAATGACTGAGCTGGTAAAACTTCTTCTTTACTTGATTTTCAAACTCCAGAGTGAAACTGAACGTACTCAGACAGTTTTCTCTTTACTTATTCTCAACATTTCTAAACTGACGCAATATTTTAGCACAACGCAATCTGACTTTCAATAATCCCTACAAAAGAATAGCCCTGACTAACAATAACCAATACCCTTCATGAATCACTTACCTCACAGAAATCTTCGTTACTCGAACTACTGCAATCCAGCGAGCGCCAATACTGCCAGCTAGACTCTAACTACTGAAGGCACTAACTGCTGATAGGCGTATACTTAGCAAATAAAAGATTTTGGTGTACAACAAACAAAGTATTTACCTTAATAGTGTTCAAAAGTCATTATACACTCCTGGAAACTGAAATAAGAACACCGTGAATTGATTGTCCCAGGAAGGGGAAACTTTATTGACACATTCCTGGGGTCAGATACATCACATGATCACACTGACTGAACCACAGGCACATAGACACAGGCAACAGAGCATGCACAATGTCGGCACTAGTACAGTGTATATCCACCTTTCGCAGCAATGCAGGCTGCTATTCTCCCATGGAGACGATCGTAGAGATGCTGGATGTAGTCCTGTGGAAGGGCTTGCCATGACATTTCCACCTGGCGCCTCAGTTGGATCAGCGTTCGTGCTGGACGTGCAGACCGCGTGAGACGACGCTTCATCCAGTCCCAAACATGCTCAATGGGGGACAGATCCGGAGATCTTGCTGGCCAGGGTAGTTGACTTACACCTTCTAGAGCACGTTGGGTGGCACGGGATATATGCGGACGTGCATTGTCCTGTTGGAACAGCAAGTTCCCTTGCCGGTCTAGGAATGATAGAACGATGGGTTCGATGACGGTTTGGATGTACCGTGCACTATTCAGTGGCCCCTCGACGATCACCAGTGGTGTACGGCCAGTGTAGGAGATCGCTCCCCACACCATGATGCCGGGTGTTGGCCCTGTGTGCCTCGGTCGTATGCAGTCCTGATTGTGGCGCTCACCTGCAGGGCGCCAAACACGCATACGACCATCATTGGCACCAAGGCAGAAGCGACTCTCATCGCTGAAGACGACACGTCTCCATTCGTCCCTCCATTCACGCCTGTCGCGACACCACTGGACGCGGGCTGCACGATGTTGGGGCGTGAGCGGAAGACGGCCTAACGGTGTGCGGGACCGTAGCCCAGCTTCATGGAGACGGTTGCGAATGGTCCTCGCCGATACCCCAGGAGCAACAGTGTCCCTAATTTGCTGGGAAGTGGCGGTGCGGTCCCCTACGGCACTGCGTAGGATCCTACGGTCTTGGCGTGCATCCGTGCGTCGCTGCGGTCCGGTCCCAGGTCGACGGGCACGTGCACCTTCCGCCGACCACTGGCGACAACATCGATGTACTGTGGAGACCTCACGCCCCACGTGTTGAGCAATTCGGCGGTACGTCCACCCTGCCTCCCGCATGCCCACTATACGCCCTCGCTCAAAGTCCGTCAACTGCACATACGGTTCACGTCCACGCTGTCGCGGCATGCTACCAGTGTTAAACACTGCGATGAAGCTCCGTATGCCACGGCAAACTGGCTGACACTGAGGGGGGCGGTGCACAAATGCTGCGCAGCTAGCGCCATTCGACGGCCAACACCGCGGTTCCTGGTGTGTCCGCTGTGCCGTGCGTGTGATCATTGCTTGTACAGCCCTCTCGCAGTGTCCGGAGCAAGTATGGTGGGTCTGACACACCGGTGTCAATGTGTTCTTTTTTCCATTTCCAGGAGTGTATCTGCAGCTGAGCTTCCATGCGAGTAGCAATGTTGCTTAAACATAATGCTTTTCTGCTGCTTTCTAGAAAAACGTGCCTTATCGATAAACCTGTGTGTTGTGAACGACGGCGAGAGTTCGACAGACACAAGGGTATCGCGAGGAGTGCCCTAGGAAGTGTGGCAGGACCGTTCTCATTTTCTATGAATATAAAAGGTCTGCCGGTCAGGGTGAGCAGCGATTTACGGGTGTTTGCTGTGGTGTACGAAAAGCTGTCATCTTTGAGTGATTATAGGACGACATGAGTTAGATAAAACTGGTGTGATGACTGGCAGCTTGCTTTACATGCATGGAAGTGTAAGTTAATGGCAAATGATTAGGAAAACAGTTCCGAGTCGGATCGTTTACCAGTATATTCGACCAACACGTGAGTATTACAGAGCCGCATCGTAGATACAAATGAAAATTTGTGGAGAAAATACGACGTTCTTCTCGCGGAACAGTACTGAGAATATTTATAGAACCAGTATCAAAGCTCACTGCAGAACGATTCTACTGCCTCCAACGTACATTTCGCCTGAAGACCACGAAGATAAAACAAATTAGGGGCTCGTAAAGAGGCATACAGACCTGTTTTTCTCTCGCCCTATTTGCTAATGGAACTGTAAAGGAAATAATTAGCGGTGGTCCAAAGGCCTTGCAACAGTGGTAACACGGGATCATCGAAGCGATATCAGGCGTGACTAGTACCTGGATGTTTGACCGGCTGCGTTTGTCTAATGCTGCTGACAAGCAGGGTGCACTCAGCCTTTGTGAGGCCAATTGATAAGTAGTAGCTCCTGTCACGAAAACTGACAACGGGCGGAAGAGTGGTGTTCTGACCACATGCATCCCCATATCCGCATCCAGCGGCTATCACGTGAGGATGACAAGACTGTTGGAACGGCACTGTTGAGCCTTCCGAGGCCTCTTCGGACGAAGCTAACTTTAGTTTAGGTAAAAGGTATTCTCCACCATGCACCACACAGTGACTTGCGGAGTATGTATGTAGATGTAGATGTAAATGTCTGAAATCCATAGTTTGCTCTCAAAGCACAACGCGCATCACACACTTGCTGTAGCAGGTACGCTGGAATTTTTTCGTTATTGAAAGAACTTGCATTACTCATATACTGCACGGGCAGTTGACCATCAACGGTTGATCCATAAACGTCGATCTTTTTCTGAGAAAATAAAAATTGTCAAAAATCCCATGGTAAATCGTTAGTGAGGGATGAAATACACTGATGTGCAAAACTTAAGAACGAGATAACTTTCGTATGATGTGTTATTGACAAGTAATATGCCTCGATGAAACTAGGACCATACATGGAAACAACTCCTACAGTGTAGTTCAGAAGGTAACGGAAAGCAATACGCAGTGGTACGGTCATAAATGAGACGCATGAGTGTTCCGTGTTCGAACATTTCTAGCTCAGTACGCCCATTCAACATTACACTTTCCAGCACCGTTACACCTGGACCACCAAAACGATCATTTTCTGCAATGTTCCTGGGTGCATTAAGACCCTCATATAGCGAGAGGTAGTAAGACTTACTCACCGTACGGTGAGTAAGTCTTACCATCTCTCGCTATATGAGGGTCTTAATGCACCCAGGATATTTGAACGCAGGCGTTACATTAACAAATCGTGCTGTCATAGAAGTGTGAGCAATAGTAAAGTATTTGCAAATGTCAGGCTCAGCACAGCACAGCACTATTTCGTGAAAACCAGCATTCTTTCTGTAAAACGGCTTAAAGTATCAAAAAGCCCACAGCAAAATTTTCAAGAAAGTGAGGTGGATCAAGGTAAAAAAGAGTTCCCGTTCAAGCCACAGTAAGTGTCACAGTAACTCATCAAGTTCATCTTTATCATACAACTCGGGATTCAAATCCCGATGCCCATTTTGGGACAAAGTCCAAACTTCAAAACAGGAGCAAGGCGAATTTGAAGCATAGTTTTCACGCAGTTCAGCACTCCCTCTACTGCCCAACCTCGCCATAAAAGGAGTGTGAAGTGGTATCCAGGATTACAGACTATTTTGCTAAACATATGCACTCTCAGTGCACGTACATAGAAACGCGCTGTGAACAGGGCTGTAAAGGAGGAAATGCGGCAGGAATCTACCAAACAGCCACCATGTCGCACTGACAACGCAGCAGCAACGGCACAGCGACATTACAGCCACAGATGAATCATTTCACAGAGCAACCGCAGAAGTTTTCTCTCCCATTAATGAGTAACAACCAGTTCATAAAGTTTATTGTTGAAACCAGTCCACCAACTCACCAGACTCTATTATGAGTGGGGAAACCGATGCTGCAGGCGACGTCACCCAGGTTACGGTCCTACGGTAAGCACCGTATACTTGTCGACGACAAATGCAGCAGAGATACGGCGCTATAGCCCGCCTGGCTGCCGGCCGCGGTGGTCTAGCGGTTCTAGGCGCGCAGTCCGGAACCGCACGACTACTGCGGTCGCAGGTTCGAATCCTGCCTCGGGCATGGATGTGTGTGATGTCCTTAGGTTAGTTAGGTTTAAGTAGTTCTAAGTTCTAGGGGACTGATGACGCCAGATGTTAAGTCCCATAGTGCTCAGAGCCATTTGGACCATTTGATTAGTCCGGTGGTCGGTGTGCGGGCAAGTCTGTGGATAGTTTTTAAGGCGGTTTTCTATCTGCCTCGGCGAATGCGGGTTGGTTTCCCTTATTCCGCCTCAGTTGCACTATATCGGCGACTGCTGCGCAAACACTGTCTCTGCGTAAGCGTACATCATAATTACTCTACCACGCTAACTTTTGGGGCTACACTCGTCTGTATGAGACCTTCCCAGGGGACGGGGTGGTCGAACCGCACAATAACCGTATGTTCGGTGTGGGACGGCGGAGGACGGGTGGACCGCTGTGACCCGTTGTGAGGTTGTAAACCATTGAGTGCTACGGCAGGTCGAAGCCTCTCTGTTATTTCTAGGTTCCCAGTTCAATACGCATACACAATACACACCGCGTTATACAAAAAGTCGCCGTCCTACTAATTTCTTAGCTAAATTGTGATGACCCCGAACTGCAGTTTGATTTCCAGTACCCAATTACAGCCGATGCAGACTATCCCCCACCTACCCTGGATGAGATAAAAAACCAGAATCAGACACCTTAAACAGAATAAGAGTCCAGGTCAAGATGGAATACAGGCTGAAATGATCCTGGCAGGATGAGAGAAACTTGTAGAAAAAATACACCGACTGATACAGGCAATATGGACCAAAGAAGAACTACCACGAGAATGGAAAACAGCTCTGATTTGTCGAATACATAAGAAGGGCGACAAACTGAAATGTGACAACTATCGAGGAATCGCCCTGCTTAACGTCTGCTATAAGATCCTGTCCAATTGCCTCATACATAGAATTCAGCCAGTGGCAGAATCGGTGATTGGGGAGTACCAGGGAGGTTTCCGGCCAGGACGGTCAACAGTAGATCACATCCTCAGTCTCCGGCAGCTCACTGAGAAACTGGGTGAATATGGTAAAGATTTGCATATTTTATTCGTTGATTTTAAGAAGGCCTATGATTGCATACATCGCAAGAGCCTGCTCAACTGTTTAAGGGAGTTTGGCATAGCAGAGAAACTCATCAATCTGATAATGATCTGTCTGAACGAGACACATGCAAGGGTGAAGATGGGAAATCGCGTAACTGAGGAATTTGAAATTGCGACAGGACTCAGGCAAGGAGATGGGTTGTCCCCTATCCTGTTCAACTTTGCCCTCGAGAAGATCATACGCGAGACCTTCCAAGAGAACGAAGGGATTGAAATCGAAGGAAAGAGACTGGCATACTTAGCCTATGCAGACGACATCTGTTTACTCTCTAGGTCGGAAGAGGAGTTGGAGCAAATGACCAAAGCACTAAAGGAGGCTGCCAGCAAATTTGGGCTAAACATAAACGAAGCTAAGACAGAGTACCTCGTTATGACGCGTGGTCATTGTCAGACTGCTGATCATCTACAATCACTGCTGGTTGGGGACCATTCCTACAAGAGAGTACAAGAATTCAAATACCTAGGTGCACTTTTCACCGAGAACTCGTCATGTGAAGCAGAGATCAGTGCCAGAATACAAGCAGGAAACCGATCTTACCACAGCCTAGCACAACTGCTTCGGTCCAAATCTCTCTCCAGACAGTTCAAGATTCGACTGTACAAAACCCTGATCCAGCCTGTTGTTCTATATGGCTGTGAGACATGGAGTATCCGGAAACAGGACTTCCATAAGCTCCTTGTCTTTGAGAGAAAAGTGCTTCGGAAGATCTTCGGTCCGGTTCTGGATGCAGATACAGGGGAATGGAGGATCGGATACAACCAAGAGCTTGAGGAACTATACCAGCAGCCCAACATAGCAGGAGCTGTCAAAGCCAAACGAATGCAGTGGGCCGGCCATGTGGCCCGGATGGAGGATCACAGATGGCCTCGGAAGCTCCTGGATTTCACACCTACAGGAAAGAGACCGCCAGGGAGACCCAAGAAGCGTTGGAGGGATGGATTCCATGAAGATTTAAAACAAATGTCAATAGATGTGGACGAATGGCGGATAACAGCAATGGACAGAATACAGTGGAGGAGGGAACTTGTAGATGCGTGCGGTCCACTGGGCCTGATCACGTAGTAGTAGTAGTAGTAGTAGTAGTATATCATGCACAAAAGTTTTTCGAATGAACGCTTTTTTTCATTTAGTTTTAAAACAGTAAACAACGAACACTGCAACAGTGTTATGCACTGGTGCAGTGCCATGCGCTACAAGCGTGTGTGCTAATGTGGCTGCACGTAATATTCGTATTGGGGGCTTAGTTTTACTCAGCCGCCACCACGAGAATTGTGGTATCAATCATCTTCATTCAGTATCCATCCAGTCTTCAGACGTATTTTCACCAGGGTTAGGGCATGAAAATAGACGTGTAATTCGCATTCAAATAAAGTCTTCTGCATTACCTCGTGACTTTCGAATTAGACGAGTTCCAGTAGCATTGTGAGAGGACTCTTAATTAGATTGCGTGTTCCAACAATTCTTCCTCAGACCCGTCACATTCAGTCAAAGGGCAGCGCCCTCAATAGTATTACGGAGAACAAATGGCTCGCCATATGTTTGTGGTGAGTTTAAATTATAAATGCGCGGACAGAATTAAAATCTATCCAATTCCAGGGCCAGAAGGGCTCATGTCCAAGCCATCATGTGGACAGTATTTCTCTAAAACTGATCTGTCTGGTTATTTATAGCTTCGCCTAGACGAACAGCCCCAACAATTCATGATCATCAGCACTCCATTTAGATTGTACGAGTACAACATGTTGACTTTCAGAACTGCTAATGCAACAGCAGTTTTCAAAAGTGTTTTGGAGCAGGTGATTCAAAACGTTTTGAACACAGTTATCTAGCCGCTATGTTGGTAAGTAGCGCTACAACAGAGCAATACCATGCGAACTTACGCCTACTGCTCCAGACACTGTTCGAAAATGCTCTAAAGTGCAACCTACAAAAGTGCCAATTCATGCAAGAGAAAGAACTTATCACACATAGATAGGTCTTCAATCGTCTCAGCAACTTGTGGAAACCATAGAAGAAGACCGATGCCTACTGATTTATAGGCTTTCAGTAATTTCTCAGTAAAGGTCACAATGCAAAATTTATGTAATAATTTATGCAGGACAAGTGCAAAATGTGAATAGTCGCAGCAGTGTCAGCAGACATGTGCAAGGTAAAACACCATCTAGCGTCCTCTCCTTCTCTGTCGATTAGTGATCTATCAAAATGCTTTATCGTGACTACAGACGTTCATCAACATGGCATGGGGGTCGTTCTTTCTTCACACCTTCAGGAAGCAGATGTGGCAGATAATGTCAGCTGCACAAAGGCCGAGTTCTTGACCGAATTCGTGGCGTCCTATAGGACTATCCCTTATACCCCTTTCAGGACCGCGGAAATGCATGACCCCAGACATCGGGCAGTCTTCGACTTCCTGAGGCGTACAAAAGGCTCACGGAAGCCCAATTGTCACCCTCACTACTTGGTGGGCACAGAGATTTTGGGCTAGCATATTCGGAAAGGTCCCGGAATGGGAATAAGGTGTCTTCAGAGCCACCCGGGTACGACAAATGCTCATGTTGGACACAACGGCGCCATGCTACCAAGTCATGCCAACAAACTGTGCCTACGGATAGCTGCTTCAATCGCTCCCCCAGTATGGAGCACCTTTTTTCCAACGGTCAACGAGCCACGAAACCGTTTGGGATCCGCGTGCACCGGGTGCTGGTGTGTGCTGGAGTCAGTCCGACCCCATATCCAAGGTTTTAACCGTCTGCCACCCTGGTTACTGGAGCGGCCCAGAGTGATTTTAGATTTGGTGCGGTACAGGAGAGAGAGAACTCTTGCTCCCGTTTTTAATGCGATATTTTCTGCCGTTTTATGTGAGCACCACAACAATGTAGTTGCTTTTACGGATGGGTCTAAGCAGGGTGACTCCGTTGGTTGCTCTGTCGTTTTTCCGAATCGTGTCCTCAAGGTCAGACTGCCTACCGAACTTATTATCTTCGACGAGGAATTATGTGCTATCTTGTGGGCACTGGAGGGGATGAGACATTCTCCCAGTGTTAGATTTCTAGTCTGTTTTGATTGTCTGAGCGTCCTTCACTCTCTCCAACGTTTGTATCCAGCAGATAAAGTAACCCAGACTACCCCTGACGCCCTCTTCCAACTACAACGACTGAAGAATGAGGTGTCTTTCTGCTGGGTACCAGGGCACGTGGGAATTCCGGGGAATGAAGGGACGGATCGAGCAGCGAAGGAGGCTTGTCGTGACCGTCAGGTGTTTCAGGGCGGTATCCCCCTGCAGGCTCTCTCCTCGCTGTTGAGATGTAAAGTCCTGTGACGGTGGGAAGACGAGTAGCTAGGAGTGACCGACAACAAGCCCCGTGTCGTCAAACCCACTACTCGGCCGTGGCGGGCTTCATGCCCGCCGCGTCTACGGGACGAGGTCCTTCTTACTCGTCCTCACATCGGCTACAACCCTATGACGCATGGATGCTTACTCTGGTGAGAAGACCCTGTGATGCGTTGTGCTTGTGGCGTGCAGGTCACGGTGCGCCACATATTATTGTACTGCATTTCATTTGCTGACTAGCGGACTGCCACGTATTTGCCAGCGGATCTGAAGCCTATTTTATGTAATGATCAAACAAATGTGGTTCGCTTTATAAAGTTTTGTGAATTGTCCCTCCTTTTTAAGAAGATTTTGGGGAGAATGTGTCAACAGGGAGGCAGGCTCACAAAAGTTTTTTCGTAACTGGTCAGCTAGTTACATTTCCCTGTGCTATTCTTTTAGCTCTTCTGTGTTTTGTTTTCCCCTTGCTTTAATTTCTTGATTAGCTATCTTCCTTCCAAATTGATTTTAGTGCGTGTGTGAGTCTCTTTGCAATAGTGATTGTGTGGTCATTTCGAGTGCATGCGTATACGACAATTTTAGTTCTTACCTACATTCGCTTGTTTTAATAAATGTCAGGGTGCTGATGACCTCGGCGCCCGTAAGATAAAAACACACACACACACACACACACACACTGGAGCCTGTTCGATACAAGTCAGGACGCCTGAAGACCCGCGTCCCCAACTTCAGTGTCATCAATGCTCGTCAGTCGTGGAAAGGGACTCTTTTTCAGCCTTCAGAACCACTGATTTCCCACCGAGACCCGGAGACTAGAACACCAGCTCCAACCGACTCCAGCATCGGCACCACGTCCTGACACAAGTAAATGGTTGAGATTGTCAATTAGCCGGCCGGGGTGGCCAAGAGGTTCTAGGCGCTACAGTCTGGAACCGCACGACCGCTATGGTCGCAAGTTCGAATTCTGCCTCGGGCATGGATGTGTGTGAAATGGTACAAATGGCTCTGAGCGCTATGGGACTTAACATCTATGGTCATCAGTCCCCTAGAACTTAGAACTACTTAAATCTAACTAACCTAAGGACAGCACACAACACCCAGTCATCACGAGGCAGAGAAAATCCCTGACCCCGCCGGGAGGATGTGTGTGACGTCCTTAGATTAGTTAGGTATAAGTAGTTCTAAGTTCTAGGGGACTGGTGACCTCAGAAGTTAAGTCCCATAGTGCTCAGAGCCATTTGAACCATTGTCAATGAAATGGCTTATTTGTGCACCTCTACCACTACGCTGATTACGATACTGACAGAGACGTCACCGGTTCTACGCACTTACCAATGGGTTTGCTGTAACTGTATCATCCGACAGTGGGATTGACACCTTCCGATGTTAGCTATCAATGATTTCATTGGTGGCCGATGAGAGGCGACATCAGCCCATCACATAGGCTTTCTTGCTGACGTCAGCCTGTAGGTAAAACAAGATTGCGGGGACACTGCAAAACATTTCTAATCGTCCCATGCTCTAGTCGCTACTACGTTTACGCGATACTTTCGTGACTTGGTTATTTTACTGGATTTCCACTGGACCGCGTTTTGTATTGTTCTTCCAAGTATTATTGACCGATTTGCTTGACCCTTGACTACCGCAGCTATTCTCTTCTTGTGTTCTATAGTTTACGACGTCCGAGTAAGGACTGTAACTATAGAGTATCAACTGTTTACAGTGGATCCACATTTTCTGCATGATGAAGAGAGTTTTGAGCTGTAACAGGTGTACTCAGATTTTACTTCATTAAGGCTGCGGTAAGCGAGCTGTACCAGATGAACGCAGCGAAGATGTCAGGATGTTCGGCGGTAAGTAACTGCTCGTAGCCAGTCATATTTTGACATATTTTTCCAGAGTTTTCCTGATTGACCTATCAGTCTTAGTGTGACTAGGCGCCGGCCGCGGTGGTCTCGCGGTTCTAGGCGCTCAGTCCGGAGCCGCGTGACTGCTACGGTCGCAGGTTCGAATCCTGCCTCGGGCATGGATGTGTGTGATGTCCTTAGGTTAGTTAGGTTTAAGTAGTTATAAGTTCTAGGGGACTGATGACCACAGATGTTAAGTCCCATAATGCTCAGAGCCATTTGAACCATTTTGTGACTAGGCTCTGATTTTAAGGGCTGTGAGAGAGAAAAATATCCATCCGTTGTTTACTACGTGATGTCCATTGATTGTAACATGTGCTGTGTGTTTTCGTAAAGCTCTGTTGGATAAGGTGTCGGTCGCCTAGCATCTGTGCGGACAACCGGTCTTGGCGCGATCCAGAGTCCCCCCTTGCGCTTCGTGAGTTACGACAGCGGCGAGTCGTAATTATTCCAGAATTGGAATCACGGTCGTCCGTGCACAGGGAACTGTAACTTACTGCTATCTGCGTAAATGGCTCTCCAGCACCACCATCCCATTATCCACCCCCTCCCCTCCACTTCTCACTCCTGGGACTACAAATCGACGTTTTGTCTCTGCTGTGAGAGACGCATGAGAAGCTTTACATTCTTGTTGCCCGTTTGAATTAGAAGCATGTATATTCATCAGAGAAAAAGAAGTACAAATTAAGTGAAAACGAAATTAAAATTCCTTTAAAATTTTCAGTTAGATTTAAACTACGATGTCATAACTACATGGCTGTATTCACGGTAGACACTGATATCCTCGAGGCACAGCACTACAGCGGGCCGCTGGAGAAGCCAAAGCAAAATGAAAGACCCAGTTTCAACGTAAAAACTCGACTGCGCCATCTCGTTTTGTGTCCTCCAGCACGCTACTGCGATGCTGTGTTGCGGGTGTTTCAGTGCCTACCGAGACTGCGTACATCTACGTGAAAGCTAACAAAAGATGAATTACGTAATTTTAGATTTTCGGGATGGTCATGTACACAGAGTGAGTCACTAACTATCGCCACCAAGAATAACTCCTGAAGTATGATAGGAGCCTAGATGGGGAAGCGTCAGAAATATTAAGGTCAATTTTGTTTTTTTAGGAGGGGATGCTAGAGTTTCGTACTTATTTTCGGATAGTGGCTATCGAGACGAATCAGATTATGTATAACAGTAAGGTCTTTGAAGGTCAACGAAGCTCACGAAAACGGCACGAACGTCCATTTACAGAAGGTGTTCGAAGTGATGACCATTGGTATCAATGCAGTGCTGAAATCTTCTTATCATGGACTGAGTGGTCTTCCTTATCACATCTGTACTTATCGAAGCACATGCTCTGATAATTCTCTCTTGCATATCTTCAGGTGCAGCAGGAACGTCTTTATAAACAATGTCCCTTAAGAATCCCCACAAGAAAAAGTCGAGAGGCGTGAAGCCTGGCGAACGTGCCGGCAACCACACATCTTCTCAGCGTCCATTCCAACGATTTGGGAATTGTCTCTGCAAAACATTTCTAGCCATCAGCTAAAAATGCGCCAGCATCCATCGTGTTGACACCCACATTCTGTTCCTTGTTCCTAAACGTATTTCTTCCAATAACAGACCTAATGTTTCTTGCAGGAATGTGGTGTACTCCCTACCATTAAGATTTCTTTCGATGACATAGGGACTTATAATTCTGTCCTCCAGAATCCAAAGCCATACATTCACCGACCAGGGCTTTGATGTGCAACTTGCCGCAGTTAACATGGATTTTCGGTTGCCCAATAATGCATGTTACGCAAGTTAACATTTCCATGGTTGGTGAATGTAGCCTCACTCAGTAAATGAAATCAAATTAATAAATGTGTCATCCCTATGAATCTGAAGTTGAGCCCATCGGCAGAATTCAGTGCGACGCATACAATCTGTACTAGTTAATTCTTGGTGGAAACTGATATGGTAAGGATGATATTTATGACGATGCAGAACACGAACGACAGTACTCTGGCTAAAGCCAGATTCCCTTGCGATTTGACGCGAACTAGCACAAGGATCTCGAACCACAGTGTCAAAAGTACCAATTTCCATTTCCTTGTTAGTAACTTTCCTTTACCTGTGCGTTTGCGATGCGTTAAAGATCCAGTTGTTCTTAATTTATCATAGACATTTTTAAATGTACGACGTGTAGGGTGAGTACGTTGAGGATATCTTTCAGCGTATAAGTCTCTAGGTCTCAGTGAATTTCGTTGACATTCTCCGTAAATGAGAAGCATATCGACTTGTTTTTCGAAGGAATACATAATTCACATTCGCTTGACTCGACGATGCTAGTCTATTAGAATTGTATTGCGAAACCGTCGAATGGTGTTTACTTGTCAACGGCAGGTTAGATCGATACTCCGTATTCGGTGAATATTTACTATTTCCACGATATATGAGAGAGAATTGTCAGAGCATGTGCTTCGATAAGTGCGGAAGTTATAAGGAATACCACTCAATCCATGATAAGAAGATTGCAGCGCTGCATTGATACCAATGGTCATCACTTCGAGCACCTTCTGTAAATGGAGATTCATGCCACCTCTTTGACCTTCGTTGACCTTCAAAGACCTTACTGTTACACCTCATTGGAGTACCAGACTATAGCATCCCATTAAAACAAAAAAAAAACAAAGTTCACCTTCATATTGAAACGTCCCTTAGAAAAATTATAAATGACTGTGCTTAAACTGACACACAATATTTTTAGCGCAACGCAATCTGACTTTCAAAAATCCCTACAAAAAATGGCCCTGACTAACAATAACCTATACCTTTCATGACTCACTTACCTCACAAAAATCTTCGTTACTCAAACTACTGCAATACAGCGTGCGCCAATACTGCCAGCTGAATAAAAGATTCTAACTACTCAAGGCACTAACTACTGATTGGCATAGTTAGCAAATGAAAGATTTTGATAGAGAATAAAAATGTATTTCCCTTAATAGTGTTCAAAAGTCATAATATTTATATCAGTTCATGACATCCAGTCTTACACATTTATTGTCTCTGATGGACAAACGTCCAGATCATCCGCTCTCAAAATTCTGCCATCTGTCTCCCCACATCCACCACTGCTGGCGGCTCACCTCCAACTGCACAACACTATGCGCTGTTAACAGCCAAATGCCCAACACTACAATAGCAAATTCCAACAATGCAAACCAGCCACAGAGTGCACACAGCACAGTCAGTGATTTTCATATAGAGCGCTACATGGCGTTACCAACATAAAAACCTATAAAGCCTATTTACATAGCCCCCATGCTCCCCACAAAAAAATTTTACAAATTGTTTTGAGCAGTGGCCAATAGAGATTTGAAAAAATTTTTCATAATCACAATAACAAAGATATCAAATGGACACACTTATTGATACAATGTTGGTCAAAAGCTAAAATTTTCTCACAGTCCATAAAGACAGCCCTGATCATTCATCACAGTAAAACTGCAGTGATTTTTTTCTCAAAGTCTTAGCAGTAAAAGAAAATGTACACGGAAGTAGTGGATTTTCATGCAGTCTTGAAGAAGTAGTGTTGACCTTCCAACGGAAAGACAGTGCTGACTCTTGACATTCAGACAGGTAATGGGCCACAACAGACCAAACCCATAGCAGAGTCAGTCAAAGTTTTGAAGAATATTGTAAGGTAGGTCATCATAGAGCAGACCCACTGTAGTCTTGGTAGAGATTACGGTATTGGAGGACCACCAGAGGTGCAGACCCACTGCAGTCCTTGTAGAGACGGCCAGTAGCCATCTGTTGGGACTGTGCAGGTGCACAATCACCATCAAAGAGTCTTGCGGACAATATAAAAAGTCCATGAACCACCACTTGTGCACTCACAATTTTTTTTGAAATGTCCTCAGAACCAGTAATGCTTTTAACCAGTCCCTTGCTGAATTATTAACACACATGCAAACACTAACAGTCCCCTTTTCTTCAACTTCTCACAATTATGCATTTACTATGACCAACAGAAATGTGTGCAGTGAAATGAATGCTTACAAGTTACTTAATTTGATGAATTGGTGTCAATTACAATTTTGTAACATGAGAATGCAATTATAAAGGTACAAAATACATCATTAAAGAACATAATAGTACAGATAAGATTTCTAGTAATACAGGCTTTACAAAAGAATAGAAATAAACATATACATCAGTGTTACAGGAATTATGACATAAGTAAATACATAAAAGATCAGAATAGCTTTTGAAAATAATGTCTAAACATTTTCACAAAGTAAATAACATAGTATTAGAAAAATTCTACAACATAACTCTCATCAGATAAACACATAAAGACAGGAAAAACACAAATACACATGGGTACACAAACACATACCGGAATAACACAAAAGGAAAGGACAGGGTTTGTTTTACAGCAGTATTTTGGAAACAGAACTTTCTTTACTTCTTGGAGATCTCCCTTCGTTCTTCATTATTTCCAAAAAGTCCCATCTATACCTCTTTTCTGTATTTTTTTGTATAACTTCTCAATGCATTTCTTCCAATTCATCGCAACTCATTCTCTTATATAGTCTACCCCCTTTTAAGCTAACTTAAATCTACTGAGCTCAGATGCATCAACTAAGAGATGAGGCAATGCAGCTGCACAAAACAATTAACACAAACAGCAATGACAAAAAATGCAAATTGGCAAAGCAAGCAGCAGTATATCTAAATTATCAAAGCAAATGCAACATTACAACTAATATAAGGCAATGTGCAGCAAACAAGAAAAATAAATCAAAAGTAAAACTGGCTTAACAGAGTAATACAAAGTGAAATCCAGTAGCACTATGCCTGGCAAACAGCAGCAGCAAGTGCAATAACTTATATCTAATCATGACAAACCCACAAGCAGAAAAAATAGCACACGAAAGACAACAATGCAAATAAGGGAAATGTGTATTCACATCTTAGTGTATATGTCATTAAAGTGGTGTACCACAACTTATTCTACAAAAAAAATTACCAAGCACTTGAAAAGAAAATTATGTATGCAGTTACTGTTATTAGTCCCTTCTTATTGGTCTTTCCTTTCGAAGTGCTCCCTTTTTGAAGAATGTGGATCATAAAATTATTATTTAATACATCTGTTCACAGAAAGTGTTCACATTAGCAAACACATTTAATTTTATTTTATAAAACCAATGCTGCAACACAGCTGGAAACCAGATATCAAATCAAATAAGCAACTATGTAAAGCAAAGCATAAAAATATCATTCAGTAGTCATGTGGCATTTCATAAGTTAGTAGAAATTCTCTCAATTCTCATAGAAAGACACTTGTCATAATCAGGTCTGCAGATGTAAGAATATTTCCCATCAATTCATAAGCATTTCAGTAAGTAGCACAAAGTATGAGTAATCATATGATTCCAAGTAATGAGCGTGTCGTATTTGCGATGCTTTCTACAAAGGAATGTCAATAGCGAGGTTAATGGCCTCTTTTTTCTCCACCTAATGGCTGTTTCTCCAGGCGGCTGGCACAGCTGAACGCCTACAATGCATTACATCAAGGTCACTTACCTTTCTTACCGAAATTTACAACAGAAGCTTCTCCTACAGTGACAGTTTGATACAAATAAAATTTCACAAGTCAAGAAATTTCAGTACAAATGTGTAGAAACGAAATCCTATAAATATAACAGGGTCCAAAAAATTTTCGCCGGCATTGTGACACATTCACACATATACACATATTTCATAACTCTTAAAGTACGATTCTTGGTTTCCAACATTCTTTTTCGCAAACCAGAGTCCCTAACCACTGCTCATTATTCCTTACTTTATTACACATATACATATTTGTAGACACTTCTTTAATATTTCATCATAATAAATACATAGCATAATCAAATTCCAAATATAGCATCAGCTTATTGATCATAAACATACCTCAACAGCATAATACACATCGTCATCATAATACTAACATCATAACACCTCAGTCAAATCTCAAAAATGTTGTAGCTTTCTGCAATAATTTCAAAACCTAAAAACAATTCTTTGCTCATTTCAATAGTGTCATCTACCTCAAATGTACTTTAAAAATCATGATCCCATACCAAATACATCATTCAAAGCTTCATAGTATCACATTGGTTCTGAAAAGAGATATGAACAGTTCACAAAGTAAAGACAAAATACAATTTCATAAGTGTGAAGTTATCCAGCTGTGTAACTGCGCAAACATATGTCACTGACGTAGTAAAAAAAAAATATTTGTCTCTATCAGTTAAATGATCAGATAGCTGTGTAATTCTGTGTTAGAGAAACATGGTACCGATGTTTAAAGTTGTATAAGCAAATACTACGTTAGCTAGGGCTCCTTGTGCTTGCCAAACACGTGGAACACAAAGTAAGTGCGTACCCCCCTGAGGATTAATGTAATTATACCCTCAGGTGTTACAGATTACAGCTATGGAATGAAATGTATCACGGAAAACCTTTGTATCCTTGTAAGTCAAAAATCTTTAAAAATAAATGTTTTAAGTACAAAATTAATTACTCAAATACGTGTACTGTAGCGCTAAACTGTGCGTCTTGTTCTAAGATAAACTCTGTCATTACTTAAGGGTAAAAATGTAGCAAGTGTCGTATTATCGTCGTCCGTAAGCAAAGTTTCGTAGAAGTCAATGTACTTACCTCGTAATAAACAAAAGTGAAATGCTATGCATGTAGATATCGTAGTTATTACGTACAGTACCGTGATCAAGAAAGTACTATACTGTAACGTATTGTTGTGCTACGAAAAAGGCTGTCTCATTGTAGCTATACCACAAAAGTTACTACTAAAACATGTTGCAGATATAAAACAGATATAGCACAAAAGAACAATGTAAATTGTGTCACCCATTAGCAGCGTCGTGATGTAATCATGTAGCTGTCAAAGAAATCAAATACTAAGTCATCTTTAATCTCACAGAAAGTACTTCAAATAAAGAATGTCTTTTCAAGTAAACCAAAATGTTGCATTAAAATCTCATTAGTAGTTCTAAGTATGTAAGCCTTATCGTCGTTACATAATCGTGCAACTAACAAGCAAGAATGTACACACATAGTAACACTGCCTCCTCTGTTCACTATAACAGTGCATTTGTAATTATTTGTCTAAATAAGTTCCCTAGGTTCTTGACTTGGTAGTTAACTTTAAAACATAGTTGCATGTTAACAGTTTTTAAGTGTGACAAAGAGTACTAGTAACATGAAGTGAAAAATTTTATAGCAAAGACTAAGTTAAAAAAACAGATTATCTCACTACAAACGGTTTTACATGTGAAATGTGGTGCAATCCTTTACTCTTCCTAATACGCAGAGTTTTAACTTCAACGCAATTATCATGTGGTATACGTCGGTAAAGAACACTGGAATTTTTCAGAAGGTTAGCGTCTATGTGATTTTTCTCTGAACCAGCCGGCGCATGCGGCTGCCTGCGGTGCGAGTCACTGTCTGTCTCTTTTGTTAGGATTAGGGGACCTAACTTCTATAAATTCACCTTGCCGAGAAGGCCCTGCCCTGTTTGAATCCCGCCAGTTCTGATGAAATTCAGGTCTGTTGTTATGTTGGTAGCTCCCATAGGTTCTTGTTTGTCAGTCATGTGGTGGAGAATTTCTCCCGGAATCGTAACTGCACGGTGGACCGTTGCGTCTGAAGTTATTCTTTCTCCCTTGATAATAAATATTTTGGTTCCCATATTGTCTATTTCTCTGATTGTCTCTGTGATGGTCATTACCGCTGAGATGTGATCTTTCCCTGTAATTATTACTACTCTGCCAACGGTTGTTATATGGTTGGTGTCTGTTTTGGTCACGATTTACATTGTAAGAATAGCCTTGTCGTGTCCAGTTATTATTTCTGTCATCGCGGAATTGTGAGGGATGTGACCTGTAATTGTTATGCTCCTGTTTTAACGTTCCGTGAATGTCAGTGTCAATTTCCAACTCTTGTAGCAGTCCCTGAAAAGTTTCAATGTCGTCTTTGCAACGTCTGCCAAAACAATATGTCGTAAATGTTCAGGCAATTTGATAAAGCAAATGCGGATGAGTTCTGAGGGGCTGTATGGGTTTGAAAGATACTGATTCTTATGTAACATGTCTTCGAAATATTTGACAAGACTGGAAAATTCAGATTGTTCGAAATGTTTCATCATTATGATGCTATGTTTTACTCGGTCTTGTGTAGCTTGAGACCAATATGCTGAGAGGAAGGCTTGATAATATTCTCGTTCACTGTGACAATCGTGAATGACCGATCGCATTCTTACTGCTGGTTCATTCTCTAAGTAGCCACACATAAATTCTAACCTGTGCTCCAATGACCAGTTGGGAGGAAAACAATGAAAGAATTGATGAAGCCATGCTTGTGGATGAACGTCATTGCCAGAATTCTTAAATGTTTTGAATTTACGTGTAGTAATGAACAACTTATAGTCAAAATCATCATGTTGGCGAGTCGCATATCGGTCATTGTTACTTCTTTTCGGCGGTTCCATCTCAAAATCTGGTGTACCTTGCCAATTTCTTTCATAATTTCCGAGGTGTCCTGTGTTATTATTTTGTGGCTGTTCTGTATTTCTATGTCCCTCTTCCTGTATTGGAGTGCGAGTATCCTCTGAAATATGTAATTCTTGTATTACCTGCGTCAACTGATCTTGTACTTCCCAGATTTCTTTTTTGTACTGTGTATTGATTTGATTTTGATTTGGTTTGAATTTCTTAATTTGTTCATACTCTTCTGTGTCAGTGAAGGCTACAGGTCTTATGTCATTCAGATCATCATCTACCTTTGTAGATAAGTTAGTGAACTGATCCGAAAGTTCGGCTACTTTCTCCGATAGTGAACTGATTTCCTCAGTGTGTTTTTCTGAACCAAGTTTCAGAGTGTCCGTTTCTGTTGAAATCGTATCTACTGTGTCCTTTAAGTTTTCCTGAGTTTTTGCAAGTTGCGTAACCGAATCGGTAGATGCAACTGAGTCAATTTTAGCTTGCAAGGTGTCGTGATTTTCATGAACAATAGTTTGCAGTTCTTTTATGGCTGCTTCGTGATTCTGCAATGCATTTTCATGACGCGAAAAAATAGGAAAAAATTGCTAACAAATTTGTGTTTTTACGTCATTACAGACTTTTTGACATTTCGATTCGATTTTAAGTAATTCAGCAGTTAAATCTTCACGTGTTTGTTCAAGCGTTTGTTCCATTGAGTGTAACTTTTGAAGCTGTTGCTGTGTTTGTCTCTGATTTTGTTCCATCGTGTCTAACTTTTGCTGTGTTGTCTGTGATTTTGTTCCATTGTGTCTAACTTTTGAAGATTTTGTTCCATTGTGTCTAACTTTTGAAGCTGTTGTCGTGTTTGTCTCTGATTTTGGTCCATAGTGTCTAACTTTTGCTGTGTTTGTCTTTGATTTTGTTCCATTGTGTCTAACGTTTGAAGCTTTTGTGCCATTTGTTGCATTAATTGTAATAACAATGCACTGGTGTCTGGAACATGTTCCTCATTGGTATTCGGCAGTGCAATTGAACCGCCAATATTCGCATTTTGAAAAGCGGAAAATGTGTCTTGTCTTATTTGAGAAAACGGTGAGGACGCAAAACTGGAATCTACAGTATTTGCAAGTTGTGTCCTGTCATTTCGGATTCCTGAGGCGACTGTTGCCGACCGATCAATCGATAATGCTTCCCTGTTCACTAATTGTTTCACTGTCTACACCATTATTTGCAGCCCGCTCCATTTCCCTATGCACAGTTACCAAATTACCACTTTGAACAAAAGTTAATTCATTACACGGTGGCGCTAACACACTGCTTTCGTCTTCACTGTCATTTCTCAGTTTACTTTGGAGGCTAGTTTTACGTTTTTCACACGCCATAATTATCACGTATTTCACACGATAACCAGGAAAGCACAATTTGAAGAGCAAAAATAAGACAACACATTAACATAGCACTGAAAATAATATCTAGTTTACTGCAAGCGCAGCTGCGAAATACTTGGTGCAAATCTACATGCATGCCACAACTGTTTTACTGTACAACAATGAAAAACTAAAACTACAAAGGAAATTCTCTCTATAATTACATGCTAGCAATAAACAATAGCTACACTAATTACACAAACTACAAGAAAAAATAAGATGATTCCAGTGAGGTATCCTCGGCTAAGGGTCGACATATGTAACGTCCCCTTAGAAAAATTATAAATAACTGTGCTTAAACTAACACACAATATTTTTAGCGCAACGCAATCTGACTTTCAAAAATCCCTACAAAAGAATGGCCCTGTCTAACAATAACCTATACCTTTCATGACTCACTCACCTCACAAAAATCTTTGTTACTCAAACTATTGCAATAAAGCGTGTGCCAATACTGCCAGCTGAGTAAAAGATTCTAACTACTCAAGGCACTAACTACTGATAGGCATAGTTAACAAATGAAAGATTTTGATAGAGAACACTCAATGTATTTACCTTAATAGTGTTCAAAAGTCATAATACATATATCATTTCATGACAAATTTGCTGTCTCTGATGGACACGCATCCAGATCACCCGCTCTCAAAATTCTGCCATCTGTCTCCCCACATCCACCACTGCTGGCGGCTCACCTCCAACTGCGCAACGCTACGCGCTGTTAACAGCCAACTGCCCAACACGACAATAGCAAATTCCAACTATGCAAACCAGCCACAGACTGCACACCGCACAGTCAGTGATTTTCATATAGAGCGCTACATGGCGTTACCAACATAAAAACCTAAGCAGCCTACTTACAATATCTCTGAAGCTATCCCACCTACGAACAAAAAACCGACATCGTATAATGGCCCGCGTTGTCCCGTGCAACATTTGACACACAAACTTTTCAGCTACAGTCATACTTTCGGAGTTATTCTAGGTGGCAATAGTTAGTGACTCACCTTGTACTATACGACTCTCGGTTCGTACTTAGCCACTGGACACGCAGTTGGATGAACAGGTTGAATCTACAGTAGCCACATCTTAGTGTAAAGAAAGCGTGACTCTCTTACATTTCTGCCAAACTCGTCACCATATGCTGGCACCAAATTGTAGTTTCATTCCACATTTTGTAGCTGTAGGCGGCGAACTCTGTGTATGTCGTTATAATACAAAGTTTCTGCCGGGCCACACTTCGGAACCGGATATCCCACTTTTATCGAGTAGTCGCCTTAAAGGCCTCCTGACCTTTCCGTAATTTCAATCGTTACTGATGTTTCTGCCTGTGAATTAGGGACACTGGAGGTCCTCCCCTCCGTGGAAATGCCACCACTGTAACGACAAACTCTTTTGCTGCTGATTAAACATTTCTGAAATATTATTTCCATGACTGCTTTCATCCCAACAATTCCATTCTTTTAGGTCACCTAAGATTCATGATTAATAAGCAGATTCCTAGGACTGGTCCCTGGGCCACCTACAAAAAAATGTAGACCGTATACGATCTCGAGATGTTCTTATTTGACTACTGCACACTGTAGGTCATCATATGACCTACCGTCATCCATAAAACTGTTAGAGCAAAGTGGTGTTGCCCCTTTGAGACATTTAACTAGTAATTTCTCTGATGCGTGTTATCGTTAGTTTTTTGGCGGAAGTTCGACCATTTGGGAGATCACTCATTTGAGCGATAGCTTCCTTGTGACTTCTATAAATGCTGGTCCTGGTGTAAAGACATCTACAGACCTCATTATTCTGTTGATACAGAAACTCGCAGACGGATAGCAAAAAATACTCATCACACCTTTGTACACTCCTGGAAATTGAAATAAGAACACCGTGAATTCATTGTCCCAGGAAGGGGAAACTTTATTGACACATTCCTGGGGCCCGATATATCACATGATCACACTGACAGAACCACAGGCACATAGACACAGGCAACAGAGCATGCACAATGTCGGCACTAGTACAGTGTATATCCACCTTTCGCAGCAATGCAGGCTGCTATTCTCCCATGGAGACGATCGTACAGATGCTGGATGTAGTCCTGTGGAACGGCTTGCCATGCCATTTCCACCTGGCGCCTCAGTTGGACCAGCGTTCGTGCTGGACGTGCAGACCGTGTGAGACGACGCTTCATCCAGTCCCAAACATGCTCAATGGGGGACAGATCCGGAGATCTTGCTGGCCAGGGTAGTTGACTTACACCTTCTAGAGCACGTTGGGTACCACGGGATACATGCGGACGTGCATTGTCCTGTTGGAACAGCAAGTTCCCTTGCCGGTCTAGGAATGGTAGAACGATGGGTTCGATGACGGTTTGGATGTACCGTGCACTATTCAGTGTCCCCTCGACGATCACCAGTGGTGTACGGCCAGTGTAGGAGATCGCTCCCCACACCATGATGCCGGGTGTTGGCCCTGTGTGCCTCGGTCGTATGCAGTCCTGATTGTGGCGCTCACCTGCACGGCGCCAAACACGCATACGACCATCATTGGCACCAAGGCAGAAGCGACTCTCATCGCTGAAGACGACACGTCTCCATTCGTCCCTCCATTCACGCCTGTCGCCAGACCACTGGAGGCGGGCTGCACGATGTTGGGGCGTGAGCGGAAGACGGCCTAACGGTGTGCGGGACCGTAGCCCAGCTTCATGGAGACGGTTGCGAATGGTCCTCGCCGATACCCCAGGAGCAAAAGTGTCCCTAATTTGCTGGGAAGTGGCGGTGCGGTCCCCTACGGCACTGCGTAGGATCCTACGGTCTTGGCATGCATCCGTGCGTCGCTGCGGTCCGGTCCCAGGTCGACGGGCACATGCACCTTCCGCCGACCACTGGCGACAACATCGATGTACTGTGGAGACCTCACGCCCTACGTGTTGAGCAATTCGGCGGTACGTCCACCCGGCCTCCCGCATGCCCACTATACGCCCTCGCTCAAAGTCCGTCAACTGCACATACGGTTCACGTCCACGCTGTCGCGGCATGCTACCAGTGTTAAAGACTGCGATGGAGCTCCGTATGCCACGGCAAACTGGCTGACACTGACGGCGGCGGTGCACAAACGCTGCGAAGCTAGCGCCGTTCGACGGCCAACACCGCGGTTCCTGGTGTGTCCGCTGTGCCGTGCGTGTGATCATTGCTTGTACAGCCCTCTCGCAGTGTCCGGAGCAAGTATGGTGGGTCTGACACACCGGTGTCAATGTGTTCTTTTTTCCATTTCCAGGAGTGTATATCCGTATTTTGGAAGATGGAGGGATGACACCTATTTTTAGAGTATGAGTGAAACCTTAACATTTATTTTATAGACCCTGCTTTATATTCAAATAATACAAGACCACTGACTGCTGTAAAAGAATTTATTCGTACTGAAAAAATTTCTCGGAGTTAAAAAGACAGATTTTTTTCCCTGTGGAGTGTATAGTTGCCTAGTAAATACACATCATTTTAAATTCTACAAATACGGAACGGGAACGCAATGAATGCCAGTATAAAACGCCAACAAGCTGGCACATGCATAGGGAGTCATTTCGATTTTATTTTGAGACGATTACTATGGAACCTCTATTATTCTGAATATATACGCCCCTTTCTGCTGCCTTCTAATTGTGATCTAAATGTGGAAGGTATCTGCCAAGTGATTAAAATGGTATCTGATGGACTAACTTAACAGTAAGAGGTTATAAGATAAACTGTGACTTTAGACAACAGTTTTCTGGGAAAGAAAGCACACACTGGGATTAACAAATTTAACCTCCACAGTGTGTCCTAACGTGATGAGCGGATTGTTTATAACAGCTCATACTCGTCGTTTAAACGAAACAACCTTTACAACTTAAGTAATAGTAGAAGTTACTTGAAACAAATTGTTCTACAGAGTTCCATTGTTCATGATATATCGTCTTTAAACTACTTGAATCCCGTCACCCCTCCCCCTCCCCGTTATAAAGATCATTAGCACTTTCTCCACCTGAAGGTAAAATAACCAGGAGTACTCCGAAGCGAAATGTCAACCTCAGTCCATATGAGGGGAGTTTCGGAGAAGTTTTTACCGTAGGAATGATAGCAAATATCAACAATCATACCAGCTCCACACCACAGTGTCTTCCACCACTGCTAGATAATACTACGTTGGAGACAAACAGCAAATGTGGATATGGTTTATGTCCAGCTCTTCAGAGTGTCTGAAACAAGGCCTGTCGCACTGGTGAACTTGAAATTTGGTCAGTACTTTCCATTGACTTGACACCACCGCATTTATCTCTGTGGGAGGTGCAGAGTTATAGGGTAGGACATTGTCTACTAGCACAGTTCGAGTACATTGTATCATACCAACCACGATACCACTTCAGTCTGTGCAGGAATTCCGTACCAATCGCAACATGCAGCGCTGGTTAGGTATTTGACCGATAGCTTTAGCGTACTATTAGCATTAAGTTGTATATCCATTGCGACTCGTGTCATATCTATTCCAAGATTCGCACTGAAAGTAGGAATAAGTAGATCGAAGAAAGATGCACACGGTACTAGGATCGTAATAGGTGTATATAGCCAATTCGAAAGTGTAAACGAAACTCTCGGGAGTCCTTGGGAGGGATACCACGTAGTTCCCGCCATACAGTGTTGAGGAATTTCAGAGAAACTTTACTCCAAGAAAACTGTGTGACCATTCTGCCACCATCGTCGTGTACCTCAAGTACGGATCATGCTAATTGGAGAGATTACCGAAAGTACTGAGACTTACAGCAGTCGTTTTCCTCTCGTTCAGTACGGGAATAGAACGCCCAGAAATCTGATTTTGGCACTTTACCTCCTTCGTCATCAGATTATACATCACTATGAAATTCGGAATTGACCACAAGGTGACACGAGAGGCCGACCCACGGTTATAAAAGGAAGCGAGGAGTATTGTTCCGACATAGTACATAAGCAGTAACATCTGAATGGTCAGGAGAGCTCAGTAACTTCTAACTTAGATTAGCAATCGGATGTCACCTGAGTAACAAAGCTTTCAGCAACATTTTTACTCTTTAAAAGCTCTCCAAGTCTGCTGTTGTCATGGAGAAGTGGAGACTCGAAGGAACAATCACACCTAAACCTAAACCAGGCAAACCCTATGACTGACGGACAGGAACCATCGAGCGTTACGGAGAATGGTTGCTAAGATTCGCATTAAATACGCGGAAGGAATCACTCGAAAGCTCCAGAGTGTCACTAGCATGGTGACTGAGCTTACATAGTAAAGAAGAATGAGGTATAACGGTCGAGCAGCTAATCTTCAGCCAAACATTTCTGTAACCAGTGCCAAGCGATGCTTGAGTTGGTGTAAAGAGCGACGCCACCGGATGCTGGATGACTGGAAATGAGAGCTTTGGAGCGATGAATCACACTTTCTCCATTGCCAGACCAATGCGAGGATTTGGATTTGATGAATGCCTGTTGACAGCTACCTGCTATTACGTTTAGTGCCAACTGCGTGGTACGGAGAATGTGGTATTGCGGTAAGAGGTTTGTTTTCCGTTGTTGCGATGTGGTCCCCTTATTGTGCTGAATGCGAAAAGATATGAACACATTTTTCAGCAGTATCTGCTGCGAACAGAGTGGAAGAGTTCGAAGACCATGATTGTTTGTATCATCAGTTTCCCGACCTCAACACGTTTGGGATGAGGTAGGACGTCGACTTCACTCCAGACCCAAGCGTCCAACATCATTAGCTCCACTACTTTCGTCTCTTGAGAAAGATGGGCTGCCATTCCTCTACTCATTCAGAGTGTCCCCAGCAGATTCCAAGCCATCATAAAGGCGAAGGGTGACATATCGCACATTAATGCCCTCTAACAGTTCTCTGGGTACTCTTGATCAATTTATAGGTATATGCAGGTGTAGATTATTTTAATCATGATTTGCATCAGTGGTGACATTTATTACTACATATTCTAACTCTGTGAACCTCTGTGTACTTCCATTCCCTTAAAAAGGACGATGATAAGACAGGTAGTGGTGACCTGGGTGTGGAAGATGCCAGTAAAACACATTTACCCAATGAACCGAACTCATTGTATTGATTCTAGGTCAGCCCTAAACAAATTTATTGCCATCAAGCTTAACACAAGTGCACAACGACTATATATGTCCTCAACCGATTCTAAAAGAAATTACAAAACTTGCAGTAATGCGCCCAATCTACAACAAGCAGTTGGCTTCTTTCATCAAGTCTTTATGTGCACACCACATTATAAGAGGATGTAGCTTTGCATGTTTTCCATGGCATTGAACTGTTCTTATGTGGTAGCTATAACACTTGATGAACTCTCATAAAAGGTAGAAATGGACAGAACATACACAACAATGAAAAACAATGAAAAATAAACACAACTGCAGGTTACACATAGAGCATGCTTTATAGAGCTTATCTGTACATGCTAAAAAAAACTTTCAGAATTCTGAATGAATGTTTATAAATTTCTAAAAACTGATAGTATGAAATAAAAAGACCATTAATAATTTAAGGGCCGTAAATCAGGCAGCAATTAACGACTACGTAAAAGCACAATCAGAATACAGTATAGCATAACATAGTGTGCTCACATATGTGTACATATACATATAAAAACACTTCCTAAAACCATGGGCTGTAATCTAAGAAATTTTTATACCCTCTCAGGGGAGCAGGGTACGTCCTCTCCGAGGGACCTTAAGAAGACAAGGATTATCAGACTTCACATTGAACACAAAGAGAGCATTACTCAGTCTCCATCACTGAACTTGAATCACAGCAACTAGATTTCATAGGAGGAACACACACCGACTGTGTGACAGAATTCCGGTACAGGTCACAGGGATTTCATGTCTCCCATACGGAATATTCCCTCTAATAATTTTAAAGAAATTCTCCCTGTATACAAGCAGTCGAACGTTGTGGGGAGGGTACACTCGTGCAAATTCGCCCAAATTTTCATTTTTCACGACGTTTTCATTCCTACATGAATGTTCTAGCAATTATGTTATTGAAAGGAGTAGCTCCTCGAATGTGCAACTGGATAGTTTTAACACCAAAACAAGAAGATCCATGTGATACGACCTTAATCGGAAAGATTAAGGCGTCTCCTACAGAAAAACGAGGCATCTTTGCCACCAAGGACAGACAGAACAGATGTACCCAAGAAAAACGAAGTATGTCGTTTCTGGAAGATAATTGATACCTGAATGCAGATCTAATTTCAGATTTCTGTATTGGCTTCAGTTTCCATGTAAGATTGGTTTCTTTAAATGTCGTTACATGTTTCTGACAAAAGGAGAACAAAACAAATCTGTGTTGGCAATTATCCAAAGAAATAAGGAACATAAAGAGTAAATAAAAGTGAATGAATATGCCTAATAATGTTGTCATCCTGATTTTCTGCGATATTTAGCCTCAGGAACATCTCTTCTTAGGAGCCGACAGTAGTCGGACAACACTGCAGTACCCTAGTTGCTTTGATAACGTTTTTCCATTTGAGAAATTTCCTGGTGGAGCCGTTCTCCATATTCGTCACTAACGGCACCGAGGTTATTTGGGAAAAGGTCCAAATGGTCGTTCAAGAAATGAATCTTAACTGACATACTACATCCAATTTGATGGTATGACGTCACTAGTTCTTGTACAATATCACGATAGTTTTCTGCCTTGTGGTTGCT
This sequence comes from Schistocerca americana, assembly GCF_021461395.2. Lineage (NCBI taxonomy): Eukaryota > Metazoa > Arthropoda > Insecta > Orthoptera > Acrididae > Schistocerca > Schistocerca americana. The sequence goes on along the minus strand of NC_060124.1, from coordinate 59,272,004 downwards.
AAAAAGCTCTAACAAACACACTTCTGAAAGACAGACATAGCATTTTTCAATATTCCAGAGCACTTGCCCGCGAAAGGCAAAGGTCCCGAGTTCGAGTCTCGGTCGGGCACACAGTTTTAATCTGCCAGAAAGGTTCATTTTTCAATATTACTGAACCAATCATGGAAATTTTCATCAGCAATCAATTCCCTTATTCACGTCACTATAAATATTCCCTCCTTAATTTTTGCTTCACTGATCATTGGAAATTTATTTTTCTAATATATGAGTTCATGTAATGACTTGTTCACCATGTACACAAAGTTTTTGTAAGACCCAGTTTAACGTGCAGAGGAGATAGATACAGATTTTTCTGTTCAGCAAGAGTAGCCTTCACCACATTCTTCTCTACAGGCAGCGTTTTTTTCCGGGCAGGCCATTTTTCCCAGAACAACGTTTTTTTCTGTCTTTACTGTTCCAACTACATATAAAGCAGCAGTATTTTGTGTATCCGAACTGCAAACCAAGAAGAACTGCAATAACCTTGAGATCTCCACATAGATGCTACTTGTCTTTCTGATACTGGATATGTGTGTATAGCAGTTTAAAGCTCTCATATTTCTCCTTCATGTTAAATGCATGAGCAATCGGAAGAGAAGGAAATTTGTTCCTATTATGGAGAAAGACTGCATTCAGCATATATTTTCTAGAATCTATGAAATCAGTGAAATCATGGTAAAGAGTCTCCATAACGGATTCGTCGCTACAGAAAAACCATATCACCTTCCTTGGAGAGATATTCAGAAAAAGGAGCATGGCGCTCACGATAAATATTTCCCTTCGTATTAGGAAAAAGACGATTTCTTTCTTTTAATTGTGAAGATACAAGCTCAGCCTGTTGCTCCGACAAATTTAAGTCACGAATAAGAACGTTGAGATCCCCTTCAGAAAAGTAATGTGGCCAGTTTGATTCACAGGGGGCGTCAAATGCTGGGACAGCACCCACAACCCCTGCTCTGTCTTCTAAGTGTTCGTGAGCACATTCATCTACGCTCGCTGTCACGTTCTCTGGAAGCACTGGTACCGGCAGTTCTTCACTGCGACTTGTAGGTCTTAAGGCAGGCGATAAATTAGGTTATTGCACAGTTTTTCTTGTTTTTGCAGGTGATTCCAACACATGTGTCACACGGAAATAAGTCTGTTGCGTCATCAATTCATTCTCTCTAAATCATGGGGACACGAAAGACATGTGTTCTGATCCTCTCGACCGCCTTCTCAGGAGGCCAACACATGTCAAACAGTATATGTGGGGGGACCATTTTTTGCGATAGTCGCCAACCTTGCAGCCAAAACATAGTTCATAACTTTAGATTTTTTTTTTAACAAGAGGATAAAGTTTTCGTTTTTGCGATTTCAGAGTTATCTCATCACAGATATAACAAAAAAATTGGGTTGTTTACGGAAGTACGAGGTATTTCTTCTTGTGAAATCACATAAAGCACAAACCTTCACGAACATACAGGAACGCACTTCACTAGGTCAGAGTTCTTTCACTACTGAGAATGACGCAGCAAACATAATGCGAGGCAGTGCAACATAAACATGAGTCATCGGCCTCCTTCGTATCCTGACGGTGAATGTCGAAACTGAGACTCATGCGTGGAACTCCTTGCATATATTTCGATTGTTTACGAGCGATTACATCAGCAAAAATAAATAAAAACATATTAATTAAGCAATTCCTAAGCAATAAATAGGCAGCATTTTCTATACACGCACGCACGCACGCACACACACACACACACACACACACACACACACACACACACACACACACACATATATATATATATATATATATATATATATATGTGTGTGTGTGTGTGTGTGTGTGTGTGTGTGTGTGTGTGTGTGTGTGTGTGTGTGTGTGTATTTGTGCGTGTAGAGGGTATCGTACACTATAACTGAGCATCACTACTAAGAACTAAAATGCTGTTAGTCAGTATAGTGTTTGAGGACACATATCTGTCGCTTTTTCATTTACTTATTTTGTCATTATCAGTTTTGAGGACAAAAAGCCTCTTATCAAAATATGAACATCCTCATTGAAACCAACCTCACTATCTGGCTTATGTACGAGTCAGTTTAACCATTTTTTCTCCTCTGGTCCTTAACCGAAAAGGAAACAGAGTTTAGATGTGGTCTGACTGTTGCATGCTCCATACAATACGATGACAGCATACGTACTGGTTTTAGTCAGAAACAGCATTTCATAATGAGACTGTAAGGTCGTAGCTGACCATGACAAAGTAAGGAAATAAAAAAGTCTTGCTGCGTAAAGTTTGTTTCCACGAGTACAAGATGACCATCAAATGTTAGTTGTTTTGTTTGTTTTAAGCAACTATAAGAGCTGTTTTTACTTTAGTTACACGTTATTTAAATCTGATACAAAATACAAATATTTCTAAAGCACAAAAGAAAAGCAACTGTGGAAAATATGCAATTTCTGATGCCACACTTATATATTCTTCCAGTATCGGTGCTATATGGTTGTATCGTTCCCGTATCTTTTGTTTGTGCTAAACAATGATTTTTAATTAATAAATTAGTTTGAAGTACTTAGTTCAGTGACGCAACGACCGTGCACAATAAGCGTGCTGTCGTCTTCCCGTTTCAGCATTTGTTAAGTCCAACCAGCGGTCTACGTTTTTAACGAAGTCTGGCCTGAAGCTGATTGTTGCATGAGAATTAAAGTAAACTCTTATGAGTAAGAATCATTTTACCCCGTAAGAAAAGACTAATAAAATCAATACCTTCAGCCCAGTTTTATGATTACGTTTTTCTTCCCTTAACGACAGTTTAATGCATCCTTCTTTCAATAACATCTTTAGTCTCGTGAACAAATTTAAAACAAAAAAGCCCATACATTACGAACAACACATAGTACGAAATTAGAACCTCTGCATTTGCTCGTATTTTGATTCCTCCGTGCAAATAAGTGCGATCCCAAATTATTAGATGCACATTATAGATAGTTCCACTTGTCGAAATTGTACAAAGCCGGGAATCTTTATGCAGATAAAGATCAGTAAGTGTGACCTTTCTATACACCTTATGGTCCAACGTTCCGTCCCATCCTTTAATCACAGACACATCCAGAAAATTCAGTTGCCAATTACTCTCCGTCTCCATACTAAATTGATGATCTTTATCTGTATAAAAATTCAAACCACCACCCAAGACAAAAATGAGGTGTAATAAAAGCCTTGGTAGACAAGGCGTACAAAATTTGTGAACCTGTTTATTTAAAAGATGAGATTGGATATATACGGTCGACTTTCGTGAAAAATGGCTATTCTAGCAAGGAGATAGATCGAGCACTTCGCTCTAGGCAGAGAATCAGAAGCAACGACAAACAACAGCCGCCCAGCGGCAAGGTTTTTCTTCCGTTCATTAGTAACGTCACAGATCACACTGGGGAAGTATTAAACAAGTATGAGGTGGAAACTATCTTCAGACCACCCAGGAAAATAAAAGAGTATTTAAGATCGGCAAAAGATGCACGACATCCTTTGGCTACACCGGAGGTATATAAGACTCCGTGGAGTTGTGGACAGGTTTATATCGGTACCACAAAGAGACGTGGTAACACCCGTCTTGTTGAACATAAGAGGAATTGCCGCCTGGGTCACTCTGATAAATCGGCCGTAGCTGAACATGTTTGCCAGGAAGCTAATCATGAAATAAAATTCAGCGTGACGAGCGTCATATCTAAAACCTCGCATTATTATCCACTCATTTATAGAGAGGCTATCGAGATTGATAAACAGCGTAAGAATTTTAACAGGAAGGAGGAAGGTGTTAAATTGTATAAAATTTGGATGTCAGCGTTACACAGGAAGCGTGACTATCGATTACTTTCAACCGAGAATGTTGTCATTACCAGAAACGGTCACCATGTGCTGGACAGTGGCTCCCTCTGCACTACTCATATAATCAGCGCTTTCTCTAGTACTCTTTGCAGTTCGCCGTTTTGCCTTGGAGGATGTCTCCCGAAGTCGGAGACGAAACGACAGGGGGGAGTTTTATTCATTGACCGCAGCCTATCAGCCCGGAAGTTTTAAGTAAAGACATTATCGGCCTTGAAAGCCTACATTGTATGATGCATAACACAATTCATGTTCTTCAACCAGGACAGAAATTATGCTGAATCATTAACTTTTCGAACACGAGAAGTAAGGGCACAGACATTCTGTCTAACAGCTGGGAAATTTATCAATCGGAGCATTTTCGAGACGCAGGTAACTGCAGACTAGAATTACAAGCTGACCTTAAATGTTCACCACAATAGATTTTACTCTTGGGATACGTGTTAGCAATGCCTAATCTTGTAGTATTAGAAAACAGTATTGAGAAATCAAGATGATAGTCAGATATAAAAGCTAGATGGTGCCGTACACCAGATATTTGAAAGGAAATCCCTTACTTCTTAACAGAGCGTAAGAGAACGATGCGGGAGACCCGCACCGGCGTATTAAGCTAGGTCCTAATCGGATGTGGTTTGCCGTTGGCTTCCTCCGACCGTAATGGGGATGAATGATGATGATGACGATGATGAAGACGACGCAACAGCACCCAATCATCTGGGGGCAGGTGAAAATCTCTGACTCCGCCGGGAATCGAACCCGGGACCCCATGCTCGGGAAGCGAGTACCCTACCGCGAGACCACGTGCTGCGGACAGGACAGATATTAGTGTTTATAATTTCTGTTGATTTAACCATGGGTAATTTGAGAAAAAATGTTATACGGAAGAAAGCACTTAATTGCCACATGTTTCACTAAAGAAGTGGCAAATTAGTGTGGTTTTCTTCCATATGATTAACATAATATTGTATTCAAAAGCAGGTATTGTAATGTAAGTTCATATATATGTAAAACAATTGGAATGAGGTGTTAACGAGTAATATTTCTTTCAACATAAGAGCTGTTTCGTAACGGAATTTGAGATGTATTGTGGAAAGATGAGAAGATGAACTAAATGCGGTTTATTGTTAAAAGTTATTTTATGTGCGAATGTTGTTCGGTTAGTCGGGTAAGTTGATTTTTGTACTCGTTTTCGAATTACATGAAACTGAAAACGATATAGCAATAATTAATTGATCTTTGCCTTCTTTCCTTTTTTTTTCTTTTTTTGTCCGAAATGTTCAGTGGACTCACACAAAGGTATTTCCAAACATTCTCCATTTTTTCTTTCTATACAGAATGTTGAATCGAGTGAGCAATGCATTTGCCAATGACTCATTAATCACAGTCCGTTACGCGGCTTTCAGTGTCTTTCGCCATTTCTTCGTTTGACTGTTGTTCGTATTACAGGACTGTGTAGCACATTTTACTTGAGAATGGTAAACTAATACACTGCTCGCAATGCTTCTTGAAGATACAAACACTCATATTTAGAGATGCTATTCAAATGACAATGATTGCAAGAAAATTGTATGTGAAGTTTTTGATGCCAATAATATTAATTTTGCTATAGTCTTACGTTGAAACAATCTGTAGAAATAACCAGTAATCCAGCAAGTTCAGTGTTCAGTCATGCAGGGACGAATTCGTAGTGCAGACTAAACATATATTCAAGCCAGATTCAACAGAGAGAGGGAGAAGAGGTAAATTATGTAGTTCTACTGTCAGATTCGCTTTCCTAAGAAATTTATACATAGGCAATGTACAAATTGGTTGTTCCGTAATGTGTAAAGTGTCAAAATTTCAGTGACACAGCAATTGTAGTGAGGACAAACCAGTTTATTCTCACTGGGGATCAGACGGGCGTATGAAAAAGGACATTGGAAGCATAACTAAGACAGCGGTCTGTACCTAACACAGAATCTAGAATGAGGAGTGCAACCTATGGGAAGTGTGTTGCTATCCAGCCTGCAGGAAATAAAAAACCTATCAACCTCTTTCCTTTCCGAGGAGCAACGCCCAACAAATAAGAACACGAACATTTTGAGAACCGAGAGTTAACTGATGATAGACTGTCTGCAACATTCCTTTAGTTTGCTGTGAAGACACATTGCACATAACGCTCGGATATCTTGAGAAAGATTCTATTACGGAATCTTGTGTAACAGAAATATAAAACACTCACCTTGTAAATATATGACACTTACGAATAAAGCACTGGAGGTCTTGTTGATTACAGCACTATGCACGCGCTACATCTACATAGCTAACTAATTCTAACATGTATTGTAACTGGGTAACCTCTTCTGATGTTAATCAATTGTCAAAATGAGCATTACTGCAAAGATCATTTGAGTCTAAAGCATTATGACAGGGTGAAAAACACTAAATAAATTACTTTTTCGCCGGCCGAAGTGGCCGTGCGGTTAAAGGCGCTGCAGTCTAGAACCGCAAGACCGCTACGGTCGCAGGTTCGAATCCTGCCTCGGGCATGGATGTTTGTGATGTCCTTAGGTTAGTTAGGTTTAACTAGTTCTCAGTTCTAGGGGACTAATGACCTCAGCAGTTGAGTCCCATAGTGCTCAGAGCCATTTGAATTACTTTTTCTCTCTTAACAACAAGTGGGCAGGGTGGGTTCTTCCTTGGCTCGGGTATGACGTAGAATGAAACAGCATTTTTACATAAGATAACATTTATTGAAACATTTGTGCAATGGTTTCCTTACTGGATTGTTCTGGCTGGGAGAGTGGCAGCTGTGTCGTTTACGAAGCCTTGCTGCGTGAGCTGCGGCGTCTCATTTCGCCTGACGGTGTATATCTTGTGTCACTGTTTCGCCCAGTTGACTGGAGACGCACATCGCGAGGGGGCCCGTTTAATTATTGAGAACGAAGTCGTGAATCGGATAGTGATACCTTGGATGTGGCGTCACAGTGTTTCTCTTCTCTAAGCGGCCGCGTGTGTTGTGCGTCGACCAGCTGAGCGGCGCGGCGGGGCAAGGCCAGTGTCCCAGACTCGAACAACGGACTCCAGGTTGCCAGTCTTCGGCTGTCAGATCTTCATCACCAGCTCACAGGTGACTGCTGATGTGAGGCCGTCTCCTTCCCGTCCTCACGAGTCACCCAGGTACGTAGAAATCAGTCTTCAAATAACTTCTGTCTTCTGGCGGTGAGGCTGCTGCTAGCTATTCCATTACAGTGGTGGACTGTGTACGATGTAGTCTCTTCCTGCATGACGGTCTGCAGCACCGACTGAACTGTACTGGAACTGAACTGAAAACTACTACTGTCGGGCCCACTGCGTCTCGCGTATTCATTTACTTCAGTTCAGTGGAGGTGAACGACTTCACGGTCATTGCCTCTTCTGTCACGTTGAAAAGCTTCTCGAAGAATCTTCTTAACGTCGGTCATAGGCTCTTGGAATATAGGCGAGGGCGTCTGATCACATGTGACAATTGAGAAACACGTGAGCCGGTCATTGCCTCTTCCGTCACGTTGAATAGCTTCTTGGAGAATCTTCTTAACGTCGGTCATTGGCTCTTGGAATGTAGGCGAGATCCTTTGATCACATGTGACAATTGAGAAACGCGTGAGCTGGTTGGGCGATGCCCTGATGGCTGAATCAACAGCTTCCACTTATGTGGGGAGGGCGATGGCTTCTCCTGAACGTGCTGACTTGCAAGCGCTGGTCGTTGCCACTGCTTATCTGCCCACTGTTTGCCAGTGTGTAATTCTTCCAAGCTAAACTAAGTTTTTCATTTATTTTCTAATGTCCACTTCACTTCACATTGATTTCACTAATTTATTTACCTATCTTAAGTACCACTCAACAGTATCTATATATGACTTACAGACTTTTCTTGTCTTATTGTGCTAGAAGACATGGTATTCACAATGTTTCACACCATCTGACAGAGAAATGGTTTCCTTTAGCAATTAAACATTATAAAATATGCACAAGCTTTCCCTTTATTGTTTTTGTAGATGTGATTCACTATTCGGAAGCGTATATCTAAAGAGTTTTACAACATCCCTATTAAACTAATATAAGCACAAAATTTTGTTTCATTTAAATATAAACATGAAGTGTATGGATTCTAATATGGCTACGTATTATTGTATGGTAGTGAAATATGGACTGTGGGAAAACCGAAGAAGTAGAGGACCGAAGCATTTGAGTCGTGGTGCTGCAGACGAATGTTTCAAATTACGTGGACTAATAAAGTGAGGAATAAGGATGTTCTGCACAGAATTAGAGAGGAAAGGAATATGTGGACAACAGTGAAATGGAGAAGGGACAGGATGACAGGACATTTGTTAAGACATCAGGGAATGACTTCCATGGTACTAGAGGGAACTGTTGAAGGCTAAAACAGAGGAAGACAGAGACTGGAATACATCCAGCAAATAATTGAGGATGTAGGTTACATGTGCTACTCTGGGATGAAGAGGTCTACAATGGAGGGGAATCCGAGGCGGGCCACATCCAACCACTCAGAAGACTAAAGACTAAAAAAAATAAATTTCTAGGGATGTCTGAAGATGAATTATAGAAATTGAAACCTGCCATAGCCATGTATACGCATTAGACGAGTGTGTCAGATTTTTATACACTGTCAACAGCTCTTGATATTTTCCAAACTGTGGTTTCTTTACTTGTATGACGCGTTGAACTTGATATCACTGAAGTTTGTGAGAATGTCACTATTTATAATAATGATAGTTGACTACTAAAGGCATCTCTGAGTTATGGCGGCGTCAACAGTACTCATCGTTTTCTTACATGTATTTCGATGAAGGAAAACTGAGTATTGCCACTGCTAGGAATACTTGTACAAATAAACACAAGCCCAACAGTATTGCTTAATGGCTTCAAAATGTTGTCTTGGAAAAATCAAATCAATTATGTTACACTGACATCGGCTAATGTCAACGATTTGTATGTAATATGAAGTGTGAGAGCTTTAACTAAAATTGATATAATTATAAAATTGAGACATTTGTTTAAGGACCTCACATAAATGTTCCTTCTTATTGTAGCTTCTTTAGACTATGGGAGCCCCATGTATTAAAAATAAAACTTCCACTGTGAATTTACTCGCACTAAGCTTCTTCGGTATATGAAAATTAACTGACGAATTACGAAGCTATTTAACATTAAAGAAATGTAGATGAAGTTCACTGAAAGCGTGAAATGACCGATCTAGTAACAGAACTCATACAACCCTTGGGAGGTAAGTACAAGGAAATAAGTGTTAGAAGAGTAGATCATCTTCGCTTGTTCTATAATTCGTGCGCTTCATTAACGACATTTTTCTGTACTTCTACATTTCAGTCTGAATTTATATTCTGGTGTTTTAAGGCTTTACCTAATCGAAATTATACATAATATTCACTATACTGACGAAAATTTTTTCCTGTAAAATCTTCATACTGACCTGGATGTGAAAGCTTATAATTGTGTTATCAGTTCAGCTTAAGAGTTAATTTTCCTATAAATTATACTTTCAGATGTTGCAAAGCTGAAAGTCCTTATTTCTGTCGATTTCTTCGGGTTAGGTATACGCGCAATTACTCCAGTGGCTTATTCGACGGCGGAAACCACAATCTTAATGATTTTTATAACTTGGTAGTGTATTTACGCAAGTGACCCTCTTCACATACATCACCATATACCTGCTGACATGTTTTCCCACAGAGAGATATTTCGTTCAGTTCACACCAAGGGATTATCAAATGCTACAGATATTGCAGAGGCAAATTTATTTCTACATTATGTCAGGATGAACTTGATACGTTTCATCATATAGGTAATAACACAGTCTACCTTCACATAACCGACACAAAACTACCACAATGTTTTTTGAGTGTAAAAGCTAATGTCTCATCTTCATTTACCCGTTCCGGGTAGTCACAGGTAATTTACATAATCCAAATATTTCATTTCAGAGAATATAGTGTTCCTCCTAGCTTCCATGTAGTTCTTTAGATCCAATTTCGTAATAATACGAGAAAATTCTGCGCGTCCGAATCTATTTCTTTCCGCAACAAATATTTGAAATAAATTGTATTAATTTTATTCGTTTTGAATCATTTCCATACGAAGTTTCTTGATAGAATTCCATACAGAAAAGAGTAAAAACTATTAAGATTAATGATCTTCACTTTTGAGTTTCATTAGAAATGCGTCACTAATATTTAGCGTTCATTGATGTTTCACTTGAAATTATGATGTATCCCTGATTTAATATGTGTTAAATATATTTAATATATTTTATTTTATCGGATCGTAAACATTTTCATATTCTGGCCTGCAGATGTTTTAATACGTTCGAAACAAAAACATAGATTTTTAAAGATATTTCTCCCATATTTTCTAATGAGGAGGTACTGAATAGAATTGGGGATAAGAGGTGTTTGTGGCACAACTTGACCGGTTGGTAGGACATATTCTGAGGCATCAGGGGATCACAAATTTAGCATTGGAGGACAGCGTGGAGGGTAAAAATCGTAGAGGGAGACCAAGAGATGAATACACTAAGCAGATTCAGAAGGATGTAGGTTGCAGTAAGTACTGGGAGATGAAGAGGCTTGCACAGGATAGAGTAGCATGGACAGCTGAATCAAACCAGTCTCAGGACTGAAGAACACAACAGCAACATTTTCTCGCATCACCATTTATTAAATTTGTGTCAAATATGTAAGCATTTCTCTAACTGCGTACTACTGCTGACACGATGGAGTGCTGATGAACTACGTTCGCCGCCAGTCAGTTTGAAAACGAAGCTGAAAATTTTCATTAAGTGTTACAGAGTACAATTCTAATGCTCTTGACTTCCTTTATTGCTAATTATTATAACAAAGCTCAACGAGTTTCTTGAGAACGTGAACCCCATCTCAGTAATTATAGCTGTCACCATTCAAGTTAGTAGAAATGTTCGATACCACTTTGTTATGGTTCGTAAACTCCACATAAAACAGTTAAGTAACAGAGCAAATGAAAATAATATAAACAAAATTAAAAATAAATTTATAAATGTTTACTTGACATGGTGCAGGTGAGAGAGACATTGCAGTTGCCCTCAATACATGTGACACTCCAAGAGAATTAAGGAATGAATATTTGTAGTTTAACGCTCCACCAGCAATGAAATTAGAGACGACATGAGAGAACAGAACAAGATATAGCACCGTACGAATTAAGCACATTAAGCTCAGAGATGAAGATATTTCATCGCCTTCTTGATATCAAAATAAGTGGTGACCTCGTCAGCGGTATACATTGAAAGTGTGTGTGTATAGCACCGTTTCCTGAGCAATGTGCTGTGCACGTATTGCTGTTACAAGTTTTCTCTTTGCTTAAGCTGGTATTATGACGTGAAGTATATTTTACTGTCGTTTGATAGGCAGCTAAGGTATCATTCCTTGTTAAATAGCGCGTATGACATGTGATGCTGTCACAATATTTTTCCACTGTGAGAATGATCAATCATCGAAACAGGCTGTGAATAAATATATTGTGAAACAGCATAGTATTATCATGCATTTCTGCAAGTATATCAATGCTGCTGACAGTCGCCTGAAAATTTTTTTTGAGAGATGAAATAGTGGAGGCAGCAGAGGATCAAATAGGTGAAAAAGACGCAGCATAGAAAAATACTGGATAACAGAGGACACATTGAATTTAGTTGGTGAAAGAAGGCAACCGAACCACGCGAAAAGAATTACAGACATCTAGAAAGTGAGACCGACAAAAAGGGCAAAATGGCTAGGCGGTAACAGCTAGAGGACATACTCAAGACTGTAGAAACACGCTTAGCAAGGGGAATGATGCCGCGTGTAGGAAAATTAGAGAGACCTGTGAATATTTTTCCACTGTGAGAATGATCAATCATCGAAACAGGCTGTGAATAAATATATTGTGAAACAGCATAGTATTATCATGCATTTCTGCAAGTATATCAATGCTGCTGACAGTCGTCTGAAAAAAATTTTTGAGAGATGATATAGTGGAGGCAGCAGAGGATCAAATAGGTGAAAAAGACGCAGCATAGAAAAGTCCTGGATAACAGAGGACACATTGAATTTAGTTGGTGAAAAGAGGCAACTGAACCACGCGAAAAGAATTACAGACATCTAGAAAGTGAGACCGACAAAAAGTGCAAAATGGCTAGGCGGTAACAGCTAGAGGACATACTCAAGACTGTAGAAACACGCTTAGCAAGGGGAATGATGCCGCGTGTAGGAAAATTAGAGAGACCTGTGAAGAAAACAGAAGCTTGAGTAAAAGTATCAAGAGCTCAGATGGCACACCAGTGCTTAGTAGAAAGGGAAATGATGAAAGGTGGTATGATTCTGCAAGGAAAATAAAATTCAAGGCAATATTATATTATGTGAAGTGTAAGCAAATGAAAGTACTGGAGATATTACACAACGAGAAGAATTTGACACAGTACTAAAGACCTAAGGCAAAACGAGGAACCGGTAGTAGACGAAATTCCGTCAAAGTTACTGATAACGTTGGGAGAGCTATCCTTGACAAAACAATTTCACTCAGTGTTCAGAAAACATGGGACGGGGAAAGTACCCCAAGACTTCAAGAAGAAAATAATAATTCTAATTTCAAGAAAGACAGTTGCAGGAGGTGCGAATATTGCCATATTATTAGTTTAATAAGGCATACTTGCGAAATATTGACACTATTTGTTGTTGTTGTTGTTGTGGTCGTCAGTCCTGAGACTGGTTTGATGCAGCTCTCCATGCTACTCTATCCTGTGCAAGCTTTTTCATCTCCCAGTACCTACTGCAACCTACATCCTTCTGAATCTGCTTAGTGTATTCATCTCTTGGTCTCCCTCTACGATTTTTACCCTCCACGCTGCCCTCCAATACTAAATTGGTGATCCCTTGATGCCTCAGAACATGTCCTACCAACCGATCCCTTCTTCTGGTCAAGATGTGCCACAAACTTCTCTTCTCCCCAATCCTATTCAATACTTCCTCATTAGTTATGTGATCTACCCATCTAATCTTCAGCATTCTTCTGTGGCACCACATTTCGAAAGCTTCTATTCTCTTCTTGTCCGAACTATTTATCGTCCATGTTTCACTTCCATACATGGCTACACTCCATACGAATACTTTCAGAAATGACTTCCTGACACTTAAATCAATACTGGATGTTAACAAATTTCTCTTCTTCAGAAACGCTTTCCTTGCCATTGCCAGCCTACATTTTATATCCTCTCTACTTCGACCATCATTAGTTATTTTGCTCCCCAAATAGCAAAACTTCTTTACTACTTTAAGTGCCTCATTTCCTAATCTAATTCCCTCAGCATCACCCGACTTAATTAGACTACATTCCATTATCCTTGTTTTGCTTTCGTTGATGTTCATCTTATATCCTCCTTTCAAGACACTGTCCATTCCATTCAACTGCTCTTCCAAGTCCTTTGCTGTCTCTGACAGAATTACAATGTCATCGGCGAACCTCAAAGTTTTTATTTCTTCTCCATGAATTTTAATACCTACTCCGAATTTTTCTTTTGTTTCCTTTACTGCTTGCTCAATATACAGATTGAACAACATCGGGGAGAGGCTACAACCTTGTCTTACTCCCTTCCCAACCACTGCTTCCCTTTCATGTCCCTCGACTCTTATAACTGCCATCTGGTTTCTGTACAAATTGTAAATAGCCTTTCGCTCCCTGTATTTTACCCCTGCCACCTTTAGAATTTGAAAGAGAGTATTCCAGTCAACATTGTCAAAAGCTTTCTCTAAGTCTACAAATGCTAGAAACGTAGGTTTGCCTTTCCTTAATCTTTCTTCTAAGATAAGTCGTAAGGTCAGTATTGCCTCACGCGTTCCAGTGTTTCTGCGGAATCCAAACTGATCTTCCCCGAGGTTGGCTTCTACTAGTTTTTCCATTCGTCTGTAAAGAATTCGTGTTAGTATTTTGCAGCTGTGACTTATTAAGCTGATAGTTCGGTAATTTTCACATCTGTCAACACCTGCTTTCTTTGGGATTGGAAATATTATATTCTTCTTGAAGTCTGAGGGTATTTCGCCTGTTTCATACATCTTGCTCACCAGATGGTAGAGTTTTGTCAGGACTGGCTCTCCCACGGCCGTCAGTAGTTCCAATGGAATATTGTCTACTCCGGGGGCCTTGTTTCGACTCAGGTCTTTCAGTGCTCTGTCAAACTCTTCACGCAGTATCATATCTCCCATTTCATCTTCATCTACATCCTCTTCCATTTCTATAATATTGTCCTCAAGTACATCGCCCTTGTATAGACCCTCTATATACTCCTTCCACCTTTCTGCTTTCCCTTCTTTGCTTAGAACTGGGTTTCCATCTGAGCTCTTGATATTCATACAAGTCGTTCTCTTATCTCCAAAGGTCTCTTTAATTTTCCTGTAGGCGGTATCTATCTTTCCCCTAGCGAGATAGGCCTCTACATCCTTACATTTGTCCTCTAGCCATCCCTGCTTAGCCATTTTGCACTTCCTGTCGATCTCATTTTTGAGACGTTTGTATTCCTTTTTGCCTGTATCACTTACTGCATTTTTATATTTTCTCCTTTCATCAATTAAATTCAGTATTTCTTCTGTTACCCAAGGATTTCTACCAGCCCTCGTCTTTTTACCTACTTGATCCTCTGCTGTCTTCACTACTTCATCCCTCAAAGCTACCCATTCTTCTTCTACTGTATTTATTTCCCCCATTCCTGTCAATTGCTCCCTTATGCTCTCCCTGAATCTCTGTACAACCTCTGGTTCTTTTAGTTTATCCAGGTCCCATCTCCTTAAATTCCCACCTTTTTGCAGTTTCTTCTGTTTTAATCTACAGGTCATAACCAATAGATTGTGCTCAGAGTCCACATCTGCCCCTGGAAATGTCTTACAATTTAAAACCTGGTTCCTAAATCTCTGTCTTACCATTATATAATCTATCTGATACCTTTTAGTATCTCCAGGGTTCTTCCAAGTATACAACCTTCTTTCATGATTCTTAAACCAAGTGTTAGTTATGATTATGTTGTGCTCTGTGCAAAATTCTACCAGGCGGCTTCCTCTTTCATTTCTGTCCCCCAATCCATATTCACCTACTATGTTTCCTTCTCTCCCTTTTCCTACACTCCAATTCCAGTCACCCATGACTATTAAATTTTCGTCTCCCTTCACAATCTGAATAATTTCTTTTATTTCATCATACATTTCTTCAATTTCTTCGTCATCTGCAGAGCTAGTTGGCATATAAACTTGTACTACTGTAGTAGGTGTGGGCTTCGCATCTATCTTGGCCACAATAATGCGTTCACTATGCTGTTTGTAGTAGCTTACCCGCATTCCTATTTTCCTATTCATTATTAAACCTACTCCTGCATTACCCCTATTTGACTTTGTGTTTATAACCCTGTAGTCACCTGACCAGAAGTCTTGTTCCTCCTGCCACCGAACTTCACTAATTCCCACTATATCTAACTTCAACCTATCCATTTCCCTTTTTAAATTTTCTAACCTACCTGCCCGATTAAGGGATCTGACATTCCACGCTCCGATCCGTAGAACGCCAGTTTTCTTTCTCCTGATAACGACATCCTCTTGAGTAGTCCCCACCCGGAGATCCGAATGGGGGACTATTTTACCTCCGGAATATTTTACCCAAGAGGACGCCATCATCTTGTAATCATACAGTAAAGCTGCATGCCCTCGGGAAAAATTACGGCTGTAGTTTCCCCTTGCTTTCAGCCGTTCGCAGTACCAGCACAGCAAGGCCGTTTTGGTTATTGTTACAAGGCCAGATCAGTCAATCATCCAGACTGTTGCCCTTGCAACTACTGAAAAGGCTGCTGCCCCTCTTCAGGAACCACACGTTTGTCTGGCCTCTCAACAGATACCCCTCCGTTGTGGTTGCACCTACGGTACGGCTATCTGTATCGCTGAGGCACGCAAGCCTCCCCACCAACGGCAACTATTTGTATAAAGAAGAATAGAAAAACTGCAGGAGAAGTGTAGGGACAGATGAGAAAATACGAGAAAATGACTGAGAAGACAGACTGATGACAGGCAATCGCACGTTTATAGCATTTAGAGAAAGTTTTTGACGATTCTGACAGGTACGCACTATCTATATTCTGAAGGTAGCAGGGATAAAATACATGGAACAAAAGGTTATTTACAACTTGTATATAAGGAACAATGGCGTTTTAAAGAGTCGAAGGATATGAAGGGGAAGCAGTAGTTCTGAAAGGAGAGAAGGTCGTAGCATATCCTTTATGTCATTCAATCTATACATTGTGCAAAGAGTAAAGGAAAACAAGGAGAAATTTAGACAGACAAACAAAGTTCATGGAGAAGAAACAAAACCTATGAGACCTCGACGAAGTTGTAGTTCTAACAGAGACGGGAAAGTGCTTGGATGGAACAGATACTGTATTGGAAGGAGGTTATAAGATGAATGCCAACAAAAGTAAAACGAAAGTAGTGGATGTGGCAGCATTAAATCAGGCTTTGTTTAGAGACTAGTGAATGATACACTAAACGCAGGGGCCGTGTTTTTCTATCTGGGCAGCAAAATAGCTCATGGCCGAAATAGAGAGGACAAAATGGTTCAAGTGGCTCTGAGCACTATGGGGCTTAACTTCGGAGATCATTAGTCCCCTAGTACTTAAACCTAAGTAACCTAAGGACGTCACACACATCCATGCCCGAGGCAGGATTCGAACTTGTAACCGAAGTGGTCGCGCGGTTCCAGACTGCAGCGCCTAGATCCGCTCGGCCATTCCCAGCCGGCTGCTCTTAGAATTAGTGTATATATTTCGGTGCCAGCACACTATCGCTCCAAAACTACCTCTCTTACGCTACAATGGTGGCATACAGAAATGCCTTAAAATACAACCTTTGCTTCATATAAAGAGTGCACAACATGCGTTACAGCGCAGTATGGAACATCTTCCAGCAAAGGCTATATTTGATGCAGTATTAATTTGCTAGAGAGGACATAAAATGCAGGGATACTAAACGAGAAAAGATTTCTGAAAAAAAATAACGACCCTGTTGAGATCCAATACCAAATGAAGTACAAAGAAGACTTCTCTGAAGTTATTTCTTTAGAATGGAGTCTTGCATGGAAGTGAAACGTCATCGAAATGCAGTACACTCAAGAAGATAACAGAATCTTTTGAAATGTGATGCTGTTGACGAATGCTGAATAATAGACGGGTAGGTGAAATAACTAACAAGGAGCTACGGAATAGAAGTGGGAAAAAGAGAAGTTAATGGCACAGCAACACTAAAACAAGGGATTGACTGACATAAAAGATCCTGAGGTGTCAAAGAATCGACGCTTTGACAATGAAGGGAAATTTTGGGAGTAGAGATGGTACCAAGAGACCAATACACGAATACAGACATATTGCGTTCTCAGCGCAACGACGCCGTTTTTTTCAGAGTTTATCACGGTCGCCGTCGTTGGGAACGTGGTACCGTGATAAGTGTCCAGGGTCGTGGTTTTTATACTGTTCAAGGTGCTACTGGGGTGCACAGGAGGCATCAGAACCAGTTGCGCCGCGCTGGCCGCCCGGATTCTGCCGCTCGTTCTTTGTCCACAGATCTGGTCCGCGGCGGGTTCCAGCCGCGCCTTCCGACTTCGCTGCCGCCCCCAGGGCAGCAGCAGCAGCCGTCGCCGCTACCACGCCGACAGCCCGTCCCGTTGCTGCCTCCCGCGCAGCTTCATCCGGGAGCGGCCCAGGTGGTCGCTCCGGCGCCTGCGGTCCCTCTTCAGTCGCCACCGCCTTCGGAGCTGATGGACGTCGACCCCTCAGCCGGGCCGCCTTCCCAAGCGGTGGCTGTGCAGCCTGTCCTGCAGCCGCTTTCCTTGGGCACCCCCAAGGAGTCTGACACCGCAGCGCCTTGTCCGGCGCCCACTCAGTAGCCGTCGCCGCAGCGTCAGGAGACGCTGCCTCTCTTCGTGGGTCCCGACGCCCCGTCGCGTCCAGTACCAGAAGCTGCGCCCGTGGTCACAGGCGTGCACCCTGACCTCGGTTTTCAGTCGGTCTTTCCCGAGGCCCTGCGCAGTCAATGCTGGGGTGCGGACCGGGGACTGCCACCGACAACAGTCTCCGCCCCGGTCTCTTCTGCTACGCCTGCGGCCAGACCCCTCCCCCGCCGTCGACGCTCGCCACGACATTATTCAACGACGGTGCGGCGATTTGGGGTGGAGGAGTGTTATATCCTAGCCAGTAATGCCACCCGAGCCCGCTGCCAAAAGGTTGGCAGCATCAAAGTCCGGACGCCGTCCGCATAAGCAGCGCCAGCGAGACAGCAAATCGCCGCAAGTCTGCGCGCGCCATCGCTGGCTTCTGGCTTCTTAAGCGCTGGAGTCGCGAGCGCTAGGACAGTTCTGTATTCGCCGCTGGGTTGTATACTCGCCACCGAATTGTGTACTTGCTAGTCAGTTGTATGTTCATCGCAGCAGAGTTGTTGTTTGTCGTCAGCTGACGCTGACCTAGCCCCTCCGACTCGAACTAGACAGATCTCTGTAGACACGGAGTTCACTACTGTGTTTCTGTATCTTCGTTAATAAAGATAAGTACCGACTTTTATTTAATCAGAGTGTTTAGGTTTTCATCTTTCTGTTCACTGTTCCAGCGGACCGGTCGGCCCGCTATTAAAAGTGTGGCGGTGACTTCGTAAGCCGTTTCTACAGCGAATTGTTTGTCGCTACGAACGCCGCCACAAAAGAAATACATTAGAGGTGTATTGAAGCTATAGCGAAATGGTTATATGAAGAATATGAAGAACTTGAGGAAGCAACGCCTGTCGGGAAGACTGGCTCAGCATACACAAAATTCAAAACTGAAGCGGTATTAGCAGTACGCTTCAATGACGAAAGTCAGTTGTGAGCAACATGAATGACAGTTGAGGATAAATAATGAATTATTTAGTTAATTACAAGTTACTTTTAATGTAACATTTGTCTTTATTTCCATTTTTTTATTTCAATACACCAACTCTTGGACATAGGAATGGAAATAAATTTTCTAGCCGGGTCACACTTAGTGATCCATGACCGTCCTGCTACGTGTGGCAGCGTAATGATCTGTGAAAGAAATACGAGCTAAAAAGGTGTAGCTAGCATCAAAGATAGGTAGTAGGGCAGTAGGCTTCTTAATGTGGAAACTATCAAGGCTCAAAGCAGGACTGGTCAAAGATGATCGAGACAGACCATTTCGGTAGGGCAGAGTAAGTCGCCGGTCGGCCCTCAGCCAAGGAGACAGAGCGATTCGAGCAACGGACGCAGGGTCCGGCCTGGAGCCTTCTGGAGTGTTGCTGTTCGCTGGAGCACGATGGAGAGAGACGAGCCGCGGAGGCGGTGCGACTGCGACTGCGCTATGGTAAGGTGTGGAAAAATGCTATATTCTACTTGATCCGTTTCTAGGGGTTGCAGTTAGCTAGAGTTTAGGTGTAGAAGTACGGAACGAGGCAATAATTGTTCTAATTTGGCAGAGTGGGTGCTTTTCTAACAAGGGAACCTCCCCATCGCACCCCCCTCAGATTTAGTTATAAGTTGGAACAGTGGATAGGCCTTGAAAAGCTGAACACAGATCAATCGAGGAAACAGGAATAAGTTGTGTCGAACTATGAAAAAAACAAGCAAAATATACAAACTGAGTAGTCCTTGCGCAACATAGGCAACAACAAGGACAATAGGAGTTCAGGAGCTCCGTGGTCCCGTGGTTAGCGTGAGCAGCTGCAGAATGAGAAGTCCTCCGTCCACTGAAAAATTTACTTTCTTTATTTTCGCAAAGTTATGATCTGTCCATTCGTTCATTGACGTCTCTGTTCACTGTAATAAGTTTAGTGTCTGTTTTACGACTGCACCGCAAATCCGTGCGATTAGTAGACGAAAGGACGTGCCTCTCCAATGGGAACCGAAAAATTTGATCGCAAGGTCATAGGTCAACCGATTCCTCCACAGGAAAACACGTCTGATATTTTCTATACGATACTGGTGACGGCATGTGCGTCACATGACAGTAATATTTTGTCGTCAACCCACCTAACTTGTACACTTGGCGAGTGGGTAAAAAGATTCTTCTACCTTGCCCGATTTAGGTTTTCTTGTGAATGTGATCGCATCGGACGGACAGATAATAATTGTCTCAAAACAAAAAATTAAAATTTTCATTCGAGGAAAGGCTTGAACCAAACACCTCTTGTTCCGCAGCTGCACACACTAACCACAGGACCACGGCGCTCCGCGCTGCTTGTTACCCTTGAAGTTGCATATCTTGTACATGGACTACTCAGTTTGCATATTTTGCTTATTTTTTTCATAGTTCCACACAACTTCTTCCTGTTTTCTCGATTGATCTGTGTTCAGTTTTTCAAGGCCTATCCACTCTGCCAACTTATAAATAAATCTGAGGGGGGTGCGATGGGGAGGTTCCCTCGTAAGTCGTAATCATAACGGCTTTGTACTAGTATGAGCAAGTAGGTCTTGGGGCGTTAGACAACAGCAGATAGCAGCACTGTTGTGTTTCGCTATAGTATAAATTATGTCAATTCGTGGTACAAACTTTGTGGGCCGAAATTAATATTTTATGTTATTTTCTTTGTGATGTGTAGCGGGGCGCATGTCGGCGCACTTCTCCTCGTGCCACTTACACTGTCAAGAGGAATGCATTCTGTGAGCAAATAAGGACAGGAAGTGGTGTAGTTTGAGGACAGAAGTTGTGTTGCCGTAAGATGTACGTAAGTATTTTGTAAATTTTGACGTGTTTCTTTGTGTGTTGGTTCGCGCCACGTGTCGTGCAGACAGAGTAAGAGCGCGGCAGTAGTAACAGTAATTCGCTTTTTTAATGTTCTTTAGAGTTAAAACATTAAGATAACTTTTCTGAAACAAGAGAGGAGCGTTCTTTGCAAGTTGTGTAAATTTGTAGATGGTTTTCTTTGTGCGAACACTGACGGATATTGCTCACACCACGTGGCGTGTGGGGGTGGCTCCTGCCTTAGTAGAGACATGGGCACTACATTTAATCACCCCGTGAACACATTAGTGCAATTCTTAGTGTAACAGTTTTATTTTCTCTAGTAATTTTTGTAAATTTTGTTGTAGTTTTGGTGTCCAAGCCCGTCACGTGTACGATGTTGGATGGTCTGACCACGTATTCAGTTTTTGCTTTGTGTGGATAAATACTTAGTACTTCATTATTTCGAATGATCATGACCTTCAGACGTCTTTTTGTTAAAACCACAACTACTGCCATAATATTTGCAATGACAGAAGCGTCTTTGCTCCCTTCCGTCAAACTGCGCTGGAATCGGCTGAGCCGCGATGGCACAGATCACGGAAATTGCTGCAGAAACGAACTTTAATTCGGTTTAGCAACAAATAAGTTTGGTTCGGTCTTTGATTTGCTTATGGAATTCGCATTTTGCGCTTTGCGTAACAAATAGAGCAGCGGCACCTTGATTACATATATGTACACACACACACACACACACATATATATATATATATATATATATATATATATATATATATATATATATATATATATATATATATATATATATATATACGGTGTTTCAAAAATGACCGGTATATTTGAAACGGCAATACAAACTAAACGAGCAGCGATAGAAATACACCGTTTGTTGCAATATGCTTGGGACAACAGTACATTTTCAGGCAGACAAACTTTCGAAATTACAGTAGTTACAATTTTCAACAACAGATGGCGCTGCGGTCTGGGAAACTCTATAGTACGATATTTTCCACATATCCACCATGCGTAGCAATAATATGGCGTAGTCTCTGAATGAAATTACCCGAAACCTTTGACAACGCGTCTAGCGGAATGGCTTCACATGCAGATGAGATGTACTGCTTCAGCTGTTCAATTGTTTCTGGATTCTGGCGGTACACCTGGTCTTTCAAGTGTCCCCACAGAAAGAAGTCACAGGGGTTCATGTCTGGCGAATAAGGAGGCCAATCCACGCCGCCTCCTGTATGTTTCGGATAGCCCAAAGCAATCACACGATCATCCAAATATTCATTCAGGAAATTAAAGACGTCGGCCGTGCGATGTGGCCGGGCACCATCTTGCATAAACCACGAGGTGTTCGCAGTGTCGTCTAAGTCAGTTTGTACCGCCACAAATTCACGAAGAATGTCCAGATAGCGTGATTCAGTAATCGTTTCGGATCTGAAAAATGGGCCAATGATTCCTTTGGAAGAAATGGCGACCCAGACCAGTACTTTTTGAGGATGCAGGGACGATGGGCCTGCAACATGGGGCTTTTCGATTCCCCATATGCGCCAGTTCTGTTTATTGGCGAAGCCGTCCAGGTAAAAATAAGCTTCGTCAGTAAACCAAATGCTGCCCACATGCATATCGCCGTCATCAATCCTGTGCACTATATCGTTAGCGAATGTCTCTCGTGCAGCAATGGTAGCGGCGCTGAGGGGTTGCAGCGTTTGAATTTTGTATGGATAGAGGTGTAAACTCTGGCGCATGAGACGATACGTGGACGTTGGCGTCATTTGGACCGCAGCTGCAACACGGCGAACGGAAACCCGAGGCCGCTGTTGGATCACCTGCTGCACTGGCTGCGCGTTGCCCTCTGTGGTTGCCGTACGCGGTCGCCCTACCTTTCCAGCACGTTCATCCGTCACGTTCCCAGTCCGTTGAAATTTTTCAAACAGATCCTTTATTGTATCGCTTTTCGGTCCTTTGGTTACATTAAACCTCCGTTGAAAACTTCGTCTTGTTGCAACAACACTGTGTTCTAGGCGGTGGAATTCCAACACCAGAAAAATCCTCTGTTCTAAGGAATAAACCATGTTGTCTACAGCACACTTGCACGTTGTGAACAGCACACGCTTACAGCAGAAAGACGACGTACAGAATGGCGCACCCACAGACTGCGTTGTCTTCTATATCTTTCACATCACTTGCAGCGCCATCTGTTGTTGAAAATTGTAACTACTGTAATTTCGAAAGTTTGTCCGCCTGAAAATGTACTGTTGTCCCAAGCATATTGCAACAAACGGTGTATTTCTATCGCTGCTCGTTTAGTTTGTATTGCCGTTTCAAATATACCGGTCATTTTTGAAACACCCTGAGAGAGGGAGAGAGAGAGAGGCGGAGGAATGTTAATCCCAACAACTTCCGCGCATTGAAGAGCACAGTAACATGAAATAAGAGACCATCTGCAAAGTTCATTTAGATTTTTTAATCAGTCAATTTACTGTGTGTAGAATCAATTGTGTGTAAGATCAAATGAACGAGTGTTTAAAGAATAAATGTATAATCATGAAAGTGAGACCCCCTCTCCTAATCATATCCACTCAACAATCAACAAGTAAGCAATAGTTACTGCCCCCGTAAAAGATGTACAGTGATAGCAATTCTCATAGGCATTATTCTTATGAGGTTCAGACAGTAAGTGTCACCCTTAGGTCAGGCATACTTATAGCACCTAGTTACCTTCTTCCCCCGTATGCTTTGGTTTGGTGCCCAAGGATAGCTATCCATTGTCCACATTTTTTCTTTCGAAGTAATCAAATTCAGCTGGGTTTTATATGAATTGTCTTGCGTCCGTACCCTCAGTATACGGTACGGTAAGTGCTTTGTTGCACCATAATTAACGAGAATTAGGACCATCCAATGAAGGCACAAGCTTTAAAAATTAAGAACCATCGGCCAGATCTTCAACAAATTAAACTCAAGGACGGTACCATCAGTAATGCAAAGGCGAATTCCACTGTTCAACGCAGAGGAGAGAGCGTGTAGGTGGAATGAGTACATTGAAAGGCTCTATGACGAGGAGGAATGGCCTGATGACGTGATAGAAAAAGAAAAGGAAGTCAACAGAGAAAACAGGTGGAGTCCAGTATCAGGGTCAGAATTTAAAAGAGCTTTGTTTCTATTTTTGTTTTTTCGAGTCCACGACATAAAATAATTACAAAAACTAATGAGTATTGATTCACAAAACAAATTTGCAAAATTAAATATGTACAGTAGTATTTAAGAAATAAGGAGACAAACAAGCAGCAAGATGATTATATTTTTTGACGGGGCCCAGTATTCGGCTGTTATCGCAGCAGTTTCGCTTGCTGAATCAAGATCACAGATAGTGCATGGAGCTGGTATGTTCTTGCAAACTAGCAGATGTTGTTCGTCCTGTACGTCACCACACGGACAAGTTTCCTCCTCGTTACTGAAGCCCCACTTCCTGAGGCTGGCTTTGCACCTTGACACCCCAACTCGCAGTCCGTTCAAAGTCTTCCAGGTCGCTTATGACACGCGTGAACCTTCAGCTGTTTCCTCCTTGACCGTTATGTAATTGTCTTCAGCTAGGGAGTGTCGCCAAAGCTCCTCTCTACGAGTTCTAGGTGATGAAATAATTGCCATAGTTTTCTGTAGGAAGCTTTTTCTTGACCTCAGTCTTGTCTGTTGAGGATCAGCATGCCTTCGAATGCGTGGCTGTGCTCTACCCATAATCTGGTACAGCTTATTGACAGGAGTAGGTCGTAAGCAGCCTGTAACGATGCGTCCTGTCTCGTTCAGGGCTGTATCCACATGTTTCGCATGTGCAGAGTTTTGCCAGACGGGTGCTGCGTATTCTGCGGTGGAGAAACATAGTGCCAAAGCAGATGTTCTAAGCACGTTTGACTGGGCACCCCAGGTGGTTTCTGTAAGTTTGCGGATGATGTTGTTTCGCACTTTTACTTTGAGGCTCGTTTCTTCACAGTGGGCTTTGAATGTGAGGGAACGATCCATCTTCACCACAAGGTATTTAGGAGTTTCGCAGTGAAGTAGTTGGTCTACTCTCCAAGTGATGTTCAGTTTCCTTTTGGCTTCCCTATTTCTAAGGTGGAATGCACTGACTTGAGTATTTCCAGAGTTCCGTTTCAGTTGGTTTTCATCGTAATACTTGGCGAAATTTTCAAGAACTATTGTCAGTTTCACCCCTACTTCCTCAAAGGTCTCACCTTGGGCAAGTAGTGCTGTATCATCATCGTATATGAATGCCTTAGTTGAAGAGTTAATTGGCTGGTTAATTGGTGTAGATATCATATAACAGCGGAGACAACACACTTCCCTGAGGGAGACCATTTTTCTGCATCTCTATCGACTCTTCTTGTCTTGGAGAGAGACGAAGTATTTCCTGTTTTGCAGCATACACTAAAGGATCTGAGTTAGTCGGCAATCCTTTGTAGCTATGTACACTTTTCTAAGCAGCTTTTTGTGGCTAACAGTATCATAAGTCGCTGTGAAGTCGATGAAAGCCACACCTGTTATTTCGCCTCTCTCATACCCATCCTCAATATGCTGAGTCAAATTATGGATCTGCCCACAGCAATATCTCCCCGGTCGGAAGCCGGACTGCTCTTTTATGAGTATTTCATCAATGTACTCTGATATTCAGCCTTTCCAATACCCTGTACAAATGGCAAAGGAGTGAAGCCGCACCGCAACTTTTTGGGTCTGTTGGCTCTTTCCCAGGCTTTAAAGTGCTATTACCTTGGCCTTACAACAGATCTTGGGGAATTGAAATTTTGAAATTCAGATGTTCATAAGGTTTAATATCCACCCGTTTGCTGCAGGGCCAAACTTCTAAATTTGTTTCCTCCGTATTTCGTCTAGGCCAGCAGCTATATTACTCTTCATAGTTGTGAAAACTGTTTCCAGTTCTTTTAAGGTAAAAGGCATGTTGAGATGCTCCTTTTCATCAGCCTGTCTAATGAATTTAGATTTTTCTCATCTTCCTTTAGTCTTGCCATTGAGAAGTAATTGATGAGCAGTTTGGTCAAGGCTTACCTTTGAGAGGTCGGGGGGAGTAATGGTTGGGTCATTGTTGACGGTCTTCAATAATTCCCACGCTTGTCGGCTATTCTGTTTCATATCTAAGTTTGACACCAAACCAAACCATGTTCTTCTTCTGGAAACTGATATGGAATTTAATAGGTCCTCACCTGTTTTCATTGTTTCATCAGAGAGTGGATCTACATCAAATAGTTGTTCATATCTCTCCAGCAGAGATTTGGAGTCTTTATCGTTCTGTACCCTCTCGGGATATATTTACGTGAGATGGCTTGGACTGTTCTGACAAAATCATCATACCTCTCTGGCGATGCATCGAGATTTAGGACTTCCATATCAAGTTCTTGTGTGAAATTCTCCCACTTTGCTTTCTTGAAGTTTATTTGTCTTTTGAGCTGGACGCGCTCTGGTTTCACAGCTGGTTCAAGAGAACAAACAATAGGTCAATGTTGTGTGCGTGGGATTACTTCTGTAGCGTACTCCTTTACTTGTTGGGCAATATGTTCATAGGCGAAGAAGTTATTTGGGTTATAACCTCTACGCCATCTGCCACTATTGAAGGATGGTGGTAGCTTCGGGTCATGGATTAGCATCAGTCCCATTCGTTCACTCCAATCTTCCACACCTTTTCCATTTTCATCAGTTTCCTTGTAGCCCCAGATGTACTGTGGCAGTTAAAGTCGCCGATAACTTTGTTGGTTGAGAGTGAACGTTAGGTAGTTCCTTGAAGCAGAATTTAGCGTTAGGTGGTTTATATATGGATGCCACGGTACATGACTGGATTTCCACCGTCAGGATCTCTATGTAGTTATCTGATGTGGAACCTACTGAGATGATGCTTATATTAGGTTTAGCAAACACTGCACTACCATATGTCATACTTGGTGTTTCAATGATAATTTTCATTCCATTTACTTTTGGTCTTCGGTCTTCTGGGCCTCTATGGGTCTCTTGAATTAATAGAAAATCACAGGCTGTTTGTTTTCGAATGTTAGGTAATAAAACTTCTTTATCAGATGAAATACCTTCTATATTATTGGATATTATTCTAAGAACTGGCTTTGATAAAAGCCTTTGTTCTTTTTGGTCCTGGTGGTGGAAGAATTGGCAGCTAGGATTCTTCCTAACGCTCAGGATACGCCCGATCGTGCTAAAACTCATCCTCTCTTTGCAATAATGACCTTGCACGATCTTCGTGGAGACTCCTTCCTTGTACCCCGAAAGAGCTTTGTAAGACTCAAGATCAAATAAGGTAGAAGGGACGGATAACATTCCATAGAATATGTAAAGTCGTTGGAAGACGTGGCAACACAACGACTGGTCACGATGATGTGTAGAATGTATGAGACTGGTGATAGACCATCAGCCTTTCGGAAAAACAATATTTACAAAATTCCGAAGACAGCAAGGGTCCACAACGGCGAGAATTATAGCACAATGCGCTTAACGGTTGATGCGTCCAAATTGCTGACAAAAGTGATATAGAGAAGAGTATACAACAAAATTGATGATAAGTTAGATGACGATCAGTTTGGCTTTACCGATGGTAAAGGCTCCAGAGAGGCAGTACTGACGTTGCGGCTAATAATAGAGACATGACTGAAGATATATCTAAACATCTTCGCAGGGTTTGTCGACGTGGATAACGCGTTCGACCATAGAAAATCATGTGATATGTCCGAAATTCTGAGAAGAATAGATGTAAGCTCTAAGGAAAGACGGGTAATACACAGAACGTACAAGAACCAGGACGAAACAATAAGAATGGAAGACCAAGAAAGAATTCTTGGATTAAAAAGACAACCTGTAAGTCGAAGAAGCAATGACAGAATTAAAAGAAAGGGCAAACTGCTGGATTAATATTCAGAGTGAAAGGATAAAAATTATTCGATTCGCTGATGTCAATGCTATCCGCAGTGAAAGTGAAGTACAGTTACAGGATGAGTTGAGTGAAAGGAACAGGCTGATGAGTAATGAGTACAGGATATGGACTGAGAATGAAGCAAAGAAAGATGAAGGCAATAAGAAGAAGCAGACGTGAAAACAGTGAGAAACTTAACATCAAAACTGGGGATCACCAAACAGACGAAACTAGGGAATTCTCCTAGCTAGGCAGCAAAACACCCATAACGGATGGACCAGTGAGGACATAAAAGCAGACTAGGCACATGCGAAGAGGGCATTCCCGCCTAGAAGAAGTCTACTGTAGTTGAATTCTTTTACCTTGGCGGCTCGCGCATGCCCGCCCAGACGCGGGAGATTGCTGCGTTGCCAGTTGCACACGACGCACGCGCCAAGAGAAGCAGCGCCATGGTATAGCATAGTTCGCAAGCTTACGTTTAGGGGGGAGCAAGCGGGTTATGAAGTAAAGCCACTACGGCCGCATTAACCCTTTCGCTGCTACAGAGACGTGCTCCCCGCATTCCGGGCTGTGCGCGATTTTGTCATTGCACTGCTCGCCTGTGCTGACACATAGTGTTTCCGACTGCTTTGACACACTTATCATTCGATTCCACAAAAACTATTTGGCCCAAAAATTAGATTTTTAGACATCTTCTTGATTGATACCTTCCCCCCACTTCCTTTGACTGATTGAAGTGCTTTAAAATAAAGCCAAACACGCCCGGTGTAAATAAAACTTTTATTACAGTCGCGAAAGATGGAATATTTCTCAATATTACATACGACACCTATGTGGTATTTAAATTAAATGAGATATTGTTATACAGTAAATTTTATATGAAATTTAGGTACCTTGTCCAAATTTCATTCTCAAAATTGTG
Organism: Schistocerca americana; assembly: GCF_021461395.2. Taxonomy (NCBI): domain Eukaryota; kingdom Metazoa; phylum Arthropoda; class Insecta; order Orthoptera; family Acrididae; genus Schistocerca; species Schistocerca americana. Next base: position 59,243,436 of record NC_060124.1, on the reverse strand, counting down.
GCAACTAAAATCGACCACACGGAAAGTATACGCTATGGAGTTTCACCTTTGCAAACTCTTCAAAATTTCGTGCAATGGTTTTCTACATTTAATGCTGCACAATAACTGGGTTGAACATCGAAACAAAATTAAGTCATTTATGGGGGGAAGGTGTCAGTCAAGAAGATGTGTAAAAATCAAATTTTTGGGCCAAAAAGTTTTTGTGAAATCGAATGATAAGTGTGTCAAAGCAGTGGGAACACCATGTGTCTGCACAGCGCGGAATGTGGGGAGCACGTGACTGCAGCAGCGAAAGGGTTAATGAAGAGACAAAGCACTAGAAATTTCAAAAAATTGCATTCAAACGAATGAAATTCGTGAAGTAAGACACTTCGATATTGTTTTTAAATAAAGAAAATATTTAGTACTGCACAAGGTTCGAACTCTTCACCTTTCGTTTACTAACCCAACCCCCTTAACCGTTACGCTAGCGCAGCTCGTCCTGCAATTTTTCTCGATAAGGACTCTAACAGGTCACGCAAAATTCTGACAAACACTGTTGGTATGCCTATGAATTACTCGCACTTCGTCGAAGTACAATAGGAAATAAACAATTACCACTGTTCTTTATTGCGAAAAAGCGGTTCGTGAAATTGATACAAACACCTTTCCTTGCTATCGCCTGAATTAGGAGTCTTATTGCTTGTTTGGTTTAATTAATTAATATAAAATGAAGCAATTGGTATAAAGAATGGTTTTTCCAAACTTTCTATAAAACAAAGTCTGCTATCAAGACATTGCTTTTGTTTCTAAAACTGAAGACACTCGTCCGTGCTCCACTCTGCAGTCGAGATCTGGCAACGTCGTTCTCTGTTCGTTGGCTGACTGTATTTTTTGATGTCAGATGCGCAGAACGAACCTAAACTCGGCCGCCAACATAAATGACGCGCACTTTAGTATCAAACATAGGCCTTAATTTGAGAAAAAAATTCCTGGGAATGTATGTTTGGAGCACAGAACTGTACACTGAGGCAACGAAAGTCATGGGACAGTGATAAGTACATAAACAGATGGCGGTAGTATCACGTACACAACGTGTAAAAGTGCAGTGCATTTGCGGAGCTGTCGTTTGCACTCAGGTGATTCGTGTGAAAAGGTTTCCGCCCTCAATACGGTCGCTCGATCGGAATTAACAGACTTTGATCGTGGAATGCTACTTCGAGCTAGACGTATGCGACATTCCGTTTCGGAAGTCATTAGGGAATTCAATAAACCGAGATCAACAGTGTCAAGAGTATGCTGATAATACCAAATGTCATGCATTACCCTTCACCACGGAAAACTCAGTGGTCGAAGACCTTCGCTTAACAACTGACAGCAGCGGCGTTTGCTAGAATTGTAAGTGCTAAAAGACATGCAACACCGCAGAACTCAGTGTGGGACGTACTACGAACGTATGCATTAGAACAGTGCAGACAAATTTGGCGTTAGTGTGTTTCAGCAGCAGACGGTCACCGTGACCTGGTCAAATGAGTTCAAATTTCAGGTGCTGAAAGTGATGGTAGGGTTCGAGTGTGGTGCAGAACCCACAAAGCCACGGACAAAAGCTGTTACCAAAGCACGTCGCATGCTGGTTGCTTTCGTCTGTCTTTATATAGATTGGATTGGGCCTCTGAGCAAACCGAACCGATCATTGATTGTAAATTGTCATATTTGGCCACTTGGGTACCATTCGCAACCATTCTTGGACTTCGTGTTCCCAAACATGTCACTGGTCCAAAATTGTTCACGACTGATTTGAAGAGCATTCTTTACAATTCGAGAGGATGATTTGGTCACGCGGATCACCTGACGTGGATCCATCCAATATTTGTGGCACATAATCGAGAGGTTAGTTTGTGCAAAAACTCCTCCACCGGCAACAGATTCACAGTTATGGATAGCCGTACAGGCTAGAGAAGTAGCATGGCTCAATATTTCTGCAGGGGTCACCCAAAAACTTGTTGATTTCATGCCACATCGAGTTGCTGCATTACGCCGGCCAAAAGGGAGTTCGGCACGATATTAGATGGTGTCTCATGCATGACTTTTGTTAGCTTACTCTATAGTGAAATACAGACTGCGGAAAGATCAGATCACAAAAGAATCGAAACATTCGAGATGTGGTGCATCTGAAGAGTTTTGAAAATCAAGTGGACTGATAACGTAAGAAATGATGAAGTTCACCGCAGAATCGTTAAGTGAAGGAGTATATTGAAACCATTAATAAGAAGAAGGGAAAGAATAGTAGGCCATCTATTGAGACATCAAGAAATAACTTCCATGGTACTGGAGGGAGCTGTAGAGGGTAAATATTGTAGAGGAAGATAGAGACTGGAATACATCCAGCAAATGATGGAGGACTTCAGTTGCAAGGGCTTTTCTCCGATAAAAAGTTTGGCACAGAAGAGGAGTTCGTTGTGGATTGCATGAAACCAGTCAAAAGAATAATAAAATGCAGCATCAAAATTATGTAGGTTGTAGCAGCTATGCTGAAGATGGCTGAAGAGAATAGACCAGCGTGGAGAGCTACACTACAATGAGGTCTATAACGAAAGAAAACAACAAGACACTCAGACGAACGTCAGATACTAATGCTATTCACAGTTCATTGTCGTGAATAGTTCCAAATATATGCGCCACACGTTCCATAATAGTAGAGCAAATAATCAGCGTGAGTCACGTAAGATGTTAAAATCAAGTATTTTTCGATCATTCTAAGATATTGTATAATCCAGGTACTTTGTGAAGTAGTAATCGCTTATTATCTGTTGCTTTAATTCAAATGGAAACAAGCAACGTACTGACTATATCACCGTCCTTATTTGAATTGTATTTGAAAAGGATACCTGAATAACATAGTCAGATACATTCACTCAAAAATGTAAGCATCTTCACATGCCGAATCTATCCTGCCGGTGAAATTCTACACTTCACAAGCTTTTTAATGTATCGAGATATACACGTCCCTCAATCTTGTGTTAGAGCCACTCCAGATTGGACTCTATGCTTCAGATCAGGGACACTGTATGAGCCCTCTGGAGTCTAAATTTTTTCCTACGGCAAATTTTTCGAAGTATTTTTTTGCTTTATTTTTGTTTTTTAAAGGCCCTAGTTATCGCCATCGCTGTACATCTGTTTTTTTTTGCTCACATTTTAATGTGTGAGACCTAACCCTAGCCCATAAGCTGTTGAAGCCATTCATAATTTACTCTGTAACCGTAATTCAGTTTTATCGCCTCCACCGTAGCTCCGCTGACCCACCTGGTGAAGTATATTGCGCTGTTGATGTTTGCTGTTCGCAATGAAAATTTAACGAACAAAACGTAAACTACTTGTTTAATTTTCACAGTGCGTTTCACGACACCAAATTTAATCAGATAAGAATGATAAACGACACAGTGACCAACTACAGACAGAAATTTACGAAGCATTTCAAGGCTTCTCATCAAATATTTGTGTAGTTTGGGAGATAAATAAGAACCACAAATGGTTAATGATGGAAGCAATGATGTTTCGCAATAAATGCTAGATGGTATGTAAACAATTATTAGATGTATGAAGAAAAGTACATGGAGATGATGTTTCGATAAAACTAATTGCAAGCGGGGACGAAACAACATTAAATAAATTTGCAATATTGCTACAAATCGGCTGTTCCTAAAAACTGAAAATGCTGCTATTCTTCAGCATCGCAAGAAACAAGACAGACACAAAAACTATAGGTTTTTCAGCCTTCTCTACAGTTGGTGCTGGAAACAGTTATCACTAACTGTATAGAAAGGGAATGTCAAACGAAAAACTAATACGACGTGAATATTATTATACAACATTTCGTTAATATGAACTGATGATTTCGTCTGAAATTTACGGATTTGGGGAAGGTTTGATTCAGTTACAAATGCATCTTTCTAAAAGCCTAAGATAATTAAGACGCTTCCTATACCCAAGTTAATTTTGCTATTTGAATAACATGCTCCACTGTAAAGGGAGTATAAAAGTACCGAAAAAGTAACGCGGGTCTCAGGAAACTAAAGCACAGTTACTAAACACAGTTTTCCGAAATTCCTTCACGAAAGATGATTAAGTAAATGTTCCAGGACTCGAATCAAGAACAATTGCCAGCATAAGTAACTTAGAAAGAGATGTCTTTGGTGTAGCGAAGCAGCTTAAAACACTTAAGAAATGTAAGATTTCCGTTCCAGATTATATACCAGTCATTTCCGTTTCAGAGTATGCTGACACAGTAGCTGCATACTTAGCAATAGTATACAACTATTCGGTTGTAGAAAGATCCGTACCCAGACAATGTAAAGTTGCACAAGCCTCACCAACACCCAGAAAAGGGAACAGGATTAATCTGCTGAATTATGGACCAAGATCATTGCCGTCGATTTGCAGTAAGATTTTGGCTCATATATTACAAGCGAAGATTATGAATCACCTCGAATAAAAGAGTTTACTGACAAATAGCCAGCAAAGATCGACATAATATCGTGCTTATGAAACACAACTCTGTGATACACGAATTGGGATAGTAGACTTTAAAGCAAAAGCGTATTTCTCTGCGACAGGACCTCCTTATGAAATTTCAATCACCTTACTCCCCAGAGTATGAAAATATGTTGTTGGCTCCCACATACGCTGAGAGAAACGTTCATCATTATAGAATAAGTCAAATTAGAGCGCGCACGGAAAGATTTAATTGTTCGTTATTTCCGCGCGCCGTTGGACAGTGGAACGGTAGAGAAGTAGCTTCAAGGTACTTCGATGAATCATCTACCATGCACTTAATTATGAATTGCAGAGTAATAATGAATTTAGATGTAGATGTAGATGTAGTTCCGTAAAAGAGCCATTTGCAAATGTCTTGTTCCAAGCCATCACTTCCTTGAGTAACAAATAGTGTCCTAGGTAATCTCTGCATTGTGCGTTCATCTCTGTCAATCCTATACACATGTGATTAGCAAGTGTTGGCGAGCTGATGAAATTAAGCATTCTTCAGTGTATAAAGTCATGAGATACAGAACAGAAATTTTCACCATTGGCACTGTCAGGTTCCTCGTAATCCACTGTCACAGCACCGGTTGCCTCCTTTTACTGCCGACCACTACCAATGTATTTGTAATGAAAAAATTTCGATTAAGTTTCCATAAATCCGGACTCGAATTTCAGCTATGCTCTACCTTAGCAAGAAATACCAAAGCACTCCTTTTCATTCGAATCTGTTAAACAAAGTGTTCCGTGTGCTGTGCTCAAATTTCGGTGCAATACAACATGGGTCTCTGCAATATGTTACAAATTCTTTGAAACAATCGGATCATGTCGTAAACCTTGACAGTATATTGCTGCTCTAGGTGTTTATACGTCATTTTCAGTCATCGTTTCCCATGGATCCCATCGCTAAAGAGAACTGACAGCTACGTGGGACCCGTCAAGAAATATCTTATGGTAACAAAAGACAAGGACCTAATTGAAATTAAACCTATAAACCGTATTAACAACTGTGATTGTAGAAGCTTTTCATTATTCGAGCAGCTAATTTAAAGTCAGTTAATTAAAAGACGTCTAATAGTTTGAAAAAATCACCTTCATCCTCTGTTATATTAGGTAACTGTTCTTTATCTGGTGTTGGTAGTTAGATTTTTTTGTTTACTTGAATACAAAATTGTATATTTTTTGAAACAAAGTATTGACCAACATTCGCCATTACTGAATCCCTTTTACAGAATATTAGTATTAGTCATGCAGTTTTACCACGAACACTGCCACTAGTAGCTAACACAGATATTCTCTTTCTCAATCAGGTATCTTTTGCAAACCACTTTTGAGGTACCTCAGCCAGAAAAATGCAGAGGGCAGAGGTCAAGTGATCTTGGAAGACAAGTTTCTATCCTTTAGAGAAGTTTCCAATGCATGTTTACTGTTTCCAGCGTAAACTGGATTATATGCATTTATTAATTTAAACAAATAATGTTGTTGGTCCCAAATAGCTTCCTCAGATAACGTTTCGAAGGCATTATAAATATTGATATTCATGAGTCGATGTATTCGTGGATTCTTAATACATGTGTATGATTTGTTAAAGCATTTTATTTAATCTGTAGACATATGATGAGTTTACTTCATCTACATACAGACTGCAAACCATTGTGATCTGCGTGGGAGAGGGTACTTTCCATGGTATCACACATACATGTTGTTAAGGGTACAACACAGATATTTCTACTGCTGACTCAGGGCAATATACATCACTATTTACTTAATTTACAGACTAATAATTACAGAATTAAGAGAAGTATGTTGGTTAGTACCTCCACGTGGGTGTGGCACAAGCAAGCCATAAATGTTTATTTTCCCCTGGAAAGCAGTCAGATATTGAAGTGTGGAAGCAAAAGAAACTTGACTGTAATCAAAGGGCTAGTCCACTTCTTGGTATAGTTACATCTATGCAGAAAACATCAGGTAGTAAATTATGTGATCTGCTTGTGGGAAGACGGTTAGACACAGAGAAAAAGCAACTAACACACTGAAGTGAGTACATATTAAGATACTAGTCATCACGGTATCTGTACTCCTACCACTAACAGCAAACCTCCCATTACAAAAGTGCTTAAAAGTCCCTGTGTACAATGGAATTAGTCTACTGCTGTCTTCGCAGTCAGTATGGAAGCAACACATAGAGGAACGTAGTATATTCCTTGATGCCTCCACTAATAGTATTTCGTCAATCCTTGTAAGTAGAATTTCATGGGACAATAGATGTCGACCTTCATACATCTCCAAATTCAGGTTCTCCAGCATTTCTGTGAAACTCTCCCTTGGCTCAGACCTGCACAACTTGTACTCTCCTTCATTCTTTATGTTTAGTATTGCCTGTTAATCCTTTTGGGCACAGCTTCCACACACTTGATCAGTATTCAAGGATGGGTCGCACGTGTGTTCTATAAACATCTCATTTGTAAATTGTCTGTATCTTATTAGTAGCCTACTGTTGACCCTTAACCTTAATTCCCCCAAACCACCACCCTTCACTTATAACTAAGTTTATGTAGTCACTCCATTTCATATCCGCAGAGATTGTTTTACTAAGGTATTTGTATGTGTTGATTAATTCCATTTGTCACAAACAATGTTGTCTCCATGCATTCATCTTCTAGTGGATATTGGGAAATCAGTTTTCTGTATCTTACACATGGTAAGGATAACAACATCACATGTTTTACTTGTTTGATGCACATGCAACCAGTTTCAGTGTTTCGTACACTACCTTCAAGGCACTTGGATATGGTAAATGTACCATTCCTCACGCTACACAGTATAAAATGTCACATCATGTACAGTTCTTGTTTTCAAAAGTTATCACTTAATATATGATTATTTGAAAAGAAACTAAAAAAATAAAAAAAACTACATCAGACTGAACAAGTACCTATTAAATACCATCATATGACCTATATAACAGACGAAAGCTGTTGACAGTGTATCATATTTGTAATTATTACGATAAAATGAACTGGTCTACAGTATAAATGTACTGCTAGTGAGGATCGATACATACATACTAGTGAAAGGACGTACATGTGGTTATTCAGTTGGATCTAAAACCTATTAGGCTGTATCAGCCATAGTTGTGTAATTGCTGTGTCAGTCACACAAAAAAATTCAAAGTCATGATGCATAATGCATCAGTTACTTATGGTGGGTCTTAGACATATCATAAAACAAAACATAACATAAAGCTATTTATTTTAATTGTGTGCTAAACTAACGTGTCCATATAGAGTAAACCCATTTTTTCAATGAAACAGATTACACATGGCTATCTACAATGTTTGTCGTTTTAAGCTAATATGCGATCTGGGACGGGACTCCTATATGTGTGGTACAGCATGACAAGGGAATGCTTGGTAATAAAGGAACCATGCACATGATGACCAGTCAACTGACCCCTGTGCCAAGCAGGTCTGCACCAACCTGGGTTTCAGGTCAGGTCTATGGTGCAGATGCGTTGGTTTGATCGCCATACCGCCACCTGCTAGCCCTGAACGCTACCTGCGAACCCACACTCCGTGAGTGCGGGAAGGTAAGAAGGTCTACCAAGCAGTCACCATTACCCACACAGAGTCAGTTGGATCAGCAAATGGGTGAGCGAGTAAGTCGGCACTCCGACCAGGCTGTAGATGGATGGCTTAAGCCATACAATAAAGCTGATTGCTTGGAGATCCGAATGAAGGACTATTTTACCTCCAGAATATTTTACCCAAGAGTATACAAGCATCATTAAGCCGTACAGTAAAGTTACATATCCCCAGGAAAAAATGACAGTTTTAGTTTCCCCTTTCCTTAAGTCGTTCACAAATCAAGCACAGCAACTCCATCTTGGCTAATATTACAAGACCACATCAGTCAGTCATCCAACCTGTTGCCCCTGCAACAACTGCTAAGGTTACTGTCTTCAGGAATGACAGGTTAGTCTGTCACCTCCACAGCTACTTCTCCATGATGGTTGCGCCGAAGATAATCTATCTATATGCTTAAGGCATGCAGTCCACCTGTAATGTCTCTTGCAGCGGTCTCTCCGCGATATTTTCAGAAATTTTTATAAATTATATAACTCAGAACATATCTCGAAATATCTCTTCTTATCTTACCGATTCCTAAACTTTAATATACGATGATTATCAATGCAAAGTTGTTCCAAGCCCTATTATTCCTTGGAGCGTGCATTTACTCCATGGAATAGCTTCTCTGCTATCTATGTTTTCTCTTATGAAAAGAATGATTGAGATCTTGCCGATTAGCCGTGTAAGAACGAAGATGTATGTGTGTGTATTGTTGAGCTAGTCGCCATCTTGATGAGATTCTGTATGAGAAGGAATTTAATACATGAACTAAACTAAAGTAAGTGTGTTCGCTTATTATTTAACTGATTATTATTGACAGTGTCTGCTTACTACGCTGTGTTGCATGGGATCAGTGTGGAACGTCTGATTTACACTGGACGAACCTGTCGTTTTGTACGCTCAAGATATCCAGTTTATTACTTTCAATAAATGGGCTAACACGGTCTTACCAGCAGATCTCAGGTCTTCCCCATGTGATCATCGAAAGTTAATAATTATTACAAATGTTTTCAGGAGATCGACTGACAATTTTCGTCGCACCGAGACTTCGAAATTGCTTCACTGCCTTATGGAATTTAAGTTAAGCTCAATTTAATCAGGATAGAACAGTACTGAACTGTTTAATGTGATAAGCCTGCTTTGTGAATGAAAAATTCCCATAATATAAGCATGTTTTTTACCATCCTGATCCGTGAAGCTAAATGAGGCCGGTGTGAGAGAGGTTTTTAAATTTCAGATCCCACAAAAAAATATTAAATTTGGCTTTGCTGTGACAGGACATATTTTGAGCATTACTTAAACATTGTGTGAATTTTATGTTACATGTGCACGAGAGAAAAGAAGACGAGGCATGTTCCAGAAGTCACAATTTCTCCACAACCTACGAGAACGTCGTTCAGGCCAGACAATATACAATTAAATTTTTGTAGATAGAAATTTTAATACATAAGTAGTGACAGACATTTTCAATATAAATTTGATATGTGTAGTTAGAATAACTATTTAAATCTCTATCGGTGGACTTTGAATATTTTTTGAATCAGATTGAGTGAGTGACTGTTAGGTTGAACTTTAGATAGGAAGTGTTTATTATAAGTGAATACTACGCAAAGTTTAGGTCAGTGACATTATTAACTCAGGTGCGAGTAACTTTATATATTTAATGTTCTGTGTATTAATGGTTCTTACTAGGGCGGCTTATAAAATGGCAATGCAACAGCAGAGCGAATCACAACAGCCCTCAGCTGTTTCTGAGGTTAGTGAAACATTAGACGCTAGCTTAACTGAAGTAGTGCCTAGCGGCATCATTAATCAGCACACACAACAAAGCTTAAGTGTTTCGAAGTCATCTGAGCAGGACGAAATAAATGCATTGACTGTAATCATGCAGCAGTTAACACTGTTAGCCAAAAATGTAACAGACTTAACTAAAGCGCAAATATAGACTAAAAGGAAAATGGCCAAAAATGTAAGAGACTTAACTAAAGCGCAAATAGAGACTAAAAGGGAAATGAATGAACAATTAGCAGCCAATCAAGTGAAAGTCCAGGAGCAATTACTAGCTAATCAAACAAAGTTGAATGAGCAATTAGAAGCTAATCAAGCGTAATTAAATAATAAATTAGTAGAGAGTTTTCAGAAATTTTATGATAAATTAAATAAAACTGCGGAAGAATTCAAAGTTCAGAATGAAAAGACAGAATTAAAATTAGCTGCTCAAATTGAGCAAGTCACTCAACAGTGTAATGAAACTGCGAAGAAGTTACGCCTAGAGCTAACCGAGTATGTTGCTATTAAGCTTGATACTATTAAAGAGCAGATCGGGTCAATTCCACAGATAGTTCAAGCACAAGAACAGATGCAATGTTCTATGGCGGTAATTCCGGTGTTAGTTGAAGTTCAAGATGAATTAAAGCGACAAGTAAATATCAGCAGATATGCAGGATTTGAGACAATCACAAGACAAGATTCCGAAGGACATCCAAAATATGGATAAATCCATAAATAACATAAAGGTGAGACAAGACAAGGTTGATCATAAGGTAAACATTCTCGCGGGAAAATTCTGGCTGTTAAGTTTGGAAAGGCAAAGCATTTCTTCAGACAATATTGACCAAGAAGATTTGCGTTCCACGCAAGGAAATGAAACCATAAAAAGATCCATCAATGAAGCTACATTATTTAACCGATCAAGTACAGAAAGGGACATTAATGCACACGTTCGTTTTTGCAATCAACATCAATCACAACACTATGAGGGTAGTCATAATGACTGTAATTGTAAATGCAATACTGAGGGGAAAATGCTGAAATAACGTCAATTCCAGATCTACAACCCAGACAAGAAAAATGTTCGTCCCGTAGTGTTCATAAGAAGTTTTAGGAGGGTATTGCCAAAAAATTGGAGTGAGTGGGAAAAGGTTAGTTTCGTGACCGGTTGTATTCAGGGGTCAGGAGCTATATGGGCATCTAATATGATATCAACTTGGGACACATATGAAGATTTTCAACGAGCATATTTATCCAAATACTGGTCCGAAGGAGTACAAGAATGTTTAAGGCAGGAGGTATTATACCCGGAACCTTTTTCCTTTTCACGTAGGTCTTTAAAGAAATACTTTGACAAATATATAAACAAATCGCGGTATTGAGATAAGCCTATGCCTCTACAAGACGTGATTGGCATATTAAAATCTCGACTTCCGGCCAACGTCAGAAATAGAATGCTGTATATTAATGAGCACGACCTTCACTCTTTCATGACTACGCTTGACACTACAGATATGATCGAGGAAGATGAACATCGGCAAAGACAACCGGTTATGCAGAGGAGAGCAATTGAGGCGCCAAACGCAAACCGGAACGGAAACGGATTTAATAATTATTATACTAGGAATAGTCAGAGATTCAACGGAAACAATTGCAACGGAAATGGAAATTTCAATTACAGTGCTGCGAGGGGCAGGTTCAGAGACAATCGAACAGGCCGCAGATACAACCCAATGTTTGGAAATGCAAGATATTTTCAGAACCAGCAGTTTTCAAACAATAATAATGCGTACAGAAATTCTGACCCTCGATTTGAAGCAAATAACACGACCAGTCATCAATAACAACCAATCATAACAGAAGTAGTAGATGATTCAAGAGGAAATAATAATCGACATTTAAACTGAAGAGGGCCGCTTTATGCTCCGTAAAGTCGGCCGGGGAATACAAAAGGGGCAAACCTGTTTTAAACGAAATTAATTCCGTGGCAATGTTGAGATATAATGAAGGCGCATTAATGACAGGTGAACTGACGAGAGACTTAGAGGCCTCTGTAGTCGAAGATAAAAGGGTTCCTGTGTCTGAGATCACCGCAGAAGTGGGAGTAATTTTAACCAATGTTGTATTGGAGACAGCTTCATCTACAGACGTAGCCTCCGGAACTTTGTTTCGCAGAATTAGTAAAATTAAGAAAATCCCTGTCCTACCAGTACAAAATTGCCGAGTTATAGGTGCAGTTGGAGCAAAATCCCTGAACGTCAAGATACAAACGCTTATAAAGATAAAATTAGTAAATGTAGCTAAACAATGCACATTCCTTGGAGTGGAAAAGTTGTTAGTAGATTGTATTCTTGGCATTGGAACTTTACAAGCCTGCAATTGCAAGTTGGACTTGGTAGAAAGAAAGGTGCATTTTAAAATCGAAGATCAATTTGTTACACTGATCTTACTGAGAAAGGAGTAAGTGTAAGAGCGATATTTCCGTGGTGCTGCTGTGCGGTTGATTTGTGCTGAAAATAATAATATGTACCGACTGCCGATCAAGTCAATTCAAGTAGAGGATTTCAGACAAACAGAAGATTGCTGAGTCAGATTATCTAACGGATAGTCAGAGGGAATAATTATTCAATATATTAACAGAATACGAGTCAGTTTTCGATGAAAAGACCGGAATTATTAGAGAATATGTTTGTACATTACAGATTAAGCCCCATAAGACATTTTGCCGCACACGCTATCCCATTCCCCGGCGATTAAAACCACCAGTTCAGGAAGAGATACAAAAAAATGTTAAACTGGAATCTTACTGAACCGTCGAACAGCCCATATTATTCTCCGTTGCTTGTTGTACCAAAGCCAGGAGGAAAAGTTCGATTGGTATTAGATGCAAGGGAAATTAACAAAATTATAGTACCTGTGCGCACACATCCAGAGAACATCGATGAGTTAATACAGAAATTTCAAGATGTATCCTATTTAACCAGTATTGATTTGAGAAGTACGTTCTGGCAAGTCCAGTTAGACAAGGACTCAAGAAAATATACTGCTTTTATATATAGAAGGAGAAGCTATCAGTTCAAGGTCGTTCCGTTTGGCCTCAATATCAGCTCTGGAGTTTTTATTTCTGCGCTGGACTATGCCCTTGGACCAGAACTACGTAATTGAATAACAATTTTTGTGGACGGTTTATTAATTGCCTCTAAAACTTGGGAGGAACATGTACAACTTATTATGAGGATTTTTTCTGTGTTCAAACAAACTGGTATAACTGCAGATCTAAAAAAATCCCATTTTTCTCTACAGAGAATTAAATTCTTAGGATATATGATTAATGAAAAAGGCATTATTCCAACAGAAGCGAAGATTAGTGCCACTAAAAATTTTCCAACTCCAAGAAACAGAAGACAACTGAAAGGCTTTGTAGGCTTGGCTTCATTTTTCCGTCGATTTATTAAAACTCAAGCAATGGACTCCGAAGCACTAAACCGGCTCCTGAGGAAAGATGTACCATGGCAATGGTCTATTGTTGTTGTTGTGGTCTTCAGTCCTGAAACTGGTTTGATGCAGCTCTCCATGCTACTCTATCCTGTGCAAGCTTCTTCATCTCCCAGTACCTACTGCAACCTACATCCTTCTGAATCTGTTTAGTGTATTCATCTCTCGGTCTCCCTCTACGATTTTTACCCTCCACGCTGCCCTCCAATACTAAATTGGTGATCCCTTGATGCCTCAGAACAAGTCCTACCAACCGATCCCTTCTTCTAGTCAAGTTGTGCCACAAACTTCTCTTCTCCCCAATCCTATTCAATACCTCCTCATTAGTTACGTGATCCACCCACCTTATCTTCAGCATTCTTCTGTAGCACCACATTTCGAAAGCTTCTATTCTCTTCTTGTCCAAACTAGTTATCGTCCATGTTTCACTTCCATACATAGCTACACGCCATACAAATACTTTCAGAAACGACTTCCTGCCACTTAAATCTATACTCGATGTTAACAAATTTCTCTTCTTCTGAAACGATTTCCTTGCCATTGCCAGTCTACATTTTATATCCTCTCTACTTCGACCATCATCAGTTATTTTACTCCCTAAATAGCAAAACTCCTTTACTACTTTAAGTGTCTCATTTCCTAATCTAATTCCCTCAGCATCACCCGATTTAATGGTCTAATCATTGTAAAAAGGCTTTTTGTGAAATTAAGGATCAACTGATAAATGCTCCGTTATTATATCACCCCGATATGAATCTCGAATTCTGTTTAGCCACTGATTCATCAGATGTGGGATTAGGATCTTGTTTATTTTAAATTAGGTATATCGATGGTGTGAAAACCCGCGCGAGTTTTATCCACCTGTGAAAGAGCATATACCACTACGGAATTGGAAGCTTTAGCAGTTATTTGGTCTTTTAAAAGGTTTAGTTATTATGTATATGGCTCAAGGATAACCGTTTATTTTGACCACCAATCATTAGCCTTTTTATAAACTTGTAAGTTGCTGCATCCTCGCTAGTCAAGGTGGACGCTGGCGCTGCAAGAATATCAGTTTCAAATTATTCATGTAGCCGGAAAAGAAAATATTATAGCTGACGCGTTGTCAAGATCTCCAGAAGGAATAACACCTGAAGTGGATGTAAATAATAAGGCAGAATTTCCAATGCTTCTTCTTCAGGAAAATCATTACAAGTTATATTTCACTCATTTATGTAAGACAATGGCTCAGCTTCAGAAGAAGCATCGGCCATGGAATGCTATAATACGACAATTCAATCAACAAAACTCTACGGTCAATTTGGAATACTACCGGCTTGTGAACAATATTTTATTTTTTAAATCTGGGAAGACTGAGAATCCAAAGTGGTGTGTCTGCATACCCGAAGAATATGAAGAACGATTAATTTGGTTTACACATTTGACCTGGGGTCATGTTGGTATTGTAAAGTGTGCCAATAAGATTAGATATTATCGTTACTTCCCAAATATAAGGCGCAAAGTGCACAATGTCATACAGAAATGTGTTCTCTGTCAAAAGGCTAAGCCGGGCAACAACAGAAATAAAATTGCGCTTCACTTAATAATACCTGAAGCACCAAGATCACTTGCATCATGTGATATTTGTGGACCACTTCCTAGAGCCAGAGGTGGTGTTAAGTACATTATTGGATTCTGTGATGTGTTTACAAAATATGTTAAATTATATCCTATAAAATCAGCAACTGCAAGAGCTGCCGCAGTAAAGTTTGTAAATGACTACATTCCTCATACAGGGATTCCAAAATCTATAATCTCTGACAATGCGAAGATATTTACTGGATATTTATGGAGAAAATTAGTATCACAAATAGGGTTAAAACAGATATTTACATCTTGCTATCATCCACAAGGGAATTTAATTGAACGTGTTTTCCGAGAACTAAACAGATTCATGAGAACGTACTGTCACGATAAACAAACTACCTGGATAAACTATTTGACCGAGTTTGAGCAGATTTATAATAATTTACCACATAGTTCTACAAACTTTACCCCGAATGAACTGATGTTCAGAGATAACGAAAGAAACTTTTGGGTAGATAACTTGCCTAAAATCGGGGACACCAAAATGTCCTGGGAAGAAAGAATTCGCAATGCTCTCATTAATATTAAAGAGAAAGCAAAACAGCGAAAGAAAATGCATGATAGAAACATCAAACGGATTCAGGCTTTCAATATCGGACAGAAAATTCTTTTAAGAAGACACATCAAGTCATCAGGGTTGAAGAAGACCTTCAGAAAATGGAATCCAATTTATACAGGGCCATATATAATAGTTGATATACCGAATCCTGGTGCGTATTTATTAGCATATCCGGATTCTGGAAGAATAAACGGATTATTTCCCCATGCAAACCTAAAGAGGTACTTTAAGGAAAGTGTGTCAAATTAAATGAAAAGTCTGTATGAAGTATTTGGGTGTTGAAAAATAAATTGAAGTGCGAAGGACAGTATGCCTCAGCTACTGTGATAGGTTAAATGACAGCATGCCAAGCATCTGTGGTAGTTTAATGAACAGTAAGCGATTGCTTCTGTGATAGTAAAGGAATATTTAGAAAAGTAAGTGGAACTGTAGCTATTGCTGCTGTGAAGACTTACGGGTTATCTGTCTACGCGATGATTACCAAAGAAGCTTGTGCGTGTGAAATAATATACATTCAGGGAATGTTAATCTCCAGTGATAATAAGTTTACTGAAACTGTATGATCGAATACGGCGCTTGCGTGTGAAGTTTGTGTTTGTAAACTGACAGTTCACAGGAGAATAAATGAACCGCGTTAGGAAATTAGAATCGATTGCAACTGTCCACAGACATAAAGACTCGCTGATTTTTTTTGGCGCGAGCTAAATTCTGTTCAGGAGAATTTAATTAACTAGCTTAGTGTGTGTTTATAAAATTAGAGTTAATAAGAAAGTTCTTCATTGAATTTATAATAATGTGTCATTTTCCAGTTGGATTTGATTATTATTTTATTGCATTCATAAACGTTCGTGAGAAAATGCGGCAATCGGAGTATAAAAGAGAAAAATTTGATCGTCAATCACTACTAACAAAGATTAATATCAGCTGTAGAGCTCATGCAGCAAGACTTAATTAAACGTTCTCTTTCAGCAAAATTTCATTGTAATCATGTATGAATAAGATATAATGTTTTTGAAATTGTCTCAAATAATAAAGTTTTTAATATTCTGACATGCTATCCACATTCGTACTTGAAACCAAATTAGGAAAGAGTCAGATCTACTTCCACCTGTAAAAGACAACGAAACACACACAAAAAAAATTAAAACCAGGGTTAGAACCTTTCGGCTTACTCAATTCTAGAATATCTCTCAAATTTCTAAATTACTCTGTGTTTCCTATCATCTGTGATACCTAGTTGCGGTCTAAGCCTCCAGGTTTTCCGGGGTTTCCCTGTGAAGGCCAGTTCCTCAATAGGTAGACCTGACTGACAACTATATAAGTCCATCTTCCCTGGTTGTTTACGTGGTATGCGGGTATGCCCCAGTACACGTGAATACAACAACTAGCTATCTAGGTAACGAAGATCGGTGTTACCTATACCAAATCTCTTTCAATTCTTGTAATCAAAAAATCTTACTAAATTCTTAAAATTTATGAGAACGTATGTTCCACAAATTCTAACGAGTTAGCTAAGTCAATAGTTAGCTCGCAAGGTGGATACATATTAACTTTGGTCGCTGCGAGGGGCGATGTAATGTCTCTTGCAGCGGTCTCTCCGTGATATTTTCACAAATTTTTATAAATTATATAACTCAGTACATATCTCGAAAATCTCTTCTTATGTTACCGATTCCTAAACTTTAATATACGATGATTATCAATGCAAATTTGTTTCAAGCCCTATTGTTCCTTGGAGGGTGCATTTACTCCATGGAATAGCTTCTCTGCTATCTATGTTTTCTCTAATGAAAAGAATGATTGAGATCTTGCCGATTAGCCGTGAAAGAACAAAGATGTATATATGTGTATTGTTGAGCTAGTCGCCATCTTGATGAGATTCTGCATGAGAAGGAATTTAATACATGAACTAAACTAAAGTAAGTGTGTTCGCTTATTATTTAACTGATTATCATTGACAGTGGTGGCTCTGAGCACTATGGGACTCAACTGCTGAGGTCATTAGTCCCCTAGAACTTAGAACTAGTTAAACCTAACTAACCTAAGGACATCACAAACATCCATGCCCGAG
Source organism: Schistocerca americana (assembly GCF_021461395.2). Lineage (NCBI taxonomy): Eukaryota > Metazoa > Arthropoda > Insecta > Orthoptera > Acrididae > Schistocerca > Schistocerca americana. The sequence continues at coordinate 59,225,771 of NC_060124.1, read as the reverse complement.
GCAGGATTCGAACCTGCGACCGTAGCGGTCTGGCGGTTCCAGACTGCAGCGCCTTTAACCGCACGGCCACTTCGGCCGACCTATTGACAGTGTCTGCTTACTACGCTGTGTTGCACAGGATCAGTGGGGAACGTCTGATTTACACTTGACGAACCTGCCGTTTTGTACGCTCAAGATATCCAGTTTATTATTTTCAATAAATGGGCTAACACGGTCTTACCAGCAGATCTCCGGTCTTCCCCATGTGATCACCGAAAGTTAATAATTATTACAAATGTTTTCAGGAGATCGACTGACAATTTTCGTCCCACCGAGACTTCGAAATTGCTTCACTGCCTTATGGAATTTAAGTTAAGCTCAATTTAATCAGGACAGAACAATACTGAACTGTGTGAATGTGATAAGCCTGCTTTGTGAATGAAAAATTCCCTTAATATATGCATGTTTTTTACCATCATGATCCGTGAAGCTAAATCAGGCCGGTGTGAGAGAGGTTTTTAAATTTCTGATCCCACAAAAGTATTAAACACTTGAGTCCTGCGTGACCGAGTACGCGAGCACGAATTACGAGATGGGGCGAGAACACCCTAACTGGGTAGGCTGCCCGCACTAGTTCTTGTGACCGAGCATAGAAGCCGTGACCGAATACGTAGCACAACTTCAAACACATTACACTTGTCATCATCCGTGTGAGACTGCAGCCAGTACGGGCTTCTCATTTGTGGTGTGTGTGTCTCTGTAATCATGCAGCGCGAGGAAGCCAGTGCAGTAAGACCTAAGATTGAAACCAATGTTTACACATTGAAGGAGCGGGAAGGTCTAAAAACCCAAGTATGGAGTACATGTCTGTTGGTTGTAGACGAAAACAGTGCATCTACTGGGTACGTAACGCCTTCTGTTATTGCGGAAGTTACTAATAAAACAAGTGCTGCGACAGTTGATATGTGGACTCATTGCGAAGCAGCATAATGCCTTCTGTTATTGCGGAAGTTGTTAATAAAACAAGTGCTGCGACAGTTGATATGTGGACTGATTCGCGTAATCATGTGCAGTATTTGGCACTTACAACACATTACATTAACACAGATTGGTCTCTTGTGAACAATGTTTTATTTACAACAAAATTCCCTGACGTTAAGAAGACGGGAGTAAATATTATGAAATAAATTCAAGAGAGGATGGCTGATTGGGACATTTGTTTTTGTTCCCGACCAGGTTGCCAATGTAATAAAGGCTTTGGAAAATCGCGAAAGCATTCCTTGTGCTGCTCATTGTATAAACACAGCACGTAGCCATACTTCCGATGAAGATAACTTCTTGTAAAATCATGCCCTGAACGTCACATCAACAATAAATACTGCAAAATCCATTGTAAGGTACATTAAGAAAAGTGGCCTCTGCTCGTCTTTGAAATCATCGTTGAATGAAGAGGTCTGCACACGCTGGAACAGCTTGTACACTATGCTAGAATCCTTACACACTCAGTATAACGAAGTTGCTGCTTTGCTGACGGAAAAGGACTCCGCTTACAGATTAAAAGGATACGGTAATGAGCTCGCAGGAAAAATTGCGCATTTTCTTAGACCATTTCAAGAGGCCACAGATGAATTAAAAGGCGAAAAAGAACCGACAATCCAGTTAGTTCTTCTTTGGTTTCACAAACTGCAACAAATTTACAGTGTCAATGACACTGACTGTCAGGTGAGTAATTACTGCAGTTAAAAGCACTGTTTCATGATGATACGCAATAGATTTATAATTAACTAGCGTAATTGATGTGTACTAACAAATATGTATTTTTAAGAGGAGGTACAAAGGATTAAAAATCGAGCCTTGACTTTCGTTTGTGAGAAGACTGTGATCACATTCAGACTTAAAATTGCTACGTTTCCTATCCGCGATTGTACTGAAATATCATTTTACTTTCCAAGTGCTTCATGAATTTAGCTGTGTCACGTACTCGTTCTTGGAAACGATACTTTTGTATTAAAAGAGAGAGAGACATAGATAAATAGTGTGTGTGTGTGTGTGTGAGAGAGAGAGAGAGAGAGAGAGAGAGAGAGGCGCGTTGGCAGTACAGTGCAACGAGTCGTGGCGAGGTGAGGTGAGACGTCAGCGGTGACCGGTGACCGGTCATGCTCGGTTATCCGCGTGTCCGGAATCCGGACAACAGACATGGGGCGAGTACGTGACCCAGCCGAGACGTGTGGGGCCGGACACGAGCGGCTCGGTCGCCCCGTCAACAGGCGAGACGTGACCGGTCAAACATTGAGCGTTGCAGCACTCTATTAAACACCTCACCATGGCAAGGTCTATGTTTAGTGTAGGGATGGGATCGTCTACTTTCAATTGCGGTTCCGATTCATTTGTACCACAGCTGTGTCAAATTCGTATCGCAGTAGCACATCACCAAACTCATCATCATCATCAATCACTGCCTATTCTCTTTACACAATGTTGTCTTGTAGTTTCTATCTTTTTATATAGCAGCTACCGACAAATTACGAGATCTTGCAATTTATTGAAGGCTTATATGCCTATGCACCATTATGAAGGGTGCGAAGTGCATATTACTTAATACATGTCCTAGGGATTTAATAGAATGCCGGTTGTCTTCAAAGAAAAGCGTTAAAGAAAGATGATACAAATATTCTGACAGGATGCACAAACATTATCGTTGTATCAATTTCAGTCCACTTCTGTTGGGGTTCCTTTGTGTCAGAATATCGCTTTCGGTAAAACAGGGGCGAAACTTCACGACTCTGAAAATGTTGTGGTTGATGGTAGTGCAAATGCAATGAAACAAAGATTTCATAGAGAGCTGGAGATAACGAGGAATAGTTCTTCAAGAAACATTGTACTTTTGGCTAAGAATCTGGAAAACAAGCAAACTCTTCTACATCTACACCTACGTGATTACTCTGCTATCCATAATAAAGTGCCTGCCAGAGGGTTCAATGAACCTCCTCTCTACCGTTCCACTCTCGAACGGCACGCGGGAAAAACGAGCACTCAAATTTTTCTGTGAGAGCCCTTATTTCTCTTATTATATCGTGACGATCATTTCTCCCTATGTAGGTGGGTGCCAACAGAATGTTTTCGCAATCGGAGGAGAAAATTGGTGATTGAAATTTCATGAGAAGATCCCGTCGCAACGAAAAACGCCTTTCTTTTAATGACTGGCAGTCCAATTCACGTATCATGTCTGTGACACTATCTCCCGTATTTCGCGATAATACGAAACGAGCTGCCCTTCTTTGCACTTTGTCGATGTCATCCAACAGTCCCACCTGTCGCGGATCCCACACCGCACAGCAATACTCCAGAATAGGGAGGACAAGCGTAGTGTAAGCAGTCTCTTTGGTAGACCTGTTGCAACTTCTTAGTGTTCTGCCAATGAATCGCAGTATTTGGTTTGCTCTACCCACAATATTATCTACGTGATCGTTCATATTTAGGTTATTTGTAATTGTAATCCCTAAGTATTTAGTTGTATTTACAGCCCTCAGATTTGTGTGGCTTACAGCGTAATCAAAATTTAGCTGATTTCTTTTAGTAATCATGTAAATAACTTCACACTTTTCTTCATTCAGGGTCAATTGTCACTTTTCGCACCATACAGGTAACTTATCTAAATCATTTTGCAAGTCGTTTTGATCATCTGATGAGTTTACAAGACGGCAAATGACAGCATTATCTGCAAACAATCTAAGACGGCTACTCAGATTGTATCCTAGGTCGTTAATATAGATCAGGAACAATAGAGGGCCTATAACACTTCCTTGGGGAACTCGGATATTACTTCTGTTTTACTCGATGAGTTTCCGTCTATTGCTACGAACTGTGACCTTTCTGACAGGAAATCAGGAATCCAATCGCACAACTGACGCGATACTCCGTAGGCACGCAGTTTGGTTAGAAGAAGCTTGTAAGGAACGGTGTCGAAAGCATTCTGGAAATCTAAAAATATGGAATCAATTTGACATCCCCTGTCGATAACACTTATTACTTCACGAGAATAAAGAGCTAGTTGTGTTTCACTTCAAAAGAAACTCAATGATAGCTCTCTTCCTGGAAGGCACCTCCGTTACAGGAGTCGTTTTGAAGAATACCTATAGCGCCGCCTCCTGTCAGAACTTCATGAAACTATAAGGGCTGAAGCGGAAATGTTCTATTATGTTCAGAACTAGTTCCGCATTTTTCAACCATAACTGGCCGAGAAACAAAAGTATTGCATTACCTATAGAACAATCTTCGTATTATGAGGTATCGTATTTGTGTCTATCTTGAGGTTTGAAGATTATTTTGTTTTTACATGCTTTGTGTGTAATCTGCATAAGTCTCTTTTCATGTTTTTATTATGGTGTATCATTCATTCACTTCCTTGTGTTAATGAGAATTACTATCTTTGATGTTGTAATGTATCGATCTTGTCCTCCTTACTTCCTGCTGGCTTGTGGAACATTCCGAGCCGAGCGAGCCTTTTCCATAAGCGAGCATTGTCCAACTATATAATGATAACAGCACCCCAGCCCTAGTGGTCTTGACGTATGCAGTAGAGCCACTGATGAGCTTCCGTACGGAGCGGTTGCTCGCGACCGTGCCACTGACAAGTATTGTGCAGACTTTGGTAGAAAGTTGAATTAAAAGTTAAGAGTTACCTGGGTTTGTAGGAAAAAAATTCAGTTCTTTCGCGGAAAGGCACTTGGGATTAACTAGGAGATTTATGTTTGATACGGTGTTGTGTTTGAGAATCAGTAAGTGTTGTGGAGAGACATATTGTTTGTGAAACGTAAGTGACAAGGCTTCCGTTATCAGTGATTACCTGTTTAATTAATGTGGAAATTAAACGTAACATTGTTGCTTCAGTGTGAATGTGAAAAAAAACATGACCGTTAAAAGAGACTGGATGAGCATGGACATTGTCACGGAAGTCAGTTAGTGCTAAAGAGACAATAAAACAAAGTAATTTGACTTGCATTGTTATCATTCTTTAATTAAATGACTTTGATATTGGAAAAGTATGAGAGACATAGTCTGGTTCATTTCGTAACGAAGCGCGTGCTCTATGTAAAGGTCCTATACGAGCGTCAGGTAGTCCGGTAGCCGAAAAACTAAACTAGGAAGGACGTTAACTAGAGAAATGAGGCGCTTTACATGTATCGCTCTGACAGAAGTTGTAACAGCATACCATATATATGTTGCTATTATCATGCTTGGCCAGCTACAGCGGGAAATTATCAAATTTAAAAAATTATTTAACTGTCTCTTTGGTTTGTTGTTAATTCGTTGTATTTATTGTTAAACCCTGCGGAAATACAGTTGTACAGTTTTCATTGTCTTGGCACGGTACTGTCTTACAAAAGAATTAAATTATTTCTTTGGGATAATTATTTACCTACTAGCACAGCTCCTCGCTAACTACCTTTCAGTATGGCCCTTCGCTATTGTGAAACACATCTCCTCTACTGCTAGCTCACTGCTATTATGAACGACCTACATAATGAAGCTAACGAATAAAAACAAATTATTTTGCTACGGTGAGGGCGCACAACTTTTAATTTAATCCGTTTGTTACTAGACACGTCCTGCACTATTGCGCCATTGTTGAAGGAGATACTCAAATTGCTGTCCATTCACAATAACGCATGCATCCGACCGATGTCTTAGAGAATCATGTAGTCTATGAATATCTCCAGGTTGGTCACGGATGCACTGGCAGGCACTGATCATGCCTTCCAGTAGTGTTTGTCCATCACTAATGAGGCTTCCACACTGTGAAGAACTGAAGTGTCCCCATAACTGACCATCTAAGGGATTCAGACAAAGAGAGCGAACTGGCCGTCCTATACAGGGTGAGTCACCTAACATTACCGCTGGATTTATTTCGTAAACCACATCAAATACTGACGAATCGATTCCACAGACCGAACGTGAGGAGAGGGGCTAGTGTAATTGGTTAATACAAACCATAAAAAAAAGCACGGAAGTATGTTTTTTAACACAAACCTACGTTTTTTAAATGGAACTACGTTAGTTTTGTTAGCACATCTGAACATATAAACAAATACGTAATCAGTGCCGTTTGTTGCATTGTAAAATGTTAATTACATTCGGAGATATTGTAACCTAAAGTTGACGCTTGAGTACCACTCCGCCGCTGTTCGATCGTGTGTATCGGAGAGCACCGAATTACGTAGGGATCCAAAGGGAACGGTGATGGACCTTAGGTGCAGAAGAGACTGGAACAGCACATTACGTCCACATGCTAACACCTTTTCATTGGTCTTTTTCACTGACGCACATGTACATTACCATGAGGGGTAAGGTACACGTACACACGTGGTTTCCGTTTTCAATTACGGAGTGAAATAGAGTGTGTCCCGACATGTCAGTCCAATAGATGTTCAATGTGGTGGCCATCATTTGCTGGCGTAATGAATGTCGTACACGCCGCAGTACATCTGGTGTAATGTCGCCGCAGGCTGCCACAATACGTTGTTTCATATCCTCTGGGGTTGTAGGCACATCACGGAACACATTCTCCTTTAATGTACCCCACAGAAAGAAGTCCAGAGGTGTAAGATCAGGTGAACGGGCTGGCCAATTTATGCGTCCTCCACGTCCTATGAAACACCCGTCGAACATCCTGTCAAGGGTCAGCCTAGTGTTAATTGCGGAATGTGCAGGTGCACCATCATGGTGATACCACATACGTCGACTCATATCCAGTGGGACATTTTCGAGCAACGTTGGCAGATCATTCTGTAGAAACGCGATGTATGTTGCAGCTGTTTGGGCCCCTGAAATGAAGTGAGGACCAATGAGGTGGTCGCCAATGATTCTGCACCATACATTTACAGTCCACGGTCTTTGTCGCTCTACCTGTCTGAGCCAGCGAGGATTGTCCACGGACCAGTAATGCGTATTCCGTAGATTCACTGCCCCGTGGTTTTTGAAACCCGCTTCATCGGTAAACAGGTAGAACTGCAACGCATTCTCTGTTAATGCCCATTGACAGAAATGCACTCGATGATTAAAGTCATCACCATGTAATTGCTGATGCAGCGACACATGAAATGGGTGAAAACGGTGACGATGCAGTATGCGCATGACACTACTTTGACTCAGTCCACCGGCTCTCACAATGTCCCGTGTACTCATGCGTGGGTTCATGGCAACAGCAGCTAACATACCAACTGCACCCGCTTCTCCTGTGACGGGCCTGTTACGGACACGTTTCCGTGCTACGACCATACCTGTTGCATACAGCTGGCGGTAGATGTTTTGCAATGTGCGGCACGTTGGATGCTCTCTGTCCGGGTACCGTTCTGCATACACTCTGCAGGGTTCAGCTGCATTTCGTCGACACTCGCCATAGATGAGTATCATCTCCGCCTTTTCAGAGTTCGAATACACCATGGTCACAGTTCCTACAACACTACACTATCATAGACGTCTGGTAACACGGTGTACTACAGTTGGTCTGCGTGCGGAGACGAATGCAGAATAACAATAGCAGCAAGCGCTACATGCGGACACTGCGACAGCTAGACCAAACCACAACAGTGCACTACAGCCACACTCGTAAACACGGTCGTCGTCGTAAACATGTCCCTGCAGATGCTGCTCGCCGACGGTGGCCCGTGTTTGTTACAACACGCAACTGAACGTCGGAGGTTTCAAGCGTCAACTTTAGGTTACAATATATCCGGATGTAATTAACATTTTACAATGCAACAAACGGCACTGATTACGTATTTGTTAATATGTTCAGATGTGCTAACAAAACTAACGTGATTCCATTTTAAAAAAACGTAGGTTTGTGTTAAAAAACATACTTCTGTGCATTTTTTTATGGTTTGTATTAAACAATTACACTAGCCCCTCTCCTCACGTTCGGTCTGTGGAATCGGTTCGTCAGTATTTGATGTAGTTTACGAAATATATCCAGCGGTAACGTTACGTGACTCACCCTGTATATCTGTGTGAGATGTTATCTGACATTTCAGAAAAAATGGGCTGCGAACCGTATCTTCAGCCGTTGTTGGAATGGTAGCTCAGCTAGCAACACAGACTAGTCGTTTGATGGGAACTGACAATTCCTTGCACCAGTCAACCTGTTTGGTACTATGATAGTATGTAAGATAATATTAGTCAATCAGCAATTATTCTTGCCAATACATTAAGGTGGTAAACCCCTTTGAAGATTTAAACTTTTTTTTGGTAATATGTTCCCTGGTATCTCAACTATACTGCGGTGTTCAATCCAAGTTCGCCAGAAACTACATTATAGTGTCACAAGGCTATTTGTGAATTAGTGTTTCCGGAAAACGACAGTGGGAAAAAATAGTGGACACGTAATTTCAACAACGTCCTAACCGACATTTTGGAAATTATGAGCGTCCAGGAATTTGAGATCCTACCAGCCTGATACAGCTTCTCCACAAAGACAGACGGATAGCGGTCGAGCGAGGTGGGTGAAAGATGCTAGCATAGAGGCTCACGGGACCACCATGGCCACGAAGAACATGGAAGAGCGTCTCCTTTTAGATCTGTAGGGATTGCTGTGTCGTCCAGGCATCGGTGACTAGCGGTATATTCAACTTAACCACAAAAAATGTAACCTAAAATAGTTTTTCTCCAAACAGTAATTTTGAAAGTGGCGGGAAGCATGACAAGAGAACTATGGTTCAAATGGCTCTGAGCACTATGGGACTTAACTGTGAGGTCACCAGTCCCCTAGAACTTAGAACTAGTTAAACCTAACCAACCTAAGGACATCACACACATCCATGCCCGAGGCAGGATTCTAACCGGCGACCATAGCTGTCGCGCGGTTCCAGACTGTAGCGCCTAGAACCGCACGGCCACACCGGCCGGCCATGAGAACCATACATACCACCTTGATCGGTATTTGATGCCGGCATTCTAAATTGAATTCTCTGTCAGCTTATTTGGTCGTTTTGTTACATCTTCAAAAGTCTATTTTCGATGCACGCTTTTGACTCGATTTTGTGCTTAAATAACAATTGCTTCAAGTTTCCATTTCTTTACAATGTAATTTCTATTTTTACAGCTGTCTTGTGCATCCTGATAGATAATGTATTGAGATTGTGTTATACAAAATTATTCTGATTCTGGTCTAGTAGAATGGCTTCGGGAATTCCCACCGATGACCTATGTTCCGGCTGCAAGATGTCCTTCCAATTGATGCAGCGTCGACTGGGAGCGGCCGATGTGAATGCAAAAATGATTTCTTAAAGACAAACCTGTACGCAATGAAATTAGACCTTCTGGTTTAGCAGTCCTTTTTTATTTTACTTGAGAAAAATTACAAAATTCACTCAATTTTCAAATGGTCAAAGAGGGCTACCACTATAATCGATACTCGGCGCTGATGCATTGCTTTTCCAACTGCGCCTGGATTTGCATCACTCCACGTAATCATGTCGTTTATGACATCTCGTCGCGCGTGAAACCAGCATCGTCTGTGAACACTATTTATGTTGTGAAAAATGGATCTTCATCAAATCTTTGCGACAGCTAATGTCAGAACTACGTTCTACATGTTGATCTTGTGGCTTGGTGCTTGGACGCGCTTTACATGATATGAGTGCTGGTTGTTTTATTGGGGTTGGGAAATAGGTGCCACTTGGAGTAATAGGTGTTCAGGACTTCAAGGTCTGCATTCAGTGTTTCGTCGAGATCGTTGTAGTTTTTACTCTGATATGCGATGGCCAGGTCATCTGCATATGCAAATTTGCGTGATTTAGTTTCTGGCAAGTCAGCTATATATAGATTGAAGAGAGCGGGTGCTAGTGCCCAACCCTGTGGCAGACCATTATTCAGAACCATGCTCTTACTGTTCGTACCATGGAGTGAGACCTTGATTTTCCTGTTCGTTAGTATGTTCTTGAGTAGTTTGTAAGTCTGCTTGCAATTTATGATTCTAGTTAGCTTAAGCAGTAACCCTTCAATCCATACTATGTCGTAAGCTGATGTGAGGTCTATGAGGACCAGGCCAATTTTCATCTTGTTCTGGAAGCCTTTCTCAATATAGGTTGTGAGGGACAGCACTTGATCGCAGCAGTTTCTACCTGCTCGGAAACCCGCTTGGTATGTTGGGACGTTGACTTCGATGTATGGAGTTAATCTAGTCATCAATATTCTCTCGAATAATTTATGGCTATGGTGGAGAACTCATGGACATACATAGACTCAGTGACTCAGCCATAGAGTGACTCAAAAACATATCTAATATAGTGTAGAATTATATTGTTTTCTTTTTTAGTATATAGTGATAAGAATATTGTAAATTATGCCTCTGTGATGCCGAACGAGTAAATAAATAAAATAACCAAATGTCATGCATTACCCTTCACCACGGACAACTCAGTGGTCGAAGACCTTCGCTTAACAACTGACAGCAGCGGCGTTTGCTAGAATTGTAATTGCTAAAAGACATGCAACACCGCAGTAATCAGTGTGGGACGTACTACGAACGTATGCATTAGAACAGTGCAGACAAATTTGGCGTTAGTGTGCTTCGGCAGCAGACGATCACCATGGCCTGGTCAAATGAGTTCCGATTTCAGGTGCTGAAAGTGATGGTAGGGTTCGAGTGTGGTGCAGAACCCACAAAGCCACGGACAAAAGCTGTTACCAAAGCACTTCGCAAGCTGGTTGCTTTGGTCTGTCTTTATATAGATTGGATTGGGCCTCTGAGCAAACTGAACCGATCATTGATTGGAAATTGTCATATTTGGCCATTTGGGTACCATTCGCAACCATTCTTGGACTTCGTGTTCCCATACATGTCACTGGTCCAAAATTGTTCACGACTGATTTGAAGAGCATTCTTTACAATTCGAGAGGATGATTTGGTCATGCGGATCACCTGACGTGAATCCATCCAATATTTGTGGCACATAATCGAGAGGTTAGTTTGTGCAAAAACTCCTCCACCGGCAACAGATTCACAGTTATGGATAGCCGTACAGGCTAGAGAAGTAGCATGGCTCAATATTTCTGCAGGGGTCACCCAAAAACTTGTTGATTTCATGCCACATAGAGTTGCTGCATTACGCCGGCCAAAAGGGAGTTCGGCACGATATTAGATGGTGTCACATGCATGACTTTTGTTAGCTTGCTCTATAGTGAAACACAGATTGCGGAAAGATCAGAACACAGAAGAATCGAAACATTCGAGATGTGGTGCATCTGAAGAGTTTTGAAAATTAAGTGGACTGATAACGTAAGGAATGATGTTCACCGCAGAATCGTTAAATGAAGGAGTACATTGAAACCATTAATAAGAAGAAGGGAAAGAATAGTAGGCCATCTATTGAGACATCAAGAAATAACTTCCATTGTACTGGAGGTAGCTGTAGAGGGTAAATATTGTAGAGGAAGACAGAGACTGGAATACATCCAGCAAATAATGGAGGATTTCTGTTGCAAGGGCTTTTCTCCGATAAAAAGTTTGGCACAGGAGAAGAGTTCGTTGTGGATTGCATGAAACCAGTCAAAAGAATAATAAAATGCAGCAACAAAATTATGTAGGTTGTAGCAGCTATGCTGAAGATGGCTGAAGAGAATAGACCAGCGTGGAGAGCTACACTACAATGAGGTCTATAACGAAAGAAAACAACAACACACTCAGACGAACGTCAGATACTAATACTATTCATCAGTTTATTGTCGTGAATAGTTCCAAATGTATACGCCACACGTTCCGTAATAGTACAGTGAATATACAGCGTGAGTCACGTAAGATGTTAAAATCAAGTATTTTCCGATCCTTCTAAGGTATTGTATAATCCAGGTATTTTGTGAAGCAGTAATCGCTTATTATCTGTTGTAATACCATTATTAATTATACAGATATTGCTGTAACTCTATTTTTTAAATCCAGTTGTGGTAAATATAGCAGATGCGACGATGTGAAAGAGACGATTTGTAGTGGATTCATAATCCGAAAACTGGTAAGAAGTATCGTGAAATTTGTAATGTATGGAAACAGAGTTTTCTCTATTTTAAACATCACACTCGTTGCTAGCGTATGCCCAAGTTCATAGTTTCATACCTACACAAAGAAATATGTTGCTTACTTAAAGAAGTAAATGTGACGTTACACCTACGCGATATCTCTGTAAAAGAGACAATGATGAACTGCAACTTTGTTTTAAGAGTGGACCGTTCACATGTGTCTAGTGATGTTCACTTACTTTAATTCAAATGGAAACAAGCAACGTACTGACTATATCACCGTCCTTATTTGAATTGTATTTGAAAAGGATACCTGAACAACATTGTCGGATACATTCACTCAAAAATGTTAGCATCTTCACATGCCGAATCTATCCTGCCAGTGAAATTCTACACTTCACAAGCTTTTTAATGTATCGAGATATACACGTCCCTCAATCTTGTGTTAGAGCCACTCCAGATTTGACTCTATGCTTCAGATCAGGGACACTGTATGAGCCCTCCGGAGTCTAAATTTTTTCCTACGGCAAGTTTTTCGAAGTATTTTTTTGCTTTATTTTTGTTTTCTAAAGGCCCTAGTTATCGCCATCGCTGTACATCTGTTTTTTTGCTCACATTTTAATGTGTGAGACCTAACTCTAGCCCATAAGCTGTTGAAGCCATTCATAATTTACTCTGTAACCGTAATTCAGTTTTATCGCCTCCACCGTAGCTCCGCTGACCCACCTGGTGAAGTATATTGCGCTGTTGATGTTTGCTGTTCGCAATGAAAATTTAACGAACAAAACGTAAACCACTTGTTTAATTTTCGCAGTGTGTTTCACGACACCACATTTAATCAGATAAGAATGATAAACGACACAGTGACCAACTACAGACAGAAATTTACGAAGCATTTCAAGACTTCTCAGCAAATATTTGTGTAGTTTGGGAGATGAATAACAACCACAAATGGTTAATGATGGAAGCAATGATGTTTCGCAATTAATGCTAGATGGTATGTAAACAATTATTAGAGGTATGAAGAAAAGTACATGGAGATGATGTTTCAATAAAACTAATTGCAAGCGGGGACGAAACAACATAAAAGAAATTTGCAATATTGCTAGAAATCGGCTGTTCCTAAAAACTGAAAATGCTGCTATTCATCAGCATCGCAAGAAACAAGACAGACATAAAAACTATAGGTTTTTCAGCCCTCTCTACAGTAGGTGCTAGAAACAGTTATCACTAATTGTATAGAAAGTTAATGTCAAACGCAAACCTAATACGACGTGAATATTATTATACAACATTTCGTTAATATGAACTGATGATTTCGTCTGAAATTTACGGATTTGGGGAAGGTTTGATTCAGTTACAAATACATCTTTCTAATAGCCCAAGATAATTAAGACGCTTACTATACCCAAGTTAATTTTGCTATTTGAATGACATGCTCCATTGTAAAGGGAGTATAAAAGTACCGAAAAAGTAACGCGGGTGAAAGAAATGGAAGCAGAAACGTCTCAGTAAACTACAGCACAGTTACTAAACACAGTTTTCCGAAATTCCTTCACAAAAGATGATTAAGTAAATGTTCCAGGACTCGAATCAAGAACAATTGCCAGCATAAGTAACTTAGAAAGAGAAGTCTTTGGTGTAGCGAAGCAGCTTAAACCACTTAAGAAATGTAAGATTTCGGTTCCAGATTATATACCAGTCATTTCCGTTTCAGAGTATGCTGGCACAGTAGCTGCATACTTAGCAATAGTATACAACTATTCGGTTGTAGAAAGATCCGTACCCAGAGAATTTAAAGTTGCACAAGCCTCACCAACACCCAGAAAAGGGAACAGGATTAATCTGTTGAATTATGGACCAAGATCATTGCCGTCGATTTGCAGTAAGATTTTGGCTCATGTATTACAAGCGAAGATTATGAATCACCTCGAATAAAAGAGTTTACTGACAAATAGCCAGCAAAGATCGACATAATATCGTGCTTATGAAACACAACTCTGTGATACACGAATTGGGATAGTAGACATTAAAGCAAAGGTGTATTTCTCTGCGGCAGGACCTCCTTATGAAATTTCAATCACCTTACTCCTCAGAGTGTGAAAATATATTGTTGGCGCCCACATACGCTGAGAGAAACGTTCATCATTATAGAATAAGACAAATTAGAGCGTTCACGGAAAGATTTAAGTGTTCGTTATTTCCGCGCGCCGTTGGACAGTGGAACGGTAGAGAAGTAGCTTCAAGGTACTTCGATGAATCATCTACCATGCACTTAATTGTGAATTACAGAGTACTAATGAATTTAGATGTGGATGTAGATATAGTTCCGTAAAAGAGCCATTTGCAAATGTCTTGTTCCAAGCCATCACTTGCTTGAGTAACAAATAGTGTCCTAGGTAATCTCTGCATTGTGCGTTCATCTCTGTCAGTCCTATACACATGTCATTAGCAAGTGTTGGCGAGCTGGTGAAATTAAGTACTCGTATTCTTCATGTGGGGCGGCGGGTAGAAAATTTGTTTGCTGTTATATACGTTTGAATGTTGAAACACTTCCCAGAAGATGCACCACATGTGGGGCGACGGGTGGAATTATGTCATTCTTATGTTGTTTCTATAAATGTTTGGTTTGTAGAATGTTAAACCAGTTCCTATTATTTAGAATGTTATTTACGCTGTCTTTCGCCGTTCTCAACACTGACTCTCTAACTACAATATTGGCAACCAGAAAGTGATTAGCAAAACGTGAAGCCTGTAATTAGAATTCCTAGTGCCCACTTCATCTGAGAATACACTTATAGTTACAGCTTATAGCTCTGATGAATTAGGAGATTGTCTGGGATTTATAATCAAAAACGGTCGTGAAAAAACGTTCTGTATTCTTAAAGTCACAGATGAAAACAAAAGAATCCACACAATCTAACTAACAGAGCAGTTCAGAGTCTAATGCGCTGATGCAACTGTAAATGTCCAAATTAAATGTTTCAATGAATGCTCGCCATAATTTGATGATTAGGTTCATCAAACGCCACGCTAACTAATGGTAGAATGTTTGTCCCGCAGTGGCACGTGAAAATACGACAATACGCAAACTGAAGATCGATAATTAAAGTCATCCCAAAATTAACACTTCACTCGAAAATGATTTCATGGTTACGCGTATCTCGAGTAACTTAATACGGCATCCGAGGCTGTTTGTAGCAATGATACCGACGCGACGCGACTCCCGACCCATATGGTGTGCTATTCAGCGTCTAGAGAGAACTGGTGCCTTGCTTCCTCGCGCAGCGTTCTTATATACAAAGCCGCAGTGCGGACGGCTAAGGGAACACCTGATCAAATCGGCTCTCCCGACTAGCCATTGGGCTAGTAATGCACCACTTTAAGTTATTGAATAAATCATAGCTTCTTTTGCTTATGGCCGATGAAGCTCTTAATTTAAATGTGCATTCAGCACACAGGTAAGTAATCACAATAAAAGTTTGACGTGGCTAAGTTAAATATTTTGGGCGAGAGAATTAATTTAATTACACTGCACGCAGTAGACGAGCTCTGAACTTGCCCTTTTGAGATACGCTATCGCTATAGTTTTATAGTTATTTAAATGAAACTTCTCACATCTTTATGATTATAGCGGATCTCCATTCTACTTAAATATAAGCATCCTAGCCTTATTTATTAGCCTACTTAATCTATCTTGCTTCCTTAAGTTTTAAGACAAAAAGCAGAAAATTATGAATTTCAACTAAAATCTTAATTTGTGAGATCCAAAGTACTGTTTCTATTAAATTATTAGTGAAAAGGAATCTAAGTATAAATTTTTAACTCTCTAGCTCTTTTCTGTTGTGCCAATGATATTTTACAGAAAAACGTCCAAATTTCGAAAATGGTCAAAGTTATTGAACTGATATTCAACACATATTAATTTAGTATTACTCCTGACATGCTAGAAACATTTTAGGTTATTTACTTGATTTTTAAAGTATTGTGCAACATTTATGACGTCAGAGCTAGTTACAGCGGACTGGCTGGCACACAATGGAAAGACTGATGTGCATTTATTACAGCGTGAGTAGGCTGCTTCCCTACATTCAGTGTATAGAGTCATGAGATACAGAACAGAAATTTTCACCATTGGCACTGTCAGGTTCCTCGTAATCCACTGTCACAGCACCGGTTGCCTCCTTTTACTGCCGACCAGTACCAATGTATTTGTAATGAAAAAATTTCGATTAAGTTTCCATATATCCGGACTCGAATTTCAGCTATGCTCTACCTTAGCAAGAAATACCATAGCACCCCTTTTCATTCGAATCTGTTAAACAAAGTGTTCCGTGTGCTGTGCTCAAATTTGGGTGCAGTACAACATGGGTCTCTGCAATATGGTACAAATTCTTTGAAACATTCGGATCATGTGGTAAAACTTGACAATATTTTGCTGCTCTAGGTGTTTATACGTCATTTTCTGTCATCGTTTCCCATGGATCCCATCGCTAAAGAGAACTGACAGCTACGTGGGACCCGTCAATAAATATCTTATGGTAACAAAAGACAAGGACCTAATTGAAATTAAATCTATAAACTGTATTAACAACTGTGACTGTGGAAGCTTTTCATTATTCGAGCAGCTAATTTAAAGTCAGTTAATTAAAAGACGTCTAATAGTTTGAAAAAATCACCTTCACCCTCTATTATATTAGGTAACTGTTGTTTATCTGGTGTTGGTAGTTAGATTTTTTTTGTTTACTTGAATACAAAATTGTATATTTTTTCAAACAAAGTATTGACCAACATTCGCCATTACTGAATCCCTTTTACAGAATATTAGTATCAGTCATGCAGTTTTACCACGAACACTGCCACTAGTAGCTAACTCAGATATTCTCTTTCTCAATCAGGTAACTTTTGCAAACCACTTTTGAGGTACCTCAGGCAGAAAAATCCAGAGGGCAGAGGTCAAGTGATCTTGGAAGACAAGTTTCTATCATTTAGAGAAGTTTCCAATGCATGTTTACTGTTTCCAGCGCAAACTGGATTATATGCTTTTATTAATTTAAACAAATAATGTTGTTGGTCCCAATAGTGTACATATTGCTTCCTCAGATAACGTTTCGAAGGCATTTTAAATATTGATATTCATGAGTCGATGTATTCGTGGATTCTTAATACATGTGTACGATTTGTTAAAGCATTTTATTTAATTTGTAGACATATGATGAGTTTACTTCATCCACATACAGACTGCAAACCATTGTGATCTGCGTGGGAGAGGGTACTTTCCATTGTATCACACATACAGGTTGTTAAGGGTACAACACAGATATTTCTATTGCTGACTGAGGCCAATACACATCACTATTTACTTAATTTGCAGACTAATAATTACAGAATTAAGAGAAGTATGTTGGTTAGTACCTCCACGTAGGTGTGGCACAAGCAAGCCATAAATGTTTATTTTCCCCTGGAAAGCAGTCAGATATTGAAGTGTGGAAGCAAAAGAAAATTGACTGTAATCAAAGGGCTAGTCCACTATTTGGTATAGTTACATCTGTGCAGAAAAATCAGGTAGTAAATCATGTGATCTGCTTGTGGGAAGACTGTTAGACACAGAGAAAAAGCAACTAACACACTGAAGTGAGTATATATTAAGATAATAGTCATCACGGTATCTGTACTCCTACCACTAACAGCAGACCTCCCATTACAAAAGTGCTTAAAAGTCCATGTGTACAGTGGAATTAGTCTACTGCTGTCTTCACAGTCACTATGGGAGCAACACATACAGGAACATAGTATATTCCTTGATGCCTCCACTAATAGTATTTCTTCAATCCTTGTAAGTAGAATTTCACAGGACAATAGATGTCGACGTTCATACATCTCCAAGTTCAGGTTCTCCAGCATTTCTGTGAAGCTCTCCCTTGGCTTAGACCTGCACAACTTGTACTCTCCTTCATTCTTTATGTTTAGTATTGCCTGTTAATCCTTTTAGGTACAGGTTCCACACACTTGATCAGTACTCAAGGATGGGTCGCACGTGTGTTCTATAAACATCTCATTTGTAAATTGACTGTATCTTACTAGTAGCCTAGTGTTGACCCTTAACCTTAATTCCCCCAAAACACCACCCTTCACTTAAAACTAAGTTTATGTAGTCACTCCATTTCATATCCGCAGAGATTGTTTTACTCAGGTATTTGTATGTGATGATTAATTCATTTGCCACAAACAATGTTGTCTCCATGCATTCATCTTCTAGTGGATATTGGGAAATCAGGTAAGGATAACAACATCACATGTTTTACTTGTTTGATGCACATGCAACCAGTTTCAGTGTTTTGTACACTATCTTCAAGGCACTTGGATACAGTAAATGTACCATTCCTCACGCTGCACAGTATAAAATGTCACATCATGTTCAGTTCTTGTTTTCAAAAGTTATCACTTAATATATGATTATTTAAAAAAGAAACTAAAAGAAATAAAAAAACAACTACATCAGACTGAACAAGTACCTATTAAATACCATCATATACCTATATAACAGACGAAAGCTGTTGACAGTGTATCATATTTGTAATTATTACCATAAAATGAACTGGTCTACAGTATAAATGTACTACTAGTGAGGATCGATACATACATACTAGTAAAAAATAAATCCATAAATAACATAAAGGAGAGACAAGACAAGGATGATCATAAGGTAAACATTCCCGCGGGAAAATTCTCGCAGTTAAGTTTGGAAAGGCAAAGCATTTCTTCAGACAATATTGAACAAACATCAGAGCAGTTACACAATCTATGACCGAGAGTTCTGATGTGGTCTTGTAATATTAGAGTTCGATTGGTATTAGATGCAAGGGAAATTAACAAAATTATAGTACCTATGCGCACACATCCAGAGAACATTGATGAATTAATACAGAAATTTCAAGATGTATCCTATTTAACCAGTATTGATTTGAGAAGTACGTTCTGGCAAGTCCAGTTAGACAAGGACTCAAGAAAATATACTGCTTTTATATATGGAGGGAGAAGGTATCAGTTCAAGGTCGTTACAATCTATGACCGAGAGTTCTGATGTGGTCTTGTAATATTAGAGTTCGATTGGTATTAGATGCAAGAGAAATTAACAAAATTATAGTACCTATGCGCACACATCCAGAGAACATTGATGAACTAATACAGAAATATCAAGATGTATCCTATTTAACCAGTATTGATTTGAGAAGTACGTTCTGGCAAGTCCAGTTAGACACGGACTCAAGAAAATATACTGCTTTTATATATGGAGGGAGAAGCTATCAGTTCAAGGTCGTTCCGTTTGGTCTCAATATCAGTTCTGGAGTTTTTATTTCTGCGTTGGACTATGCCCTTGGACCAGAACTACGTAATTGAATAACAATTTTTGCGCACGATTTATTAATTGCCTCTAAAACTTGGGAGGAACATGTGCAACTTATTATGAGGATTTTTGCTGTCTTCAAACAAACTGATATAACTGCAGATCTAAAAAAATCCCATTTTTCTCTACACAGAATTAAATTCTTAGGATATATGATTAATGAAAAAGGCATTCTTCCAACAGAAACGAAGATTAGTGCCACTAAAAATTTTACAACTCCAAGAAACAGAAGACAACTGAAAGGCTTTATAGGCTTGGCTTCATTTTTCCGTCGATTTATTAAAACTCAAGCAATGGACTCTGAAGCACTAAACCGGCTCCTGAGGAAAGATGTACCATGGCAATGGTCTAATGATTGTGAAAAGGCTTTTTGTGAAATTAAGGATCAACTGATAAATGCTCCGTTATTATACCACCCTGACATGAATCTCGGATTCTGGTTAGCCACTGATTCATCAGATGCGGGATTAGGATCTTGTTTATTTCAAATTACGTATATCGATGGTGTAAAAACCTTTTGTCCAATTGCGTTTGCTAGCAGAGTGTTATCCACCTGTGAAAGAGCATATACCACTACGGAATTGGAAGCTTTAGCAGTTATTTGGTCTTTGAAAAGGTTTAATTATTATGTATATGGCTCAAGGATAACCGTTTATTGTGACCACCAATCACTAGCCTTTTTACAAACTTGTAAGTTGCTGCATCCTCGCTTGTCAAGGTGGACGCTGGCGCTGCAAGAATATCAGTTTCAAATTATTCATGTAGCCGGAAAAGAAAATATTATAGATGACACGTTGTCAAGATCTCCAGAAGGAATAACACCTGAAATGGATGTAAATAATAAGGCAGAATTTCCAATGCTTCTTCTTCAAGAAAATAATTACAAGTTATATTTCACTCATTTGTGTAAAACAATGGCTCAGCTTCAGAAGAAGCATCGGCGTTGGAATGCTATAATATGACAATTCAATCAACAAAACCCTACGGTCAGTTTGGAATACTACCGTCTTGTGAATAATATTTTATTTTTTAAATCTGGGAAGACTGAGAATCCAAAGTGGTGTGTCTGCATACCCGAAGAATATGAAGAACGATTAATTTGGTTTACACATTTGACCTGGGGTCATGTTGGTGTTGTAAAGTGTGCTAATAAGATTAGATATTATCGTTACTTCCCAAATATAATGCGAAAAGTGCACAATGTCATACAGAAATGTGTTCTGTGTCAAAAGGCTACGCTGGACAACAACAGAAATAAAATTGCGCTTCACTCAATAATACCTGAAGCACCAAGATCACTTACATCATGTGATATTTGTGGACCACTTCCTAGAGCCAGAGGTGGTGTTAAGTACATTATTGGATTCCGTGATCTGTTTTCAAAATATGTTAAATTATATCCTATAAAATCAGCAACTGCAAGAGCTGCCGCAGTAAAGTTTGTAAATGACTATATTCCTCATGCAGGGATTCCAAAATCTATAATCTCTGACAATGCGAAGATATTTACTGGATATCTATGGAGAAAATTAGTATCACAAATAGGGTTAAAACAGATATTTACATCTTGCTATCATCCACAAGGGAATTTAATTGAACGTGTTTTCCGAGAACTAAAGAGATTCATGAGAATGTACTGTCATAATAAACAAACTACCTGGATAAACTATTTGACCGAGTTTGAGCAGATTTATAATAATTTACCACATACTTCTACAAACTTTACCCTGAATGAACTGATGTTCAGAGATAACGAAAGAAACTTTTGGGTAGATAACTTGCCTAAAATCGGGGACACCAAAATGTCATGGGAAGAAAGAATTCGCAATGCTCTCATTAATATTACGGAGAAAGCAAAACAGTGAAACGAAATCCATGATAGAAACATCAAACTGATTCAGGCTTTCAATATCGGACAGAAAATTCTTTTAAGAAGACACGTCAAGTCATCAAGGTTGAAGAAGACCTTCAGAAAATGGAATCCAATTTATACAGGTCCATATATAATAGTTGATATACCGAATCCTGGTGCGTATTTATTAGCATATCAGGATTCTGGAAGAATAAACGGATTATTTCCCCATGCAAACCTAAAGAGGTACTTTTAAGGAAAGTGTGTCAAATTAAATGAAAAGTCTGTATGAAGTATTTGGGTGTTGAAAAATAAATTGAAGTGCGAAGGACAGTATGCCTGAGCTACTGTGGTAGCTTAAATGACAGCATGCCAAGCATCTGTGGTAGTTTAATGAACAGTAAGCGATTGCTTCTGTGATAGTATAGGAATATTTAGAAAAGTAAGTGGAACTGTAGCTATTGCTGCTGTGAAGACTTACGGGTTATCTGTCTACGCGATGATCACCAAAGAGGCTTGTGCGTGTGAAATAATATACATTCAGGGAATGTTAATCTCCAGTGATAATAAGTTTACTGAAACTATATGATCGAATACGGTGCTTGCGTGTGAAGTTAGTGTTTGTAAACTGACAGTTCACAGGAGAACAAATGAACCGCGTTAGGAAATTAGAATCGGTTGCAACTGTATACAGACATAAAGACTCGGTGATTTTTTTTTGGCGCGAGCTAAATTCTGTTCAAGAGAATTTAATTAACTAGCTCAGTGTGTGTTTATAAAATTAGAGTTAATAAGAAAGTTCTTCATTGAATTTATAATAATGTGTTATTTTCCTGTTGGATTTGTTTATTATTATATTGCATTCATATATGTTCGTGAGAAAAAGCGGCAATCGGAGTATAAAAGAGAAAAATTTGATCGTCAATCACTACTAACAAAGATTAATATCAGCTGGAGAGTTCATGCAGCAAGACTTAATTAAACGTTCTCTTTCAGCAAAATTTCATTGTAATCATGTATGAATAAGATATAATTTTTTTTGAAATTGTCTCAAATAATAAAGTTTTTAATATTCTGACATGCTATCCACATTCGTACTTGAAACCATATTAGGAAAGATTCAGATCTACTTCCACCTGTAAAAGCCAACGAAACACACGCACAAAAAAAAAAAAAATTAAATCCAGGGTTAGAACCTTTCGGCTTACTCAGTTCTAGAATATCTCTCAAATTTCTAAATTATTCTGTGTTTCCTATCATCGGTGATACCTAGTTGGGGTCTAAGCCTCCAGATTTTCCGGGGTTTCCCAGTGAAGGCCAGTTCCTGAATAGGTAGACGTGATTGACAACTATATAAGTCCATCTTCCCTGGTTGTGTACGTGGGATGCGGGTATGCCCCAGTACACGTGAAAGCAACGACTAGGTATCTAGGTAACGAAGATCGGTGTTACCTTACCAAATCTCTTTCAATTCTTGTAATCAAAAAATCTTACTAACTTCTTAAAATTTATAGGAACGTATGTTCCACAAATTCTAACGAGTTAGCTAAGCCAATAGTTAGCTCCCAAAGTGGATACATATCAACTTTGGTCGCTGCGAGGGGCGATGTAATGTCTCTTGCAGCGGTCTCTCCGTGATATTTTCAGAAATTTTTATAAATTATATAACTCAGTACATATCTCGAAAATCTCTTCTTATCTTACGGATTCCTAAACTTTAATATACGATAATTATCAATGCAAAGTTGTTTCAAGCCCTATTGTTCCTTGGAGTGTGCATTTAATCCATGGAATAGCTTCTCTGCTATCTATGTTTTCTCTTATGAAAAGAATGATTGAGATCTTGCCGATTAGCCGTGAAAGAACGAAGATGTAAATATGTGTATTGTTGAGCTAGTCGCCATCTTGATGAGATTCTGTATGAGAAGGAATTTAATACATGAACTAAACTAAAGTAAGTGTGTTCGCTTATTATTTAACTGATTATTATTGACAGTGTCTGCTTACTACGCTGTGTTGCACGGGATCAGTGGGGAACGTCTGATTTACACTGGATGAACCTGCCGTTTTGTATACTCAAGATATCCAGTTTATTATTTTCAATAAATGGGCTAACACGGTCTTACCAGCAGATATCCGGTCTTCCGCAAGTGATCACCGAAAGTTAATAATTATTACAAATGTTTTCAGGAGATCGACTGACAATATTAGTCACACCGAGACTTCGAAATTGCTTCACTGCCTTATGGAATTTAAGTTAAGCTCAATTTAATCAGGATAGAACAGTACTGAACTGTTTAATGTGATAAGCCTGCTTTGTGATTGAAAAATTCCCTTAATATACGCATGTTTTTTACCATCCTGATCCATGAAGCTAAATCAGGCCGGTGTGGGAGAGGTTTTTAAATTTCAGATCCCACAAAAGTATTAAACACTAGAGTCCTGCATGACCGAGTACGCGAGCACGAAATACGAGATGGGGCGAGAACACCCTAACTGGGTAGGCTGCCCGCACTAGTTCTTGTGACCGAACATAGAAGCCGTGACCGAATACGTAGCACGTAACTTCAAACACATTACACGTGTCATTATCCGTGTGAGACTGCAGCCAGTACGGGCTTCTCGTTTGTGGTGTGTGTCTCTCTCTGTAATCATGCAGCGCGAGGAAGCCAGTGCAGTGAGACCTAAGATTGAAACCAATGTTTACACATTGAAGGAAGGGGAAGGTCTAAAAAGCCAAGTATGGAGTACATTTCTGTTGGTTGTAGACGAAAACAGTGCATCTACTGGGTACGTAATGCCTTCTGTTATTGCGGAAGTTGTTAATAAAACAAGTGCTGCGACAGTTGATATGTGGACTGATTCGCGTAATCATGTGCAGTATTTGGAACTTACAACACATTACATTAACACAGATTGGTCTCTTGTGAACAATGTTTTATTTACAACAAAATTCCCTGACGTTAAGAAGACGGGAGTAAATAATATGAAATAAATTCAAGAGAGGATGGCTGGTTGGGACATTTCGCCGCACATGTTGCACAGTTTTGTTTTTGTTCCCGACCAGGTTGCCAATGTAATAAAGGCTTTGGAAAATCACAAAAGGATTCCTTGTGCTGCTCATTGTATAAACACAGCACGTAGCCATACTTCCGATGAAGAAAACTTCTTGTAAAATCATGCCCCGAACATCACATCAACAATAAATATTGCAAAATCCATTGTAAGGTACATTAAGAAAAGTGGCCTCTGCTCGTCTTTGAAGTCATCGTTGAAACAAGAGGTCTGCACACGCTGGAACAGCTTGTACACTATGCTAGAATCCTTACACACTCAGTATAACGAAGTTGCTGCTTTGCTGACGGAAAAGGACTCCGCTTACAGATTAAAAGGATATGGTAATGAGCTTGCAGGAAAAATTGCGCATTTTCTTAGACCATTTCAAGAGGCCACAGATGAATTAAAAGGTGAAAAAGAACCGACAATCCAGTTAGTTCTTCTTTGGTTTCAAAAACTGCAACAAATTTACAGCGTCAATGACACTGACTGTCAGGTGAGTAATTACTGCAGTTAAAAGCACTGTTTCATTATGATACACAATAGATTTATAATTAACTAGCGTAATTGATGTGTACTAACAAATATGTATTTCTAAGAGGAGGTACAAAGGATTAAAAAATCTAGCCTTGACTTTCGTTTGTGAGAAGACTGTGATCACTTCCAGACTTAAAATTGCTACGTCTCCTATCCGCGATTGTACTGAAATATCATTTTACTTTCCAAGTGCTTCATGAATTTAGCTGTGTCACTCACGTACTCGTTCTTGGAAACGATACTTTTGTATTAAAAGAGAGAGAGACATAGATAAATAGTGTGTGTGTGTGTGTGTGTGTGTGTGTGTGTGTGTGTGTGTGTGAGAGAGAGAGAGAGAGAGAGAGAGAGAGAGAGAGAGGCGCGTTGGCAGTACAGTGCAACGATTCGTGGCGAGGTGAGGTGAGACGTCAGCGGTGACCGGTCATACTCGGTTATCCGCGTGTCCGGAATCCGGACAACAGACATGGGGCGAGTACGTGGCCGAGCCGAGGCGTGTGGGGCCGGACACGAGCGGCTCGGTCGCCCCGACAACAGGCGAGACGTGACCGGTCAAACATTGAGCGTCGCAGCACTCTATTAAACACCTCACCATGGCAAGGTCTATGTTTAGTGTGGGGATGGGATCGTCTACTTTCAGTTGCGGTTCCGATTCATTTGTACCACAGCTGTGTCAAATTCTTATCGCAGTAGCACATCACCAAACTCATCATCATCATCAATCACTGCCTATTCTCTTTACAGAGTGTTGTCTTCTAGTTTCTATCTTTTTATATAGCAGTTACCGACAAATTACGAGATCTTGCAATTTATTGAAGGCTTATATGCCTATGCACCATTATGAAGGGTGCGAAGTGCATGTTACTTAATACATGTCCTAGGGATTTAGTAGAATGCCGGTTGTCTTCAAAGAAAAGAATTAAAGAAAGATGATTCAAATATTCTGACAGGATGCACAAACATTATCGTTGTATCAATTTCAGTCCACTTCTGTTGGGGTTCCTTTGTGTCAGAATATCGCTTTCGGTGAAACAGGGGCGACACTTCACGACTCTGAAAATGTTGTGGTTGATGGTAGTGCAAATGCAATGAAACAAAGATTTCATAGAGACCTGGAGATAACGAAGAATAGTTCTTCAAGAAACATTGTACTTTTGGCTAAGAATCTGGAAAACAAGCAAACTCTTCTACATCTACACCTACGTGATTACTCTGCTATCCACAATAAAGTGCCTGGCAGAGGGTTCAATGAACCTCCTCCCTACCGTTCCACTCTCGAACGGCACGCGGGAAAAACGAGCACTCAAATTTTTCTGTGCGAGCCCTTATTTCTCTTATTATGTCGTGACGATCATTTCTCCCTCTGTAGGTGGGTGCCAACAGAATGTTTTCGCAATCGGAGGAGAAAATTGGTGATTGAAATTTCATGAGAAGATCCCGTCGCAACGAAAAACGCCTTTCTTTTAATGATTGGCAGTCTCCCGTATTTCGCGATAATACGAAACGAGCTGCCCTTCTTTGCACTTTGTCGATGTCATCCAACAGTCCCACCTGTCGCGGATCCCACACCGCACAGCAATACTCCAGAATAGGGCGGACAAGCGTAGTGTACGCAGTCTCTTTGGTAGACCTGTTGCAACTTCTTAGTGTTCTGCCAATGAATCGTAGTATTTGGTTTGCTCTACCCACAATATTATATATGTGATCGTTCATATTTAGGTTACTTGTAATTGTAATCCCTAAGTACTTAGTTGTATTTACAGCCCTCAGATTTGTGCGGCTTACCGCGTAATCAAAATTTAACTGATTTCTTTTAGTAATCATGTAAATAACTTCACACTTTTCTTTATTCAGGGTCAATTGCCACTTTTCGCACCATCCAAGTAACTTATCTAAATCATTTTGCAAGTCGTTTTGATCATCTGATGAGTTTACAAGACGGTAAATGACAGCATCATCTGCAAACAATCTAAGACGGCTACTCAGATTGTATCGCATGTCGTTAATATAGATCAGGAACAATATAGGGCCTATAACTCTTCCTTGGGGAACGCCGGATATTACTTCTGTTTTACTCGATGAATTTCTGTCTATTGCTACGAACTGTGACCTTTCTGACAGGAAATCGGGAATCCAATCGCACAACTGATGCGATACTCCGTAGGCACGCAGTTTGGTTAGAAGAAGCTTGTAAGGAACGGTGTCGAAAGCATTCTGGAAATCTAAAAATATGGAATCAATTTGACATCCCCTGTCGATAACACTTATTACTTCACGAGAATAAAGAGCTAGTTGTGTTTCACTTCAAAAGAAACTCGATGATAGCTCTCTTCCTGGAAGGCACCTCCGTTACAGGAGTCGTTTTGAAGAATACCTATAGCGCCGCCTCCTGTCAGAACTTCATGAAACTATAAGGCCTGAAGCGGAAATGTTCTATTATGTTCAGAACAAGTTCCGCATTTTTTTCAACCATAACTGGCCGAAAAACAAAAGTATTGCATTACTTATAGAACAATCTTCGTATTATGAGGTATCGTATTTGTGTCTATCTTGAGGTTTGAAGATTATTTTGTTTTTACATGCTTTGTGTGTAATCTGCATAAGTCTGTTTTCATATTTTTATTACGGTGTATCATTCATTCACTTCCTTGTGTTAATGAGAATTACTATCTTTGATGTTGTATTGTATCGATCATGTCCTCCTTACTTCCTGCTGGCTTGTGGAACATTCCGAGCCGAGCGAGCCTTTTCTATAAGCGAGCATTGTTCAACCATATAATGATAACAGTGCCCCAACCCTAGTGGTCTTGACGTATGCAGTAGAGCCACTGATGAGCTTCCGTACGGAGCGGTTGCTCGCGACCGTGCTACTGACAAGTATTGTGCAGAATTTGGTAGAAAGTTGAATTAAAAGTTAGGAGTTACCTGGGTTTGTAGGAAAACAATTCAGTTCTTTCGCGGAAAGGCACTTGGGACAAACTAAGAGATTTATGGTTGATACGGTGTTGTGTTTGAGAATCAGTAAGTGATGTGAAGAGACATATTGTTTGTGAAACGTAAGTGACAAGGCTTCCGTGATCAGTGATTACCTGTTTAATTAATGTGGAAATTAAACGTAACATTGTTACTTCAGTGTGAATGTGAAAAAAACATGACCGTTAAAAGAGACTGGATGAGCATGGCCATTGTCACGGAAGTCAGTTCGTGCTAAAGAGACAATAAAACAAAGTAATTTGACTTGCATTGCTATCATTCTTTAATTAAATAACTTTGATATTGGAAAAGTATGAGAGACATAGTCTGGTTCATTTCGTAACGAAGCGTGTGCTCTATGTAAAGGTCCTATACGAGCGTCCGGTAGTCCGGTAGCCGAAAAACTAAACCAGGAAGGACGTTAACTAGGGAAATGAGGCGCTTTACATGTATCGCTCTGACAGAAGTTGTAACAGCAGACCACTTATATGTTGCTATTATCATGCTTGGCCAGCTACAGAGGGAAATTATCAAATTTAAAAAATTATTTAACTGTCTCTTTGGTTTGTTGTTAATTCGTTGTATTTCTTGTTAAACCCTGCGGAAATGCAGTTGTACAGTTTTCATTATCGTGGTACGGTACTGTCTTACAAAAGAATTAAATTATGTCTTTGGGATAGTTATTTACCTATTAGCACAGCTCCTCGCTCTCTACCTTTCAGTATGGCCCAAATAAAGAGCAATGTATTCGGTAAACATGGGCCCCGAAACGCATACCTCAAGAGCTATGAATACTTGTTCATCTTCGCTATTGTGAAACACATCTCTTCTACTGCTAGCTCACTGCTATTATGAACGACCTACATAATGAAGCTAACGAATGAAAACAAATTACACTCCTGGAAATGGAAAAAAGAACACATTGACACCGGTGTGTCAGACCCACCATACTTGCTCCGGACACTGCGAGAGGGCTGTACAAGCAATGATCACACGCACGGCACAGCGGACACACCAGGAACCGCGGTGTTGGCCGTCGAATGGCGCTAGCTGCGCAGCATTTGTGCACCGCCGCCGTCAGTGTCAGCCAGTTTGCCGTGGCATACGGAGCTCCATCGCAGTCTTTAACACTGGTAGCATGCTGCGACAGCGTGGACGTGAACCGTATGTGCAGTTGACGGACTTTGAGCGAGGGCGTATAGTGGGCATGCGGGAGGCCGGGTGGACGTACCGCCGAATTGCTCAACACGTGGGGCGTGAGGTCTCCACAGTACATCGACGTTGTCGCCAGTGGTCGGCGGAAGGTGCACGTGCCCGTCGACCTGGGACCGGACCGCAGCGACGCACGGATGCACGCCAAGACCGTAGGATCCTACGCAGTGCCGTAGGGGATCGCACCACCACTTCCCAGCAAATTAGGAACACTGTTGCTCCTGGGGTATCGGCGAGGACCATTCGCAACCGTCTCCATGAAGCTCGGCTACGGTCCCGCACACCGTTAGGCCGTGTTCCGCTCACGCCCCAACATCGTGCAGCCCGCCTCCAGTGGTGTCGCGACAGGCGTGAATGGAGGGACGAATGGAGACGTGTCGTCTTCAGCGATGAGAGTCGCTTCTGCCTTGGTGCCAATGATGGTCGTATGCGTGTGTGGCGCCGTGCAGGTGAGCGCCACAGTCAGGACTGCATACGACCGAGGCACACAGGGCCAACACCCGGCATCATGATGTGGGGAGCGATCTCCTACACTGGCCATACACCACTGGCGATCGTCGAGGGGACACTGAATAGTGCACGGTACATCCAAACCGTCATCGAACCCATCGTTCTACCATTCCTAGACTGGCAAAGGAACTTGCTGTTCCAACAGGACAATGCACGTCCGCATGTATCCCGTGCCACCCAACGTGCTCTAGAAGGTGTAAGTCAACTACCCTGGCCAGCAAGATCTCCGGATCTGTCCCCCATTGAGCATGTTTGGGACTGGATGAAGCGTCGTCTCACGCGGTCTGCACGTCCAGCACGAACGCTGGTCCAACTGAGGCGCCAGGTGGAAATGGCATGGCAAGCCGTTCCACAGGACTACATCCAGCATCTCTACGATCGTCTCCATGGGAGAATAGCAGCCTGCATTGCTGCGAAAGGTGGATATACACTGTACTAGTGCCGACATTGTGCATGCTCTGTTGCCTGTGTCTATGTGCCTGTGGTTCTGTCAGTGTGATCATGTGATGTATCTGACCCCAGGAATGTGTCAATAAAGTTTCCCCTTCCTGGGACAATGAATTCACGGTGCTCTTATTTCAATTTCCAGGAGTGTATTTTGCTACCATGAGGGCGCACAACTTTTAATTTAATCCGCTTGTTACTACACACGTCCTGCACTATTGCGCCATTGTTGAAGGAGATATTCAAATTGCTGTCCATTCACAATAACGCATGCATCCGACCGATGTCTTAGAGAATCATGTATTCTATGAATATCTCCAGGTTGGTCACGGATGCACTGGCAGGCACTGATCATGCCTTCCAGTAGTGTTTGTCCATCACTAATGAGGCTTCCACACTCTGAAGAACTGAAGTGTCCCCGTAACTGAGCATCTAAGGGATTGAGACAAAGAGAGCGAACTGGCCCTCTTATATATCTGTGTGAGATGTTATCTGACATTTCAGAAAAAATGGGCTGCGAACCACATCTTCAGCCGTTGTTGGAGTGGCAGCTCAGCTAGCAACACAGACAAGTCGTGTGATGGGAACTGACAATTCCTTGCACCAGTCAACCTGTTTGGTACTATGATAGTATGTAAGATGATAATAGTCAATCAGCAATTACTCTTACCAATACATTAAGGTGGTAAACCTCTTTGAATATTTAAACTTTTTTTTTTGTTAATATGTTCCCTGGTATGTCAACTATACTACGGTGTTCAATCCAAGTTCGCCAGAAACTACATTATAGTGTCACAAGGCTATTTGTGAATTAGAGTCTCCGGAAAACGACAGTGAGAAAAATAGTGGACACGTAATTTCAACAACGTCCTAACCGACATTGTGGAAATTATGAGCGTCCAGGAATTTGAGATCGTACCAGCCTGTTACAGCTTCTCCACAAAGACAGACGGATAGCGGTCGAGCGAGCAGAGAGGTGGGTGAAAGAAGCTGGCATAGAGGCTCACGGGACCACCATGGCCACGAAGAACATGGCAGAGCGCCTCCTTCTGGATCTGTAGGGATTGCTGTGTCGTCCAGGCATCGGTGACTAGCGGTATATGCAACCTAACCACAAAAAATGTAACCTAAAATAGATTTTCTCCAAACAGTAATTTTGAAAGTGGCGGGAACTTGAACTATGGTTCAAATGGCTCTGAGCACTATGGGACTTAACTGTGAGGTCATCAGTCCCCTAGAACTTAGAACTAGTTAAACCTAACTAAGCTAAGGACATCACACACATCCATGCCCGAGGCAGGATTCTAACAGGCGACCATAGCTGTCGCGCGGTTCCAGACTGTAGCGCCTAGAACCGCACGGCCACACTGGCCGGCCATGACAACCATACATACCACCCTGATCGGTATTTGATGCCGGCATTCTAAATTGAATTCTCTGTCAGCTTATTTGGCCGTTTTGTTACATCTTCAAATGTCTATTTTCGATGCACGCTTTTGACTCGATTTTGTGCTTAAAAAACATTTGC
Organism: Schistocerca americana; assembly: GCF_021461395.2. Lineage (NCBI taxonomy): Eukaryota > Metazoa > Arthropoda > Insecta > Orthoptera > Acrididae > Schistocerca > Schistocerca americana. The sequence continues at coordinate 59,194,262 of NC_060124.1, read as the reverse complement.
TTCAAGTTTCCATTTATTTACAATGTAATTTCTATTTTTACAGCTGTCTTGTGCACATTGATAGATAATGTATTGAGTATGTGTTATACAAAATTATTCTGATTCTGGTCCAGTAGAATGGCTTCGGGAATTCCCACCGATGACCAATGTTCCGGCTGCAAGATGTCCTTCCAATTGATGCAGCGTCGACTGGGAGCCGCCGATGTGTATGCAAAAATGATTTATTAAAGACAAACCTGTAAGCAATAAAATTACACCATCTGGTTTAGCAGTCCTTTTCTATTTTACTTGAAAAAAATTACAAAATTCACTCAATTTTCAAATGGTCAAAGAGGGCTACCACTATAACCGAAACTCGGCGCTGATGCATTGCTTTTCCAGCTGCGCCTGGATTTGCATCACTCCACGTAATCGTGTCCTTTATGACAATCTCGTCGCGCGTGAAAAATGGTTCAAATGGCTCTGAGCACTATGGGACTTAACATCTGTGGTCATCAGTCCCCTAGAACTTAGAACTACTTAAACCTAACTAACCTAAGGACATCACACACATCCATGCCCGAGGCAGGATTCGAACCTGCGACCGTAGCAGTCGCGCGGTTCCGGACTGCGCGCCTAGAACCGCTAGACCACCGCGGCCGGCGTCGCGCGTGAAACCAGCATCGTCTGTGAACAGTATCTATGTTGTGAAAAATGGATCTTCATCAAATCTTTGCGACAGCTATTGTCAGAACTACGTTTTACATGTTGATCTTGTCGCTTGGTGCTTGGACGCGCTTTACATGATATGAGTATAGCAAATTTTCATGCAGGAGGTGGCGTCGTATTCGTCGACAACACGCCAGGCATTCTGCATCCAGAGTGTGTCAGTAACACATGTGACTTGCCCTGCCACTCCGCAACTGGCTCGTAAACACGTCCTCTGCTCCACCCTCGAGTATCACCTCCACCGAGCTGGCTTAAGACGACGCTGCAGCCACACCAGCCGTACACATTTTTCTTTCTGTCTTAGCACACACCCCTCCATCGACCCAACAAGTATCTCTCAGAGGATGACCAACCCCGATAGATGCTGAATTTCTATGAACGCTGTTTCAGGATCTTCTTCCACTGCTTACGGTATTCCCTTCTCCGCAACAGAAAGACGAATGGTGTGAAGTGTGTCATGGCCCGCCGTTGTTGAAGCTATAAAATAAGAGTCTGGTAGTAAACGGAAAAGATGGCCGAATAACTACGCAGATGGTATCCTGAGTTCTGGATATTTTTCAGCATACAGGACGCGGCCGTCGTGGTTGCTGCCATTTCGCGTACGGAATATTAGGCTTCCATTATGTTCGTAACTGTGAAGATATAACCACAATGTAAAAGGATTTCATAGATTTATTAAAACAAGAAATGGTTCCATTAGAACTAAATGTGTGAAATGCACTTGCCCATAACTGTGAATACGGTTTGCAGCAATAATGCTAAGAGGTGTTTACTGCATGCTCTGTATTCGTAAAGAATAAGAGAGGAATGTGTCCCCACTTGTTTACTGCCGGGGTAACAGCAAAGAACTTGCTGTAGAACTGATGTGTTTCACAGAAGCGAAGATAAACAAGTTTCGTGACTCTTAAGGAATGCATTTTAGAGCCCATGTTTACTAAACATTTTTGGTCTTATTTTGGTTCATTCTACCACTTATCACAATTTGGAATACTTTTTTGTAATGCCTTGCACACTCTCCCTTCAGTGTTTAATAGAAGCTTGCTGTCTCTATATTCGAATACTTTTTATACTAGCGACATTTTCCTTACCTAAGGTCACGCATGTTTCTATAGCCTCCCATTTCTGTTCTAACGATTTTTGCTATGCCACTCTGCATTTCTAGTTAGTCCCAGTTTTTAGAAGTCTACATTACATTTTGCTTCTTTCAATTACTTTACTTTTACATTTATTCGTTTCAACAATCAAAAATATCGTGTGTTATCCACGCATTTCTATTCTATCCTGTCTTTTTACGTAACTCTTCTTCAGCTGCCTTCACAATCTCACTCAAAGGTATCCGCTTATCTTTTAGTGTATTATTTCCCCTTAAAATCTCTATGGAACAGTCAGTGACCCAAATATTTAAAACAAGCGGGTTCCATGTCCTTGGTTTCTTGATTTCTGCATTACATTTTTCTTTAGTGAGCGTTTCGTAACAAATAAATTTTTGGTCAGAGTCCATATCTAACCCTGTAAGCTTCGTAGATTAAAACTTCGTTGCTGTACCTCTGTTTTACATTTATATAATTTATTTGAACCTGTCCAGAGTCTCCAGGTTCTTCCACGTATACAACCTATAAGGCTACCCTCACTAAACTTTGATATTCATTTCATTTCCGGTGACCATGATGTAATTGATGTGCTAGGGACTCACCTTATTTTTTTACACTAATATATATCTTTAATACAATTTTCATTGAAATATAAATACTAACATAAGATGCAGTTTCATGATATAGTGAAGTGTAAGGTCTGTGGCATTAACGTTAGTTTATCTCTGTAGATTACCTTGGGATTAATTCTCCTTCTTGATTACAGATAAAAAACTTTATTCACAAAGCGCGTCTTATCTTTACGTTGGTTTCCAATTTGCGATGCGAGTCCATAAGATATGGTAAAATGATTATCAGAGTTGTAGTTTTGTTGTAGTGCACGTAGTGTCCAAATGTTCAAATGTATGTGAATTTCTAAGGGACCAAACTGCTGAGGTCATCGGTCCCTAGACTTACACACTGCTTAAACTAACTTACGCTAAGGACAACACACACACCCATGCCGGAGGGAGGGCTCGAACCTTCGGTGGGAGGGGTTAAGCAATTCGTGACATGACGCTTCTAACCGGGCGGCCACTCTGCTCGGCGCAAGTAATGTCCAGCTAGCCAGGTGTGGCTATAACTTTAACGCGTTTGAATGTAGCCTCCAGTCTGACTGAAGAATCTCTGCAACATTTGTTGTCTTCTCTGAGATTCTGCTCACCGTGTCCAGTTTTCTTCTAGTCCAGTTCCATACAAGTATCTGGTCTTTACACATGACGATTTGTGGTGAAGTTTCCACCATACCGCACTGTTCTCAGATTGATAACATTCTTTCATACATTTTCCATGAGTTTTGTTTTATATTTGATCTTGACGTTGTTTTTCACATGGTTTTCCGTTAGTGCGTTGTACATCTTATTGGCGATACTCTGACACAGATTGGTTTCTATCTAACTCAGTACAACTGTACAAACATAATCCATCGCAAAATTAACATAGCTGAAATTACCTGGAGAACATATGTCCATGAGAACTGAATTCACAAAATGTTCTTTGGCGATTCCTTTCTGATCACATTCGCAAAAATCTAGAGGTGCACGTTACAAAGCTTGCTAAACATTGCGATCGAACTTTTTTGATTCTGAATCTCCGTCTATTCAGTATAGCGGATCGGTTTCAAAAGAAACAAAAATGCTCCCTCCCTACACATGCCAGCTTGATAAGGCTAAAATCTTAGGCGCTGCATCTCTAGGTACAGGCAAAACTGCTGCAACATAGCGCTCTTCTGAAGACGTAACTATTAACCAACTTTTCTCTCTGCATTCTGTCAATGCTCTGTCAGATAACATCGTGTGAGGTTCACTTTCATATGCCAATTTATTATAGTCACTACAGTCACTAATGGCACCTAGATTTCACGATATCAATATATGCATTGGCGTATTTCTTGGTGTAATGACAGGGGGATGTTTTTCGTGATTAGGAAGTGATCCGCTATTTTGCTTAAGAAAGCAGTAAATGCGGGTGGATATGAACATATTTTACAGCATTGTTACTGCTTATACCAGAGGAAAAGATCGAAGATGATGACTTGTTGTACGAGGATGAGAATTCACCCTATCACAAAACCACTTCTATTGAAGCAGTGGTCTGTGGGCAACAACGGTCTTAAAACTGACTGGCCCACTCAGAGTACCGACTGGAACCAGACAGATCACCTTTGGAACGAGTCAGAATGCTCACTTTGCTTCACACCCCATCACCAAACCCCACTACATTTTCTAGTTTCGGCAGCTGAAGAATACGCTGCAATTCTTCTTCAAACGCGTCATTGGAAGCCTTCATAGCAGAATTTCAGCTGCCATAAACGCAAGGAGAGGAGACAGTCCATATTAAGTTCCAGTGTTAAAAAGTTGTTGTACTGTGAGCCAATTTAATGTAATAGGCAATTATTCACCTGATAACTAAGTGGACGACTTAATTCCAGAATGGGAGGTTGCATAAGAGAAGGTTCCATCAGCTGAAGGCTCCTGCTAACTGTATGTTTTGCAGATTTTGGAACATAACACACAATGAACTCCAGAAAACTCGAAACAGGCAGGATCTCAAGTAAAATAATTATTCAAATGAACGGTTTCGGCAAGGCAAGATTATCATTTTCGGTTCTGCAAAAACTGAAGGAGATTGACAGGGTAATAAGTTTGCAAATGGTGTAACCAAATATAGTTTGCATGTTCACAAAGATGGAACATTTACGTAACTCAGCTTCTTGATGCCAATTGAGGCGCTACTCGACCAAATAGTAGCTGCTCCGGTCAAAGAAAACCATCATAACGACCGGCAGAGTCGTGTGATGACCATACGCCCCTCCTACCAGCATCCTCAGCTGAGGATGACACGGCGGTCGGATGGTCCCGATGGGCCACTTGTGGCCTGAAGACTAAATGCTTTTTTTTACATAACTTCAACTATACAATTCCTAAATCCCTGCCACCTGTTCTTTTTATCATGTCAGATCACAAATGTGTGTATAGGGATCGTAAATCAAATTAAATGTCGGCATGTCAAAATCAGAATCACTAAACATATAAAAAGTAAGATTAATGCACTGACTGCCAACGTTCATGCTCATGCCACAGCTGACTACAGACTACGTTGTCTTAAGGTCACCAAATTGCACTGCAGTAGTACAGTTTACAATTTGGTTTTATGTAAGACAAGAAACAATTATAAAAACTAGGAGATGCTACTGCATCAATTAAAGAATCCATAAAATAATAAGTTTTTGACAAAATAATAAGTAAAGATGCTTTCAAAACATTCATCTTTAATGGCATCGATCAGACAGTTTTATAAAATTAATCTTATATTAAAGGGATCTCTTGTAACAGTCATAATAACATATAACTAGGAAAGCCAACAGTTCTGTGACGCAATGTAGTAAGCAGTCAAGCAAATCATTTGTTAAATGTGTAACATACATCGAACCACACGAACATGTTTGCAAGGTTTTGTATGCAATTGAACAGTCAAAGATATCTCCATTAATTACTAAAATTCCTTTCATAATGGCATTATATTCTTGGACAGTATTTTGCTACATAATTTTCGTTGAAGTCCGATATCTAAGGACACTGTACTATGTTACTCGATACCTAGGTTAATTTTTATCTTGGGCTAGACATCGTTAAAGCCATTGACTGTTTATATCAACATCGTTGGCATAGTGAAAATTGTAATAAGTTAATAAGATTAATCAAGTAAAGTGTCTTGTGGTGTGCACATTAATTAAATAAAATATAAAATTTGTTACTCCATTCTACTAATATCACCATGTGTCGCTCGGTGTCTAGTTTACTTATAATTATTTTTTGCTGAACATCGAGTGCAATTTTTTGAAAGATCCATATTTTATAGCATCATAGGTAGGAATAACTTCATATGAATAAAACTACATAACTAAATAGACAGTGCGAGGCAAAAGTAAAGCCTACATCATCCTATAAATATAACATAAATTGAGAAAGTATATTATACTACTTACTCTTCGCTACAAACGAAACAATTAGCTCGATGACCAGGTACCGCTAACAACCACCCTTGCTGTAATACATCTATTTCGATGTCTAGGTAGCGTTGGCAATTGATACCGATTGGAAGCAGTGGCTTTTGTTGTTCAAACGTGATTGCATTGTTGTCTCACTGGATAAACGCGCCTAATAATAAAATGCATATTGTTTCCCAACTGCTGTCAGTCTCAGCTTCTATCGAACTGATCACATTAACAATTCGTGTTACTCATGGCGCTATTGCCACAACGATTATAATTCCACTCTGCATATAGTAAAACTTGGACAACCATTACATTCTATGTACAAACTCAGATGAATAAAGCTCCAGATCTTTATGGTAGAATGCTATGCTAATACGTAGTTACAATGGCTTCGTAGGCTATGGTAAGGAGACTTACATGCTTTTACTGCAACATATTTGCATCTCATTAGGATTCGGAGATAATGTACAGCGTCTATGATTTTTGACGACGTATGGTTCTTGAAGGAAATGTACAATTTAATCATATGATAACCATTATGCCGTATCACACCCGTATCAGTGCACCCTTATATCGGGTTCCGATATCTAGGTGCATATATTAGTAGGGGGATAACACTTAAAATACAAATATCGTGTCCCGATATCTCAATCCAGATAGTAATGACGGGATAACATTGATACCATACTATGTATCCTATGAACGTATGTGTCTTGTTATATCTCGAGTTACCTATATATACATACTGCAATTTGTAACGTTATCATTCTAACTTAACGGATTAGGTCGCAACCTGAAGAATTTTAAATCTGAGGAAACTAAACCAGTCTCACAGGAACGGGAGCATGACACCTTATTTGTCTTTCTGCACACCATGAAATACTTGTCTACTGGGCATCATCAAACGTATAAAAAAAAAGGTTGTGACTAAATTCTAAATGACCATTTAACAGAGAGCCCGGGCATCTCTTTCTACTACTGTGTATCTGCAAGTTTTCCAAAATATCTAGTTTTTTCCCCTTCGCTGCTTTGTATGGGATATTACTACGTATTTATTATAATTTATATTAACTATGCTGCATTATAAATGAATGCAGTTAAGGTACAACAACACGAATTAACTAAAGCAGTAGAAGTATGCACGAGAGCTCTACAAGGCTGCCAAACTCAAAAGAAAGAAAGAAAATCGCAGGCGTGCTTTAATAAGGACTACTATAACGAACGGAAAAATTCCTGCTAGGACTACATCGAGCTAAGGATACAAATCACCCAAATGACCTATTCCAATATGCCGAGCAAATAAGTAAATATAAGACACTAATCAAGAAGACGAGGGCAGAATATATTGAAGAAGACGACAGGAGGTGCATAACAACGGCCCAAACTGACCCATTCATAGCGCTCAGGAAACCGAATGTCCCAGCAACAAATATTATATTAGTGCGAAAGCCACTTCAAAAACATCTTCAAACATCATAGTCGGCCAACAGCTTTTGACCTGACTCCAGATGCAACGACAGCAAATCACACCCCCATAACGGAACACGAAATACTTGAGACAATAATAACACCAAGAAACAGAAAGGCCCCAGGCCCAGACAGAATCTATATCGAACACCTAAAGGTATCAGTTCATGTCATGCAAGACTACTGGGTAGAACTATTCAACGAATGCATCCACTCGGCTTCCGAAAAGGAAGAAGCACGCTACATGCCGTAAGCTACCCAATGGAGCAAGCACAAGATACACTCAGACATCCAAGAAAGAAATACTTCATAGTCTTCGTGGACTACCGCATAGCCTTTGACCTCATCGACGGAGTGACACTAGTCCAAAAACTCAATCATCTGATAGGAGTCACACACCCGTTGGCAATCACAATCTCAACTATTCCAGACACAGGAATACCCAAATATCAGACAGCATAGCAATATCCACGAACACAATCCAAGCAAACGGACTTCTACAAGGAGATTCAATTAGCCCAATGTTATTCAACATCGTGACCGCAGACATCACAGACATAATCATAGGCACCTCAGCATCACTTATTCTCTATGCTGACAACATGGCAACAGGCTCAGAAAATGCAGAAGAGCTCCAAGGGGTCCTCAACAGGCTCACACCGTGGGCGGAAGGAAATGGATTCCAAATAAACCACACAAAAACCAAACAAATGACTTTTACTAAAGGAGGGAAACACGCTCTCAGAACTACAATGATCGTGCACAATAAACCTATAGAGGTAATGCCAAAACTCAAGTATCTTGGAGTCACCCTGCAAACCACTTTGTCATCCTTCAGTAACCATGTCAAAGAAAGAACTGCTGCAGCAATAAAAGCCATCTACCACAACCAACAGCCGCAACAAATATCAACGGATACAGCAATTTTACTGTTATAGACAGCCATTTCCCATATAGCTATCTACGGGATCAGCATCATATGGGGAAAACTCACTCTAAGTGACCTGATAAGAACAGAAAAAGTCAGAGCTCGCTACATAAAAAGAATTTTAGGCTTCGGGAAGTCGGCACCCTCAAGGCTAACATATGTATTAACCAAAGAAAACTACTTCATCGACGGCATCAAAATGCAGTATGGCCTGCCAAATACCAAGCCCTACGAGAAAGCATGTCAAACCGAAGAGTGCAGAGCCATCTGGCCCGGTTTCTACTGCACAGACGCCATAATGACGGACGAATCGAAACAGGCAAACTACAAGCTACGACACATACTAACGCTTTATGCCACGCATGGATTTCACCATAATCTCTGCCAAAACAAGAGATTTCAAAAGCTGAAGGAAGACTGTGTTTGAGATTTGTGTAAGAAACATTGTGAGAGATACCAGGCTCAAAACGGCAAAATGAGGAAAACCTTCGATTATAAAACTGCCTCTGGAATAACTATTCATTTGTAATTTGAAATTTCTCTTTGCACATTGTGCGCTTTTCAATTAATAAATTATAAACGCTACATCGTGTCATCCAACACGTTACAAGATAGCATATTTAAATGCAATTTTGTATAGTATCACAATACTGATGTTGAATGCTGGAAGTATTGAACAAGAATTGAAGACAAAAACATTGCAGCTGCTAAAGACTACCTCCTTGGTTTGGTTGATGATCTTTATAAAAATTAAAGAGGAAGTTTAAAAAGTAAAAGACAATCAACAATGTCACCAAAGTACTGAAATATAAAATGAAAACGTAAATATGTTCCAGTGACATACAGAGGGAACATTTCAAATAAAACTGAACGACTGTTCCTAAACTCTAATATTATTGTGGTCTTCAACAGCGTTACTATTCTGAAATCGAAACTTTGACACAATATCGAGAATAAAGAAGGAAGAAAAGTACAACAGGAGAATATAAGTTAAACTGTACAGAATGCGATCGTTTCTGCTTTGTACAAGGATATGTCTTTCTTTATAAGGTTTAAAGAACATACCAGCAGGCTCAAGAGAACTAATTTCTGTGATGAAAAACACAAAACAAATGACATACGTGATACTATGAGCATCTTGTACAAAGCCCCGAAGAGAAAAAAAAAAAAAAAAAAAAAAAAAAAACTAGGTACTTCGCAAAATTCACAGATACACAGCGACAGGAAGAGATGCGCGGACTCTCTCTTAAATAACTGCGAAATCGCCCGACATCCAGCTGTTTAAAATACATGCCACCTGTCACGCCGCCACGTTTTCCACCGCCGTTACCGTAATGTGAGGACGCTGCCACGAACGCTTACTCCACTGCCAGTGACACGCAAGCATCCCCTCTCCGGAGCTCCAGAGGTGGGCTTACTAAAGTTCAATCAGCCATGCACAGAGCCCTATTTTTGTGTGTTTGCCATCTCATAGCGTTTAGACTGTCACAGCAGTCAGGATTCGTCATCTACACAATAGTCCTTCATCTACACAATAGTCCTTGTGTTGAAGACTGATATATTTCAACATTCAGATCTACATTCAGCAACTGATTCTGCAACAATAGCAAAAAACATTGTATACTACTTTTACTGTTTTATATTAGATGTATAATAAATTACTATCTGAATTCTTTGTCCACGAACAGCATCTGTTCCTCGCTCCTGTATCCACCACATGGCCGCAAAGCGTGCAAAGAAAGTTGCGACAAAGCTAATAAAAATTAGTCACAATCTTTTTAAATGTTTGATGGTGGAGAGTAGACAGGTATTTCATGACGTGCAGGAAGACAAGCAAGGTGTCATACGTCACGTTCCTATGCAACGGGTTGCTAGTTTCCTCAGATTTAAAGTCCTTCAACTTGCGAAATAATTCGTGAAGTTAAAATTGTAACGTTGGCATGGGGGCTTCATTATTTAAATGAAAATATTTTTAGTAGCTGTTTGTCCGGTCACGAAATCTCGTAACCGGTTGGCCCTGAGTAGTATTAGTATGCAATCTGACTGCATAGAATAACAATAAAGAATGAAAGGAAATTTCCGTTAACACAATTGATTAATTAAGTCCCCAGCAACTATAAGAGCTACGAAACAACAAAGCACAAGTGTAACTGTTCTGTGTGTGGAAGTGTGATTCAACGTACACATCTGGCACGGTTCCTCCTCAATACGACAAGATATTTTAAATACCTTTTACAATGAAGTATTTAAAAAAAAACAGAAATACTATAATTGCACATAGAAACCAGAATTACAGTGTAATATATGAACACAAGCCAGATGCTTTGTTGACTGAACCTGTGACCAAGAGGCATTGTTATTTAGGAAATTTGAAATAAATTTTTTTTTTGTTACCTTCATATATGTTGACGAAAAAACACTGTGATCATTGCAGCATCCCCAATCGAACAACATCCGCTGTCTCGCCCAACAGAACAACTGCACACGACAAGCCCTCAACTAGTACTGCTAACGACATCCTCTCAACAAGCACTGCCCACGGCAACCTCTGAACTACCACTGCCCAGTGGAGGCGGCGCAGTCATACTCTTTGGCGCAATCTCTGGCGCTGTGACTCAGTGTAGCCACCTTTCATATGCCCCTCCCCCACAGGCTAGAATTTTATGGTATTCTTGCCAGCATTGGTGGTGAAAATACCACCAAATTCGTCCAAAAAAATACAGACAAAAATTAAAGATAATGTTAATAAGTAAACATCACATAACTAAATAAATTTTGGCTTTGCACTGACCCTTCAATAACCTAATACATAAAATACAGTAAGGAATACAAATGCTTGCGTACATGTGATTTTACATAATAGTTTACACAAGTATCATTCAATCAGTGGCACTAGCAATGACGAATAGGTGCAGCTAAGAGTCTCACAACATTTCATAAACAGTAAATACACAAAAAAACAGTTTATACACATATTCACATAAAATCTTTTCAGTAGTTCAATAAACAAGTAGCACTCCTCAGAGTAGTTGACAGTTCCAACAGTAGCACCCAGCAATGGTCAACAGGTGCAAATAGCAGTCTCATAACATTTCATCAACAGTATTCAAACAGCTCCAACAGTGGCACCCAGCAATGTTGAACAGGTGCAGTCACCAACAAGTGACATCATTTCAGTAGAAGCAGTTCCATCAGTGGCACCCAGCAATGTTGAACAGGCGCAGACAGGAACAAGTGACATCATTTCAGTAGAAGCAGTTCCATCAGTGGCACCCAGCAATGTTGAACAGGTGCAGACACCAACAAGTGACATCATTTCAGTGGAAGCAGTTCCATCAGTGGCACCCAGAAATGTTGAACAGGTGCAGACAGCAACAAGTGACATTATCTCAGTAGAAGCAGTTCCATCAGTGACACCCAGCAATGTTTAGCAGGTGCAGGTAACAGTCCATAATATTCATTATCACTAATCAGACAGTTCATCAGAGTTTATCAGCAGAAATTAAACATTTTCAAGTGGCACCCATCATGTTGAACAAGTGCAGGTAACAGTCCATAATAATCACTATCACTAATCAGACAGTTCATCAGAGTTTATCGGCAGAAATTAAACATTTCCAAGTGGCACCCATCAATGTTGAACAAGTGCAGGTAACAGTCCATAATATTCACTATCACTAATCAAACAGTTCATCAGAGTTCATTAACAGAAATTAAACGTCTCCAAGTGGCACCCTTCATGTTGAACAAGTGCAGGTAACAGTCTGTAATATTCACTATCACTAATCAAACAGTTCATCAGAGTTCATTAGCAGAAATTAAACATTTCCAAGTGGCACCCATTAATGATGATAGGTGCAAGCACAAAAACAGTTTGAATGCACACACAATTCCTTTTACAAAATTATTATCAATGTTCTTACACTAAACATACAAATTATAATAAACACACAAGTGATATCAGATAATTGTCATATTAACTATTACAAATACACAAATATCAGTAAACCTATAATATTTATGGGTGTCAGTGCAAGCCACAACAAACAAGTAAAATAATATTTAGGAGGTAGGTCGGTACCAATTATTTCCGATTAGGAAAGCAAAACACATAAAACACACTCACTTACCTTTCTAATTGAATAGTGTTACTGTGTAAATACAATTCTGTCAAAAATTTGATGTTCAACATATGTATCAAGTAGTAGTGGCAGCAGTGTATAATAGTCAATAATAGTTAGCCAACGTCATAGTCATCATGTCAAGGCCAATGTTTGCCAAGCCAAATCAAATGTGTGGTTGCTAAACAACTGTCAGTGTGCCAAGACATGCATATACTTCCTCTCTATAAAAAAAAAGTATATACTGTTTATTGACGTAAAAAAGTGTGTGTGTAGACAATCTTCCTTCCACTTGAGTGTTCTAGTCTGCCATCTTCATCCTCCTTGTTCCATATAAACCAACAACAAAAAAATATGCTCCTCACTTACTTTACCTCTTATCCACCAAAACTCCAATAATCGTCAGCATCACACAATCTTAATATTTCAATAATACCTCTTAAGTCGATACATATCAACCTTATTATCAATATCATTTACGTTACCTCTTGTCCACCAAAGCTCCAATAATCATCAACATCACACAATCTCAGTACCTTAATAATACCTCTTCAATACGTCGATACATATAAACCCTATCGCCAACATCATTTCACTTCCATAACAACTCTTTCCTCTGGTCAGTCTCCTCGTACAAGTACAGATAAAATCCTAGTGCAAACTTTAATTCATCATCCCATACAATCCGAAGACACAATATCCACACACAACCTCTGTGTAATCCATCTGACCCAAATCTTCTACTCATTATGAATTATAAAATACATTTTGGTTACCTCGTCCATCATTAAATAAAAGAAATGCATACATGGCCTCTAACACCCTTTAGTTTGAATAACTTTCAGTAAGTAAGTTCGAGCACGGAGTGTGAATAATCGTAATATTTCACAGTGTGTACACCACTTCAAGAATCATGGCAAAACAGAAGCAAACATGTAGAGTATTTCTTGTGTAAAGTGTCACTTGCTATTTCAATTGCTCACGAAGAATGCAGTGAAATAACTGTCAATGGCCTAAACCTAGTGCTGGTATGCCATGTCGTTAGCTTCCTTTCTATTAGCATAAATTTATACAGCTTCCATAAAACCTCCAGCTCATGTGACTTCAATGAAGTTTCTTGTACCAATGTCGTTCGCAGAATTATAGCAGTTCATTTTCTTATCTTAAAATATAAGGCACTGAGCGCATGCAAAACATGCAATAGCGAGTAAATATACCAGTAGATAACAGAATGTTAACAAGTGGATGTAGCACAATCCGTATAACGAGGCTCTGCCAAGCGAACAATCTATAATTAATACCATAATGTGGCCTAAACTCCATGTTCGTACACCGTATATCAGCATTTCTATATACCAAATTAAAGAGTAGTTATGAAAACAAAACAGAAATGTGTAAATATGCAATCCATACGCAAAGCAGCAAATATATATCTTACATAATAAACAGGTCATTAGCATCATATCAGCATAAGCAAATATATGTTCATATGTAAACTTCATAAGTAAACCTGAAGGCGCAAGCAGATAAATCACACAGTATAACTTACATACATAACCATATCAGCACAACTAATCAGGTGACAATTATAATTTAAATAAATAAGCACAGCAGGCACATAATAAAATCAATGTGACATCAGTGAAAAAGCAGTGCAGCCAAGCGATGTATAGTATACATAAGTAACAACCCTGTTCATTAATCAATCATTGTAAAAATCAGTTAACACAAAGTATAAGTCACGAAATCGCGAGCAGCAAATTATGTATAAAGTACGTGCCTAAGTGTAAATATGTTACCTGAAAAATAAACTCAATTAATAGTTACCTTTTTAGTTTATTACTTTCTTCTTCGAAATTACTTCTTCCTGAAATTTTCTCGATAGCAAGTCCTCTTAACGTCAGACACACACTGAATTTACCTGAAGTTCTTAAATATTTTGTAGAACTGTATCCTGAAAAAACTGAACGTTAATAACATAATTTAACAAATCACTATAGCTTTATACTGAATTTATTCGGAGAAATTAGACTGTGTATTTGTTTACGGCTGTCAGTGCATTCGTACTGAGCGCTCTATCAGCTGTAGGTACGCGTGACGTAGGAAGTAATTGTTTGCGGTGAACGACTGCCCTGTGCGGCGCGCAGACTTGACTGTTGCTTTTAGTATGTGCCGCCGCCAGAACACGGCGCGGTATCCTTGTATTCTCTTCGTGTTTACGTTTAATTGTTAGTTTCTCAAAAGGGATGTCATTCCACAAAAATTTTAACGTTCGATATATGATGTATTCCCTTAGAGAGCCGAGATTTAAGAGTGTCTACTTTGACAGTGTTATCATGAATAATTTTGCGAACTCTATATGGACCGTTATAAAGCAGAAAAAATTTGCGACCCAAGCCTTTTCCTTTGTGAGACAAACGGTGAGACTTAATTAACACCTTTTGACCAACTGATATGGTTTTTAAACGACCAGGACGTTTAGCTGATTTCTCTCTTCTAGCAGCGGCAGATGCAATATTTTGTAGAGCCAGGTTGACAACTTCAGAATGTCACAGTTTCCGTGTAGGCGGAAAAGGAACCATTTCAGAAAAGCGATTTGTCGGTGCTTTATTTTTTAATATCAATATAGGCGGTAAAGAAGTTGAATCATTAGGGAGTTCATTCAGAATGTTTTGAAAAATATGAAGATACTGATCCCACGTTCTGTGATTGTGATGAGAATAAAGATGACACAATTTATTGATTTCCTTCGTCCATCTCTCTGAAGCGTTAGATTTAGGGTGAAAAATTTAAATGAAAATTGGTTTAATCATACGACGCCGTAGAGTATGAAGCCAAATTTTAGAGCTAAACTGTGATCCATTATGTGATATAACTTTATCAACATGACCCACTTCTTTAAGAAAATGTTTGATGAAAGCAATACATACTGAACGAGCTGTTGCTTTGCGTAAAGGTGTAAAACACACATATTTTGGTGTCAATTCCACTGCTACCAAAATGTACGCAAAACCATTAGTAGAACGAACCGCTGAACCGAACAAATCGATTGCAGCCATCTCCTTTAATTTCGCTGGAATGATAGGAAACAACGGTGCTCTGTGAGAAATAGTTGGCGGCTTAGCCTTTTGACATAATTTGCGTTTGGCAAGAACAGATCGAAAACGTTTCTCCGTATTACAGAAGTAGCAATTTTCTCGTAATTTATGAAAGCATTTTTTGGAACCAAAGTGTGCATAACTGAAATGTGTGTACCAAATCAATTTATTAACCTACTCATCAGGAATTCAAACTATCCAAACAGAGTTGTCGACCGATTTTCGTTTAAAAAGAATATCATTGCGAACTAAATAATACTGTCTAATCGCTATGCTTTCCTTTCTCCTCCACTTCTCCTTAATGTCCTTTTAGATTGGATCCTTGTTTTGCTCCTTAGCGATGTCCTGGAGCGAAGGCGAAATAAAATTTTCAAATGCAACACCTTGAATATACATCAAACAATAATTGTTATCTTTGCAGTCCTCCTCAGCACTTTGTTTCAAACCCATAGGTGCACGTGATAAAGCATCTGCAATAATATTTGAAGAACCCTGTATGTAAACAATACTAAAATCAAATTCCTGTAGATACAGCACCCATCGTGACAATCTTCATGTGTTAATTTTGTTGACATAAGAAATTCCAGAGCTCTATGATCGGTGTAAACCTTAGTATGTCTGCCATACAAAAATATGCGAAATTTTGTGAAAACCCATACAACAGCCAAAGCTTCAAGTTCCGTAATTGAATAATTCTTTTCTGCTTTAGAGAGAACACGACTTCCAAATGCAATAGTTTTCTGTACCACAACACCGTTTTCTACTATCTCTTGAAATAAATGTGCACCTAGGCCTTTGTATGATGAGTCCGTCGCCAAACAAAAATCTTTACATAAATCCGGATGTGAAAGAAGTGGAGTAGCAACTAAAGCATCACGAAGTTGTTCAAATTCTGATTGAGCTTCCTCATCCCAACACCAATTAGAATTCTTTCCAGATAGTTCACATAAACGAGGTGTGGCCAAACTGGCCAATCTAACAAAGCATCTAAGAAAATTACAGACACCAAGGAAATTACGAACATCGCGTTTTGTGGTAGGAACAGCATAATTATGAATAGCGTCTATTTTCTCTGAATCAGGAAGAATACCTTCCGTAGAAATAATAGGACCAAGAAATTTCACCTGAGAACGACCAAATTCAGATTTTTTCAAGTTCACTGTAATGCAAACTCTTGCAAAATTACATAATAATTAATCCAAATTTTTGTTATGCTCACTCCAAGAACGTTTAGCAATAAGATTATCGTCAACATATAAAGAAATATTGTCAAGAAGATGAACAGGTAAAATTTCGTTTAAACTACTAATGAATGCTGCTGAAGATACAGTAAGTCCAAACGGTAATTTCCGAAATCACTTTTGGGTAAAATAGTCATATCCGGTCATTCTTTACCGACACTCTAGATGGATTGATAGTTGAAGAGTTGTTTTGACAGATATAAATAATAGTAAAAGAGTAGGCAGCGGTGCAGAAAACTAAAAGGGAAATAGCACCACTATAGCTCGGGGCCCTGTGCACGCTATGGCACATATTCACTTAGTGTAGCGAATCCCCTGAGGACTTAAATAGCCGCACATAAATTCCAGTATGTGACTTAGTGGCCAATTTGGTGGAAGTGCGTACATAAACTGATGCAGCCATGAACATGGATGTATGTCTTTCTTAGAATTGTGAAAGATCTTAAATTTCTGAACAGTTAAAAAGTGTTTATAATCAAAGTTTTCGCCTCGTGGCGACAAAGACCTACCGCGTCTGTCCCAGCCCGAATGTCGACTGTTGTCAGGATCGCGCGCCTGGCGCTCTCTTGTTGCATCTCGTAAATGAAATAAATTATTTTCTTCAAAACCCGCTGCTATCTGTGAGTCTAAATTTCTTCTACTGTCTTTTCTTACGATTTCGCTTTCAATTTGTTTGACTTGCTTTCGTAACGCCTCTAATTCCCTTTTAACGCGTTCATTAAATTTTCCCTGATGTTTATTTATGTTCTGGAACTCTTCGGTTTCTACAAATGGAAGTGGAGCTGTATCATATGAATCTCTGTCCCCATTTAAACTAAGACTTGTCAATTTATCTGAAATCTCCTCAACTCTTTCCTACAAGTCACCAATTTGTTCTTTCTGTTTATTTACGTCTTCCGTAAGTGTCGCGACTCGGGTTTCAGTATTGACACATTTAGTAGTTAACTGTTCATATTGTTGTGTTAGGTTATTTATTCTTTCATTTGGTACGCATTCCTCGATTCTTTCAAATATTTCTTCCTTATCGTGTGCACGTTGTAAATTTAATTGAAAATTTTTGTACTAACGCGCAATCTCTTTCTTCCTGTTCTCTATCCTGTTCCTTTTGTCTAATTTCTATTGAAATTTATCTATTATTGTGAGCATTCAAAATCGGTTGTACTTCTTCTCTAATTTCATTCTTTAATTCATCTCTCATGTTTTTAAAACATGTCCCTATTCGTGAGTCTAACTGTGTTGCCATTGTTCCCATATCAGTTTCTAACCGTGTTGCCACTGTTTTTAATTCAGATCTTAACTGTGATGACAGGGAGTCTAACCGTGTTTCCATTGTTCCCATCTCAGTTTTAATTGTTCCTATTTGTGACCCCAAATTTAATATTGCAACCATCAACTGCTCCATATTAACTGGTTCAAAATCCTTTTCGCCCCTAACATTTCCCGTAAAACTAACTTCCTTCGTCATAGCTGTAAAGCTATCTGTGTTCGATACTATTTCAGAATCTTCTGTCGTTAATCTCATATTCTGAAAATTTTCCGATTGTGAAAAATTTTGAACCGGTTCCGAACTATTTTCCCGGCTTATTAAATTGTTTTCTACTTCATTATTCATCATACTGTTCTCCTGTGTTGACGAGTTCGCCATGTTAACAATTTCGTCATTCTGACTATCCATCATTTTTGCATTTTTCATCCATCGCATAATCATTTACAAAACATACAAAACTCTTCACTATACGAAAATTACACACAATATAACACTTTATCACCAACAATACCATTCACACGAAACGCTTCCCGACAAATACGATTAATGAACAATTGAAATCTTCATAATTGCACAAAACTGTGATACCCGTATACAAGACATCAAAAATTTAGTTCTGCAAAAATACCATTAGAAGAATGGCAAGACAACTACAAATGTTCAATTACCAAATCTACACATGCAATATAGACTAAAATTACTAAACTACAAATTACTACAACAATACTACTGTCTGCTATTATTTCTATCAAAAGAATTCCAACGGACAATCCGAAGCAGCGGTCGCCACATGCATGGGGGCTTTATTATTTAAATGAAAATATTTTTCGTAACCATTTGGCCCTGAATAGTATTAGTACGCAATCTGACTGCATAGAATAACAATAAAGAATGAAAGGAAATTTCCGTTAACACAACTGATAAATTAAGTCCCCAGCAACTATAAGAGCTACGAAACAACAAAGCACAAGTGTAACTGTTCTGTGTGTGGAAGTGTGATTCAACGTACACATCTGGCACGGTTCTTCCTCAATACGACAAGATATTTTAAATACCATTTACAATGAAGTATTTTAAAGAAAACAGAAATACTATAATTGCACATAGAAACCAGAATTACAGTCTAATATATGAACACAAGCCAGATGCTTTGTTGAGTGAACCTGTGACCAAGAGGCATTGTTATTTAGGAAATTTGAAATAAAAATTTTTTTTGTTACCTTCCTATATATTGACGTAAAATACACTGTGATCTTTGCAACATCCCCAATCGAACAACATCCGCTGTCTCGCCCAACAGAACAACTGCACACGACAAGCCCTCAACTAGTACTGCTAACGACATCCTCTCAACAAGCACTGCCCACGGCAACCTCTGAACTACCACTGCCCAGTGGAGGCGGCGCAGTCATACTCTTTGTCGTAATCTCTGGCGCTGTGACTCAGTGACTCAGTAGAGTATGAATAGGTCACTCAATAAATAACAAGATACGTAAGTACGTAGGATACATAGCATGGTTTGAAATGTCATCCCATCACTACTATTTGCATTGAGGTATCAGGAACGATGTCTATTTTTAAAAATCCCCCTTCTAATTTACGCACCTAGACAGCGGAAACTGATTGAATTTGCACTGGTACGTGTGTGATACATCATCACGGATATTATATGATAAGAAGATACATTTTCTTCCAAGAACTGTACGCTGTCTAAAAATAATAAAAAATGTACATTATCTGGAAATCCTAAGAGATGCTAGTGTAATACAGTAAAAATTTGTATGTCTCCTTATCATAAACTACGAAGCCACTGTAACTAGGCATTAGCGTTCTACCATAAGGGTCTGGAGCTTGATTCACCTGTGTTTGTACGTACTGTATAATGGTTATCACATATGGTTGGTGGAAATTTAATCCGAGGCAGTACTAACGTCATGCATAATACGAACTAATAATGTGGTCACATAACGTTGTAAGAGGTCTAAGTTAGATTAATAATAATTGGAAAATTATGTGCATGAAAGCAACATTTTGTTTTCAGACCTGTTTATCCATCGAAACTGCACTGCAATCACTCTTGAATACCAGAAACAATTACTTCCAGCCTGTGTCAACTACCAACGCTATCAAGACATCGAGCAAAGAGTTTTACATGTAAGCATTAGTAATTTGTAGAGTGCAGCTAGTGACATCTAGCCACTGTGCTAATAATTTTATAGGTCATGTAATGTAGAAAGTATAATACAGTTTCTCTATTTATATGGATTTATTCATATGATGATGTCTCATTTACTTGCGATCAAAATGTTTTGTAAGACCCCATTCGCTCCACGTAGGCTACATCTCATAATCAGACGTGTCGTCCAGTTGGACAGCAGTGCAGCTACACTAGAATACTAGAAACATGTGCTTCGAATCAATTTCAACTGTTAGTGATACCTGGACACCCAGCTACATGTTTTATGTGTAATGAAGAGTGATTTCTATAATACTATTTCTAAATTTATATGGTATCATTCGTATGAGGGTTCTATTGTTCCTATGATATAATAAAATATGGTGTTTAAAAATACACCCGCTCAGTGTCTTGCGAAGAACTGTTACAAATATGCTCGACATCAAGCGACGCATGGTGGTTTATTGGTTGACTGATTTGAGATAGGAGACCAAACAGCGAGGTCATCGGTCCCATCGGATTAGAGAAGGCAGGGGACTGAAGACGATCGTGTCCTTTCAAAAGAGCAATCCCACCAGTTGCCTAAAATGCTTTCGAGAAATCACGGAAAACTCAAATGAGGATGATCGTAAGCGTGTTTGAACTATAGTCCTCCCGAATGAGAGTTGAGTGTAGTAACCACTGCGCCACATCGTTCGGCTACACATCATGATAGACCTGGATAGCCTTATATGTAGCGGAATTAAAGACCATTCCGCAAGATATTTTACTTGAATGACCTTATTAACTTATTATCATTTTATTGTGTCCATGACATTAATATAGTTGATGAGTTTATCATTGTGTAGCCCAAGATAAAAATTAAACTAGACACCAAGTAACACAGTACAGCGTGCTTAGATGCAAGAGTTTAGTGATATTTACGTAGAAAAATACTTTATAAGTATATAATGCCACTATGAATGGAGTTTGAGTAATTAACAGAAATATCTCTGAATGTTCAGTTGTACATAAAGCCTTGCAAGTATGTTCGTTTATTAAGATGTGTGTTAAACAGCATTTAAAAAAATGTCTTGAAAGCTTATTATATTGCATCACGGAACTGTAGGCTCTTCCTGTTATATATTATTATGACTGTTACAAGAATTCCGTTTAATATAACAATAATTTTATAAAACTGTCTTGTCAATGCCTCTGAGCTCCGTGATTGGATTGGATGTTGAAAAAGAATGACGATTTAGTTAAAAGACTTTCTAATTATTATTTAAACAAATCCTTGTTACTGTACTGCTTTTAATTCTAATTTTTGTGTAATTGTACCTTGTCTTATGTAAAACCAAATTGTAATTTGTACTACTGCAGTCCAAACTGGCGCGTTTACGATATTGCGTTGTGCTTTCTTGAATCTTGGTCTGTATTCTGCTGTAGTATCTGCATGAACATTGGCAGTCGGTGCATCAATCTTACCTTTCTGTATATACAGTTATTTTATTTACAACATGACGTTAGCCTAAATTCTCTACGGTTCCCACATAGTATATATTTGTGATATAGCACGATACAGAGGGCAGATGGCGGAAATCGTACGAATTGTAAAACTGAAGTTATGCAGCTTAACCATATTCGTGTTCACGTCAACTGTTTCTGGTTTCACCATTCGTTAAATTACCACTCTGTCAGTCCGGTCCATTCCTTGCAGTTCCTAAGATGGTAACATAGCCCAACCGAAATCGGTCATTTAAATAAGTACTACACTGGCGATCTTGGCTGTCTGGAATTTTTCCACAGTTCATTACACTACAGATCTCTCTCATCCTGGCTGTCACACTATATACTTTACGTAATTATAGCGCCAATATTACGTCTCCCACTTGGACACTTATCAGCATGCAGCGTCTAAGGTAGCACTCAGCGGGTCGTCTATCGTGTATCGTTTTCTCCTGGTGGCTGTTGATGGCCTTACTGGCATATGAGACGCGGCGGCCTGGTTTGTCACGAACGAGAATATTATTTTTTATGAGAAGCGGCGGCCTGGTTTGTCACGAACGAGAATATTATTTTCTACAAAGTTGTGTTCACCCACACCACAGATTTGCAGAGAGGTATTTTATATCCTTGAAAGAGCATGTCGTATTCTGTTGTTTTGAAATGTACAGAATCAACACACTTAACTGAAATTGAGTTTCTCTGATTCATCTCACCTCGGAACATATATAAGTCTGTGGTAATTATCAATGCTGATGTGGAAAACCAAAATGTTGTACTTGTGTCAACAAGATAGAACTTGCTAATTGCATTTGTGCCTATTGGAAACGTGTTGACTCAGTATAATGGTGTGCTAAAAAAGCGGATTAGTCATAGCGAGTACCTTGTAGCTGTTGTTGCTTCACATGGCGAACCGATGCGGATTTGTGGAAGAAGTTTTCATGGGCGCTTGCACGAATATTTTTATCTTCTAATGATTCCCGAATGTATGCTTTATCTCCATTAGGTTTTCTCACGCGGTTATTGATTAAAACATCTCTCGATTTGTCCCTTTACCTGCGACGTCCATCGTCCGACAAGGTCCTGAGAAAGTTGTTGCATCGCTTTAATTTTGCAAGAAATGCCTTCTTTAGAAAAAATGGCCATTGAGTATTCATTTCTAATGTTTGTAACTGTGTCATAGCCATGGTCGTGCCTATTTTTGTATTACTGTTTCTTGGGTCACAACAATACCGAATTCTGCTGCATGCATTTAGTCGCTTACGGATTTTGTTTTCACGACAGAGCTAATCAAAGTTAACTGTTTTTATCTCATATGTTTGCGCAGAGGTAATTGAAAAACTTTTTTATTCACCTTTATTGTCCTGACTGGTTCGATGCAGCCCACCAAGGATTCCTGTCTTGTGCCAACCTCTTTAACACAGAACAGCTCTGAGGACTTGCACCATAGGTCCTCAACTATTTATTGGATTTATTCCAATTTTTATCTTCTCCTAAAGCTATTACGCGGTAGAACTCCATCTAGTACCATGGACGTTATGCCCTCATCCCTTGATAAATGTCCTATCATCCCATCCCTTTCCTTTGGCTGAATTTTTCATACGTTGCTTTCATCACCGGTTGCGTGAAGAACCTTCTCATTCCTCATATTCTGAACGTGTGCATTATTATTTACGGTTCTTAATCTTGAGACAAGAAAATTTTTTGTCTGAATGATATGATTTGATGAGCGGTAAATGGTAACAGTGGACTAATCAATCAGCAACTTCTGCACGAATCAGAGGCCGGCTAGCCTGATTCCCATGGTGTGGCGGTCGTTCGTCGTATTTTTGGATACACGGACGAAAAATTTTAATTGTGTACGTTCCCACAGAAGACTCGGAGCCTGCATTCCCCGCTCTCGAGACGATATTACATTGACTGACGAGCGGTGTCCGTCTGTCTTAAACACAAAGTTTGTTTGATCTTCAGGTCAGCTATCACCCACACCGCATTTGCTCTAGCTAACGGGTGTGGATGGCCTCGCCCTTTCGTGCTCTGCTACACCATTGGCGAACCACGCTTCGCCCAAACAGGAACCACAGATGTACTTTTGTTTCCGCTATAAGAGGCTTAGCCATTGTCCGGTGAGCGCCAGACTCTTTGTGTCTCGCCCGGGGGTCGCTTGCCGAAAGCATGTTGTGGAAGAGCCACCTGAATCGGACCCGCGAGAACCGTGAGTTGACAGGCCCCAACACAGAGCACCAGAAACCATTCCGACAGACAGGTATGTTAGAAAAAAAGGAAGTGGTATTGAAAGCAGGCTAAAGAATGCTGTAATCAAGATAAAACTAACAACAGCACCCTTTGACTCTCATACCCGCTCATATTCCGCGTCCTTTGTAAAACTGGAATGCGAGATTGAATTATTTAATCGTGGTGCAGTTCCACTTTGATGAAAAATTGTGAGGAAGAGGTCAACTGAGGCCGACGCCTCATAGTAGTAGCACATGGATAACTAAATTCGTAGGAAACCTGGTGTAAAAGTTGAATAGCATAAGTAGCCTTGAACAGTCCACAGTGAAGTAACTAAATAACTGAGATTTTCGTACAGCGCAACAGCTGAAAGAAACTGAATTATATGTTTAAGCAGGTTGGGAAATGTAGGAACGATAGAGGCTGATGACAGGCCATAAACCTGCTACGAGCTAAGAATAGACTATAGCTAGATTCAGTGTCTTTCATTATTTCATAAAATTATAAAAAGTAATCCACTATGTACAAAGGATACAGTGGAAAGGCTGTTTTAGTGACATGGTCCAATTTTATAGACGCCTACGTTTCTGATGTAACGAACCCCTTTTACTCAACCGATTGCGGAATTACTTTTGGGAATACTTCAAATATTCAAAAAATCAGATTTGGGTAGGGGTGGAGGGGTGGGGTGGGGGCACATTCGAATCATCTTTCATGATTCTTGAACCAAGTGCGGTCGTTAAACTACGCTTTGTGTGAAATTTATGTTAGGGGTTTCCTTTGCCCCAATCCACGTTCCCCTGATATTTAATTCTTCGGTAATCTCTATTGTCTAATGAGCTTGCAAGCATGTACAGAGCATCAGTAACAATCTGAAGAGCTTGCAAGGGTGTTGCAGCATAGGTTTTGATGAGAAATAAATGTTAAGAAAAATCAATAATTGATCCTTTTCCGAGTTAATTAGCGCTGAAGTTACCCAGTAGGCCGTTACGCTAGGAAATGCAGGAAGGCCGCCAGAGACGGTAACGTCATACGTGTTTCTCGTTTGGTGTCCTAAAACCGAAAATGAAAACGATCAAAAATTGGACATGCGACGGTAGTAAGGATCGAACCCCAGCCAAAGCAGTTTCGTGCGCTATCATCTACGCTAAGAGAACAACTGACGCCGATCATATATGGCAGGCCCCTAAAATTTGCGCGCACAGTGACCTGATTGACTAAATTCTGTACTAATTAACTCGGAAAGGGCGCAACGTACAGAATTAATTTTCTTAATAGTTGTTTCTCAGGACACCCTGCCCTATAACATTCTTACAAACTTTCCACACTGTTTCGGATCACCCTACACACGTGTACTTCAGTGGATTATTAACGATTGTGCATTTCCCGCTATGCACGTTCACTACAGTGTTTTGCTAAGTGTTTTCTTGTTTATTATTACACCTCACCAGACATAATGAAGATATTCGTTCGGACTGAAGATATCCTGGGGAAAGGAACTCAGTATCACGAGGAGGCATAAGCAGATGCGAAAGTAACATTCAGCGAAAGTTTTGGTTGTGGGACATGACAAACACATACATAAGTGAAACACTCACTTGAATTACAACCTTAAAGAGTGTGGGATTATCTGTTAAAGTGAGTCGATGTGAAAACAACCGCATATGCACCTTTCGCCCATTGCCACATCACGGGCGGCAGGCACGTGAGACACCAAACCCTCGACTCCGTGCGTGCGCTGGCCCTTTCACATGCCATCCACACGATTTCCATTAATAACCCAATTGAGGGAAAGGCATCACAGCATGTACACCACTGGCCATTAAAATTGCTACACCACGAAGATGACGTGCTACAGACGCGAAATTTAACCGACAGGAAGAAGATGCTGTGATAAGAAAACAATTAGCTTCCCAGAGCATTCACACAAGCTTGGCGCCGGTGGCGACACCTACAACGTGCTGACATGAGGAAAGTTTCCAACCGATTTCTCATACACAAACAGCAGTTGGCCGGCGTTGCCTGGTGAAACGTTGTTGTGATGCCTCGTGTAAGGAGGAGAAATGCGTACCATCACGTTTCCGGATTTTAGCCTACCGCGATTGCGGTTTATCGTATTGCGACATTGCTGCTCGCATTGGTCGAGATCCAATGACTGTTAGCAGAAAATGGAATTGGTGGGTTCAGGAGGGTAATACAGAACGCCGTGCTGGATCCCAATGGTCTCGTATCAGTAGCAGTCGAGATGACAGGCATCTTATCCGCATGGCTGTAACGGATCGTGCAGCCACGTCTCGATCCCTGAGTCAACAGATGGGGACGTTTGCAAGACAACAGCCATCTGCACAAACAGTTCGACGACGTTTGCAGCAGCATGGACTATCAGCTTGGAGACCATGGCTACGGTCACCCTTGACCCTGCATCACAGACAGGAGCGCCTGCGATGGTGTACTCAGCGACGAACCTGGGTGCACGAATGGCAAAACGTCATTTTTCGGATGAATCCAGGGTCTGCTTACAACATCATGATGGTCTCATCCGTGTTTCGCAACATCGCGGTGAACGCACATTGGAAGCGTGTATACGTCATCGCCATACTGGCGTATCACCCGGCGTGATGGTATGGGGTGTCATTTGTTACACGTCGCGGTCACCTCTTGTTCGCATTGACGGAATTTTGAACAGTGGACGTTACATTTCAGATGTGTTACGACCCGTGGCTCTACCCTTCATTTGATCCCTACGAAACCCTACATTTCAGCAGGATAATGCACGACCGCATGCTGCAGGTCCTGTACGGGCCTTTCTGAATACAGAAAATGTTCGACTGCTGCCCTGGCCAGCATATTCTCCAGATCTGTCACCAATTGAAAACGTCTGGTCAATGGTGGCCGAGCAACTGGCTCGTCACATTACGCCAGTCACTATTCTTGATGAACTGTGGTAACGTGTTGAAGCTGCATGGGCAGCTGTACCTGTACACGCCATCCAAGCTCTGTTTGACTCAATGCCCAGGAGTATATCAAGGCCGTTATTACTGCCTGAGGTGGTTGTTCTGGGTACTTATTTCTGAGGATCTATGCACCCAAATTCCGTGAAAATGTAATCACATGTCAGTTCTAGCATAATATATTTGTACAATGAATACCCGTTTATCATCTGCATTTCTACTTGGTGTAGCAATTTTAATGGCCAGTAGTGTAGTTTTCAATTACATGATAATGAAAGCGGCAGGCTTCGAGTATCGCGGATAGTATTCATCATCATCATCATCATCATTTAAGACTGATTATGCCTTTCAGCGTTCAGTCTGGAGCATAGTCCCCCTTATAAAATTCCTCCATGATCCCCTATTCAGCGCTACCATTGATGCCTCTTCTGATGTTAAGCCTATCATTTCAAAATAATTCTTAACCGAATCCAGGTATCTTCTCCTTGGTCTACCCTGACTCCTCCTACCCTCTACTGCTGAACCCATGAGTCTCTTGGGTAACCTTGCTTCTCCCATGCGTGTAACATGACCCCACCATCTATGCCTGTTCGCCCTGACTGCTACATCTATAGAGTTCATTCTCAGTTTTTCTTTGATTTCCTCATTGTGGACACCCTCCTGCCATTGTTCCCATCTACTAGTACCTGCAATCATCCTAGCTACTTTCATATCCGTAACCTCTACCTTGTTGATAAGGTAACCTGAATGCACCCAGCTTTCGCTTCCATACAACAACGTTGGTCGAAAGATTGAACGGTGCACAGATAACTTAGTCTTGGTACTGACTTCCTTCTTGCAGAAGAGAGTAGATCGTAGCTGAGCGCTCACTGCATTAGCTTTGCTACACCTCGCTTCCAGTTCTTTCACTATGTTGCCATCCTGTGAGAATATGCATCCTAAGTACTTGAAACCGTAGACCTGTTCTAACTTTGTTCCTCCTATTTGGCACTCAATCCATTTATATCTCTTTCCCACTGCCATTACTTTCGTTTTGGAGATGTTAATCTTCATACCATAGTCCTTACATTTCTGATCTAGCTCTGAAATATTACTTTGCAAACTTTCAATCGAATCTGCCATCACAACTAAGTCATCTGCATATCCGAGACTGCTTATTTTGTGTTCACATGTCTTAATCTCACCCAGCCAGTTTATTATTTTCAACATATGATCCATAAATAATATGAACAACAGTGGAGACAGGTTGCAGCCTTGTCTTACCCCTGAAACTACTCTGAACCATGAACTCAATTTAGCGTCAACTCTATCTGCTCCCTGACTATCTATGTAAAGACCTTTAATTGCTTGCAAAAGTTTGCCTCCTATTCCATGATCTCGTAGAACATACAATAACTTGCTTCTAGGAACCCGGTCATATACCTTTTCTAGATCTATAAAGCATAGATACAATTCCCTGTTCCACTCGTAACACTTCTCCATTATTTGCCGTAAGCTAATGGTCTGGTCCTGAAAACCTCTAAGAGGCCTAAACCCACACTGATTTTCTTCCCGTTTGTCCTCAACTAATACTCGTACTTTCCTTTCAACTATACCTGAGAAGATTTTACCCACAACGCTGATTAAAGAGATACCTCTGTAGTTGTTACAATCTTTTCTGTTTCCATGCTTAAAGATTGGTGTGATTACTGCTTTCGTCCAGTCTGATGGAACCTGTCCCATTTCAATTATCCTGTGCAGCCATTTAAGACCTGACATTCCACTGTATTTGATGAGTTCCGACTTAATTTCATCCACCCCAGCCGCTTTATTGCACTGCAATATATTGACCATTTTCTCCACTTCCTCAAATGTGATCCTATTTCCATCATCATTCCTATCCCATTGTACATCGAAATCTGAAACATTACTCATCGTATTTTCACCTACGTTGAGCAACTCTTCAACATATTCCCTCCATCTGCCCAAGGCATCCACAGGATTCACCAGCAGTTTTCCTGACCTGTCCATAATACTTGTCATTTCCTTCTTAACTCCCTTTCGAAGACTGCTAATTACACTCCAGAATGGTTTTCCAGCAGCTTGACTCAAAGTCTCCAACCTGTTTCCAAAGTCTTCCCAAGATTTCTTCTTGGATGCTGCAATTATCTGTTTGGCTTTGTTTCTTTCTTCAACATACCTTTCTCTACCTGAGTTCTAGTATGTATCCATTTTCGATACGCCATCTTTTTCCTTTTATAGGCTGCCTTGACTCTGTCATTCCACCAAGCTGTTTGCTTCATCCTACCTTTACACACTACTGTTCCAAGACATTCTTTAGCCACTTCTAGTACTGTGTCCCTGTACCTTGTCCATTCCTTTTCCAATGACTGTAATTGCCTACATTCAACTAACTGGTACCTTTCTGAGATCACTGTTATGTACTTGTGCCTGATTTCCTTATCCTGAAGTTTCTCCACTCTTATCGTCCTACATATGGACCTGACCTGCTGCACTTTCGGCCTCACAATACCAATTTCACTGCATATTAAATAGTGATCAGTGTCATCAAAGAATCCCCTGAATACACGTGTGTCCCTCACAGCCTTCCTGAATTCCTGATCTGTTATTATATAGTCAATGACAGATCTGGTTCCCCTGCCTTCCCAAGTATACCAGTGAATGTTCTTATGTTTAAAAAATGAGTTTGTGATTACTAAGCCCATACTGGCACAGAAATCCAAGAGTAGTTTCCCGTTCCTGTCGGCCTCCATATCCTTTCCAAATTTACCCATAACCTTTTCATACCCTTCTGTTCGATTTCCAGTCCTGGCATTAAAATCACCCATGAGCAGAACACTGTCCTTGTCCTTTACTCTAACAACTATGTCACTGAGTGCGTCATAAAAACTATCCATCTTATCTTGATATGTCCCTTCACAATGCGAATATACTGACACAATCGTAATTTTCTTGTTAGACACTATCAAATCTATCCACATTTCTTTCCTGATGTAAAGCCCTACGCCCCATTGTGCTATTCCTGCTTTGACTCCTGACAGGTAAACCTTGTATTCTCCCACTTCCTGTTCTTTCTCACCCCTTACCCGATTGTCACTAACAGCTAAAACGTCCAACCCCATCTTACTTGCAGCCTCTGCCAACTCAACCTTCTTCCCAGGGTAGCCCCCATTGATATTAATAGCTCCCCATCTCGTTACCATTCGTTTGCCGAGTCGTATCTTAGGAGTCCCTGGTTTGTCAATTTGAGGTGGGGCTCCGTCACCTCCAAAGGTCCGAGGCATTTTGCTCTGATTGTTGCCAGCATCATATTTAAAGTACCAGGGAAGCAGGTTGCTAGCCTTACTTGCCCCGGGTCCCATTGAGTTTTACCCCTAACGGTTGAGGAACTAACCGGTGGATTTGGTAGTCTTTGCCGTCTGAGCACAAAGGTGACCACGACTCAGAAAATGTCCGAGATGCCCAGCCTTATTCCAATGTAACTGGTATCCTGACTGTCAGGACCACTTACTTGACTAGTCATACGTTGCCCGTGGTTCATGAACTAGGACATCACAACAGGAACCCACACCATGAACCATAGTATTAGCAGATATAATTGCTACTGAACAGAGAAATCACTCGTCATTTCAACGCTGGACAACAACAAGAGTTCCTGTCTTGAGCAGCCTTCTGGACATGTCTTACAGAAGCCACAGCCCCACACGAGTGCATACAGGGAGTGGTCAAAAATATGGAAACACCGAAAGCGCAGCGCATTACCATGTCCAGTACAATGTAAGCAACCCACTGGGATTCAGATCAGCTTCCAGGTGTCTCAGGATGGAAAACCACAGGTTCTATCCGGTTTTTAACGGAATTTTAAACTTTTCCTTCGGCAAAAAAATGGCAGATTAAAGTAAAGACTATGGAGGTGGATAGCAACCAAGGACATTTCTCTCCAAGGTAGACCAAAAGACTCAATAATATTGATATCTGCTGACTATGGTGGACAGGGGAGACACGGCAGTTCATCCTAGTGTTAATATCAGCCCTGGACAAAGAGACGTGCATTAACTGTCGTCTTGGAATACAGTATCACCATCCGATAACAAATATTGTGCCATCGGAGGGACATGATCATCCAAAATAGTCACATAAGCCTTGCCAGTAATGCGCCCTTAAACGGTGAACACGGGGCCATTTTAATACCACGATATGGCTGCCCAAATGCTTACCAAAGCCCTACCATGGCAGCAAGCAGTCTGCATCGAATACTTGGGACGGCGTACGCCAGACGTAAACTCGGTCCGTGATTGTAAACAGTATAAAACAAGACTCATGTGACCAGAAGACTTTCTTCCATTGCTCTATAGTACAGGTTTTGTTGCTTCGGCGCCACGTTTTCCTCTTATGGGCATTTGCATTACTGATGCGTAGTTTTGCAATTCCAACTCACCTCGAGATTCCCAGGTTATTGAGGTGCAATCGTGTTGTTAAGCTGCAGACAGCGTTCGCGAGTTCAAGACTTAGTTCTGCAGTGAGTTTTGCAGCTGACGTTCACATTTTTTTTTTCTTTTTCGTCACAATCCTCTTCAATGACCGTCTGTAACGATCACTCATCACACACACTGGACCACATTGTTACCTACAAGGGGAAGACCTCAGACATGACCAACCGATTCGACTCAAATTTGTCAGTTCGCTTGTGAACAACTTAAAACGAAGGACTTTAAGATATTTTGGGTCAACACCCCCGCAGTTTTGAGAAAATCACCCCTAAAGGTTATGACGAGCAATCGATTCACAATTGGAGGGATAAGTAGATAATTGTAAACAGAGTATTTTTAATCATCAGGTATGGGGATCAGCAAACGAAAACTTTTCCACAAATCAAGGAAAGGAACTTTTATAACTGTCGCTTCTGTACCCATATGGTAAACGTTTTTTGCCGCCAGCGCTGATAGCTCAACGGCCAAGGTAACTGGCTGGGAATCTGAAAACCCAGGTTCGAATCTCGAAGAAACCTAGCAGATCTTATTCTTTTCGTTTGTATTTTTCCATATCTCAATTGACTGGGATAGGAGGATTAAAAAGGTAAGTAAATCAATAAGGAATGATAATAATAAGGTAGGCAAATAAATTTCTCAAACCTTTTGGGAAAGTAAACAGCTAAAATGTTACTCCAGGTCACTGAACAATGGCTCTCCCAGTCGCTGTTAAGTGTCCTCACTTTTCTTCGAACAGCTAGATGGATGGTACTTGTCATATAAATATTCGAAACAAATATACCCACGGCACCAAGAACATCTAACGTAATCTTTCGACAGCTACACTGTTCCTTCAGAATAGTCGGCGGAAAATAAACTTGGTTTTCATTTAAATATATGTCCTATCGATCCCTTCAATTCTGAGTCGATCTCTCGTCATAACCTTTAGTGGTGATTTTCTCAAAATTGCGGGGGTGTTGACCCAAAATATCTTAGAGTCCTTCGTCTTAGGTCGTACACAAGCGACCTGCCAAATCTGAGCCGAATCGGTTGGCCGTGTCTGAGGCCTTCCCCTTGTTAGCCGATGATGCTTTCCAGCTTTCCTTGTATGCGGTATGAATCTTCGATGCATTACCTCCTGAAACCTGTGAAACGCTAAACACCACGGCAACCTTAGTTGCGGAAGACGCACCATAGGAGGACCAACAGTTTTCCCACTTCAGAAATCTGTTAGCTCCGACGTAATCCACCCACAACTACACGTAACACTGATCCGACAACGACGAACACTTGCAAAGTACCGAGGGTGTTCCACAGGTTCTGTTCGTGGTCGAATATAACAACACATGCTGATTTGGCCTGCATCTACATTTCAAACATGCATTTTTTGCGGTATATCCTTGTTATTGTCCAACCCTTGTATGATCACCAAAGGCCGCAAAAGACAAAGGTTATCAGGGGTGCATGAACACTGGTGTTGAACACTCAAATCTTGGAAGGAAATAGTCTGGAAAGAGGAGACGGGGTACACGACATCAGGAATGCACGAGCACATTGAGACAGAGATAGGTCTGCATTGCTTTCCGGGCTGGGCTCCAGGGCGGTGAGTCTTGGACGTATTCAACGATAGGATGGCAGAATAAGAAGAAATTGGACCTCTGATACGTTTGCCATCGCATCTATTTGGCAAAATATAGATGAATCCACTGGCGTCTCATGTGTATCGTTATGTTCACCCGATCCATCGTGCCACTGTCGAATTCCAACATGCGATGTAACACAATCTTTCCTGAAACAGTCAGCATTAAAAAGCGATATCTGAATAAGAAAATCGCCACATAACGCTCCCTTATATAAAGAATGTAGAAGGAGTTTTGCTCTGTGTATACAAGCCCGCATCTCGTGGTCGTGCGGTAGCGTTCTCGCTTCCCACGCCCGGGTTCCCGGGTTCGATTCCCGGCGGGGTCAGGGATTTTCTCTGCCTCGTGATGGCTGGGTGTTGTGTTCTGTCCTTAGGTTAGTTAGGTTTAATTAGTTCTAAGTTCTAGGCGACTGATGACCTCAGCAGTTGAGTCGCACAGTACTCAGAGCCATTTGAACCATTTGTGTATACAAGTTGAAATGCTAACCATTTACACGCCTTACGCTTCATGCAACTCCAACGTTTGATGTTCCGATTTCAGTGTCCGGCTAAGTACATCGTAGCTTCTACACTATTGGCAGCTACATACCACTATGCCTAATACAGCCTATTCCAAAAGACTTATCCAATAAGGACACAATTTTGGTTAATTTTAACTTACGCATTGAAGTGCCTATTCAAGTGGTTGGCGGTAGGGACAGTAGATACCTCACCAGCTTCTTTATTACCCAACGTACGCCGAGTAGAGAATGCGGTACCACAGCAACAGAATGTGTTTTGCGTTCTCTATTTCAACAGGTAATATTCAATTACTTACAGCTGTACAGGGTACACTAAGGTGATAAAAGTCATGGGATACTTCCTAATATCATGTCACACCTCCTTTTGCTCGACCTAGTGCAGCAGCTCGACGTGTCTCCAGTAAAAATTCTGTCTCTATAGCCGTTCATAATTAAGAAAGTGTTCCCGTTGCAGGACTTTGTGCACGAGCTGATCTCTCGATTATGTCCCATAAATGTTCTATGAAATTCACGTCGGACGATTTCGGTGACCAAATCATCCGCTCGAATTTGTTGAGAATGTTCTTCGAACCAATCGTGAACACTTATGGCCGGCTGACATGGCGCATTGTCATCTACAAAAACTCCATCGTCGATTAGGAACGTGACACCCATGAATGGCTGCAAATTGTCTCTACGTAGCTAAACGTAACAATGTCCAGTGATGATCAGATCGACTAGAGGGTCAAGTTTATTCCACGTAAACATAGCAGCCCACACCATTATGGAGTCACCACCCGCTTCCCCAGTGTATTGTTGACAACGTGGGTCCATGGCTTCGTAAAGTCTAAGTCCCACTCGAACTCCACATCAGCTCTTACCAACTGAAATCTTGACACGGTTTTCCAATCGCCTAGGGTCCAATGGCCATAAGCGTAGCAGAGGTGCTGCAGGCGATGTCGTGCGGTTAGCAAAGGTTCTCGCGTCGGTCGTCTCCCATCGCCCATTAACGCCAAATTTTGACCCACTGTCGAAGAGTTACGTCTGTCGTAAGTCCCGCACTGATTTCTGCGGTTATTCACGCAGTGTTGCCTGTCTGTTAGCACTGACAACTTTACGCAGACGCCACCGCGCTCGGTCGTTAATTAAAGGCCATCGGCCACTGAGTTGCATGTGGTGAGAGGTAATACCTGAAATGTGGTATTCCCGGCTCTCTCTTCAGGTTATGGGTCTCGGAATATTGAATCCCTTAACGATTTCCGAAATGGAATATCCCATGCTACTAGCTCCAACTACAACTTCGTATTCAGAGTGTTAATCATGTTGGATACCTTTTCACATGAATCACGCAAGTATAAATGACAACTCCACCAATGCACTGCCATTTTATAGCTTTTCTACGCGATACTACAGCCTGTGACTGGTTGTCTAGGGGGCTGTCACGGTAGCTCACCGTGTTCGGTCAGAAGGTTAGCCGTCCTCTGTAATAAAAAAACTGAGTGAATATATCAACGGTGAACTTGAAGGGTGTCAAGATATGTCCGTCCCTAACAAATGCAAAGAACAATATCGAACAAAATAAGATTAAAAAAAGAAGAGTTAGCATCTTTGATTCATAATCAAAACGTCTTCGGTCCCGGGTTCGAATACCGTCGCTCCTTAAATTTTGACTAATTATCAGCATTGGCTGCCGAAAACTTCCGGCATAAGAACTCACCCCTCATTGTAAAGAGGGCGAAAGAGCGGACAGAGGTTCAGGGCACTCTCTTGTCCTTGGGGTGGGAAACTGCCCGTAAAGGCAGAAGAATCAGCAATGATCAACGGAGTGAGGAAGCAGAAGCACTGGAAACCACTGCATTAAAGGCACGTAACGTGTATCAACAGGACATGTGGCCTGCAATTGAAGAAGTGTCATAATGATCTCTCCTTTGGCTAATACGAGGGCAGTTCAATAAGTAATGCAACACATTTTTTTCTGAAACAGGGGTTGTTTTATTCAGCATTGAAATACACCAGGTTATTCCCCAATCTTTTAGCTACACAACACTATTTTACAACGTAATCTCCATTCAATGCTACGGCCTTACGCCACCTTGAAATGAGGGCCTGTATGCCTGCATGGTACCATTCCACTGGTCGATGTCGGAGCCAACGTCGTACTGCATCAATAACTTCTTCATCATCCGCGTATTGCCTCCCACGGATTGCGTGCTTCATTGGGCCAAACATATGGAAATCTGACGGTGCGGGATCGGGGCTGTAGGGTGCATGAGGAAGAACAGTCCACTGAAGTTTTGTGAGCTCCTCTCGGGTGCGAAGACTTGTGTGAGGTCTTGCGTTGTCATGAAGAAGGAGAAGTTCGTTGAGATTTTTGTGCCTACGAACACGCTGAAGTCGTTTCTTCAACTTCTGAAGAGTAGCACAATACACTTCAGAGTTGATCGTTTGACCATGGGGTAGGACATCGAACAGAATAACCCCTTCAGCGTCCCAGAACACTGTAACCATGACTTTAACGGCTGAGGGTATGGCTTTAAACTTTTTCTTGGTAGGGGAGTGGGTGTGGCGCCACTCCATTGATTGCCGTTTTGTTTCAGGTTCGAAGTGATGAACCCATGTTTCATCGCCTGTAACAATCTTTGACAAGAAATTGTCACCCTCAGCCACATGACGAGCAAGCAATTCCGCACAGATGGTTCTCCTTTGCTCTTTATGGTGTTCGGTAAGACAACGAGAGACCCAGCGGGAACAAACCTTTGAATATCGCAACTGGTAAACAATTGTGACAGCACTACCAACAGAGATGTCAAGTTGAGCACTGAGTTGTTTGATGGTGATCCGTCGATCATCTCGAACGAGTGTGTTCGCACGCTCCGCCATTGCAGGGGTCACAGCTGTGCACGGCCGGCCCGCACGCGGGAGATCAGACAGTCTTGCTTGACCTTGCGGCGATGATGACATTAGTCAGGAAGAATCAATACGCAAAGAAGTGGGACACGGAAGTACTTAGGAAGGACGAGATACAGTTGAAGTTCTCTAAGGCTATAGATAAGCAATAAGGAAGAGTTCAGAAGGAGGAATGGACATCTCTAAAAAGGGCCATCACAAGTTCGGAAAGAAAACATAGGTACAAAGAAGATAACTGTGAAGAAACCATGGGTAACAGGAGAAATCAATTGATCGATGAAAGGAGGAAGCACAAAAATGTTCCGGGAAACTCAGGAATACAGAAATACAAGTCACTGAGAAATGAAATAAATAGGTAGTGCAGGGAAGCTAGACGAAATGGCTCCAGTAAAAATATGAAGACATCGAAAAAGAAATGATTGTCGGAAGGACAGACGCACCATACAGGAAAGTCAAAACAACCTTCGGCGACATTAAAGGCAGAAGTGATAACATTAAGAGTGCAACGGTAATTACACTGTTAAATGCAGAGGAAGGAACGGATAGGTGGAAAGAAGACATTGAAAGCCTCTATGAGGGGGAAGATTTGTCTGATGTGATAGAAGAAGAAACAGGAGTCGATTTAGAAGACGAAGGGGATCCCGTACTATAATCAGAATTAAACAGAGCTTTGGAGGACTTGCGATCAAATAAAGAAGTAGTGATAGATAATATTCCATCCGAATTTCTAAAATCATTGGGGGAAGTGGCAACAAAACGACAGTTCACGTTCGTGTGTAGAATGCATGACTCTGGCGATATACCATCAGACTTTCAGAAAAGCATCATCCACAGAATTCCGCAGACGGCAAGCGCCGACAAGTGCGAGAATTATCGCACAATCAGCTTAACAGCTCATGCATCCAAGTTGCTGACAAGAATAATACACCGTAGAATGGAAAAGAAAATTGAGATGTGCTAGATGACGATCAGTTTGCTTTAGGAAAGGTAAAGGCACGAGAGTGGCACTTCTGACGTTGTGGTTAGTAATGGAAGCAAGGCTAAAGAAAACTCAAAAGACTTTATAGGATTTGTCGACCTGAAAAAAGCGTTCGACAATTTAAAATGGTGCAAAATGTTTGAAATTCTGACAAAAGTATAGGGGTAAGCTACAGGGAAAGACTGGTCATATACAATACGTACAACAGCCAATAGGAAATAATAATAGTGGACGACCAAGAAAGAAGGGCTCTTATTAAAAAGGGTGTAAGACAGGGATGGAGCCTTTCGCCTCTAATGGTCAATCTCTACATATAGGAAGCAATGATGGAAATAAAAGAAAGGTTCAGGAGTGGAATTAAAATTCAAGGTGAAAGGATATCAGTGATAAGATTCGCCGATGACATTGCTATCCTGAGTGAATTACATGATCTGCTGAACGTAATGAACAGTCTAATGAGTACAGAGTACAGATTAAGAGAACACCGAAGAAGGACGAAGGTAATGAGAAGTAGTAAAAATGAGAACAACGAGAAACTTAACATGACGATTGATGGTCACCAAGTATATGAAGTTAAGGAATTCTGCTACCTAGGCAGTAAAATAGCCAATGACGCGCGGAGCAAGGAGAACATCAAAAGCAGACTAGCAATGGCAAAAAGTGCATTCCTGGTCAAGAGAAATTTACTAATACCAAATATCAAATTTGAGGAAGAAATTCCTGAGAATGTACGTCTGGAGTACAGCTTTGTATAGTAGTGAATCATGGACTGTGGGAAAACTGGAACAAAAGAGAATCGAAGCATTCGAGATGTGGTGCTACAGACGAATGTTGAAAATTAGGTGGACTGATAAGGTAAGGAATGAGGAGGTTCTGCAGAGAATCGAAGAGGAAAGGAAGATGTGGAAAATAACACTGATAAGGAGAAGGGACAGGGTGATAGGACATCTGTTAAGACTTGAGGGAATGACTTCCATGGTCCTAGAGGGAGCTGTAGAGGGCAAGAATTGTAGAGGAAGACAGAGATTGGAATACATCCAGCAAATAATTGAGGACGTAGGTTGAAAGTGCTACTCTGAGATGAAGAGGTTAGCACAGGAGAGGAATTCGTGGCGGGCCGAATCAAATCAGTCAGAAGACTGACAAAAAAAATAAAAAAGCGGTAGTTCACACAGAAGGTGCGTACTTATTATGTGAATTATATTTTGTGCGGCTCTCTGAAGGGAGCACTCATGTACCTCCCCTTCCAACTTGAAAACGGGGGTGAATGCAGAAACTGCAGATATTCCCCTTAAAACACTGGAACAGTTCCACTATGGTCTGGATGTTCCTCATGTGTCCGGCGAAGGGTACGTTGATCACTCATAAGCCTTTAAGTGCAAAATTTGATCTTAAATATAACTTTTAAAACCTACACCAAAGTTGTATGAGCATTTGCGTAGAGGATATGACCTTGCAATTTGAAATCGTTTGATTAGGAAAAAATTAATACATGCGTAATTAGATATTGGACCAAATTTTTCTGCTTCTTTTATACTGTAGATAATTTATGGCCCCGGGAAAGAGGTCAGTCTTTTTGAAATATCTCGTACGATCGACCATGAGAATGACTGATGATTCGGTTGATATAAATGCAAGGAAAATGTCGGATTTCGGTCTTGAATATATGACAGAATCAACAGCGATAGATTCCGATTGTGGATTATGTACATTTATATTTTGATGCTTTGTTATTACCTAGACATACGTTTGACATTCACAGCGGGAAGTTCCTTCGGTTTGTGATAAAATAAATGCGAAGATTCACACACTACCATTCTCACTGCTCTACGTATGATTTGTAATTTTAATTTGTCGTAGGTGGAGAGCTTTGCAACTAGCGTAAAATAGCGGCACTTCTGTCGCTTCATTAAGGTCGGCGTGTTATGATACGTATTGGAGGTTAATTTGTTGGCCTTGCCAGTGAGTGCGCGCTGATTATCCGATAACTAATGCAAAAGCAATCAGCTGGTGTTTGTTTATCCACGATATCCGCAAAATTCACAAGCAAAAAATTTTACTCTCTCCAGCGCCAACTGTGCTAAGTCCAGTAAATAGGTTCAGGAAGTCATATGGCTTTTAAAAAAATGCGGAGATTTTTAACAGCACTGTCGTAATTTACCGCCTCGAGTCACATTTTCGAATCCAACTTTAACATACAAGAATTTCGTTGCGTAAATGTAGCCCTTTAGTTCAACGATGGAATACTTCAAAATGAAATGCGTTAAGAACTTTTTTTAATAGAGCCCACTTTATTTCAGTGTGGTATGAGTTGTATCGCTGCCTAGCACATACTTACTGTGCTAGTTTCCATAGAGGTCTGACACCTGAAGTCTGAAGATGCTCTGGAAGTTTACTTTTACAACAACCTGACGCAGATGGTAAATTTGTAGCAAATACATTCTAGTAATTATGTCATATTAATAAAGTGTTTGACAGAAGATGTTTCTTGGAAGAAGTTTCATTTTATCGGACTAGTTTCGGGCGTTGCACATCATTGGCGGTACCAGCATTGAAAAAGATTAATTTTTCTCACAATATGCTACTTACAATGTATACAGCAGTGTTTTGTTCGTATGTGATTTTTTTATATTATTACAATGCGACACTCCTTATACGTAATCCTCTTTAGTGTATTCTGATGTGATATTTCTTATAAACGTGTAATAATACAATGATGTTATTTATGTAGGTACAGTCAGCATAAAGTACTTTTTACGAAAATATCCAGCTCTCTCATTGGCAATTACAGTGCATCCCAAGATTATCTTTTTGTTACATATCATAGAATGTACAGAATGCTGCTTCTTACGGAGGTATGTGGCTTCTAAATTGTATTATCTCTGTTAGTAAACCATAGAAATATGTTGTAATTAAAGAATACGAATGAAATATTCGACGACTTTTTTTTCTATTAGATCTGTCTGTCCATTTAAAATAACGACAGCATATATCGTTGTATGTGTGAAACCGTCTGTTTCTTCAGAAGCAGTCAGAAATCCGCTTTTTTCAGCAATATGTAGGACTGACAGGCACGCTGTCATGTCACTGGCACTGTGCTTTTTTTCTTCTTCTTTTTTTTTAAACATGTACTAAATGAAGTTAGGCTCGTATAATTCAGGTTCAGTTGCCCTTAAAATTTTATTTTGAAATTTCGCCCAATTTTTTCTATGCAAAATTCCTCACAGCCGTCGCATTTTAATTTATATAACTCTGAACTGCAAATTTACGGGATTGTTTTACGTTACGTGAACTTTGTAAACAAAGGGTACTGCGTGTGCTGCAATCTGTATCTATGTTGGTTTTCTGAAGTGCACGTTTGATTTTATTCAAATTTTTTCGCTATTGTGTTATGATAGCGGATTATATAATTTTGCTGTAATCTATCTTCGTTAAGGTAATGTTGTCCTTTAATCTCTTTTCATTTGCGTGTAGTTTCCTGGTATAAATTTTGTCTGCTATGGTGAGGTAACATTATATGTGTTCTATGACATATAGCAAAAAGGTAATCCTTGTATGAGGAGAAAATGTCAGTGGTAACTCCATATACAGGGTGTTACAAACAGGTAAGACCAAACTTTCAGGAAACATTCCTCACACACAAAGAAAGAAAATATGTTATATGGACATGTGTCCGGAAACGCTTACTTGCCATGTTAGAGCTCATTTTATTACTTCTCTTCAAATCACTTTAATCATGGAATGGAAACACACAGTAACAGAACGTACCAGCGTGACTTCAAACACTTTGTTACAGGAAATGTTCAAAATGTCCTCCGTTAGCGAGAATACATGCAGCCACCCTCCGTCGCATGGAATCCCAGATGCGCTGACGCAGCCCTGCAGAATGGCTCATTGTATCACAGCCGTCCACAATACGAGCACGAAGAGTCTCTACTGTACATTTGGTACCGGGGTTGCGTAGACAAGAGCTTTCAAATGCCCCCATAAATGAAAGTCAAGAGGGTTGAGGTCAGGAGAGCGTGGAGGCCATGGAATTGGTCCGCCTCTACCAATCCATCGGTCACCGAATCTGTTGTTGAGAAGCGTACGAACACTTCGACTGAAATGTGCAGGAACTCCATCGTGCATGAACTACATGTTGTGTCGTACTTGTAAACGCACATGTTCTAGCAGCACAGGTAGAGTATCCCGTATGAAATCATGATAACGTGCTCCATTGAGCATAGGTGGATGAACATGGGGCCCAATCGAGACATCACCAACAATGCCTGCCCAAACGTTCACAGAAAATCTGTGTAGATGACGTGATCGCACAATTGCGTACGGATTCTCGTCAGCCCACACATTTTGTCTGTGAAAATTTACAGTTTGATCACGTTGGAATGAAGCCGCATACGTAAAGAGAACATTTTCACTGAAATGAGGATTGACACATTGTTGGATGAACCATTCGCAGAAGTGTACCCGTGGAGGCCAATCAGCTGCTGATAGTGCGTGCACACGCTGTACATGGTTCGGAAACAACTGGTTCTCCCGTAGCACTCTCCATACAGTGACGTGGTCAACGTTACCTTGTACAGCAGCAACTTCTCTGACGCTGACATTAGGGTTATCGTCAACTGCACGAAGAATTGCCTCGTCCATTGCAGGTGTCCTCGTCGTTCTAGGTCTTCCCCAGTCGCGAGTCATAGGCTGGAATGTTCCGTGCTCCCTAAGACGCCTATCAATTGCTTCGAACGTCTTCCCGTCGGGACACCTTCGTTCTGGAAATCCGTCTCGATACAAACGTACCGCGCCACGGTTATTGCCCCGTGCTAATCCATACATCACATGGGCATCTGCCAACTCCGCATTTCTAAACACTGCACTGACTGCAAAACTACGTTCGTGATGAACACTAACCTGTTGATGCTACGTACTGATGTGCTTGATGCTAGTACTGTAGAGCAATGAGTCGCATGTCAACACAGGCACCGAAGTCAACATTACCTTCCTTCAATTGGGCCAACTGGTGGTGAATCCAGGAAGTACAGTACATGCTGACGAAACTAAAATGAGCTCTAACATGGAAATTAAGCGTTTCCGGACACATGTCCACATAACATCTTTTCTTTATTTGTGTGTGATGAATATTTCCTGAAAGTTTGGCCGTACCTTTTTGTAACACCCTGTATTCGCTTAAAAAATCTTATACTGCTTGCATATATGTACCTATAGCAGTGATATATTCGTATTATTACATGGTTGTTACGAAGCGACCTCATTGGCATGCTCTAGAAGGAATTTTGCAAACGGCAAGGCACATTATAATGTTGTGAACAATCACATAGAAATAAAACACTATTCTATGTAAGTAACACATTATCAGAAATATATATCTTTTGTAGTGCAGATAGCACCGGTGATGGGAAACGCCCGAAACTAGTCCTATAAAATAAAACGCCCAACAAGCTTCTCATGTCAGACAGCTAAATATTAATATGAAGTATTTACATGCCGCAGAGCACCGCATGTACAAAAGTTTCAAGTATATTACGTTAGAAATGAGTAATTTGCCATATTAGTCACAACAAGCAGTAGAAATACCGTCGGAATACAACAATACACATTGATTTAGAAGTGAAATATTCTAGAGCTGATAATAGGGACGAGACAGTTAAACAAAAGATTATTTAAAACGGCAGGAAAATCTACACAGAAGTTGTTGTTTTCTAGGTGACATGATAAACAGGTTAGTACTAAAAGAAGACCTACACAGACAATAATTATTAGCCATACAATTCC
The DNA here is from genome assembly GCF_021461395.2 of Schistocerca americana. Taxonomy (NCBI): domain Eukaryota; kingdom Metazoa; phylum Arthropoda; class Insecta; order Orthoptera; family Acrididae; genus Schistocerca; species Schistocerca americana. The sequence goes on along the minus strand of NC_060124.1, from coordinate 59,151,174 downwards.
AAAAATGCACAAGGAAAAATTTTCGATAACCCAAATGCGTGAAAATAATTCCATAGTAAATGGTACCGGGCGAGGTGGTTAGCACACTGGATTTGTATTCGGGAGGACGGTGGTTGAAACCTGCGTCCGGGCATCTAGACTTAGGTTTTCTGGAATTTCTCCAAATCGCTCCAGGCGAACGCTGGGAAGTTTGTCGCAAAGGCCACGGCCGATTTCCTCCCCCGTCATCGACACGAACCAAGTTTGTGCTCCGTCTCTAATGAACTCGATGTTGACGGGACGTTAAACCCAATCTTCATTCCTTTTTTTAGTAATCTGTTACTGGGAGTAGTAGATGTAGTCAATGCTTGATGTTGACGGGACGTTAAACCCAATCTTCATTCCTTTTTTTTTAGTAATCTGTCACTGGGAGTAGTAGATGCAGTCACTGCTTCGAAAATCTGTGAACGGCTGAGTTCCTACACACTTCTACGAAATATTGTTTGCTAAAGATGCCATTACGATGATAACTGAAAATTGTGTTCTTTACGCACGCACGCTTCACAGTATAGGTAAAATGAATGAGTGGCAATAGAACACGTCGGGATAGGGCTGTGGTGGCAGAAAGTAGAAACATGGAGAGGATGACATGTTTCGTGGGATCGTTTAAGAAAGGTCGAGTAGAAAAACAGATGTATGTCAGCTTGGATTTAGCACGTCTACCACAAGCAAAGACACCGGGATTGCGGATATGGAAGTCAGATTACGAAAAGATTGTAAGAATATTCATCTGAGTAGCACCCTCGGGTGTCTTTCCTTGTCCGCCCTCTGTGGCAGAAACGCAAATCTCTGATATCACTTCTCTTTTGCAACCCATGAAGTCTACTATTGCTGAACATTGTATGTTCACCGCGAATGCAATGGAATACGATAAAATAACAGTTTTGGCCATTATTATAGAGTCCATGGAGATATGCAAGAAACAAAATCTTATTAACTGGTACAGTGGTTCTCAGTTGCGTAACGCATGGAATCCTATATAGAAGATAATGCTCAAAATGAAACATCCCATAAGCATAACAATATAAAAGCCCCAGACGAAACTATATTGATTGTGGAACCGTTGCTTACACTAAGAACCTACTGATGGATTAACTTTCATACATGTAATATTACACAGCAACAAGAATAAACTAGATGACATACGACTGGACGATTAGTGGAAGCATCTCGGCACGCAAACACGGTATTTAGTGGACGCCAACGGGAATTACGCAGCGATACGGCGTTAGCCATGTATACACGCTAGCAGACAAAGCTAATGCTCTGGCAAACATTTCTAACGCTCCGTTCAACCAACACAAGGGTTATCAAACCAGTGAATTTGCAGCTAGTAAAACAACTATTGGACTATATCTGATAATTAAGGCTCGTAGTGACAAAGAGATACGAAATCTCAGTGAAGAGAGAATACAGAAATGAATCAAAAATATATTCAAGAAGTAAGTTCCTTGGCTAGAGGAAGTTAATGAGAAGATGAAAACGCTGCTTCCAGACATCATCATATATATCAGTATTACGTCTATGCATGCTGTAATTATTGCTATACTAATGCTTGGGGAAAACGACACAGGTCCAGTGAATTATAGGCCACGGAACTAACTACTGCCTTTGACAAAGTATTTAATCGACGTTTCAAGAAGAGAATCCTTGTTGGTGTAAAGTGCTTCACCTTCATTACTGGCGGACGGGTGAGAGTGTGTCAGGAGGGGGAGTGGGGGGGGGGGGGGGGGGTGAATTGGACACCTCAATGTAACTGAGGATTATGACGGTGTTAACGTTGCTATTGGTAGGGGCAGCCAACCCAGGTGGGTCTCAGCAGAGAGACCTGACGAAGAGAACAGTGTCCCATACATTAGGGAAGAGAGGAATGTGTATTTCCTAAGAACGCTACGCCTGCAATGGACGGGTACGTGTAGAGTGAACCCAGGGTTCGGAAGCTGGGTGCTGGTCTACGCTGTCAGTATTTTTCTGTCATAGTGTGTATTTCAGCAAACACAGTTACGAGTTTCAATTAAACGTTCTGTGACTTTTACAATGGGGAACTTGGCTTAGTACGAGGATTGCGAGGAAAATGCTAAGCTGATACAAACGTCAGTATAGAAAACCTCAACTTCAAGGAATACCTAGCGCCGATGGACTGAATTGTTGTTGAGGTAAGACAGACAGCCTCTTGGTAACCTGCTGCCCCCTTTGTACAAATCTTGCTCAGGTAAGCAGGGCTCTGCCTGAGAAGAAATTTACTTCCTTACCTCTTAGTGAGATTCAAATGGAGCGTAATCAGATAAAAGATACTGCTGGCGGGAAGGGTGTACCGCCAGGTAGCATCCACAGCCAATCAACAGACAGAACACTGTATGATGCCCAAGTAGGTGTTTTAGCTGCTGTCGCGGCTAATCCGCACATCAGTAGCAGACAAACTGCGCGAGAATCGGGAACCTGAAAGACGTCGGGGTTGAGAATGCTACATCAACATCGATTGCATCCGTACCATATTTCTATGCACCAGAAATTGTATGGCGACGACTCTGAATGTCGTGTACAGTTCTGCCACTGGGCACAAGAGAAATTATGGGACGATGACAGATTTTTTGCACGCGTTGTACTAAACGATGAAGCGTCGTTCACCAACAGCGGTAGCGTAAACCGGCATAATATGCACTATTAGGCAACGGAAAATCCACGATGGCTGCGACAAGTAGAACATCAGAGACCTTGGCGGGTTATTGTATGGTGCGGCATTATGGGAGGAAGGATAATTGGCCCCCATTTTATCGATGGTAATCTAAATGGTGCAATGCATGCTGATTTCCTACGTAATTTTCTACCGATGTTACTGTATAAGGTGTTTCACTGCATGACAGAATGGCGATGTACTTCCAACATGATGGATGTCCATCACATAGCTCGCGTGCCATTGAAGCGGTATTGAATAGCATATTTCATGACTGGTGGATTGGTCGTCGAAGCACCATACCATGGCCCGCACGTTCACCGGATCTGACGTCCCAGTATTTCTTTCTGTGGGGAAAGTTAAGGATATTTGCTATCGTGATCCACCGACAACGTCTGACAGCATGCGTCAGCGCATTGCCAATGCATGTGTGGAACATTACATGTTTGTGATTAATACAGCGCCATCTATCACAAAGTGAAAAAAGTGGTCCAACTAAAACATTCATATTTCTTTACGTACTACACGAATATGTAATAAAAATGGGTTCCTATTTTTAAAAAAACGCAGTTGATACCCGTTTGACCTAGGGCAGCGCCATCTAGTGGGCCAACCATAGCGCCATCTGGTTTCCCCCTTCAAGTTAGACGAGTTTGGTTCTTTGTAGTTTTTTCGTTGACGCTTATTTCTTGAGATATTTGGACCGGTCGCGATCAATGGACCATCCTGTATACATATATTGGGTGGTGCAGTGTTAAGGAAAATATAGAAATTTAGATAGAAACATTTTAAGTTAAAAGATTTCATCTATAGTAACATCACTTCTTTAAACCGTTTGATTTTGTTCAAAATAAGTTTTTTCACAAAAAGAGAGAGGGGATGATGAGGCGAAATGAGTACTGCATCATTTCATTGTCAGAGATACACAGGTGGACGTGTGTCCCAGGACTTACTCCGTTTCACCACTATCAGCACCACGTCGTCATAAAGCGAATGTGCTTAACATAGAAAAGATCGCAGCATGATCTAAGAGTGAAATTTAAAAAAAAAAAAAAAAAAGTAATTTTTCCAAATTTGTCAGTGTGTACTTAAGACTATTAACATTAATACTGTAAAGCCTCAGAATGATCAAATGAAAATGTTAGCCAAAATATACTATCTTACGAGAGAAATAAATGGCGCTAAATAATAGTAGTAGAAAGTTAGAACTGCTCAGGAGATGCAAATGTATGACACTATTTAAAGTTCCATGCGTCGTTTTGATCAGAGCAAAAGTTTGGTTAAAATCGGCATATTTACGAAAACTTTAATCCGCTGAATACAAGACTAAGAAAGCTCAAAATTCGTACGAAGACTCAGTTTGATGTGGAAACATTAAATATGTGACACCAGTAGGCTACCTCAATTAATTTTCAAATTATTTACTGAGAAACAAATTTGGAACAAAGACGTCCTTATTCGCAGTAGATTAAGTATCATTTGCATTTGTAATAGAAATTTCTAATTAAAGCACTCGATTACATTCATGAAATAATACTACTATATCAATTTTCAAGTTTGTATTGTAAACAACTCTGGTTACCAGGAATCTGAACCATGCAGTTGGGAGGTCATGTTGCACTGTCAGTTCCATTCTTAACTGTCTGGCTGGAAATGTTTAAATAAAATCGATCTAGAACTTTTTCAGTAACTAGGGCAAACTTAACTCTATTTCTATAAAAATTTAAAACATTGTAAATTGCTAAACACAGATTAATATGTGTCCGAGGAAGGGGCCATTTAGTTCCTGCTATCTGTGCCTATAGCGGTTGACAGCAGATATTCCGTTTGGCAGTCCACTGCGCCCGTATGTAAATATAGCCAGAGAGGCAGTGGGAAGAGACACTTCGCACCGAATACCAGTCGTCAGTGTGAGTCAAACACCTGTGTGAGTTGAGCCTTGGATGACGTCAGGAACGGGGCGGACTTTAAAGCGTTTTCGGTAAAAGTAAGAAGAGAACTCGTGAGGACTGTACACCGTCATGGACCGCTTAGATTTCATGGAAGTAACCGTTTGTGTGCAGCCCATAATGTTAAAAAAACGATGTGGCGATATCGTTTTCTACTTTTAAGGCGAGCAGTTAACTTCTGGTGACTGGCGATAGACCATTTTACTTGGAACTTCGCGTAGAGGTCGCCTCCTAACACTTGTGCCGTTTCCGATACGAATATTATTATTATTTTTCTGGATATTACTATATTTTGTGTTTGTGAAGTTTTACAGAATAGTCCACTCAGCTAAAACTCAAAAATTCCACACTGAAGAGCCAAAGAAGCTGGTGCACCTGCCTAATATCGTGTAGGGCCCTGGAGAGCACACGACGTGGCATCAACTCGACTAATATCTGAAGTAGTACTGGAGAGAATTGACACCATGAATCTTGCAGGGCTGTCCATAAATCCGTAACAGTACTAGGGGGTGGAGAACTCTTCTGAACAGCATGTTGTAAGGCATGTCTCGGGAGTTTGGTGGCCAGCGGAAGCGTTTAAACTCAGATGAGTTTTCCTGGAGCCACTCTTTACCAGTTCTGGACGTGTTGGGTGTCACATTGCCCTACTGGAAATGCCAAAGTCCGTCGGAAAGTACAATGGACGTGAAAGCATTCCGATGGTCAGACACGATGCTTACGTGCGTGCTACCTGTCAGAGTCGTATCTAAACGTACCACGGATCCCATATCACTCCGAATGCACACGCCCCACAGCTTTACAGAGCCTCCACCAGCTTGAAATTTTGGAAATTTGTGGTAAAGTTCCTATGGCACCAAGCTGCTGAGGCCATCGGTCCCTAGGCTTACACACTACTTAATCAAACTTAAACTAACTTACACTATGGACAACACACCCATCCGTACCCGAAAGGAACTCGAATCTCCGACGGGACGAGCCGCATGAACCGTGGCAAGGCGCCCCTAGACCCCGAGGCTACCCCGTAAAATTTGAAGTTTTACCGGATTCCTGATATTCATGGTACACCCGTGAAATAGTCGCACGGAAAAATTCCCACTTCTTCACTACCTCTGAGGTGCTGTGCTCTATAGTTCGTGCGCTGACTGTAACACCACGTTCAAACTTACTTAAATCTTGATGAACTGCCATTGGAGCAGCAGTAATCGACCTAAAAACTGCACCAGACACATGTTTTCTTATGTTGCCTACCGCAGCGCCGTATTCTGCTTGTTTAAATATCTCTGTATTTGAATATGCGTGCCTATACCAGTTCCTTTCCCTCTTGAGTTTATTAGTAGTCATAGTTCTTGACTCTGCTGAGTAAATAGCAACTAGGACCATTTTCCTCCGGTGAGCACAAAGGGTAATGCAGATTTGCAGACTGGAAGTTAAGGTCAGTGTGTTCTCCATCGCTTACTAGCTGACTGCAAAAATTGTTTTCAGCCACTTGCAAACAGCGAAGGTATGTGTAAAGCACAAACAGATTATTTAAGTGTATTTCGTAATGACATAATGAAATAACGACGACCTGATTATTACCTGCCGCCTCACAGTCACCAATGGCCCGTGATGCCCCAGTTTCCGCAGAGCCGGTTTTGGATAGTGCCATTTTGCTGTGCACAGTATACTTTAACCACGGCGGCACGGGAACAATCTATTAATTTAGCCGTTTGGCAAATTTTGCCCCCCTTGGTCCAGAAGCAAATGAGCATTTCCTTTTGATGTAAGACTAAAGGCTCGGTTTCCGCATTATGACAACAGCTGTACTGTTTTCTGCGTCTCCCGACACGCTTTATATACCTGCCATCTGTAATCTTATCCTACCACACATCACTATTAAATTTTTCTTAGTGTCTTCAATAGTGTCGAAAACTTCGAGAGGAGTAAGACATACAAACGAAAAACATTTTACTTATCTTCACTTTCTCTTCTTGTTGTTGCCGCGAAGTCTTGCGTCTAGGGGAACATTCTTGTGGCTGAAATTTTGATTTAACGGTGTGGGTTCCTGATAACTAAATAACTGACGAAGATTTGCCTGTTTATTTCATGAATTTTATACCCTGTCACATTATTAAATATCACACCGTTCTTAAAATTTCCATTTAGTATTCCAAATTACAGTTTTAGTGTCGATCATATGAAAACGTCTGTCTCCATCAGAGGCATGCCCCCTACCCCCTACATTCTGCGGTACTCGCAATATTCCAAAGAATTTACAAACCAAAAGAGTTTACAACCTTTCTTGACAAAAGAAGAATCATCACGAAAATATAACATTATTCTATAAATGAATCTAGAAATATATTTAATAATTAGCGTTAGATGCTGCAATTAATAATAAGAATTTTAAGTATGCCAGATATTTCTAAAAGAAAACAAATTTTAGCCGTATCGATTGTAACAACTTAGTTTCTTTTTATACATTTTAGTCCGAAATATAATACATCGTATACAAGATCATATGAATTCCTTTAGTGAAACAGCTGAGATAATTTTAACCTATACAAGAACCGATAGTATAAATGGTATCGGTTATTTCTATAAAAAAAGCTAATATTAAGGGTGTACCATAACACATCTTTGAGTTCTTCTTGAGCATTGACCTGGAACATAGGCAGAGGTCAAGTTAATGTGACAGGACTGTGTAGATGAAATGTTTAATATCCTTAACTTCAACAAATGTATAGTTACTGCTGAGAGATAGGCACCAAAGAGTTATACCAACTTCTGCAAAACATCGGTATCTGAGGAAGTGAAGAACTGAATTAGAAAATCTTAATTTTCGTTGGGTACATATCGTCCCAGAATTAAATTGAAAATAGTTCTTTACTCCAGTTACAACGAAGCTTTTTAGGACTTTTCCATTGGTTGTAAGGCAAATGATGAAACGTAAATCCCCTTCCAGTTGTTCCCAGTATGAATACTTATTTCTTAGATGTTGGTATTCCCTTTCGCCTCCTTCATTTGCTGCATTTTTATATTTTTCCTTTTCCTTAATTTAAGTAATTATCTCTTGAGTTATCCAAGGATTTCTACTAGGCTTTGCCTGATTACCTACGTGATCCCCTGCTGCCTTCCCTATTTCGTCTCTTTAAATTATCCACTCACATCCTATTGTATTCCTTTCCCATATTTTAGTACAACGCTGACTAATGTTCCCTCTGAAAGTCTCAATAACTTCTGGTCATCAAATTTATTCAAGTCCGTCTCCTTAATTTTCTTCCTTTTTGCAGTTTCTTCAGCTTTGGCCTGCAGTTCTTAAGCATCAAATTACGTTAAGAGTCCATATCTGCCCTGGAAATGTCTCACAGTTTAGATTCACACGCATTTTCGTGCGGTAGCGTTTTCGCTTCCCACGCCCGGGTTCGATTCCCGGTGGGGTCAAGGATTTTCTCTGCCTCATGATGGCTCTGTGTTGTGTGCTGTCCTTAGGTTAGTTAGGTTTAAGTAGTTTCTAAGTTCTAGGGGCTGATGACCATAGATGTTAAGTCCCATAGTGCTCAGAGCCATTCTTTTACATTCACATGGGAAAGAAGTCATCTGCGACGGCCTCGCATAAAACATTCTCATTCTTCTTGCCACGACTATTCCGAGTATAATCTCTAGATTCCAAAGATTACCTTCACCATTTTCGTCAGGAACAACTGCTGTGATGGTCTTATATAGCCAAAGCCAGCTTCTGATTGGTAGGTAATCACGTCGTGCTGTCGCAGATGGTGGCCAAGTCCGCTTCAGCCGTAGCGTAAAAATAGCGACGTATACCTCAGGCTCTTCTGTGTATCCAGTACTCGCTTCCATGTACCGCTAAGATTATATCCGATGTCACGGTTGAAGATTTTCTGGCACAGTCTTATTTCTGCTGGCTCTTTAATTACAGAATTCCAGTGTATAGGAGTTTTGCACAAAATTTTCGTTTCGTCAAACTGCGTTTTATGTTTCTTTGTGAGACTGTGCTCAGCAACAGTAGATTTCTCCAGTTTTCGGTTTCTAATACGTCGTTGATGTTCTGCACAGCGGCCGGAAACGGTACGGATGGACTGACCGATATAATTGCGACCGCACTCGCAAGGGAGTTTGTAAATCCAAGAGACCCTGAGGCTTAAATTGACTTTAAGGGGCGTATTATCTTGAATATCTTCTTAATAGGACGAAAAATAGGCTTGATACCTCGTTTTCTCAGGACTCTACCTATTTTCCTGGATGTCGCGTCTCAGAAGGCAACGAATGCAATCGGTGGTCCACCACGTGAAGTTTCAACATTTCCACGTTTCATTTCCTTGGAGAATGCTGAATCCATCAGAAAGAGGGAAGGCTACCACTTTTAGATGTTTTGGTACAACGGACGGACGTCTAGGCCACTCAGTGTACCGGAAGCCGACGCACACTGATTTATATCTTAGCACCCAGAGTTCCTACCATCCAGTCCAGAAGAGAGCAGCTTTAAATACACTGGTACACAGAGTAAAAACTGTTTCTGACGTGGACCATTTCGATTTCGAAATTAATGATCTGAACTATGTGTTCCGAAGGAAAAGCTATCGGGAACGTGATATCTGTGGTGTCACCGCCAGACACTACACTTGCTAGGTGGTATCCTTTAAATCGGCCGCGGTCCGCTAGTATACGTCGGACGCGCGTGTCGCCACTGTCAGTGATTGCAGACCGAGCGACACCACACGGCAGGTCTAGAGAGACTTCCTAGCACTATCCCCAGTTGTACAGCCGACGTTCATAGCAATGGTTCACTGACAAATACGCTCTCATTTGCCGAGGCGATAGTTAGCATAGCCTTCAGCTACGTCATTTGCTACGACCTAGCAAGGCGCCATTATCAATAGATATATAACATGTGATGCCTGTACCGTCAGACCGATGTACACCACTTCTGGATTAAAGCTAAGTATTCTACCAGTTACCTCCTGTTTTGCTAGTCTTATTTCTCTGACCTGTTCCAGACTTCACGCCAGTCTGCGTGTAATTAAACGCGTGCATTTCAGCCTCCTTTAGCAACACGGTGTTGGCTCTTCTGCCAACACTTCAATATCCATTGTGGGTGCAGTAGCAATTACATCGGTGAGTCCATTTGCACCGTTCCTAAACGCTGAGCAGAACATCAACGACGTATTAAAAATCGAGAACTAGAGAAATCAGCAGTTGCCGAGCACAGTCTCACGAACAAACATAAAATACTGTTTGACGAAACAAAAGTTTTGTCCAAGACTCGTACATACTGGGATCCTGTAATTAAAGAGGCTGTAGAAATAAGAATGCGTGAGAAAATCCTCAGCCGTGACAGCTGATATAATCTTGACGCTGCACGGAAGCGAGCTCTCGATGCAGAGAAGAGTCTAAGATATTCGGTGCCATGTTTAATCAACGGCGGGGGAAGTGGTGCCACCAGCGTAGATATTGACACCGTCTGCAACAGCGTGAAGTAATTACCGACCAACCAGAAGCCGTCTTTGGATTATATAAGACCACTACAGCAGCAGTCCTGACAGTCAGTTGCTCCTGATGAAGACAATGGAGGAAACTGTAGAAAGCTCGAAGTTTTACCCTGAAATAACACATCAAGAAGACCCAGAAAGTTTCAAGTCAGTTTTAGAAATCTCTGACCTACCATTATATTATAATCAGTCTGGATCCCTGCAGTTTCCGCAAGTCTTCTCCGTGTAAACAGCTTTCGTTGAAGGCTCTTAAACTATTTCTTAGCGATTAGTAAAATATGCTCCGCGCAAAATTCTGTCTGGTGGGTTCCTCTTTAATTCCTTAACCCCAGTACATCATCTTGGAATGAAGTTGTAGGGGAAAGAGTAGAAGAAAGGGTTACGGGATAATATGGGCTTGATACTAGTAGTGAGAGAGGAGAAAGACTTATTGAGTTCTATAATAAATTTCAGCAAGTAAGAGCGAACAGTCTGTTGAACAATCACTAGAGGAGAAGGTATACTTGCAAAAGGCCAGGGGAATTGAGAAGATTTCAGTTTGATATCGTGATAGTCAGGCAGAGACCCGCCAGGGTAGCCGAGAGCGCTAACGCGCTGTTCCCTGGACTCGTGTAGGCGCGCCGGCCCCGGATGGAATCCGCCTGGCGGATTAACGACGAGGGCCGGTGAGCCTGCCAGCCTAGATGTGGTTTTTGGGCGGTTTTCCACATCCCTCTAGGTGAATACCGGGCTAGTCCCCACGTTCCGCCTCAGTTATACGCGTCGCACACACTAGACACACGTTCGCAGTATTTCACGATTTACACTAGATGCGGACAGCTGGGGTACGCTCATTCCATCCCTGGGGGTACGGGGTGGCGGCAGGAAGGGCATCCGGCCACCCCTAAAACTAACCTTTCCAGATCCGTTCTAACCACGTCGACCCTGCGATCGGTACGGGACTATGGTGTAAGCGAAAGAAAGAAAAGAAAGAATCATGGTAGTCAGGCAGAGATTACGAATGGTTCAAATGGCTCTGAGCACTATGGGACTCAACTGCTGAGGTCGTTAGTCCCCTAGAACTTAGAACTAGTTAAACCTAACTAACCTAAGGACATCACAAACATCAATGCCCGAGGCAGGATTCGAACCTGCGACCGTAGCGGTCTTGCGGTTCCAGACTGCAGCGCCTTTAACCGCACGGCCACTTCGGCCGGCCAGAGATTACGAAACCAGATACTGGATTTAAGGCGTACCCAGGAGCAGATATAGACTCAGATTACAATGCAGTTCTAACAGGGAATAGGTTTAAGTTTAAGAGATTACTCAGGAAGAATCAATATGCAAAGAAGTGGGATACGGAAGTACCAAGGAATGACAACGTACGTTCTAAGTTCTCTAAAGCTGTAGATTCTCCAATAAGGAAAATCTAGGTAGGCAGTACAGTTGAAGATGAATGGACATCTATAAAATGCGAATCACAGAAGTTGGAAAGAGAAAAGCAAGTATATAGGAGGTAACTGCAAAGAAACAATGGGTACAGAAGAAATACTTCAGACGATCGATGAAAGAAGGAAATACAAAAAGGTTCAGGGAAATTCAGGAGTACAGAAATACAAGTCGCAATACAAGTTGCTGAGGAATCAAAAATAGGAAGTGTAGGGAAGCTAAGACGAAATGGCTGGTTGAAAAATGCGAATAAATAGAAAAGGAAATGATTGTCGGAAGGACTGTCTCAGTGTAGGAAGTCAAAAAAAAAAACCTTCGGTGAAATTAAAAGAAAAGGTGGTAACATTAAGAGTGCACTGTCAAATGCAGAGGAGAGAATGGATAGGTGGAAAGAGTACATTGAATGCCTTTGTGAGTGGGAAGATTTGTCTGATATGATAGAAGAAGAAGCAGGAGTAGATTTAGAAGAGATAGGGGATCCAGTATAAGAATCAGAATTTAAAAGAGCATTGGAAGACTTAAAATCAAATAAGGCCGAAGGGACACACAACATTCCATCACTATTTCTAAAATCATTGCGGTAAGTGACAACAAAATGTCTAATCACGTTGGTGTGTAGAATGTATGAGTCCGGCGACATACCATCTGACTTTCGGAAAAATATCATCCACGCAATTCTGAAGACTCCACGAACTGATAAATATGAGAATTATCGCACAGTCAACTTAACAGTTCACGCATTCAGGTTTCTGACAAGAATAACATGCAGAAGAATGAAAAAGAAAATTGAGGATGTGTTAGTTGGAGATCAATTTGGCTTCAGGAGAGGTAAAGGCACCACAAAGGCAATTATTACGTTGCGCGAGGTAATGGAAGCAAGAGTAAAGAAAAATCAACAAACGTTCATTGGATATATCAATCTGGAAAAAGCGTTCCACATTGTCAAATGGTACCAGATGTTTGAAATTCTGGGAAAAATAGGGGTTAGATATAGGAAAGACGTGTAATAGGCTACATGTAGAAGAGCCAAGAGCCGGCCGGGGTGGCCGAGCGGTTAAAGGCGCTACAGTCTGGAACCGCACGACCGCTACGGTCGCAGGTTGGAATCCTGCCTCGGGCATGGATGTGAGTGATGTCCTTAGGTTAGTTAGGTTTAAGTGGTTCTAAGTTCTAGGGGACTTCTGACCACAGCAGTTGAGTCCCATAGAGCTCAGAGCCATTTGAACCATTTTTATTAGAAGAGCCAAGAGGGAATAATAAGAATGGGGGACCAAGAATAAAGTGTTCGGATTAAAAATGGTTTAAGACACGGATGTAGTCTTTCGCCACTACTGTTCAATCTGTACATGGGAGAAGCATTGATGGGAATAAATAAAAGGTTCAAGAGTAAAATTAAAATTCAGGGTGAAAGGATGTCAGTGTTACGATTCGGTGATGACACTGCTATTCTGAGTAAAAGTGAGGAAGATTTACACGTTCTGCTGAATGGAATGAACAGTCTAAGAGTATAGAATATGAAATGAGAGTGAATCGAAGAAGGACGAAAGTAATGAGAAGTAGCAGAAATGAGAAGAGCAAGAACATCAGGTTTTATGGTCACTAAGTAGATGAAATTAAGCAGTACTACTACCTGGGCAGCAAAAGAACCAATGACGAAAGGAGAAAGGAGGACATCAAAAGCAGACTAGCACTGGTAACAAGTGCTTTCCTGGCCAAGTGAAGTCTACTAGTATCAAACATAGGCCTTAATTTTTGGAAGTTTATTTCTGAGACCGATTGTTTGAAGTCCAGTATCGCATGGTAGTGAAAAATGACTGTGGGAAAACTGGAACAGATTTGAATCGAAGTATTTGAGATGTGCTGCTACACACGAATGTTCAAAATTAAGGGGACTGACAAGGTAATGTATGAGTAGGTTCTGTGCAGACTCGGAAAGGAATGGAATATGTAGAAAACGCAGTTCGTAGTAATAGACGGGAAGTCATCGAGTACAACAGAAGTAATATCCGGCGTTCCCCAAGGAAGGGTTATAGGCTGTGCGGTGTGGGATCCGCATCAGATGGGACTGACGGATGACATCGAAAAAGTACAAAGAAGGGCAGCTTGTTTTGTACTATCGCGAAATAGGGGAGATATTGTCACAGACATGATACGGGAATTGGAGTGCCAATCATTAAAACAAAGGCGTTTCTCGTTGCGACGGGATCTTCTCATGAAATTTCAATCACCAGTTTTCTCCTCCGATTGCGAAAACATTGTGTTGGCACCCACCTACATAGGGAGAAATGATCATCACGATAAAATAAGAGAAATGAGGGCTCGCACAGAAAAATTTAAGTGCTCGTTTTTGCCGCGTGCCGTTCGAGCGTGGAACGGTAGAGAGAGACAGCTTGAAGGTGGTTCATTGAACGCTCTGCCAGGCACTTTATTGTGAATAGCAGATTAATCACGGATATGTAGATTTAGATGAAAAGAAGAACAGACAGGATTATAGGACATCTGTTAAGACATCAGAGAGTGACTTCGATGGAAGTAGAGGGAACTGCAGAGAGTAAAAACTGTAGAGGAAGACAAAGATTGGAATACATCATGCAGCAAATAATTGAGGACGTTGATTGCAAGTGCAATTCTGAGATGAGAAAGTTGGCACAGTAGAGGAACTCGTGTCGGGCCGCATCAAACCTCTCAGAAGATTACTGATCTGACCAGTCATCCTGTTCTTCCTACCAGCTCCCTAATTCTCACTATATGTTACCTTATTCATATCCCTTTTTGAATTCCTACCCACATTATTAAGTGATTCAACATTTCACTTTCTGCCTCGCAGAATGAGTTTTGTTTTCCTCTATGAGGTCATCGCCTTGAGTAGCCCCCACCCGAATATCCCTATGGGGGACTGTTTTACTTCTGGGATACTTTACCCAAGAGGATGCCATCACTATTAAGCGATACAGCGGAGTTGCATATCATCAGCAAAAGGAAAATCACGGCTGTAGTTTTCCTTCGCCTTCACCCGTTCAGATTGCCAGTAGAATAACGTCATGTTCGCTTATGTTAAGAGACTTTATAAGTCACTCAACTAACTTGTTGTCCCTACAGCTACTCAATTCCCTCTTCAGAAACCTCGGATTAATCTGGTTTGGCACGTAGGAGTACTGTTTCGTCACATTATTTACTTTGCTTGTATTGCATCCAGTGGAAATAGTATTGCTCACTCGTAGATGATGCACAAGAACAAATAATCGCTGTGACTAAAAGAAAAAGATAGCGTGATTTTACCAGAGTTGTCGATCAAGTAATGCATTTTGAAGACGTTAAATTCATGCTACCTAAATTAAACGATGCTAATGTACCGAAGTATTAAATATTGTAGATGACGCTGCGTCAATACTACGGAATTTATATCTGTATATACTGAATTGCTGATTGTTTAAGTCAAGCAGAAGAGTATTTTCGTTTATTTTGTGTCACTGTTGGAGTGGCTGGGAACTGTAATGACTGTACAGAACAACTGCTCCCTTTTGCAACAACAAGCATATATTAAAATCAAGCATCTTTCGTTTCTCTGTAGCGTATTAATTACGCCACAGTACTTATTATAATTACGGAACATACCTCTCATAATTATCAGTTTCTCTTAACAAGGCTATTAACAGAAGTATGCGGGGAGTTACAAGGTGCTGTTTATTTCTGTCTTTGTTATATTCTATTTGATGCCGGCCGCTTCTCATTACAAATAACGATGGGAGTTCATTTATTATCCGCAGTTACCACTGGCGTAAATGTACACCGTATGGGCGAAGTGATATGGTATTTTGAAATGTTCTCCGATAATATTGGATACTCCCCACCAATATTTGCAAAAATTGTCTACAATATTTTCAGTGTGTTTTCGTCGCAGGGACCACGAAACTCATTTTAGAGCCCAGGCAGTTATCGGTCAGTTTTCTAAATCAGGAAAGCAACTGCAAGTACAGTTTATTAATATTGATCAGTTCCGACTATTGCTACTATACTGATGGGAAATTATTTGAAATGAAAACAAATAATGACATGGAGCCCTTTTAATAATGAAAACAAGGATTTTTAAACCAATCTTCCGAAGTATTTCAAACTGAAAATTTTATGATCAGTATATATTAGCTGTTTTGTCTTAGGGCTGCGAGACATACATTACTTATGCTGATTCCACTCGAAACCAAAGCGCTACTCGGAGAAATTGATGTTGGAAAACAAATGGAGCTACATTAGTAAATAGACGTATGACGACGGGAGAAGGAGTCACTGCTGAACTCAAGAAGTACGCTTGTGAGAAAGTGATCATGGAATACAAACTTACTAGAGATAAAATTTGAGAAGGACAGCTGCTTCCATAAGGGCACTAATACATCATACGCAAAAAATTGAAAAACGACGGAGCATAGGAATTACAGGGAACACCGTTAAAATCAGTGACGTTTAATATATTCCAAAAAATCAATACTAAACAGAGCTTAAAATCAACTAAAACTCCTTTCACCCTGAATTTTAATTTTACTCTTGAACCTTTTATTTATTCCCATCAATGCTTCTCCCATGTACAGATTGAACAGTAGTGGCGAAAGACTACATCCGTGTCTTAAACCATTTTTAATCCGAACACTTTATTCTTGGTCCCCCATTCTTATTATTCCCTCTTGGCTCTTCTTATAAAAATGGTTCAAATGGCTCTGAGCTCTATGGGACTCAACTGCTGTGGTCAGAAGTCCCCTAGAACTTAGAACCACTTAAACCTAACTAACCTAAGGACATCACTCACATCCATGCCCGAGGCAGGATTCCAACCTGCGACCGTAGCGGTCGTGCGGTTCCAGACTGTAGCGCCTTTAACCGCTCGGCCACCCCGGCCGGCTCTTGGCTCTTCTACATGTAGCCTATTACACGTCTTTCCTATATCTAACCCCTATTTTTCCCAGAATTTCAAACATCTGGTACCATTTGACAATGTGGAACGCTTTTTCCAGATTGATATATCCAATGAACGTTTGTTGATTTTTCTTTACTCTTGCTTCCATTACCTCGCGCAACGTAATAATTGCCTTTGTGGTGCCTTTACCTCTCCTGAAGCCAAATTGATCTTCAACTAACACATCCTCAATTTTCTTTTTCATTCTTCTGCATGTTATTCTTGTCAGAAACCTGAATGCGTGAACTGTTAAGTTGACTGTGCGATAATTCTCATATTTATCAGTTCGTGGAGTCTTCAGAATTGCGTGGATGATATTTTTCCGAAAGTCAGATGGTATGTCGCCGGACTCATACATTCTACACACCAACGTGATTAGACATTTTGTTGTCACTTACCGCAATGATTTAAGAAATAGTGATGGAATGTTGTGTGTCCCTTCGGCCTTATTTGATCTTAAGTCTTCCAATGCTCTTTTAAATTCTGATTCTTATACTGGATCCCCTATCTCTTCTAAATCTACTCCTACTTCCTCTTCTATCATATCAGACAAATCTTCCCACTCACAAAGGCATTCAATGTACTCTTTCCACCTATCCATTCTCTCCTCTGCATTTGACAGTGCACTCTTAATGTTACCACCTTTTCTTTTAATTTCACCGAAGGTTTTTTTTTTTTTGACTTCCTACACTGAGACAGTCCTTCCGACAATCATTTCCTTTTCTATTTATTCGCATTTTTCAACCAGCCATTTCGTCTTAGCTTCCCTACACTTCCTATTTTTGATTCCTCAGCAACTTGTATTGCGACTTGTATTTCTGTACTCCTGAATTTCCCTGAACCTTTTTGTATTTCCTTCTTTCATCGATCGTCTGAAGTATTTCTTCTGTACCCATTGTTTCTTTGCAGTTACCTCCTTTATACTTGCTTTTCTCTTTCCAACTTCTGTGATTCGCATTTTATAGATGTCCATTCATCTTCAACTGTACTGCCTACCTAGATTTTCCTTATTGGAGAATCTACAGCCTTAGAGACTTAGAACGTACGTTGTCATTCCTTGGTACTTCCGTATCCCACTTCTTTGCATATTGATTCTTCCTGAGTAATCTCTTAAACTTAAACCTATTCCCTGTTAGAACTGCATTGTAATCTGAGTCTATATCTGCTCCTGGGTACGCCTTAAATCCAGTATCTGGTTTCGTAATCTCTGCCTGACTATCATGATTCTTTCTTTTCTTTCTTTCGCTTACACCATAGTCCCGCACCGATCGCAGGGTCGACGTGGTTAGAACGGATATGGAAAGGTTAGTTTTAGGGGTGGCCGGATGCCCTTCCTGCCGCCACCCCGTACCCCCAGGGATGGAATGAGCGTACCCCAGCTGTCCGCATCTAGTGTAAATCGTGAAATAGTGCGAACGTGTGTCAAATGTGTGCGACGCGTATAACTGAGGCGGAACGTGGGGACTAGCCCGGTATTCACCTAGCGGGATGTGGAAAACCGCCCAAAAACCACATCCAGGCTGGCAGGCTCACCGGCCCTCGTCGTTAATCCGGGGCCGGCGCGCATACACGAGTCCAGGGAACAGCGCATTAGCGCTCTTTTTTTTCCGTTAACTCAGTTTTTTTTGATACAAAGGGCAGCTAGCCCTCTTTTTTGTTTTTTTTTATTTTGTTTTTGTTTTTTTTAGATGCTACCCCCCTTTTGGACCATTTTTTTCCCTTAAAAAGCCCCTTAGGAAAATGGAACTAAGAAAATAAATAAATAAAAAATAAAAAAATAAAAAAACCTAAGTGCCACCGCCACTTGTCATCCTATAAAAAAAAAAATCTGATCCACTTCAGGCGTTGGCTCCTGAGTAAACACACCCCAGAGAGTTGCCTATAGACCATAGGAAGTATGGGAATCAAGGTTAGGGCTATTCGTTGCCACTTTTTCTTATTTTTTTATGTGATCACATTTAGGGAGCGTGTACAAATGAGAATTCTAGTAACTAAGTGTTACAAGTAAGTGTTACAACAACACAGGTGGCATAAAAGAGTAATCAAAAAAAAATAAAAATATAAACCACTGATGTAATTCTAACTAAAAGGTTCTTCAATAATGTAACTGGTTCCACTTGGAGCCTTGCCATCGTTATTTGAAATCTCCAATAGCGCCTTTGAATGGCATCTGCAACGGAGGCATTCTGCTTCGCTAGTGCCTCAAGGAAAACAGTATCCTTGCAGCAGCTTGTCTCTTCCTTTGGTCATGGCTGACAAGGCAGAACGTTGAGCCGTTAGTGTGATGCGGCACAGCACATTAACCACAGCCTGGCACTCCCCAGCTGAGTGGGGGGTTAACGAAAACGCTGCGTAAATAATTTGCGAAGAGCGTACTGTATTTCGGTGTGCGTTCGAGGGCATTGTGAGCATTTTGTAGGAACCACCAGTAATTAAGCTGCTCTTTCTCTCCATCGCTAAAGATGTAGGCGACGGTAAGTCCCTTGAACCATGTAAGCGCATGATATTTTGCAGCCGGAAAGTAAGTTTCATCGGGACAGAGTAGGGTCTGCGGGTCAATCATGTCAGGTGTGACCCGGAGGTAACAAGCCAGTATCTTCTGTGTTAGTCGCCAAACTCCGGACGATGATGCGCAAGTAAAACGATGTTCATCGGTATCCAAAAGGTGACAATCTGGGCAATAAGGGGAGTCTGCCAGTCCAATAGTGTGAAGTCGCTGGCGTGTGGCATATTTTTTGTTGGCGATCTGATACCACTTCGAACGCACCGTGGATGACAGAAAGTGGTGGTGTATCGTTTTCCACACTCTTGGCCAGTGAACCGTAGGGTACTTGTTTTCCACCAAGTTATGGTGAACAGCCCGCAGAAGGTTGGTATAAAAATCTGTCGCCTTCGGTGGACGTGTGGCGGAGAGGTTCAAGCTGACATAGCTGTAATCAAGAATGAAGGTCGACACATGGGAGAGCTGTGGTGCGACGTGCGCAACCGACACCGGCGGGACGTTAGAGGCTGGCATCAGAACCTGTAGTAAACGACCCGTGAGAGAGGTATATTGACTTTTCCATCGTTTCCTCATGTTGCTCATGTAAAGGGCAGCTGCTCTCGCCCTGACGCTGACCAATCCCAGCCCTCCTTTGTGGACTGGGAGGGTAAGAGTGTCGTATCGTACTTTAAAGATATGACCTGCGGAAACGTAGTAACTGAAGGCTGCCTGAAGCCGGCGACCTATCTGCAGCGGTAGTGGGAGGACCTGTGCCACGTGGTTGAGTTTGGATGCTACGTGGAGGTTCAAGTATTCAACACGTTGTAGCTGATTCAAGTCCCGGAGCAGGTTCTGTCGCACCATTGCGCGTATGATCTGTAATAACCGTCGGTAGTTTGCTGCAGCTGTTTTACGTACATCTTTCTTGAACGTGATGCCCAAATATCGCAGATCAGAAACTGGTGGGAGGGGAGCGAGGGCTTCCGATCCGAGACCACGCCCAATGTCCAACGCCGCCGACTTGTTGATGTTCAGAAGACTGCCTGCGGCCTGTCCGTATCGCTCAATCCAGGTTAGTACGCTTTGAACTTCGTCATTGGAACGAACCAGCAGCAGCAGGTCGTCAACGTATGTCCTATAGCGAAAGGTGACGTCCCGCAGCGTGATACCAGATAGGCGGTGGTTAAGGCCCCCTAGGAGTGGCTCGAGTGCGATTGCATAAAGGTAGGTAGAAAGGGGACAACCCTGTCGTAGAGACCTCTTAATGGGTACTGGTCCTACCGTCCTTCCATTGACCTGGACGTGTGAGCTGGCTGCGGTCCAAAGACGCCGTAGGGTGTCGATGAGGCCCGGGGGGAATCCCATACAGTCCATCACTCGTAGGAGGAAGTTTTGGTGCACTCTATCAAAGGCGCGGTTGAAATCGACGGAGACGATCGCCGCTCTCAGACGGCACGCAGAAGCGATCGCTATTAAGTCCCTGCAGTCACCGGTGGCCATGTGTATATTTGCTCCCCCCTGCGACGTCTGTTCTGGAGCGAGGATCATCGGCAAAGTCGTCTTAATACGGCTCGCCATAATCCTGGTGAAAAGCTTGTAATCGGCGTTCAACATTGTAAGCGGCCGATAGTCGTTAATCGATAGCCCTCCACCTGGCTTGTGTACTGGTATGAGGAGACCTTCTACAAACGCTGGCGGCACAACACAGTCTGGAGACATAAGTTCTCGGAACATTATAACCCAGCGAGGCATCATGATGTCACGGAAAGTCCGGTAGAATTCGATGGGCAATCCATCAGGTCCAGGAGATTTATTGGCCGCACCTTTGTCCACGGCGTCTTCGACTTCTTCGAGTGAGATTTCCTCTGTTAGTGCATTCACGGTAGCCTCGTCGATAGTACGTGTTATCTGCTGTAACACTTCAGTAGTGGCCTCGTCAATGACGGTTCTTTCCTTGTAAAGATGACGAAAATGATCCTCCACCGCCTTTACTATGGTTGCTTGGGTCGTACATAAGCGACCGTCGTGTGTCCTGAGTTGTGTGGTTAAATGTTGACGTTGTCGGCGCTTATCCGCCACAACGTGGTACATAGTGGGTCCCTCTGCAACCGTTCGGTCGTGCCGTCGCGAGCGGACTACTGCACCCTCTAGTCGACGCTTCGTCAATGATAGTATGTGAGCCTTGATTCTGCTTTGGTCATGTTGTCTCTCCGGGGTAGGGGGTAAGGCGTCGAGGTCCCTGAGTGCCGCGTAGTAAAAATCGAGGGTCTGTCGGTGCCACGCAGTCACGTCCTTGCCATATCGCATAAGTGTCCTACGGATTGCTGGTTTGGCACAGAGGAGCCACCACTCCAGGGTCGAGGTGTATCGTGGGTGGCGGCGTTCACAGTCAGTCCACGTTGCTGCAACTTGCCGACGGCAATCCAGGTCCTGGAGATGAGTTATGTTGAGCTTCCAAAAGCCATTGCTGCGCCAGACTTGTTGGGGGCGTAGGTGTATAGTGCAGATATAGGCACTGTGATCGGAATAGGCTCGAGGCCATAATTCGGCGTCCACCACACCTTGTGTGAGATCTTGTGACACATATATGCGGTCAAGTCGGCTGGCCGAATGACTGGTAAGATGAGTGTGGCCAGAGCGGTTACCGTGGACATTTTCCCACGTGTCGCACAAGTGAAGTTCTTGGATCATCGCACCCAGTTCCGGGCAAGGCATGTAATGTGGGATTTGGTCCTTGGGGTGAAGTACGCAATTAAAATCGCCGGCGAAGACGCTGTGGTCGTATCGTCCAAGGAAAAGGGGAGCGACATCTGTGGAGTAGAATCTGGCGCGGTCGTGACGTCTTGTGGTACCCGACGGCGCGTAAACATTAATTAATCGGGTGTTGAGTGCCGTAAATGCTATTCCTCGCGCGGAGGGAAGAAACGTGACGTCGGTAACTTCAATACCTTCACGCACTAATATCGCCACTCCGATGTCTGCAGGGCTACCGGGCGTCACATGTGTGGCGTAACCGTAAAAGTGCGGGAGTGCAGTCGTTTTCACTTCTTGTAGGAAAGTAAAGTCAACTCCCATGGCTCGTATGGTTTCTTTCAAAAGTTGGATCTTGACAGGAGAACTGATCATGTTGATATTCATTGTCGCCAGGCGGTAAGCCTGGCAACGCGTTGTTTGGGCGAGGTTATCCATGTTGAAGTTGGAGAGAAGTGAACATCGGAAGTAATGTCACCCCCCTCCAAACGCGGTCCTCCCCGTACTGCTTATGCTGCATGATCCGGCGGCGCCTCAGCTGGCCGCGGGTCGGGATCTTGTGTCTCGACGTCCTCGGCCCACGAAGCGGGCGCGGATGTCTGTTCATGTTCCATAGCCTCGGAATGTTTGGTAGTAAGGGACCGGGCGACTTCGCTGCCTGCACTGGTACCTTCCCGCTGCTCACTGTTTCTGTCAATGGGCTGATGTTCGAAAGCTGCATGTTTTTCTGTCTGTTCTGCAAGGTTGGAGTCAGTGGAAACAGCCCCAGCTTCGCGGCTGGCTTCTTGAGAGGTCAGTTGTTCTTCCCCGGCCGAATGCGAACCGCTGTGTTCCGACACGGTCCGACGACGGCACTTTCGGCGTTTCGGTGATCGCTGTTTCCGTACATGGCCTTTATTGTCAGAAGACGGCACTGACTCACGCTCCGCCGGAACAAACGCTTCGGTCGGTACAATAAGGGAATCAATTGCCATCTTGCCGGCGTCAATATCTGTCGCGTTCGTTAGCTCCAGAGTCGTAGTACTATTTTCCACCACTGGCCAGGTCGGCGGATCATCAAGGTTTTTGTCCGTGGAATGTGATTCTTGTACCGCTGAAGCGGTCGGCCGTGTCTGTTGTGTGGAGAACGTCGTGAGTGCCGCCCCGTAAGTCACGGGTAGAACAGTCTTCGCCGCTGGTGGTGCAACGTCCTTCGGTGGGAGTTGTGTGATCCGACGCTGGAGGCACTCGGAACGAAGGTGTCCTTCTTTGCCGCATCCGGAACACGTCTTCGGCTGGCCGTCATAAATAACTATGGTCCGGCATCCTCCTATCTGTAGATAGGATGGCACGTGTCGTTGGAGATCTATGCGCACTTGGCGTACTCCATTGAGTACGGGATACGTCTTAAACTGGGTCCATTTTTCAGCCACGTGTTCGTGTACCGTGCCGTAGGGGCGGAGCGCCGCTACAACGTCTGCCGCCGGGAGTTCAAATGGAAGTTCGAATATGCGGATAGTCCGCAGTCCCATTGCGGCATGGCCAACCTCGACGTTGCCAACATTGCCATCTGCGTGGCAGAAGCGGAGTTCTTGTTTCATCTCACGAAGCACCTTGTCGCATGTAGTTTCGTTTATGAGCTTTACATAGACCGTGCTACTGACGATCGAAAAGTGAATGCCGACAATGTCGGCAGCCGGGATCTTGGCTTCCTCTTTTAAAAAGCGTTCGACTTCGAGCGCCTTTGGTCGGGTAAAGTCGTTCCGAAATGTGAATTTCAAGGTTGATCTTCTGTATTGGTTTGCCATGGTCTTGTAGCGCTACGGCGTCACGTTAGTGTCGGCCGAAGACAGTAAACAAGGCGCGCGGGCTCTCTCTGACAGCGGAGAGCACACACCGCACGTCTGCTTCGCTCGGCTGCGAGAGCCGCACTGTTATTTGATCTTAAGTCTTCCAATGCTCTTTTAAATTCTGATTCTTATACTGGATCCCCTATCTCTTCTAAATCTACTCCTGCTTCTTCTTCTATCATATCAGACAAATCTTCCCACTCACAAAGGCATTCAATGTACTCTTTCCACCTATCCATTCTCTCCTCTGCATTTGACAGTGCACTCTTAATGTTACCACCTTTGCTTTTAATTTCACCGAAGGTTTTTTTTCTTTGACTTCCTACACTGAGACAGTCCTTCCGACAATCATTTCCTTTTCTATTTATTCGCATTTTTCAACCAGCCATTTCGTCTTAGCTTCCCTACACTTCCTATTTTTGATTCCTCAGCAACTTGTATTGCGACTTGTATTTCTGTACTCCTGAATTTCCCTGAACCTTTTTGTATTTCCTTCTTTCATCGATCGTCTGAAGTATTTCTTCTGTACCCATTGTTTCTTTGCAGTTACCTCCTTTATACTTGCTTTTCTCTTTCCAACTTCTGTGATTCGCATTTTATAGATGTCCATTCATCTTCAACTGTACTGCCTACCTAGATTTTCCTTATTGGAGAATCTACAGCTTTAGAGAACTTAGAACGTACGTTGTCATTCCTTGGTACTTCCGTATCCCACTTCTTTGCATATTGATTCTTCCTGAGTAATCTCTTAAACTTAAGCCTATTCCCTGTTAGAACTGCATTGTAATCTGAGTCTATATCTGCTCCTGGGTACGCCTTAAATCCAGTATCTGGTTTCGTAATCTCTGCCTGACTATCATGATTCTTTCTTTTCTTTCTTTCGCTTACACCATAGTCCCGCACCGATCGCAGGGTCGACGTGGTTAGAACGGATATGGAAAGGTTAGTTTTAGGGGTGGCCGGATGCCCTTCCTGCCGCCACCCCGTACCCCCAGGGATGGAATGAGCGTACCCCAGCTGTCCGCATCTAGTGTAAATCGTGAAATAGTGCGAACGTGTGTCAAATGTGTGCGACGCGTATAACTGAGGCGGAACGTGGGGACTAGCCCGGTATTCACCTAGCGGGATGTGGAAAACCGCCCAAAAACCACATCCAGGCTGGCAGGCTCACCGGCCTTCGTCGTTAATCCGCCAGGCGGATTCGATCCGGGGCCGGCGCGCCTACACGAGTCCAGGGAACAGCGTGTTAGCGCTCTCGGCTACCCTGCCGGGTCTCTGCCTGACTATCACGATATCAAACTGAAATCTTCTCAATTCCCCAGGCCTTTTGCAAGTATACCTTCTCCTCTAGTGATTGTTCAACAGACTGTTCGCTCTTACTTGCTGAAATTTATTATAGAACTCAATAAGTCTTTCTCCTCTCTCACTACTAGCATCAAGCCCATATTATCCCGTAACCCTTTCTTCTACTCTTTCCCCTACAACTTCATTCCACTCTTCCGCCACTATTAGGTTTTCACCCCCATTTCCGTACTGCATGACCCTTTTAATAACCTCGTTTACTTTTTCTATCTCTTCATATTCAGCTGGAAACGTCGGCATGTATACTTGAACTATGTCTGTCGGTGATGGTTTGCTGTCGAGTCCGATGAGAATAAACCTGTCTCTAAACTCTTCACAGTAGCTCACTCGCTCCCTATATTCCTATCCCTAAAGGATCCTACCCTCGTTATACCATTTTCTGCTGCTATTGTTATTACCCTATACTCATCTGACCAGCAATCCTTGTTTTCTTAGCATTTCACGTCACTGTCCCTCACTATATCTAGACTCAGCCTTTGCATGTCCGTTTTCTAGCATTTCCGTGTTCTAGCTTCCGTACCACATTCCAGCTTCCGACATTCCACGCCCCCACTTGTAACTGTAAAAATGTTTTAATGTAAAGAAATATTTTCAAAACCCATGACATTGTACTTTTATTTCTAAAACAGAAGCCAAATACCAATTATCTTAGATTTAGCTTTAAAAATGTTTTATAATTAAATACTTTCAAAAACTTTTCCCTCCTTATTTCACGCCCTTACATGTTGAATGGTCAAATACCAATATTCGTAGCTGTAGCTTTAAAGTTGCTTTAGTAATTCTTTAATAATGACTTATTTTCAAAACATGCTTTCACCTGCTATTTCACTCCCATAGAAGTTAACTTTCCAAAAATACTAAAACACGTATTTCTTCATTTGTGACCGAGAAACCAGATCCAATTTACGGACGTCTAGCTTCAAATTTATCTTGCGATGATGAATCACTCAATCAGTTAGTCACTCAGTCAGGACACTTCTTTTATATAACATAAGGATTATGAACAGCGTAGTTACAGTATTATTGTAGCCAACATAGAACCGAAGTCAACACCCATCACTCCAGTACAAATTCACGTGTAAACTAGTGCCACAGATGAAGAGATTGAAACAATGTTGAACGAGATTAATAAAATTAATTATAGAGTTAAAGGAGATTATAATTTAACTTTGTAGGGTGACTGGAACTTGGTAGTAGGAAAATAGCATTGAAAATGGTAGAAGATGATGTACTGGGGTTAAGGAATTAAAGAGGAACCCACCAGACAGAATTTTGCACGGAGCATATTTTACTAATCGCTAAGAAATAGGTTAAGAGCCTTCAAGGAAAGCTGTTTACACGGAGAAGACTTGCGGAAACTGCAGGGATCCAGACTGATTATAATATAATGGTAGGTCAGAGATTTCGAAAACTGACTTGAAACTTTCTGGGTCTTCTTGATGCGTTATTTCAGGGTAAAACTTCGAGCTTTCTACAGTTTCCTCCATTGTCTTCGTCAGGAGCAACTGACTGTCAGAACTGCTGCTGTAGTGGTCTTATATAACCCAAAGACGGCTTCTGGTTGGTCGGTAATTCAAAAAAATGGCTCTGAGCACTATTTGAGGTGGTTACATCACATATGAAGCTATTTGTGTCTGTGTAACATATTTTAATATTTTCTGGGTGAAATTTCTTTAACATAATAGTCATAATGAAAATCTACTAGCAGCGTCTTGGAAATATCTAAAAAAGCCGTTGCTACAGCTATAGGTTTTTAAAGCACTATGTTAAATGTGCTTAAATTAATTCCAAACAAATTTTCACTACACAAGACACCACACTTGAGATTCTGTCTTAAAATAAAAGCGGCATTCCGTAGACACTTCCATACTCCTTACTAGATTCACCTCGCTGTTTTTTCGCGCAAATTGCAGAGGTTTGTCAAAAACATAATTATTCACGAATTTCAAGGCTTTTTCTTTTCGAAATAAATTTTTGCATTCATACTTTTCTCAACATTAATATCGACTCCACACATTAATATCAATTTCATCCAGGGAGCTTTATGGAATGACAGTATCCAGTGAATGTTGCTTAAAATAATATTGTTCTTCACACATAGCTTTAAATTTCTACAGCGAATCACATAATTTTTCTTATTGTAAACGTAGAGCTGACCTTCTTTGGAACTCCTGACAGGCTGATGCTCGGCGTGGTACAATTTTCTTTGTAGGTAATGGTACACTCTAGAGCGATTGAAACATACACCAGTTGAATATCGTGTAGGGCCCCTGCGAGCACGCTGAAATGCTGCAAAACGACGTGACATTGATTCGACTAATATCTGACGTAGTGCTGGGGTGAACTGACACAATGAATCCTGCAGGGCTGTCCATAAATCCGTAAGAGTAAGAGAGGATAAAGACCTCTTCTGAACAGCATGTTGCAAGACATTACAGTGAAACACGTATGTATTCAGTAGCAGCGATGGCGAGAAATGACAGAATCTCTGACCAGAGAGTTATTTATCGTTGCTAGTCTGCGCTTGACCGCGCGTGAGTGCAGTAGTTGTACGTAGCGAGTCGCGAGAGCATGTAGTAGCGAGTTAGCAGTTGGCTGTCGGAGTTGTGTGTGAGGAGTCGGCGGGGGTCGACATGGGTCTCTGGTCACGATTCAGGACGAGGTATATTGTTAAATAATGTAATGAAGCAGCATTGCGCACATCTGATAATGCAAAGTATCTTAATTGTAATTAATTTGTTCAAGAAATGCCCCAATAATAATTTTGTTTTCAAAGCAATCGTTTTTAAGAAAAGAATCATTACAATTGAAACAATATTTCCCATGCTTTTCCTCCCAGAGTCAATTCATCAGATTGATTATTGAACAGGGCCTAAGGTCAGGGCAGCTGCGCTTATAAAATTTATCAGGTTGATCTTAACGTTAATTTTGGGGGGACTTAACATTTTTGCACATTTTTATTATCATTGACTTTTATTACTGTGGGAAGCTAACATTTGGCTCTATTTGCATTTTCATTCAATTCATATCATTTAAAAATAATTACGGGGAGGTTACACTTAGCACGATGTCCATTTACATTTAAATATTATCTTTCAAATTCTTGCGGAGAGGTTACAACAGATAAACTCAATAATATCCGTGTCTGGGAGTTTGGTGACAAGCCGAAGTGTTTCAACTCAGTAAAGTGTTCCTGGAGCCACTCTGTAACATTTCTGGACGTGTGAGGTGTCACATTTTACTGCTGTAATTACCCAAGTCCGTCGGAATGCACAGTGGACATGAATGGATGCAGATGGTATCAGTGGTTCCGTAACACTCAAAATTCACACGCCCCACACCATTACAGAGCCCCCACCAGCTTGAACAGTTCCCTGTAGACTTGCAGAGTCCATGGATTCATGAGGTTGTCTCCATACCCGTACATGTCTATTCCCTCGATACAATCTGAAGCGATACTCGTCCGACCAGGCAACATGTGTCCAGTCATCAATAGTCCAACGCCGGTGTTGACGGGTCCAGGGGAGGCGTAAATCTTTGTGTCGTGCAGTCATCAAGAGTACACGGGTGGGCGTTCGGCTCCTAAAGCCCTTATCGATGATGTTTCGTTGAATAGTTCGCACGCTGACACTTGTTGATGGCCCAGCATTGAAATCAGCAGCAAATCCGGATGGGTTGCGCTTGTGTCACGTTTAACGATTCTCTTCAGTCGTCTTGTAGGCCTTTTTTGCGGCCGCAGCGATGTCGGAGATTTAACGTTTTTCCACATTCCTGATATTCATAGTACACTCGTGAAAAGGTCGTACGAGAAAATCCCCACTTCATCGCTACCTTGGATATAATGTGTCCTATCGCTAGTGCGCCGACTACAACACCACGCTCAAACTCACTTAAATCTCGATAAACTGTTATTGTAGCAGCAGTAGCCGATCTAACAACTGCGTCAGACACTTACTGTCTTATATAGGCGTTGCCGACCGCAGCGCCGTACTCTTCCTATTTATATATCTCTGTATTTGAATATGCATGTCTATACCAGTTTCTTTGGCACTTCGATGTAAATCAGAGTGAAGTTAATGTAAATTTTCTGGCTGTATGTAATATGAGCAGCCTTAACCCTATATTCATGATAACTAGCCATAACCCAGTTGTTTGCAAACGCATGTCTGTGTGATGAGCAAACAATACCACTCCTGACACCACACTCAAAAAATGGTTATTTCCGTTCGTTTGTAATAAGTTGCAATTTTATATTAGTACTGTTTAGCACTACATCAAATGATAGCCCAAATGAGGTGACAAAATAGGCTAGATCTAGTTTGTATGCTTTCATACAAAGAGCATGTACATTTTCATACACATCAGTCGGCATCAAGGCATCGGTTTTCAAATACATGTAAGTTGAAAAAATCTCCTAAGGTTTTGAATTCAAATAAACTTCACACTGTGCATGCTCTTTGGTAACCCAATTTTGACTGTTGTTTGTCTGTGGTCAGCAAGATTTTGAACGGTCCCATCTGTGGTTCTTCCATCAAAACGCGCTAGTCACTTACATAAGGAAACTCACCTTCCTTATTGATCTAATTAAACTGCTAGCTTTCAGGTAATTACTATACTGTTATTTTCAGCTCTTAAAAGTTTAAACGTCAGACATATTTTTTTAGAGAGCATACTGGAAAGGTGAAGGAATCTATAAACCGATATCTGGTGTCCTTACAATAGCCCCATGCGGAGTATGGTGAAAGCTTTTATTTTTTTCCATATTCGCCGTAATCAAAGCATCATGGGCTGTACTTACATTAGTCGTTTCTTCCACTTGTTTGCATTAGTTCGTAATTATAAAACGTGCATCATAATTCGCTAGCTTGTGAAAGAAAACTCACGGCGCGTAATTAGGTGTGTAATTTACATTACAGGTATCATGCGTGCCTCCTCGAAATCTGCCTGTAAAATGAGGATGACCTCTGTGTTTCTCGCCTGTTTTCTTGAAGTATTCCTTGCAGTAGTGGCAAGTTTTCGATGTTCGAAATCGTTCTTCCTCTGCGGAACTAACGGTCATGTATTCGTTTTGCAACAAGTAATTTTTATATTCTCGACAATCTTGTGCAGCTGTTAGCTTAATTACCCCAAGCAATCTGAACCTCGGTACAGCTCAAACTGTGAATATTCGTCACTGTAAGTGCTGCGCACAAAGAATGCAACACTGCACTGGTGAGCAAATGTTAAAAAAGTAACTTCCGCATGGTGTGTCACTGCCTAGTAATACAGCTCGATGAAGATCGGATCGCACGTAGAAAGAACTGCTGCAGTACAGTTCGCAAGGCAACTGAAAGAAACACGCAACGAGACGAACAAAAATGACACTTTTATTCAATGGCAATAATTACATTGAAGTCATTGCAATTTATTTTGGTCCCTTGGACATTACAGATGGTTGTAGATGGTTCATAATAGACTGTGTGTTCGTCACGAATGGTAATGCACGAAATGTAACATGCTTCATGCTGGCACACAATGTTCGTAGGGAGCTCTTGTGATTGTGAGGTCATGGTTCTGGCCGGCCGGTGTGGCCAAGCGGTTCTAGGCGCTTCAGTCTGGAACCGCGCGACCGCTACGGTCGCAGGTTCGAATCCTGCTTCGGGCATGGATGTGTGTGATGTCCTTAGGTTAGTTAGGTTTAAGTAGTTCGAAGTTCTAGGGGACTGATGACCTCAGATGTTAAGTCCCATAGTGCTCACAAGGGAACCTCCCCATCGCACCCCCCTCAGATTTAGTTATAAGTTGGCACAGTGGATAGGCCTTGATAAACTGAACACAGATCAATTGAGAAAACAGGAAGAAGTTGTGTGGAACTGTGAAAAAATAAGCAAAATATACAAACTGAGTAGTCCATGGGTGACATGGGCAATATCATGGAGACCGTCAGCTCACGAGCGCCGTGGTCCCGTGGTAGCGTGAGCAGCTGCAGAAGAAGAGGTCCATGGTTCAAGTCTTCCCTCGAGTGAAAATTTTACTTTCTTTATTTTTGCATAGTTATTATCTGTCCGTTCGTTCATTGACGTCTCTGTTCACTGTAATAAGTTTAGTGTCTGTGTTTTGCGACCGCATCGCAAAACCGTGCGTTTAGTAGACGAAAGGACGTGCCTCTCCAATGGGAACCGAAAACATTTGATCGCAAGGTCATAGGTCAACCGATTCCTCCACAGGAAAACACATCTGATATATTCTATACGACACTGGTGACGGCATGTGCGTCACATGACAGGAATATGTTGTCGACCCACCTAACTTGTACACTTGGCGAATGGGTAAAAAGATTCTTCTACCTTGCCCGATTTAGGTTTTCTTGTTAATGTGATAATCACTCCCAAAAAAGTGATGGAAACATAAGAGTTTGTCACATAAACTGAAAATAAAAAATTAAACTTTTCACTCGATGGAAGATTTGAACCAAGGACCTTTCATTCCGGAGCTGCTCACGTTACCACGAGACCACGGCGCTCCTGCGTTTCCAGTGTCATTGACGTTGCATATCTTCCCATGAGCTACTCAGTTTGTATATTTTGCTTATTTTTTCACAGTTCCACACAACTTCTTCCTGTCTTCTCAATTGATCTGTATTCAGTTTTTCAAGGCCTATCCACTGTGCCAACTTATAACTAAATCTGAGGGGGGTGCGATGGGGAGATTCCCTTGTCAGAACCATTTGAACCATTTGTCATGGTTCTGTTCTTAGAGCATGTGAACATCTTTCAGCTCGGCACGAAATGGTAAGTTGTCAAAGTTAATTAGTTTTCATATCAGCAATGTCCTCCATCCACCCCCAAAACCATGGACTTTGCACTCGGTGTGAAGGCATGCATTCCTCAGCAATACAGACAGCCGCACTGCAGGTACAACACAACGGAAGGATATCCGTTGAGAGGCCAGGCAAACGTGTGGTTCCTGAAGGGTGGCAGCACTATTTTTAGTAGTTGCAGGCACTACAGTCTGGATAGTTAACTGATCTGGCCTTGTAACATCAACTGAAAGGGTATTGCTGTGCTGGTACTGGGATACGGCTGAAAGCAA
Organism: Schistocerca americana; assembly: GCF_021461395.2. Classification (NCBI taxonomy): domain Eukaryota; kingdom Metazoa; phylum Arthropoda; class Insecta; order Orthoptera; family Acrididae; genus Schistocerca; species Schistocerca americana. Next base: position 59,119,158 of record NC_060124.1, on the reverse strand, counting down.
TGGCAAACTACGGCCGTAATTTTTCCCGACGACATGCAGCTCACCTGCATGGTTAAATGATAATGGCGTCCTCTTGGGTGAGATATTCTGGAGGTAAATTACTCCCCCATTCGGATCTCCGTCCGGGGGCTACTCAGTAGGATGTCGTCATCAGGAGAAACAAAACTGGAACTCTGCCGGGCGTAGTGTGGAATTTTGGATCTCCTAATCGTGCAGGTAAGTTAGAAATTTAAAAAGGGAAATGGATAGACTGAAGTTCGGTACAGTGAGAATTAGTGAATTTCGGTGGCAGGAGGAACAGGACTCTTCGTCAGTTGATTACAGGATTACAAATACAAAGTCAAATAGGGCTAGTGCAGTAGTAGGTGTAATAATAAATAAGAAAATAGGAAAGCTCCTATGAACAGCATAGTTAACGCATTATCGTCGCCAAGATGGACAAGAAGCCCACATCCACCACAGTAGTACAAGTTTATATGCCAACCAGCTCCGCAGATGGGGAAGAGATTGAAGAAATGTTTGATGAGATAAAAGAAATTATTCAGATAGTTAAGGGAGCCGAAAATCTAGGGGATTGGGATTCGCTAGCACGAAAAGAAAGAGAAGAAAAAGTACTAGGTGAATATGGATTGGAGGAAAGGAATGAAAGAGGAAGAATTTTGTACAGAGCGTAATTTAATCATAGCTAACAGTTAAGAATCAAGAGACAAGGCTGTATACGTGGAAGAGATTTGGACATACCGTAAGGTTTCAGATGGATTATACAATGGTTAGACAGAGATTTAGGAATTGTAAGACATTTATATGGGCGTACGTGGACTCTGACCACAATTTATTGGTTATGAACTGTAGAGTAAAATTGAAGAGATTGGGAAAAGGTAGGAAATTAAGGAGATGTGACCTGGATAAGTTGAAAGAACCAGAGGTTCTTGAGAGCTTTAGAGATAGCGTTTTACAACGATTGACTTGAAAAGGGGAAAGAGATACAATAGGGGACAAATGGGTAGCTTTGAGAGATGAAATAGTGGAGACAGAATATGTTGAAGTCGGGAAAAATACAAAGCCTAGTAGGAATCCTTCGATACCACAAGAAATATTGAAATTAACTGATGAGAGGAGAGAATTTAAAAATGTGGCAAATGAATTAGGCGAAAGGGAATATAAACGTTTAAAAAATTAGGTTGACAGGAAGTACAAAGTTGCAGAGGAGGAATGGCGAGATAACAAATGTAAAGATTTAGAAGCATATTTCACTAGGGGAAAGATAGATACCTCCTACAGAAAAATTAGAGAGGACTTTGGGGGAAAGAGAAGCAGCTGTATGAATATCACGAGCTCAGACGGTAAATGAGTCCTAATCTGAAAACAGAAAGCTGATAAGTGGAAGGAGTATATACAGGATGTTTCAAAAATGACCGGTATATTTGAAACGCCAATACAAACTAAACGAGCAGCGATAGAAATACACTGTTTGTTGCAATATGCTTGGGACAACAGTACATTTTCAGGCTGACAAACTTTCGAAATTACAGTAGTTACAATTGTCAACAACAGATGGCGCTGCGGTCTGGGAAACTCTATAGTACGATATTTTCCACATATCCACCATGCGTAGCAATAATATGGCGTAGTCTCTGAATGAAATTACCCGAAACCTTTGACAACGTGTCTGGCGGAATGGCTTCACATGCAGATGAGATGTACTGCTTCAGCTTTTCAATTGTTTCTGGATTCTGGCGGTACACCTGGTCTTTCAAGTGTCCCCACAGAAAGAAGTCACAGGGGTTCATGTCTGGCGAATAGGGAGGCAAATCCACGCCGCCTCCTGTATGTTTCGGATAGCCCAAAGCAATCACACGATCATCGAAATATTCATTCAGGAAATTCAAAGACGTCGGCCGTGCGATGTGGCCGGGCACCATCTTGCATAAACCACGAGGTGTTCGCAGTGTCGTCTAAGGCAGTTTGTACCGCCACAAATTCACGAAGAATGTCCAGATAGCGAGATGCAGTAATCGTTTCGGATCTGAAAAATGGGCCAATGACTCCTTTGGAAGAAATGGCGGCCCAGACCAGTACTTTTTGAGGATGCAGGGACGATGGGACTGCAACATGGGGCTTTTCGGTTCCCCATATGCGCCAGTTCTGTTTATTGACGAAGCCGTCCAGGTAAAAATAAGCTTCGTCAGTAAACCAAATGCTGCCCACATGCATATCGCCGTCATCAATCCTGTGCACTATATCGTTAGCGAATGTCTCTCGTGCAGCAATGGTAGCGGCGCTGAGGGGTTGCCGCGTTTGAATTTTGTATGGATAGAGGTGTAAACTCTGGCGCATGAGACGATACGTGGGCGTTGGCGTCATTTGGACCGCAGCTGCAACACGGCGAACGGAAACCCGAGGCCGCTGTTGGATCACCAGCTGCACTAGCTGCGCATTGCCCTCTGTGGTTGCCGTACACGGTCGCCCTACCTTTCCAGCACGTTCATCCGTCACGTTCCCAGTCCGTTGAAATTTTTCAAACAGATCCTTTATTGTATCGCTTTTCGGTCCTTTGGTTACATTAAACCTCCGTTGAAAACTTCGTCTTGTTGCAACAACGCTGTGTTCTAGGCGGTGGAATTCCAACACCAGAAAAATACTCTGTTCTAAGGAATAAACCATGTTGTCCACAGCACACTTGCACGTTGTGAACAGCACACGCTTACAGCAGAAAGACGACGTACAGAATGGCGCACCCACAGACTGCGTTGTCCTCTATATCTTTCACATCACTTGCAGCGCCATCTGTTGTTGAAAATTGTAACTACTGTAATTTCGAAAGTTTGTCCGCCTGAAAATGTACTGTTGTCCCAAGCATATTGCAACAAACGGTGTATTTCTATCGCTGCTCGTTTAGTTTTTATTGCCGTTTCAAATATACTGGTCATTTTTGAAACACCCTGTAGAAGAGCTATACAACGGAGATGAAAGCATTATTATAGAAAGGGAAGTGGTCGTAGTTGAAGATGTGATGGGAAACATTATACTTTGAGAAGAATTTGACAAAGCTCTGGAAGATCAAAGTCCAAACAAGGCCCCAGGTATAGACGATATTCCGTCAGAACTACTGACAGCCTTGGGAGAATAATGCAGTAATTCCGATTTCAAGGAAAGCGGTTGCTGACAGGTGTGAAAACTACAGAACAATCAGTTTAAATAAGTCATGGCTGCCCAATACCAACACGAATTCTTTACAGAAGAATGGAAACGCTGATAGAAGCCTACCTCGGGGAAGATCACTTTGCATTCCAGATAAATGTAGGGACACGTTAGGCGACAGTGACCCTACGACGTACCTCAAAAGATAGGTTAAGTAAAAGCAAACCTACATTTATAGCATTTGTGGACTCTGAGAAGGCTTTTTACAGTGTTGACTGGAATGCTCTCTTTGAAATTCTGAAGGTAGCAGGGGTAAAATACAGGGAGCGAAAGGTTATTTACAACTTGTATAGAAATCGGATGACAATTATAAGAGTCTAGTGACATAAAAACGAAGCAGTGGTTGAGGAAGGAGTGAGACATGGTTGTAGCCTGTCCCCGATGTTATTTAATATGTACACTGAATAAGCGGTAAAGGAAACTAAAGAAAAGTTTGGGGTATGAATTAAAGTTCAGAGAGAACAAATAAAAACTTTGAGGCTTGCCGATGACATTGTAATCATGTCAGAACCAGCAAAGGACTTGGAAGAGCAATTGAACACAATGGACAGTTTCTTGAAAAGGGGCTATAAAATGAACATCAACAAAAGCAAAACAAGGATAGTGAAATGTTGTCAAATCAGGTGGTGCTAAGGGAATTAGATTAGGAAATGAGACCATTAAAGCAATTGATGAGTTTTGTTATTTGAGCTGCAAAATATTATGATGACAGAAGTAGAGAGGATATAAAATGTAGACTGGTAATAGCAAGGGAAGCATTTCTGGAGAAGAGAAATTTGCTAACATCGAGCAGAGATTTAAGGGTTAACCATGTATGGAAGTGAAACATGGACGATAAACATTTTAGATAAAAACAGAATAGAAGATTTCTAAATTTCATGTTACAATAGAATGCTGAAAATCAGATGGGTCGATCACGTAACAAAACAAGGAATTTGTGGCATAACTTGGCCTAAATAAGGGGTGGTTGATAGGACACGTTCTGAGACATCAAGGGATCACCAATGTAGTGTTGGAGGGAAGTGTGGGTGGTAAAAATGGTAGAGGGAGACTAGGAGATGAATACACTAAGCAGACTCAGAAAGATGTAGGTTGCAGTAGTTACTAGGACGAAAAGGCTCGCACGAGAAAGAATAGCATGGTGAGCTACATCAAACCAGTCTCCGGACCGAAGACGACAACAACATCACTCGTGGTGCGTATGCTTGTTTTTAGATTATAAGCCTGACAAAATTGACCACATAAAACAGATATTGTCTTAACTAAACGCTTATTACTGCATGTTCATTTGCTATCGCTTTTATATATAGTCATTTATTAAATCCTTTATTTCTATATAAATTAACATGTAGTTGAACTATTTCTTCAATACCCAACCGGCATTTCTGTCTTAAGAGTCTGAACTTTCTTTAACAGCTTGTCTATAACATTATTCGAGTACCAGTCATCACCAATTTTACGTGGCATTATACTTGCTTTCTTGGTACTGAAGACGATCACTTGACTTGTGCTAGAGATATCTGCATTCTAGTGAAACACTGATTTTAATTCCTTAGACGAACTCCATTACGAAAAATATGAAAGCAGGCACCTAGGAAGTGTATAGCGTCTTTAAACTCAACACTGTTAACTATCACACCAGTACATATTCGACCGTTAAAAGGAGACTGAGCAGCAACCCATTCAAGATCATTGTTCGTACCTAAGTTAATGTGTTTCGGGGCCATTTCACTCTTTATTGTTGACTTTAAGACAATATCACTAGGTTAGTATCAAAGCCGATGACGGAGTTTAAAATGTTGAGGCGATTGAGAGATATGTTCGTTGATGGTCTTCATCAGCCTTCTTCGATAGTGTACAAGGCAACAACTGCTACAGTTCTTCAACTGCTGCTCTAATTGGGTAATAGACAAAGCATGCTCCTTGCATGAAAAGTATCTCTGAGCTACAGCAAGTAGGTGAATTTCGTAAATAAATCGTAGCTGCATTCATAACTGTCAAGGAGAAAGCAACTCAGAAACTGGAACATGTATGAGATATACTTTAAGGAAAAGGAGAACATTGCAAAGACGATTTGAGAACCTGCATAAGCAGGAAGAAGAAGAATCATTACGTGAAAACCATATTATTGGTAATACTGATATGTGTCTTACCTAAAAAAAAGAAAGAAAGAAAGTAAGCTGTCGCATGTATCTGAAAGCTCATCAAAGGCTCCGCATGTTCCCGAACGAGTATTTGATGACATCTGCTGCAGTTCGTCAACCAGTGCTCCAGCCAGGTACTCCAGAAGGCAGCTAGAGTAGATTCTGCAACAATGAATGAGGAAAAGCATGCCTGAGTTACTGCAAGTTATCGTTATGTGAGAGATGGAAGACCGCTATTAGTAACATATGTTATACTTACATTTTTGTTGGAGAGTAGCGCGCGTGTTCCAAAAGGGGAAGAAAGCATTCAGTGACGGTTGTGGTGAGTTGTGGTGACTTGTCATCAATAATATACCATGAGTTGTTGGTTCCATTTTTATTACTTATTCTTACTGCTGGAACTGCAGTTGCTGACGTCTATGCATGCACATTGGTCCAATCTTCAAGCGTATCGTATTACCCTGACTCGACAAGCCAGAAAATTTTGTAATCTGTTCCAACAAGCAAAATGCCTAGCAGGTTAAGGCTTGCCAATGCTTGGTCAAGGCAGTCCGCATGTGTGTCATATTACGCCGAGAAAATAGTTAAAAGCACTGGTGAAAATCATGAGGTGCGTAACACAATGAAATGATTTATAGAAATATCAAGCACCATTCCGTCAAACGTCTGTTTGGTCATTAACTTTCATACATACAGGGTGAGGCAAATAAAAGTGGGCCTGGAGATCAGAGTTCGGGGGCACAAAGAAACACAGCAGAGGAAAGGATATACAGTTCTAACCTGACTTTGGCACATACTGAAAGTGACCATCATTCATCTGCTGGTACTTTTAGGTCCTGGTAAGGAAGATGCTTGGATTGTTGAAATTGCTGCAGTCTCAACTAAACTGTTCTAGTGCAGTTCTTGAATACCATGAGCGTTATTCAACCCACCTGAGACTTGAGGGCTCACCACACAAAGTAACCGTACCCTGACAGATCAGGTGACTTGGGGGGCCGGATTGTCCTCTGCTAAGAACTCTGTCAGTCCTGGAGATTGTGTAAATGTGCTCCATCCTGTTCAAAGTATCTGTACGTCTTTTCCTCCCCCGTTAATCCTGTCGCAAATGGTTTCAAAATTTTGACGATATTAAGTGTTTAAATCAGCCTCTCGTCTGGGCCATTTTTTTTGTCTCACCCTGTGGTATGAGGATATGGTGTGTTAAATATGTAGCATTATTAACTGCTTGTCAGCTCATCTGCAGGATTAGTCGCTGCGTGTCTCACAGGATGCGCAACCTGAGCTGCCCCTGACTGTCGGCCTTTAGTTTGAAAATCACCAGTATACGCTACGTACAGTCTTTCATGCACGGCCCAAGTGCTTTTGATATCGACTGTATCTGCAGATAATGAAAATAAGAAACACTTTCTGAAGGCTCTGTAACTATTACCTTGTTGATAACATCTGAAGTTCCCGTGAGGCCCTTTGAGGACAAAGCAAGATAGCAAAAGCCAGAAGACGGCAGTGAAATTTAGGGAATTGGCAGTTGACTCTGTACGCAAATAAATGTAACGTATTGCACAAAAAATTGGGAAGGGTCTGCAATATACACAGTTGCCCTTAAATATTCAAAGATAATTCGGTGCATTCCTGCATCTATTTCTCGTAAAGTAAATTCGTACAGAGACCAAATTTAATTTCCTTACACTTATTCTAATAAAATACAATTGATTACAGATCATCAAGTTTAGCCTTAATTTACATCACTAGTTGTTCACTGAGGGTTTTAAACACATAGAGAATGGCAGTCAACCTGTAATCTGACCATCATTGCCCTCCCCCCCCGCCCCCTCCCCCAACCCCATCACCACTCCCAAAATTATTCAGGGGACAATGAAAGTCTCGTTGTCAACTGACTGCCATTGACTCATCCGTTAGTTGTTGTGGTTGTTGATTTATACTGAGTTACTGCCCTAGAGGCGGCTGTCTTCTGCAATAGCCTTACACCGTGGATGCGTTACTCGATGAACGCACAAGGTCATATGCCTGTCTGTCAGCTTCTGTTTAAATGTTGCCGTCGCATGCTGTCGAGGTCTCTGGAGGGTGAATTTATTAATTATAAATGAGTGTAATGTGGATAAAATACAAAATGCTCTCTGTTCTTGATAAACTAAGTTCAGTGGATCATAATGAGTAAAAGTATATTCTGAATATGTTGTTAAATAAATTTTAGGCTTTAATGAAAACACATGTTGATCCACTTGTTATAAGCAGTACACAGTCTTTGAGTTCTTAAACTTAACCTTCTGCAAAAGAAGTATATTTGTTTGAAATATGTTTCGATATCTGTTTGTCATCCCCTGTAGATCTCGTTTTACTACTGTAAAATATCATACAAAGTTCGTGTTTGTTTTCTTGTTTTGAATCTAAACACTATAAGATGTGCGTTTTATTTATTTTGTTTCGATTGGTCAGCTGAAACGACATTACTTACCATAGTTGATTGCTTTTTAAACCTCTTATCGTTTGACTGCACGTTGTCTCCAAAATAGTTGCTTATTCTTTTAGCACAATTTTTTCATTAGTACAAGTAGTTATTTTTCGTTCCCGTTGTGCATCTCCAATGCTGTCTTTTTCCTATTGTAATTATATACACTGTTACCTACACAGATTTTGTTAAGTGAGAGTGAATTAATCAGAACTTAATCATTACTTACGACTAAAAAATTTTGTATCTTATTATGTGCAGAATTTTTAGCAGCAGTGGCCCAACTTCTCCATACCTTATATAAAGAGTATTTTGTGTAGTGTAAGTGTAAAAAAAATGTAAGCTGCTATCTTAAGGAGTTCTGGGAACCGGGAACCGGGGTGATGCAAAATCTTTTTTGATGTGTACACTTTTAAACTTTCTTTCAAGAGACATCTTGCATTTTTTGCATTTCTTCACCTCTCTCTCATATCTTTTCTTAAATTTTATTAAATTTCCTGCCCACTACCATTGATATGACATCATGTGTTCAAGGTAATCGTTGACATCATACGTGCATTTGATGACCTTCAGCAGACGTATGAAGGTCAAACTCAGCACTGCTGTACGTCTCAGCTGGATAGGAAATGGCGATTATTAATGAATGGAGCAGGTGAAATACGATCCAGATACAAGAAAAAGGTACAATGTCTGGCATTCGCTGACGGCACTGCGATATTGTCGGAATCATTAGAAGGGGTGTATAATCAAGAGAGAGACAAACGGCTACGGAGCTACTCTGCAATTCACAATTAAATGCTTCTCACAGAACGACTTTCACACTATTTCTCAATCATTTTACTTTCGAATAGCGTGTGGGAAAAATGATCACCTAAATGTTTTCTTGTGAATTCATATTTCTTTTATTTTATTGTGACATCATTTCTTCCTGCTTTTTGCTGTCAGAAGAGAGAGTCGGTTAATGAAATTCAGTAGAAAGATCTCGCTCCAATGAAAAACTTCGTGTTTGGGTGACTGCCACAGCCACTAGTTTATCTTATCCGTGACACTCTCTCCTCTACTTCGCGATAATACTAAATGAGGGCGTGCTAAGGATCCCGTAGTGCACTGTAGTCCTCCAAAGGAAGACGGTCATGAGTTATGTAGGCAGTGTCTTCAGTGGATATGTTCCATCTTGCAAGTGTTCTGCCAGTAAAACGCAGTCTTCGGTTCGCATTCCCTACAATATTTTCTATGTCATCGTTCCAATTTAAGTTCTGCATAACTACAATCTCTAGGTAGTTACTGTAGTTGAATCGAAAATTTTTCATTTGTGCGATTTACCGTGGCACTGAGATTTAACGGATTTTCTTATTACTCATCTCAAGGAGCTCACTTTTTTTTATTGTTCAGGGTCAATTTCCACTTTTGGCACCATGCTCATATCATTTAGTGATTTTAGCTGAACTTCTGACGAGATTAATAGCCGGTAGAAAATGAAATGTCATGTGGCGTGGACCTCCTGGCTAGTAGACCCTTTAAGGTGACTTCACTTCGGCGACTTGTGCGTCGGTGAGGATGAAATGTTGAAGATGAAGACGACACAAACACCCAGTCATGAACGGAGAATATCTCAAACCTGGCCGGGAATCGAAACCGGCGCCCCCAGCTTGACCAGCCGGCGTGCTGTCCACTCAGCTACGGTGGCGGACTACTAGATGATGAAAAATGAGATCGTTTAAACAGATCAGCCAGAACATTAATACCACCTACCTAATGGGCGGTGTGTCCACTTTTGGCGGGGACGCATCGTGACATGAAAGCAATGAGATCATGGGGAAAGGAGGGGGGGGGGCGGGGGAGGGGGGGTGGTGGATGAGCTCTGATGCCACGTTCTATCACATCCCTGTTGTGCTCGATCGTGTACAGATATATCGCGCTAATGGACGTGCAGATCAATAGTAACTCGCCACGCTGTTCCTCGAATCAGTCCATTACACTCCTGAACTTACCACATGGCGCACTAACTTGTGGAAAAGCGCCACTGTCAGTCATGAAGGGGTGTAGGTGCTCCGCAGCCTTCATCGTGCCTTGAACGATTTTCACATGAATGTACCGCAGAGCATAATCAGCCACCAGCTTGTCTCCGTCCAACAGTACAGGTACCAAGGCACTGTTTCCCTGCAAGACAACGGATCTGCACCCTCCCATCGGCGTGATGAAGAAGGTATCAGGATTCATCAGACCATGCAACGTTGAAGTGTCGACAGCCACGTGCAATTTTCAGTCGTAGTTACCAACGTCGTTGTGTTAAAATTGGCACATGCATGGGTCGTCGGCTGCGGAGGCCCATCGTTGGGTGCCCTGTGTTCAGACGCACTTGTAGTTTGCCCAGCATTAAAGTCTGGTGTTAGTTCCGCACAGTTCGCCTCCTGTCTTATTTTACCAGTCTGCCAAGTCGACGACCTGCGATACCTGTAATGAGGGTTGGCCGTTTAACACGTCTGGACGTGGTTTCGCCACATGTTGAAGGCACTCACCACAGCACTCCTTGAAAACCTGGTAAGTCATACAGTTTCTGAAATTATGGTGCCGAGCCTCCGTGCCATCACAATCTGCCCTTGGTCGAACTCAGGTAGATGCCGCGCGGCCGGCCGGAGTGGCCGTGCGGTTCTGGGCGCTACAGTCTGGAGCCGAGCGACCGCTACGGTCGCAGGTTCGAATCCTGCCTCGGGCATGGATGTGTGTGATGTCCTTAGGTTAGTTAGGTTTAATTAGTTCTAAGTTCTAGGCGACTGATGACCTCAGAAGTTAAGTCGCATAGTGCTCAGAGCCATTTAGATGCCGCGCCTTCCCCATTCTACACATGGATAGCATGCTCACTGATATTCAGTAGCGACACGTGAGTAAATATTCTGGGTGTTCACAAATATTTGGATTCAGATAAATCTGAGAGTGTGACATTAATAGCATCTGCTGTACAACAGTCATGCTTATCAACAAGTTTATGCAACTACAGCCACTGCTAACAATAACAACAATAGTAATGATAATAATTGTAATAATTATAATTGTTATTACCGCTATGAAAATAATAAGATGCATAACTTATATGAAAAAAGAAAGAATTGTTTTGTGAAATTTTAGTGTTTCGTACATAATTAAGTACAGTTTAGGTCAATAGCGAAATAATGAGTAAGCTTTCGCAACTCACCGTTCCGCATTTTTGTCTACGTGGGCTTTTTCCTGCTCCCCCATTTTTTCAGACAAATGAACAAGTACGTAAGAAATGTATTAGTTCACTAATGTACTCCCGGGCTGAAAATCAGATATTCTTGCCCTGCACCCACACAACAGCTTTGCTAACTGCACACTTCCTTGTTAAATAATCGCTTGTAGTTATGTTTATATGATTTCGTCATTCTCTCAAACACTGGATCCGTATTCGGAGGCCCTAGTTCCTTTGTGGCTGACTTTTGGTGGTAATTTACTTTTCTGTTCTCAGAATGAGATTTTCACTCTGTTGTGGAGTGTGCGCTAATAGGAAACTTCGTGGTAGCTTAAAGCCGTGTACTGGATCAAGACGCGAACACGGGACTTTTGCTTTCGTGTGCAAGCAATCTACCGACTAAGTTACCCAAGCACGTCTCACGACGTGTTCTCATAGTTTACTTTTCTGTTACCATCTAAAATAGATTCAACATAGTTCATGTTTACATTGCACACTAAAGTCGATTTCCGCGCACTAAACAACGAAATTCAAACACAAACTGCCATTTATGGAAATGATTAAACTCAAGTAATAATGTCTACTACATGGTCACTTGACTGGAATACGAATGAGGCGCTGCGATCCATAAGGGCCTAAACCACACTGCCGTCGATGCCACATTTAAGTGAAAACAAGAGATGATACAGTTTTTCGTGAATTTTCAAATATAGAATATGAGCCTACAGCGCAGATAAACCTGAATAATCATAAAATCAATAGATTTCAGAAGCATGAATGATGCTACAGTCTCACAATAGACAGAGATGTGCATGAGACCCTTATGATTCCTGGCGCCTCAAATGAGTTACTATATGATAAAATTACTGTATGGTTAAATGATGATGGCGTTCTCTTGGGTAAAATATTCCGGAGGTAAAATAGTCCCCCATTCGGATCTCCGGGCGGGGACTACTCTAGAGGACGTCGTTATCAGGAGAAATAAAACTGGCGTCCTACGGATCGGAGCGTGGAACGTCAGATCCCTTAATCGGGCAGGTAAGTTAGAAAATTTAAAAAGGGAAATGCATAGGTTGAAGTTAGATACAGTGGGAATTAGTGAAGTTCGGGGGCAGGAGGAACAAGACTTTTGGTCAGGTGAATACAGGGTTATAAATACAAAATCAAATAGGGGAATTGCAGGAGTGGCTTTAATAATGAATAAAAAAATAGGAGTGCGGGTAAACTACTACCAATAGCATAGTGAACGCATTATTGTGGCCAAGATAGACACGAAGCCCATGCCTACTTCAGTAGTACAAGTTTATATGCCAACTAGCACTGCAGATGATGAAGACATTGATGAAATGTATGATGAGATAAAAGAAATTATTCAGGCAGTGAAGGGAGACGAAAATTTAATAGTCATGGGTGACTGGAATTCGAGAGTAGGAAAAGGGAGAGAAGGAAACATAGTGGATGAATATGGATTGGGGTTAAGAAATGAAAGAGGAAGCCGTCTAGTAGAATTTTGCACAGAACATAACTTAATCATAGCTAACACTTGGTTCAAGAATCATAAAGGAAGGTTGTATACATGGAAGAATCCTGGCGATACTAGAAGGTTTCAGATAGATTATATAATGGTAAGACAGAGATTTAGGAACCAGGTTTTAACTTGTAAGACATTTCCAGGGGCGGATCTGGACTCTGACCACAATCTATTGGTTTGAACTGTAGATTAAAACAGAAGAAACTGCAAGAAGGTGGGAATTTAAGGAGATGGGACCTGTATAAACTGACTAAACCAGAGGTTGTACAGAGTTTCAAGGAGAGCATAAGGGAACAATTGACAGGAACGGGGGAAAGAAATACAGTAGAAGAAGAATGTTTAGCTCTGAGGGATGAAGTAGAGAAGGCAGAAGAGGATCAAGTAGGTAAAAAGACGAGGGCTAGTAGAAATCCTTAGGTAACAGAAGAAATATTGAATTTAATTGATGAAAGGAGAAAATATAAAAACGCAGTAAATGAAGCAGGCAAAAAGGAATAGAAACGTCTCAAAAATGAAATCGACAGGAACTGCAAAATGGCTAAGCAGGGATGGCTAGAAGACAAATGTAAGGATGTAGAGGCTTATCTCACTAGGGGCAAGATGGATTGTGCCTACAGGAAAATTAAAGAGACCTTTGGATAAAAGAGAGCCAATTGTATGAATATCAAGAGCTCAAATGGAAACCCAGTTCTTAGCAAAGAAGGGAAAGCAGAAAGGTGGAAGGAGTATATAGAGGGTCTATACAAGGGCGATGTACTTGAGGACAATATTATGGAAATGGAAGAGGATGTAGGTGAAGATGAAATGGGAGATACGATACTGCGTGAAGAGTTTGGCAGAGCACTGAAAGACCTAAGTCGAAACAGGGCCCCAGGAGTAGACAACATTCCACTGGAACTACCGAGGGCCTTGGGAGAGCCAGTCCTAACAAAACTCTACCATCTGGTGAGCAAGATGTATGAGACAGGCTAAATACCCTCAGACTTCCAGAAGAATATAATAATTCCAATCCCAAAGAAAGCAGGTGTTGACAGATGTGAAAATTACTGAACTATCAGTTTAATAAGTCACAGGTGCAAAATACTAACGCGAATTCTTTACAGACGAATGGAAAAACTGGTAGAAGCCGACCTCGGGGTAGATCAGTTTGGATTCCGCAGAAATGTTGGAACATGTGAGGCAATACTGACCCTACGACTTATCTTAGAAAATAGACTAAGGAAAGGCAAACCTACATTTCTAGCATTTGTAGACTTAGAGAAATCTTTTGACAATGTTTACTGGAATACTCTCTTTCAAATTCTAAAGGTGGCAGGGGTAAAATAAAGGGAGCGAAAGGCTATTTCAATTTGTACAGAAACCAGATGACACTTATAAGAGTCGAGGGGCATGAAAGGGAAGCAGCGGTTGGGAAGGGAATGAGACAGGTTTGTAGCCTGTCCCTGATGTTATTCAATCTGCATATTGAGCAAGCAGTGAAGGAAACAAAAGAAAAATTTGGAGGAGGTATTAAAGTCCATTGTGAACAAATAAAAACTTTCAGGTTCCCCGATGACATTGTAATTCTGTCAGAGACAGCAAAGGACTTGGAAGAGCAGTTGAACGAAATGGACAGTGTCTTGAAAGGAGGATATAAGATGAACATCAACAAAAGCAAAACGAGAATAATGGAGTGTAGTCGAATTAAGTCGGGTGATGCTGACGGAATTAGATTAGGAAATGAGACACTTAAAGTAGTAAAGGAGTTTTGCTGTTTGGGGAGCAAAATAACTGATGATGGTCGAAGTAGAGAGGATATAAAATGTAGACTGGCAACGGCAAGGAAAGCGTTTCTGAAGAAGAGAAATTTGTTAACATTGAGTATAGATTTAAGCGTCAGGAAGTCGTTTCTGAAAGTATTTGTATGGGCTGTAGCCATGTGTGGAAGTGAAACATGGACGATAAATAGTTTGGACAAGAAGTGAATAGAAGCTTTCGAAATATGGAGCTACAGAATAATGCTGAAGATTAGATGGGTAGATCACATAACTAATGAGGAGGTATTGAATAGAATTGGGGAGAAGAGGAGTTTGTGGCACAACTTGACTTGAAGAAGGGACCGGTTGGTAGGACATGTTCTGAGGCATCAAGGGATCACAAATTTAGCATTGGAGGGCAGCGTGGAGGGTAAAAATCTTAGAGGGAGACCAAGAGATGAATACACTAAGCAGATTCAGAAGGATGTAGGTTGCAGTAAGTACTGGTAGATGAAGAAGCTTGCACAGGATAGAGTAGCATGGAGAGCTGCATCAAACCAGTCTCAGGACTGAAGACAACAACAACAACATGATAGAATTCATAACTTAATATGCTGTAAGTCGTTCAGAAAACCACAAAATAGGTTCACTGTCAGTACAACTTTAACATATAACGACATCCAATCTAATTTTAATAACTAGTGTGCGAATTAGCGTATCTGAGGAGTATGCTATCATCTAGCAGGATTTATGCCGAGCGAACTGGGATAAAGTCTGCCGCAATGTGCTACCATCTGTTGGTACTGATGTAAACTTCTAGTTGAGTGGCAAGGGCTACCTGTGCAAATCGTGAATAGGGCACATTTTTTATCAACTCCGTACGCTCAAAATGGTTCAAATGGCTCTGAGCACTATGGGACTTAACTTCTGAGGTCATCAGTCCCCTAGAACTTAAAACTACTGAAACCTAAATAACCTAAGGACGTCACACACATCCATGCCCGAAGCAGGATTCGAACCTGCGACTGTAGCGGTCGCACGGTTCCAGGCTGTAGCACCTAGAACTGTCGGCCACTCCGGCCAGCCAACTCCTTATGTATTCGGCCCCCTATGCAATTACGTCACGCAGGTTGAGCATGCGCAAAAGCTCCTTAAAGCGTGCACTACTGAAGTTGTACTCATGACCCTGTTGCCAAGTTTCACGGATGGTTCAAATGGCTCTGAGCACTATGGGACTTAACTTCTGAGGTCATCAGTCCCCTAGAACGTAAAACTACTTAAACCTAACTAACCTAAGGACATCACACACATCCATGCCCGAGGCAGGATTCGAACCTGCGACCCTAGTGGTCGCGCGGTTCCAGACCGAAGCGCCTAGAACCATTCGGACACTCCGGCCGGCAGTTTCACAGCGTCTAGACGAGCAGTAGCGCGGTAGATTACGTGCTGTATCTAACAGAAAGCAGCATCTTTGTTACGTTTAACAGCATTCGAAGAAAAAGAACCAATAAATCCACAAGGTGTAGAAAGATAGGGTATTAAAATGCTCTTGACACAGAAGCCGCCACTGCTGACATTACATACACTGTACGTGTGTCTGACTGGCAGTCATTCCTCGCGAGGTGACGCTGCTATCGCCTGGACGGGTTTATGTCGATATTAGGTCGTTGGTCATAATGTTCTGGCTGACCAGTGAATATAATGAGCAACAGAAGCTCTTTAAGACTTCCTTCAGGAATCCCAGATACTGCTTCTGTTTCATTCCATTACTTCCTGTCCATTACTACGAACTGTGACCTTCCTAACCATAAATCATAAAACCAATCGGAGAACTGAGACGATGCTGTATTATTACGCTCGTGAGGAGTGGGGTCAAAAGCCTTCTGCAAATACGTAAATATGGGTAAAACAGCGATAATTATCTCTGTCGAAACTACACACTATCTAAGGGATAACAGGAAACGTCCTGAATGGATGACAACAAGAGAATGTCGAGAAAATTAAACACTTAGGAGAATGGATAGAAATGGCTCAAACAGAACAAGAAGCTATAAGAGCAAACAAGATGAATTTAGCATACAAATTCATTGCGAACATGTACTATAAGAAGAACTTTTAGATCAAAGAAAAATTAAGACATTAACAAACACTAAACCACCCTGGAACCTTATAAGCAGCAGAACGTCTGAGGTTCATGAGAACAAGATTACTTCACAGGCTGTAAACAGTACACCAACCATTCTCAGAGGATAAAGAGATCATGAGGTACAGAGGTTGGTTAATGCAGAAGATGATCCAACAAAGAACCGTACACGCAGAGAGAGAGAATCTCGGGTGGCGCCAGGAAAAAAAGAAAAAGCGACCACGTTTATCGGACACGTCCTTAGAATGGACCAGCGAAAGTTAACACGTCAGATAATATAGCTTCTCCTGCACAGGAGAACCCAAGTAGGATTGATCATAGGGAGATCTGGGTCATAGGGGAGAAAAGGAAACAAAATTTACAGCAGATTAATTTTCAGACAAAAGTTCATACTGTCACAGGTCTCCAGAACTTAGCGCAAAAACGCTCCGTAGAGGAGAGAGAAGGTAACCGCAACAAGGATAAAAGTCGGGAAAGAATAAGTTGACCCAAATTAATATGGCACTCAGGTGCCAAAATGGAATTATAAATGTTGGCTGTTAACAACCGCTTTAGCTGCATTTAATAAGAGAAACTGTGTCCACTGCAGTAGTGAACACCGCTGTTTGAACCGATAACAGGCAGGTTGCAGGTCCGGTCATCTTGTAATTATTGTAATATTGTTTTCTGTTTTGATTTCTCTTGCAAAAGCTTGTTTATCTTACAAACTTGTTCATTTTGTAAAAAAAAGGATGGTTCTATATTGTTAAATGAACAGGTTGCATGCAAAAATGTTATGTTGGTGGGTCCTCCCTTCCACGTTTTACTTAATTCCAGTGGGTATCACGTCTAACTGGACATCTCCAAACTCCATATGTACCACTTTCACTGTGAGTTTGCTAAAACTTATTTCATGGAACGAAAGTTACTTTACATGGATACAGACTGCTTCATCTATTGGGTGAAGTAATTAGGGACCATCAGGTAATCCTTATGGTATTGTTCCTCAGAACAAGAACGTTATCGGCTTAATGTATGATGAGGTGGATGTATTACAGATTGTGGAGTTTGTGGGTTTAAGATCCAAAACATATCGTACAATAGATGGAACCACCCACAGGCTGGCTAAAGGTGTGCGTCGTGCGGCATCACATGTCCTCACTGTCTAAAACTACATCAAGTGGCTGTGATGTAAAATTCGCGGTCCTCCGTCACAACCTCCGCGTTTGGCACAGCAGACTAGTATTCAATCTATTCGATCGTGTGGTCAAGAAGTGTAGACTGTGCTGCAGTCTAAGTCGGATTGTCACCTCATGACGATAAAAGAGCCCTCCCGTACTCACACTATTCTATTTACTTGAAGTATGAGAGGCGGTGGTGGACTCTGATGGTGTGAAAGAGAGAGAGTGAGTGAGTGACTGGCTGAGTGAGAGCTTTTACCTAATAGTACGGCTGTTTTATCATAGTAAAAAATATTATATATGTGACGTATGGTGTGCCTGCGTGTGTCAGAGCTTCTGTGTGTCCGTGTGTATGCATGTGAGTGCGTTTGTGTGTGGATGTCGGTGTAAATATGTATGCCTGTGTGTAAATATATTCCGTTTTTTTTTTCTAAATAAGTACCATTATATCTAGGCACGACTATATAAGAAGTATGTGCCGGGAAAAATTTATAAAAGAATTACTAAACAAAGTGAAACTGTGCAATGTATTTATGTATAATATTTAAAAATTGAATAATAATAATCAAAGAAGATAAAAAATTGTAAACGAAGTAAAAAACTATTTAACCGTATTTCTCGCTTTTCCTCTTCATATACGTACGTGACTGTATGAGTGCATGTGTAAATATGTTAGTTTTTAAGTTTCACCTACCGCTGGCTATCCAAGTCACACTAAAAACTAGTGTGAGTTCCACCCAGTTAATTTTAGTGCAGCTGTTAGTGATGATCATTTTAGGACCATCCGCTTCATTGTATTACTAAATTATTTCAGCTGCTTGAGGTGGAAAATGTTTAGAGCCTTCTCTTTGGGAGGACTTTCCCAAGTAATAGTATTAGTGTAAGAGAAACTATACCTCTGCAATAGCTGTAAACAGTACTGCAATGTAAAGCGCAATTTTTTTTTCAATTAGTACTCTTATTTTAAAAATCAAGAACTGTATATAAAAAAATTCAAACTGTAACAAGTACTGTGAACTTGAAACCAGTATTATTTCTGTATTGTAAGAACAACAAGATTTGTGGATGTAAAGCTGTATTACTGCTGTGAGTATTTATGTCTGAATAAAAAATTGTTATTCGTTACCATAAGCCTTTCTTGGTATTTCCCAAATCCCTATCCTTACAAATGTACATAAATGCTGTGCAAGATGCACAAGATATTAGTTTAAAGCATGAGGGGGGGATGACGTTTAAGGTGGAGTAAACAAAATATATGTAATGATTCCATGGGATTTCGCCTATCGTGCTCCACGTATAAGTTTTTGGGAACAGAGGGCCTGTGATCGTGTCCGCTTCCAAACACATATAGCAAACATTGCTGAAATTATAACTCCCGTGCTTGAACAAAGACGCAGACACAGGATCTGGACAAAGCTACATTCTATCTAGTTAGGAGCTAGGTAGAAAGAAAGGAAAACACAGAATATAAGGTAAAAAATTGATTTATTTTCATTAACCCAACTTAAAAGAAATTTTGCATTTTCATAAGCAGACACAACACTATTTTCACACATCTTCTTCTTCTTGAGCTAATGGATAACAGGGCACCTGTAGAATTCCAGGTCTTGAATAGATGCAAATTTTGCGATCCGCTGCATCAATGTCATCTCATCGCCTTTGACGTAGATGATGGTCTCAGGATGATCGAATGCTCGAAGTGACGTCATCATTTTTTTATAAGGTATACCAGGATCATTCCAGTGTAGTCCGTGAAGGAAACGTGTTGGCCACTTTGCACTCCTCCGTTTTAGCACAGTTCACATCCTAGAAAGGCCGCAGTGATTCAATTCCTGCTGAGAATGTCTCTATTATACCAGCATCTTCTGTGTATGCAATGAGTGCAAATCTTTAAATACGAATTGTGTACACTCATCATCATAGAAACCTTGAATGTAGACAACGACGTTCACACTGCAAGTTGTCATTGCGAAATGCTTTGGGCATGCCACAGCACTTGGTCATTTATACAGTACACTGCACAAAACCAGTAAGTGGGCAATAGTTAATCACATGGTTATGTAGAACTATGGCATATGCTGCAGTGTGTTCTGGGAAATTTGATGAAGATTCAGATTAGAGTCGTACATCTATCGGTCCTGATTTAATTATCTCATTGTGTTTAGCACAGTCTATCACGATGATTGATCCCAGCTGCTTGAATTTCCGTAGACTGAGTAGGCATCCTTCCTCTTCGACACCTTCGTAGTAAGAAGCACTGAACCTTGCATACATGTCAGATGCTAGACTCTATACAATCTGATCCAACTGTAGCAGTAAACTGTCATACGGATATAATTCGGAATTCAAGTAGACTCTGGTGTTACTTAAATTACAGTTGTCATCCCCCTTCTATTGGTCTGGAATGCAAGTATGATGAATGTTGATGTTTCCAGCTGCACTAAGGTCTGCCTACAGTTGGTAGCAGTCCGGAACCGCGCGACTGCTACGGTCCCAGGTTCGCATCCTGCCTCGGGCATGGATGTGTGTGATGTCCTTAGGTTAGTTAGGTTTAACCGACACGCGCTCGCGCGGGCGGTGAAGTGACCGCCTTTTTGCAATTTCGCGCCGTACTTACTCCACGAAGGTAACGAGGTGACGGAAGGGACATGTATTCTCTAGTTGCACCTTTTTCCGACAGATGCTGCTCAAAGTTCGTCCACGTCGCACCTCTCTGCCTCTCAGGACAAGTTCAAATAGGTCCGAACACGTTCGGCGGTCAGTTTACCGCCTTGAGAGCGCTTACGAGACTTCGTTCTACTCGTCTACTTCGGAATGTAAGTATTTATTTTTGTAATTCCCCTATAATTCCTCAGTTTTATAGACTCTTCCAATTCTCTAGAGAATTTGCATGTTCTCCAGAATTTCAACATCAAGAAGAACACAAAGGTGGCCTGCATCTATATTTTTCCGCTTACTTGACTCTGCAGGAATAAATTCGTTACGGATTTTTCAATTCAACACAGGTAATATGAAAGAAAAAACGAGAAGACAATTCTTACATGCATTTCTTTGGAACTGATGAGCGAAAACCTGAAAGAAAGAGCTAAATTAAAGCATTTACCAAAAGATTTGTTGGTATTTTTGGAAAATTACAGAGAGACTGGCGTAGTTTATCCAGCTGTATCAACCCCTACAAGGAGAGGAATATGTTATTTGTGTGGCTCAAAAAAGAATATAAAAACAAAGCGAGAATGCGGTGAATGTGGAAGAAACGTCTGTCTACGACATTCAGCCACGACAGTTACGTGCAATAATTGTTGTCAGCCTCATAACGAAAATAAAGTGCATACAGACTGATCAGCATTTTTCATCTGACAGAAATTTTTGTGGCGTTTTCAGTCAAAAATTCTTTTTTTCAAAGCAAAATTAGCTTTTCTTGTGACGCCTTAAGACAGTGAATAATTCTAGTCTTAAGTATTACATTATATAGTCCCAAAGCATTACAATTAAATAAATTTTCTTGTATTTCATTTGGGTATTTCGCTACCTTTTGTATTCTATTGTATATTTTATTGTTAAATAAATAATTTTGATTACAAATGTGTTTGCAGTATTGTGTGAGATAGCCTATGTCGATATTTTATGGAAATATGACCTTTGAAAACGGAAAACTTCAAGAGATTGATGAAAACTCTCGGGCGGTCGGCCGACCGCCCGTGCGAGCGCTCGCGTGACTATTTCTAGCGCGAGCGGATGAAGGTTAAATAGTTCTAAGTTCTAGGGGACTGATGACCTCAGATGTTAAATCCCATAGTGCTCAGAGCCAATTGAACCATTTTTTTTTTTTTTTGTAGCACTGGGTATTCAAAAGCCTCCCATGAGCAGAAAGTTAACAGGAGATATGAACCGATATTCAGAACTTTTACAACCTTCAAACGCTCCTCGTCTACCACAGTGATGTGCTGATTTTTCCATATACTTTTACTGATGTTGACCTGATTCTCCTGTTGAGCTCCTTCAAAGTATGAGTTGCTACCTGATGCGCTCTGTACCAGAATAAGCTCCTGTTTAGCATTCATAATAATTCGCTACATGTCCTCAAAGTACCCCATAAGCATTTTAGGGGTGTGCATGCAGTAAATCGGAGGTACTCTTCTGCTGTTCTGCCCACATGCTCATCTATGAATTATCCTACATTTTCCAAGCCATTCAAATTCGAGGGTGATGATGAGATATATGCTTTAAGCGTTGATGCTATGCAACATTAAGTGTACGATCAATCTCTACCCCACTAAGTTCATAACGTATTTCCTGGAATAGGAATGGCAAAGCATTACGTGTAAGTCTTGATCCCGCTGTATGACTACCGTCCTTTTTCATAAAGAATCCATCCAAATATATGAAACTCTTGCATGAAAAAGTTAAAGCGTCTTGGTGCTGGATTGCAATCCTGATTTCACCGTTCTTGTTAAATGTCGTTGAAGCATTAGGTTTATGCGAGAAGTACTCCTGGCGCATGATACGCTCATCGTATTCCACTGGGTGAGATACACTGAGTGACGACGTCACTGCAAGGTTTCTAGTACATTGATTTAAGAAACTTGTAGTTCGCACGTGTTATCACCTCGCGGTTCTGCTGCGAAGTGCTTTGTTGTATCTGCGTTCGCTGTTCTTATACCTTAGGCCCATCTTGTCGTAGATGTAGTCGTACATTGATTTCCTCGCCACGAAAGTCAAGAAATTGGTTATTCTGATTCACAATGCGCAGCTCCAGATAGTCCAATGTTTGAACTGTCACTGGAAGGTATATACCGGTGGTAGGAGTCTCAACAATCTTATACCCTGTTCCAACTGATAGGAAGAAATCGTTGAGCTATGAGTTCGTTGCAATGTTTCACTCAACACGGATTGTACTGACAGGGAAATAATCCACTTTCTGATCAGATTTGTAAAATTTTGTGGGATGCGTCTTCAAAACCTGTCCCATTGTGAATCCCAGTAGTGGTTCTATTGAACCTTTCTGCTTGAAGTCAATCGAAGCATTCACCGTCCTTATTTCAGATTAAAGTGTACTTATGTTTGCGCGGATCTCGATCCCTTTTCTGGATTGTTTTAAAACTTAGTTTAAATCGTCATTATCTATGCACCAGGTTCAACTTCTACTATTTCTTCTTTACCATTAATTTCCAAATGAAGTTTATTGATATCCTCTGTGATGTTTGGATGGTGGTGCATGTTTCCAATCCAATCAGGGCGATGCTCCAATCTCCAACGCTTAAATCAATTGGTGGGAAGTAATTCGGACGTAGTACAGACGATCGGTCTTTTTACGTCAGGGTGTACGAGGTTGCATCTAAACGTTGACTGGTGAATGGGTGCTTAATACCCGGCCTTATATATCATTCGTAAATGTCAGAAGGAACATGATGCATAGATGACCACACAGGAAAGTTTTAAAGTCTTGGTAGCGTCGAAAATTGTAGAACATATCGTCGTAATTCTTCTTGGGGTTGCAGGTCGCCACATGAGTCGAAATAGTAGACGTTATATGTATTTCTTTTTTTTACGTATGTCATCCAGTGAGTTCCAGGTCGTCCTGCTACATCCAGATTCACAAATCCGCGTTCTCCTGATTTCCACATAGTCTTCAGTAATGTAGCATAAACACACCACTGAATCTCAGAATATTGAATATCTTCGTAACAAACTTAAGCAGATCTGTACTTGTAAACGCCCTGTCTGGTAGGACTGCTAGGGTGTTTTTTGTTTGTTTATTTAAAAACCTAGTCCTTTCTTCTATGGTTTCAAGTATAGCCGATTTCCGGTGGCTGCAGCCTGGATCATGTGTTTATGTGTTGGTGCCTCCTGCAGTTGCTCCTGAGAGCTTTGTGCGGTCTTGACTGTCCAGGCAATAGCCGCAGCGCCCCCAGCGAGTGAACCACCGCTGAAAGACCGGCTAAGGCAGGAATGAGGAAGGGAATAATTCCACCCGACGTAAAGGGAATTGGTATAACCCTTGGTGGTTTAATCGATCTTCTTTCCTCACTCCTTTCTGCTTCAGGGCGCTTTTAGCTGCATAGAACACAGTCAGGACACAGTTTTTCATGCCCCCTTTGGTTTTCATCTTCTACCTTAGCGCCCTATGTGCAGAGCTCATAACTTGGCTCAGCTTCTTCACATCCAGACCCAACTTAACTTTACCACGCATGTTCTTCTCAACTGCAAATGCTGTAATGTGTTGACCAATCATGTCTCGCACGCATCTAAAGCCCGATCGGCGGTGAGACGATCTGTGTTTGCTGTGTGGACGAAGTCCTTTTCCATACACTCTTCGTCGGGTAGATATATTCCCAAATCATCGCGTTTCAATGTTTTCCGAAGGTCCACAGCAGTTAAATCCCGGAATGTGTAATTCGCCTGATAGTTTGTCGAGAATATCGCCTCCTCCGCTAATGCGTCTCCAATCACGCTTGTTATGCTACTAAGGTGCTTGTGGTATGCGCACTCTGTTATATAACAAACCGTCAGCGTCAATCCAGCTGTTTTGTGTTGCTGGAAAACCAAGCCATTTAACCAACGCTCAACCAACGCTCTATTGCATAGACCCCGTATGACCCTCTCTTCAAGATACACATCTGGTTCCGAGCTCTTATGTAACTCTTATGTGTAAAAGCATCCTGCAATTTCAGTACCGCTGCTGTCCTTTAAGAGGGAGGTCCTAGGATTCGTCCTCTGCTCTCTGGAAACTGTGAACATCTCGGTTGACCAGTTTGGCATGTATGACTTCTCAAATGTTGTGTTTTGAAGCCGGCTAGTGTGGCCGTGCGGTTCTAGGCACTTCAGTCTGGAACCACGTGACCGCTACGGTCGCAGGTTTGAATCCTGCCTCGGGCATGGATGTGTGTGATGCCCTTAGGTTAGTTAGGTTTAATTAGTTCTAAGTTCTAGGCGACTGATGACCTCAGAAGTCGCATAGTCCTCAGAGCCATTTGAACCATTTGTGTTTTGAAATACGTACTAAACCACCTACATTAAATTGCTGTTTGTCCGGATCTACCATTTTATCGCGAACATCGATTGGTCTCATTCTTACTGTGCGACGTTGGTTCTATTTCACTGTGCAATTGTTTGCGGGACGATATCGACCTATCTGGGTGAGAAACAAAGATTGAATTGCATCCACATCTGAATTTTCACTGTTGTGTTCAGACATTCCACGATACTCGCCTTCAAGTGGGTGGACGTCTAGTAGTGATGTATTCCATACCGCTCCATCACAGCCTTGAAATATTTATTGTAAAACTCACCGCCGTGATCTGTTTGAAGTTTGTCTGGGCTTCGGTTCGTCCCCGCTTGCAGCAATCCATCAAACACATGAGCGACTTCCTTCCCTGTTTTCGTTTTCACGGCTGATGCCCAACCATATTTAGAATAAGTATCGTTGACCATTAACATATATTGGAATCGGTTATTCACATGTCAATATTCCCTCATGTTGGCAAGATCCACCTGCCACATGTCATCCAAACCTTTAATCATAGTATATCTTCGGGGCTTTGTTTTGCGTGGTGATTTGTGCAGTTCTCGAACTACAGTCTCCATAATTATTCAGTGATGCCTCTCTCTCTCTAAGCTCAGAAATTATTGAAACAACTTCATCAGAATGAGCTGCATTACCAGCGGTATCTGATGCCGTGAGCAGTCGTAGCCGGTCCCTTAGCTCACTGGGATCGTTGTAATATACAGGGTGAGTCAGTAACTATTGCCACCTAGAATAACTCGGAAAGTATGATGGTCGCTGAAAAGTTCGTGGGACAAATGTTGCATGGGACAACGGGGGTCGTAATATGAAATTGCTTTTTTGTTGCTCGGTGGGGTCGCGTCATAGATATAAACGTCAACATCGTTTTTTTTTAAATGGGATGCTATGGTTTAGTACTTATTTTTTCTGAGAGCGGCTGTCGAGATGAATCCAATGTTGTGTAACAGTAAGGTCTTTTAAGTTCAACGAAGGTCATAAAGGTGGCACGAACGTCCATTTACAGAAGGTGTTCGAAGTGACAGCCATTGGTATCAATGCAGTGCTGAAATCTTGTCATTGATCAAGTGGTATTCCTTACCACTTCGGTACTTATCGATGAAAATGCCTTGACAATTCTCTCTCGTATATCTTCCAAATTGTAAATATTCGCCGAATACGGGATATCCATCTAATGTGCCACTGACACGTAAACATCGGTTTCGCAATACAGCACTAATAGGAACGGTAACAGTAGTATCGTCGAATCAAGCGAATGTGAATGACATATTCCATCGATGAACAAGTCGATATGCATCTCATTTACAGAGAATGCCAACGAAATTCAGTGAGAGCTACGGACTTATACGCTGAAAGATATCCTCAACGTACTCACCCTACACGTCGTATATTTAGATATGTGTATGATAAAATGAGAACAACTTGATCTTTAACGAAACGGAAACATATCCTTCAAACGTAAGTTACTAACAAGGAAACGGAAATTGGTACTCTTGCAACTGTGGTTCGAGATCCTTGTGTTAGTTCGCGTCAGATCACAAGGGAATCTAGCATGGGCCAGAGTAGTGTTGTTCGTTTTCTGCATCGCCATAAATATCATCCGTACCATATCATTCTCCACCAAAAATTAACTGGTACGGATTGTATGCGTCGCATTGAATTCTGCCGATGGACTCAACTTCAGATTCAGAGGGATGACAAATTTACTAATTTGATTTTACACTCCCGGAAATGGAAAAAAGAACACATTGACACCGGTGTGTCAGACCCACCATACTTGCTCCGGACACTGCGAGAGGGCTGTACAAGCAATGATCACACGCACGGCACAGCGAACACACCAGGAACCGCGGTGTTGGCCGTCGAATGGCGCTAGCTGCGCAGCATTTGTGCACCGCCGCCGTCAGTGTCAGCCAGTTTGCCGTGCCATACGGAGCTCCATCGCAGTCTTTAACACTGGTAGCATGCCGCGACAGCGTGGACGTGAACCGTATGTGCAGTTGACGGACTTTGAGCGAGGGCGTATAGTGGGCATGCGGGAGGCCGGGTGGACGTACCGCCGAATTGCTCAACACGTGGGGCGTGAGGTCTCCACAGTACATCGATGTTGTCGCCAGTGGTCGACGGAAGGTGCACGTGCCCGTCGACCTGGGACCGGACCGCAGCGACGCACGGATGCACGCCAAGACCGTAGGATCCTACGCAGTGCCGTAGGGGACCGCACCGCCACTTCCCAGCAAATTAGGGACACTGTTGCTCCTGGGGTATCGGCGAGGACCATTCGCAACCGTCTCCATGAAGCTGGGCTACGGTCCCGCACACCGTTAGGCCGTCTTCCGCTCACGCCCCAACATCGTGCAGCCCGCATCCAGTGGTGTCGCGACAGGCGTGAATGGAGGGACGAATGGAGACGTGTCGTCTTCAGCGATGAGAGTCGCTTCTGCCTTGGTGCCAATGATGGTCGTATGCGTGTTTGGCGCCGTGCAGGTGAGCGCCACAATCAGGACTGCATACGACCGAGACACACAGGGCCAACACCCGGCATCATGGTGTGGGGAGCGATCTCCTACACTGGCCGTACACCACTGGTGATCGTCGAGGGGACACTGAATAGTGCACGGTACATCCAAACCGTCATCGAACCCATCGTTCTACTATTCCTAGACCGGCAAGGGAACTTGCTGTTCCAACAGGACAATGCACGCCCGCATGTATCCCGTGCCACCCAACGTGCTCTAGAAGGTGTAAGTCAACTACCCTGGCCAGCAAGATCTCCGGATCTGTCCCCCATTGATCATGTTTGGGACTGGATGAAGCGTCGTCTCACGCGGTCTGTACGTCCAGCACGAACGCTGGTCCAACTGAGGCGCCAGGTGGAAATGGCATGGCAAGCCGTTCCACAGGACTACATCCAGCATCTCTACGATCGTCTCCATGGGAGAATAGCAGCCTGCATTGCTGCGAAAGGTGGATATACACTGTACTAGTGCCGACATTGTGCATGCTCTGTTGCCTGTGTCTACGTGCCTGTGGTTCTGTCAGTGTGATCATGTGATGTATCTGACCCCAGGAATGTGTCAATAAAGTTTCCCCTTCCTGGGACAATAAATTCACGGTGTTCTTATTTCTATTTCCAGGAGTGTATTTACTGACGAGGCTACATTCACGAACCATGAACATGTTAATTTGCATAACATCCATTACTGGGTAACTGAAAATCCATGTTGTCTGCGGCACATTGCACACCAAAAACCGTGATAGGTGAATGTATGGTGTGGGATTCTTGAGGACAGAATTATAGGCCCCTATTTCATCGAAGTAAATCTTAGTGGTAGGTAAGCACACCACATTCCTGCAAGAAGCTTTAGGCCTGTTACTGGAAGAAATAAATATCTTTAGGAACAAGGAACGGAATGTGGTATCAACACGATGGGTGTCCGGCAAATTTTTCGATGTTGGCTAGAAATGAATTTCAACGACAATACTCAAATCTTTGGATTGGACACGGAGGAGCAGTGTCGACAGGCTTCTTCGCCAGACTTGGCGCTTCTGAATTTTTTCTTGTGGGGATTCGTAAAAGGCATTGTTTAGAAAGACGTTCCAACTAGAGTCCTGCATGACCGAGTACGCGCACGAAATACGAGGTGGGGCGAGCGCACCCTAACTGGATAGGCTACACGCACTAGTTCTTGTGACCGAGCATAGATAGAAGCCGTGACCGATTACGTAGCACGTAGCTTCAAACGCATTACACGTGTCATTATCCGTGTGAGACTGAAGCCAGTACGGGCTTCACATTTGTGGTGTGTCTCTCTCTGTAATCATGCAGCGCGAGGAAGCTAGTGCAGTAAGACCTATGATTGACACCAATGTTTACACATTGGAGGAACGGGAAGGTCTAAAAAGCCAAGTATGGGGTACATTTCTGTTAGTTGTACACGAAAACAGTGCGTCTACTGTGTACGTATCGTGCATAAACTGCTCCACATTATTGTGTTTCCAGTCGGGAACCCCTCATTTAAAGAAACACCGTTGCAGGAAACCTCATAAAGATACAGCTCCTTCAGGGATACCGGCAGTAATAAAAAATAGTATTACAGCAAAATGTGTTGCAATGTGTGCTAAAGAATGAGACCTTTCAATGCTATTTCACGTAAAGGTTTCAGAGAACTGGGCCAAGAATGAATACATCTAGGTGCGCATTATGGAGAAGTTAACGTGGCAGAAGTCATGCCACATGCCTCTACTATAAGCAGACATGACAAAGAACAAGCTGATGCAATGCGAAGCAGCATAATGCCTTCTATTATTGCGGAAGTTATTAATAAAACAAGTGCTGCGACAGTTGATATGTGGACTGATTCGCATAATCAGGCGCACTGTTTGACACTTAAAACACATTACATTATCACTGATTGGTCTCCTGTGAATAATGTTTTATTTACAACAAAATTTCCTGAAGTGAAGAAGACGGGAGTAAATATTATGAAAGAAATTGAAGAGAGGATGGCTGATTGGGACATTTCACCAGACATGTTGCACAGTTTTGTTTTTGTGTCCGACCAGGTTGCCAATGTAATAAAGGCTTTGGAAAATCACGAAAGGATACCTTGTGCTGCTCATTCTATAAACACAGCACTTAGCCATATTTTCGATGAAGATAAATTCTTGTTAAATCATGCCCTGAACATCGTATCAACAATAAATACTGCAAAATGCATTGTGAGGTACATTAAGAAAAGTGGCATCTGCTCGTCTTTGAAATCATCGTCGGAACAAGAGGTCTGCACATCCTGGAACAGCTTGTACGCTATGCTGGAATCCTTACACACTCAGTATAACGAAGTTGCTGCTTTGCTGGCGGAAAAGGACTCCGCTTACAGATTGCAAGGATATGATAATGAGCTTGCAAGAGAAATTGCGCATTTCCTGAGACCATTTAAAGAGGCCACAGATGAATTAGAAGGCGGAAAAGAACCGACATTCCAGTTAGTTCTTCTTTGGTTTCACAAACAGCAACAAATTTGCAGGGTCAATGACACTGACTGTCATGTGAGTAATTACTGCAGTTAAAAGCACTGTTTCATTATAATACGCGATAGATTTATAATTAACTATCGTAATCGATGTGTACTAACAGATATGTATTTTTTAAGAGGTGCTAGAAAGGATTAAAAATCGAGCCTTGACTTTCGTTTGTGAGAAGACCGTGATCACTTCCAGACATAAAATTGCTACGTCTCCTATCCGCAATTGTATTGAAATATCATTTTACTTTCCAAGTGCTTTATGAATTTAGCTGTGTCACGTACTCGTTCATGGAAACGTTAAAAGAGAGAGAGACAGGGATAAATACATTGTGTGTGTGTGTATGTATGTGTGTGTGAGAGAGAGAGAGAGAGAGAGAGAGAGAGAGGCGTTGGATTTGTGCAGTACAGTACAGAGCAGCGAGCCGGGGCGAGGCGAGGTGAGACGTCAGCGGTGGCCGGTCATGCTCGGTTATCCGCGTGTCCGGAATCCGGACAACAGACATGGGGCGAGTACGGGACCGAGCCGAGTCGTGTGGGGCCGGACACGAGCGGCTCGGTCCCCCCTCAACAGGCGAGCCGTGTCACATCACTGTGGCAGACGAGGAGCGTTGGAAGGTTGTAAAAGTTCTGAATATCGGTTCATATCTCCTGTTAACTTTCTGCTCATGGGAGGCTTTTGAATACCCAGTGCTACCAAAACAAAACAAAAATGGTTCAATTGGTTCTGAGCACTATGGGATTTAACATCCGAGGTCATCAGTCCCCTAGAACTTAGAACTATTTAACCTTCATCCGCTCGCGCTCGAAATAGTCAAGCGAGCGCTCGCACGGGCGGTCGGCCGACCGCCCGAGAGTTTTCATCAATCTCTTGAAGTTTTCCGTTTTTAAAGGTCATATTTCCATAAAATATCGACATAGGCTATCTCACACAATATTGCAAACACATTTGTAATCAAAATTATTTATTTAACAATAAAATATACAACAGAATACAAAAGGAAGCCAAATACCCAAATGAAATATAAGAAAATTTATTTAATTGTAATGTTTTGGGACTATATAATGTAATACTGAAGACTAGAATTATTCACTGTCTTAAGGCGTCACAAGAAAAGCTAATTCTGCTTTGAAAAAAAGAATTTTTAACTGAAAAAGTCACAAAAATTTCTGTCAGATGAAAAATGCTGATCAGTCTGTATGCACTTCATTTTCGTTATGAGGCTGACAACAATTATTGTACGTAACTGTCGTGGCTGAATGTCGTAGACAGACGTTTCTTCCACTTTAACCGCATTCTCGCTTTGTTTTTATATTCTTTTTTGAGCCACACAAATAACATATTCTTCTCCTTGTAGAGGTTGATACAGCTGGATAAACTACGCCAGTCTCTCTGTAATTTTCCAAAAATACCGACAAATCTTTTGGTAAATGCTTAAATTTAGCTCTTTCTTTCAGGTTTTCGCTCATCAGTTCCAAAGAAATGCATGTAAGAATTGTCTTCTCGGTTTTTCTTTCATATTACCTGTGTTGAATTGAAAAATGCGTAACGAATTTATTCCTGCAGAGTCAAGTAAGCGGAAAAATATACATGCAGGCCACCTTTGCGTTCTTCTTGATGTTGAAATTCTGGAGAACATGTAAATTCTCTAGAGAATTGGAAGAATCTATAAAACTGAGGAATTATAGGGGACTTACAAAAAGAAATACTTACATTCCGAAGTAGACGAGTAGAACAAAGTCTCGTAAGCGCTCTCAAGGCGGTAAACTGACCGCCGAACGTGTTCGGACCTATTTGAACTTGTCCTGAGAGGCAGAGAGGTGCGACGTGGACGAACTTTGAGCAGCATCTGTCGTAAAAAGGTGCAACTAGAGAATACATGTCCCTTCCGTCACCTCCTTACCTTCGTGGAGTAAGTACGGCGCGAAATTACAAAAAGGCGGTCACTTCACCGCCCGCGCGAGCGCGTGTCGGTTAAACCTACCTAACCTAAGGACATCACACACATCCATGCCCGAGGCAGGATGCGAACCTGCGACCGTAGCAGTCGCGCGGTTCTGGACTGCTACCAACTGTAGGCAGACCTTAGTGCAGCTGGAAACATCAACATTTATCATACTTGCATTCCAGGCGAGCCGTGACCGGTCTAACTCTGAGCTTTGAAGCACTCTAGTTCCAACTACACCTGAGGACATGCGAGAGGGAATTGTGAGAGCATGTGCTTCGATAAGTGCCAATGTGTTAAGGAAGACCACTCAGTCCATAATAAGAAGGTTGCAGTAATGTATTGATACCAATGGTCATCACTTCGAACACCGTGGTGGCCGAGCGGTTCTAGGCGCTTCAGTCCGGAATCGCGCGACTGCTACGGTCGCAGGTTCGAATCCAGCCTCGGGCTGTTCTAAGTTCTAGGGGACTGATGACCTCAGATGTTAAGTCCCATAGTGCTCAGAGCCATTTTTGAACTTCGAACACCTTCTGTAAATGGACGTTCATGCCACCTTTCTGACTATCGTTGACCTTCAGAGATCTTACTGTTCCACATCATTGAATTCGTCTCTATAGCCGCTATCAGAAAATAAGTACTAAACTATAACATCCCATTCAAATAAAAACAATGTTGGCCTTCACATCTCCAAAGCGACCCCACTTAGCAAAAAAAAAACCAACGTCATATTATGACCCCCGTTGTCCCACGAACTTTTCAGCTCCTGTCATACTTTCACAAATATTCTTGGTGGCAATAGTTAGTGACTCACCCTGTATATACTGAGGGAGTCGATTACTCACTCTTTTATGCTGAATGTTAATACCATCACCACTGCTATTTTCTTCACCAACCAAAATTGGTCTTATGATGGATTTGTATTTCACATTGCTTCGGCTTGAATTCTTATGCAGATCATGAACCATGGACCTTGCCGTTGATGGGGAGGCTTGCGTGCCTCAGCGATACAGATAGCCGTACCGTAGGTGCAACCACAGCGGAGGGGTATCTGTTGAGAGGCCAGACAAACGTGTGGTTCCTGAAGAGGGCTCTGAGCACTATGGGACTCAACTGCTGAGGTCATTAGTCCCCTAGAACTTAGAACTAGTTAAACCTAACTAACCTAAGGACATCACAAACATCCATGCCCGAGGCAGGATTCGAACCTGCGACCGTAGCGGTCTGGCGGTTCCAGACTGCAGCGCCTGAAGAGGGGCAGCAGCCTTTTCAGTAGTTGCAGAGGCAACAGTCTGGATGATTGACTGACCTGGCCTTGCAACATTAACCAAAACGGTCTTGCTGTGCTGGTACTGCGAACGGCTGAAAGCAAGGGGAAACTACGGCCGCAATTTTTCCCGATGGCATGCAACTTTACTGTATGGATAAATGATGATGGCGTCCTCTTGGGTAAAATATTCCGGAAGTAAAATAGTCCCCCATTCGGATCTCCGGGCGGAGACCACTCAAGAGGACATCGTTATGAGGAAAAAGAAAACTGGCGTCCTACGGATCAGAGCGTGGAACGTCAGATCCCTTAACCGGGCAGGTAGATTAGAAAACTTAAAAAGGGAAATGGATAGGTTAAAGGTAGATATAGTGGGAATTAGTGAAGTTCGGTGGCAAGAGGAACAAGACCTTTGGTCAGGTGAATACGAGGTTATAAACACAAAATCAAATAGGGGTAATGCAGGAGTAGGTTTAATAATGAATAAAAAAATAGGAGTGCGGGTAAACTACTACAGGCAGCATAGTGAACGCATTATTGTGGCCAAGATAGACGCGAAGCCCACGCCTACTACAGTAGTACAAGTTTATATGCTAACTAGCTCTGCAGATGATGAAGAAATAGATGAAATGTATGATGAGATAAAAGGAATTATTCAGGTAGTGAAGGGAGACGAAAATTTGATAGTCGTGGATGACTGGAATTCGAGAGTAGGAAAAGGGAGAGAAGGAAACACAGTAGGTGAATATGGATTGGGGCAAAGAAATGAAAGAGGAAGCCGCCTGGTATTCTTTTGCACAGAGCATACCTTGATCATAGCTAACACTTGGTTCAAGAATCATGAAAGAAGGCTGTATACATGGAAGAAGCCTGGAGATACTGACAGGCTTCAGGTAGATTGTATAATGGTAAGACAGAGATTTAGGAACCAGGTTTTAAATTGTAAGACATTTCCAGGGGTAGATGTGGACTCTGACCACAATCTATTGGTTATGAACTGTAGATTAAAACAGAAGAAACTGCCAAAAGGTGGGAATTTAAGGAGATGTGACCTGGATAAACTGAGTAAACCAGAGGTTGCACAGAGTTTCAGGGAGAGCATAAGGGAACAATTGACAGGAATGCGGGAAAGAAGAATGGGTAGCTCTGAGGGATGAAGTAGTGAAGGCAGCAGAGGATCAAGTAGGTAAAAAGACGAGGGCTAGTAGAAACCCTTGGGTAACAGAGAACATATAAAAATGCAGTAAATGAAACAGGCAAAAAGGAATACAGACGTCTCAAAAATGAGATCGACAGGAAGTGCAAAATGGCTAAGCAGGGATGTCTAGAGGACAAATGTAAGGATGTAGAGGCTTATCTCACTAGGGGTAAGATAGATACTGCCTACAGGAAAATTAAAGAGACTTTTGGAGAAAAAAGAACCACTTGAATGAATATCAAGAGCTTTGATGGAAACCCAGTTCTAAGCAAAGAAGGGAAAGCAGAAAAGAGGAAGGAGTATATAGAGGGTCTATACAAGGGCGATGTACATGAGGACAATATTATGGAAATGGAAAAGGATGTAGATGAAGACGAAATGGGAGATATGATACTGCGTGAAGAGTTTGACAGAGCACTGAAAGACCTGAGTGGAAACAAGGCCCCGGAAGTAGACAACATACCATTAGAACTACTGACGGCCTTGGGAGAGCCAGTCCTGACAAAACTCTACCATCTGGTGAGCAAGATGTACGAGACAGGCGAAATACCCTCAGACTTCAAGAAGAATATAATTATTCCAATCCCAAAGAAAGCAGGTGTTGACAGATGTGAAAATTACCGAAACGTCAGTTTAATAAGCCACAGCTGCAAAATACTAACGCGAATTCTTTACAGACGAATGGAAAAACTGGTAGAAGCCGACCTCGGGGAAGATCAGTTTGGATCCCGTAGAGATGTTGGAACACGTGAGGCAGTACTGACCTTACGACTTATCTTAGAAGAAAGATTACGGAAAGGCAAACCTACGTTTCTAGCACTTGTAGACTTAAAGAAAGCTTTTGACAATGTTGACTGGAATACTCTCTTTCAAATTCTAAAGTGGCAGGGGTAAAATACAGGGAGCGAAAGGCTACTTACAATTTGTACAGAAACTAGATGGCGGTTGTAAGAGCCGAGCGGCATGAAAGGGAAGCAGTGGTTGGGAAAGGAGTGAGACAGGGTTGTAGCCTCTCCCCGATGTTATTCAATCTCTATATTGAGCAAGCAGTGAAGGAAACAAAAGAAAAATTTGGAGTAGGTATTAAAGTCCTTGGAGAAGAAATAAAAACTTTGAGGTTCCCCGATGACATTGTAATTCTGTCAGAGACAGCAAAGGACTTGGAAGAGCAGTTGAACGGAATGGACAGTGTCTTGAAAGGAGGATATAAGATGAACATCAACAAAAGCAAAACGAGAATAATGGAATGTAGTCGAATTAATTCGAGTGATGCTGAGGGAATTAGATTAGGAAATGAGACACTTAAAGTAGTAAAGGAGTTTTGCTATTTGGGGAGCAAAATAACTGATGATGGTCGAAGTAGAGAAGATGTAAAATGTAGACTGGCAATGGCAAGGAAAGCGATTCTGAAGAAGAGAAATTTGTTAACATCGAGTATAGATTTAAGTATCAGGAAGTCGTTTCTGAAAGTATTTGTATGGAGTGTAGCCGTGTGTGGAAGTGAAACATGGACGATAAATAGTTTGAACAAGAAGAGAATAGAAGCTTTCGAAATGTGGTGCTACTGAAGAATGCTGAAGATTAGATGGGTAGATCACACAACTAATGATGAAGTATTGAATAGAATTGGGGAGGAGTATGTGGCACAACTTGACAAAAAGAAGGGACCGGTTAGTAGGACATGTTCCGAGGCATCAAGGGATCACAAATTTAGCATTGGAGGGCAGCGTGGAGGGTAAAAATCGTAGAGGGAGACCAAGAGATGAATACACTAAGCAGATTCAGAAGGATGTGGGTTGCAGTAAGTACTGGGAGATGAAGAAGCTTGCACAGGATAGAGTAGCATGGAGAGCTGCATCAAACCAGTCTCAGGACTGAAGACCACAACAACAACAACAACAACAACAACATGCAGATCAGTTAAAAGCAATATTTCACGGTACGTTTCCAGACCTTCAGGCGAATAATTTACAGTTTTTGTGGGTCTTAGGAAAACAAGATTCAGTAGACCGGGTGTTTTTTGAATTTGTTTATCGCCGATCTGTATCTTTTTCTTTTTTCATTTAAAGTTGTAGGCTGTGTGACCAACATGTACGGTTTCTCACCACTAACACCGAATGTTTTGTCTATCACAGCGTCGCTGTGACGGTTAATGAAATCGGCAATAGCGTCATCGTCGTCGTTGCGGAATTTCGCTGAGAGTTTATCGAGATATTCAATGACCGGCTGTAAGGTTTCTCGCAGAGCCTGCTCCCGCTTCAAATGCCCTAACCTCAGTAACCGTAACTTCTCGCTAACGTCCTTCAGTGCCTCGATGACTTTATGCTTAGTCGACATCTCGGTGTGTACTAATCAGACTTCTGTGTAGCGTGAAGTTTTATATATCCGCTCTTCTTCTTATGCTGCTCCCCCTTCTCGGCAACTGCTATTGTCCCTTCAGTTAAATTGCCTATTTTCTGTTCAATTACATTAACCTTGTTATTCAGTGAATTATTCAGTCTCAGAAGGGTTTGACAATACGTCTCTAGTTTCTTGCGTACACCTCCAACTTTATGTTCGAGAGTTTGAATTTTCGCGTCCACGTAGAAGCGAATGTTTTGTCTATGTACACCCATCTTATCAGACCGTGGTCTAGTGGTCAGTCGGCTCTCAGCCGTGCTAGCGTGCGGAGCTGCTCCGCGCGCTGTCCGACGCTCCGCTCTCGGCGGTGTTTACTTCCGCGTCGCGGTGTTTGTGTATATCGAGTCCAGTACTAACGTACACCATGGCGTCCTCGTACCGCCGTGCAACGATCAAAGTAACGTTTCAGGCCGAACATCCACGACCCAGAGCTTTCGAAGTCGAACGGTTCATACGTGAGGATCTACGTTTGAACCCCCAGGACGTAATCGGCATACATTTTTCCATCACTGGAAGTGTTGTCTACATCAAGATGTCGACGGAGGAAATTTGCAATGACATAATTCACCGTCATGCCACCGGACTGAAATTTAAACACTCTGATGGACATATGGGTGCTGTGACGGTCGCCCATGCTGGATTCGGTCACCGGACATTGCGGGTGTTTGAGCTCCCGTTCGAGGTGCCTCAGGATGTGGTCATTGCCGCTTTCCAACCATATGGCACCGTCTTGGGTCACGTCGCGGAGAAGTGGCAAACATTTACGACCTACCCGGTATTAAATGGAGTCCGGCAGATAAAAATTGAGCTGACGAAACATGTCCCATCGTACCTGCTGATTGGCGGTGTGAGGGCCATCGTCATGTATGATGGACAGCCACGAACGTGCGCAGGATGTGGCCAGGAGGGACATGTACCTTCCGAATGCTTACACCGCCGTTTAATACAGACGCCGTTAAGTGAAGAGACCCAGGCTTCGACGGTCACGTCCTTACCCATCACCTACGCCAAGGTTGCACAGGACCCCGTCGTACCAATCTCGATTGCGCCAGCAGCATCGTCAACGACACCCGCCGCCGCACAGCGCGCCGAGGACACAAGCACGGCGTCGCCTCCAGTGCTCGCTTCAGGACCGTCCGGTTTGCAGACCGAAACCGATGTTCCTGTTGGAACCATGGACGTCGACCTCGGTGTCTGCCTTTGTCCAGACGGGTTCGGCGTCAGACGACGGGCGACCACATTCTGATTCAGAAGGCCACATCAGAAAACAGCGGTCGCCTCGCAAACACAGGAAACGACGACGAACGCCTTCCGATGACGCCCTTTCTCAGACGGCCCCACGAGATGTCGACCTGATGTCTGACGGTGATCTCCCACATTGCGTCCAGTCACGCGATGTGGCAGCAACAGGCGCCCCTCCTGTGACGCCTACTCTCCCAGCCAGGGACGTGTCCTCGCCGTTGACGACGAATGATGACGGCGGTCCCCCTGCCACTCATGTTGCGGAATCCACAACACCCGTTCCGGAAGTACGTGACCGTCACATGTCCACGTCGTCAGCTTCCTGGGCCGATGACGTTGAAGAAGAAGTGGAACAGACTGCCGGCGTGTCTGCACAGGAGTCCACCTCGGCGACACTGGGGCTGGCGCCCCGCCAGTAATTATCACCACGGCGGGACCACCGGCGGGTCTCCACCTGCCGGCTACTTCTACCGCACGTTCCGCAAATACTGAGGATGGCCGTACACAGCAATATCGTATCGCCACGATGAATCTTGCCACCATTCGTGCCCCCCATAAACTGGCCATGTTCAGAGACACTATTTACTCTGTGGATGTGGATATAGCACTCTTACAAGAGGTGTTTGTGGCTGACTTCCTAGTTCCCACCGGATACAACGCCCATGTTTCCCCCCCATCCTGCTACGCGACGGACTCCCTGCAGAGGACGTCATCTACCTCCCCACTGCGCGAGGTATGGCCCTCACACTGTTCGGCGTGCGTATTATTAATATCTACGCTCCGTCCGGCACTGGCCGCCGTCATGACCGACAAACTTTTTTTGCCGAAAGCGTCACACCCCTCTTCATTGGTCCGCAGGACGATTTGGTACTCGGTGGGGATTTTAACTCGACTCAAGAGCCCGCGGACCAACTCCCGCGACATTCCCCTTGTGCATCTCTCTCAGTGGTCTTCGACCGTCTCCGACTTGTTGACACATGGAAGAAGTTCCACGGAATTCAACCGGGCTATACATTCTACACCTCTCACTCGTCAAGCCGCATAGATCGCATCTACGTTACTCGCTCCCTTGCTGATGGCACACGTCATGCGGAAGTCTGGCCCTTGGCCTTTTCAGACCATGATGCGTACCTCTGTGACGTCACTCTCGCCCGACAGCAAGTGTGGCATAGTCGTGGTCTGTGGAAACTCAATGTTGCTCACCTGACCTCCTCAGACTGTCGCCGTATGGTCGAAGAAGCTTGGGCACGCTGCCACCATCGTCGAGAAGCCTATGACTCCACCTTATCATGGTGGCTCTCCTGTGCAAAGCCGGCCCTCAGGAAGACTCTGATGAGTTTTGGGAAGGAATTAAAGGCGTGGCAAACTAATACCCTGCACTTCTACTACGCCATTCTACGTGACTGTACGACGATGCCTTTCTCGCCAGCCCGGCAGTCGATGGTCCATCGCACGAAGGCACAGATCTCCTTGATCATGCGGCGTAACTTAGAAGGCACTGTAGTCCGTTCTCGAGCTTCTAACCGAATCCCTCAAGAACGTCCGTCGATGTATCACCTCCTTCAGGAAAGACAACGACGACGACGAGCTCTGAGCCAAGTCCTCACTGATGTGGAAGGGCGCCGGCACGACACCCAACAAAGCATCGGTCGTGCTCTCCATGCTCATTTTGCCGGGCTATACGCAGCCGTACCGCATTCTGCAGCACTGATCACAGAAGTCGCTCAGCTTACTACGAACACTCTTCCAGAGGATGCAGTGCATGACCTCCAAGACGACGTAACCACAGAGGAAGTGGTAGACGCTATCAAGGCGGGTTCCGATAACAGATCTCCTGGACCTGACGGTATAACCATCGAATTTTATAAAAGTTTTCACTATTTGTTCGCTCCACGTGGACGGCAATCGCACAAAAGCTGATGTCACCGATGACAGTGGTCCCGAGCGCCTTTCTAGAAGGAATTATTATCCCCGTACAAAACCGCGCGGGTTATCGTGGGTCCTGGACTATTGACCAATTACTTTGCTCAACAGCGACATGAAAATATTCACACGGCTACTGGCATCGCGACTCAAGAAGGTCGCACGTTACGTCACATCCTGCGACCAAACTTCCCTAGGAGGCGACAACAACATCCGTACGGCCCTTTGAGGTTACAGAGACATGATAGCATTAGCGCATCATCAGCGTCTCCCTGGCGCCTTGGCTTCACTGGACTTTAGCCAGGCTTTCGACCGTGTTGACCACTTCTATTTACGGACAGTTCTTCAGCATATGGGTTTTCCTGGCGCTATTGTCACAGTGGTTATGCGCCTGTTGAGTAGTGCAACCTCTAAAATCATGTACAATGGTCGTCTTACACCGTCCCTGGTCATCGCACGATCTGTACGACAAGGCTGCCCTCTTTCCACGATTTTGTATGCTTTCGCCTTGGAACCCCTGCTCCAGGGCATGCGCCAACGTTTGGAAGGCATGGCTGTGCAAGGCCACTGTTTTTGTTGCACTGCCTACGCAGACGACATAGTACTATATCTGCGCAGTGAAGATGAAGTACGAGCAGCACTGACATGGGTGGCGACTTACGGCGAAGCGTCGGGGAGCTACTTCAACGTGTCAAAATATAAGGTCCTGCTAAATGGTGAGGGCTTGCCGGAGAGATGGGCTGCCCCCTTTAGTGTCGCCGCCACCATACGGTGTCTTGGACTTGATTTCACAGCAGATCTGCGCCGCTCAGCGGCTATCAATGGTAGACGCTTGCTACAGACAATCAGAGCAAATCTCGCAGATCACCGCCTACGAGCTCTCGACGTTATCCAACGCGCGCAATACGTGAACTTGTATCATGCTTCCCGTATACCACACGTGGCTCAAGTACTACCAGTCCCAAATCTCCTGGCGCGACGACTGTTGATGGCTTTCGGCTCCTTCGTCAGCTCGGGGATGTTATTCAAGGTGCAGTATGAATCCCTTGCACTGCCACGAGATCGTGGCGGGGTGGGACTCATCCACGTGCCGACTCGTGTCAGGGCACTATACGTCAGCTCCCAACTAAAACTTTGGCATCGTTGCCCGCAGAGCCTTACTAGCCTCCTGCTTCACAACTTTGCACTGGCCTCCTTGTCCGCCCCAGTACTGGTATCGATCATTCCAACCCCCTTTTATTACATCCAACGATTTTTCCTGGAGTTCAGGTATATCTACCGGTCCTTACCACTTACACGTTTGTACCTCACGAAAACAGTCTCCGAATTGTTACAACAGTGCCGCCCGTCCAACCCCATCGAACGTAAGTGTCCACAGTACGTGTGGCGACACATATGGAAGGCGATCCATTCGCGTTTTCTCGAATGAGACGTTCAATCAGCGTGGTACATCACCGTGAATGGCAAACAAGTTAACCGAGATCGTCTGCACCGCATCCATCTCGCCGATTCATCCCTCTGCACCCACTGTGGAGTGGATGACACGGATGTCCACCGGTTCCACTGTGGCACAGCGCTAGACGTCTGGACACTTGCGCGGCGAATTTTGGCGTTTCTTACTCGCCAGACACCAGCTCAGATCGACGTCCACATGCTTTTGTACCCCGATAAGACTTTCTACCCCTCCGCCAAAACTAACTCTGTGAATTGGATCTGTGGCCACACGATCCGCTATCTTTTTACTTCTGGCAACAAGTCCAGGCTAGGATATTGGACTTATCTCAACGAACGACACTGCGTCCTGATACGCAACCCACGCTATAAACAATATTTTTCCAATTTCTTACGGAGCACTTTCGATGACCCACCTAGTAGCTGGAACGTCCAAGCCCTGAGAAGCTGAAAACTCTATAAACCGAACCGAACTGAATAGATCTGCTACCCAGAACCCACGCCTACGCCATGAGAAGACACGTTTGGACGAGCTGGCATGCTGTAGGCGAATACACTTCAGGAGCTTCTGTAAGAACTGGACTTTAACTACAAGTCGCACGACGACTTAAAAAGCTTTTCCTTATTTATTCCTCATAATTTGTTCTTAAAGGAAAAAGAAATTTTATTATGGCTTTGAGAAACTTTTTTTGTTCCAAAAGATTGCTTCTTCGCCAAAAAGACGAAGGAGACTCAGTTTTGTTTACTGGAAGGAGAAACCAGTATAATTGGAATCTTTGTTTTCTTCTGAAAAAAAACTTTTCCTTATTTATTCCTCACAATTTGTTCTTAAAGGAAAAAGAAATTTGAGTTTGGATTCGAAAAAAAAAAAATTTTTTTGTTCCAAAAGATTGCTTCTTCGCCAACAAGGAGACTCAAAAAAAAAAAAAAGAAGTGGTTAAGAAAAAAAAAAATAGCTGACTGGTCACCGCGACGGAATGCCATGCAAAGGGGCCCGGGTTCGATTACCGGTTGTGTTGGAAAAAAAAAAAAAAAAAAGGTAGTGGCAGATGTGGATTCTGAACACAATCTATTGGTTATGAGCTGCAGATTGAAACTGAAGAAACTGCAAAAAGGCGGGAATTTAAGGAGATGGGACCTGGATAAACTGAAAGAACCAGAGGTTGTAGAGACTTACAGGGAGAGCATAAGGGAACAATTGACAGGAATGGGGGAAAGAAATACAGTAGAAGAAGTATGAGTAGCTCTGAGGGATGAAGTAGTGAAGGCAGCAGAGGATCAAGTAGGTAAAAAGACGAGGGCTAATAGAAATCCTTGGGTAACAGAAGAAATATTGAATTTAATTGATGAAAGGAGAAAATATAAAAATGCAGTAAATGAACCAGGCAAAAAGGAATACAAACGTCTCAAAAATGAGATCGACAGGAAGTGCAAAATGGCTAAGCAGGGATGGCTAGAGGACAAATGTAAGGATGTAGAGGCTTGTCTCACTAGGGGTAAGATAGATACTGCCTACAGGAAAATTAAAGAGACCTTTGGAGAGAAGAGAACCACTTGTACGAATATCAAGAGCTCAGATGGCAACCCAGTTCTAAGCAAAGAAGGGAAGGCAGAAAGGTGGAAGGAGTATATAGAGGGTTTATACAAGGGCGATGTACTTGAGGACAATATTATGGAAATGGAAGAGGATGTAGATGAAGATGAAATGGGAGATAAGATACAGCGTGAAGAGTTTGACAGAGCACTGAAAGACCTGAGTCGAAACAAGGCCCCGGGAGTAGACAACATTCCATTAGAACTACTGATGGCCTTGGGAGAGCCAGTCATGACAAAATTCTACCATCTGGTGAGCAAGATGTATGAGACAGACGAAATACCCACAGACTTCAAGAAGAATATAACTATTCCAATCCCAAAGAAAGCAGGTGTTGACAGATGTGAAAATTACCGAACTATCAGTTTAATAAGTCACAGCTGCAAAATACTAACGCGAATTCTTTACAGACGAATGGAAAAACTGGTAGAAGCGGACCTCGGGGAAGATCAGTTTGGATTCCGTAGAAATGTTGGATCACGTGAGGCAATACTAACCTTACGACTTATCTTAGAAGAAAGATTAAGAAAAGGCAAACCTACGTTTCTAGCATTTGTAGACTTAGAGAAAGCTTTTGACAACGTTAACTGGAATACTCTCTTTCAAATTCTGAAGGTGGCAGGGGTAAAATACAGGGAGCGAAAGGCTATTTACAATTTGTACAGAAACCAGATGCCAGTTATAAGAGTCGAGGGGCATGAAAGGGAAGCAGTGGTTGGGAAAGGAGTGAGACAGGGTTGTAGCCTCTCCCCGATGTTATTCAATCTGTATATTGAGCAAGCAGTAAATGAAACAAAAGAAAAATTCGGAGTAGGTATTAAAATTCATGGAGAAGAAGTAAAAACTTTGAGGTTCACCGATGACATTGTAATTCTGTCAGAGACAGCAAAGGACTTGGAAGAGCAGTTGAACGGAATGGACAGTGTCTTGAAAGGAGGATATAAGATGAACATCAACAAAAGCAAAGCGAGGATAATGGAATGTAGTCAAATTAAATCGGGTGATGCTGAGGGGATTAGATTAGGAAATGAGACACTTAAAGTAGTAAAGGAGTTTTGCTATTTAGGGAGTAAAATAACTGATGATGGTCGAAGTAGAGAGGACATCAAATGTAGACTGGCAATGGCAAGGAAATCGTTTCTGAAGAAGAGAAATTTGTTAACAGAAGAGAAGTTTGTGGCACAACTTGACTAGAAGAAGGGATCGGTTGGTAGGACATGTTTTGAGGCATCAAGGGATCACAAATTTAGCATTGGAGGGCAACTTGGAGGGTAAAAATCGTAGAGGGGGACCAAGAGATCAATACACTAAGCAGATTCAGAAGGATGTAGGTTGCAGTAGGTACTGGGAGATGAAGAAGCTTGCACAGGATAGAGTAGCATGGAGAGCTGCATCAAACCAGTCTCAGGACTGAAGACCACAACAACAACAACAACGCCTTTGTGAAAAAGAAAGTGGTCTAGTGGTAGCGTCTTTGGTTCATAATCAAAACGTATTCGCTCCCGGATTCGATCCCCGCCACTGCCTAAATTTTGATAAATAATCAGCATTGGCGGCCGAAGACTTCCGGCATAAGAAGTCAGCTTCATTCTGCCAACGGCCTTGTCAATGAGGGCGGAGGAGCGGATAGAGGTTCAGGGCACTCTCTTGTCCTAGGGGTGGGAAATTGCCCCTAAAGGCGGAAGAATCAGCAATGATCAACGACATGAGGATGCAGAAGGCAATGGAAA
Organism: Schistocerca americana; assembly: GCF_021461395.2. Taxonomy (NCBI): domain Eukaryota; kingdom Metazoa; phylum Arthropoda; class Insecta; order Orthoptera; family Acrididae; genus Schistocerca; species Schistocerca americana. The sequence continues at coordinate 59,074,768 of NC_060124.1, read as the reverse complement.
CCACTGCATTAAAGACACGTAACGTGTATCCACAGGACATGTGGCCTGTAACTGAAGAAGTGTCATGATGATCTCTCCATTGGCAAAAGATTCCAGAATAGTCCCCCATTCGGATCTCCGGGAGGGGACTGCCAAAGGGGAGGTTACCATGAGAAAAAGATTGAATAATCTACGAAAGGACAACGTTCTACGAGTCGGGGCGTGGAATGTCAGAAGCTTGAACGTGGTAGGGAAACTAGAAAATCTGAAAACGGAAATACAAAGGCTCAATCTAGATATAGTAGGGGTCAGTGAAGCGAAGTGGAAGGAAGACAAGGATTTCTGGTCAGATGAGTATCGGTAATATCAACACCAGCAGAAAATGGTATAACAGGTGTAGCATTCGTTATGAATAGGAAGGTAGGGCAGAGGGTGTATTACTGTGAACAGTTCTAATCAGAATCGACAGCAGACCAACACCGACAACGATAGTTCAGGTATACAAGCTGAAGATGAACAGATAGAGAAAGTGTATGAGGATGTTGAAAGGGTAATGCAGTATGTAAAGGGGGACGAAAATCTAATAGTCATGGGCGACTGGAATGCAGTTGTAGGGGAAGGAGTAGAAGAAAAGGTTACAGGAGAATATGGGCTTGGGACAAGGACTGAAAGAGGAGAAAGACTAATTGAGTTCTGTAACAAGTTTCAGCTAGTAATAGCGGATACCCTGTTCAAGAATCACAAGAGGAGGAGGTATACTTGGAAAAGGCCGGGAGATACGGGAAGATTTCAATTAGATTACATCATGGTCAGACAGAGATTCTGAAATCAGATACTGGATTGTAAGGCGTACCCAGGAGCAGATATAGACTCAGATCACAATATAGTAGTGATAAAGAGTAGGCTGAAGTTCAAGACATTAGTCAGGAAGAATCATTACGCAAAGAAGTGGGATACGGAAGTACTAAGGAATGACGAGATACGTTTGAAGTTCTCTAACGCTATAGATACAGCAATAAGGAATAGTGCAGTAGGCAGTACAGTTGAAGAGGAATGGACATCTCTAAAAAGGGCCATCACAGAAGTTGGGAAGGAAAACATAGGTACAAGGAAGGTAGCGGCGAAGAAACCATGGGTAACAGAAGAAATACTTCAGTTGATTGGTGAAAGGAGGAAGTACAAACATGTTCCGGGAAAATCAGGAATACAGAAATACAAGTCGCTGAGGAATGAAATAAATAGGAAGTCCAGGGAAGCTAAGACGAAATGGCTGCAGGAAATATGTGAAGACATCGAGAAAGATATGATTGTCGGAAGGAGAGACTCAGCATACAGGAAAGTCAAAACGACCTTTGGCGACATTGAAAGCATCGGTGGTAACATTAAGAGTGCAACGGGAATTCCACTGTTAAATGCAGAGGAGAGAGCAGATAGGTGGAAAGAATACATTGAAAGCCTCTATGAGGGTGAAGATTTGTCTGATGTGATAGAAGAAGAAACAGGAGTCGATTTAGAAGAGATAGGGGATCCAGCATTAGAATCGGAATTTAAAATAGCTTTGGAGGACACGGTCAAACAAGGCAGAAGGGATAGATAACATTCCATCAGAATTTCTAAAATCATTGGGGGAAGTGGCAACAAAACGACTATTCACGTTGGTGTGTAGAATACACTCCTGGAAATGGAAAAAAGAACACATTGACACCGGTGTGTCAGACCCACCATACTTGCACCGGACACTGCGAGAGGGCTGTACAAGCAATGATCACACGCACGGCACAGCGGACACACCAGGAACCGCGGTGTTGGCCGTCGAATGGCGCTAGCTGCGCAGCATTTGTGCACCGCCGCCGTCAGTGTCAGCCAGTTTGCCGTGGCATACGGAGCTCCATCGCAGTCTTTAACACTGGTAGCATGCCGCGACAGCGTGGACGTGAACCGTATGTGCAGTTGACGGACTTTGAGCGAGGGTGTATAGGGGGCATGCGGGAGGCCGGGTGGACGTACCGCCGAATTCCTCAACACGTGGGGCGTGAGGTCTTCACAGTACATCGATGTTGTCGCCAGTGGTCGGCGGAAGGTGCACGTGCCCGTCGACCTGGGACCGGACCGCAGCGACGCACGGATGCACGCCAAGACCGTAGGATCCTACGCAGTGCCGTAGGGGACCGCACCGCCACTTCCCAGCAAATTAGGGACACTGTTGCTCCTGGGGTATAGGCGAGGACCATTCGCAACCGTCTCCATGAAGCTGGGCTAGGGTTCCGCACACCGTTAGGCCGTCTTCCGCTCACGCCCCAACATCGTGCAGCCCGCCTCCAGTGGTGTCGCGACAGGCGTGAATGGAGGGACGAATGGAGACGTGTCGTCTTCAGCGATGAGAGTCGCTTCTGCCTTGGTGCCAATGATGGTCGTATGCGTGTTTGGCGCCGTGCAGGTGAGCGCCACAATCAGGACTGCATACGACCGAGGCACACAGGGCCAACACCCGGCATCATGGTGTGGGGAGCGATCTCCTACACTGGCCGTACACCACTGGTGATCGTCGAGGGGACACTGAATAGTGCACGGTACATCCAAACCGTCATCGAACCCATCGTTCTACCATTCCTAGACCGGCAAGGGAACTTGCTGTTCCAACAGGACAATGCACGTCCGCATGTATCCCGTGCCACCCAACGTGCTCTAGAAGGTGTAAGTCAACTACCCTGGCCAGCAAGATCTCCGGATCTGTCCCCCATTGAGCATGTTTGGGACTGGATGAAGCGTCGTCTCACGCGGTCTGCACGTCCAGCACGAACGCTGGTCCAACTGAGGCGCCAGGTGGAAATGGCATGGCAAGCCGTTCCACAGGACTACATCCAGCATCTCTACGATCGTCTCCATGGGAGAATAGCAGCCTGCATTGCTGCGAAAGGTGGATATACACTGTACTAGTGCCGACATTGTGCATGCTCTGTTGCCTGTGTCTATGTGCCTGTGGTTCTGTCAGTGTGATCATGTGATGTATCTGACCCCAGGAATGTGTCAATAAAGTTTCCCCTTCCTGGGACAATGAATTCACGGTGTTCTTATTTCAATTTCCAGGAGTGTATATGAGTCTGGCGACATACCATCTGACTTTCGGAAAATATCGTCCACACAATTCCGAAGACGGCAAGAGCTGACAAGTGCGAGAATTATCGCACAATCAGCTTAACAGCTCATGCATCGAAGCTGCTTACAAGAATAATATACAGAAGAATGGAAAAGAAATTTGAGAATGCGCTAGGTGACGATCAGTTTGGCTTTAGGAAAAGTAAAGGGACGAGAGAGGCAATTCTGACGGTACGGCTAATAATGGAAGCAATGCCAAAGAAAGATCAAGACACTTTCATAGGATTTGTCGACCTGGAAAAAGCGTTCGACAATATAAAATGGTGCAAGCTCTTCGAGATTCTGAAAAAAGTAGGGGTAAGCTATAGGGAGAGACGGGTCATATACATTATGTACAACAACCAAGAGGGAATAATAAGAGGGGACGATCAAGAACGAAGTGCTCGTATTAAGAAGGTTGTAGGACAAGGCTGTAGCCTTTCGCCCCTACTCTTCAATCTGTACATCGAGGAAGCAATGATGGAAATAAAAGAAAGGTTCAGGAGTGGAATTAAAATACAAGGTGAATGGATATCAATGATACGATTCGCTGATGACATTGCTATCCTGAGTGAAAGTGAAGAAGAATTAAATGATCTGCTGAACGGAATGAACAGTCTAATGAGTACACAGTATGGTTTGAGAGTAAATCGGAGAAAGACGAAGGTAATGAGAAGTAGTAGAAATGAGAACAGTGAGAAACTTAGCATCAGGATTGCTGGTCACGAAGTCAATGAAGTTAAGGAATTCTGCTACCTAGGCAGTAAAATAACCAATGACGGACGGAGCAAGGAGGACATCAAAAGCAGACTCACTATGGCAAAAACGGCATTTCTGGCCAAGAGAAGTCTACTAATATCAAATACCGGCCTTAATTTGAGGAAGAAATTTCTGAGGATGTACGTCTGGAGTACAGCATTGTACGGTAGTGAAACATGGACTGTGGGAAAACCGGAACAGAAGAGAATCGAAGCATTTGAGATGTGGTGCTATAGACGAATGTTGAAAATTAGTTGGACTGATAAGGTAAGGAATGAGGAGGTTTTACGCAGAATCGGGTAGGAAAGGAATATCTGGAAAACACTGATAAGGAGAAGGGACAGGGTGATAGGACATCTGCTAAGACATGAGGGAATGCCTTCCATGGTACTAGAGGGAGCTGTAGAGGGCAAAAACTGTAGAGGAAGACAGAGATTGGAATACGTCAAGCAAATAATTGATGACGTAGGTTGCAAGTGCTACTCTGAGATGAAGAGGTTAGCACAGGAAAGGAATTCGTGGCGGGCCGCATCAAACCAGTCAGTAGAATGATGACAAAAAAAAAAAAAATCAGATCGAGTTCCCTGCATGCGTGCGAATTTATCCATGGTGATGCGTATACTGCTGTGCTCACCTCTTTGCGTAGCTATATATACAGGAACTCCTGGCAGTTCCGTCTGTACCTGCCAACATTCAGTTTTCTTGTTTCATCAATAACGAGGTCCGCCCCGGTAGCTGAGTGGTCAGCGTGACGGTATGTCAATCCTAAGGTCCCGGGTTCGATTCCCGGCTGGGTCGGAGATTTTCTCCGCTCAGGGACTGGCTGTTGTGTTGTTCCAATCATCATCATTTCATCCCCATCGACGCGCAAGTCGCCGAAGTGGCGTCAAATCGAAAGACTTGCACCAGGCGTACGGCCTGCCCGACGGGAGGCCCTCGTCACACGACATTTCATATCAATAACGAGTAACCCATACTGTGATTGATTCCAGTAATCTGCACATATCTTTAGAAAATCATTGAATGACATGTCGGTTCCTACATGATCTTGGTAAATGTGTTTTAAATTCATACTGTCCTGTTTGAATGCTGTAATTAGGTTTGCATTATCCCTCACTAATGGTTTTGGGATTCTGGAACATGTCTGACTCAATACATCAACACCCATAAAGTGATCGAAACAGAAATATCGCCTATTTTGATCTTGGTTATCCACAGCAACATCGTCAAATATGAACACTGTGTTTGGTTTTACTTTTTCCGGTGAAAGGATATCATTGCTCTCACTGTATGTCCTGTATGTCACACCATCTACGCCCTGCAAAATATGCTGTAGTAGTTGGTATTTGGGCTGAAACAGTATTTTTGAAAATACACATACGTTTTCAAAGCGGACTCCCTGCGGATGTGTTAGCAGCGACATGAGAACATTTGTCTTGCCGTAGTTGGATGGATCTACAATTATTATACGTATGTTGTCGGGAAGGATTGCGCCATTCTTCTTCTTCCGGGCTTCTTGCGCACCGTCACAGCTCCAGTCGCTTATAACAAATTCTTCGTGCTTCACCCACCCTGCCATGATACCTGCTTCGTCAGCTACTGGCGTGCGATGGGTTTTTATAGAAAATAATGAACACTGTGCCCTTTCCATGATACCGACCACTTGAGGTACTGGTGTGCAATGGGCTCTTACGTAGAATGTAGTTAAAAGACATAATTTTCTGCTGTTGCATGTTTCCAGTGAAAATACTGGCAAATAGCTTCAGTACTAGCAATATAGTTAGAGTTAAGAATTAAAAAACACATATATGATTATATACATTTTTTTATTCAGTAATGACACACAGGATGCACTACATCATCTGGTTTTTTCTTTAACTCCATTACAGGATATAGAAAATAAAGCTTTCTTGTAAGCATAGAATTCAGCATGAATTTCCCTCAAACTTATTGGCAGTACATTAGTTTCCGCCGCCACCGTACTGACCCACTGTTCGAAGTCGTCTACATGCACACTGTTCATACTTAGATATTCTGCAATGTCTCTGTACAAAGCTTTAACACAAGGCAGCCATCTGTTCAGTCTCTACAATACAATGGATAACACCGTCTGTAGCTCGAAAAAGTTTTTAACGGTGGAGTGCTGTAGATAGACGGATGCGTCACATGATTTCACACGGAGTGCAGAGTCATTGTACACTGTTGTAATGGATAGAGTTAGAGCAGTACATGTCCAGAGGAGGACGGCTCGAGTGATACTTTCCGGTCAATTGCTGCATGATATCCGCTTTTGTAATACAGAGTTCATCCCATTACACCTCCGTAAATTGCACTTTAATACTTGTAGCTGCAGTCTCGATCTCTACCACAATACCCCACTCTCTGTCTGTGGTTGCTTCTATACCAACATGTACACTAGCAGTTAAATTGTACACTGAAGAGTAGTGGTGTACAGAGTTTAATTGGTATCTTCTCATCCACTGCATCCTCTCTCTCTCTCCATGCAGTGTGACTGGAATATTCTGCGATGGCGTGTATGATAGAGGCCAGAACCGCCCTGCGTCATGCTGATTGGGACATCCGGTGCACTTCAGCGAGTCAGAGGCTGGCTGGGTGTCTTCAACCGACAATAACAGCTGATTCTCCTGCTCCATCAAGCCGACCAGGTGCGCGACAGGAACCCAGGATGCTGCCGCTGCGGCCGGCCGGTGTGGCCGTGCGCTTCTAAGCGCTTCAGTTTGGAACCGCGTGACCGCTACGGTTGCAGGTTCGAATCCTGCCTCGGGCATGGATGTGTATGATGTCCTTAGGTTAGTTAGGTTTAAGTAGTTCTAAGTTCTAGGGTACTGATGACCACAGATGTTGGTCCCATAGTGCTCAGAGCCAGCCATGCTGCCGCTGCGGCTAGTGGCGACAGGGTGGGACACGACGCTGTTGCAGACCCAGCAGGCTGGAGGACGTCGCATCAGCTGATGAGCAACGAACAAAAATTGTTACGAGCGATGATAGACCCACAAAGACCCTGACACGGCGGTAAACACAGGCATTAAGCTGGGGGTACTTACTCTTCCGCGGCTTCTTCGTATTCTGTTGCTGCTGTGGCTGGACGGCGCTGAACGATTTCGACTGGCGCTTCATTCTGGTTGACTGACTGCAACTGAGGCTGCAGAGCTGCTGGGCCCGCCTTATATCCCCATTGTGATCGGATGCTGCGTTCCTATTGGCTACTACCAATTTCAAGCTCCTCTAGTGTTATAATTGTGTTATGAGGGTGGCACTTGGGTTTTCCATCCAGTAGAATCAGGGTTCAAGACACGGAAACGGCACAGCCATTTTTAATTTCTCGTAAATGTCAAGCGCCTCTGGTGGTTTAATTGTGTTAGGGGGGGTGCACATGGGTTTTCCACCCAGGAGGACCAATGTTCGAGTCCCAGAAAGGGCACCACCACTTTTAATTTCCCGCCAATTTCCGGGTGGGGAGGTGGGGTTGGACGTTGGCACAGCCCTGCGACAAATAAATTACCGCCAAAATTCGAAACTTCCGTCAATAGGGTAGGTTGGGTGGGGGGGAGGGGTGGGGGAGATGGCTGGGGCCCATGTGCAGGCTGAGTGAGATCGCGGGGGGTAGGGGGGGAGTGGTCGTTGGCGGCGATGTGGGTGGGTGGTAATTAATTGATCAATTTAATTAATTTGCATATCAGTTTGATATCAACAGTGTCCTTTTAACCCCGCTAGCCGACTACTGATAGAAGGATCCAAATATAGGTTAATGTCCACCTGTGTACGGAGCCATCTCGTAATCAACTTCAGTATACAGGGTGTTTCAGAAGTGATAGTCAATATTCAGGAATATGACAGGAGTCATCATTCGATAGAAAAAGACAATTAAGCATGGGCTTTAAAACGCATGCCTTTAGAGCTATGAGGAAATCTTGATCTTCAATACTGTGACACAAATCACTTCTACTGTAAGGTCTTTGCTTTCCATATTTTGGGAACTAGTAGTATGGAACAAAACAAGAAATAAATCAGTAGAACAAAAAAAATTTCCTTTTTGTTCACTCGATGACCAGTTTCGGGCCGAGACCCGTTTTCTGATCATCGTAAAATGGGTCTCGACCCGAAACTAGTCATAGAGTGAATAAAAAATAAAAATTTGCAATTTTGGACTGGTTTTTTGTTCTACTGGTTGACAGAAGTTGCTGACCCAAGCTACTCCAGCATGCTGGAAGTTCGCAAAGGGAAAAAATGTACAGTAAGCATGTGCTCTAAAGCACATACCTAAAGAGATACGAGTCCTTGTTCATCGCCGGCCGGTGTGGCCGAGCGGTTCTAGGCGCTCCAGTCTGGAACCGCGCGACCGCTACGGTCGCAGGTTCGAATCCTGCCTCGGGCATGGATGTGTGTGATGTCCTTACGTTTGTTATGTTTAAGTAGTTCTGAGTTCTAGGGGACTGATGACCTCAGATGTTAAGTCCGATAGTGATCAGAACCATTTGAACTTGTTCATCTTCGCTACCTTGAACCAAAACTCTTCTAATGAACAAGTGCTAATATCTTTTAAGATATACATTTTAGAACACATGTTTACTAGACATATCTTTCTTGTTTTGGTCCATACTACAGCTTCCCAAAATATGGAAAGCAAAGAGCCTGGAGTAGAAGAGGTTTTTGTACAGTATCGAAGATCAAAAATTGCTCATAGCTCTTAAGGTATGCGTTTAGAACGGATGTTTACTTGACCTTTTTGTTTCGAATGATTACTCCTGTCATAACCATGAATATTGACTATCTCTTCTGAAACACCCTGTATATGTTTGTGGGTGTGTTTGTTGTCTACTGCGGCAAGTACATCACTCCATTCCTCATCATCCTATACTTTTCACATAACCCTAAAATTTCCCCTAAAATCTCACTGCTGTCAGTTTCAGATGTTAACATTTATCTGTACAATGTGTCATGTGTACTCCATGCCACACCAGGCTCCAACCAGCGATCTAAATAAAATAGCACGTTTTACGGGCATTCGGCGGCTGCTTTCATGTCGAAAGAACACAAGAGTGGATTCGGCCAATCCATTATCATTCAGTTAGTGTGTATTGTAACTTGTGGTTCCTTCCAACATTCAAAAAATTTAATTTTACCTCAAGGGGTAATTGCCCTAGCTTGGGAACTACTTACTCTGTCTGGACTAAAACCAAAAATGTACTGTTACTTTACGGATGTATTCTGTTTTTTGAACTGTAAGTCCCACCGTAGCAGAGTGGCACTTTTTTTATACTTTTTTAGCCAATGTGAGTGAGCTTGGAGTGCGGTACGCATAAGGGAAAGAGCGGGGCGCCCTGCTGTCAGCGCGCGGCCCATATAATTGATGGCGGCGCGGTTGCAGCCGTTGCCCATGCCGGGACGGGACGGGCCGACTTCCGCACGCGATTAATAATCCATCACGCCGCCTGCCCCCGATTTCCCCATTCGTTCTGGTCGGGCGGGCGCCACGATTTATGGCGTCGCCGGCGCCGCCATCCCGCGGCGACAAGGGGAACTGTAGGCGACGTGCGCGCCTCTGCAGGAGTCCTCTTGAACTCAAAGCCTCTTCTTGAGCCGTGCGAGTGGGACATCTACCGGCGAAAACTGTCACTACGGCTACGTCACGTGGACTTTGGCACAGGTTGGTCCCGCTGAACAGTTCAGTTCTGTAGGGAAAGGTACGCCACACTGTTTCCAGGTTTTTCAGTAACTGACATGTACGGATAATTTCTTTCTGTTTAAATATCTGCAGTGGTATTTCTGCTGTTATGTTGCACGGATAATTCGAGTGCGCACACGTGTAATAGAACTACCACCATTCATTTAATATGTTACTAACATACTAGTAAAATCAAACTTCCTCCATTTCTCGTCGCAGAAGCGTCATAAAATCTATGTGCACGAATATCCACTCAGATACTGACAATTGGTGGTGCATACTAGGTGCAAAACTGTAATTTCCATTCTTCAAACAATCGAAAAATTCTGTATTTTAAATCAATGCGATAATTCACAGCTGTCGATTGTTACATCATGCAAGTACCTAGAAATAACAAAGCGTAATCAACGAAGGTATCTAGGTATAGACTTCCGTGACCTTCGCCACGTATATTTTCAACTGATGAGTTGTTGCCTAACATTTATGTGCCGTTCCTGACAAGGACGTACCAGATGTTGCGGTGAGGGGTCGACAAATGGAAGGGCGAAACCAAACATACTTTCTTACAAACATTAGTTACAAAATAAAGCTCAGTACTATGGTGTTTATTACTGACGAAAGATATATTAGAACCCCCTCATAATATGTATCTACTATATACAATATACTGTACTCAACACAGTGTGTAGTTTGTACGAGACTTGTACGTATTATTTTCCTGACAGAGAATAACGCTCAGATACATGTGAATAATTTTTATATTCGTATTTTGTGACACTATCCGCTATCGTGGAAAAGAGCGTTTCAAACTGTGACTTCTGGAGGCTTATAGAGCTGAAAGACAGCTAGTATTTTAAACTACAAAAACAGTGGTTGTGAATGGCAAAAAGACCTCGTACTATTTTACATCTTTTAGCAATATTCAGGCTGATACATAATACGTCTAACTGTGTTTGCGAAGATTTTTTTCTGGTGAGACAACTCCCCTCCTTACCTCTTAACTGCAAGATCCTTCAGCCATAAGTATTCTGCCAATTGCTTCACTTTGCAGTGTTCAACGTTGTGAACTTGCAGTATATGAGGGCGACCTCGAAATTAGCGCCCCCAGAAATTGAATTTGAAAACTCTTCAAATATATTTAATAAAACAAATGCTATTAACATTCTACATATTTAGTCTTCATGTTTGCATATTTATTTCTCGCCATAGTCACCGTAGTAATGAAGGCATCTGTCCCAACTAGAGACCAGTTTCTTGATACCGTCATTGTAGAATGTCTGACTTTGTTGATGAAGCCACAACCTCACCTCTGCTTGTACCGCCTCAGCACTGTCGAAATGAAGGCGTCGAAGGTCTTCTTTAGCTTTTGGAAATGGATAAAAACCAGATGGGGTCAACTCGGGATTGCATGGAGGATGATCGATAGTAGACAAAACAAAGCGTCGGATTGTTGCAAATGTCTCCGCACTCGTATGTGGTTTGATGCTAAAGGAGAGGAGGCTCCATGCGTGAACAAAGTCTTCGAATTCCAAACTCGATTAGCCTACGGCACACTCTTTCCCATACACCGACGTACGCGGGCTGTTCGGAAAATGTTCCTATCGGTCACGAAATGGAAACCACTGAAAATCCGATGAAGCTTTTCACAAATGTGTTGGATAGTGGTGTCTCTAGTACGCCCGTCGATTGCGGCACGTTGCTCTTTTCAATTCTGAGTGAACAGCGAACATGTAAAGAAGTCAAGAAAACAGTTGAAAGGTCTCTGTTGGATTCCTTTCATATTAATTTCTTAAATCTGTTGTCATTTACGGCATAAATTCCTCTTCTAAATTTACTGTGGCGTTTCTGACTATCCGGGAGGAGACTGAGTAGTGGAACTTGTTACTTTTACACATAAACAAGAACGATCTGTCACACTACTACACTTTAAAACACAGTTTATATGTAACAGTAACACGTTCCACTACTCAGTCTCCTCCCAGATAGTCAGAAACGCCACAGTAAATTTAGAAGATGAATTTATGCCGAAAATGACAACAGATTTAAAAAATTAACATGAAAGGAATCCAACAGAGACCTTTCATAGTGTCCCCTGGCAAGTATGAGGGTGATAGATTTCGCCTGATGTCGTGCAGCCCACATAACGTATCTGTCGTGCGTTTCATTCTTCAGGACAATTCTCTGTCGCAGTCTGCATGGGCAATGAAGATGCTCCTGCAGCGTTCGTTTTCTATGGAAAATGTTTGATCACCCACAACACTCCCTGTAATTGGCTCCGCCTGAGTTTCATTTCTGCTTTCTTGAACCGCTGGCTATGAAGACAATATTTTGGCACAGACAACGAGCTGTAGACGAGTGTCGACAACTGTCGGAAATCACAGGCGGCTGCCATCTATGATGAGGGTATTGGAAAATTGGTACAACGCTACGATAAATTGTCCAAGTGCGAGCGTCAACTATTTAGAGAAATAACTGCAGGGTTTAGCTTACTATTGCAAACAAAACGCTTTTGATTTTCACAGTGGTTTTCGTTTCCGAATACCCCTCGTTAGATCACACACCGTCATGTTACACGATACAATTCGCTACCCACTAGCGGCAGGGAACTCTGAATAGGTAGACACGAAGAATAGAGACGTAAAACGTTAATAACATTTGCTTTGTTTAAAAAGCTTCAAGAGTTTCCATAAAAAGTCGGAGGCATTACTTTTCGGCACTCCCTCGTACATAACGATAACGTTGTTTCATTTGAGGATACAACAAGAGACCAAGTAAGAGTTGTTGATGGGATATCGGGCAACGGCAGTTGGTCTATAATACAGATTGAAAATCAAAGGTTTGGGTGACCTTTAGTGGAATTAAGGTCACTTAGCATGGTAGACGCTGAGACCGCTGAAGAAATGCAGTGACTTAGTTATATCTACATCTTCACAGATACTCCGCAAGCCACCGTTCGGTGGGTGGCGGAGAGTAGCCTGTGTAACTTCCAATCATTTCCTTTCCCGTTCCACACGTAAACAGAGCGAGGGGAAAACAGCTGCCTATATGTCTCCATATGGGCCCTGATTTCTCGTTTGCAATCTTTGTGGTCCTTACGTGCAGTGTATGTCGGCAGCAGCAGAATCATTCGGCAGTCGGCTTCACAAGTCGGTTCTGCAAATTTTCTCAATAGCGTTCCTCGAAAAGAATGTCGCCTTCCCTCCAGGGATTCCGATTTGAGTTCCCGAAGCATCTCTTTATCACTTACATGCTTTTTGAATCTACCGGTAACAAAACAACCAGTCCTCCCCTGAATTTCTCCGATATCTTCCTTCAATCCGACCTGGAACGGATCCAAAACACGTGAGCAGTAGTCAAGAACAGGTCGCACCGGCGTCCTATTACCGTCTCCTTTGCAGATGAACCACACTTTCAAAATATTCCGCCGATAAACCGAAGTAGACCATTAGCTTTCCCTACCATAGTTTTTACATGCTCGTCCCGTTTCATATCGCTTTGCAAGGTTACGCCGAAATATTTAAAAATCGTGACTGTTTCGAGCAGGGCACTACTGATGCTGTATCCGAACATCATAGATTTCTTTTCCCTAAGAAAAGGAATTTTGTCTAATTCAAAAGAAATTTTGTCTAACTCATCTTGTATCTGCTTGAGTCACGCAACTTCGACACCTTCCCGTTCACCACTGCGTCATCAGGAAACAACAGCAGATTAGTGCCCGCCCTGTCTGCCACATCATTTATGTATAAAGAGAACAACAGCAATACTATCACAGTTCCCTGGGTCACTGCTGACAATTTCCTTGTCTCTAATGAACACTCGCCGTCGAGGACAACATACTGAGTTCTCTTACTTAAGTACTCTTCGAGCCACTTACATATCTGCCAACTTATGTTCGTACCTTCGTTAACAGCCTGTAGTAGGGCATCATATTGTAAGAGGTCCATGACTAAGGAATTTATTGCTAGCGCACTAGAGGAGATGTAATTTCGATGGATTGCTCACGCGCTGCCTGCGATATGTAAGCTGTAAGAGAATTCAGACCAAAGAGCAGTGTTGTCACCAGTAGGAACTGTGTAGCAGTAGGAGTAAGTGGTAGCTATCAGTTGTGTGTATGTGTATGAAGTTGGCTGGGCCGGTCGTGGGGAGCGATGGCGGAGCCTGAGCGATATAATGTAAGGTAAAAGCAGCCTCGCGCATATGTAGTATTGTTATATCAAGTCCCATGTAAATGCTTTAAAAATCTCTTAGTAATAATCTTTTTTATAAAAATTAACTTTTGACAATGATTCATCTCAATTTAAAGAAATTACTAATTTCTCCAATCCATGATCATCATCATTATTGTAAAGAAAAATAAGTTGTTTCCTTTGGTACATGACAAATCTATTGGCCAGCACTACACTGGGCTGTGCTAGAAAAATTTATTATAAGAGATGATATATATGCGTTATCCGGCGACTTCATTGAGGTAAGAATTTTCAATTTATTCAGTATGGTCTTTCAGGGCCATGACGCAGCACTGCTGACGTCCAAAAGTTACCAGTTTAAATTCACAGTCAATTATTAAAAGGTTATCCACGAGTCACATTTTTTTATTAGGAGATTAGTCACATTTTATTGTTCCAAGGTTACGGAAGTTATTTGTTGGGAGGTTACTCTAAATGTGAATGTAATAAATAATTACATATTTCTTTCTGTTGGGAGGTTACAATATCAAATGCTATCCGGAACTCTAGAAATATGTAATCTGCCTGTTGCCCTTCATTGATAGTTCACAGTTGTAAGGTGGCTATAATTTCGCACCTTACAAACGGCACAAGGCGGCACTAGCGAAAATGAGCCTGTAAACCGTCTCGGAAGTAATAATATAATTATTATAGAATATGAAGACATGACTGAGATATTACTTGAAGAAAAGGAAACGTTGCCTAATCGGGACATCTATCCGGTGGTAAAAATACAAACTGGAGGAATTAGGGGTACTGCTGTAATAAATAGTGGAAGTGAACTCTCAGCTATTTCAGATAGGCTGTTCGCTAAATGCAAAGTGACAGTTAATCCACCGGTGCTCACAGTACAGTTGGAAAGGGTATGGAATTATTCCTGAATTCCAATCAATAACAACTGCCAAGATAGAAGTAGATATCCTCGGTGTAACGAAGCAGCTTAAATCAATAAAAGCAAGGCTTCCGGTCAAGATTGTATTCCAGTCAGGTTCGTCTCAGAGTATGCTGATACAATAGCTCCATATTTAGCAATTATATACAACTGCTCGCTCACAGAAAGATCCGTACCTAAAGACTGGAAAATTGCTCAAGTCACACCAATACCCAAAAAGGGAAGTAGGAGTAATCCGCTGAGTTACAGGCCTATATCACTAACGTCGATTGCCAGTTGGGTTTTGGAACATATACTGTATTCGAACATTATGAAGTACCTTGAAGGAAACGATTTATTGACACATAGCACGGATTCAGAAAATATCGTCCTTGTGAAACACAACTAGCTCTTTGTACTCATGAAGTAATAAATGCTATCGACAGGGGATGTCAAATTGATTCCATATTTTTAGATTTCCAGAAGGCTTTAGACACCGTTCCTCACAAGCGTCTTCTAACCAAACTACGTGCCTACGGAGTATCGCCTCAGTTGAGCCGCTGCAATCGTGATTTCCTGTGAGGAAGGTCACAGTTCGTAGTAATAGACGGGAAGTCATCGAGTAAAACAGAAGTAATATCCGGCGTTCCCCAAGGAAGTGTGACAGGCCCTCTATTGTTCCTGATCTATATTAACGACATAGGAAACAATCTGAGTAGCCGTCTTAGATTGTTTGCAGATGATGCTTCATTTACCGTCTTGAAAAGTCATCATATGACCAAATCGAATTGCAAAATGATTTAGATAAGATATCTGCGTGGTGCGAAAAGTGGCAATTGACCCTGAATAAAGAAAAGTGTGAAATAATTCACATGAATACTAAAAGAAATCCGCTAAACTTCAATAACGCGATAAGTCACACAAATATGAAGGCTTTAAATTCAACTAAATACTCTAAATTGGAACAATCACATAGATAATGTTGTGAGTAGAGTCAACCAAAGACTGGGATTCATTGGCAGAACACTTAGAAGGTGCAACAGGTCTACTACAGAAACTGCTTACACCTCGCTTGTCCGCCCTATTCTGGAGTATTGCTGTGCGGTGTGGGATCCGCATCAGATGGGACTTGCGGATGATTTCGAAAAAGTACAAAGAAGAGAAGCTCGTTTTGTATTATCTCGAAGTAGGGCGGATAGTGCCACAGACATTATACGTGAATTGGAATGGCAATCATTAAAACAATATCGTTTTTCGTTGCGACGGGACCTTCTCATGAAATTTAAATCACCAATTTTCTCCTCCGATTGCGAAAACATTCTGTTGGCACCCACCTACAAAGGAAGAAATGATCATCAAGATAAAATAAGAGAAATCAGGACTCGCACAGAAAAATTTAAGTGCTCGTTTTTCCCGCCCGCCGTTCGAGAGTGGAACGGTAGAGAGACAGCTCGAAAATGGTTTACTGAACCCTCTGCCAGGCACTTTATTGTGAATAGTAGAGTAATCTCGTAGATGTAGATGTGGATTTGAAATTTAGTGATCGCGTCTCATAGTGCATAATCCATTTAGATAGAACTACAGTTGCTATTATTAATCGATCTACCACTCACACAGACAACACAATAAGACTCTGTCATACAGTTATTCTGTCACAACTTTGGAGTCGCCGAGGATGTTATCAGTCAAAAACACAGAACAGTCGACAGTAAGTTTTCCGAATGACACCGCTGACTTGACGATCAGTACTTGGGGGCTGGCCTGAAACCTATCTCCTCTTTACTATAGTTAGTCTATTGGGAGTTCATAATTAACCAGTTCGTGCAGGTTACCAATTAATAATAAAAAAGGTAGTTTCATGGCCCAAGGTGCTGCCCCACAACGTCGGTATTGGGTCTTGAGCAAACAAGTTTGACGACCACTGTGATACTCACCCTTGAGTGTAACAGGTCAGCTTCAGATCAGAGTTGGCAAGCTGGTCCTAGGCAGGTGCCCTCGTTCGCAGCCCTGGCGGCAGGCGCGGGTACCCGGTTCGCGTCTCTGTGGTGGGAGGGGGGGGGGGAGGGGGGCGAGGGAGAGGAATGGTGGGAGTGTCACAATTGTTTACTATCTAATCCTTCCCCCCTCTCCACTCATCCCAGATATTGAATACTGAATACAACCTGCCATCACTCCACTCTTAACCTGCTGCCACAAATGTAAAGGACTTCAATAGTAGCAGCAACAAAATACGTAATACATTTTGTGGTGTCACCGCCAGACATCACACTTGCTAGGTGGTAGCCTTTAAATCGGCCGCGGTCCGTTGGTATATGTCGGACCCGCGTGTCGCCACTGTCAGTGATTGCAGACCGAGCACCGCCACACGGCAGGTCTAGAGAGACTTCCTAGCACTCGCCCCAGTTGTACAGCAGACTTTGCTAGCGATGGTTCACTGACAAATTACGCTCTCATTTGCCGAATCGATAGTTAGCATAGCCTTCAGCTGCGCCATTTGCTACGACCTAGCAAGGCGCCATTATCATTTGCTATTTATCTTGTGATGCATGTACCGTCAGACCGATGTTCACCAATTATGGATTAAAGTTAAGTATTCCACAGCTACGTCCTGTTTTTGCTAGTTCATTTCCGTGTCCTGTTCCAGACCTCACGCCAGCCTGCGTGAGCTTAAACGCGTGCCTTTCGGCTACCCGTCATTGTGGATTGGCTGTCTTGCCAGTCTGCAACACATTTTAATACAATAATAACAATTAGTTGCCTTAATGTTTTACAATAATTTTCAATAAATGCCAGTCAGAGATGTACAACGTTTAAAAAGCATTCGACTAAAAATTTGAGAAGTACTTGTGTAACGCAGCTGGTTTAAAAATAAAATAGTATTCACCTCTCACAAAAATGTCAATATCATAATTGCTAAATGTGCATTCAGTTTGTTGCTGGCAGTGTGAGAGGGGGCTGTAGTATTTGGATATCAAGAAAGCGTAAGCGCCTGTGTGCTTTTTTGAGTTAAAAGCGTGAGGTGTCATTAGAGATGCTGTGTCGCCTGGAGGTTTGCCTGGACCATTTCTGGTTTGCAAAATGCGCGGGAGATGAAGCACACTGTCAGTCGTGAGACGAGGAGAAACAGCAGTCGGCGGTGGTATGCCATGAATGGTAGTACGGCGCAGGGCGGGTGGTACGGTTGCAGCTACACTCCTGGAAATTGAAATAAGAACACCGTGAATTCATTGTCCCAGGAAGGGGAAACTTTATTGACACATTCCTGGGGTCAGATACATCACATGATCACACTGACAGAGCCACAGGCACATAGACACAGGCAACAGAGCATGCACAATGTCGGCACTAGTACAGTGTGTATCCACCTTTCGCAGCAATGCAGGCTGCTATTCTCCCATGGAGACGATCGTAGAGATGCTGGATGTAGTCCTGTGGAACGGCTTGCCATGCCATTTCCACCTGGCGCCTCAGTTGGACCAGCGTTCGTGCTGGACGTGCAGACCGCGTGAGACGACGCTTCATCCAGTCCCAAACATGCTCAATGGGGGACAGATCCGGAGATCTTGCTGGCCAGGGTAGTTGACTTACACCTTCTAGAGCACGTTGGGTGGCACGGGATACATGCGGACGTGCATTGTCCTGTTGGAACAGCAAGTTCCCTTGCCGGTCTAGGAATGGTAGATCGATGGGTTCGATGACGGTTTGGATGTACCGTGCACTATTCAGTGTCCCCTCGACTATCACCAGTGGTGTACGGCCAGTGTAGGAGATCGCTCCCCACACCATGATGCCGGGTGTTGGCCCTGTGTGCCTCGGTCGTATGCAGTCCTGACTGTGGCGCTCACCTGAACGGCGCCAAACACGCATACGACCATCATTGGCACCAAGGCAGAAGCGACTCTCATCGGTGAAGACGACACGTCTCCATTCGTCCCTCCATTCACGCCTGTCGCGACACCACTGGAGGCGGGCTGCACGATGTTGGGGCGTGAGCGGAACACGGGCTAATGGTGTGCGGGACCGTAGCCCAGCTTCATGGAGACGGTTGCGAATGGTCCTCGCCGATACCCCAGGAGCAACAGTGTCCCTAATTTGCTGGGAAGTGGCGGTGCGGTCCCCTACGGCACTGCGTAGGATCCTACGGTCTTGGCGTGCATCCGTGCGTCGCTGCGGTCCGGTCCCTGGTCGACGGGCACGTGCACCTTCCGCCGACCACTGGCGACAACATCGATGTACTGTGGAGACCTCACGCCCCACGTGTTGAGCAATTCGGCGGTACGTCCACCCGGCCTGCCGCATGCCCACTATACGCCCTCGCTCAAAGTCCGTCAACTGCACATACGGTTCACGTCCACGCTGTCGCGGCATGCTACCAGTGTTAAAGACTGCGATGGAGCTCCGTATGCCACGGCAAACTGGCTGACACTGACGGCGGCGGTGCACAAATGCTGCACAGCTAGCGCCATTCGACGGCCAACACCGCGGTTCCTGGTGTGTCCGCTGTGCCGTGCGTGTGATCATTGCTTGTACAGCCCTCTCGCAGTGTCCGGAGCAAGTATGGTGGGTCTGACACACCGGTGTCAATGTGTTCTTTTTTCCATTTCCAGGAGTGTATATTCTGAGGATGTGGAAGATGTTGATTTACTGATTAGTTGTTTGAGATGAGAAGAAAGGTTGAAGCATTTTCAGACGAATATTTCTTGCGATTATTTTGACGAGTATTAGAAAAGAATTTAATTCAAAATAATTGATTTTAGATTTTGCACTTTATTGCGGCAGCTTGTAGTTACACATTCTAGGTTCGAACATCCACACACTTGAGTATAGGGAAACAAACAGCTATGCGTAGTTTTAAATTCTAATTTGGGGGCAGGAATAACTGTTGAATATTAAATGTCACTTTTACTAGTTGCAATTTTTAAAGATTAATTACGTTAGTCCAATCAAGTGACTTTTTGTGTTTTAATATTTGTGAACCAAAGAAAGAGATAATTTTTCAATACAAAACTATTCTAACCAGGAAAGTAATTACATTTGATGTTATGAAATGAGCGTTTGGCGTCTTTGGTCGGGAGGCCCGTTACGGGGCAGATCCGGCCGCCTTGGTGCAGGTCTTATTACATTCGACGCCACATTGGGCGACCTGCGCGCCGGATGGGGATAAAATGATGACGAAGACAGCATAACACCCCGTCCCTGATCGGAGAAAATCCCCACCCAGCCCGGTATCGAACCCGGGCCCGTAAGACGGCAATCCCTCACGTTGACCACTTTTTTTTTTAATCCAATTTTGTTCTTTATTGGTCGTTGTATTAGTTCGGGGCGGACGTCACGCAGCGCTTGTATAAGTTCATCGTGAATCTATTGACTCAGTTTTTTTATTACAGAAAGCAGCTAACCCTCGGACCGAACACGCTGAGCTACCGTGCCGGTGAACACTCAGCTATCGGGGCCGACATTTGATGTTATAATTTATCGCAAATCATTGTTCGCATCCAAAGTCCTTACCAAAATATGAGTTATGATTTTTTCTTATTTAGGTTTGTTAAAAATAAGTATCTTTGCTTAAAAAAAACGAACAAACAAACAAACAAACAAGAGAGAGTGCGCATTGCACCAGACGCAGCTCAGTAATTATCTGTAGTTCAACACATTCGGCTCGCTTTAAAGACAAGAGCAGTGTCACGTTGGTTCCGTTGTGCAACAGGTAAGCTAAAATTAAATAATAAAAAAAAGGAACATTGAGTTTTTCGGGGCCAGTTTATCAGTTCAAAAGTTTAATGATTCACAATTTTGGATGCAGACAGTGTTCTCGGCATTATGAATGTTTAAACAGACAGGGAACTAGATAGGCACATACAAGTTATTTTTTCGCATTCAGATGTTGCAACACTTTCTCGCAGCCGAATTATTAAGTTCAAAGTTAACGAATTCCTATGTTGAAAGTTTACATCTGTTTACAGACAGCTTACATTGCCAACAAGCAAAAGTTTTCAAATAGCTCTAAGCACTTTGGGACTTAACACCTGACGTCATCAGTCCGCTAGACTTAGAACTACTTAAACCTAACTAACCTAAGGACATCACACACATCCATGAACGAGGTAGGATTCGAACCTGCGACCGTAGCAGCAACGTGGTTCTGGACTGAAGCGCCTAGAACTGCTCGGTCACAGCGTCCGGTGCAAAATTTTTAATGAATAAGAACAATGATATTACTTTCATTAAAACAACTTTAAACAGCATGGCAGGCCATGAATGAAGCAACTCAAAATTAATCCTGCGTTTATATGCCTTGTCATTTATGGAATTCCTTGGCGCTTTTAAGCTACTTTATTCTCCGAAAGACAGCAGGAAAATTTGGAAACGACTTTGTGTACAGTCTATAAATAAAAATACTTTTTCTTTGGAAGGAGGAGGGGGCGTTCCTGGGCTTTGTAATATCCCTATTGGGGTCTGGGCCTGCGTGTCGACAGCTTACAAACTCAAACATAGAACAGCCATTTCTGTGTCCTGGTGACGTTATCATACTGTCTCAGATAAAGTGTCATCACTGTAAGGTGACCATTTATCAAAAGCCGGAATAAACACCTTTCGCAGCGCGGAATACTGCGAGACCTAAATAAGAGGGTCAGTAAGTTTCTGGACCCAAGCCGACTCTTGTGCAGTGGTCGGCTGCGCTAGGTTTTACGGCTGAGGATCCATAGAGCGAACAGCCAGACAGAGTTGGTCTCGTATATTCTCGACTGGGTTGAAATTCAGCGAATTTTGTGAGCAAGACAGCACTAGAAATTCCGCCTGGTACTTTTCAAACCACTCCCATGTACTGAGAGCAGTGCGACATACTGCATTGTGCTGTTATCGCGTCGAGGAAAAGTAACCTGCTTGCAGAGGTAAACGTGGTCTCAAAGGATGAATGCGCGCTAGTGTTGATCCTTTGAGCCATGCAGAATGACGAGATCATCCAGGGAATGACACAAAAACATTCCCAGACCATAACGCTGCCGGCCGCTGTTGCCGAGCGGTTCTAGGCGCTTCAGTCCGGAATCATGCTGCTGCTCCGGTCAGAGGTTCGAATCCTGCCTCGGGCATGGATGTGTGTGATCTCCATGGGTTAGTTAGGTTTAAGTAGTTCTAAGTCTAGGGGACTGATGACTTCAGATGTTAAGTCTCATAGTGCTTGGAGCCATTTGAACCACTTTGAACCATAACGCTCCCTTCCTGTTTTACTTCCAGACGTTTCACGTGGTGCACATCAAAGGCCATCTACATATACATCTACATTTATACTCCGCAAGCCACGCAACGGTGTGTGGCGGAGGGCACTTTACGTGCCACTGTCATTACCTTCCTTTCCTGTTCAAGTCGCGTATGGTTCGCGGGAAGAAAGACTGTCTGAAAGCCTCCGTGCGCCCTTTAATCTCTCTAATTTTACATTCGTGATCTCCTCGGGAGGTATAAGTAGGGGGAAGCAATATATTCGATACCTCATCCAGAAACGCACCCTCTCGAAACCTGGCGAGCAAGCTACACCGCGATGCAGAGCGCCTCTCTTGCAGAGTCTGCTACTTCAGTTAATTAAACATCTCCATAACGCTATCACGGTTACCAAATAACCCTGTGACGAAACAAGCCGCTCTTCTTTGGATCTTCTCTATGTCCTCCGTCAACCCGATCTGGTACGGGTCCCACACTGATGAGCAATACTCAAGTATAGGTCGAACGAGTGTTTTGTAAGCCACCTCCTTTGTTGATGGACTACATTTTCTAAGCACTCTCCCAAGGAATCTCAACCTGGTACCCGCCTTACCAACAATTAATTTTATATGATCATTCCACTTCAAATCGTTCCGCACGCATACTCCCAGATATTTTACAGAAGTAACTGCTACCAGTGTTTGTTCCGCTATCATATAATCATACAATAAAGGATCCTTGTGTCCAATACCCATAAAACCGCGGTTCATCTGAAAGGGTCACCTTTCGCCAGTCTGTGGGGGCCCAATCTCGGTACTGACGTCCTAATTCCAGCCTTCGTTGGCGATGAACAGCCGTCAGCGTGGGTGCTCGAATTAGGCTCCTGCTGGGGAGGCCCGTACGCGACAACATTCGCTGAACTGTCGTTGAGGAGACACCGCTGGTAGCGCTTTGGTTCGCCTGAGCTGCCAGTTGGTACACAGTTGCAGTTGGCCCGTACACATCTCCGCAGCCGCCCTTCACGCCTCTCACCTATGGCACCTTGGTACAGCCGAGTTGCCTCGGCGCCGGTTTTGGGTAGTGCCCTTTTACCACGGCTGCACGCGAATAGTTCACAAAATCAGCCGTTTCGGAAATGCTTCCATCACTGGCGCCAAAGCCAACGATCATGCACTTTTGGAAATAAGATAAATCGCTCCATTTCCGCATTACGATAACGAATGCACTGCTTCCCGCGTCCCAAAAGTGCTGCCACCTGCCGTTATACGTTGACGTTCAACATAGGTGGTGGTACATTTATGTGACTGGACCGTGTAGTGTCAGTGGACAACAATGACACTGCCAGTTTCCCAATTTTTGACAAGCACCTGAGCAGGCTGTGTACTCGTTGCAGTGTCAAAAATGTTGGTCACTTTACTCTGTCCTTAAAAGTAATTTTCCACTGTCTACAGTGTGATAATTATTCCAAATAACTCTCACATTCTTCGAGATCTTTTAAGCAAGTGTCGCCTCCCAGTAAGACTCTCTTCTGTTACTCTGTTGTTGGTCCTGTTTGATGCTGCTATAGTATCAAAGAGAGCGAGGGGTGCCGTGGCTAGCACACTTGATCCGCACGCGGGAGGGTGTTGGCTGAAATCCGCATCTGGCCATCCAGATTTTGGCTCTCCATTATTTCCTTAAATCACTCATGACAATAGCCAAGCCGGCCGGAGTGGCCGTGCGGTTCTATGCGCTACAGTCTGGAACCGAGCGACCGCTACGGTCGCAGGTTCGAATCCTGCCTCCGGCATGGATGTGTGTGATGTCGTTAGGTTAGTTAGGTTTAATTAGTTCTAAGTTCTAGGCGACTGATGACCTCAGAAGTTAAGTCCCATAGTGCTCAGAGCCATTTGAACCATTTTTTGAACAATAGCCAACATCGTTCCTTTGATGGGACACGGCTGATTTTCTTTCCCATTCTTGAAACAGTCCGTGCTGGTACTTCATCTCTAGTGACATCGATGTCGACGCGATGTTAAAATCTAATGATCTCTCTTTTATAATTCTGCGCCCCATCCTTTGAAATGGTTTGGCTTTTTACTACTATATCTGACACATTGTGTAAATTATGCCCTTTATCGTTGTGTAGTATTCTCCTGTCATTATTACTGCTGTCTCGTATGGGTCCAGGGGCATTTATTAAGATTTTGCGCTCTGATTTCTTTAATATATTTTCTTCTTTTTCTGAAAGTACATATATGAGGTCGGTAGGTCGAACGTGGTCCAATAAGTGAGTGGTATATGTGCAATGATGGTTCCTAGAAAGTAAGCTGTTTCTCAAAACTGTTATAAGATCATAGCTGCCGTTTAAATTTCCCTGTACAGAATTCTCATAAGTTATCAGTGTGTAACACCACAGCTCTAATGCTGTACTGATTTATTTTGCTTTTGTTTCATTTAATATAACATTGAGTATCTGTAAATGTGTTTGATTGAACAGATAACACAAAATTGTATACTCTTTTCTTTGTCAAACTTTTTATGTCGTGATTTGATTCTATGCAAAGTAGTGTATCTGCAATTTATATTCTTTGTCCCATTTGGAGGGAACAAAACTTACTGTATATGATTGTAATTTTGTGTGAATAATTTTTTGTAGAGATGTCAATATGTGTAAATGTTTTGTTTTATTTAATGTATTTGGTTGCTGTTATGTAAATTGCTGATCCTCACTTAGGGCTCTTAGTAATTTTGTGTATAAGAGGTGTAGTGGTTCCCCTCGGGAACGGAACTGTGTAGCGCGCGCAAATTGTGGTTGGCCTAGGTGGAAAAGGTGGAACTGATAGTCAGTCAGGGACGAGCAACGAGTCGGGGACGAGCTACGAGTCCGTGCACTGCCATGTAAAAGATGCATATTGTGCTGATTCCGAGAGAGGCTTTTCCTGCTTCTTTCCAAGGCCTCGGATGGATGGATAAATAGCTGGAACTATTCTGGAATTTGTATCTGTCGTCGCCACCAAGAAATGACAGAGTCCAGCAATTCAGTCTGCGAATCCACCTACCAACATGCAGTTGCCACCACGTTGCGCAATCACTGTAATGTAATACTATAATGATGTACAGTGAAGGATCAGCTTGATGGATGTGCTAATGTGCTCAAATATAAGGTAATTTATATCTGTATTTGTGTACCTACCTTGACTTTTCTCCTCATCATAACACCTCTTAGGGTCCTCTCCGTTTGAACTAAAGTGATTACTGAGTGTCCTTACTGAAAGTACGTTAAAACCCAGTTTTATAATTAGTGCCTCTTGAACATAGTAAAGTTAAAGTTACTGTGGCAAGAGAGTGAGTTAGAGTTAATGTTGCTTGCTGAAAATAACATTCTTAGTAAAAATGCTTATTAATGTGTTGTTGCCAACTTCAAAGTAAAAGTTCTTAAGACCAAGAATTATAAAGTTTTGCTTAGTAAATGATCACATTACTACCTGTTGTTAATCGCAGAAAGTGAGTTAGTATCTTACACAAATGTTAATTTTATGTCTCATGGTAGTAAAAGTGGAAAATTGCATAGTAGGAAATTATATGTTCATGATTACTAAGCGTTTGTCTCTCTTGTGTGCATATTAACAGTATAAAGACCACTCACTTTGTGTAAGCCCTGAAAGTAATAGTGTGTTTCGGTAGCTGTTATAATTTGGCAAATAGTTTGTGCTGCTCTAACTGTTAGTTTCAACCTTACCGTAAACATATGTATTTGTCAGAGTTAATTGCACTCGCTTGTGGTCAAGTATAGGTTGTGTTTACCCATTAGAGTTACTAATAACTATTTTCTTGAATGAGAATGTTAATCATTCTCTTGCCTAGTTAGGCTGGCGACCGTTTTCTTTATCAATTAAACAGTGTAGATAGGCAATATTTCGTTTGTCACTGTTTAATTAGTTACGTAATTCTGACTTTCACTTCCGATAAGCCACCCGCATTAGGAATAACACGGTCAACACAACAAAATTCCTCTCAGAGGGTAACACTGCTCTGTTGCTTTATACCATAATTGCTATAACAAAATAATTCTGTTTTGCAAACTGACTCCTACTTTAAGGTTATGGTATAGCAGTAGCGGACAGGGAGTGTTATAAGTTTACAAATATAACGACATTAATTCGTCTTTGCAGACGTTAGTTCCTATTTGTGTTGTTAATTTGCATTCTTTATCATATTCTTGGTAGGGGGGAGGTTGTTCATATTTTACCTGTATTCATCTGAAGAGACGTGTCTTTTGAGACATTCATTAAATTGGTTATAAGAGTATACCATCATCTAATTGTCAGAGAATAGACTAACGACGTCAGCATATACTATGATATTCATAATTTAGCAGTGCTTGGTATTGCAACAATTTTCCTTTCCCTTGTTTGACTCCTGGTGTACCCTCAAAGTCTTCTGAAGTCTTAATTGCTTGTATTAACGTTTCTCATAGTCCCAGAGACGGACGAACATCTATTAGCGATTCTCTACCCATCTCATTTTTAAACTGCAATATTATTTCCAAAAGCAAATTAAATCATAAAACACAATCTGAGGAAAGGTGTATTATGTGATATACAGGCTTGGCTGGCATCTACGTTTATCTCCAGGCACGCATTTCACGCTCTATATCTATATTTTTGTCCATCCCATGTATCTGGCAAGTTGTCGCTACTCTACTGCTCTGTTATCTCTGTGCCGTAAATAAAAGCTTATTTTAATATCCAACTAAGAAAAGTGTTGCGGAAATCATAGTATTAAAACGATTGTGAAACTATATTTTGTTACAGACGCTAGCACTCGTTGCCTCCTTCTTACAAGTAAATTTGAGGGATATCACGGCTTCTCCAGTTGGATACGAATTTGCGACAACATAAAAACTTGTGAATGGGATTCGTTCAGTTATGAGATAATCGAAAATTCTTCAGAAAATATAGATCGTCTACTGGTCATGTCGCGGGATTCAGTACCTACCGGCCGCCGTGTCAGCCTGTGATGGTTATGCCGATATTTGTGTATAAGTGTTCACAAGCGCGTTACATCGATGATTTGCTGACTTCTTCTGCAGTGTAGCTGTATCATGGGAAGGGGAATGAAAAGCAGTCTGGAAGAGTTGCCTGTGGATGCTGTTATGGACGTGGATGCGGTTACCGCAGCGGGCTCCCGGCTGGTAATGTCAGCTTTCCAGGAAGAATGATACTACTCCGAAAGTAGATTCTCAGTCTTCCTCACAAGACAGCAAGCAACAATTTCTACACTTTTCATCAAAGAGAAATCCTTGGGAACACTGTGAGTCAAAATGAGGTCCTCTGCAGGGCAAGCACCCTCTCTGACGACTTACATATAGAAGTTAAGGAAGAGTTAAGAACACCGGAAATGTTTGTAACAAAACACGAAGAAACCAGCCAGCTAACACTTAAACTTGTAGCGGACTCAGGGGATAAAAAAGGAAACGTAATAAAATAGATTTAGAACGCACAGAAACTTCGGATTCCACTTCCCTAATAATCTGTTTCAGAAGCATCTGTGTTCGCAATATGAAAAGCATGGATATCCCGTGTTTAACTGTCACTTTCTTGAGAACTGCATTGGGTGATAAAATGACTATAAGATTTTGCTTGAAATACACCAACCAAACAAAACAGCATGAAAAATTAGTCCCATTCGATATGAAATCTATTCTTTTTTATATTATTTTATTTCTCTGTTGTTAGTATCGTGTTGGTTGTATGTATCCCATTTACTAACATTTGTGGCGTCTTCAAAGTTATATATGAACACTGAAATGTTTTCTTTGTCTTCAATTGCGCAGTTAGGTATAGTATATGACTAGATTTTATAACCTTTAATGAAAATCTAGTTTTATTTAGTGTAAAATTTAGACTGTATTTGGTGCTCAACGATTATTTTATTTCGAGGTTCGGTTTTCTCATTTAAGTGTTACTTCGAAAGTTTATCAGATGTGCGTAGATCTTTATCTATTCTAGAATGTTCGTGTAGATCCACTTTCCTGTCCTATGATGAACTGGAAGGTCACACTAATGCAGGGTGTCATTTTTATGTAAGGTACGTATTAAAGGTGAAGAGATTGTTTCCGCTTTTGTTCTATGTGACTCGTACTACGTGTCCGCCTTGTTTGACCGTTATGTAACATGTCATATTGCTGCGTTTAATTTAGTATTCCTGATTAGTCGTATCTTTTAGTTTTGTCTATTCTATATACTCTGTTCTTCCGTAGTTTATTTCCTGTGCGAAAGCTGTCGTTAAGATTAGTAATGAAATATGTAACTGTTTTGAGAAAAATTCCCTAGGTATGAAAATGTAGTAATTTTTGTTCTTTCTTCTTACACAAAAAAGTTATTTAATACGAATAGTATCCTACAGAGCAGCCATTGATTAAGCTGTAACTTACAATGTGTTTTTCTGTCTTTTATTTACAGCTTTCCAAGCTGTCTCGTTCCATGGCTGCCCTGCCCTCTCCTGTTATTATGGAAAACTTCATCTTCTAAAGTAGAAAGTCCCGAAAGCGTAAACATGACGAATGAAAAATTATCAGTTCCCTCTGTTTTGAAAATAAGTTCCCCGCACTTGTTTTGACTGACAGATCATTACGCAGCAGTAAACATCTAGTCGACAACTCTTTCATAAATGTCAGATTAAATTTCCAAGTATTTTAAGAAATTAAGCAGTAAGTGGTGGACTACATTATGGAAACACAGAAAGCATCTCATTTATAATTCTGTCAAAGCAAAAAGGGCCAACACGAATACTCCAATTCATCTCTTTAACCGCAAATGATACATCGCGTTCCACACGGGCTACCAAGTTGAATGAAATATGTGTTTCAAAAACGGGTTTAAAAAATATTTTTGTCCTTGACGGCAGGCACAGAAAAATGAAATCTTAGGAAGCAGGCATTTAAGGACACAGTGCTACTGCAGTCCTACTACAGTCAAGACTGTTCAAGACACTGGAAAAGAGATTTACGCCAAACGGTGCTACACATTTTGGTGTATGTACAGCAACCGTAACTAATCAGTACGGTGATATTTCCAAGTATCTTTAATGGAACTGTATACATTGTTAGTGGACAAAACCTCGGGGAGAAACGGGCACACAAATGTAACACACGTCAGTATTAAAAAAAAAAAAAAAAAAAAGAGCTATTCACTGAAATTACAGGGTAAACATTAAACATAAGGCTGCTACAGAACTTTTTTACTGTCATTTTCTGATAACATACATTAGTACGGCCTTAATTGCTGTATTCAGGCACCGTATGTATTTATGAAGGTGGCTAGGCGTACAATACTAAAGCGCAGAGAGTCATGGTTAAGCTCTAGCTGTAACGGTGAGACCTTATCCAGCACTCGGCCATAATCTTGTTGTCCCACTCACCTGATTCCAAAAGGCATAATTCTGCTGGAATCTCGAAGGACTTTGGAGAAATGTGGAGGCTAGCAAAGAAATGCCAAGAAGGTGGTCCTGCAGTGTTTGACTCCAGAACCACATTTAGTTCGGTTCTAGGCGCTCAGTCCGGAACCGCGCGACTGCTACGGTCGCAGGTTCGAATCCTGCCTCGGGCCTGGATGTTTGTGATGTCCTTAGGTTAGTTAGGTTTAAGTAGTTCTAAGTTCTAGGGAACTGATGACCACAGATGTTAAGTCCCATAGTGCTGAGAACCATTTGAACCATTTTTGAACCACATTTAGTTAGATCACGTGGAAGTTTTGCCCAATACTGATTTTGTTCCAATTACTGATCTTTTGTTGCCTTTATATATACGTTCTGATGCTCTGTGTAGGCGCAAACACCTCATGTAGTCTGTTAACATGTTATGATTTTCAGCGTCGTTAGTTTTGTTATGTGTGATTATGGAACGTTTTATAATTTGTCTTCCAGTATTGACAATTTAGTGTGTGTGCGACACATACGGATCAGCTACTAGTCTACGGTATAAATTTTGTCACAGAAGTAACATGAATTTGCGGGTGCGCGTTACAGGATACTTACTTGCAGCAATTAATGTGTAATTAAACTCGTACTATTGGAGTACACCACCACTAGTAGAACAAAAATGTAGTAAATATTTGTGATTGTACCTTATATTGCATAATGCATTTACATATAAGTGCAGTTGCTGTTATTAAGCGGTTGATCATCAACCCACACGCAACAAAACAACAATCCGTCAAGCAATTCCATTTTCATAACATTGTGGCTCCTAAGAGACGTAGCAGTAAGAAACAGAAGAGTTGTCTCGAAGTGACCCGACTGATGCCGACTTTTACCGATCAGTGCTTGGGGGCCCGCGGCCTGCTTATCGTTCTCTTACTGGGGCTATAGTTACTCTATTGGAGACTCATAATAATTTATGTAGGTCACCATGTCACCAAGTAGTAACACACTGCCCATCCTTATTAACGTGACCACCTCTAAATAGCCTGAATTACCACCTTCTGTAGCATGGACCACTGTGAGACGTGTGGGAAGAGAGTCACTGAGGTTGTGGAAGGTACTGACGGACCATACCGGCTTCAATGTCGTGGCCAGGTTTCTCGGTTGAGGATCCATAGCGCTAAGTGCCCAATCGAGGTGGCCCCATGGCGAGGATGAATACTATTTGAATACACGAGGTAGAATGTACAGCTAAAAATAACCCAGTCACAATTTGAATTATTAAATATGACCCTAGATTGGGTTGAAATTGAGTTTAAATCCGGGGAGTTTGGTAGCAAAGGGAGTGCAGTAAACTGACGCTGTTGATCTTCGAACCACACTCGTACACCGCTAGCTATACGACTAGTTGCACTGTCCTGCTGGTAGATGCCATCGTGCCGAGGAACAAAATGCTGCTTGTAGTGGTGTAAATGGTCCCCCAGACGTAGAAGAGTAGTTGTGTTTGACCGTTGTGCCTTCAGGATTGACTAGATCACCCAGGGAATGTTCCTCAGGTTGGACCCTTCCGAAGATTTATGCAGGGTGTTTGCTTTCAGACGTTTCACGTTGTACGTGCCAAATGCTGTCAGGCCGATGGAGCATAAACCGTGAGTCATTTCGAAAGGCCTCCTGTCGCCACCCACTGAATTTCCAGCTGCAGTAATGGCGTGCAAATTCCAGCCTTCGTCTCCAATGAACGGCGCGCAGAGTGGGTGCACGGGCTAGACGCCTGCTGCGGGGGCCCACACGTAGCCACGTTCTCTGATAGGCCGTTATTGTTTACAGTCTCTTTGATTCGTTGTGGCCGAGCGGTTCTAGGCGCTACAGTCTGGAACCACGCGACCGCTAAGGTCGCAGGTTCGAATCCTGCCTCGGGTATGGATGTGTGTGATGTCCTTAGGTTAGTTAGGTTTAAGTAGTTCTATGTTCTAGGGGACTCACGACCTCAGAAGCTAAGTCCCATAGTGCTCAGAGCCATTTGAATTATTTGATTCTTTACAGTCGTCAGTTGCTCAACAGCTGCACATCTATTCGCCCTTACACATGTCAGCCCCGGTGTTCACCGCAATCATCTATAGCCCGCGGTGTATTACAGTTGCCCAGTTCTGAATAGTGCCATTTTCCCATCCACGGTATACTTTAATCACAGTGACAAGCTAACAGATTACAAACCATTTCAGAAGCGCTTCCACTCTCGTTCCGAAAGCTAATGGTCGTGCCCATTCGGACGTCAGATAAACAATACCGTTCCCACATTACGACAAATACTGCACTGTTTTCCGCGACCCAAATCGAATGGCTCTGAGCACTATGGGACTTAACATCTGAGGTCATCAGTCTCTAACCTAACGGCATTACATACATCCATGCCCGAGGCAGGATTCGAAGCTGCGACCGCAGCAGTTCCGCGTCCCACCGACACGCTTTACGTTCCCTCCGCCAAGAGATTACTAGTGCTGGCACCTGCCGTCCGTGCGTGGTTATTGCTCGTTGACGCCTAACGTTGCTGGTAGTCACAGTACTGTGTGTTCTCTCTTTCCGCGCGCTATTTGAGATTCGAATAATAGAGAATTGTGAAGGTGGTTCGATGAACCCTCTGCGAGGCAGTTAAATGTGATTTGCAGTGTATCTGTGGTGTCACCGCCAGACACCACACTTGCTAGGTGGTAGCCTTTAAATCGGCCACGGTCCGTTAGTATACGTCGGACCCACGTGTTGCCACTGTCAGTGATTGCAGACCGAGCGCCACCACACGGCAGGTCTAGACTTCCTAGCACTCGCCCCAGTTGTACAGCAGACTTTGCTAGAGAAGCTACACTGACAAATTACGCTCTCATTTGCCGAGACGATAGTTAGAATAGCCTTCAGCTACGTCATTTGCTACGACCTAGCAAGGCGCCATAGCATTTGGTATTTATCGTGTGAAGCATGTACAAACAAGAGCGATGTTCTCCAATTATGGATTAAAGTTAAGTATTCCAAGAACTACGTTCTTTTCTTTATAAGATAATTACTTTACCTTGTTCCAGACCTCACGCCAATCTACGTGAGCTTAAAAGCGTGCATTTCGGCCTCCTCTAGCAACACGGTGTCGGCTCTTCTGCCAACACATCAGTATCCATGTAGATATAGATGTAGAATGTGACTGCGGCGTGTAATACAAACACACATCATCATAACTGCCTAACG
This sequence comes from Schistocerca americana, assembly GCF_021461395.2. Taxonomy (NCBI): domain Eukaryota; kingdom Metazoa; phylum Arthropoda; class Insecta; order Orthoptera; family Acrididae; genus Schistocerca; species Schistocerca americana. Next base: position 59,042,280 of record NC_060124.1, on the reverse strand, counting down.
TCGATGACTTGTTGGTGCAACTATTCTCCCTATATTGTGCTGTCCTCTTGAGAATTTTCCTTCTTTCCTTTCCCTTGGATTCCCTTCTTGCTTTTTTTTTTTTTTTTTTTCAACACAGCTGTTAAAATTTTGTTGTGTCTTAATACTGTCCGAAAGGTATAAGTTTTCTCTGCTCAGAGATCTCCTTCAGGGCGTCCACATCGGTTTATATTTCTGTATTTCCTGTTGACTTTCTCCTGAGCCACGATTCCATCGCTTCTAAGCGCTTTCCATTTGTTTTCAACACTGTCCAGGAAAACATCCCACACGAAAGCACAGAGGATTTGTTTTTCTTGTTCACTACTACTTGTCTTCGTTCACTAAAAACACGGTTGTCTGTTACAATCGTCCATCTGCTGGCCATGCTGCATCTAAAGTATTGTCTTTTGTAATTGAAGTGACTGAATATTATAAGTTATAAACTTTTTCTATTTTATTTCTTTCAATTTTTATGTCAAGTATCTTCCTAATTATCTATTGGCTTCGTCTTGGCTGCTAGGGGAAAGAAACTTTAAGTAGTAACATTAAGACAACTTATAATCATCTTATCCATCTTTTTGATATGCAGCTCCTTGTATTGGTCGTGTTCGCAGTTCAAAATTTTTGGATGTGAGGTCCGCCATTTATGCAAAATGGTTCAAATGGCTCTGAGCACTATGGCACTTAACATCTATGGTCATCAGTTCCCTAGAACTTAGAACTACTTAAACCTAACTAACCTAAGGACATCACAGAACACCCAGTCATCACGAGGCAGAGAAAATCCCTGACCCCCCCGGGAATCAAACCCGGGAACCCAGGCGCGGAAGCGAGAACGCTACCGCACGACCACGAGCTGCGGACCGGGAAAGTTATGCAAAACACCGTTTTTCTCAGTACCCAAACGTGTTTCGTCACAGCTGTGCCATCATCAGTGCGTTTTCATTTATTTTTTTTATTTATTTTGCAATGAGAATATTTTTTAATGATTAAAAATTATGTCAATTTTTACTTCAAACAACAGAAGCTCGTCTGTCATAGCTAAAGGTAGGAGCAGGGAGTTGCTAGAAACGCCCAACATACGTTGTGGTAGGGTGTATTGTAAAGATACACAGCCACTGGAAGATACTTCCCCGAATAAGAGTAAACTCCTGAGAAAATATACTGAATTCTTAAGTGTTTGCACCCGCATTTACTTTTTACAACTCAGAAATTGTCTCTCCGTTCCAGAATCACCTTTGATAAGCATCTTAAGAGACTTTATCGTTCTCACTCCGTTGAAGGTGACCTTAGTTGAACTGAGGCCAACATAAAATTAATTTCGTCAGCGTTCATGACTGCGCTACGCAGGCCGCACTCCCACCTGCGCTGGGACGCGACATCTTATTATCAGAATGGCGGCTGCAACATAAAACACAGTAGTACCTAAAACTGGTTCAGAAAACCTTCTGATTCAGTTTATATAGTTTACCTTCAAGTATCGTCTCTCTTTTGATTGTCTTTCCAACATTCGAATTAATATGGTAGATTATTTCCAAAAGAGGATTACGTTTTTAAACCTTGGACGTAACTGGCACTTAATTTATTTCAAAACGAATGATAAAAATACGAAGAAGAAATTGCTAGCGTTTGCGCATACGTAAAAACATTCCGCCTTTTTTTCTTTATCTTCGGCATTCTGCCATCACTAAAATGACAATTTTGTCAGGCTAAACCACGACAGAGAATTAAACTATAAATGGTTACAGTTGGAAAGATAATTTACAAGTACATGGCCTTGCTAAAATATAGTACCACCGAATCCTTTATTCTGTTCTCATTATCGTTCTCAGTATAGCCTGAGGTATTTCATATCTATTTATTTATTTAGCGCATGGCAGTGGACACCATTTTATGCTTCTTGTTTGTTGTTGTTGTGGTCTTCAGTCCTGAGACTGGTTTGATGCAGCTCTCCATGCTACTCTATTCTGTGCAAGCTTTTTCATCTCCCAGTACCTACTGCAACCTACATCCTTCTGAATCTGCTTAGTGTATTCATCTCTTGGTCTCCCTCTACGATTTTTACCCTCCACGCTCCCCTCCAATACTAAATTGGTGATCCCTTGGTGCCTCAGAACATGTCCTTCCAACCGATCCCTTCTTCTGGTCAAGTTGTGCCACAAACTTCTCTTCTCCCCAATCCTATTCAATACTTCCTCATTAGTTATGTGATCTACCCATCTAATCTTCAGCATTCTTCTGTAGCACCACATTTCGAAAGCTTCTATTCTCTTCTTGTCCAAACTATTTATCGTCCATGTTTCACTTCCATACATGGCTACACTCCATACGAATACTTTCAGAAATGACTTCCTGACACTTAAATCAATACTGGATGTTAACAAATTTCTCTTCTTCAGAAACGCTTTCCTTGCCATTGCCAGTCTACATTTTATGTCCTCTCTACTTCGACCATCATCAGTTATTTTGCTCCCCAAATAGCAAAACTCCTTTACTACTTTAAGTGTCTCATTTCCTAATCTAATTCCCTCAGCATCACCCGACTTAATTAGACTACATTCCATTATCCTTGTTTTGCTTTTGTTGATGTTCATCTTATATCCTCCTTTCAAGACACTGTCCATTCCATTCAACTGCTCTTCCAAGTCCTTTGCTGTCTCTGACAGAATTACAATGTCATCGGCGAACCTCAAAGTTTTTACTTCTACTCCATGAATTTTAATACCTACTCCGAATTTTTCTTTTGTTTCCTTTACTGCTTGCTCAATATACAGATTGAACAACATCGGGGAGAGGCTACAACCCTGTCTTACTCCCTTCCCAACCACTGCTTCCCTTTCATGTCCCTCGACTCTTATAACTGCCATCTGGTTTCTGTACAAATTGTAGATAGCCTTTCGCTCCCTGTATTTTACCCCTGCCACCTTTAGAATTTGAAAGAGAGTATACCAGTCAACATTGTCAAAAGCTTTCTCTAAGTCTACAAATGCTAGAAATGTAGGTTTGCCTTTCCTTAATCTTTCTTCTAAGATAAGTCGTAAGGTCAGTATTGCCTCACGTGTTCCAGTGTTTCTACGGAATCCAAACTGATCTTCCCCGAGGTTGGCTTCTACTAGTTTTTCCATTCGTCTGTAAAGAATTCGTGTTAGTATTTTGCAGCTGTGGCTTATTAAGCTGATAGTTCGGTAATTTTCACATCTGTCAACACCTGCTTTCTTTGGGATTGGAATTATTATATTCTTCTTGAAGTCTGTGGGTATTTCGCCTGTTTCATACATCTTGCTCACCAGATGGTAGAGTTTTGTCAGGACTGGCTCTCCCACGGCCGTCAGTAGTTCCAATGGAATATTGTCTACTCCGGGGGCCTTGTTTCGACTCAGGTATTTCAGTGCTCTGTCAAACTCTTCACGCAGTATCATATCTCCCATTTCATCTTCATCTACATCCTCTTCCATTTCCATAATATTGTTCTCAAGTACCTCGCCCTTGTATAGACCCTCTATATACTCCTTCCACCTTTCTGCTTTCCCTTCTTTGCTAAGAACTGGGTTTCCATCTGAGCTCTTGATATTCATACAAGTCGTTCTCTTATCTCCAAAGGTCTCTTTAATTTTCCTGTAGGCGGTATCTATCTTACCCCTAGTGAGATAGGCCTCTACATCCTTACATTTGTCCTCTAGCCATCCCTGCTTAGCCATTTTGCACTTCCTGTCGATCTCATTTTTGAGACGTTTGTATTCCTTTTTGCCTGTTTCACTTACTGCATTTTTATATTTTCTCCTTTCATCAATTAAATTCAATATTTCTTCTACTAGCCCTCGTCTTTTTACCTACTTGATCCACTGCTGCCTTCACTACTTCATCCCTCAAAGCTACCCATTCTTCTTCTACTGTATTTATTTCCCCCATTCCTGTCAATTGCTCCCTTATGCTCTCCCTGAATCTCTGTACAACCTCTGGTTCTTTTAGTTTATCCAGGTCCCATCTCCTTACATTCTCACCTTTTTGCAGTTTCTTCAGTTTTAATCTACAGGTCATAACCAATAGATTGTGGTCAGAGTCCACATCTGCCCCTGGAAATGTCTTACAATTTAAAACCTGGTTCCTAAATCTCTGTCTTACCATTATATAATCTATCTGATACATTTTAGTATCTCCAGGGTTCTTCCATGTATACAACCTTCTTTCATGATTCTTAAACCAAGTGTTAGTTATGATTATGTTGTGCTCTGTGCAAAATTCTACCAGGCGGCTTCCTCTTTCATTTCTGTCCCCCAATCCATATTCACCTACTATGTTTCCTTCTCTCCCTTTTCCTACACTCGAATTCCAGTCACCCATGACTATTAAATTTTCGTCTCCCTTCACAATCTGAATAATTTCTTTTATTTCATCATACATTTCTTCAATTTCTTCGTCATCTGCAGAGCTAGTTGGCATATAAACTTGTACTACTGTAGTAGGTGTGGGCTTCGTATCTATCTTGGCCACAATAATGCGTTCACTATGCTGTTTGTAGTAGCTTACCCGCATTCCTATTTTCCTATTCATTATTAAACCTACTCCTGCATTACCCCTATTTGATTTTGTGTTTATAACCCTGTAGTCACCTGACCAGAAGTCTTGTTCCTCCTGCCACCGAACTTCACTAATTCCCACTATATCTAACTTCAACCTATCCATTTCCCTTTTTAAATTTTCTAACCTACCTGCCCGATTAAGGGATCTGACATTCCACGCTCCGATCCGTAGAACGCCAGTTTTCTTTCTCCTGATAACGACATCCTCTTGAGTAGTCCCCGCCCGGAGATCCGAATGGGGGACTATTTTACCTCCGGAATATTTTACCCAAGAGGACGCCATCATCATGTAATCATACAGTAAAGCTGCATGCCCTCGGGAAAAATTACGGCTGTAGTTTCCCCTTGCTTTCAGCCGTTCGCAGTACCAGCACAGCAAGGCCGTTTTGGTTATTGTTACAAGGCCAGATCAGTCAATCATCCAGACTGTTGCCCTTGCAACTACTGAAAAGGCTGCTGCCCCTCTTCAGGAACCACACGTTTGTCTGGCCTCTCAACAGATACCCCTCCGTTGTGGTTGCACCTACGGTACGGCTATCTGTATCGCTGAGGCACGCAAGCCTCCCCACCAACGGCAAGGTCCATGGTTCATGGGGGGGGGGGGGTTATGCTTCTTACAAATGTTTAAACAAAGGTATACATAAAAAACACGATAAAATATGCTATACAAGAAGTTCAAAACATACAGATAATGGGCAATACAATGAAATTGAGACATGAAGATTATATACGGTCAAAACAATTAATTACAAACATCAAGATTATATATAAAGTCTTTTGAGGCGTCCGTCGCCATGAAAAAACCACTGAACTTGCCACTGTATGCTCTTCTGTTGCACTCTTGCACGATGCGGCGGATGGTCTGTCTGTTGGCTCCGCAGTCACAGTTGGAAGTTGGCGTTTTTCCCCATTTGTAAAGAGTATCTGCACATCCTCCGTGATTTGTTCGTATTCTGTTAAGGGATAACTATATTTTACGTGGTAGTTCATATGCGGGCAGTCTCTCAGTGATGCAGGGGAGGGCTTGACAATGCTCAGGGCACACCTCTCGCCATTGTTCCCTCCAGGTCTTTATTGCATCAAAGTTTACGTAACATCCATACAACTAGGCTGGCGCAAGATGCAGCCCTCTGCAGCTAGAGGACTCCGAATTGTAGCGTATGACTTGACAGTGTGTAACAACGTAACTATGTCGGCGCCTGAAAAACCGTGTGTTACAATCGAGCTTCTAACCACTGAAAACGTTCGTCTACGCTTGAAGCGCCCTATCCTTCAGTATGACAATACCAGGTCACACATGAGTGTTGCGACATCTGCAACGAAGCGACGCCTTGGATTCACCGTCATGGATTATTCTCCATATAGTCACAACTTGGACCTACCCTATTTTCATCTGTTTCCCAGACAAAAATGGACCTTCTAGTTCTTCGCTATGATACTGACGAAGTAGTGCAAGCACATATGAGGTTGTGGATCCGTCAAAAAAGTGATACATTCTACAGTGACGGTATCAACAAACTGGTCTTTCGTTGGGCAAATGTGTTCGAGCCTTTGGCGACTATATTGAGAAATACATATGTAGTCATCAAGTATAAAAATGTAGATTGTGAATAAAGTCTGTTTTATCTAAAAAATCTTAAGAATTTCTACACAAAAAATTCGGGAACATTACTTTTTCAGCACTCCCTCGTACATTTCACCCAGTCTGGCGCTGGTATGTTCTCGGAGACTAACAAGGATATTCGTAGACGGCAAGAAGACAAAGAAAGCGGCATAACTTTCCTCGTGCTTTATTATTCTGCATGACAAGAACAACTCAGCACTTTAACTAAATTAGTATTTGGTATACGGTAAGTGGGAGGTATCGTTCGTTTTCTGCATCGAAGCTTTGTTCACAGTTGTCTACAAGCAATTCGAAATCTCTTTATTACGATTGATGTCGGAGATGTCACGGCTCTTCCCCTTTTCCCTTTTCTTTCTTCCGACAGTCATGATTCACTGACGAAGTGTTGCTGTTAAGCCACAAATCAGATACATGTTCATCTCTACTGATGCAGTGCTGTGCACTTTTCACTGTAATGTGAATGGAGTATATTATGAACCAGCTCTACGGAAAAAAGTTGTAACTAACATTCTGTTGACACTACATGCTAGAAGACCCCATATATTCATATTATAATAGTTACGCGAATCTTTTAAAAAAATGGTTCAAATGGCTCTGAGCACTATGGGACTTAACTTCTAAGGTCATCAGTCCCCTAGAACTTAGAACTACTTAAACCTAACTAACCTAAGGACATCACACACATCCATGCCCAAGGCAGGATTCGAACCTGCGACCGTAGCGGTCGCGGGGTTTCAGACTGTAGCGCCTAGAACCGCTTTTTTTTTTTAGACGCTACCCCTTTTTTCCCCCTTTTTTCTTTTTTTTTATTTCTTTTTTTTTTTTGGAAAATGGAACTAAAAAAAATGAATAAATAAAAAATAAGAAAATAAAAAAGAAACCTAAGTGCCACCGCCACTTGTCAACCTATAACAAAAAAACTCTGATCCACTTCAGGCGTTGGCTCCTGAGTAAGCCCACCCCAGAGAGCTGCCTGTAGACCAGGGGAAGTATGGGAATCAAGGTTAGGGCTATTCGTTGCCACTTTTTCTTATTTTTTTATATGATTACATTTAGGGAGCGTGTACAAATGAGAATTCTAGTAACTAAGTGTTACAAGTAAGTGTTACAACAACAAAGGTGGCATTAAAGAGTAATCAAAAAAGTAAAAATATAAACCACTGATGTAATTCTAACTAAAAGGTTCTTCAATAATGTAACTGGTTCCACTTGGAGCCTTGCCATCGTTATCTGAAATCTCCAATAGCGCCTTTGAAGGGCATCTGCAACGGAGGCACTCTGCTTCGCTAGTGCCTCAAGGAAAACAGTAGCCTTGCAGCAGCTTATCTCTTCCTTTGGTCATGGCTGACAAGGCAGAACGTTGAGCCGTTAGTGTGATGCGGCATAGCACATTAACCACAGCCTGGCACTCCCCAGCTGAGTGGGGGGTTAACGAAAACGCTGCGTAAATAATTTGCGAAGAGCGTACGGTATTTCGGTGTGCGTTCGAGGACATTGTGAGCATTTTGTAGGAACCACCAGTAATCAAGCTGCTCTTTCTCTCCGTCGCTAAAGATGTAGGCGACGGTAAGTCCCTTGAACCATGTAAGAGCATGATATTTTGCAGCCGGAAAGTAAGTTTCATCGGGACAGAGTAGGGTCTGCGGGTCAATCATATCAGGTGTAACCCGGAGGTAACAAGCCAGTATCTTCTGTGTTAGTCGCCAAACTCCGGACGATGATGCGCAAGTAAAACGATGTTCATCAGTATCCAAAAGGTGACAATCTGGGCAATAAGGGGAGTCTGCCAGTCCGATAGTGTGAAGTCGCTGGCGTGTGGCATATTTTTTGTTGGCGATCTGATACCACTTCGAACGCACCGTGGATGACAGAAAGTGGTGGTGTATCGTTTTCCACACTCTTGGCCAGTGAACCGTAGGGTACTTGTTTTCCACCACGTTATGGTGAACAGCCCGCAGAAGGTTGGTATAAAAATCTTTCGCCTTCGGTGGACGTGTGGCGGAGAGGTTCAAGCTGACATAGCTGTAATCAAGAATGAAGGTCGACACATGGGAGAGCTGTGGTGCTACGTGCGCAACCGACACCGGCGGGACGTTAGAGGCTGGCATCAGAACCTGTAGTAAACGACCCGTGAGAGAGGTATATTGACTTTTCCATCGTTTCCTCATGTTGCTCATGTAAAGGGCAGCTGCTCTCGCCCTGACGTTGACCAATCCCAGCCCTCCTATGTGTACTGGGAGGGTAAGAGTGTCGTATCGTACTTTAAAGATATGACCTGCGGAAACGTAGTAACTGATGGCCGCCTGAAGCCGGCGACCTATCTGCAGCGGTAGTGGGAGGACCTGTGCCACGTGGTTGAGTTTGGATGCTACGTGGAGGTTCAAGTATTCAACACGTTGTAGCTGATTCAAGTCCCGGAGCAGGTTCTGTCGCACCATTGCGCGTATGATCTGTAATAACCGTCGGTAGTTTGCTGCAGCTGTTTGACGTACATCTTTCTTGAACGTGATGCACAAATATCGCAGATCAGAAACTGGTGGGAGGGGAGCGAGGGCTTCCGGTCCGAGACCACGCCCAATATCCAACGCCGCCGACTTGTTGATGTTCAGAAGACTGCCTGCGGCCTGTCCGTATCGCTCAATCCAGGTTAGTATGCTTTGAACTTCGTCATTGGAACGAACCAGCAGTAGCAGGTCGTCAGCGTATGTCCTATAGCGAAAGGTGACGTCCCGCAGCGTGATACCAGATAGGCGGTGGTTAAGGCCCCCTAGGAGTGGCTCGAGTGCGATTGCATAAAGGTAGGTAGAAAGGGGACAACCCTGTCGTAGAGACCTCTTAATGGGTACTGGTCCTACCGTCCTTCCATTGACCTGGACGTGTGAGCTGGCTGCGGTCCAAAGACGCCGTAGGGTGTCGATGAGGCCCGGGGGGAATCCCATACAGTCCATCACTCGTAGGAGGAAGTTTTGGTGCACTCTATCAAAGGCGCGGTTGAAATCGACGGAGACGATCGCCGCTCTCAGACGGCACGCAAAAGCGATCGCTATTAAGTCCCTGCAGTCACCGGTGGCCGTGTGTATGTTGGCTTCTCCCCCCTGCGACGTCTGTTCTGGAGCGAGGACCATCGGCAAAGTCGTCTTAATACGGCTCGCCATAATCCTGGTGAAAATCTTGTAATCGGCGTTCAACATTGTAAGCGGCCGATAGTCGTTAATCGATAGCCCTCCACCTGGCTTGTGTACTGGTATGAGGAGACCTTCTACAAACGCTGGCGGCACAACACAGTCTGGAGACATAGTTCTCGGAACATTATAACCCAGCGAGGCATCATGAGGTCACGGAAAGTCCGGTAGAATTCGATGGGCAATCCATCAGGTCCAGGAGATTTATTGGCCGCACCTTTGTCCACGGCGTCTTCGACTTCTTCGAGTGAGATTTCCTCTGTTAGTGCATTCACGGTAGCCTCGTCGATAGTACGTGTTATCTGCTGTAACACTTCAGTAGTGGCCTCGTCAATGACGGTTCTTTCCTCGTAAAGATGACGAAAATGATCCTCCACCGCCTTTACTATGGTTGCTTGGGTCGTACATAAGCGACCGTCGTGTGTCCTGAGTTGTGTGATTAAATGTTGACGTTGTCGGCGCTTATCCGCCACAACGTGGTGCATAGTGGGTTCCTCTGCAACCGTTCGGTCGTGCCGTCGCGAGCGGACTACTGCACCTTCTAGTCGACGCTTCGTCAATGATAGTATGTGAGCCTTGATTCTGCTTTGGTCATGTTGTCTCTCCGGGGAAGGGGGTAAGGCGTCGAGGTCCCTGAGTGCCGCGTAGTAAAAATCGAGGGTCTGTCGATGCCACGCAGTCACGTCCTTGCCATATCGCATAAGTGTCCTACGGATTGCTGGTTTGGCACAGAGGAGCCACCACTCCAGGGTCGAGGTGTATCGTGGGTGGCGGCGTTCACAGTCAGTCCACGTTGCTGCAACTTGCCGACGGCAATCCAGGTCCTGGAGATGAGTGATGTTGAGCTTCCAAAAGCCATTGCTGCGCCAGACTTGTTGGGGGCGTAGGTGTATAGTGCAGATATAGGCACTGTGATCGGAATAGGCTTGAGGCCATAATTCGGCGTCCACCACACCTTGTGTGAGATCTTGTGACACATATATGCGGTCAAGTCGGCTGGCCGAATGACTGGTAAGATGAGTGTGACCAGAGCGGTTACCGTGGACTTTTTCCCACGTGTCGCAAAAGTGAAGTTCTTGGATCATCGCACCCAGTTCCGGACAAGGCATGTAATGTGGGATTTGGTCCTTGGGATGAAGTACGCAATTAAAATCGCCGGCGAAGACGCTGTGGTCGTATCGTCCAAGGAAAAGGGGAGCGACATCTGTGGAGTAGAATCTGGCGCGGTCGTGACGTCTTGTGGTACCCGACGGCGCGTAAACATTAATGAATCGGGTGTTGAGTGCCGTAAATGCTATTCCTCGCGCGGAGGGAAGAAACGTGACGTCGGTAACTTCAATACCTTCACGCACTAATATCGCCACTCCGGTGTCTGCAGGGCTACCGGGCGTCACATGTGTGGCGTAACCGTAAAAGTGCGGGAGTGCAGTCGTTTTCACTTCTTGTAGGAAAGCAAAGTCAACTCCCATGGCGCGTATGGTTTCTCTCAAAAGTTGGATCTTGACAGGAGAACTGATCATGTTGATATTCATTGTCGCCAGGCGGTAAGCCTGGCAACGCGTTGTTTGGGCGAGGTTATCCATGTTGAAGTTGGAGAGAAGCGAACATCGGAAGTAATGTCACACCCCGCCAAACGCGGTCCTCCCTGTGCTGCTTATGCTGCATGATCCGGCGGCGCCTCAGCTGGCCGCGGGTCGGGATCTTGTGTCTCGACGTCCTCGGCCCACGAAGCGGGCGCGGATGTCTGTTCATGTTCCATAGCCTCGGAATGTTTGGTAGTAAGGGACCGGGCGACTTCGCTGCCTGCACTGGTACCTTCCCGCTGCTCACTGTTTCTGTCAATGGGCTGATGTTCGAAAGCTGCATGTTTTTCTGTCTGTTCTGCAAGGTTGGAGTCAGTGGAAACAGCCCCAGCTTCGCGGCTGGCTTCTTGAGGGGTCAGTTGTTCTTCCCCGGCCGAATGCGAACCGCTGTGTTCCGACACGGTCCGACGACGGCGCTTTCGGCGTTTCGGTGATCGCTGTTTCCGTACATGTCCTTCATTGTCAGAAGACGGCACTGACTCACGCTCCGCCGGAACAAACGCTTCGGTCGGTACAATAAGGGAATCAATTGCCATCTTGCCGGCGTCAATGTCTGTCGCGTTCGGTAGCCCCAGAGTCGTAGTACTATTTTCCACCACTGGCCAGGTCGGCGGATCATCCAGGTTTCTGTCCGTGGAAAGTGATTCTTGTACCGCTGAAGCGGTCGGCCGTGTCTGTGGTGTGGAGAACGTCGTGAGCGCCGCCGCGTAAGTCACGGGTAGAACAGTCTTCGCCGCTGGTGGTGCAACGTCCTTCGGTGGGAGTTGTGTGATCCGACGCTGGAGGCACTCGGAACGAAGGTGTCCTTCTTTGCCGCATCCGGAACACGTCTTCGGCTGGCCGTCATAAATAACTATGGCCCGGCATCCTCCTATCTGTAGATAGGATGGCACGTGTCGTTGGAGATCTATGCGCACTTGGCGTACTCCATTGAGTACGGGATACGTCTTAAACTGGGTCCATTTTTCAGCCACGTGTTCGTGTACCGTGCCGTAGGGGCGGAGCGCTGCTACAACTTCTGCCGCCGGGAGTTCAAATGGAAGTTCGAATATGCGGATAGTCCGCAGTCCCATTGCGGCATGGCCAACCTCGACGTTGCCAACATTGCCATCTGCGTGGCAGAAGCGGAGTTCTTGTTTCATCTCACGAAGCACCTTGTCGCATGTAGTTTCGTTTATGAGCTTTACGTAGACCGTGCTACTGACGATCGAAAAATGAATGCCGACAATGTCGGCAGCCGGGATCTTGGCTTCCTCTTTTAAAAAGCGTTCGACTTCGAGCGCCTTAGGTCGGGTAAAGTCGTTCCGAAATGTAAATTTCAAGGTTGATCTTCTGTATTGGTTTGCCATGGTCTTGTAGCGCTACGGCGTCACGTTAGTGTCGGCCGAAGAAAGTAAACAAGGCGCGCGGGCTCTCTCTGACCGCGGAGAGCACACACCGCACGTCTGCTTCGCTCGGCTGCGAGAGCCGCACTGAACCGCTCGGCCACTTTGGCCGGCCGAATCTTTTAAGTTCTGAAAATCCAGAACATTTCACTGTTTAGCCTATGTCTGAATTAAATTTAGCCCATATGTTTTTTTTTCCTTGGTTTTGTTTTTGAGACACGTATTCTATCTTCTCTGTTCTAGGATTACTAAATATTTCTAAGACTATCGGTAAACATTAATGATTTCTTGATAGCATCCTCTGTTTGTGATTTCTATATTCTAATGAACCTGGCTGTCTGTCATCAAAATAATTTCTATTTTGATCCCACCTTGCACGAGGGCATGGATACATTCTTAGAAATACTTTATTGGTGGCAAGGAAACACCGTAGGTGACAGCTTTCCAATTCTTTCCGTTTCTGAATAACTGAGAGACCAGTAAGGCCTATAACCCACCAGTACTTTCCTATCACGTTGATTTCACCATTATAAGTGGTCTTGAAAAGCGTGTGTAATATTAATGGCACAAAGAGACATTCAACTATTACTAAATGCCGAAGTAGAGAGGACACAAAATGCAGACTGCCAATAGCAGAAAAAGCACTTCTAAAAAAGAGAGATGTATTTGCTTCATATAGCAGTATAGAGTTAGTGGTCCAGTACCATAAAAAATAAATAAAATTTAAATTATTCCAGACAGTTTTAGTCTGTGAAATACTAATTAATTTGGACGGAACAAGTAGTTTTAAGCTTGTGGAGTAGGGCAGGTGATGGGACAAAAAATGTTAAGCGATATTTCAAAAACAAAATTATTTATCTGACTAAACATCCGAAGGCTGCTAATTACAAATCACAGTTGCTGACATCTGCTGGACTCTAGGTAAGAGATCCTTTTACTTGCAAAGCTATGATAGGTTAAATTTATATTTCCGCGAGACATCAACAAAACCAAATATCAAAAAATTTAAACAACTTTACAATATTAAAAAATCAACTTTCAAAGCTCTCGTCAATTTTATATTTTGTAACACCCCACCCGTTGCTTGTCCGCTTTTTTGCGTGTGTTCGCCCCTGACAAACATCTTACAGAGAAATTGGGAGTGGAACTGTACGCAAAAATGGATAACGCTAGATATAAATGTGGCTCTGTCACCCCTAATTAATCTGTGGTGGTAGCGTTGACGATAAATCACACCTGTTTTTACTTCCAAACATGAACGATCACGAACACTTAGGGTGTTCAATGACATCAGACACATACACAAAATAAAATAAAGCAAAAGGGTGAATTCAGGATTAACTACTAAAAGTAAAGGCTCTACTGAATCACAATAGTTTTATTATAACCTTCAGATCAATGCTGAATAAAACACAATGAACAGTTTACAAATTATCCTCCTGACTGGCATTGGCAGTGAACTGTGTTAAAATTGGTCCAAAACGCGATCTCTTATAACTTGGCTGACCGACTGACATCGACACAAAACGTAAAATACGAAGACGTACTACATCACAAAGTACCGTGAGACCTTTGTGGACGTGATCCAACTATTTAACGTTACTCGTAGCACAGGCCGAAGCAGGAGCGATCTCACCGTAAAGTTCCTGTTGCAGCGGCGGACTCCGACGGCGACGGCGCGGCTGTGCGGTTGGCGTGTGGCGTCTCAGAAAGTACACTCCTACACTACTCGGACAACAGACCGCTGTCCGTAAACTTCTCTATTTGCAACGATCTTCCCGGCAGCAAAGAGCTGGCGTGGCTAACGTCCACTCAGAACGAAAGACCAAGAGGGGAGACGACTTGGCTAACGTCCTTTCAGTACGAGAGCCCAGAACGGAAGACCTTTACCGAGAGTCCACCAAGATCGCTCTTCACCTTTGTTTTCGCCCCTCAACTTTTACCGAGCGAATCACATCACTAGAAGCTCTCAAAGTACCCAGTTTGCCAGTGCCGACCAATGTACGGCCTGGGAACAGAACTCTTTCCCACCATTCTTCTATTTCTACAAAATTTCACAAGCAAACTCCGCCCTCGCTGGCTGGGAAGACCCACAGCTGTGGGCAATAACACGTTTACTGGAAATTTTCTCCCATGAGACCACTCGAGATTTTCCCAGTAAAATTCCCCGCCATAGCGTACAAAGATTATTGCATTGAAAGTTTGTTATTCGGAACTCCTGGCCTGCTCCACTTGAAGGCGTAAAATTAGTGGGACATAGGCGAGAGCAAGCGCAGGAAAGCCCGTCCAGCTACCCACTGCTCTGTTTTGGTAAACACTTGAACACCTGGAGCCGCACGTCCTTCAGAGGTTGGCGACCGCTCTGGCCTCTCTAAACGGATTACAGAAATCCTCCAGTTCACCATTCATACCGTTAGGCTGTGGCCTTCGGTGGCTAGGCGGGGAGGTGACCGAGCTCTGTCTCGCGTACTGCCTTTCCGCAAAATCTTATAATTACAAAATCGCGGAATTCTCGCGTGCCGATGCGTTTCCACATAGATTTCCTACACCGTAATTTAGAGTATTACTCCAACAAAACCTAAAGTGCCACCTTAAATGGACTCATGTAAGGTGCAAAGCCGTTGCCACCTTACAAGTTATTTAGGTAAACCATATAATCAGTTTTAGGGAAACAAATATTTGGAATTATCAACAAATTTTGTCACTTCAAAGGTAAACAATGCAGTGGCAAACAGGCCAGTGTCTTCTACAGTAAGTGAACGTTAAGCGCCTCGTTTCAAAAAGAACTCCGTCTGCATGGCGGATTAACATGGGATCGGGTGGTCGGCTGATACCACTCGTACATGTTTGTTAGCTTGGTCTTACATTAACACAATTTCCACATATAGTAATAATAGCTCCTGCAAAACAACAGCTGTTAAGCAGTTATGATAAATAAGGAAGTTGAATAAAATATCTTGGACCTTAATAACACCGCAGCTTAGCGTAGTTAGCTGATTTAAAGACAAAGCTTTTAATTTACCCATGAATGTTACTGGACTAGAGAAGAAGCTAAAAAAGTTAATTGCCAAACCAACCGACAAATTTAAATACCGAAAAAAAACACAGCGCCTCAAATACTTGATGTAATTTATAGCAAGGTATTTGAGCTACAAAAATATTTCTTAACAAAAGAAAAAGCTAGGAAAATATAACTGACAAATTTAAATATGAATAAACAGCACCTCAAATGCTTGGTGCACTACACTCTTTAAATTCGAGGAGTTCTTCCCGTCGTGTTATTACGCAGATACTATACCTAAATCTATGTCTGTTAAGGAGTATGGCGAACTTCACAGAGGTTTGCTTTAGTATGAATTATTAGAGTAGTGTAATTTCTTACCAGATATAAAACTCCACTGCGCTTTTCGTCGCTAGTGCTGGAATACCATTCTCCGGAACGTTGCCTTCAATGTGAAATTCTGAATCTGCCCAGTCGACGAATATGGAATGTTTGGGAAACCTGCTTCCTCGGATCACTAGACAACATTCAAACAAATAGTATTAATGAGTTCTATTACGAAAAGTTGAAACGGTACCACCGACCACCTTAAACGGCAATCGATGCTAACGTTATACCTCTGCAAGGAATTTTTGAAAGTTGTGACCGTGAGATAGCCTAATGGAGACAGAACAATCGAACTGGGATTCGTTTCCAAAACACTCCATCAGAGTACAACCAATAGTAAACAGTGGGTCAGGAACAGACGTTTTCCCAGCACAAAAGCAAGCTGTAAGATTACATATTAAAACCGGTGGGCCAGCCTAATTAGGCGTTCTTGTGCAAAGCAAAATGATAAAACAGAAGGCACTGCTAAGGCTAACCTGACCTTCCTTGACACACACACTAAACTCTTCCCTTATATCTGTTCATACTACAACACAGTAACCTAACCTTGCACGTAAATGTGCTACTAACAAACAAATGACCAATCAGATAGTAAACAGTAACATATGCCTCTCACCAACACGTAACTTAAACGAACTACGTGCAACAGTTTATAAAACCATTTACCGACACACATGAAACTAGTAGCATACTGAACAGGGAAAAGCTTTAAATGATTCTAAATTTAAATCAAGGGTCTGTCAATGATCATAATCTATAACTTCTTTTCTTAGTACAGAGTCTCTATGCCTGTTCATTAACCAATTTGCATTAGAATAGATATCATGCAACTAAACAGAATGAAAATCTAACTACACTGGCTCTGAAGGAGCCTTTGCATTGTTTCATTAACTGACTGGCCTAGTACACAAAGATCCTTAAACTATCATGGTTTGATGAACCACACTGATTAACAAAACTACACCAGTATGTATGAGAATTGGTAAGTACTCTTATCCTGAATTATTAATTAAGCAAGGTACAGCAAACTATAACTTTTTAAGTAACGAATTTGCTTTCATAAGCAGTCTCTTGACCTACTCAAAAGTATGTGAAAATGACAGCACAACATTAAATTCAAGTTCAACCACTTCCTCATAATAAATTAGGACACTCGGAATTAAATTCACTAGGATAGGACTCCTGTCTAGGTTTGTGATTTGGGGTAATCACGGTGTAAGATAAAGTTTTTAACAACGCCACAATTATTATTAAAATCAACCAAATTTCACAAATACCTGGTCCATTTACAGAGTGCCAATAAAAACTATTTACTGTAAGTACAGTTGGCATCACAGCAGCTGAGAAGAGTGCTCCACCTACCATCTTCGAAGGATGCCGTGGGTCTCATGATGGTCATGTGATATGACCGAAACCGGTCACCTATGTTCTTGTAGCATACATGGTGCGCTCAAGACTGAATTTCAAAAAGAAAATTTTTAAAAATTTTTTTGATCGCCGTTCCAAAAATTTTCATTAAAATTTAATATAAGGCTGGTGGCACTGGTGGCGAATTTGCGGCGGCTATTAACCTGGCGGCGATGCAGTCATAGCAATACTGTCGGTCTCGCCCTGTTACATATCTCCTTAGCGTCGAAATTGTACTTTTATAGGGCCAAAAACCATGCCATGATAATGGTATCACCAAATTCAGCATCCGAGGCCCATGAATACTGCCCTTAAGCTCTTCTGGCCTCAAAACGCCAGGAATATGAGCCACAATGATCCGCTACTGCTAGCGAGGTGTTAACCACAGCACTGCTCAGCCCAGACTACTTTACCTGTCACAAAGGAAGAGTTGCCACATTTGCGCCAACCACACCTTTTCCACTCCGCGAGGCTACTTTCGTAGCTGCGGGGCTTTCCGCCATCTCTGACATTCAACCCTATGTTTCCTAACTGTGGACCAAGCCATTTAATGTACATTACATAACAATTATTCCATTAGTCATTTAAATCCACGAGCATAATTTAAACAACATCGTTCAAGAGTTTTACATAACTGAAACATGTATGCATAGGCAAAGAATTTCCATGACAGGTACTACACTGTACATAATCAATACTACAAATTGACATAGAAATATCGATACAGATACAGAAAGGTCAAAAAAAGGTGTTATAAAGTAATGGACAATATTTAACTTTTAAAATTACAAATGTGTCGCAAGCAAAGGGCGTCAGACAAAATAAGAAATCTCTTCACTGTATACAATTCCTAAGTCGTTGCTATACAAGTGCCTAATCTTGGTGCTGCTGTAGAACTGGGTCGAGGCCAGTTGGGCGATGCGCTAATGTCCCCTTCGCATAGAGACCGCTGCCGTTGCATTGTCGTCCTGGAGAGGGGGAGGTCAGTGTCCAGCTGGCTGACATTTTCTTCACAGTCCTCTCTGCTCTCTCGTTCCCGACTGATGTGTCGGCGCTTGACTTTACGCCGTAACACGCTTTGCTGAAAGTGCGATCCACTAGTGGAACTCGGCCAAACTAAAACTGCACCGCTTGCAGCCACTTCGACACTACGTACTCCACTCAGCTTGGCAAGACCCAACTGGCACAAAGAACCGCCAGCCCACACGGGACACCACAAACAGCGGCTCTCCGCACGGCTAGTTACTCTATGGGTCAAGCTCTTACCTACTCGTGGAAGCACTCACTCTGCAGTCGGACAGTCAGGCGGTCCCTACCGCTCTTTCTCTCTCTCTCTCTCTCTCTCTTTCTCTCTCTCTCTCGCACCTCTCTCACTGTCTGCCCCTGTCTTCATCTTCCTCTGTCTGTCTTCTCTCGAGCGCCACCGCCTGCCCTTTTCAGAGTAGCCGCGTCAGAGTTTCTCTACTACCTGAGCTGCGACTTAACGCGAGATATCAAACGCCGATCACAGCTGCAATAAAGTCGACTGCGTCACTACTCAATTGGGAAATCTTTTCTGAAGCTATTTGCGTTCATAGTAGGCTTGTATGATCGTGAATGTGTACTACTAACAATGCACACAGAAATAGAATGGAAACTTTAGAAATGTGATGCTACAGGAGTAAGCTGAAGGTGATTTGGATAGATCGAGCAACTATGTAAGCAGTATTCAATCGATTTCGGGAGTAAAGAAATTTGTTACGTAAGTCACCTACAAAAAGTGTTCAGTTGATAGGACACTTCCTGAGGCATCAAGGGTCATCAGTTTGGTAACGGTGGCCAATGTGTGGGACAATAACTGCAGGTGGGGGCCAATGATTGACTGAAGTAAGGAGGTCCATTTGAAGATAGGCTGTAGTAGTTATTCACAGGTGAAGAGGTTTGAGCAGGATATTGTGAGTCGATGCATCAAACCAACTGTCATTACTCGTATATTTTTTCCTTCTTTTTGTTTTGCGACTGGGTTTAATGAGACTCTCCTGTACCAACCTTTTCTTTACGTACTACACGAATGTGTAATAAAAAATGGGGGTTCCTATTTACAAAACAAAACGCAGTTGATATTCGTTTGACCTATGGCAGCGACATCTAGCAGGCCACCCATAGCGGCATCTGGTTACCCCCTTCAAGTTAGACGAGTTTCGTTCTTTGTAGTTTTTCCGTTTGATGATTATTTAGTGAGATATTTGGCACGGTCACGGTCAATGGACCACCCTGTATATATATCGACAGTTTATCCATTCCAGGAATCGATTGACAATTTTTGCCACTGATACTGTTAAGATATTAGCCTCAGGAAATCCAAGACTTTCAAGAGTGTTTTAATTTCAGTTTGGAGTCGGATAAAAAATGACAAAAGATACTTTTTTTTCGTATGACATAGTTAAAAATTAATAATTTCCGATTTTTTATCTTGTAAGGACTTACCACTCTAAAAGAGGACGGACAAGCGTCGTATAGGAAATCTCTTTAATCGATATGTTGCAACTTCTTAGTATTCTGCCAACAAAACTTCACCTCTGCTTTGTCTTCCTCACAACAATTTCTGTGTGTTCCTTCCAATTTAAGTTGTTTGTAATTGTAATTCCTAGGTATTTAATAGAATTTGCAGCCTTTAGATTTGATTGAGTTATCGTGTAACCGAAGTTCATTGAATTCCTGTTAGCGTTCATGTGGATGACCCTGCTTTAGGAAAATTTCAGTGCCTATAACGATTTGGGCATTAGTATTTTCTATTAGCTATTGGTACTCTGGTGCTTTCTCAACACAGCTACGATAGTTCACAGAAGGACCTGTTCCACATCTGCAATGACTCTATCCAGAACGCACATTGAGTGCACACGGGCTTTCTTCCCTTCCTTGGCAGCCATGTCCTTAAGCGACCCCTTAACATGTCTGATATGGGAGCTCCCAACTACCAGTAATCCCATCCTGTATACTAATCTTGCAGGCTGAGAGGTTTCTTCTAAAACAGTACAAGGGACTGCATCTGGCTGAGGAGATTGTCAGCCACAGACTGCACCTGAAACCTGTTTGTCACACTAACCAGGGAGGCCCCCTGTGGAATTTTTCGTAGCCTGGCACGCTCCGAGCTGACCTCCCACCTGAGTTTGGGTGAGGGATCAACCTCAGTGCGACAGGAACTGGACTGGCAACCAGTGTGGACCAATCGGCCGACTCATGGACTGTGCTGGACGTCATGTGGAACCCCATGCCAGTTCCACAACAGTGATGCCCATCCGCTGCATCCACAAGCTGTGTAACCGAACTCAACACTTCCTGGAGCTGTGGGTGAAGTCTCACCAATTCAGCTCGCACCCGCACACAGCAGTCACAGTCCGTACCCATACTAAAGTCGGTGGGAAGCTACACTACACAGAAAAACAAACGACTACCGACATGTGCTGCGGAGTTCTACTGTCGACACTGATGAAAATCCAAGAACTGTGGATAATGGATTATATTATCGCGCGGAGATTAAGAAACTAAACTATCAAAGCACACATGTGAGACTAATCTCGTAGAAGTCACAAAATCGATTACTTTCAGACACAAACGAAAATGTGGTGCTGTAATAGTATGGCAACTTCTTTCAGAAGCCCTGGACAGCTACATCCGCAGATGTTCGTCTTGTGCCAAAATACTTAACTGTTGAGGTGATCACATAAGTCTGCTGCTTCGCCAGAGGGACCATGGTGCAACAGTCTGAAGCACAACATTGTATGAAAGTGACTCATGAACTACGGGAAAACTGGAGATGAAAGATGCTGAATATTAAGTGGTCTTATATGATAAGGAACAGGTAGACTCTCATCACTGTCGGCTATGAATAGAATATGTGGAAAACACTAGAAGAAGGGAAGAACGATAGGACAACTGTTACGATATAACAAAGTATCTCTTAAGGACGTCACCAAATGGTTACGAATACCTTGTGATTTACATACATTTCTACAGAGCGAGGTCGTATGCGGGAAGACGATGGTTCAAATTCCTGCCCAGCCATCCAGAATAGTGATTTCTGTGATTTCTGTCAACTGCTCCAGGCAAATTCCTGGTTGGTTCCTTTTACAAGGGTATAGCCAATTTGCTTCCCCATACTTTCACTACCTGGACTTGTGTTTTGTCTCTAATGACCTCAATGTCCACAGGTTGTTAAGCTCTAATCTTCCTGCCTTTCTTACAAAAATTTATTTTGTGGTATAAGCTACACTATTTGAGAAATATACTTAATAACATGTAATTGGGGTAATATCATCGTATAATCTGCCACTTAGGCTTACTTTTCTTGTTTCATTAGTACACATCCAACACCATCATTATATTAAAGAACTGTGAATAATTTACATAATGTCCGCCCCTGGTAGCTGAGTGGTCAGCGCGACGGAATGTCATACGTGACGTCCCGGGTTCGATTCCCAGCTGGGTCGGAGATTTTCTCCGCAAAGGGGCTGGGTGTTATGTTGTCCTTATCATCGTCATTTCATCCCAATCGATATGCAAGTCACCGAAGTGGCGTCAACTCGAAAGACTTACACCAGCCGAACGGTCTACCTGAAGGGAGGCCCTAGCCACACGGTATTTCCATTTACATGATTTGCAATTAATTGTGAGACACGTTCTGACATCGACCTATAACGTCAGAGGCCTGGGACACTACTCTAGAAGAACAAAAAACCCGAGTTGCGGATATTGGTTGGTTAGCGAGCAGTTAGCGTGCGAGTCCAGATACGACCAGTAATATGGTATGTACAGTCAGTGGCTCGGGTTTGCAGAAATCGCGGTGAATTTTTGTATGTTAAAAAGAAAATGTTGAACAGTATCTTCAGTGGCGAATAAGCTGCGTTAATGAACCGAATAGAAGTTATAGAACTGTTTAATTACAAGGCCTTACAACAATAGCAGTGAAACCAGTAACTCCAGATACACTCAGAGATGTATCAGATGAGTTAGGCTGTCACCTCCTGGATATTTGTCATGCTTCTTGTGGTTGGCATAACGAATATTTGTGGAAAGTAAATGAAAATTTGATTCTATATGTGACTGTAATATGTTACCTCAAGGTTGTATGTGTGTGCAGGGGAAGCGTAAAACTCTTGAGAATACTTTTGAAAATAGAACCTATGAAGGCCTCTACTTGAGTGCAAGTTTTCCACAAATTTCCAACTTGTTTCAAGGAGTACGTAGTCCCGAAAATTAGGACGATTCTGTTAGAAACGACATGTACACAGCACTTGGAATCAAGTCACCATCGCAGTCACGGTGTAATGATTCTGTATACAAAATGAACAACTTTCCTTTCTCAGTGAAGGCAGATTCGTTTACAGTGATTAGTTTACTTTTATTTTTCTCTTCTCTTTATAGTGCCACTATTATTATAAGTGAAATATTTGTGGGAATATGAAGTATTACATTCAGCTGATGGCTGCCAGGGTGTGCATGTGTTAGAATTCCGGTTACGGTAACACAGTTGTTGGTTACTTGCGAGATGGATCAGGTTCAGCCTGGTGAAACTTACCAGTTCAGTATTAATAAATGGCCCTTGCTGCACAGGCAAGAAGTTTCTCTACTGACAGGGGGCAGGGATGACGTGAAGAAGCCAGCAGCAGCCACAATTTTGGATCTCCATCATGGTACCTGGCTCCTCCACCCACTATGCTTAGTGCCAGAGGGCAGCATGACCACCCTAGGCTCACCATATTAGCAAGCTGGACTTCTGTCCATGGGCAGTGCGTCCTTCCGTAGACACAAGAGCCATCGTTTGCAACAACAGTCAGGGTCGTGCCACACTGCATGCTATTGGCCACTGGGATGAAGCCATACACTACAGAGTTGACCACTGCTGCAGGATTCCTGATCACCTCTGAGCACTGCTGGGGCAGTGTGCTTTTGGCATGACTCCCATAATAGGGTTTTGTGCCACATAATGAACACTGCTGTCAGCAAAGATGGGCACGCTTGATGCGTCCAGCCAGTTGGCCACTGGCTTTCATCCCACAGACTACATGGGCCTGTCCATGCACTTTGTGGGGAGTGGCCATTACTCCACTCTGACATAGTGCAGATGTGAATAAAAATGAAGCATTTGATTTGACAGCATGTCGCTATAACCTACTACCATCCCCACCTCAACTCTCCTCCGCTTGCAATCCTGTGCTGTAAATACGCCACAGCCACCCGGGGTCGCATAAATCTATTATTCTTCACTGTGATTTAGTTTTTTGCTGACAGTCGTCGATATATGTTCTTGTAAATGTGCCTTAACTGCAACATGGGAGTGACACAGCCAACCGGTTGCAAATACATTAATTAATATTTTTTTTAAACATGGCTGCTTGGTTCAGTGAACATTTATGAATTAAAGTGGAAACAAATGAGAAATCAGTCACAAACCAGGTTTCAACACTTCTAATAGTGCCTTCATCAGAATTTAAATGTTTAAAGTGGCTATAACATAATTACAGATTTATGGGAAACGATAGTTTTTTTTATATAAAAGTGTAAGTACTGACTAACAATACAAGACAGTGACAGTACCTTCTCTGCCTTGTATTGTTAGTCAGCAGTTACACTTTTTTCTTTTGACCTGGATCCCTTTTCAAGCCATGCCCTTTCTGTATGAATTTTACCGTAGTTACCAAGATCATTTACCGGTCAGTTAAGTGACAGTACTGTCTCTGCTTTGTATTGTTAATCAGTACTTACACTTTTATGTAAAAAAATTTCTTTTCCAGTAAATTTGTAATTATGTTGTAGACCACTTTAAACATTTAAATTCTGAAGAAGGCACTCTTAGAAGTGTTGAAACCTGGTTAATAAGACTAAGAATTGTGACTGATGGCTCATTTGTTTCAATTATAAATAATATTCATGCTCTGAACTAGTTTCAGGCAATGGATGTGTGTTAGCTGCCTCTAGCTGACCCATGTACTGCCAGATATTAGAAATCTGCATTTGTTAGCAGACAGATTATAGTCTCAGGTGAATACAGCAGAAATTTGATCTCCGGCTACTGCAACGCGGCGGCAGCGGGGTCCTCGGCTGCTCCCGGGTCGGGTCAGGCAGCCCGTGCGGTGTGTGTATATATGAGCCTGCCGGCGCTAGCGGCGGACAGCGAGCAGCGCAGAGGCGGCGTGATTTATCGGTGGCCATTGCTCGGCGGGCGGCCGCCAGATGTCAGCAGGTGGCGGCAGACCCCGCGGGACGCGCCTGCGGTCGTGGGGGCGGGTGGGGGTGTCGGGTCGCGGCTGCGGTGGGGGTGGAGAGGGAGTCGAAGGGAAGCGGAAGTGCCGCCTAGTTGAGCTGCGGCTCGCCGCCCTGCGAGTTTGGGACCTGCATCTCGACAGTGATGTACGAACTTCAGTGCGCTTTTTAACAAGTCGTTAGGCTATTTTACTATAAAAATACAACGACCAGCCTCTTTTTTTAATGCGTTTTATTTAAGCCAATATGCATTTCGGGTTTGCACCCATCTTCAGATGGCAAATTACATGTATCTTCAGTTTCTACAGTGGTACAATATCGACAGTAGTTTGGATGCTGCAGCAGGTCTGTGCAAAAGCAGCGATTCCAATCATTTACTTCAATTTCGCGAGTTTAAAGTTACGCACTATCAGTTGTTTCTTTTTTACTTACATTCTCGTTTCCTTGTTTTTCTTGGAAAAGGAGAGGAGAATGTAAGTAAAAATGAAGAACTGATAGTGCGTAACTTTAAACTCGCGAAATTGAAGTAAATGATTGGAATCGCTGCTTTTGCACAGACCTGCTGCAGCATCCAAACTACTGTCGATATTGTACCACTGTAGAAACTGAAGATACATGTAATTTGCCATCTGAAGATGGGTGCCAACCCGAAATGGATGCCGGCCGGTGTGGCCGAGTGGTTCTAGGCGCTACAGTCTGGAACCGCGCGACCGCTACGGTCGCAGGATCGAATCCTGCCTCGGGCATGGGTGTGTGTGATGTCCTTAGGTTAGTTAGGTTTAAGGGGACTGATGACCTCAGATGTTAAGTCCCATAGTGCTCAGAGCCATTCTTTTGAACCGAATTGCATACTGGCTTAAATAAAACGCATTATAAAAAAGTGGCTGATCGCCGTATTTTTATAGTAAAATATCATTATTCGCGCCACGGAGTTCAACAGTTCAAGTAAAATGGACAAATTGTTAGTCTTTAGGCTTTCGTGGCCTCTGTATCGATGA
This sequence comes from Schistocerca americana, assembly GCF_021461395.2. Classification (NCBI taxonomy): domain Eukaryota; kingdom Metazoa; phylum Arthropoda; class Insecta; order Orthoptera; family Acrididae; genus Schistocerca; species Schistocerca americana. The sequence continues at coordinate 59,016,873 of NC_060124.1, read as the reverse complement.
AATCGATTTGGTTGTTATCTAATTTTATATTTCTCTCCAACCATCAAGAATACACGAACGCTCGAAACCTCTACCTGGATCATCAACAAAAGCAAAACGAGGCTAATGGGATATAGTCGAATTAAGTCGGATGATGCTGACGGAATTAGATTACGAAATGACACACTTAAAGTAGCAAAGGAGGTTTGCTATTTGGGGAGCACGATAACTAATGATGGTCGAAGTAGAGAGGATACAAAATGTAGACTGGCAATGGCAAGGTAAGCGTTTCTAAAGAAGAGAAATTTGTTAACATCGAGTATAGATTTAAATGTCAGGAAGTCGATTCTGAAATTATGTGTATGGAGTGTAGCCATGTATGAAAGTGAAACGTGAACGATAAATAGTTAGACAAGAAGAGAATAGAAGCTTTAGAAATGTGGTGCTACAGAAGAATGCTGAAGATTAGATGGATAGATCATATAACTAATGAGGAGGTTTTGAATAGAATTGGGGAGAAGAGGAGCTTGTGGCACAACTTGACTTGACGAAGAGATCGGTTGGTAGGACATGTTCTGAGACATCGAGGGATCACCAATTTAGTATTGGAGGGCAGCATGGAGGGAAAAATCGTAGAAGGAAACCAAGAGATGAATACACTAAGCAGATTCAGAAGGATGTAGGCTGCAGTAGGTACTGGGAGATGAAGAAGCTTGCACAGGATAGAGTAGCATGGAGAGCTGCATCGAACCAGTCTCAGGACTGAAGACCACAACAACAACCTGGATCACCTTCAGGATTCAAATATTCAAATGAGTGTGAATTCCTAAGGTTCCAAACTTCTTAGGTCATCGGTCCCTAGACACAAACACTACTTAAACTAAGATATACTAAAAACAACGCACACACCCATGCCCGAGGGAGGACTCGAAACTCCGGCGGGAGGGACAGCGCAGTCCGTGACATGACGCTTTCAGGATTCCTCTGGTTTTCAGCCACCCTAAGACACCAGAGGAATGGTGAAGAAAGCCCTGGCAGAGGGATCAAACTGTCGAGCTTTCTAAAAGTTTGAAGATAATTAGGCCGTGGCATAATAACTCGAGTGTTACCATCAACATGTTCAGTCGAGGAAGAATGAAAATTTAATACATTATTCCAAGATGGTTTCAATGACTGTGCGAAGGTGTTCCGTGTAGTCGTATGATGACAAAAATATTCAGACAAAACACTATCTTTGGGCGTATCCATATCCAAAGGGAGTGTTATACGACCAGTGCTGTCTACCAATGGAGCTCCAGCAAGCCAGATTAACAATGTGTCTGTGAAATCTTATGGGACTTAACTGCTAAGGTCATCAGTCCCTAAGCTTACACACTAAACCGAAATTATCCTAAGGACAAACACACACACCCATGCCCGAGGGAGGACTCGAACCTCCGCCGGGACCATCCGCACAGTCCATGATTGCAGCGCCTAGACCGCGCGGCTAATCCCGCGCGGCGCTCCATATTAACAGAATTTCATGTTTGGCGTAGGCCCCAGGTTATGACGTCATTCATTATTTGCCAAGTAATTCACATTTATTAAACTTTTTTTTTTAAATATGAATAATCTTTTAGAAATCTACAGTTCTTAGAACAGCACGTGAAATTCTTTGAATTCAAAGGAGCACCATGGCTTGAACAATTTCACAACTACAACAAAACGATACCAGACTAACGTAATGGTTTTAAATTACAGACCCATGATTTAACATGGTCGTTTAAGGGAACTAATAAATTAAAAGCAAAATTTTGTAAGGTCAGATGTAAGAATGACTAGCACAAATTTAGCAACAAGTAGAATGTATAAATAATGTAAATGTGCCAAGCTAACTGAAAGGTTTTAAATTAGAAATAAAAATTTTTGAAGGTTAATTGTAACAACGACTAGCACAGATTTAACAACACGTAAATATTTAAATGTCCAAGGTAACAGAATGATTATAAATTACAGGCCAAAATTTTGCACTGTACTTTAATACAGCTGACAAATTTAAAGCAATGTCTTCTAAAGTCAAATGTAACAACGACTAGCACAATTTAAGTAATGGGTGGAATGTTTCAATAAATTTCAATTTCCAAGCTAACACAAGGGTTTTAAATTATAAATCAAAACTTAACTGAGCAGTAAATGGATTGGCTGACCACGGTAAACTTCATACAGGAAGGGCATGACTTGAAAAGGGATCCATGTCAAAAGACAAAAATTCTCATATGTGATCTCTTTAAAGATCTAGGGCCACGCGAACCAGAGAAGAGGAAACTTAATTTGAACGCCAGTCACCGTGCCGTAGAGTTGCTTCAAATAAGGTAACGGCGGCGGCGAATCCCAAATGTTGCCCAGAAATATCGTGCCGCCGGTGGGATCACCCCTGTCAGGCCGGGACAATTGCACGCATAGGCTGTAGAAATAGTGGCTGACCCATCAGGCAACAGCAGGACGCTCTTCAAATAAGCGTCATGCGGCACCAGAGAAGATGCCTAGAAACACCAATAGGTCAATTAGTACGATAACAACTTCCAGCAAATAGCTGCTTGAACAAGCAATCCAGAATAAAGTACAGCAACACCTGGAAGATGAAAATTAGCAGATTACACTAAGGATTGCAAGAATAGTGCAATTTAAAAACTGGCGAAACCAGGAACACGTATATTAAAATAAACAACCGACAAACGTAGTTGAAGTAGATTTTAAATAACAATTCTGAACTTCTCTGCCGGCCGGAGTGGCCGTGCGGTTCTAGGCGCTACTGCCTAGAACCGAGCGACCGCTATGATCGCAGGTTCGAATCCTGCCTCGGGCGTGGATGTGTGTGATGTCCTTAGGTTAGTTAGGTTTAATTAGTTCTAAGTTCTAGGCGACTGATGACCTAAGAAGTTAAGTCGCATAGTGCTCAGAGCCATTTGAACCATTTTTTTGAACTTCTCTTCCGGGTTGAAATCCTGGTTCTGTTAATAATATAACGATCAGGTACCAGTACAAGATACTAGTACAAGACGACCTGCAGACTCAACTGATTTCCAAATTCCAGCTAAGGAATCTCACCCAAGCGTGCCAACAAAGAAAATTTCACAACTCTCCGGCGTTACACCCGGCATACTAATAGATCTGTCGAGATCAGAATGTAAAACATAATTAAAAGAGCACATTATTGTCAAAAATGTTCATGACAACACCAATGGCACCTGCGAGCCGCGCGGAGTGGCCGCGCGGTTTGAGGCGCCATGTCACGGATTGAGCGGTCCCTCCCGCCAGAGGTTCAATTCCTCCCTTGGGCATGGGTCTACGTGTTGTTCTTAGCGTAAGTTAGTTAAAGTAGAAGTAGGTCTAGGAACCGATGACCTCAGCAGTTTGGTCCCTTAGGAATTCACATGCATTTGAACATTTGAGCACCAGCGACCGCTGTCAAATAGCCACCGCTTGCACAGACGGTGATAGTGACAATGTTGGCCATACTATTAAAACCAAACAATAAAAAAGTATCCCCATAATCGCCATACCCGGGGATCACAACTAAATCACTTTTCAGGAACGCAACACTGTTCTCTGGGAGCACAGAGGTGGGCAGGCTCAAACAGTTTCTGTAAGCTATAAAGACGCCACTGCGGCCGATCGAGACGTCCCCGAAAGCACAAATTCCCAAGTGAAGGAAGTAGCGCAATGGACAAGGCAGCAAAATCCCGCTAACGCCTCTAGACTAGATCACGCAACAGGAAAGAGGTGCCCTTTCAGAGCACTAGAATAGGTTAATCATAGTGAAAGTCGTCCCGCTGCAACGGTTGCCTCAGAACCAATCGGTCATGACACAGACCACCGGCGTGTGGCAACACACGTTTACTCGAACCAGCTTTCTTTCCCCACGCACCCTAGTGACGGTCCGTTCTTCCACATTCGCCTACCTCGCAAACATTTTAAAGCGGAAGACACAGCACATGAGTGCCGTCGGGTGATCAGAGGGGGAAACAAACCAGAGACACGATCTACAGACCACAATTGATACGAGACGTCACGTCTCAATATATAAACGAACAATTATACAACGTAGCAAGCTCCATTATCCATCTGCATGCAGAGAACTCGCAACGTTTGAAAACTGTAGCAGCCGGCCGGAGTGGCCGAGCGGTTCTAGGCGCTTCACTCTGGAACCGCGCGACCGCTACGGTCGCAGATTCGAATCCTGCCTCGGGCATGGATGTGTGTGATGTCCTTAGGTTAGTTAGGTTTAAGTAGTTCTAAGTTCTAGGGGACTGATGACCTCAGCTGTTAAGTCCCATAGTGCTCAGAGCCATTTGAGCCAAAACTGTAGCGAAATACAAGAATATCGACGCTCCCTACAGGTATTGACAGTTGACCGACAACATTATCAAGCGGAACATATTGCGCATAAATAGACGGAAATATTCGTTATTACACTGCAAGTGGTCACATTCGTTAAATGTCATAAAGTATTCGAACGGAACAATTTGAAGTGGAATGACCACAATGGTAGGAAAGGCGGAAACTAGATTGAGATTCATTGGAAGAATTCTCAGGCAGTGTAATCGACCTTCAAAAGATATGGCTTACAAACCCCTCTCCGAAGAGGATCCAGGGTTCCATTCTGGAGAGTCACAGGTCAATGCTTGTGTTTTTTTTTTTTTTTCTCTGTCTTCAAATCCTCCTCCCTATTAAAGAGCAGCACAATTTTAACAATGACGCAGTATTAATTTCGCGCTTTGCATTAGACTTATTGGCACGATTTTTGTGTATAAATAGTACCTGCACATGAAACCTCATCAAATGTTTCGTCTGTTGGCAGTTATTTGTTTTGTGATAAATGGATCAGAGGATCTGCATTAAATTTAGGGATAAGAAAGGAATAAAGTGCATTAAGTTTTAGGAATGTAAAATAGTGATTTTGTGAATCTGTTATGAGTAAAACCAGGATTTACAAGTAATGTAAGCGTTTCGAGGAAGGCCAGGAAGACGTTAAAGATGACGAGAGCCCTGAACGTCCCAGTACACCACTAAACGATAAAATTGTAAAAAAAAGTGGAAGAAATGATTACCAACGATCGTCGAATCACAGAGAATTTTTTGTTGTGTTGGTGTGGTGTCACCGCCAGACACCACACTTGCTAGGTGGTAGCCTTTAAATCGGCCGCGGTCCGCTGGTATACGTCGGACCCACGTGTCGCCGCTATCAGTGATTGCAGACCGAGCGCCGCCACACGGCAGGTCTTGAGAGACTTCCTAGCACTCGCCCCAGTTGTACAGCCGACTTTGCTAGCGTTGGTTCACTGACAAATTACGCTCACATTTGCCGAGACGATAGTTAGCATAGCCTTCAGCTACGTCATTTGCTACGACCTGGCAAGGCGCCATTATCATTTGCTATTTATCTTGTGATGCATGTACCGTCAGACCGATGTTACCAATTATGGATTAAAGTTAAGTATTCAAGAAGCTACGTACTTTACTTGCTAGTCTCAAATACTTTACCTGTTCCAGACCTCACGCCAGCCTGCGTGAGTTTAAACGCGTGCCTTTCGGCTTTCTCTCTTAGTGGCTTGGCTGTCTTGCCAAGTCACAACAGTTGGAATATCCTTTTTAGCCCTGAATTTTTTCGTTTTAATTTGGTTTATAGAGTAGAATTAGGTCAAGTTAATTTCTAAAAAAACACTTTTTTCGTTAAGGTTACGAAAAAAGGCCACACACTTTCGTGCGGTATTCACTGTTCACTACAGCTAAGTCGTAGAAATGGAGAATAACCTTCAATATCACTTTTCTATCAGTAAACCAAGTACTCTGGCACACCTTTTGTTGATCACAGGTTTACACCCGACCCATTGACTGGTTATATATATTCTTCCTTTTTGGACCTGCACTCCACCTTGCGTTCTGGGAAAATTCCAGAACATGGACATGCCATTAGAACCCGATTGCTTTATTTCCATTGTACTAAAATTGTCTTGTCATTATTTGGAACAGGTTGCTCTAATTTTCGGATCATGCCTACTACCGAATATAAACCAAAGAACTGCTGAAGTTCCACAGACTTCGTAAATATTTATTTGCCATTTTTGGCTACTGAATACACATTTGAGATGCAGAAGAATCTTCAGAGAAATATTGAGACCAGCAAGGTACTATGCCTCTCTATATCACTGGGACCTGAAAGAAAAATATCATATTCATAGCACGTGATGTACAGAAAAATATTAAAAATTTCGTAGAATGAAGTGGCGTATACTAATTTCAGTCCTGGAAGCATCTGCAGACTCTTTTCATCAAAATCTTTTCCCCTCCAACCACATCCGCTGTGTTAAGGACTTAAAGACACGATTCACTTCATAGAACTCTCTCGGTGCTACGCATTGTTGCGAACATGCATCATAGGGTTGGTTCACAGGTAATTTTTTGGGCACAGCAAGAAACGTTTGACAATCATTATTGCTTTTGAGGCAACTTTCGTTATCACTGATTCCTTCTCGTTTCTTTTACATCACTCACTGCCCCTTGTGATGAACAATCGAGATGAGTCTTCGTCTTCAGACAAATCACTGATGTTAACATTTAGTTCAAGATACTAACTATTTCATTTTCGGAAAAAAATAGTTTTACCAGTTGGCAACTGAGAAGCAAAAGCAACAATATCCTAATTGCAACAAATACTTTTTATTTGTAAATGTATTTCAGTTAATATTTCTTACCTTATAACTAACACCCATACAATCGTGCGGGTGAATGATAAAATTTAAACGAAATACTAACCCACACGACAGCGATAATAGTTATTTGTACCACAATGAACAGCGTTATTTCAAAATAAATACAAAAAATGGTGTTCAGTTGCAGTTATTACTCTTCATTCGATTAAAAAAGTGACCATTAACATTGTCTTTCACTAAAACAGTGTACTGAAAAATAACGAAATATCTGTCTGTGCTCTAGCGACAACACTCGTCGACCTACTGTATTTTCTTTGCACAGCAGTATGATGGTAACATTAATTGTAGAATCCGAATTGCAGCTGTACCAATATGAACAGATCAACAAGACAGACGCGAGCCGCTATGAGCCCCAGAGAAGTGAAAATAAGCGAAGAAAATAGTTTTTCAAACTTACCAGTATATTAAAAATGGTCAGGGCTGAAAGGGTTATCAAATAGCCAGTGCTAGAAGACTTTTTTCTATGAAACTTGTGACAGCAAGCTTTGTTCCACGATTGTTGAAGTACGAACCGAAACAAGGAGCGAATGCTAGTTTCTCAGGAGTCGATAGGTGACAACAGTGTTGCAGGAGACTGAAACGACTTATAACAGGCGATAAAATGGGTGTACGGATACGATGGAGAAACTAAGGCTCAATGGTTCCAGTGGAAAAGCATTGTGGATCGCCCAAAGTGGATAAACCTCAACGATGGCGGTCAAATGTGAAGGTAATGCAGACTGTGTTCTCCGATGTTAACGGTGTAGTACATCGCGAGTTCTCCCTGTCAGATCGAACGGTTATTAAAAACTACTACTTAGAAGTTCAAAGCCTTAACACTCAGACTTGTGGTAAACAAACCATGCTGTTTGCGTTACGTTAGTGCATCTGATCACTAACGCAAAGATGCCTTAGCATCCATGTCGCCAGGTGTGGCCCCAACTGACTTTCTTTTCTTTGCAGAAATAAAGAAAACTTTAAAAGGTCTTCATTTATAAGCACCGATGAATTTAAAAACCCATCGTGGAGAGAGTTAAGAGCTATCCCTAAGATCGAATACCAGAAGTGTTACAAAGATTGGAAAAAACATTGGCGTAAGTGAATAAAATCTAATGGGGAATATTTTGAAGGGTTTAACACTGATGTAGAGGAATAAACAAAATTATTTTTGAAAAATCTCTTTATTTTCTGAACACACCTCATTCGTAAAACTAAGGACTTTTCCACTCTTTTGGTGGGGAGGTGCCATGACCCCCATGGTCATCCCCACCCCATTCCCCATATCACTCTTAGATCTCCTCCTGCCCTCATTCCACCAGTTCTTTTGTACTATCCTCACAGGTTTACTTCAGCCAGTACCTCGTCTCCTATCCTGCAACTTCACAGAAGCTCTCCTGCAAAAGCTATGAGCACGGGTCGTGAGTCTTGTATAGTGCTCAGAGCCAGAGCCCATATTCCGTCATTTTACGAAAGGATACTTACTACAGTGATTCCTTTCATAAAATGACTGAATATGGCTACTTTTTACTTGTAGTTAATAGTGATCTGAAAATGACATGGAACATAGATGTTACAAATCTGCTTGACAATGACACTTAGTCGAAATTAGCTAATCGCACGATTAAAAACTACAGCCTACTGCGGACAATGTTTACGCCTATTAAGCATCTGGAAAGTGTGGATCCCCACAAATACAAAAAAATTTCCCTTTACCTTTCATGGTTTAGCTACTATGTTACGGAAATATTGTTAATGGAAGAAGAAAACATGACCTTTTCCTCTTGTCTCGTAGCCTAACTACGAGACTACAGCTACCATTGGCTACTAAAATGTTGGCGTGGACTTTTCTGGGACTCATTATACATGAAGAGAGTTCAGTGGAAAATTTCCTGTCGTCTGATAGGTCAGAAAATAGCCACATGGGCGATGTGAGTTTTCGACGGAATTATTTTCGGTGAGGCGCAAGAATTCAGAGTTCGCAGTTCGAGGACAAGCATTCGTTTTCGAGGCCCGAGGTTGGAGCAAAATGGCAAGCGTTCTCGCTGCGGTGTCAGATTTTCACTGAGTTTAGTATCGTGTGAAGCTTAGAAACGGTACCATAAAATTAGAATCACGATTCTTGTTTTGTTATTTCAGTTCTTTCGTGATCCGGACCCGAATGTTTACTGAAGTTAATTTAGAACTACCATTACTTGTTCTTTAGTTGGCCAAGTGCACCTACTAGCTCTTTTGCATGTCTGAACAGAACCTCTACCTGCACCGTTGTCAAAGCAGTTATTTCTGCTGATTCATTTAAAATCGATTCGGTCGCGAACTCTGTGAATAATACGACTTTTATACTGAGTCTGCTAGTACCATGTGGGCAAATCACATGTCTACTATTTGTAAATGAGACAGTTTAATATTTCATGAGTCATTTTGAACGAAGATGTTCGTTGTCTTTACTATTTGCCATAAATATAGACTATTGTGAAATAAATGTTCAACAATCTTATACCTTTTGATATCATTTCGGTAGTTAGTTGAGCACACACAGTACTTTTATTATGGGTTAACCAAAGCCATAAGCCATCTTTATATATGAAATATATCGTTTCTTAAGACAATTCCTTTGTGCAAGTCTTCTTCAAATGACAGTCAGCTTACAGGTCGTGAGACACATTTATTTTCCTTTTTTTTGTGTACACAAAGACGCTCAGAATCGGTCGCAGCATTGCTATTTACATCACAGTCGTGGGACACACTTATTTCCCATATATACAGTCCTATTAATCACTGATGTTTACGCAGCTGGTGGTACTTTTACTGAATCAATACTAGAGTCAACCATTTAGCTAGTATCACCCACTTGACTGATAGAACTGTTTCATTCAACTTACCCCATCACAGGATAGACATGTAGTGTTAATAAACATGTTTCATTTTGCACTCCTGCCAGGATGCTTATCCATTATTAATCTCGAAGTTTCATTTAACTAACCCTGTAGTGGGATAGTATTTTGAATTAGCAGTAAACTTTTCATATGGCGAATCATCGGGAAAATAGATAATCAAAGCCAAGAAGTAAATGGCAGAACTGAGACGTTAAATAGGAGAAACGATGTGAAAATAAAAGTAATACATAAAAATTTAAGTGGACAAATAGATAAGCAAAGCAAAGATTTAAACTGGAAAATCGTTCAAAAAATAAGCGAAGAAAATAAAAATTTAAGTGGGACAACTGAAAAGCTAAACAAGCTTCGTAAAGAGAAAGAAAGGTCCGTAGGGGAATGCGGTGAAACGTGAGAGAAACGTACTAATGAAATTGAGGCTCATAATAGCTTAGACCAGCAGTTTCAGACCTTAAGTCTTCGGTTGAGAGACGGGCTTCAGACAGAAAAAGTCGTAAAAGAATTGAAACCACAGCAACAGAACACATAACAGGATTTAGTGTCAGAATGGTCGCAACAGATAAAAGATCAGGGACACATTACGGCCCAGTACTTCCGTTCAGGAAGTGGAGGATAAGTTGGAGTCCTTAAGGTTGAACACAGCTGAGAACCGTTTGAATTCGCAATACTACGTCTACTGCGGTGGCCGACTGTGTGGAAGCTATCTCCTTGTTAATGTTTGAAGAAGAGCACTGCGAAATTAATATGTAGCAGAAATATAGAGGAGAAAAGACAGTAGAATATTTGTGTGTAATTTTTAATACAACAGAACAAGAGAAGAATATACGTGGAGCACGGAACATGTCTTTTATTAGTAACATATGAAGAAAAGAGACAAGAAACATTGTCCAAATTAAATGGGAATTAGTGTGATACCTTCAACAACGAAAAACTTATCTAGTATCCTTAAAGAAAAGACTGAACTCTCAGAGGAACTAAGTCACTTTAAGGCTGATAGATAATCCACTGTCTTCGATCAGCAGTTGAAAAGAACAGAGCTAGTAACAGAGAAACGCAGATGATTTTTGTGGATATGGAAAAAGCATATGACAATATAGCACAGCATGCCAAGATCTGAGGTAACATCTGCCATAAAGAGACTAAATGTACGTGATAAATGGATTAATATAAATTATACACTACTGGCCATTAAAATTGCTACACCACGAAGATGACGTGCTACAGACGCGAAATTTAACCGATAGGAAGAAGATGCTGTGATATGCAAATGATTAGCTTTTCAGAGCATTCACACAAGGTGGCGGCGATGGCGGCATCTACAAAGTGCTGACATGAGGAAAGATTCCAACCGATTTCTCATACACAAACAGCAGTTGACCGGTGTTGCCTGGTGAAGCGTTGTTGTGATGCCTCGTGTAAGGAGGAGAAATGCGTACCATCACGTTTCCGACTTTGATAAAGATCGGATTGTAGCCTATCGCGATTGCCGTTTATCGTATCGCGACATCGCTGCTCGCGTTGGTCGAGATCCAATGACTGTTAGCAGAATATGGAATCAGTGGGTTCAGGAGGGTAATACGGAACGCCGTGCTGGATCCCAACGGCCTCGTATCACTAGCAGTCGAGATGACAGGCATCTTATCCGCATGGCTGTAACAGATCGTGCAGCCACGTCTCGATCCGTGAGTCAACAGATGGGGACGTTTGTAAGACAACAACCATCTGCACGAACAGTTCGACGACGTTTGCAGGAGCCTGGACTATCAGCTCGGAGACCATGACTGCGGTTACCCTTGATGCTGTATCACAGACAGGAGCGCCTGCGATGGTGCACTCAACGACGAACCTGGGTGCACGAATGGCAAAACGTCATTTTCTCGGATGAATGCAGGTTCTGTTTATGGCATCATGATGGTCGCGTCCGTGTTTGGCAGCATCGCGGTGAACGTAAATTGGAAGCGTGTATTTGTCATCGGCATACTGGCGTATCACCCGGCGTGATGGTATGGGATGCCATTAGTTACACCTCTCGGCCACCTCTTGTTCGCATTGAGGGCACTTTGAACAGTGGACGTTACATTTCAGATGTGTTACGACCCGTGTCTCTACCTTTCATTCGATCCCTGCGAAACCCTACATTTCAGCAGGATAATGCACGACCACATGTTGCAGCTCCTGCACGGACCTCTCTGGATACAGAAAATGTTCGACTGCTGCTCTGGCCAGCACATTCTCCAGATCTCTCACCAACTGAAAACGTCTGGTCAATGGTGGCCAAGCGATTGGCTCGTCTCAAAACGCCAGTCACTACTCTTGATGACCTGTGGTATCGCGTTGAAGCTGCATGGGCAGCTGCACCTGTACACGCCATCCAAGCTCTGTTTGACTCAATGTCCAGGCGTGTGAAGGCCGTTATTACGGCCAGAGGTGGTTGTTCTGGGTACTGATTTCTCAGGATCTATGCACCCAAACTGCGTGAAAATGTAATCACATGTCAGTTCTAGTATAATATATTCGTCCAATGAAAACCCGTTTATGATCTGCATTTCTTCTTGGGGTCGCAGGTGAGTATGTGGGTAGGAGGGGCGTGTGGTCAGCACACCGCTCTCACGGTCGTTATGACGGTTTTCTTTGACCAGAGCCGCTACTGTTCGGTCGAGTAGCTCCTCAATTGGCATCACGAGGCTGAGTGCACCCCGAAAAATGGCAACAGCGCATGGCGGCTGGATGGTCACCCATCCAAGCGCCGGCCACGCCCGACAGTGCTTAACTTCGGTGATCTCACGGGAACCGGTGTATCCATTGCAGCAAGGCCGTTGCTGGGCCCTAGACTTACACACTACTTAAACTAACTTATGCTAAGAACAACACATACACCCATGCCCGAAGGAGGACTCGAACCCCCGGCGGGAGGGTCCGCGCAGTCCGTGACATGACGCCTCAAACCGCGAGGCCACTCCGCGCGGCATGGATTAATATAGCCATGAAAATGTGCAAGGAAGCCGAAGCAAACGTAAAGACGGGAATCAGAATAACTGAAAGCTTTAGAACCAACAAAAGCCTTCAGCAGAGTTGTGGTCTATCACATTTAAATATGTATGAGGAACAGTCAAGCGGAACGAGACACTTCGGCATTCTTCTGCAACTTCTCAGACAGTCAGTCTTCCAAAGGCATGCACAATTTCGTTGACGTTCCTGACATGGGCATCGTCGGTAGGTGTCGAAGGCCATCCTGAACGAGGGTCACCTTTAACCTCCATCCTGCCATTTTTAAACTTTGTGAACCATTCTTAACACTGATTACGGCTTAAGCACTCATCACCATAGGTTTCCTGCACATTTGGTGTCTCTCTGTAAAGATTTTCTTCAGTCTAGTACAATATTCAATTCTTTGTTTTGCGACTGCGTACCACAGGCTCTCTGTCGACGTACGTAAAAAGAGACTAATATCACCCTCAGGACTCTAGTAGACCGATGCTCCGCTGCCCGTTTACTGTAATTCTCACACCCTTACACTGACGATGAGACACAGGTCTTCAGCAAAGTTGTGGTCTATCCCATTTACTTTTCAATATGTATAAGGAATAGTCAAACAAAAACGAGACACTTGGAAAAATACATGTAAGATGGACAACAAGTAAGTAAGCTCGTAATCGACAGAAGTGCTAAGAAATTTATCCCATTGCCAGACAAGAAGGACAATACCTTCATGTAAAAGTGTTTCTGGCTGCCTACGAAAACATGATTGTACCGCAGGCGTATACCTCTTCACCCGAGACAAATCGACGGCTACGGAAGTCTTTCTTCAGTGCTTCAAAAATATGGAAATCGCACGGGGAGAGATCGATGCTGTACGAAGGATGTGTCACCACTTCCAAAGGAAGCTTCTCCAGCGTATTCGAAGCAGCCTTGGCAACATGTGGGTGGGCGGTGGCCTCACTAAGGAATAAAAGTGAGCCGTGGCGCCATTGAATTAGTAGTCCTGTCTGGCGCCACTGGCTCTGGTGATGTATCGACTATCCCTCTAGCGGCCCATTGCCAATATGTATGAGGAACAGTTGGTATCTGTGGGTTGTGTCCTCAGAATATTTTCTTGGTGATATATATGAGGGGGTTCGCTGGCCCGAAAAGGAGGCACGAATTTTGGGGATTGGAGGTAGCTTCGCGACAGCGGGTGGTCGTGAGGTCCGAGCAGCCGAAGCCACGAGCTGCGCAAGTAGGGCCTGCGCTTAGCGAAGATTCCGGAGTACTTCACCAGGGTCAGCGTCGACTACAAGCAACAGACCGACGTCCCGTCGGTTGGTTGGCAACTTTCGTGTCGGACGACCGCTCGTGGCCTGGCTGCCCTCTTCTACCTGGCTTTTATCGGCACCACTCCGTAACCGCTGCGACGCACCGTGGATCCATGGAACTGCCTGCTGATAAAGGGAAGTCACGTTCTGTAAACCTTGTCGTCATTTGTTTCATTGTCTACCTCCACTCCTTATTATTTTCTGATGTGTACCCGACCCTCAGAATTTTATTCAGTCGGCACTTTGGTCGTAAATCTAGGCAGTAGTATAGCACAACGTACATACATGAAGTGTCACTTGGGCCTTCCGTCGAATAGAGCATTCACCGGGTGCAAGTCTTTCGATTTGACGCCACTTCGGCGACTTGTGCATCGATGGGGTGAAATTATGACGATTATGGCAACACAACACCCAGTCCCTAAGCGGAGAAAATCTCCGACCCAGCCGGCAATCGAACCCGGGCCCTTAGGATTGACATTCTGTCGCGCTGACCACTCAGCTACCGGGGGCTGACAGTATTGTACTAAAACACTGGTTGCCGTTTGAAAATTTGTCCCGCTATAACGTTGCCGCTCCTTTCTGGTATGTACCCGATCATTAATGTTCTAATTAATCAGTTCTTGGTCTAAATAAATACAGCCGGAACAATTGTATTAAGGCATAGGTTGCCGTTGAACAAAAGAGGGACCTTCAGGTTAGATTTAGCTGTTAACCGGTTCAATTCTTTGATTGTAATTACTTTTCTCAGTCATTAGTTTAAACTTAACAACCTGTCGTACTAAGCTGTTCGTTTGTATGTTTGAAACACCGGGCCATTATTAGTGTATTTTAGCTGGATCTTATGGTTCTGCCGAGTGAATTCTCTTGTAATAAGAGTTCACAAGTAATGTTTCAAGACGTTCCTTCAGAGCGGTCTTAATAACTCACAATCAGTTTAACTTTGAAAATATTAATAGCCAACTGTCGCCAGGGCCTTAGTCAAATTAAAATTGTCAGAAGGGACGGATTGGAATCGAATCTCATCTTGGTTGCTGAATGAAATTAAGAGGTTGGTTACTTTGAAGTAAGCCTTATTTTTCTCACATTGTTTGCTAATCTGTTTAACCTTTAAGCACAGGTGCGCAGTTAACCTCGAAAATTTCGACATACAGCTTTCAAATTAAAATTTAAGTCATCTGTTTTGAGTAATTGAATCACTCTTCTCATCAATGGTTTTTATACAGTTTTCATGTGTTGCAAAAGTGCATTTAATAGACAGATCGTGTTCAGCGCGGCAGTAAACACTGCTGTTTCACCCGATAATGGGTGGGCAGCAGGTCAGTCCATCTTGTAATCATTGTCATATTGTTTGCTGTTACGCAATACAGCACTTCAGATTTCTTTTACAAAAATTAAAAGCTTATTCAACTCAAGATTTAAGGTCAAAAGAATTTTGAAAATACCTTCATTTTGTTAAAGAAAATTTTATGGTTAAATGCTTCGATTATCTGTAAATCACATTTTCTATATTGTTAACTAAACAGGTTGTGTGAAAAAAAAGTTTTCCTTAATTCCAGTAAGCACCATGTATCAACATGTTTTAACAATTATGGTATTTACTTCTGAAATAATAAAGGGACTGCTTAATTGTTTTCCATATGTCAGTTTTTCATTTGACTGCCCCTTATAAGCCAGAACATTACGACACCTACCTAATAGCCTGTATGCCCACCTTTGGCACGGACAACAGCGGCGACGCGTGGTGGCATGGAAGCAGTGATTCCATAGCAGGTCGCTGGAGGGACTTTGCACCACACCTGCACATACGAGTCATTTAATTCCAGTAAATTCAGGGGAGGGTGCGATAATATCTGAATGCCACTTTCAGTAACATTCTAGATGTTTTCGATCGGGTTCAGATCTGGCGACTTGTGGGGCCAGCACATCAATGGTAACTCACCGTTGTGTTCCTCGAACCACTCAATCACACTCCTGGCCTTTTGACATGGCGCATTATCTTGTTGAAAAATGTCACTACAGTCATCTTCGTGAAGTGGTGGGTGTACGTGGCTTGCAACCAGTGTACGATGATCCTTGGCTGTCATGGTGCCTTGCACGAGCTCCACTAGAGCCATGGATTCCCACGTGAATGTTCCCCTGAGCATAAGGAGCCGCTGCCAGCGCGTCTCCGTCCCGCAGTAGAGATGTCAAGGAGCTGTTCCCCTGGAAGACGGCGGATTCACGCCAACCAATGGGCATGATGGAGAAGACATAGGGATTCATCAGACCATGGACCGCTCAGCAACTGTGCATACGTCCAGTGCCAATGGTCACGTGTCATTTCAGTCGTAGTTTCCGATGTCGTGATGTTGACATTGGCACATGCATGGGTCATCGGATGCAGAGGCCCATCGTTAGGAGTGTTCGGTACACTATGTGTCCAGTCACACTAGTACTCTGAACAGCATTAAAGTCTGATGTTAGTTCCGCCACAGTTCGCCATCTGTACAGCCTACGACGTCCAATATCTCTACTGAGAGGTGGCCGTCCAACCCCACGATGTCTGTTCATGGTTTCAGTTGGTTTCCGAAATACATGTGGCGAGCCTCCAGGCCATCACAATATGCCCTCTGTAAGGGTTACATAGATTGCTCCCCTCCTCATTGTATACACGGACAGCATGCTCACCGTTACTATGGTGCTACATGCAAACAAGCAGTCATTCATTGCCCGCTAGGAGATGCTGCTACCACCTGGACACGTTTATATCGGTAGTAGGTCGGTGGTAATAATATTCTGTCTGAACAGCGTATGTAGACCAAGCGCGAGAGGCACAAAACTTGCTCGGTAATGGGCACGTTGGTTGGACAGAACAGAATGCATTCATTATTTTTTGCATATGGGCAAATAATTTTTGCAAACAGCAGACAAAACGTGGACCATATTATGGATAAACTGGAGAAGGAATATTCAAAAAGGGGTCTAAAAATTAATTTTGTCAAGACGCAGTACATGTACACCGGTAGAAATGGAACAGATTTACTTCTCGAAGAAGTAAAAATTAAAAAAAATGACACTTTTAAATAATTAGTTCTGCTGTATCCAGGGATGGAATCTGCGGCGGTATACTGAGGGCGAAGTAGGGATGGGTAAATGAGCAGTAAAATTCCTACATGAACTGATTTGGAACAATAGTAGTACTCAACAGACTAAAAAGTCATATTCAATATATAACTGAGAACAAACTTATGGTGCAAAAATGTGGCCACTTTAGACTAAAAGAAGGGGTAAAATCAGGAGAGTGGAGATGTCTCCTGGTCACCCGTGAAGATAAAATCAGAGAATTACAGTGTGGGAAAGGATGCAAGTGACACGGTCCATAACGCGAAAATGGAGAATAAAAGTCTGCAGCGGTTGCGGCATGTTGAGAGAACTAGCAATGACAAATGGCCTAAGAAGGTGTTAATCGGGGCCCCGAGACGAAGCAAAAGGGGACGGCCACCTTTGTCGCTGGAATATGTTGATCGAGCAATGGATGAGAAGGAGCTAATTTTCAATTAGAGTATCCGACAATATTTAAATCAGAAATAGAATAACCTCCCGTGGGAAAAGTGAAAGAAGAAAAACATGAGGATATTGTGAAGTGTCTGAACTCCAGTCTAAGTTTTTTGGAGTGTTTCAGAGAGTCTGGATCACCATTTTATTACAACAATCAACCAACCAAAGTCATCTGCTAGATTTTCATTTATTCCATTGCTTTTTTTTCGCCATTTACTGTAAAAAAATGGTTCAAATGGCTCTGAGTACTATGGGACTTAACTTCTGAGGTCATCAGTCCAATAGACTTAGAACTACTTAAACCTAACCCAACCTAAGTACGTACACACATCCATGCCCGACGCAGGATTCTAACCCGCGACCGGAGCGATCGTGCGGTTCCAGACTGTAGCGCCTAGAACCGCCAGCCACCCAGGCCGGCATTTACTGTAAATTTGGGCCAACGGCCTAGTCGCGGTGGTAACACCGGTTCCCGTCAGATCAACGAAGTTAAGTGCTGTCGGGCTTGGCTAGCACTTAGATGGGTGACCATCCTGTCTGCACTCACCCCTTCTCAGGCAAACTTAGGACCTACTTGATTGAGAGGTATTGTGGCTCTGGTCTTCTAAACTGACATGCCCCAGGGAGAGCGGTGTGCTGACCACATGACCCTACATATCAGCCTCCAGTGACGCCTGTGGGCTCGGGAGATTGGGGGGGGGGGGGGTGAGAGGGGGGGGGGCGGCGGTGCGGGGGGCGTTTTCACATTTTTCTAGTTATTGTTAAAATTTTATTACTGTGCGAATTTTACCCACGCTCGTCCCAAAATATTTTAGAACGGTTGCTAAGGACTTTGATGTCATGCATCCACACCAATATACCAACATCACCATTATTATCACATCTCTAGTCAGTTCTGTACTTTGTCAATTTATTTCAGGCACGCTGTTGATACGCTGGACGTTAATCACAAACTTTAAGTCCCGTGCTGTGACAGCTTAGTCAACAGATGCTAACGTCGAGGAAGACCTGCCCGGAAGGTGACCAGCTTATCGTGTTAACGCAGGCAATCCAGCGGCACTCGGCGTTCACAGTTGTGTGTGTGTTGCTGGATGTTAGCCGAGGAGCCAGCTGGCCTGGGGCGACGCCGGCGGGAAAGCGCCGTGATAGCGCCACCCCTAACTCCACTCTCAACACCCTTCCCCCTACCCCTGCACCCAATTCGGTTACGGCAGACGCCAGCGCGCGGCACCCCTGACAGCACTCGTCCGGCACAGATAGTGCCCGCCAGAAGCGCGTCAGCCCCACTGTTGCGCGGGCTAGTCTACACGGCAGGCGCTCTCCGCAGCATGGACGAAGAAGACAACCGGACCACATTTAACTTTAACACATACAATAGTGATACTTCTACTCGTTTTTGCTATCAAGTGTGACATCAGCGTGCCAAGTGGAGCTACGGTGTTGAATACGGTATCCAATGGAAGCGAATAGCATCGCTTATAATGTTTTGTAAAATAGTTTGTCCAAAAAGGAACGTACGTAGCGCAATAAACAGTAGCAATAACAAGTTTATCATTCTATAGGTTTCCTAAGGATCACAAGAGATATGAGATACCATATTGCAGGACTGTTTTGTTACGATTCGCTTATTACTTGAAGACATTTACTAAAAAATTATGTTTCTTTTTAAGAAAACATGCAGCCAACAGAAGAACGCATGATAAATTACGAAGACGTCACGTACCTATGTAATAACGTGATAGTTTGTCCACTAAGCTTCGAAAAAAATCAGCTTGTGAATTCGAAAAATAGAGAACAACTTAGTAGTGCTTTTGAATGGCGTGGATAATGTACTGAAAACAGGTTATATTATGGACATCGACAAAGTAAAAAAAGGGCTATATAGTGGAATTAAATCAGATGATGCTTAAAGAATTAGATTATTATATGAAATACTAAAAGCAGTTGAAGTGGTTTTACTATTTAAGCAGCAAAATAAACCGATGATAGTCGAAGTACAGCGGATTGCTGACTGGCATTTTCTTTTCTTGAGTCGTCTGACTTCTGACTAGTTTCATATGGACTGCCATGAATTCCTCTCATGTGCCAACCTGTTCATCTCAGAGTAGCACTTCCAACATACATTCTCAATAATTAGTTATGAACTTTTTCAGTCTCTTTCTTCCCATACAGATTTTACCCTCCACAACTCTCTCTTGGACCATGGAAGTTATTCCTTGTTGTTTTAAAAGATGTATTATTATCCTGTCCGTTTTTCTTGTTGTCACTGTTTTCCACACGTTCTTTCCATCACCGATTATGTTGAGGACCTCCTCATTCCTTACTAGTTTACATAATTTTCAACGTCCTTCTCCAGCATCACATCTTAAATCCTTCGATTCTCTTTTTTTTACAATTCCCACAGTCGCTGGTTCACTATCATGTAATTCTGTGCTCCAAACGTAATTTCTCATAAATTTCTTCCTCAAATTAACACCTAAGTTTGATACCAGTAAACCTGTTTTGACGTCGAATGGTTTCTATGCTTGAGCTAGCCTACTTTTTATGTCTTCCTTGTTTTGTCCGCCATGTGTTTTTTGTATCACAGATAGCTGTACTCATTCACTTCATTTACATCGTGCTCATGAATTTCGATGTTAAGTTCATCGCTGGTCTCATCTCTTCGCTTTACTCTCAGTCCGCGCCGGTAGTCACTAGAACGTTCATTTTATTCAACATGATCCGTAATCTTCTTCTTTTTCAGTGTCGATCGTAAGGTCATCAGCGAATATTTTCATTGACACTTTCCCACCCTTGAGACTTTTATATATTCTTTGATGTATAGACTAAACATTAGGGGTACAGATTGATCATTAGAGGTGAAACAATGCATCCCTATCTTAAAACTTTTCAATGAGACTACTTCGCCGTTGATACTGTGTTCTTATTATTCTCTCTTTGTTTTCGTTCATATTATATCTTTCTCTACAATTCACTATAATTTTTCTTCGAATTTGGAACATCTTGCACAATTTTTAATCCCGAACGTTTTATCTAGGCCGACAAACACTACAACATGTCTTGCTTTTTTCTTAAGAGCGTCAGAACTGTCCCACTGGTGCCTTCATCTTCCCTAAAGCCAAACTGTCATCTAACAGGCCCTAAATTCTCTTTTCCATTCTTCTATATATTATTCTTGTCAGCAATTTGGTTGCATGAGCTGTTGAGTTGATTGTGGTTGTGATTATGTCCTTAGACATTTCTGCCCTTACTACTTTCATGCTTGTGAGGATATTTTGGCAGAAGTCTGAATGTATTTCACCAGTATCATAGATTCTACACATCCCTGAAATATGGTTTGGTTAGCGTTTCACACAGTGATTTTAGAAATACGGAGGGAACGTCATCTTTCCCTCCTCCCTTACTTAATCGCAAATTTTCTGAAGTTTTATTAAGGTCTGATGCTAATATTTGATCCTATGTCTTAACGTTTCCTCTCCTATTACACCTTTAGGTAGGTCCTCCCCCTCGTACAGACCCTCAATGTGCTCCTTCCCCCCGATTCGCCCTATTCTCAACGCTGTGACCGCCCTCGATACGTTGAATTATTTCTCCTGCTAGCCAAGATTTCTTGGAAGTTATCTTCCTTGTACTAATACCCGTATGTCCTGCTTCCACGATAACAAGTTTCATGAAATGTCCATTCTTCTTCAACTAAACCCTACTGTGGTATTCACTACCGAAGTCTCTAAAGTCTTAGAGAATTTCTGATGCATCTCATAATTCCTCAGTACTCCAGCATCCGTCTACTTTTCACAGTGAATCTTCCAGACGATTTTCGCAGACTCTGCTCTTTATTGTTACTAGGCGGTGACTGAGTCTATATCTGCTCCTGTGTACGCCATACAACACTGTATCTGACTTCGGAGTCCGTTGACAATGATGTCATCGTGTAGGAATCTTACCATATCTCCAGGCCTTTTCCGATTGTAACTCCCCCTTTTGTAATTTTTCCTGTCTCATTCCTCCTACGAAGCTCATATTTTCCCATAATTCATTCTTCTGTTCATTCGTCTTCTACTGTGTTTCTTTCACTCGTTATTACTGGATTACCATCTGCATTTTGTATATATAGAAGTACCCATTCAGTATCCTCGTGTACTTATCGGACGATAAATAATTCAGTGAAGAAGAGAACAGAAGCTTTTGAAATATGGTGCTACAGAAGATTTCTGAGGCTTAGAAAAAGAGATCGAGCAACTAATAGGGATGTACTGAGTCGAATCGAAAAATGAAGATATGGAAGAATCTGTCTAAGGAAGTGATCGGTTTTTAGAAGAAATCATCAGTATGGCAGTGGAAGTGTTGGACGTAAAAATTGTAGAGGAAGACCGAGGGTTGAATACAGTAAGCACGTTATTCAGAGATGACAAGGCATCCACAGCATACAACAGCGTGTCCAGCTGCATCAAAACGGTCTTTGGACTGAAGACGACAACAACAATAAAAGAGTACTGGTATAGGATCCAGTACCTAGTTTAACATACCAGGCAAGCCACATTTACCGTATCTGAATAAGTCTACCACAAAAGTATGATAGTAAAAAAAACAAAAATATGTGTTTCTCAACTAAAAAGAATTACACTATTGTTGCTACAACAGAGTCATAAGCATCTTTCAGAGAATGAGTGATTATATTAGTGTTAGGGAATGTGAATGTCGCGTGACTTGCAACAATTACCACATCTTCAGATTATGTGCAAAATAGTTGAATGTCAAATAATGAGCCAATCATAACAACAGTCAGCAACAGAAGTATATGCTTCTTGTGGATAAGATACTGTGTTTATATAGTCTTGATCTAAGTGGGATAAGTAGCAGTAATATCCAATTTCGTGAGCGCTCTTTGCGCTATTGTAATTTCATCCCCCTCGACACACTCGGGCGGAGAATGCGCTGTCAGCTGTTACTATCCACCACATTTCCTCAAAATAATTTAAAAAATTTAAAAACATGTAAAAGCTTTTTATATGGCATTAAAATATGAATGTTTTCACTAAAAACTTACAGATGGTCAGTTCCATTGGTTAAAAAATAAAAGGCTTATGTTTTAACTGTAAAAACATTTACACAAATCAATGATGAGTTTACGTAGATTTCTAGGGGTGAGAGCATTATGGGGGACTGCAGTCTTTTTGGCCATGTGTAGGATGGGTTTGTTTGAATGATTGTTTGACTGAGGCGTTTAGAATACTGATGCGAGAAGAGGTTCATTACCTAGCTTTAGAAAGTGGGTGGAAAGCACCGTGGAGCATGGCGGCTATTAAAGATGGAAGAGGAGAGGGCTCTACTAAGTTTTTTACAACGGATATATATCTGGACGGATTTCATGGACGGACAGGGGGAAATGTTTAGTGTTCATTGGGAGAGGATGTGGAGAATGTGTAAGTGTAGTGTTGGCGGCACGTATTTCTAGAGATGTGACAGAGCACTTGGATCTTAGAGCAGCGAGGAAACAGAGGGTTGTTATTGTCAGGTCTGTCTGTACCGTAGTATATTGAGAGGTGTTCAGTATGGAAGAGAAGTGTGGCGAATTTTATAAGTTGACATAGGATTTGTGAAAGGGCGTTAAACGGATTCGGATCCAAAAGGCTAAACAGTGTGTGTGCCAGTCAATGACTTGCGCGTCGTGATAGAAATAGGGGCGAGCGGAAATCCATGATACAGTATGTGATCAAAAGTATCCGGACAGCTGCCTGAAAATGACTGACTTACAAGTTCGTGGCACCCTCCATCGGTAATTCTGGAATTCAGTATGGTGTTGGCCCAACCTAAGGCTTGATGACAGCTTCCACTCTCGCAGGCATACGTTCAATTAAGTGCAGGAGGTTTTCTTAGGGAATGGCAGCATATTCCTCGCGGAGTGTTGCAATGAGTAGAGGTATCAATGTCGGTCTGTGAGGCCTGGTACGAAGCTGGCGTTCCAAAACATCCCAAAGGTTTTCTATAGCATTCAGGTCAGGACTCTGTGCAGGCCAGTCAATTGTAGGGATGTTATTGTCGTGTAACCACTCCGCCACACGCCATGCATTATGAACAGTGTAGTCGCCATCCCCTAATTGTTCTTCAACAATGGGAAGCAAGAAGGTGCTTAAAACATCAGTGTAGGCTTGTGCTGTGGTAGAGCCACTCAAAACAACAAGGGTTACAAGCCCCCTCCATTAAAAACACGACCATGCCGTAACACCACCGCCTCCGAATGTTACTGTTGCCACTACACACGCTGGCAAATGACTTTCACCGGGAATTCGCCATACCCACATCCTGCCATCGGATCGCCACATAGTCTACCTGATTCGTCACTCCACACAACGTTCTTCCACTGTTCAATCGTCCAATGCTTACGCCCCTTACCCCAAGCGAGGCGTCGTTTTGCACTTACCGGCGAGATGTGTGGATAATTAGCAGACGCTCGACGATGAAATCCAAGTTTTCTCAGCTCCCACCAAACTGTCATAGAACTTGCAGTGGATTCTGATGCAGCTTAGAATTCCTGTGTGATGATCTGGATAGATGTCTGCTTATTACATATTACGACGCTCTTCAAATGTCGGGTGTCTCTGTCGATCAGCAGAAGAGGTCGGCCTGTACGCTTTTGTACTGTACGTGCCCCTTCACGTTTCCACTTCACTATCACATCGGAAACAGTGGAACTAGGGATGTGTAGGAGTATGGAAATCTCACATACAGACATATGACACAAGTGACACCCAATCACCTGACCACGTTCGAAGTCCGTGAATTCCTCGGAGCCGTCCGGTGTGGCCGAGCTGTTCTAGGCGCTTCAGTCTCGAACCGCCCGACAGCTACGCTCGCAGGTTCGAATCCTGCCTCGTGCATGGACGTGTGTGATTTCCTTAGATTAGTTAGGTTTAATTAGTTCTAAGTCAAGTCCCATAGTGCTCAGAGCCGTTTGAACCATTTGAACAAGTTCCTCGGAGCGCCCCATTCTGCTCTCTCACGATGTCTGATGACTACTGAGGTGGCAGCACAATGCACCTAATATGAGACATCTATGTTCTTGGGTGTGTCCGGATACTTATGATCACATAGTTACATTTGCATAGTAGATGATGAACCCTGTCAGGGCTTAATGCAAGTGGGCTGCTGTGGAAGTGTGCAATTCCCATGTAGAAGTTTTAATCTATTGCGAGCATAATGTTTTTTTTATAGTTCGTAGATGGTTCCTTATTAGTTGCCAATCAAACCTTAATCCGAGGTATTTTAGTGCCTTAGTTAATTGGGTTACGCGAGAATACGAGTTTGGTACTAGAAATGAGCGAAGAGAAAGACTGAGTTCTCCAATAAATTACAGCCGGAAATAGCAAATACCCTGTTCAAGAATCTCTAGAGGAGGAGGTACACTTGGAAAAAGCCTGGAGATACGGAAAAAATTTCAGTTAGTTTACGTCTTGGTCATGGGGAGATTCCGAAACTAGATTCCGGACTGTATGGCGTATTCACGAGCAGATATAGAGTCAGGTCACAATTTAGAAGTGATGAAGATTAGATTGAAATTTAAGAGACTAGTCAGGAAGAATTAATGCGCAAAGATGTGGGATACGGAAGTACTGAGGAATGAAGAGATCAGCTTGAAGTTCTCTGATGCTATAGATACTGCTCAGTAGGCAGTTCAATTGAAGAGGAAGGGATATCTGTAGAAAGCGTAATCACAGAAGTTGAAAAGAAAAACCTACCTTCAAAGAACATAACTGCGAGGAAACCGTGGGTGCAAAAATAAATACTTCAGAAAGACTTAGCATATAGAAAAATAAAACAACCTTCGATGAAATTAAAAGCAAGGGTGGTAACATAAAGAGTGTAATAGTAATTCCACTGTTAAATTAAAACGAGAGAGCGGACGGGTGTTAAAAGTGCACTGAAGTCCTATATGAGGGAAAAAATGTGTGTGATGACATGATAACAGAAGAAACAGAAGTTGATATGGAAGACATAGGGGCTCCAGTATTATAATCTGAATTTAAAAGAGATATGGGAAACTTAAGATCCATTAAGTCAGAAGGAATAGATATCATTCCATCAAAATTTTTAGTGTGAATGGTAGAAGTGGCAACAAAACGAATATTCACGTTGATGTGTGGAATGTATGAATCTGTCGCTATACTTGACTTTCATGAACACATCATCCACGCTGATCCGAAGATTGCAAGAGCCGACAAGTGCGCGAATTATGGCACAAACAGTTAAACCGCTCATGCATCCCAGTTCGTAACGAGAATAATAAACAGTAGAATGTAAAAGAAAATTGAGAATGTGTTCGATGACGACGGGATTGGCTTTAGGAAAGGTGAAGATACCAGAGAGAAAATTCTGACGTTGCGGTTGATAATGTAACCAAGACTAAAGAAAAATCAAGACGAAGTCATAGGATCTGTCGACCTGCAAAAAGTGTTCCATATTGCCAAGTGATTCAAGGTGTCCCAAAATTATGAGAAAGACAAGTTAGGCTATAGGGAAAGACGGATAATATACAATATATACTCGAACCAAGAGGGAAGAATAAGAGAGGAAGACCAAAAACGAAGCGCTCGTGTTAAAAAGACTGTAAGTCAAGGATGTGGTCTTTCGCCCTTACTGTTAAATGTAAACTATTACGAACTTAAATAAACTTAAATGAAAGAAAGGTTCAAGCGAGGAATTAAAATTCAAGTTGAAGGAATATCAATTATATGATTCGCTGATGACATGGCAGTCCCCAGTGAAAGTGAAAAGGAATTACGCGATCTGTTGAATGAAATGAGCAGTCTAGTGAGCACTGGATACGAACAGTAAATGAGACGAAAATAACGAGAAGTAGCAGGAATTATAACATAAAGAAACTTAATGTCAAGAGTTTCTATCACGAAGTAGGTGAAGTTAGAGGGACGAATGATGAGGACACAAAAAAAGCAGACTAGCGCTGGCGAAAATGGCATTTCTGGGCAAGAGAAGTCTGCTAATGTAGAACATAGACCATAATTTGAGGAATAAATCTCTGAGGATATACATTTGGAGCCGAGCATTATATGGTAATCAAACATGGACATTGGGAAAATCGGAAAAAAGAGAATCTAGGCATTTGAGATGTGATACTGCAAAAGAATGTTGAGAATTAGGTGGAGGTTATCCGCAAAATCTGCGAGAATACACTGACAAAAATAAAGGACAGAATGTAGGACATCTGACAAAAATAAAGGACAGAATGTAGGACATCTGCTAAGACATCAGGAAATAACTTCAGTAACAATAGATGGAACTGCAGAGGATAAAAACTGTAGAGCTGTAGAGACTGAGATTGGGATAAATCAAGCAAAAAATTGAGGACGTATGATGTAAGTGCTACTCTCAGATGAAGTTGACTAAGGAGAGGAATTCGTGGCGGGCCGCATCAAACCCAGCAAAAGACTGTTGACCCAAAAACAATTAATTTGATAGGACAATGTACATGGTAAGGTAACAGTTGTGTTGGCGGACGCTGCGGATATGTAATTTTGAGAGTATCATTCATGAAGACATTTGAGATATTTCATTTGTGTCATGAGTTCTGGCTCTTTTTATAAATATCTTACGTGCATTAAGGTCTCGTAATCTATTATTAGCGTTTGGGACTAAAAATTACAATAACGACACTGCTCAACGAAGTTAAAGGATCATCCCTTCGAAACTTCGTGATGTCTTCCACATAAGTTGGAAATTTGGCTGAAATAAGCCTACAACCGCCATCTGTAATGGTGAAAAAGCTTGGCGCCCTGAGGCCTAAACCTCTGGTTTAACGAAGCTTCAAACAGCAACGTGTCGACAAATGCGAGAGAAAGGCCACATCTCAGAAGTTCATGTAATTTTTAAAGTGGGTTAATGATGTCACATTGTCACCAAATTTCAACATAATTCTGCCCAACGCTACCGAGGACGTGTCACACAATGATAAGCCCGCCATACCCCGACGTACCCACATTTCACTCTTCTTTTGACGCCTCTTCGGTGGAGGTCAGGAACACGACACCAAACGTTGGAATCACGTTGGTTTCTTATGAGTGGCCGAGGGAAATATTTCAGACACACCGCTGGATGGGGTCGCTACATTATCGTGTGCATGTGTTAAACGGCAATGGTCCCTCTAAGACCATCCAGTTGGGAAACACTCTCTGTGCCACCAATGCATTTTCGCTGAGCATTTTAAAAAGGTACCTGCTGGTAATTTTTACACCAATTTACTCTCGCATCTGCTCTGGCGCCTGAATGTAGGCAAACCCAATTCTTACTGCAACAAGCGCTTGTATCTTACAAGGGAACTTTATCAACCTGAGTTCGCAAAAAAAGAGAAACCCAGCAATCGATCCCATTACGGATATACTGCGCAGGTAACATTCGCGCGCTCGGCTTGTTTTTCGCGCCCCCGCTTCACTGCGACCACGTAGTGATAGAATGTGAAGTATTGTGCAATGAAGTGAGAACAGCGAGTCTCACAAAATGTGAAATATGAGAGCTGGAGAAGTGGAGGGGGATAACAGAATGAAATGCAACCGTTATAATGTAACTCTTAAAAGAGTTTCCTCTGAATAGTGTCAGGTTTACACATTAAAGAAAACGAAGTGCATCGACGTTATTCAAAATTATATTATGCTATACTTCATGTTGAAAGAGTCAAGAGACAATTACGAATCGCAATATAAAAATGTTGAAAGTAAAGGGATCTATGACTCCAGCTGTACGTTAGAAATCGCACACTTTTACTTAATGAACACAGTAGCACTTCACCAGCCACAAAACAGTACTTCATTGGATGTTCACAGTATTCTGCCCGGTCACTGGTGTAGCCGCTTCGATACCACGCGTACTGGAAGATTGAGCTAAACACTGGTGTTCGTAATTGCCCGTGAAGAAGCGACTACATTTGCAGGATGGTGTTCCGCTGACCGAATTCACATCAGTACCCAGAAGTCTCGCCGAGCTGGTAAACCTGCGGACAAGCCCCTTGAACACGCGGAAGGCAAACACGTCCCAGTTGGCAGTATCTTGTGCCACCCGGCGGTATTGTCAGCGCGGAAATGGTGGTGTCTTCTGCTCCGTGTCCTTCTCTAATACTTTGGTATAGGTGTGGATCGTTTTTCTATGACAGAACAGAACTTTTTTTAATCTGTAAACATATGGGTTTTTAATGCTGCAATTTTATCACAGAAATACACGCATTTACACAGTTTACAACATGACAATGTTAAGACAGTTGTCAAGATAACACATCTCGTCCTCAGAAACTGAAATAACTCTAAGCACAACAATATCAAATTTTAACCAGAAATTTCTTTACAACATTATTCTTGCTATTACATCATGAAGTTGGCCATTACTACAATAAATCATCCGATTCCTGTTCTAAGTTTGGCACTATAGGATGACAGTCAAGTTGTAACGCCGGAAATGCATATCCTCCTATTTCCATCTATTGTACTATTATTTTTTTTCCTTGTTTTGTTACCTCAAGATATGACATTTCTGTCTCTTTATATATTGTAATTGCTTTACTGTTTGGATATATATATATTTATGCACTTATGTCGATGTATAATTGGTTTGTTTCGTAAATATTATTTGTATTTTTACGCTGGGTCTTGCCTAGGGAAAACTGCTATCGAACGATTACGTCGATAGGTCGTGTGACGAATCAAAGTGTGTAGGATCTTTGGTAGTGTTAACTCTGCCGCGTGGAGCGCGGGCAGAACAGTGAGAGTCTGGCTGGAGTAGCGAGTGGAGCAGGTGTGTTGTGTGACGCTCCCGCGAGTTGCCGCGCTTTCGGGGTTTGGCAGCATGTAATTGCGCTCGACTCGCGATGATAGTTTCTGACATGGCGTCGCGGACGGGAAGCATTAGCTGGCGCACATCAAGAGCCCGTTTCGCCTGGTGACCGTGTCGAGAAGAAGGCGCGCCAACATCCAGCTTCTGCAACAGCGACGGCCGACAATGAGTGACTGTCGCCACCTCCTCGACCGACGGCTTCAAACCTTCAATCAACCGACAAGGAAGACTGGAAGCACGTAAAGTTTCAGAACTGTATGGCAGACCTCAGCTTTTCAAATTGTTCCATTTGTCTCGCAAAATTACAGCAACTTAGCATGAACCTTTGTTGCTCATTGTCCCAATTGCATTGCCAAGCAGGGTCCCTTCCTTTTCCGAAATGAACCCGAGTGTCGTTGAAATTCAAACGCCAGCATTAAAATAATATAATTAGATTTCACTGCTTTAATTTCAAAGTTCAGTAGCTGGCTACAATATTTAGGTTACACGAGCACAAATTTAGAGTGCGAGTTTTGTTAGCATATTTTAGCTTACCTGTGACTGCAGCTCAGCTTGGTACGTACTAAATTTTACTATTGTTAATAGTTCAGAATCATTTAATTCAAGTTCAAAGTTAAATCTCTCGTTTCTAAATTGCGTAGAGTCAAGTTGCTTTTGAAATGATTGTTGAGGTAGTCCAAGACTAACCGTATTTTACTGGATTTCGATGTGCTTCAGAAAGAAAGCTCACTATTAACTTCAGTCACTAAATTAACTTTCGATTTTCCGGTTTTATTAATTCTTTTGCTAAATTAAGTCAGAGTGTAGCGAAATTTATTACTTCTGACGAACTTTCAGTTTTCACACTACACGTGTCAACCTTCAGTTGCCATGCTTCTAGTGTTAATTATATGTGTAATAACCTTTCTTTTTTCAGTTACTATAGTAATTGTCCTTAGGACTGGCGACCGTGATTTCCCCCAAATCTCAAATACCTAATTACCGCTAGTTAATTGTTAACGTAACGGCTGCACATTTACCTTCTTTATTAACTTTACCCCTTTTCAAAATTAATTTCCACCAGGTTCATTAGCACATTTCCTTTCATTTAGATGTAACCCTTTCCTCCCTCTTTACCGACAGGTTAACTTCGGTGACGATTGCTTTTCCAAAACTCCCATTAGGTACACGCGGTTTCATTTTTCACTGTCATTAAGGTCGGTAAGTGAGGGGGAGGTTACAAAGTCTCTGGAGTTTTGTGACAAGCTGAGCAAAAGATTACCCAAGGTCGCTCGAGTTTACAGTGGTCGCAAGCTGGTGAACCAATAAGCTACGCCTCTGCTCATCGTATTTACATTAGCTGTGATGAGCTGACGTCTGCATGGCTGCTCTCATCCGCTGGAATTGCAATAAAAACTAATAAAAATCTTTGCTGATTTTTTTCAGCAGAAACTCCGCTATGTTTCTCGTTAGGCGAGAAAACATGTACTCATCCCTAGTCTTGGAATATGATGATATGCACTTGCATGTCTGGAGCAGTGTCTATATTATAATGTCCTCTCAGTTCTCGCAAGAACAATTAACTAAATGGCTGGTTCGTTTCTCTGCAGCTGGAGCTCGACGATGCTACAGCTAATATCTAGCTGAATGTCAGCTGCAGTGAACACAAATTTCTTCTCTGCGCTGTACAGAGCGTGATGCATCCCATTCTACACTTGACACCAGTTCAGTGGAAAGTCCCCGAAATTTTCGGTCTTGTCTTTCTCCCCACCTGGGTTCTTTTCTTTCCAACCAATAGGAGCGTTCCTCCTATTTTGTGGAAACTCTCTCTGCCAGTCGCAAGGATTCTACCATTAAACTGTGTCAAAATCTCTCCACTTTACTCCTTCCTAGTTTGTTTCCGCCAATCAGGCATTTTGTGCTCGCTTCAGATGCCTAAAAACTACATGCGTACATCCTGACCCTACCATGCGCTGTTCACGTGATAAACTGCGTCACCGGTTTTTTTCAAACCCATTTGTAAATTCAGAAACGCAGTTTTCTAAAGCTTCTTTCCATCCCACTTCTGGTGTCCCGCTACTTGCTCACCAGCATGAGTCACACGCCCTTTCGTTGACTCCCGCCGTGGGACGATCCCTAAGAGCTTTCTGTCATACTCCCTGTGGTACAATCTTCGCACCTGCATGCGACTGCTTCCAAAAAAAAAAAAAATTCCTCTTGTTTCCGCTAGCTGCTTGTTTCACCTTTTGCTCATTAACGTGCAATATATGGGATCGGTGCGTTAATACTGTTGATTGAGTGTCATCCCTTTGCATTACATACTTATAGGCAAATCTGCTCTTTCCTGCTGAAGTAAGTTAGGTGTCATATTCACCTTCCCGATACGATGTGTAAAACTCTCATGTAAGGTGAGAAATTGACCTTCATTTGATCTGCCACCTTACACTTCACGCACTGACAAACGTTTGCGACCATAAAAAGAGACTACTATTAAAACTGATCTGTTATCATGTCAGATGGTTTTATAAACCACCCCTCCTTGCCACTTCTGTAAATGTTCCTTATTCACATTCGCAGAGAATGGGGCGACAACCACAATACTGTCCTCATGAAACAAATTTTGTTTGACACATGGCCCAAACGATACGGTCGGCTCTGTTAAAGCAATAAACGGAGGTGAGTGCAAGTGTCCAAGTGCAAGTGTGGAGACATTGTTGTCATTATTTTGTAGCTATGAGTTGTGTTACTGACAGACTACACGACTGTGACAACATCTTCTGTCCCTTTTCCCGCAAGAGTGCGACCTAACGTCATTTCAAAATTAAACATATTCTGCTCCATATTGTAAACTTCTGTTTCTGCCCATAACAGCTCTGGCGATGAATTTTTCACGAGCAGTAATTATGGCTGTTCCGTTACGTAGCTTTTCTGTTTTTGTAACGTGGGTTATCTTCCGTGGCAAAATACCATATTTCTTCTTGAAGGCGTAAATCCAGTTAGCAAATGCCCTCAAATCATTTAGGCCCACCTTCTCCGCGACTTGAACACCCCACTGCTGTATGTTAACGTTGCGCATCGTGAACTTATCGGTGTAGGAACTGTTAAATTTATCTGAATAGATTGTATTAACTGTTGCAAGATTCTGATGATACATACCACGTTATCGACGAATTTATTCCAAATATACATATCCTTTTTCTGTTTTAATAATTTAAAGCGCTTCTTGATGGTCTTGAAATATAGTTCCCACTTTTACCCGCTTTTCCAAAAGGCAATGGCCCATTACTTACATTCCTCTGTTAGTCCCGGGAAAAATGGCAACCGACGATTTTAAGTAGCCAAAGCAACCTTCACTGTCACTGACGTCCTCGACTGCACGCCCCCGCCCCGTTGAAACAAAGAAGTTTTCGACGAATGTGCAGGTGGTGAAATGGCAGCTTCATTGTCGTCATCGTCTTTCTCTTGTGCACATGCACCGAACGTCAACCCACTATTTTCTTCTATATGCAGCTCGTCCTCAAGTGTGCAATTGTTTATGATATCTGCAACGTTGCAAGTTACAGGTTGAAAGATATAAGCAAAAGCCTAAAGAAAGCGACATGTGCCTTGCTTTACCGTGTGTAGAAGTTCGTCCTGTAACAGCAAATATTGATGCTTGCCGGTCACGACTTTCAAGAGATCTAGTTCTTTGACATTTAATGGTAGCAGTTAAGGTATCATTCCATACCGCTCCCGTAAGTGTCGCACGACAGCTTGTGGGTTCACCGACATCACGAACGCAGACCTTGTATCCTTTAACGTCGCAGGTGCGGTCTCACAGACCGTTAGTGTTTATTGCTACTCCGTTGCTAATGCATAGGGTGAGGTAGGAGATTACAGGTTTGTCTTCTTGTTCTTTCCCGAAGTCACTAGCCACTTGAATGGGACGTGGACCTATACTATTGCTACTTCTTTCGTATTAGCGATCTCTGATACCGCACCTGAGACTTTGCGTCACGGATTCAGTGCGCAGGTCTTCCTCTGATGTTCATGTTACGGACTCAGACTTTGAGGATACTGCTTTAAAATGGTTTGTGGACAGTTTAGGAAGTGATGGTGGACTAGATGGTGACAAAGGAATTGAAGGTGAACATAATTCAGAATAGCAACATAGCGAAAGCGATGACGACTTCATTTTCTCACCTGTGAATTCGTTGAATGAAACAAGTGATCAAAGTGATGGAGACAGAAGTATATAGACTGAATCTTTAGCTGAAGGTTCTGCTGTAAATAAGTTTAGTCGAAGCCTCTTCCAACGATGGTCAATGGCATTCTTTTTCCGTATGTTTGACACAAATGTGGTGAATACTTTTGTCCTTCACAGTTCCTATGAAGGCTATACTTAAGTGAACAGCTTTTATTTTTTGAAGAAGCTTGCAAACTGGTTGGTGACATCGCAGATGAAAAGCGAGTCAAGAACTATCACATACCCCGTGAACTTCGTGCACTCATTCATCGTGTTTTGAGTGTAGCAGAAACAATAGAAGTAGTCGTTGTAGAACGACTGGAAAAACGCAAAACAGACTCCAATTGTGACCCAATAAATAAGAGAAAAACGCTTTATATTTGTCATTGTTGCTATAAGCCAATGTAATTTGAATCTTCTACAAAAATTTCCAGGGAGGGCAAAGAAAACCTCTGAGAACGAAACTGAAAACCTGAAAGGGACTAGTGTAATTTGGAGTTTTTTTGAATTTTAAGGAAATTTTTTACGTTTTTATTATTACATGTATAATAAAAAATAAAAATGAGGCAAAATTTAAACTTTAGAGTGCAGGATATTTCAGTTTTTATATCATTAACATAATCATGTAGTATTATGTTCATTTTGTGCAGTTTTTTGTTTACATGTGTTTTTTCGTAAAAGTAAAAATTTCTTTGAATATATTTTTTGTGCAGTATTCGCGTGAGATCGATTTCTGGGATCGATACCTACCTGCCGCGCGGCTCCCCCCGTCGGAGGTTCGAGACCTCCCTTGGGCATGAGTGTATGTGTTGTCCTTAGCGTAAGTTAGTTTAAGTAGTGTGTAAGCTTAGGGACTGATGACCTCTGCTGTTTGGTCCCATAAGACATTACCACAAATTTCCAGTTTGATATCTACCTCACGCGTTATTTCCTCAACGAAAGACGAGGTCGAGTATATGAAGTTTCCCCCTTAAGAGGGCTTCAACCAACAGATCCAAGAGGAAGGACTGGGGAAACCTACTGAACATAATTTGCTATCAAGTGCTCTCTAAAACAATTCGTTAACCAACGATTATTTCTTTTCCTCAACAGCAACGAGGTATGAGGATCAACTTAAAAAACACATTACAGATTAAGTTTGAGCTTCACCCATAACAACAGGCATCAAACGTGAAATACCAGATGCGAATCAGTTTAGATATTCAGTTTAGGTAGTCTTTTTTAAAATTAAAGGTGATCAGAGCATTAAATATTAATGATTTACATTGAAAGTCATGCAGAGACACAACAGAAGTAAAAAACTACGATAATATAGCAGAGCAGCCGCACATTAGGTCAGGATACAAACCGGCCAAACGACACAACTGGTCCAGACGTAGACCTTGGGACCCCTCTCACCCCACCTTCCCTGGCGAGAAGTCGAGACAGTGTTGGCAGTGTAGTAAAACATATACAGCAAAGCTCACTTGAGCAGTGAACCGGTTAAGTAAAGCCGAAGCCTTTGTCCTGGCTCTGAAAGGAATACAAGTAATATTAAGATTAATGCACCATTGAATGTTAACTCGCCTCGCAATCCTAGTTTAAGTTAACAGGTTGGAGCGAGGTACACATTTAAAGTGGGAATTGCTACCAGTAAGTATAAAAAATTATTAGTATCTTAAGTATCGAACAAATACCACCACAGTCTTAATGAATAAAGAATGAGCCATCAAACTGATATCCAGAATAAAAGGAAGACAAATGACCTTTTATTAGCTTAATGATCAACTCAGAGAGTCTCAGGAACTTCAGATGTTCTCATGTAATTGTATTTAGCACAGTTTTACACATAATTTAACCGAGGCAATAATCATTTAAACGTCATATAAAATATTCCACCTTTTTTTTCTGAGAATTGTTGTGTTATCTAAAGCACTCCGTCTTCGGGCCACGAGTAGCCTACCGGGACCATCTGATCGCCGTGTCATCCTCAGTGCAGGATGCTGATAGGAGGGGCGTGGGGTCAGCACACCGCTCTCCAGGTCGTTATGATGGTATTGTTGACCGAAGCAGCTACTATTCGGTCGAGCAGCTCCACAATTGGCATCACGAGGTTGAGTGCACCCCGAAAAATGGCAACAGCGCATGGCAGCCTTTTTTTTGCGGGCTAGTGCTCTACCAACATTTTTTTTGTGTAGGAGGGCGGGGAGGGCAGAGCGATCAGGAGTCGTAACCTGAGGCCTGGTCACAGTGCCCCTCGCCCATCAAGGAATCAGGGATAGTAAGGGGAAATTTTTTGTGGGAATTTTTATTTATTTATTTTTTATTTACTGTTTTTAATATATTCTTAATTTGGTTTCACTTTATACCACAACAAAAATAAATGTACCTAGCACCGCATCGAGCTCTGAGAAAGAAAACAGTATCTCGGCACGTTCCTACACCGGCGTGGATGATCACCCATCCAAGTGCCGACCACGCCCGACAGCGCTTAACTTCGATAATCTCGCGGGAACCGGTGTAACCATTACGGCAAGGCCGTTGCCTTGTGTTATCCAAAAAAAGGAGGGGGGGGGGAAATATAACTTGCTGCAAAAGCAAAGCAGTGCCACTAAACACAACGGATCTATTGAAACGTCTGCTCAGAAAAATTATAAATGACTGTGCTTAAACCGACACACAATATTTTAAGCGCAATGCAATCTGACTTTCAATAATCCCTACAAGAGAATGGCCCTGACTAATAATAACCTATACCTTTCATGAATCACCCACCTCACAAAAATCTTCATTACTCGAACTACTGCAATACAGCGAGCGACAATACTGCCAGCTGAATAAAAGTTTCTAACTACTGAAGGCACTAACTACTGATAGGCATACTTAGCAAATGAAAGATTTTGATAGAGAACGAACAATGTATTTACCTTAATAGTGTTCAAAAGTCATAATGTGTATATCAGTTCGTGACATCCAGTCTTACAAATTTACTCTCTCTGATGGACACATGTCCAGATCATCCGCTCTCAAAACTCCGCCATCTCTCTCCCCACATCCACCACTTCTGGCGGCTCCCCTACGACTACGCAACGCTACGTGCTGTTAACAGCCAATTGCCCAACGCTACAATAGCAAATTCCAGTAATGCAAACCAGCCACAGACTGCACACAGCACAGTCAGTGATTTTCATATAGAGCGCTGCATGGCGTTACCAACATAAAAACCTAAACAGCCTACTTACATAGCCCCCATGCTCCACACAAAAAATTTTACAAGTCGTTTTGGGCAGTGGCCAATACATATTTGAAGACATTTTTCATAATTACAATAACAAAGAAATCAAATATACACACTTATTGATACAATGTCGGTCAAAAGCTAAAACTTTCTCACAGTCCATAAAGACAGTCCTGATCAACTCAATAAAATTACAGTGGTTTTTTTTTTCTCAAAGTCTGAGCAATAAAAGAAAATGCACACGGAAGTAGTGGATTTTCATGCAGTCTTGAAGAAGTAGTGTTGTCCTTCCAACGGAAAGACAATGCAGACTCTTGACATGCAGACAGGCAATCGGTCACAACAGGGCAAACCCACAGCAGAGTCAGTCGAAGTTTTGAAGAATATTGGTAGGCAGGTCATCACAGAGTAGACTCACTGTAGTCCTGGTAGAGATCATGGCATTGGTGGGCCGCCAGAGGTGCAGACCCACTGCAGTCCTTGTAGAAATAATGGTATTGGTGGGCCATCAAAGATGCAGACCCTTGTAGTGACGGCCATCGGCCATCTGTTGCGACTGTGCAGGTGCACAATCACCATCAAAGAGTCTTGCCGACAATATAGCAAGTCCATGAACCACCACTTGTGCACTCACAAAATTTTTTTTTGAAATGTCCTTAGAACCAGCAATGCTGTTATCCATTCCCTTGCTGAATTATTAATACACGTGCAAACATTAAAAGTCCCAACTTCTCATATATTGTGCATTACTATGACCAACAGAAATGTGCGCAGTGAAATGTAACTTAATTTGATGAACTGGTGTCTATACAATTATAAATTTTCAACATAAGAATACAATTACAAAGGTACAAAATACATCATTAAAGAACATAATAATACAGATAACATTTGTAGTAATACAGGCTTGCGGAGTTTTGAGAGCGGATGATCTGGACGTGTGTCCATCAGAGACAACAAAATTGTAAGACTGGATGTCACGAACTGATATATATATTATGACTTTTGAACATTGTTTGTTCTGTATCAAAATCTTTCATTTGGTAAGTATGCCTATCACTAGTTAGTGCCTTCGGTAGTTAGAATCTTTTATTTAGCTGGCAGCATTGGCGCTCGCTGTATTGCAGTAGTTCGAGTAATGAAGATTTTTGTGAGGTAAGTGATTCATGAAAGGTATAGGTTATTGTTAGTCAGGGCCATTCTCTTGTAGGGATTATTGAAAGTCAGATTGCGTTGCACTTAAAATATTGTGTGTCAGTTTAAGCACAGTCATTTATAATTTTTCTAATGGGATGTTTCAATCTTTTCCAAAGGCCAACATAGTGACAAAATGTGACTTAGAATTAGTCACATGTCTGTAGCCCTTAAAATTAAGTCATCCAAACAACAGTCTGCACTTAAAATTAGGCACTCAAAATTTTTTTTAAGCATTTGCTCTAGACATAAGTCAGTTTCCCCAAGGGAAAATGTTTAGGGCGTACCATGGGCCATTTGAAAATCACATTAAATGGAGAATAGCGGCACGCAGCGCAACTAAAAAGGTCTAGAAAATCCAAGCGGAAGGCCAGCGCAAGTCTGATTCAAACACAACCACAGCAGGCAATGGTGCCAAGTCTATGGAGAACATACAAAAGACGCTCATCATAAACATAAGGAAGCAGAACCGGGCTCTTTCCTTGACCCGGGGACCCTGAAGAAGGCGTTGACTCGGTGACCGGCAATAACCTGTGCTGAAGGCTTTCCTGTCGTTTAGAGCAGAAGAGGACATGACCTGTGGGCATCGCTGAATCGTGCCAAGTCCTCTGGAGTAACCAGGGCACTGCGCGAACAAGTACAGCCAGGGCAGGACTGGACTGGTCTCGCACTGACAGTGCCCCCAAAACCTCCGTTGTAATTCTTGCAAGACTGCAATGAATTCTTCATACCTCGTCCTGTCTTCAACACCAGTGAGTTTAGGGAACCGGAGTGTTTCAGTAAGAATGTGTCCGTTCTAGAACGCGATTTTCTTTTTAAATGTATGCCCATCAAATGACAAAGAGGCTACCTTGCAATGTCTTACAATCGGAAGTGTGCAATCACGTCGACTTAAAATGTGAAGTCCACAGTTCATTTCCGATGTTCTAATTTTCATTCCTGCATTCATTATTCCATCAAAAATTGAAGACAGCGAGATTTAAATCGAAAAAACCTTCCAGGCATGCCCTTGACTTAACCAACGTACTCTGGAGCGACGTATGAAGTCTCCGTACTCTTCGTTAATTTTCATTGAAAACTGTTGCAAATGAAAATAGAATAACGGGTGCAACTACAGAAATTTTACTGTTCGTACTAGTAATTTCTTCAAGTACTCCGTGCCTGAAAACTGATGCACACAAAAATTAATCGTGTTTGTCGGTCGTTTTAATTTTTTGCTCTTTCGTAGTCATCTAAAAGTTTAAATTGTTTTTGGATGACACTGTAATGCCGTCTCGTAGCAAAGAAACAGCGCCCGTCGCTTATGCGAACTGAGAATTCTTATCCTTCTCTTCTGTCATTCCCATTCATTTTAAACGATTGTGAATATGGATCGCTAGACTGCCTCGTTTTATGCAAACAGCCACTGGACCTGTGAACGTCTTTACACCATTAACAAATAGCGAAGTGTAAACAGCAGTTGCAAGCAGGCTGTTTAGTTTTTTATCCTGGTAACGCCACGTAGCGCTCTGTATGAAAATCACTGACTGCGCTGTGTGCAGTCTGTGGCTGGTTTGCATTGTTGGAATTTTTGCTATTGTAGTGTTGGGCAGTTTGCTGTGAACAGCGCGTAGCGTTGCTCAGTTGGAGGTGAGCCGCCAGCAGTGGTGGATGTGGGGAGAGAGATGGAGGATTTTGAAACGGATGATCTGAACGTGTGTCCATCAGAAAGAGTACATTTGTAATACAGTATATTATGAACTGATATATATATGATGACTTCTGAATATTATTAAGGTAAATACATTGTTCGTTCTCTATCAAAATATTTCATTTGCTAACTATGCCTATCAGTAGTTAGTGCTTTCAGTAGTTAGAACCTTTTATTTAGCTGGCAGTAGTGGCGCTAGCTGTATTGCAGTACTTCTAATAACGAAGATTTTTGTGAGGTAAGTGATTCATGAAAGGTATAGGTTATTGTTAGTCAGGGCCATTCTTTTGTAGGGATTATTGAAAGTCAGATTACGTTGCGCTAAAAATATTGTGTGCCAGTTTAGTGTTGATCAGAATAAGTAAAGAGAGAAATGTCTGAGTACGTTCAATTCTGCTCAGCTGTTTGGAAATGAGATAACGTAAGAGTTTCTCCAGCACTGTCATTCATTATATTTCTAAGGGGATGTTTCACAGTGACGCCTCGTTTCTGCTGACCTCAGAGAGTTGTGCCAAGCGCAAAATGCCGCACCCCAGTGCTAAATCAAATGTCGCGCTGTGCCGGGTATTTCCGAGGAGCAAGCAAATCCGAGTAACAGGCCGAGCTTCGGGCTCCAAGCGGGCCACACACGCTCCACGTGTGATATTTGGCATGCCGTGGCCGGCCCTGCATTACACGCATCCATACGGTATTACCTTGACGACCGTATGCGTGCACTAGAGTAGCGCGTCGCCCCGTGCTTCGCAGCGGAGGTCCCTTCCGAGCACGTTTTGCACGCAGCGTACGCGGCTCCGGAGCCACGCTTTGCCGCTTCTCCCTGCCGCAGCGATATAAGCCGGGTCGAGCGCGACCCCAACCCCCGTGGCATTAATAAACGGATCCCGCGGCGCGGCGCTGGAGGGGTGTCTCTTCCCCTCCCGGCCCCCAGGCGCCAACCCCCCTCCACCACCCACTCACCCCCGCCCACCCTCCGCTGCCACACTCTAGCAGCGGGGTAGCGCAGGCGGCGTAGCGCTCTCGCGGGTGCGCCCGCCCGCAGAGAGGGCCAATTACGGAGTCGGATTAACGGCTGCTAAGTGGTTGTAATAACCGTGTCACAGCGCACCACGCCGGCGCCCATTAACGACACCTGAAATATGTAAGGTTTTTACGTCCGGCTCTCTTTTTCCTTTTTAATTTTTTAGGTATCTTCGGGAAGCGGGGAATCGTACTTCCCTTGCTACAATTGTCACAATTTGAATTAATATTGCATAGCAGTGATGTAATAAAAAATGAAATACGTCTTCTGGTAAAAACCCACCGCTTGTAATGCATTTCCCCTCACACCATCTACCATTAAAGGCTCTATTTGACCATTGCTGGTGAGTTTTGTATCGTCTGTAGATGCAATGAAACGGTGTCCGCTACTGCCACTTGAAGACAACGGTCCTGTAATCACATAGTGTGTTCGACTACACTTACGAGCTAAAACGTTACTATCACTGGTAACTGTGATACTGAATTTCACCTGGTGGAGTCGCAGCAACTACACGCGATAAAGAAGACACGTGAGTCTACTAAGAAGCGAATGGAAGATCTTTCTAGCGACGATACGGGCACCAAATGGAAAATAGAAACTGAAAAGTTGCTAAAGGGTTCTGGAGCGGCGAGTTGACGGCAAGGTGCTACATTTCCAGGCGTGATCACAGAAACTGGTAATCAGAGGGTTTCCCGCTCTGCAAAGATGGATAGGTGACGACAGGTGCAGACGAAAGTGTTTCAGAGCAGGCTGTTCAGCTCGCATTGTTGAACATTGCACTCCATAGCTTTCGAGCACTAACGGACACATTAACGTTGACAGTTACGGTTCTACTGGACACGGATGCCTGCGTGGCCCGGTGAGAGCAGCAGTGTGCAAGACTTGGTTCAGCGCTGGTGCCACAATACGCGACAGCTGGCCTTGCTTACAATGGGCTGACAAACGCAATGGGATAGCGATAAGCACAGGTATAGATGACGACAATATCGTGTACACAAGGTGTCCCGTGAATACCAGATTTCATGCGCTACCTACCTCGGACTACGCAGTGGCCGATGGGCTTCATTTAACGACCTAGAGCAGCGGTGTCTGCGTAGAGTTGTCAGTGCTAACAGACAGGCAAGGTATAAGGCACTGGTAGAGCTGACATTTGTACTCAGGTTGCTAGGTGCCAGGGCTAGCAGTGTATTTAACACTAAATTCTTCTAGAATCTACA
The DNA here is from genome assembly GCF_021461395.2 of Schistocerca americana. NCBI lineage: Eukaryota > Metazoa > Arthropoda > Insecta > Orthoptera > Acrididae > Schistocerca > Schistocerca americana. The sequence goes on along the minus strand of NC_060124.1, from coordinate 58,975,071 downwards.
TATGTAAATGATGCTCTAAGCCCCCCCTATTCTAACTCCGACTTTTGCTGTTGCACAAGGATTAAAAAAAATACGCGAATTGACTCTCATCAACCCTGCCAGTGGAGTAGAAGAGAGTTTGGCACCTGCAATAATTTAATTTGATAAATAAGTTAAATAAACGAAGGTTTCATTAACATAGTGAGGAATGATAGGGTTGCTCTACCGATTAACAGAATGAAAGTTCTGTCCAAAATAACAATATGATTTATTAAGACTAAACACAAAATAATAAACAAAAACACATGAAACATTTACAATACATCAAATTGGCTCAAATTGGATACTCAAACAAATGCTGTGAATGTGAAGTTGTCCCTAAACTAGATTGTGAGGATTATGACAAAGTGGTATGTGGAGCCAATTCCTTGCAACTCAAATCTTAAGAGAAAACACATAGCCAACCCAACATTAATTGCTGCTACCCAAGACAGAACAAAGTTAGAAAAAGACGAACAGGCGCGTTCTGCTGAGCTCTGATTATCACCTAGGAAAATCCCTGTCTGCCGGTGCTGCGGACATACCTTACCAGTCTGTCTTCTTAACTGCAAGAACACGATTTGGCGTACCGGAGGCGATGGCTGGTTGCTTCGACGTCCTCGACTGATACGCGAGAGCCGACTACCTAGAGCACCCGTACAGGCCGAACACACAACATTCCCGCCCCCACGACAGTGGCCGTGGTTAAACGTTCCAATCAGCAACTCGAAAACCCAGCGGAAAATTCCACTCTATTGCCGGAGCACTACCATTCCACCAATGGAGATTCTTGGCGCCAATTTCTGCGCTGATTTTGCTGCGTCACGGAGCTATGCCCTGAGCAAGCCAATCACAGTTACTATTTTGCAGAAAGCGCGGGAATTTTCCCGCCACAACTGCCTGGGTACACAAGTCATTCCCAGGCCTCGCTGGTAGCCCGCCAGAAAGTGTTTTCGCTAAGTTTCTGCGAAGTAACGGAACCTCTAGCCCAGCCGCTACTTCAGACCCCTCCGGGCGTGTCTTTTGACATTGTCGGCGTCTGCAAAGCATTCACTCGACTTCCTCACACCCGTCGGCTTAACCCTTTCCAGATCAGGAGTGCCCGCCTGTCACCGGACCACCCGGGTGACGAGAGACGCTGCGTGGGAAGTCCGCGTGTGAAGGAATAGCGACTTTTCACTGCATGCAATTAGAGAGGGGGCACATGAAACCTCTCAAGGTAATTCGTATGAAAAAGTCTCCGATGTGCTTATAGCCACACGACGAGAATTAGCAGACTTTCAAAGTCAGAGCTAAATGCATGAGATATTCCATTTCAAAAATCGCTAGGGAATTCAGTATTCCAAGACCCACCCTGTCAAGTGAGTCGCGAGAACACCAGATTTCATGCGCTGCCTCTCACCTTGGACACTGCACTGGCCAAAGGGCTTCATTTTAACGACCGAGAGCAGCGGCGTCTGCGTACAGTTGTCAGTGCTAACAGACAGGCAAATGTGGGACGACATTAGTACAGTGCGGCGAAATTTGGCATTATATGGCTATGACAGCAGATGACTGAGGCGAGTGTCGTTGCTAACAGCATAACTCCTGGGCTCATGACCATATCGACTGCATGCTACACGACAAGAAAATCGTGACCTAGTCAGATGAGTCCCGATTTCAAGTCTTAAGAGCTAGCGGGTTAATTTCAGTATGATGCAGACCCCACGAAGCTATGGTCCCAAGTTTTCAGCAATGCACTGTGCAAGCTGGTGGTGGCTCCATTATGGTGTGGGCTGTGTTTACATGGAATGGATTGAGTTTTCAGGACCAACTGATCATTGACAGTAAATGGCTATGTTCCGCTACTTGGAGACCATTTGCGGCAGGTCATGGACTTCATGTCCCCGAACAACGTTGGAATTTTTGTGGATAACAATTCGCAATGTCACCGGACCACAGGAATGGTTCGAGCGAATGATTTGGCCACCCTTATCACCCGACATAAATCTCATCGAACGTTTATGGGATATAATCGAGACGTCACTTGGTGCACAAAGTCCGTCACCGGCAACCCTTTCGCCTTAATGGGCGGCTGTACAGGCAGCATGGCTTGATATTTCTGCAGAATCTTCCGACTTGTTGAGCCCATGCCACGTCCAGCTGTGGCACTATTCCGGGTGAAAGGAGGTCCGGAAACATATTAGGAGGTACCTCACGACTTTCGTCACCTCAAGGTGCTTTCTGGTGTGACCAGCCAAGGGGTTGGTAGCATCGTCCATGGAAGGAGCAGTAGCGGGTTTGGAGCTGGTTGGCAGGAATGAGTTGGGATACAACGGCCAAAGTATACGGACCCTGGACAAGCCAAACAGTGCCGTAGAGCCGGACAGACAGTGTGGAGGCAGCAGAACTGATGGACTGCGAACGGTCAGCATAAACTACCCTCCATAAATTTGGAAACACATATTAATTACAGACAATGGAAGGAAAATACAGTATAAAAATGCATTTTGTTGTTTTCCAAATGTTTATTAAGATCAAATAATACACAGGAAGACTCAACAATTAAATTTTTGATTTCTCAAAATAACCAACCTCTGCTTTCATCACTGCCTTGCACACTCTCGGCATGCGCTGCGTCAGCTTTGCCAAGGTTTCAGTTGGAATTAATCTCCATTCTTGCTGCAGGACCTCCCACAATTGTGACCCACTCATGATTTCCCTTTTTCGGATCCTCCTGTCCCCTTCATCCCATAGCAGCTCGATTGGGTTACAATCAGGGGTTTGGGACTGCCATTCCATGTTTTCCAATATTTTGCGAACCTCTAGAGACTTCACATAGTTGTGACACAAGCCGGCCGCGGTGGTCTCGCGGTTCTAGGCGCTCAGTCCGGAACCGCGCGCCTGCTACGGTCGCAGGTTCGAATCCTGCCTCGGGCATGGATGTGTGTGATTTCCTTAGGTTAGTTAGGTTTAAGTAGTTCTAAGTTCTAGGGGACTGATGACCAAAGCTGTTAAGTCCCATAGTGCTCAGAGCCATTTGAACCATTTGAATCTGACACAAGCGAGACGGGTCGTTGTCCTGCTGCAAGACAAACCCTTTCCCAATCAGACGCAAAACGATATCTTAGCATGTAGCTACCGAATGGGATGATAATCCTTTTGGTTCAATTTTCCATCTATTTTCACCAAATCTCGAACTTTATTCCCTCCAAAGGATCCCCAAACTATCACAGAACCCCCAACATGCCTTACAGTTGGAATTACGCACTGAGGATTCAAGCGTTCTTTGGGGTAATCGGCGTACGAATTGACGGCGTTTACTTCCAAATATTTTGAACTTGGATTCATCGGTAAATAAGACTCTTTCCCAATCCCCCGCTGTCCATTTTTGGTGTGTCGTAACCCCCTGAAGCTTTTTCTTCTTGGTAACAGGGCGCAACAACGGTTTCCTTGTTGCTACATGACCTCGGAGGTTGTCTTCCAGGCGTTGTCTCACTGTTGACTCACTCACCGGTGTATACCTCGTAGCGCTTAGTTCAGCAGTCAATTCACGGTTTTTAATCTGTTACGTTTACTGGTCACTACCAAATACTTTTCCTGGCATTCTGATATTTCCCTGGGTACTCCTGAGCGAGAACGATCTCTATAGGAGCCGGTTTCCCGATGCCGGTGTATGGTTTTGACAACTCCGCTGATCGAAATCATCAGTTTCTTTGCTATTTGTCGGGCACTATTGCCTTCTTGGTGCGAAGTGATCATAATTACCCGTGATTCGCAAGGCACCTGGCACTCTTTGGCCATTTTCAATTAATTTCGCAGCATGTTATACCTTTATGCAAACGCAACTACAAGTGAACAGAAATGTAAACATAGTACCTCTACATAGCCATGAGGTCTACTCGCGCCACGTGACGCGTTTAGTAGAACTGCTTGGACAGGTAACGTCGGTTTACATACAACGGAACAATACTAGTATGTTCCAATATGTATAGGTAGGGGTGTGAATGTGGAAGCGTGTGGGTAATGTGGAAACGTGTAGTATGTGGTCTGCAGAGTGCTGCACTTTGGCGGGGCAGCCAGAAATTGTTGCAATAGTTCCTATTTGGCACGGTATCCGGTTAGCACTCAGTTGAGCAACAGACGCCGTGGCAGTGATGCAATTTACGTTCGCACATTCTCTAAACCTTTTTCGAGGTAAGTTGTGGTATTATATTTATTAACATACTTTGTAGTTATCTTTCTTCACGTCTCACAGCTTATAAAGGGAGGTGTATAGAAGGTTTTAGCAGTCCTTTGTCAACCTTAAATGGATTACTGCTTAATGTAATCTACGAAATTTAAAATGGCCACTGTGTAGGTAATGTGGAAGCATACATACGATGGCATTGTAGAAACTTTTCCACAATACCAACATCAAATATATTACTTCTAATACGTTTTGCGCCTGTTTCTAGATGCCGCGAAAGATAACTGATCGAAAACCAAGAGCTATTGTGAAGAAGTGGGATACTGAAAACATGATTGAGGCTATAATAGCCTTAAGGGAAAAGCAGATCGGGTTAAGAAGAGCAGTAAAAGCTTTAACTGTACCTCAGACGACACTTCAAAGGTTTGTGCATAGTGATATGTCACCTGAAGAAAGTGTTTCTTTGAGATTTGGACGTAAGCCTGTACTACCTGATGCTATCGAGAAACAGTTGGTCCAGTATCTCATTGAAATGGATAATCGCTTCTATGGCCTCACCAGATTACATGTCAAGAGAATGGCATATCAGCTAGCGGAAACAAATAATATTAATCATCCTTTTACTTAAAAAACTGCAGGCAAAGCTTGGTTTGACCATTTCTTAGACGACACAGAAGTAAACTCACAATCCACAAACCTATGGAGACCTCATTCTCGAGAGCAAACTGGTTCAACAAAGAAGCTGTAGACAAGTTTTTTGACATTTTGGAAGCTGAGTACAGTAAACACTCCTACAGTGCTCATGGTGTGTACAATGTGGACGAGACTGGGCTCTCTGTCGTCCAGAGCAGAATACCACATGTAACTGGACTGAAAGGTAAACGTCAAGTAGGTGCTTTCACATCAGCAGAGCGAGGATCCCTGGTGACTGTGATATGCTGTATGAGTGCTGGCGGTACTTTCATACCACCAATTATGATCTTCCCCAGGAGGAACTGGACTGATACTCTACTGAAAGGAGCACCACCTGGAACAATTGGTAAATGCCATCCTTCAGGCTGGATTCAAACTGAGCTCTTCTCCGAGTGGTTTGGCCACTTCATTTCTAAGGCACATTCCTCAAAAGAATCTCCTGTGTTGTTAATTCTTGATGGGCATAACAGTCATGCCAGAAACCTGCAAGTTATAGAACGTGCAAGGGAGAACCATGTTACAATCGTGAGTATCCCGCCTCACACCTCTCACAAAACTCAGTCACTTGATAAGACCTTTATGGGCGCTCTAAAAACATATTACGCTGAGTATGTTCGCCAATGGTTGCGGCACAGCAGCCAGCCCTTAGGACCATATGACATATCTGAGTTGTTTGGAAAAGCCTACCCAAAGTGCCAGACTGGCTCTATTGCTGCAAAAGGATTTCTGTTCACTAGAATTTTACCATGTGCCGGAACTGTTTTTGCAGAAATCGACTTTATAGGTGCCACATTGGCTTTAGATGAGGCCAGAAGTCTGAGAGGAACTTATGAGAATCCAACATCTCCAGGTGGAAGCAATGACCTCAGATAAGAAGACACTCAGAAGGCATTCAGACTTGTGACAACTGACAGCCCAATGGAAGATGGCGAAAGAGAAAGCAGAAGGTCAGCATCGTTGTCAAATACCTCATCAAACGCGTGTGTGTCTCCACAAGATATCATGCCAATCCCTCCTCTAAAGAGGACGGTCTCCAACAGAGGTCGTAAGCCAGGTTCATCAGCTGTTTTGACACCTTCGCCTTATAAAACACGCCTTGAAGACTCCTCACTGAAGGCTAAACAGAAGCTTCCTAAGGCACCTGCCAAAAGCAAGAAAAAAGTGACGCTCCTCCTAGAAAACCAAAGAGTTGCTCATGTGATAATTCAGATGAAGAGGCATATGCACCAACTGCCTCTTCAGGTGAGTCAGATTTGGGTCTCCCAGTTGGGGAAGAAAAACCTACTGAAGAAGATACCTTTTTTTTTGTGGAGGCGCATTTTCCAAAGACGTTCGGGGAGTATTGTGCATTGTGCAGTGTGTGAGGAGTGGAGTCAGTCTTTGTGTGCCGGAAGTGAACTTCGCTTATGAGCATTTTTCTATTACAGTTGCGTTTAAAAATATTTTTGTGTAATTTAAATTTAATATAAAATAAAATAGTTTCTAAAAATTTTAATAGTTTTCGTTTGAAGTAGTCAGTTTCCCACAATTTTAAGACATTTCCACATAACCCGCACTTATCGAAAAATTAATGAATTGTTGTACAAGCAGAAAATGTTTTTTTAATTTTTAACATATTTAGTTTTTGTGTTTCATAATATTACATTCATTGCTAAAACATTTTAAATTAGCTTTGGCTAATTACTGAAGCCGAAAGAGAAGTAAACATTTATCTTATACAGCAAAAACAAACTGGGTTTCCACATTTACACCCCTACCTCTATGTATATGTACAATATTTAAGTGTACAATACTGCTCATTTAAATACCTTTATATCTGTCTCGAAATAATAAAAATCATTATTATATCAATATTAAAGTTATCTTTCAACTTTGTTAGACATTCGTTATTCATTTACTGGTTCATTAACAAAACATTTCTTTAAACACCATTCTAACATAGCTAGTTCTGCAAATAATTATTATTAACACAAATTTTAATTTTCATTTCGGGACACTCGCATTGCACAACATTTGGAAAGGATCCTGTCTAGGTTAGTTGTGAGGATAATTAAATGATGGGAAAGTTCTGGTAAAATTTAGGTTATTATTGCACAGTTCACTCTCTGATCCGTACGAATACAGTACTAAAAGTTTCAACCTGCTTGTATCGATGCGGTGGTTGGCGGGAGGCAAGGTGGCGAGGCACAGAGCACACATACAACCACAGCTATGGCTCTTGATGTATCGGCACTTTAATTCTTCTTAGCGTCGCAATACTTTTCCATTTAATGCCTATGGAATTTTACCATGCTGTGTGGGATTTGGAACGGCATACCCGAGGCTCAGTGAAACTACGTCTTCCACGAGAGCCTCCTCGCTCCAGAAGGTGTTGCTCAAACCAGTGCCAGACTCCAACTACTACTGCTGAGCCCGTTGTGCCGTGCAGTGCCCGCATGCATTTTTCCGCGCTCGCCTGCCACCCACCTTTTACCGCTCCCTGACAGGCCGGGTATTCACCCGAGGTTTTGCATTCTACATATCCTAACACATTGCCTACGTATGGACCAGACGCACAGTTACAATTTTAAACATCTTATAACAGTTCAAACATTTGCTACATTTCAATTCTATTACAATATTGCTTGACATTTGACATAAACATTAACATTCACATTGAAACTTATTTACAGCTTTCTTAACACAATGGCATGAAACAAAAAAGAAATGAAATCAGTACATCAATTACACAAGTTTATCGAAAAATCAGAGGAAAAAATGTTATTTATATGTACAGTAGTATAGCGTCATTGTTGTTACATTACCGTAAATTAGTGCACGAAATTGAAGAAGCACAATCAGCTGAGAAAAAGTCACAGGAGCAGTACAGAAGATTAAATCGATTCAAGGTTATCAATATTTGTGGAACCAGGAAGTTAGTGACAAGAAAAAAGCCTGTGAAGTAGTACTTATGTGCCGAAGAAATTTTCGACATTATTGAAGCAGCTCAGCAGGCCGTTGGTCATGGTAGTCGAGACAGATTTAAGGTTGAAACTTCAACAAAATATGCAAACATTACAGTGGAGATGATAAATATTTATCTTTCTATGTTTGAAACTTGTCAGCGCAAAAGGAGCATTGAGAAAAGCGTGCATGTTTCGAAACTAATACTTCATTCAGAAATGAACAGTCGTTGCCAAGTTGATCTGATCGACATGCAAACTCAAGAATATCGTGGATTTAAGTACATAATGGCGTATCAGGACCACTTGACAAAATTTGTTTCGTTACGTGCACTGCAAAGCAAGAGGGCAGAGGAAGTGGCACATCATTTAGCAGACATATTTTTGGCATTTGGTTGCTCCTTGTATTTTACACACTGACAACGGCAGAGAACTTGTTAATTCGGTCATAAACGAGATGGGTGTATTTTGGCCTGAGTGTAAACTGGTGCCGGCCGTGGTGGCCGTGCGGTTCTAGGCACTTCAGTCTGGAACCGCGTGACTGCTACGGTCGCAGGTTCGAATCCTGCCTCGGGCATGGATATGTGTGATGTCCTTAGGTTAGTTAGGTTTAAGTAGTTCTAAGTTCTAGGGGACTGATGACCTCAGATGTTGAGTCCCATAGTGCTCAGAGCCATTTGAACCATTTGTAAACTGGTTCACGGAAATCGGAGGCACAGCCTAAGCCAAGGTTCTGTTGAACGCGCCAACCAAGACGTTGAAAAAATATTGGTTTCATGGATGCTTGACAACAATACCACCAACTGGTCAAACGGTCTTCGCTTTATACAGCTTATGAAATATAGCGCATATCATTCTGGTATCAAGCAAAGACCTTACAAAGCTATGTTTTTGCACAGAACCACCAGTAGGGCTTGTGACTTCGAGTTTGCCTCTAGATGTTATTAAGAAGATACAAGATGAAGATGACCTTAAAGAGGCTTTAAATAAAATTAATGTGTAGACGCAGTAAATGAGACACCTGATGAACTGGAACTATCACACGAATCAGAGCAGATAGCGGTTATGGCTAGTAGCAATGGACAGATTACAACTGCAGCCAGACAAGAAGATGCAGAAGCTTTGCCCGGTACAAGTATACAGCCTCCAACAACAGCAGCAGCCAATCAAGAGGATGCCGAAGCCGTAGCTAGTACGAGTGCACAGCCTCAAATAACTCCAGCTTGACACGTAGATCCAGAAGCTGAAGCTATTACGAAACGACAATCTCAAATACGAACAGCTAGAGAAAACGCTCATGAAAACCTGACGAAACAGGCCTAAAGAATGAAGACGGCTTCAGATTCAGTAGATGCAACTGTAGAAATCAGTGACAATATACTTATACCAATTCCTGTTATCGACAGAGCAGAAGGAGATCTCCGCAATATTATTGCAGTTGTTCTTCAGAAAGAGGAACAGGGCTTGCACAAGATTGGAACGAAATATGGGATACTCGACAAATTATATTGCAGGTACCAGTATGTATTTCTGAATTGGTTTCAATAATTAAGGACAAATGTTAGACATATTCATTACTTCATTGATTTAATGCTCTGAAAATGTTGTTAACTATTCAAGTAATTAATTAACATTTTGAGTTTTAATACATCGTAATATATTTTGTATTATGTATTAAGTACCTAATCGCCTTTCAAACAAGCTAATTAAAAGTTCTCTTCCAGATCCGAATTCGACGTGTCCAAAGAGAAATTTTGCTGCTGGAAGTTATCATTAAGAATTGCTGCTAAGATGGCAGCCTTAGGATGAGGACATGCATGTATTACAAAACGGTGCTTTTGCAGGAAAAAAGGAAACCTTTGTAACTCAAAATGTCACGACAGTTTGCCTTGCAATAACATATAAACAAAATTTAATAGTTATATTTTTTGTACGTTTCTCTTTTATTAAGACTGTAGCAACTTTTGTCGAATATATGAGTAGTTAACATACTTTTACTGTATTATTATTTTGTTTCCTCTTTCGTAACTAATACTGTTAATATGGCTCTGTAATGTTGCTTAAAATGTTTCTTCAGTGTATGGTTATTTTTGTTTTGCTGTAGTTAATATTAATGTCTTAGATGTATGATCAATATTCTCAATAAATATTGCACTGCACAATTCAAAAATGCAGTTATTTTTGTATTTCAATCATCACGTAGTTGCTCTTAATTTTAATAGTTGCCCCTAAATAAATTTAGTGAAAACTAGTTCTGTCTAGTTTAGTTACAATGCGTTTTTACTAGTTGAAACTAGTTGGTACTGATAGCTTTAGTTACAACTAGAACTTACTGCTGGTCAAAAGCGAAAGTCAATTAAAACTGATGGTTGGTGAAAGAAAAGAGCCTGCTTCAGTGAAGCTTCAGTGTGGCATCACTTATCTCATCAAGATGATCATAATGATCGTTAAGTTTCACGAGTACAGCTCCAAGGAGAAACATGTCAGAAAGTGTCACCATCTGGCAGTCAATAACATGAGAGTTGGGACCTGCGTTTCTGCAGCACGCCCACGCGCTTACTGCAGCGAGTTTTCTGGTGAACCACACGTCGGCTACGCCCAGTAGCCGTCCCCTCGGCAGAAGGCGAAACAAATGAACGGCGACCGACGGACACGCGCGACCCTCGAGGCTGGTAAGCCGCCGCGGTTTGCAGACATCTCTCTCCCCTCCGCCCCCTTTGTTTTTCATCCGGCGCTGGGTGGCCTCCCTCACAGGCCGCGGGGTGACGGACGCCCAGATCGCCGTCGCTATGGCAACTGCTGCGGGCCGTCTCCTGCGTATCCGGTGCCCGACAGGGGGCGGGCGCTGCTCCCAGGACAAAGCGATCCTCTTCACTCTCTTACACCACAAAGTTACCAAACTCAGGCACTAAGTCTCGTGATCCTTGTTGAAAGTCACGTGTCGAGACTTCCGTGAACTCTAAAACTGAGAGTCGACTGACCTAGTGTCATCCTCCAATTCTTCCTTGTATCTGTTATTCGTTTCATATGTACCAATCTGTAGCCCGCCCGGTTAGCCGTGTAGTCTAATGCACTGCTTTCCGGGCGGTAAGGCGTGCTGGTCCGCGACGGATTAATGTCGAGGTACTGTGTGCCGGCCAGTCTGTGGATGGTTTTAAGGCGGTTTTCCATCTGCCTCGGCGAATGCGGGCTGGTTCCCCTTATTCCGCCTCAGTTACACTATGTAGGCAGTTGATGCTCAAACACTTTCTCCACGTACGCTTACACCGCAATTACTCTGCCACGCATACATTGGGGCTACACTCGTCTGGTGTGAGACGTTCCCGGCGGGGGGAAGTGGGGGATGGGGGGGGGGCACTGGGGGCCCAATAACCCTGGGCTGCGTGTGAGGCGGCGGTGGGGTGGGTGGACTGCTGTAGTCTGTTGTGCGGTTGTGTACCACTGTAGGCTACGGCGGGGACAAAGCCTCTCCATCATTTCTAGGACCCCAATTCCATAAAATACAATACCAGTCTCTAAGGGTATAGATATCGATATTGTTACAAAGTACGGAAACTTACACTTACCCATCATTTACCCAAGAACACAGATACTATGGGGACGCACCATCAGCTAGGGAGTGGAGTGAATTTTGGCACCTGCAGGAAAGGCAGAATCCGCTCATAGACTGGTCGAGGAAACATTGGCGTAAATGAGGCCACAAGTCATTTCTTCTAAGACAGCGCGCTAATAAGAAACGCCTCCGAATTTTTCTGTGAACACTCCGAAAGCCTTTTAAATGAAACAATATTTATTAACATTCTACGTCTTTATTCTTCATTTCTGCATATTTGCAGCCTTCTGCCATTTGGGGAGTCCGAACTGTAACGTGTAACAAAGAGGTGTGTAGGGTACATCGTTGCGTGAGAGACAATTAGCAAAACAAAAGCACGAATTCGAAGAGTTCGTCCACACACGCAGGACCCTCCCCAGGCCACACACGAGCGCTGCGGCATCTGCAACTATCTGACGCCTTGAGTTCATTGTCATCGATCATCCTTCTCACAGTACTGTTTTGTTACCATCCGATTTTTCTGTTTCTGAAACTTATAGAACAACTTCGAGAATTTTACTTTGATAGCGATGAAACGGTGCAAGCAGAGGTGAGGTTGCGGCTCCGTCAACAGAGTGAAATGTTCCACAGTGACGGTATCTAGAAATTGGTCTCTCGCTGGGAGAAATGTGTTCGTCGCCAGGATTACTACGGTTAGAAATAAAACACTAGAGGTGAAGAATAAAGACGTAGAATATCAATAAACTTTGTGTTATTTGAAAAGTCTCAACAGTTTTCTCGTTAAAAATTCAAAAATATTAATTTACTTGTGAAAAACAACAAAATGAAATTCAACAAATATATCTCCCTGAAGAAAATGATCAAAATAGTGATGATAGTTAAATCTGACGAGGAAGGGTAAACTTTAAGATGGGAAACTGTCTCAAGTAAATGAATTTTGGTAGTTTGGAAGCACAATAACATAATTATGAAGACCGCCCGGTTAGCCGAGCGGCTTAACGCACGGCTTCCGGAGCGCGAAGGAACGCCTGGTCCCCGGCACGAATCCGCGCGGCGGACTTGCGTCGAGGTCCCGTGAGCCGGTCAGTCTGTGGATGGCTTTTAGGCGGTTTTCCATCTGCCTCGGCGAATGCGGGCTGGTTCCCCTTATTCCCCCTCAGCTACACAATGTCGGCGATTTCTGCACAAACAAGTTCTCCACGTACGCGTACACCACCACACTACCATTACTCTACCACGCAAACATAGGGATTACACTCGTCTGGACGTTCCCTTAGGGGGGGGGGGTGCTCCACAGGGGGCCAAACCGCACAGTAACCCAGGGTTCGGTGTGGGGCGGCGGAGGGGTGAAGTGGACTGCGGTTGTCGTCGTGGGGTTGTGGACCACTGTGGCTGCGGCGGGGACGGAGCCTCTCCGTCGTTTCTAGGTCCCCGGTTAACATGCAACATAACTATGACAACAGAGCATTAAGTATTTTAAAAGAAGAATCGCAATGTCCAAACAAGCGTTGAGAAATAAGAGTATGTTATTAACAACCACCTTAAAAGTACAGATGGGGAAGAAATTCGTCAAGGCATTTATCTGGAGCAACTTAAGCTGCGGTTGTGAGGGACGTACTCCGGAGGAAAAAGAAAGGAAGAAAATAAAAACAGTAGCTATATGGAGCAGCGCTACAGAAACATCCTGGACTGGAACAAAGTCTAATGAAGAAGTGCTAAATAGCGGATATTTATTAAGATGATACAGAGAAGAAAATCGAAATTAATTGGATACGTAATTCGACATAACAGCTTCATAAAGTAACATCTCAGGAGTGAAACAGTTGGGAAAAAAGATCACGAATGAGGTCCAATACATCCATATTACACATGGCTACATCAGACCAGCTGTGTGGCTGGATTGAAGAGTTTTTAGCAAACAGAACACAGCATGTTGTTATCAATGGAGAGACGTTAAAGTAACCTCTGGCGTGCCACAGGGGAGTGTTATGGGACCATTGCTTTTCACAGTATATATAAATGACTTAGTAGATAGTGTCGGAAGTTCCATGCGGCTTTTCGCGGATGATGCTGTAGTATACAGAGAAGTTGCAGCATTAGAAAATTGTAGCGAAATGCAGGAAGATCTGCAGCGGATAGGCACTTGGTTCAGGGAGTGGCAACTGACCCTTAACATAGACAAATGTAATGTATTGCGAATACATAGAAAGAAGGATCCTTTATTGTATGATTATATGATAGCGGAACAAACACTGGTAGCAGTTACGTCTGTAAAATATCTGGGAGTATGCGTGCGGAACGATTTGAAGTGGAATGATCATATAAAATTAATTGTTGGTAAGGCGGGTACCAGGTTGAGATTCATTGGTAGAGTGCTTAGAAAATGTAGTCCATCAACAAAGGAGGTGGCTTACAAAACACTCGTTCGACCTATACTTGAGTATTGCTCATCAGTGTGGGATCCGTACCAGGTCGGGTTGACGGAAGAGATAGAGAAGATCCAAAGAAGAGCGGCGCGTTTCGTTACCGGGTTATTTGGTAACCGTGATAGCGTTACGGAGATGTTTAATAAACTCAAGTGGCAGACTCTGCAAGAGAGGCGCTCTGCATCGCGGTGTAACTTGCTCGCCAGGTTTCGAGAGGGTGCGTTTCTGGATGAGGTATCGAATATATTGCTTCCCCCTACTTATACCTCCCGAGGAGATCACGAATGTAAAATTAGAGAGATTAGAGCGCGCACGGAGGCTTTCAGACAGTCGTTCTTCCCGCGAACCATACGCGACTGGAACAGGAAAGGGAGGTAATGACAGTGGCACGTAAAGTGCCCTCCGCCACACACCGTTGGGTGGCTTGCGGAGTATCAATGTAGATGTAGATGTAGATGTTTCCATTAGTGTGTGATGACGGTATATAGGGTCATTGATAAGTACTTCCTGTGTTTCAGAAGACGACTGCGCAAAAATTATAAGTTACCACTAAGGGCCAAGCATGTCAAAACTCGTAGACAAATAATACACTTCATATTGTCGCATCGAATTTGTTCTCGCCTCCGTGTAGTGAACAGTGAATTAATCTGTAAAGCAAAAAGCAACTTCAATGAGAAGCACGCACGAGCTTTTCCGCCCCAGTTGACATTCGTTACATCACAGACAACGCCCACAGTGAGCACCTGTAACATAAATTACAAACTTGGACGAATGCTCTGTCCAGTGACTCGTCCAGCAACATTTTAGAATCGTACAATGATGAAAAACACCGTATCAGCTCTATGATAAACGTCCGCAGGTCGTGGTCGTGCGGTAGCGTTCTCGCTTCGCGCGCCCGAGTTCGATTCCCGGCGGGGTCAGGGATTTTCTCTGCCTCGTGATGACTGGGTGTTGTGTGATGTCCTTAGGTTAGTTAGGTGTAGGTAGTTCTGAGTTCTATGGGACTGATGACCATAGATGTTAAGTCCCATAGTGCTCAGAGCCATTTGAACCATTTCGAATCTATGATAAACAATTATCTATGATCCAACTAGTTCCGTGGCATTAGAGCCACTTCTTCAGGGATACGTATGTAATTCGTAATTTATTTCATATTTCAGTTGATGACACAACATTCTCTGTCCAATTGTGGCTAAACGTTGGGTCATTTGTGAAATAAGTATACTTCTCTGAAGATGTGGCTCTAACGCCGGAAAGTAGTTGGATCATAAAGAAGTACTTATCACACAGCGTAAGCGGGGTTTCCATCATGGTCAAATGACGTGAGTCTCTTTTCTCTGTACCTCGTATTTTTCACCGAGCGAGGTGGCGCAGTGGTTAGCACACTGGACTCGTATTAGGGAGGACGACGGTTCAATCCCGCGTCCGGCCAACCTGATTTAGGTTTTCCGTGATTTCCCTAAAATCGCTCCAGGCAAATGCCGGGATGGTTCCTTTGTAAGGGCACGGCCGACTTCCTTCACCGTCCTTCCCTAATCCGATGGGACCGATGACCTCGCTGTTTGGTCTCTTCCCCCAAAACAACCCAACCCTCGTATTTTTCTCGCAGCCGTACTCTGTGACCCATAGGTATTTACTAACAATATTGTTTTTTACATTTATTATACTAAAAGAGTGTAAATACGTAGTACATTAAAAGTGGGGGTAACAAAAAGTTGTTCTGAGGGGTGTGGAAATGCAGTACTGTAATAAACTTTCCTCAACCATATTACCATCCCAGCTGTAACCTTCAGTTTCATACCACTATAAAGGAAAGCCTTGATCAGGCATATGATGCTTCCAGTTTTTACATGGCTCGTTAGTATGCTACCAGTAAAAGCGCAGTCCTTTAAAAAATCGAACTATCATGTAGAAGAACAGCTTCAGACATTTGACTACTTTGCAAATGAGCCAATTTGTTAAATACTTGACATTAAGCATATAAACGAGGAAAGATTTGAAATTATGCATAAAGTTTCGTGGAAGTCGCTTAGTTGACTCTTTATGAAACACTGTATGAATACAGTCTGAGCAATTTTCGCATCATTTTAATCAAAAGCAAGTTTTTCGAGCATCTCAATGTGCCTGAATTTCATGTCGTATGTACTTTAACAGGTATCTTAGGTGGGGCCTACATGTACATACTGTCTACAAAGTGTGTTGGGAACAGACTTCGTAGTAAGTAAGTAATAAATTTAAAAGTCATGCTTGATCTTGAAGTTTTACTGCGCTGCATTTTAAGCAGCGGCTACTTTTTGAAGCGCGGAAATGTCTCTGACGTCCTATCCCCTCAACTGCATGGTGATTCTGTACGTACGTTCTGTGGTACATGTAGATGGTGTCTGCAAGCTGTGTTGCTAGTAGAGGCTGTTGTACAGAAGTAATAAATTAAAACATCTTGCCTGATGATAATGCAGTACTGTTCGAAAAGAGAAAAGACAGTAAGCGACAAAGTTTCATCATTTTGTGTGGGAAGTCAGCAAGAAAAGTTACTTAAAGGTTTGAAATTGCGTGTAAAGTTTGTCTTAAGTTGCTAAGTGTTCTCAGTCTTACATACTGGGTGCATAAGGTCCGGGTATTTGCACGCCGATAGTTACGTTGACTCGAGATAAACATACAGTTGCTAGCTATAATACTTGTCTCACTGTGTTAAATTTTTAACGTAACAGGGTACCTCTTCATAAGTACAGGGTGACGCACGACATGTGCCGCCATTTTTTTCGTTCGTAATTCATGAGTCGCGTTAGATATACCATTGACCATGTCAACAGCGGTGGCTGTAGAGCTTGGAGAAATAAATGAGTTACGGAAGGATGTGTAATTCGAGGTACCGTCGCTAGGAGACTTGTGAATACAATACGGCCGACAAAGCACAACTAACAACGCTGCAGTGATGACCAGTTCTGTTACTTTTTCACGAAACAAAAAGTCCTTTACGACTCAGAGATGATTTCGACAACAGTTTAACACACTGAGAACACCTTGCAAGAAAACCATTCATTGGCTGCATGATCAGTTTGTACGGGAAGAATTAATATTGAGAGCGAAGTGATTTTGACTGAAGCCTATTTGTTCACCGGAGAATACTTATGCGGTATGAGTTGCTTTGAAGAGAAGCTACGGAAAATCGTGCAGGAAGGAAGCAGTGCAACGGGGCATATCAGACGCCCGATTCAACGGATTCTTTTTGAGCTACATCGACATGTATCCCTTCATGATTATCTCTCCTGAGCAGCTCACTACAGAGCACAAGCGGAGGAGACTACTAATCGCCCGCAGCGAAGAGGACAGAGATAAACTTTCAGCACCGTCTGGTTTTCAGAGGAGGCGCTTTTTCAGTTGGACTGTTTGGATATCAAAGGAAATGTACACTTTTGGAAACTGGAAATTTGTGGGAAAAGCTTATGGGAACAAACTGCTGTCATCGGTTCCTAAGCTTACACATTACTTAACCTAACTTAAATTTACTTACACCAAGGACAACACACACACCCATGCCCAAGAGAGGACTCGAACCTCCGACAGGGACAGCCGCACGAACCGTGACAAGGGGCCTAAGACCGCACGGCCACGCCGCGCGGCTACACATTTGGGCTTCTGAAATTCCGTAAGTGCTTCATGAACGACATCTTTCTCCGGGGTTTACTCTATGAAGAAGCTGTGGACAATGCGTATTGTTTAAAACATGCTCCACAATACCTTCGTTCCACAGATTCTTACTACTGCGTTGCCCTTCAAGACGCATTGGCTCATGTGGGATGGAGTAAGGTCACGTAATGTTTTGGATTTCTTACACGAGCTTTCGAAATGCGGGTCATTTCATTCAGATTTCTATGTCGTTTCAGGGACAGACAACTTTGGCCTCCCAATAGTACAGACCTCAACCGATGTGACTTCTTTGTTTGAAGATACTTAAATGGAACAATTTTACCGAAATGTCCACATGATTTAATATAGCCCGTACACCTTATTCTCCAAGCTTGCAGTGAGGTCACATGTGTCGTAGGGTTATCGCTAAAATCAGTGTTCGTGAGGAGGAGGGTGGACAAACTGAGGATGTGCTGAGATAGAATAATTCTCCACAAAGCGGTTTCCAGGGTGGTGCATGTTCCCTTGAGTTTGTCTTGACAGTAAAGCGCTTAATCAGAAGTAAAATGGTGGCACGTTTTGTGCGCCACCCTATAGACCCTACATCGGTTCCCGCGAGATCACCGAGGTTAAGCGCTGCCGGGCGTGGTCGGCACTTGGATGGGTGACCATCCAGGCCGCCATGCGCTGTTGCCATTCTTTGGGATGAACTCAGCCTCGGGATGCCAATTGAGGAGCTACTCGACCGACTAGTAGCGGCTTCGGTCAAGAATACCATCATAACGACCGTGAGAGCGGTGTGCTGACCTCATGCCCCTCCTATCCGCATTCTCCTCTGAGGATGACACGGCGGTCGGATGGTCCCGGTAGGCCACCCGTGGCGTGAAGAGGGAGTGCTATAGATTATAACATTTTAATTTCAAAGTCGGTCAGTAATTACGTGAATTACTGAAAAAATAAGTTTTATGGCCTTCGAGAGGCATTAGATATGCAAACTGCAACTGGTGTTTGGTTCCGAGTTCAGGGTTTCGGGATAATCGCTGAGTAATACACACTGAAACGCCAAAGAAACTGGTGTAGGCATGCGCATTCAAATACAGGCAGAACACGGCGCTGGGGTCGGCAACGCCTATATAACAAGTGTCTGGCGCAATTGTTAGAACGATTATCGCTGCTACATTCCCAGATTATCAAGATTTAATTGAGTTTTAAAGTGGTGTTATAGTCGGCGCACGAGTGATGGTAGCATCTCCGAGGTAGCGATGAAGTGGGAATTTTCCCATACGACCATTTCACGAGTGTAGCGCGAATGTCAGGAATCCTGCAAAACATCATATCTCCGACACCGCTGCGGCTGGAAAAAGAAGTTGCAATAATGGGACCAACGACGACTGAAGATAATCTTTCAACCTGAGAGAAGCCCAACCCTTCGTGAAATTGCTGCAGGTTTCAGTGCTGGGCCATCAACAAGTGTCAGCGTGCGACTCATTCAACGAAATATCATCGATTTGGGCTTTCGAAGCCTGGGCCCGTCAACACCAACAAAATGGTTCAAATGGCTCTGAGCACTATGGGACTTATCATCTGTGGTCATCAGTCCCCTAGAACTTAGAACTACTTAAACCTAACTAACCTAAGGGCATCACACACATCCAAGCCCGATGCTGGATTCGAACCTGCGATCGTAACAGTCGCGCGGTACCGGACTGAGCGCCTAGAACCGCTAGACCACCGCGGCCGGCTCAACACCAACACCGGACTGTTGATGACTGGAAACATGTTGCCTGGTCGGACGAGTCTCAAATTGTATCCAGCGAATACGGGTATGGTGACAACCTCGCGAATCGATGGACCCTGCTTGTCAGCTGGTTGAGGCTCTGTAATGGTGGAGGCCTGTGCAATTGGAGTGATATGGGACCCTTGATGCGTCTAGATACGACTCTACAGATGACGCATACGTAAGCATCGCATCTGATCACCTGCATCTATTAATGTACATTGTGCATTCCGAAGGACTTCAGCAACTCCAGTAGGACAATGCGAATCCCCACACGCCCAGAATTGCTACATAGTGGCTCCAGGAACGCTCTTCTTAGCTGAAACACTTACGCTGGCCACCAGACTCCCCAGACATGAACATTATTGAGCGTATCTGGGATGCCTTGCAACGTGCTGTTCAGAAGAGATCTCCACCTCGTACTGTTACGGATTTATGGTGTCAGTTCCCTCCAGCACTACTTCAGACCATGCCACGCCGTGTTGCGGCACTTCTGCGTGCTCGTGGGGGCCCTACGCGATATTAGGCAGGTGTACCAGTGCCAATGGCTCTCCAGTGTAGATTCCGCTCTTAGTTGCTCGCAGGCGTGTGGAGCGCTAAGCGACTGCTCTTTCGTCGCGCTGCGGGTAGTCGTCCGCGCCGTGAAGACGCTTGCGCTCTGACGCCACGGGCGTTCGGCGCCGTGTTTGCGCTCGAAGCGCCGCCGTCGGCGCCGCCAGCGGAGTGGCAGCCGAGATAATGGGCGGGGCAGGGTGGAGTGTCTGCTGCTGCCGCTGCCGCTCCGGCGGACTTGATTAATGTCTACAGCGGCAGGCGGGGCGAGCAGCAAGCGTCCCGCGTGGATCTGCAAGCCGTCGTGCCTGCCTACGCCTGCTTGCGGCGACGCGGCGGCGTTTATCCGCTCACTGCTGCCTTCCTCGTGCACAGTGGCTGCGGCGAAACATTTCCCATTTCTACCGCTCACTACCCCCTTTCTCTACACTCATCTGACCTCACTTATCCAGCAAGTATCCCCTTACCCCACCTTATTCCATCTTCACATATCCCGTAAGTACACTACTGGCCATTAAAATTGCTACACCAAGAAGAAATCCAGATGATAAACGGGTATTCATTGGACAAATATATTAACTAGAACTCACATGTGATTACATTTTCACGCAATTTGGGTGCATAGATACTGAGAAATCAGTACCCAGAACAACCACCTCTGGCCGTAATAACGGCCTTGATACGCCTGGGCATTGAGTCAAACAGAGCTTGGATGGCGTGTACAGGTACAGCAGCCCATGCAGCTTCAACACAATATCACAGTTCACCGAGAGTAGTGACTGGCGTATTGTGACGAGCCAGTTGCTCATCCACCGCTGACCAGACGTTTTCAGTTGGTGAGAGATCTGGAGAATGTGCTGGCCAGGGCGGCAGTCGAACATTTTCTGTATCCAGAAAGACCCGTATAGGACCTGCAACATGCGGTCGTGCATTATCCTGCTAAAATGTAGGGTTTCGCAGGGATCGAATGAAGGGTAGAGCCACACATCTGAAATGTAACGCCCACTGTTCAAAGTGCCGTCAGTGCGAACAAGAGGTGACCGAGACGTGCAACCAATGGCACCCCATACCATCACGCCGGCCAATACGCCAGTATGACGATGACGAATACACGCTTCCAATGTGCGTTCACCGCGATGTCGCCAAACACGGATGCGACCATCATGATGTTGTAAACAGAACCTGGATTCATCTGAAGAAATGTAGTTGAGTACACCAGAGCAGGCACACCTGTCTGCCGGCCGAAGTGGCCGTGCGGTTAAAGGCGCTGCAGTCTGAAACCGCAAGATCGCTACGGTCGCAGGTTCGAATCCTGCCTCGGGCATGGATGTTTGTGATGTCCTTAGGTTAGTTAGGTTTAACTAGTTCTAAGTTCTAGGGGACTAATGACCTCAGCAGTTGAGTCCCATAGTGCTCAGAGCCATTTGAACCACACCTGTCTGTGACGCAGAGTCAAGGGTAACCTCAGCCATGGTCTCTGAGCCGATAGTCCATGCTGCTGCAAACGTCGTCGAACTGTTCGTGCAGATGGTTGTTGTCTTGCCAACGTCCCCATCTATTGACTCGGGGAACGAGACGTGGCTGTACGATACGTTACAGCCATGCGGATAAGATACCTGTCATCTCGACTGCTAGTGATAACAGGCCGTTGGGATCCAGCACGGCGCTCCGTATTTCCCTCCTGAACGCACCGATTCCATATTCTGCTAAGTCATTGGATCTCGACCAACGCGAGCAGCAATGTCGTGATATGATAAACCGCATTCGCGATAGGCTACAACCCGACTTTTATGATGGTACGCATTTCTCCTCCTTACACGAGGCATCACAACAACGTTTCACGAGGCATCGCCAGTCAACTGTTGTTTGTGTATGAGAAATCGGTTGGCTGGCTCTGAGCACTATGCGACTTAACTTCTGAGGTCATCAGTCGCCTAGAACTTAGAACTAATTAAACCTAACTAACCTATGGACATCACACACATCCATGCCCGAGGCAGGATTCGAACCTGCGACCGTAGCGGTCACGCGGTTCCAGACTGAAGCGCCTTTAACCGCACGGCCACACCGGCCGGCCGAAATCGGTTGGAAACTTTCCTCATGTCAGCACGTTGTAGGTGTCGTCACCGGCGCCAGCCTTGTGTGAATGCTCTGAAAAGCTAATCATTTGCATATCACAGCGTCTTCTTTCTGTCTGTTAAATTTCGCGTCTGTAGCACGTCATCTTCGTGGTGTAGCAATTTTAATTGCCAGTGGTGTAGGTACGAGTGACGTTCCGAAAGTAAACTTCCTCGTTGTTTATCACACTGAAACTTCATTTCCAAACACAAATACGTCATGGAGCTTTCCACATCTTTCTATGTAGTCGTTACCGATGTTGAGTGATAGTATCATGTTCCACAGGCGAATAAATCGCAGTGATGTGTAATGGCAAATTGATTTGGACATATGGTTTTATGTTGAACATTTGCAAGTCCTTTTTTATCGAAAGAAAGAAAAAAGATTTTCAGGTGTGAGTAATTCCTACCCACCATCTTCTGCACACTACTGTAATGTAAACTTTTTCTGGGGGCAGAAGGAGTGTCTTCTAACTGGTGAGCTATGGTAAAAATTGCTGTTTTGAAGTGCGCGCCGCAGCGCGTTGCGTGAAGCAGTAGCCCTTTCGTTTCTGGCGGTGGCGCCGCTGTGGCAATCGCAGCTTTGGTGTCTCCCTCTCGTGGGAAAGGGGACAGGTTGCCTGTTCACGTGCATTTAAGGGGCGCTATGAGCTCGCCAGTTGGTCAGTCTGGGTGAGTCTGGAGTCAGTTTGGGGTCAGTCTCTCGTCCCCAGCTTGCTAGTCTGTCTCTCGTCCGAATTTGTGGCGCAGTGAGAGAACTCAACGAGTGGTCGCCCGGTCTGGGGTTAGTTCCTGCATCTGAGTCTGCGCGTTACGCCGCCAGTCTGCTCGAGTTTGCTCAGGCAACGGTCATTGGCGGTTGGATCGATCGGCTGGTCGGTCGCGCACTGAGACACAAGATGACTTGTCGGCCTTGAGCGTAGGCGCATGTGAGGTCGCCATGTGAGTCCAGTGGGCCGCGCCGTATAGCGAGGGGTAGTGGCTTCGCGGCCGACACGAGAGCAACAGGAGTCAACCCACGACATCGGTCTGGCCGGTGCGAGCTGCGACGCCGTGAGACGGGATATCGACGCGCCTTCCTACGTCCGTTGAAGCGGCTGGCAGCGGACGGTTCGGGAGAGCATTTTGGGGGTGCTGCGCCAGGTCTTCACCAGAAATCGCAGTTTATTAGAAGTGATTGGTGATATGTTGTTTCATTTACTTGTTAAATTCTACTTGTTTTCTTGGTGAGGTCACCAGCCGCTTTGTTTTGGGATCGTCCCACCATTCTCCTCCGTTTGCCCACGCGCGGGAAGGTGGTTATTTATGAATTGGGTGGTGCTGCTTCCTGCTAGGATTCTTAGAAACTTCTCTGCAGCGAGTGTTGGAAAACACCAACCATTATAATTAAATCACCTGACCCAGGAGTGGCCTTTTATGTCCAATCCACTATCCACTTAGAAAGATTAGGGAGGAACCTACTCGTCAACCCCGGCTGGATAAAATCCCTATTTCTCAGAGACCGACCATGTCGTAGAAACAGAAAGAATACACATGCATGGTCAGGAAATGACAGGCTACTCACTTCCATTTAGAAATCACAAAAAGTTCCTAAAATGCATCAGAATGTGGCAGTTAATAAGAAAACCGTGTCCCACATTCCAGAAAGTGCTAACTGCCCCTCTTGCCCCCCCCCCCCCCCCCCCGCCCGACACACATATATAAAAACGCTACAATCACTAAGATCGGTCCATCATCACAGTGATCTTTTTCCTAAATGTTGATGTGATTTAGCTGACGGCAATGTTCCCTTTAACGCTGGATTACTAAACCCTTGATAATTTACGATTGCAATTGGTATCATTTCGCGGTTCCTGCCTATCTGGCCACATTGGTGACACGTGCTCTGGAGTAGATTCATGGAAAATACAGATGTTAACAATGCTTACGAATATTTAATAATGGTGGGCCTGTTTTCTAATAGTCAGCACACTGGTTTTGTCCCTTACAGTTTATCTCAATGAGGCCTCGTACGTCAAATGTCACAGAAGAGTGTTACCTTATATCACATTGGCCCTCTGCAGTGCTAATCTCGTCTCTTGCTACTGAAATTAGCACTTTATACGTGTTACAAAGTTTGGTTTTGAAAATTGCGCGCTGGGTGATTTCCTTCAGGAACCTCACAAAGACCCAGACAATGGATAATTTAGTGAAGAGGAAGATTTTCTTTCAAGAGGTAACGTTGGGTGTACAGACGACAGCGATTAGACGGACGTGTTGAAGCAGCAAATGAGGTTCAAATGGCTCTGAGCACTATGGGACTTAACTTCTGAGGTCGTCAGTCCCCTAGAACTTAGAACTACTTAAACCTAACTAACCTAAGGACATCACACACATCCATTCCCAAGGCTGGATTCGATCCTGGGTCCGTAGCGGTCGCTCGGTTCCAGACTGTAGCGCCTAGAACTGCTCATCCACCCCGGCCGGCTTTCCATAACATTTTGAACAGTAGAATTGTCATTATATAGTATAAAAACGGGTGTTCCGTACTTTTTTTTGTATGTGACATACCAGCGGAGATCTAATACTTGTAATTAAGTACTCTATAACCTATAAAATGTGGCTTGTTATGAATAAAATTTGAAATAGTTAAATATCAGATGGTTTATTAGTAACGTAACATTTCGCACTTTACTGCTCTAAGTTTTAAATGAGAACCCATGAGCAAAGTGGAGCGGCATACATCTCTAAATAAGAGCTCTATACTCCACTACCTTTTCGTGGGTTCTACAAGTTGACTCCGCAAAAAACAGCTCAGCACAAAGCGAAGAGGAAGGCCACTTGCAATAGTGGCCGAAACGTCGGACAATTTCATATACTGATAACGCGGTCAATAGACCAGAAGAATTTAATTGACAGGTCTCGCTCCGTCCTGACGTGATTAACGTAGTAGAAAAGCTGCCTTATATATTTCAGAGAAAAATAGTGGCCTGGCGACGTCATTGAAGCATTACTTCGTAGGCTTCACTCTTGTTACAACTCTAGTTAAAATACGAATGAGACATCGAATCCCAGTCACAAATTTCAAGGTATTTTGTGTCTAAAGAAGATTTAGAAGAGATGGAAAGTACTGGAAAACAAGTACAGCACAATATAAGACTTAAGTGGACGCAAAATCTCCAAGATTGACTGATGATCGAAACTTAGCAGCGACTTCAGTGCAAGATGATTTTAAGAGTACGCAAAAAAAAAAAAAAAAAAAAAAAAAAAAAAAAAAAAAAAAAAAAAAAAAAAAAAAATGGAAATTGGTGCTAAGGTCTTATGGGACCAAACTGCTGAGGTCATCGATCCCTAAGCATACACACTACTTAAACTATCTTAAACTAACTTACGCTAGGGACAACACACATCCATGCCAGAGGGAGGGCTCGAACCTCCGACTGGGGGAGCCGCGCGGTCCGTGACAAGGCGGCTATCCCGCGCGGCTCTAAGGGATTGCCCAACGAATCTCGGTTGAAACGTGGCAGAAAATCCGAACAGATTGTGGTCGTTTGTGAAGTATATCAGCTGAAACACATAATCAGTACCTTCAGCATGCGATGGGAATGGTACTATCACTAAAGCGGAGTTACTAAACACAGATTTACGAAATTCCTTTACCACAGAAGATACAGTAAGTACTCTAAAACCAGAATCGAAAACAACAGCCAGCATGAGCAATTTGGAAGTAGAAACCGTCCGTGTATCAAACCATCTTTAGTCACCTAGGAAAAGTCTTTGGAGTCTGTACATGTACTGGGTTACTTTCGAAGTACACTAGTAAAATACACTACTGGCCATTACAATTGCTACACCACGAACATGACGTGCTACAGAAGCGAAATTTTACCGACAGGAAGAAGATGCTGTGATACGAAAATGATTAGCTTTTCAGAGCATTCACGCAAGGTTGGCGCCGGTGGCTAAACCTACAACGTGATGACATAAGGAAAGTTTCCAACCGATTTCTCATACACAAACAGCAGCTGAACGGCGTTGCCTGGAGAAACGTTGTTGTGATGCCTCGTATAAGGAGGAGAAATGCGTACCATCACGTTTCCGACTTTGATATAGGTCGGATTGTAGCCAATCGCTATTGCGGTTTATCGTATCGCGACATTACTGCTCGCGTTGGTCGATATAAAATAACTGATAGCAGAATATGGACTCGGTGGGTTCAGGAGGGTAATACGGAACGGCGTGCTGGATCCCAACGGCCTCGTATCACTAGCAGTCGATATGACAGGCATCTTATCCGCATGGCTTTAACGGATCGTGCAGCCACGTCTCGATCCGTGAGTCAAGAGATGGGGAAGTTTGCAAGACAACAACCATCTGCACGAACAGTTCGACGACGTTTGCAGCAGCATGGACTATCAGCTCGGAGACCATGGCTGCGGTTACCCCTGACGCTGCATCACAGACAGGAGCGCCTACGGTGGTGTACTCAACTACGAACCTGGGTCCACGAATGCCAAATGTCATTTTTTCCGATGAATCCACGTGTTTACAGCATCATGATGGTCGCATCCGTGTTTGGCGACATCGCGGTGATCGCACATTGGAAGCGTGTATTCGTCATCGCCATACTGGCGTATCACCCTGCGTGATGGTATGGGGTGCCATTGGTTACACGTCTCGGTCACGTCTTGTTCGCATTGACGGAACTTTGAACAGTGGACGTTACATTTCAGATGTGTTACAACCCGTGGCTCTACCCTTCATTCGATCCGTGCGAAACCCTACATTTCAGCAGGATAATGCACGACCGCATGTTGCAGGTCCTTTACGGGCCTTTCTGTATACAGAAAATGTTCGACTGCTGCCCTGGCTAGCACATGCTCCAGATCTCTCACCAATTGAAAATGTCTAGTTAATGGTGGCCTAGCAACTGCCTCGTCACAATACGCCAGCCACTACTCTTGATGAACTGTGGTATTATTTGCATTTCTTCTTGGTGTAGCAGTTTTACTGGCCAGTAGTGTAGTTGCATTTTTAACGGCTGTATACACTATCTGAACAAAAGCAGACTGATACTGTGTCATGGTTAGTTCTGTTCCAGCTAGCAGCCTGATTTGACAGCACATCCGCCATCTGGTGTAAACCGAATCGTTGGCTGGCATACTGTATATCGCCGGGGCAGCAAGAAGGAGGTAGAGACGGTACTGAGCACAGACGAGTGGGCCGCGACTAGACGGTGGGCTGTTCTGCCTTTTGCCTCGGTGAACGCGCTGCCGGCAGCTGGTCTCCCGAGCTGCATTGCATTTGTGCACTGGGAAACTGTATATCCGGCGTCATCTGCGGCCCAACACGAATTCCTCTCCTGCGCCAATCTCTTCATCTCAGAGTACCACTTGCAACCTCCCAACCTACGTCCTCAGTTACTTTCTGGAAGTACTCCAATCTCTGTCTTCCTCTACTGCTTTTACCCCTCCCTCTACTACTACGGGAGATATTCTTTGATGTCATAACAAATATCGTATCATCCTATCCTTTCCTCTTGACAGTCTTTCCCACGTTTCCTTTTTCTCGACGATTCTGCAGAGAATCTCCTCATTGCAGACCTCATTAGTAAACCTCATTTACAAATGGTTCAAATGGCTCTAACCACTATAGGACTTATCATCTGACGTCATCAGTCCTCTAGACTTAGAACTACCTAAACCTAACTAACCTAAGGACATCACACACATCCATGCCCGAGTCAGGATTCGAACCTGCGACTGTAGCAGCAGCGCGGTTCCGAACTGAAGCGCCTAGAACTACTCGGCCACAGCGGCCGGCCCTAATTTGCAACATTCTTCTGTAGCATCACATCTCAAATGCTTCGATTCTCTTGTGTTTTGTTTTTCCCACAGTCCACGTTTCACTACTATACAATGCTATGCTCAAAACGTACATTCTCAAATTTTTCTTTCTCAATTCCAAGCTTTTATTTGATACTAGCAGACTTCTCTTGACCGGAACACCTACTTCACCACTGCTAATTTGCTTTTGATGTCCTCTTTGCTCCATCCATCATGGATTATTCTGCTGCCTTTTTAGCATAAGCCCTTAACTTCGTCTGTTTCGTAGTCTTCTATTCTGATTTAATGTTTCTCGCTGTTTTCATTTTTGGAACCTCTCATTACTTTCGTCTTTGTTCATTTTACTCTCATTCCGTATTCTGTACTCATGAGACTGTTTATTTCACTAAGCAGATTCTGTAAGTCTTCTTCACTTACTCTGAAGATGGCAGTGTCATCAGCGAATCTTATCACTTATCTTTTTTCACCCTGAATTTTTTCTCATGCTACAAACTTCCTTTTACTTCCGTCATTGTTTCTTCGGAGTATTGATTGTAGAGTAGTGACGAAGACTACATCCTCGTCTTCCATCATTTCTAAACCGAGCACTTCTTTCTTGCTCTTCCAGTCTTATTGGTTCCTCTTGCTTATTGTACATATCGTATGTTACGCGTCTGTCCTTATAGCGTACTCCTATTTTCCTCAGCGCCATATAACATTCTCGAACGTTTTCCCAAGTCGATATCTTCTTGATATTTCTTCAGTCATGCTTCTATTATCAACCGCAACGTCAGAAATGTCTCTCTGATCACTTTTATTTCCTGAAGCCAACTGATCGTCATCTAACACATCTAAATTTTCTTCTCCATTCTTCTGTATATTATTCTTGTCAACAACTTGTATGCATGAGTTGTTAAGTTGATTGTATGATAATTCACGCACTTGTTGGCTCTTGCTATCTTCGGAATTGTTTGAATGGCGTTCCTGTGAAAGTATGGTAGTGTATCTCTAGTTTCATACATTCTACACACCAATGAGAATAGTCGCTTTGTTGCTTATTCCCCCAATGATTTCAGAAACTCTGAGGGAATGTTATCTATCCCTTCTGCATTATTTGATCTTAAGTCATCCAAAGATCTTTAAAAATTCTTTCCCTGCCCTGTTGACTGCTATTCCTGTTTTGTCACCTCTTCAGACAAGTCCTTCCAGTCACAGGGCTTTGAGTGTATTCTTTTAATGAATTATCCGCTCTCTCCCCTGCATTCCTATTGCTCTTATAATGTTACCGCCTTCGCCCTCACCGAAGGTTGTTGCGACTTTTCTATATGTTGCCTCAGAGCCGGCCGGAGTGGCCGAGCGGTTAAAGGCGCTACAGTCTGGAACCACACGACCGCTACGGTCGCAGGTTCGAATCCTGCCTCGGGCATGGATGTGTGTGATGTCCTTAGGTTAGTTAGGTTTAAGTAGTTCTTATGACCGCAGCAGTTGAGTCCCATAGTGCTCAGAGCCATTTGAACCATTTTTTGTTGCCTCAGACTCTCCAATAGTAATTCCTTTTCGGGTTTCTTCACATGTTTCATGTAGCTATTTGACCTTAGCTTCCCTCGTATTTCTCTATTCCTGATTTTCCCTGAACATTTTTGCACGTCCTTCTTTCATTGATCAACTAAAGTATTTCTTTTGCTACCGATGGTTTCTTCGCAGTCACCTTCCTTGTACCAACTTTTTATCTTTCCAACTTCTGTGATTAGCCTTTTTAGAGCATTCCATCCCCCTTCAGCTAAACTGCCTACTGCCATATGTCCTATCACAGTATCTATAGCCTCAGAGAACGTCAAGCCGATCTCTTCGTACCACAGTACTTCCGTATCCCACATCTTTGCTAACTGATTCAGCCTGACTAGTAGCTTAAACTGTAGCCTACTCTTCATCACTACTTAATTGTGACATGAGTATATATCTGCTCCTGGGTACATCTTACAATCCAGTATCTGATTTAGGAATCTCTGCCTGTCTGTGATGTAAGGCAACTTAACTTTTTTTCGTATCTTCCGACCTTTACTAACAAGGGAACCTCCCCATCGCACCCCCCTCAGATTTAGTTATAAGTTGGCACAGTGGAGAGGCCTTGAAAAACTGAACACAGATCAATTGAGAAAACAGGAAGAAGTTGTGTGGAACTGAGAAAAAATAAGCAAAATATACATTCTGAGTAGTTCATGGGAAGATAGGTAATATCAAGGACGCTGTGGCAGCACGAGCTCCGTTGTCTCGTGGTAACGTGAGCAGCTGCGGAACGAAAGGTCCTTGGTTCAAATCTTCAATCGAGTGAAAATTTTAATTTTTTATTTCCAGTTTATGTGACAAACTCTTACAAAAACCATTTATAATGGATCAAATCACAAACTCTTATGTTTTCATCACTTTTTTGGGAGTAATTATCACATCCACAAGAAAACCTAAATCGGGCAAGGTAGAAGAGTCTTTTTACTCATTCGCCAAGTGTACAAGTTAGGTCGGTCGACAACATATTCCTGTCATGTGACGCACATGCCGTCACCAGGGTCGTATAGAATATATCAGAGTTCCGTTCCCATTGGAGAGGCACGTCCTTTCGTCCACTAATCGCACGGTTTTGCGATGCGGTTGCAAAACACATACACTAAACTTATTACAGTGAACAGAGACGTCAATGAACGAACGGACAGATAATAACTATGCAAAAATAAAGAAAGCAAAATTTTCACTTGTGGGAAGTCTTGAACCAAGGACCTCTGACCTCTTCATCTGCAGCTGCTCACGCTACCACGAGACCACGGCGCTCCTGCACCCACAAACTCCGTAATGTTACATATGTGACCCATGGACTACTCAGTTTGTATATTTTGCTTATTTTTTCACAGTTCCACAGAACTTCTTCCTGTTTTCTCAATTGATCTGTGTTCGGTTTATCAAGGCCTATCCACTGTCCCAAGTTATAACTAAATCTGAGGGGGGTGCGATGGGGAGGTTCCCTTGTAAGTATACTATTGCAGAATTCAATTATTTTCCCACAACCAACCCCATATTCTCCAGCTTTTCTTCTATTCCTTCCCTTACAACCGCAAGCCAGACTCCGACGACTTTCAGTTTTTCATCTTACTTTACCTGCTTTCTGCTCTTTCAGTATCCTCATGTACTTTCTATAACCCTTCATCTTCTGTTTGCGATACTGACATGAGTTCCTGAACTATTGTTGTCGCTGATGGTTTGCTGTCGATTATGATCAGAATGACCCCATAATTCAGCAACACCTGCCTTCCTACTCACAACGAATCTTATCCCTGTTATACCATTTTTTGCTGCTGTCGTCGGACCAGAAAATCTTGTCTTCTTGCCATTTCACTTCACTGACACCCACTATATCTACACAGAGCCTTAGCGTTTCCCTTTTCAGATTTCCTAGAACCCCCAACATCGTTCTGACTTATGAGATTCCACGCCCCGATTTGCACAATGTTACCCTTTTGTTGGCTATTCAATCTTCTTTTCATGGTCATCTCACTCTTGGCAGTTCGGTCACGGAGATGCGAGTGGGAGTTGCCAATGGAAAGATCATCACGATACTTTTATAGTTCAGGCCATATGTGATGTGAATGCACATTATGTGTTTTAATGCAATGGTTTCCATTGCTTTCTGCATTCTCGTGCCGTTGATCAGTGCTGATTATTCCGCCTTCTAGAGGGAGTTTCCCACCCAGAGAGCAAAAGAGTGCCTTGAACCTCCTCCGCCATTTCTTTATGCCGGAAATCTTCCATTGTTGATGATTCTATTCAAAATTTAGCACTAGCAAGGTTCGAACCTAAAGCCCACGACGATTTGATCGCCATTCAAATACGTTACCCCTATGCCTATAGTGCGGAAAAGGCTGATAACAAACTGACTTCCTTCCATTCTTCCATAGTCCAGTTTCTATGGCCTCAGCATCACAGATTCCTGTCACGGTTGTTTATCACACCTTGAAATTCTCACAAAATGGAGCTTTCTTTTTTGTTGGTTCAAAAATGGTTCAAATGGCTCTGAGCACTATGGGACTTAACAGCTGTGGTCATCAGTCCCCTAGAACTTAGAACTACTTAAACCTAACTAACCTAAGGACATCACACACATCCATGCCCGAGGCAGGATTCGAACCTGCGAACGTAGCAGTCGCGCGGTTCCGGACTGCGCGCCTAGAATCGCGAGACCACCGCGGCCGGCTTTTGTTGGTGCTGACAGGTTTCTCGAGTGCGATATTCAGTTCTGTGCTGCCTTTTGCAGCTGTCGGACACTTCTTTTTCGTCACAGTCTCTTCAATGACCGTCCGTGTCAATCTAACTCACATGTTCGTCCTAGTTGTGGCTTAGGGGATGAAGTTTTTCTGCTTTCCCCGTAAGCGATATAAATGTTCAATATGATGCCTCTTGAAGAGCCAAGGCTTCCGCTACCTTGCTTAGGAAAGCGCCTACCACATGAGCATTATTAATTTGCGTATGTTCGAATTCATGTGGCTAAGACGCAGCACACTCACAACTACACAGAACGCTGTTCCGACCACGACTGACAGTTGAGAGCTCTGGACAGGTGGCACATGCAGCCTTGGCTATCATCTGCACATATGTTCAAACATGCGTTTCTCGCGGTTTTCCATATTTCTGTCCACCGCCTGTATAGGATACGATCTCTTATATTTGAGGTTGCTGTTCATGTATATGTTCAATATAAATATCTTTACTTCTGTCTAATATTCCTCTCCCCTTTTTCTTTGCGCTTTTCGTAAGCTTTCCTATTTCCTGCTCTGTCCCTGTTTAGATAGCAGATCGTTTCAAGTGTATATCATTCGGTGAGTATAGCGTTTTCAGACCCCACTTCCGTCATACTTGGCCTCCCAGTTCCCCAGACCTCTAACCGTGTGATTTTTTGTTGTAGCGCTACTTGAAGTCGCATGTCTACCGCGATCTTACACCCTCATAGGAATTCTAAAAACCAACATCCGATGGCAGTTCTTACCATACCTACTTATAGAGGACTGCAGCACCATTCCCCCTTTCAATTATCGAACAAACGAAAGGTTGGCTGGCATAGTGTTTAGTGTATCTGGGATTGTAAAACAGTTAAGATCCTTAGACACCAGAAAGACATCTGGCCCAGACGGTATCCCCGTAAGATTTTATGTTGACTACGCTACAAATATTGCACCATTCTTATCCGTCATCTATCAGAGATCATTGGAACGGCGGAAAGTTCCATGGGACTGGAAAAAGGCCCAGGTCATAGCAATCTATAAAAACGGTAGAAAATCGGATGCACATAATTACTGGACAATTTCACAAACATCGATTTGTTGTAGAATCATGGAACATATTTTGTGTTCAGACATAATGACCTTTCTAGACTCTGAGAAGCTCATCTGCAGAAACCAGCACGGTTTTAGGAATCAGCGGTCATGCGAGACACAGCTGGCCATTTTTGCGCATGATACACAACAGGCTCTAGATACCGGCTCCCAGGTTGATGCCATATTTCTCGACTTTCGAAAGGCGTTCGACTCAGTTCCGCACTGTCGCTTGCTACAAAAAGTGCGCGCTTACGGTCTATCCAGTGACATATGCGGCTAGATAGAAAGTTTTCTAACAGAACGGGGTAACAAGAGTAACTTCAGGTGTGCCCAGGGCAGCGTAATAGGTCCTCCGCTTTTTACGATTTACATAAACGATCTGGTTGATGGTATTGACGGCGGCCTTCGACCGTTTGCCGATGATGCTGTAGTCTACAGGAAATTATTATCACACCAAAGTTGTGAACAGATCAATGAGGATTTGCAGAAAATAAATGGGTGGTGTAATGAGTGGCAGTTATCTCTCAATATTAGTAAGTGTAACCTGCTGCGTATAACAAGGCGTAAATCCCCATTAACGTACGATTACAGAATAAATGATCAGTCTTTGGAAGCGGTAACATCAGTCAAGTATCTGGGTGAGACTATTCGAAATGATCTCAAATAGAACGATCAGATTACACAAGTAACGGGTAAGGCGAACTCTAGATTGAGGTTTATTGGTAGAATCTTGAAGCGAAGCAGTCCTTCAACAAAGGAAGTAGCTTACAATACGTTAGTTCGTCCAGTCTTCGAGTATTGTTCGTCTGTATGGGACCCTTACCAGTTGGGTTTGATTCAAGAAATTGAGAAGGTCCAAAGAAGAGCGGCAAGATTCGTGACTGGTACATTTAGCCATCGCGAGAGCGTTACAGATGTCATAGAAAGTCTGAAGTGGGACACACTTGCAGATAGACGACGCGCTAAACAGAAGGGGCTGCTCACTAAATTCCGAAATCTAATCTTCACCGAGGATGTAGAGCATACATTATTGCCACCAACTTTCAAATCGCATAATGTTCATCATTCAAAGATAAGGAAAATAAGAGCTCGTACTGAGGCGTTCAGTCGTTTTTCCCTCGTGCGATCCGCGAGTGGAACTGATGGGGGGAAATATGACTTCGGCGCGAATTGTGCCCTCCGCAACACACCGCTTGGTAGCTAGCGGAGTATATATGTAGAAGTAGATGTAGATATATATACTGTACACTGCCGTTAACATTGTCCCTCGACTACAGGTATTGTTGATGAACGACTGCTGACGTGTTGGGGATTGGCATAAAGAACATCGTCTATCCTAAAAATCAATTGTGTTGGTAATTATTGCTTTTCTGTCATATGAAGCGACATTTTTTGGTTATTTGGTGCACTATTTTGGTCTCAAGAAAACCCCATTTCATTTCAAGCGCGTGTGTCAAGTTGTGCTTCTCTACCTACATTACTCCACGTAGTATGGAATTAGCAAATGTTAACGGACTTTTGGATCACCCTGTATATACTCTAGACCAAAATAGCTTCGCAGATGCTTATGAAATATTAATATAATTGTTTTACTAAAAGAAATTCATGTCATAAGAACTGTATCATAAGAACTGTACAGGGCTTACATATGAACAACAAAATACAAACAAAAATAGCTGGCAGCAGACCTAATATGGCTTAAATAAACCAAGTAGTTAGATAATGGTGTCCCCTATCACCCACGATTTTTAATATGTGTATCGACAATGTGACCAGAACTAGGTTACATATAATAAAACATTTTAAAATTAACGATGTGGGTGTTAGTACACTACTTTTTTGCTGACGACCAAGTAATAGTTAGAACGAAAATAACTTACAAGAAACTGTCCTTAACTTAGAAGAAACTGTCCTTAACTTAAGAAAAACAAGAAACTTCCTGCAGATTGAAACAGTGTGCAGGACCGACACTCGAACTCGGGATCTTTGCCTTTCGCGGGCAAGTGCTCTACCAAGTAAAATAGCTAGAGAATATAAACTGAGCGTCTCCATCACAAAGACAAAATCAATAGCGTTTTCACGACGCCAGGTACTGCGAGTTAAGACTGAAACTGTCAAGCAGATCATAGCGCAAGTCAATACTTCAAATGCTTATGGTGTAGTGTTACATGTCGCATAACAAATGTGGCGTCATCAAATTCTGTTGAACGTAAATTTTCGGGGATGCTGCTAATTGGAAGTTAACGCAAAACAATGGGAAAGAAAGTTCCACAGAGGCACTATACCAAGAATAGAAGCATGTAAAATCAATTTCCATAGATTCATGTGTGGATACACTTTGAGGGTAAAAAGGGAAATGATGACAGCCGAACTGCTCTGAACAGAAAAACATTATTGACATAACAAAATAATACCACTTAATATCGAAAGAACGTATAGACCGCATTCCACATGCAAGAGGCACTAAACAATACAAACAAAAAGGCAAAAGATGTTTAGGAAGACCAATTTTGAAGGAGACGGGACTGACCTAAAGATCCAATTCTTGAAGTAGATGATTATCATCATGATGATCATGATATGATCTTTCGTTCTGACCAGAAATTTCGTGGATAAATAGACGCTGCCTGCTCTCTAGCGTGACAATAATATTTCCTCTGGAATGGGCGACGGAAGATGGCGTGAACTCAGAGGGAAGGTCTGGCCGCGATATTAGTGGAATAAATCGGCTTGGCGGCAAGCCGGCTGCGAGTGGGGCGGAGTGCTGAAGGCAAGGGGGATTTTGGATGACGTCGAATATCCTCTGTGGGGACGCAGGAAGTGCGTGTTTTTATAAAAATTTCCATTGCTGGGTGTAGCCTGTGGGATTTTCCTTTTCAAAAGTTGGAAAGGCATTAACAACTGTGGCGTCTTCACATTCTGTTAAACGTAAATTTTCGGGAACTTATATTTACGTAGGCCACTGTGCAATTAAAAAGGTACCAGTCATGTTGCTAATTGACTATTTCCTACTACAGCAACGTCAAGTCTTCTATAATGGGTTTACTGAATGTTCGTTCCAGAACTATATTTCATCCTGCACTCTATGAGGTAATAGTGATTACATTCAGGCAGTTACTGCAATAATAAATCTAGTTCCCATGGCCGAGGGGTACGATGGACGACAATTGAAATACTCAAGCAGCAATAAAAAATGTTTATTATTGAACTATGAAACAAAACTTAAAAACAGTTACTCGCGATGAATAACCACACCACTTCATTACGAACAGAGAAGTCCGTGAAACTTCCTGACAGATTAAAACTGTGTGCTGGACAGACACTCGAACTCGGGACCTTTGCCTTTCGCAGGCAAGTGCTCTACCAAATGAGCTACCCAAGCACGACTCACGACCCGTTCTCACAGCTTCAATTCTGACAGTACCTCGTCTCCTACCTTCCAAACTTTACAGAAGCTCTTCTGCAAACCTTGAAGAAGTAGCACTCCTGGAAGAAAGGATATTTTCAGAGACATGGCTTAGCCACATCCTAGGAAATGTTTCCAGAATGAGATTTTAACTCAGCAGCGGAGCGTGCGCTTTAATCTGTCAGGAAGTTTCATATCAGCGCACACTCCGCTGCAGAGTGAAAATCTAATTCTGGAAACATCCCCTATGCTGTGGCTAAGCCATGTCTCCTCAATATCCTTTCTCCCAGGAATGCTAGTTCTTCAAGGTTTGCAGAAAAGCTTCTGTGAAGTTTGGAAGGTAGGAGCCAAGGTACTGGCAGAATTGAAGCTGTGAGGACGGGTTGTGAGTAGTGCTTGGGTAGCTCAGTTGGTAGAGCACTTGCCCGCGAAAGGCAAAGTTCCCGAGTTCGAGTCTCGGTCCGGTACACAGTTTTAATCTGTCAGGAAGTTTCATATGAGCGCACACTCCGCTGTAGAGTGAAAATCTCATTCTAGAAAAGTCCGTCTTCGCCGTTGCCAGGAATATTCCTAAAATTACAAAGTCCATAAATCCTTAGTAGGAGACGGGTCAGGAGGATGCAGAGGATGATCGGCGATAGGATCCAGTGATGCGAGAGGTTGCTCTCATTGACGATGGGGCTTATAGGATGTCAGTGGTCTGCAGCGGCGTGGTGTGACCTGATCAGCGGCCGGGGGAACCATGGTGTCTCCAGAAGGTCGGGCGTCTTCGGATAACGGAGACGTGAATCGGTGACGACGACCGCCTGTTGGGCGAACTGAGGTGGTTCCATGAGACGTGACACCTGAAGCAGCTAGGCGGAAGTCCAGCAAAGTGATAGACCTAGGATCGGTTGACGGGGTTCAAGGAAGCGCGGACGACAGGTGCTCACGGCAAGGCTGAAGGAGACTCCTATCGGTGGGCTGCAGATATTTTCAGCGTGAAACCTGGACCGTGCATAGGCCGCAGCTTGGTCGGGTGGCGGCCTAAATACTGTCCAGCAGCGCGGTACTACTGTGGCTGTGAGAGGGCAAGTGACCTTGCGTTGTTTACCACGACATGTGGACCACCTATAGGAGAGGCTGCGGCCGCCCGACACCTTAGAGTTAGCATGAGACTAGGACATAAAAGCCTGACCTACGCGAATCTAGGACATGAACAGCTCAGCAAGCTGGGTTGAGGTGAGCTGTTTGCTTGCTACCCCTGGAGTGGCGGCAGCCCACATTACACACCTGTTGTAGCAGTGTAGCCCAGGCGGATATTGCAATAAGTATTGGAGGACATACGAGAGAACACTAGATGAGAAGGGACTGGGAGAGACTTGGAGCCCACACCCTATATCACTCACTGTGTACACTGAGCAATCAGTTGAGTAAACTGAAGAGAAATCTGAAAAAGGAATTGAACTTCAGCGAGAAGAAATTAAATCTTTACGGTTTACAGTGATATCGTAATTCTGGAAAAAGCACAGAGACCTTGGAAACGTGAGGAATGGATTGTGGTAGAATTAAGTCAGATAATGGTAGAGGGATTAGATTAGGAAATCATATACTAGTAAAAGTAGTAAATGCATGTTGCTATTTGGCCAGCAAAATAGCTGATGATGGCCGACGAAGGAAGTATATCAAGTTCAGATTGGTAGTAGAAAAAAAGCTTAACAAAAAATATTTTTAATCTGAAAACAGCCTGCATAGAGTTCCACCAGAGTCCGTCACTTGGACTTAACGCCACCCCGAATCATTAAGAGCCAGCTGATGGCAACAAAGAAATGGGGTTGACCAGCCAACGGCAGGAGTTCTGTGGGACATGAGAGAGGTGGCATGAGCCCCCTCTCATATTTCTATCTTACTCTGAGTAATTCGATTTTCCTCTCTAATTGCATGCAGTGAAAAGTTGCTATTCCCTCACACACGGACTTCCCATGCAGCGTCTCTCGTCACCCGGGTGGTCTGGTGGCAGGCGGGCTCTGCTGATCTTGAAATGGTTAAGCCGACATTGTCATGAGAGCGGGGGCGACACACCCACAGGGGCCTGACGGAGCGGCTGGGCTAAAGATTCCGTTACTTTGCAGAAACTTAGTGAAAACACATTCTGGCGGGCTACCAGCGAGGCGTGGGAATGACTTGTGTTCCCAGCCAGTCTTGGCGGGCAAATTCCCGCGTTTTCTGCAAAATCATAACTGTGATTGGCTTGCTCAGGGGATAGCTCCGTGACGTAGCAAAATCGGCGCAGAAATAGGCGCCAAGTATCTCCATTGGTGGAATAGTAGTGCGTCGGCAATAGAGTGGAATTTTCCGCCTGTTTTCGAGTTGCTGATTGGAACGTTTAACCATGGCCACTGTCGTGGGGGTGGGAATGTTCTGTGTTTGGCTTGTACTGGTGCTCTTGAGAGAGTGGGCTCTCGCCTTTCGGTCAGAGTAGGTTACATGACTGAGCTCTCGCTTCTCTGGACAGCCTGCCTTCCGTTGGCAGTCTAATATACTTTCATTTAATTCTAATTGTTTGACGAAGTTGCTGAAGTTTCGACTTCAACGTAATTCTCCGAGTACAGTTGGCAATTGAGCGTTCTGCGTACAAGCGGCCTATGTTTTCCGTCTTGAGCAGTTTTGGCTAAAGTTGACTGTATCGGAGCTACTGTGTGACTTCGCTTGTTAAAATCACTCACTGTACCGTCAGTGATCGTGTAGCGAGCCTTCTTCGTCCCCCTCAGAAGCGCATTTGTGTTGCTAGGAAGCCTTTGGTCTGGAACAACCAGACCAGGATAATTTGTTTCGTGCTATACTCACGACATTATCATCACGACGACGGTACATCGAAGGAACCAGCCATCGCCTCCGGTATGCCAGATCGTATCCTTGCAGTTAAGAAGACAGTTTGGTAATGTATGTCCGCAGCACCGGCAGATAAGGGAATTTTGCTGTGTGATAATCAGAGCTAAGCAGAGCGCGCCTGTTCGTCTTTTCTAACTTTGTTCTGTCTTGGGTGTTCATTGTCTGAGTTCTCCCTACTGTAGCAGCAATTAATGTTGGGTTGGCTGGGTGTCTCTCTTAAGATTTGAGTTGCAACGAATTGGCTCCACATACTACTTGGTCATAAATGTCACAAGCTAGTTTATGGACAACTTCACCTTCACAATATTCATTTGAGTATCCAATTTGACGTATTGTAAATGTTTCATGTGTTTTGTTTCTTATTTTGAGTTTAGTCACAATAAATCAAATTGTTATTTTGGACATAACTTTCATTCTGTAGATCGGTAGAGCAACCCTTTCATTTCTCACCACGTTAATGAAACTTTCCTTTATCAAATTAATTTCTGTGAAATTAAATTATTGCAGGTGCCAAACTCTTTTCTACTCCACTTGCAGGGTCGATTACAGTCAGTTCACGTTTCTTCTAAATCCATGTGCATCAGTAAAAGTCGGAGTTAGAAAAAGGGGGGCTTAGAGCATCATTTCCATATGAAGACACTAGAAAAATTAACGTTAAATACAGTGCCAGCCCCGGCACCTCGCACACGGACGCTGCAAGCAACTGCCAGAATTTTATAGCACTTTGAGCGAAAGTCTGCATTGCCGATCTCTCAGTCTGCGTTAATGAGAAACACATGCTTCGAATGTCGTGGGAGAGGCCTTTGCATTACTTCTATTGTTTGATATCCACAGAAATTGAAGGCCAGGTGGAGTGGCTGAGCCATATGGATTTCCTTGGCGTGCGTCTTGATGTGTTTACTGTAAGAGAAGCTTTTTGGAGCTATCCACTGTTCAGTGGGGTTCTTATACTGTGTGCTTTATACTTCAGTTAATCCCTAGTGCTACTAACGGGTGTTTAGTGAGATTTAAATTCGTAAATTTACTTTCTCTTCACGCTTATTTCTGTCTATTGCCTTTGTAATCTGTGGATAATTAGTGAATATTATGAGTTACACCTGTAATGAGGAATCATTAGTAAGGCAAGTTCAATTATCCTGTCTTAATCGAAGCTTTGCCAGCCTTCGGGTTCAAATTACATTTACACATTTTTATATGAATTTTTGAAAAGCCAAATTGTGAACGTTTCTGAGGGTTTCTGTCTGTTTGTGTTACAAATATTTCTGTTAATCGTGTTCGAGAACGATTTCCAAATTTAGGCATATTATTTGGCCGGACACGGCTACGCGGGGTTAAATATATTACTTTTAGTTGAAGCCAGCTGGGCGTTATTTCTTAAATTAGTTTTTCCATCTTTCAGATGGTTCAAATGGCTCTAAGCACTATGAGATTTAACATCTGAGGTTATCAGTCCCCTAGACTTAGAACTACTTAAATCAAACTAACCTTAAGACATCACACACATCCATGTCAGAGGCAAGATTCGAACCTGCGACCGTAGCAGCAGCGCGGTTCCGGACTAAAGTGCCTAGAACCACTCGGCCAATTTGCATCTTTCATCGGTGCCCATTTGATTCATAGGTAATTTTGAAACTAGACAACCAAAGCTAAAATAATAATACACAATTGATTGACCATTCGTGCAATGTAACACCCGCGTTTATATACGGGTGTTAAACGTTCTAAAAATAGAAAACTGAATGAAAAGTCCGATAGTCCGCAAGTGCTGTATTTTCTTAAGTCGATTAGAGACCCACACAACAGGTTTCGCAACTTTCAAGTTGCATCTTTTCGTGTACACCTGTGCTGAACTTTTCTATAAATTAATTCTCTAATAACGTAGAAACGAAGTTATCTGAGATGTTTCCAAAATACTGAGTGAACAGATTTAAATAAGGAAGAAAGTATTATGAATCCAATTAGGAGATAAGTGTGTAGGTGAGGATCAAGTGCACCAAACAGGCCTTTTCGTGTACAACAAAAAAGATATGTAATTTAATACCATAAGATGGTTATTTACTATGCTACGTCATATAGTATAGGGAGCTATTACAGAATGGCGTAGAGTAACAGTTGGCGTGACTAGGCGAAGTTCTCAGCCTTCTTCAGTTGGTGTCCAGCGAAGGAATAGAATTAGGAATCAAAAACTGATCCTCGGTTACAAAACAGAGAAATAAAAAATGAGCTGGAGAAAGTCGCATGTAACGTGGAAAAACTGACAAAAACAGATGGTGTTAGAATCACGGTGAACTGTGTCACCTGATCAGTTAAAGTATGTTCCTGTAAGCCTATGTCAAGCCACGGACGATGCCCCTTTTAAATGTTATCCAGGAAAATATTTGGTCAGGGAGTGAACGAAGAACAAAAATAAATAAGTT
Organism: Schistocerca americana; assembly: GCF_021461395.2. Classification (NCBI taxonomy): domain Eukaryota; kingdom Metazoa; phylum Arthropoda; class Insecta; order Orthoptera; family Acrididae; genus Schistocerca; species Schistocerca americana. The sequence goes on along the minus strand of NC_060124.1, from coordinate 58,933,343 downwards.
AATAGCGAAACTAATGGGATCAGTGGATAAAATATACTGAACAAACTTTCTTTATCAGATTTTGTGGGCCACCAATGAACGAAAGGGAGAGGATTATGCTGAATATCAAACTTACCTGAAACCGGCACGCTTATTTGTGTTTCTCACCAACATAATAGTAATCATAGCGGCTGACAGCACAAGCTACAATGTAAGATGGCTATAATTTCGCACCTTACAAGAACTCATCCACATACTTTGCCGTGAAGTACAACCAAAATGAGGTATCATTTGATAGGGTGTACATTGTATATATGAATATTTAAAGGAGACTGACAGTCACGTACGCCTTGTAAATAATTGCTAACGCTTGTTGCATGAGAGATGACGGATTGTCTTTATTATCAGAAGTGCATAATGAATGACTGCCTATACTAGTAGAGGTAGGAACGCCACTGGAGATGAAACAGCAGACAGAACTCAAGGTCTGGGTGGAAGGCCCGCACAGGTGTTGGTCCTGCTTAACAACAGGAAGTAGCGAGACGTACGTCGTGGCACCTGAGCTCTGGAGCACAATAGGGTGACGGCCGGCCGCTATTGTAGCAGGACCGGAGGGATAACCGGGAACTCTGCAAATCTTGGACGCAGGTGAGAGGAACGAAGATGCGGCACCTCGGAAACCACGCAGGCTGGGTTACTTCCAAGGATTTTTACTCAGAAGCGTACCATTGTACGAGTATAGATTTTTCCTCGCCAACTTCCCGCGCTGGACGACAAAAGACTAAAATATGGTTTCTCGGTTGCATATAAGAAGTTCATAAAATAAATTTCTACAATACATACGTCTGTTGGTAAATTACTGTATCAAGGAATATATGTCAGCCGTTGTCCCACAACAAAGACAAAATATGGTTGGCCGGCGTTCGGGAGGATCAGTAGAGAGGGAGAATATTCCTCGGTTTCGCGAATATGATTCGTTTTCGGGATTACTAGGGTGGGGAGCCGAGTCTTGCTGGGAAGCCAGAGATGGAGAGACGAGGTCTTCCGATGTGAGCGCCCGTGTGTGACGGTCGCTCGGTATCAGCTTTGTTGGTACAGACGGACTTGCTGTCTTTGCTCTCAGGAGAGTTTATAGTTAGAAAAGTTAGGCACTGTACTGTTGCGAACCTATACCGTTCTGGACTTCACCTCCGGGTTGGAAGTCGTCGTTGGATACGCAGCGTTCAGTAATTGAGAGCACTTCTTCTGCCCATACTTACGTTGAGACGTTATCTGAACTCCGTCCTTGTGGCTGGGAGTTCGCGTTTCTCGTCTGTAGAACAAAGAGCGGAGAAGAGAGTATTATAGTATATTAGTCAGAGGACCGCCTTCTGCGTCCTAGTGTTTGAAAGAGTTTATTTGTGGCTGGAGTTCTTCCATAGTCGCAGACGAGTACGAGAACCATCACTTCGACGCACCGGACGCAGTACATACGGTGATATCGCAAATTGCTTCGGCTTATTATGGCTATAAAATCTAAACAGCTGTGATCACGTTAGTTTATTTCCACTGAGGTTACACTCCACTGTAGATCGTCTTTGAAAGTGGTGTCTTCGATTGTTTGGTACGCAGATGATGTCAGTCATTTCGCGTTATTGATATTAGTTCGTGCGGTCGTAATAAGGGGCAGAGTTGGGCAATTAATTAATAACATTAGTTAGGAAATATAGCCAATTGTACTTAAAGGGTTGATTTATATCTACAATAAATATATATTGAACAATAACGTTTATTATTTAGTAGTATTAGTTGTCTTCATCACTCATTTGTGTTTAGATTGTAATTTATATGTAAAAAAAAAGAGCATTAATAGATGCTAAGATCTGCTTCAGGAGAGTAGTCAGACAGGGCTAAATCATCATTTTAGTGTTCATTATTTTCCGTTGCGCACATTCATTTTTACTCCAGCCTGGAGTAGCATCATGGAACAAGATGTCCAGTGTGTTGCCGGAGTGTGTGCAGTGGCTGCTGTCCAGGTACTGAAATGGTTAAGGAAGTCGAACTAACGCGTGCAGCGTGGAAGACAAGAGGAACGCACTGCTAGTGCCCTGCTTTATTTTATATTTTTTTATACAGTGGCTCATTCCCTGCCCTGAGCTGATAACTAAATGTTCATTCGTATTAGCTTGCTGGTAAGCAACACCTGCTAAAGGAAATGTTCTCTATGTTTTAGTTAATACTGTGATGGTTGATCTACGTTAAAGAGAACCACCGGAGTGAGGTGAAACTTAACAGTTCTATATCTTCAGCTAACCTGTTCAGTTTCTAGCTCAAATATTGTAGTGTATATCTGATTGCATTTATTCAGGTTTTTTTAAATTAAAGACAGCCTAAGAAAATACGTAAGTATTTGCAGCACCATTTTTATAAATTGATTCGCTTTTTGTTCATTTCTTTTAATCACCAGGCATATTACGACTCTCAGCTTCTCGATAGCTACAGGAATTCAGTTTACTTAATCATTTTCTTGACGTTTCGCCCGCGCGTGTGGCAGGTATTGTCAGAGATCACCTTCCATGGCTGACGGTAGTCTGCAGGCGAACCTGCAGTACGGGAATCCAGGTTCCGTTGGCCTCAATGTTTTCTTCTTTCTTTTTAAAACTTTTTATAAGTTTCCAAATTTCTATGGGTTCTATAATCAAATGGACTTTGTGGCTCTTCTGCACAGTGTGTTGGTGAATTTTACTGTGTGGTCGGTCTCTCACAATGAGTGTTCCGCCGATTCTGTACCTACATCACGCTGCGGTACTGCTTATGTTCGGTGATCCTGGTTTTGGTGGATTGTTCGGTAAGTCCAGCTCAGATTTTTCCGTATGTGCACGGTATGGGGTATATTCAAGATATTGCTGATGTATCCCTTTTGTTCATTGCCGACATGACATACTCTTCAATCTTCTTGGTAGCTCCGTCAATAGTTTTTATACCACATTTATGCAATATGTGGCCGATTCTGTCCATAAGCCTCGTTATGTATGGCAGAAAGGCTTTAGTCGGCATTTATTCTTTCTACGTGTCGGTCAGCGTGTGAAAGGCTTAGTGATACTTTCATGCAGCTAGTGGAGTATACATCGCTCCTCAAATGCAATCAAAGTGTTGAATCTTGTGTCAGAGCTGCTGTGGCTTACACATGACGACAGTGTTAATCATTCCTATTTTCTGTCTCAGGTGATGATTTAAACATTTTTGTATCTATCAGTCCGTGAATGTCCGTTTTCATTACTCACCGTGGTTCATGTCTCACCTTTCTTCATAAACATCACAACTATAAAGACTAGTAGTTGATTCACTTATACCTCTGCAATAAATCAAATGTTGACGTAGAGAATGTACAGGTGTCTCAGAAGGTCACCGAGCAGTTCCTCATCATTGTTCCAGTCGGTGACACATCTTGTACGAGACTTCTGCTTTAGAAGATGCGAAGTTCAGCTCCCGCCTTTCGGAATGCTCCAAGAACAAATTAGGAACCATTGTACTGAGTGGACAACCTTGGTGACTGCTTCCAGCAGTTTCGTAGAAATCTTCTTATCACCTAGAGTCGCTCGTGCTAAGACGTACATGAAACAACATGGCGATGTCCTGCGGGAAAAAATATCAGATATACTCCAGGGAGTCATTTTGTGGCACCTTCCAAAACAGTATCACAGTTGACGAAGATGTCGTTTGGTTCAAGTTTTAGTTTCTCCAACTTCCAGTGAAATATGTTTTACAGCAGTTGAATACCAAGGCTCTGTCTTCTCTTCCCTCCTACATATCCTAGTGGCAAACCCAGGCCATTTCTTCCTGTCTGTCTCCTCCAGTAGGCCGTCCACACTGCCTTCCTGGGCATCTAACCTACCCTCCAGAACTCCCAGAGACCCCTTCAACTCCATCTCAGACAATTTACGCTCTGTTGGAGCCAGCATATCCGTAAGATAAATTCATCCAAGACCCAAGTAATAACTATACTTCCATTATTTGCATAAAGGCAAACATCTGAAAATCCACATTGCGGAACTCGTGTTTTACCAGTTAGATACATTTCTTTGTTTCAGTGCAAATTATGTGTTGTAATTTAGAGATAATCTTGTTCGGTAAGCGCTGCTGCAACGGGTAGTGGCGGTATATGCTCGCATATGATAAAATTTCGAATTATCTGCGGAAAGCGATGACATACAAATGGCCGGAACGGGTCGTTGGGTCCCACAGTTTATTTTATAAACTCGCTCCGTATAAAACGCGACTGCGTCACATTTTACATTTTAAACGCTCGCAAATACGGCTGATGAAAATGTTAATAAAATCTAGCAAACGTTAACAGTAGAGTGTTAGGGCGTGGGAAAGCAGGGTAAATCTACGACGCGTGCTGTATGAAAATTCGATCCAATATGTGTAAACATTGCGGGCACTTCCGTAGGGAATAAAGTGTATTTTGATCTATGATTTAAATGGACATTACGTGTAACATCGATTCATTCAGATTTCATTTATGCGCTTATTTCACGTGGAAAGATTAGTGCCTTCAGACGCTCCCTTAAATCTAATGGTGATGAATTTAGACATGGCTTTAAATGTTATTATAATATTCATACAGTAATGGACACGTGGTATTTCAGTACTCTGTCTTATGTTGCTAAATGATGTCCTCATTACGTTACTGCTGAGTATGAGTAATGAAATATCAAAAATGTTTTTCAGCAATCACAAGGTATGATATGCGAAGTTAACAGGTTAGGAGAAAAGCGAGATATAATAGGTTAAAGTTAGATGAGAAGGAAGCAAGAAAGCGAAACTAGAGAGCGATGAAAGAAACATTGGTAACCTGAAGATGACGGCCAGATGGACCTTCCAAAGATTCCTAGCTTGAAGATCCAGCTACAGCCTGAGAAGAGTATCACAAACATGGAAAACTTCACAGTGTGGCAGATGCACTAGTTCCTTGTTAAACACACGGAATACAGTTGGCATAAGTCGAGAGGGAAGCTACACCAATGATAACAAGAATATCTCCAATCTCCTCTTCCGTGCTGCGTGGTTTTGAATTAAATGCAGAGTAATGGGTGGTTTGTAGCAAAGCAGCGCGGTTGAAATTGAGATGGAGATTTAGTGTTTGCACTCCCATGATGCTGGACGAATCAGATATTTTATTTCATTTATAGAAAACGAAGACAGGTAATCAGCACATGAGTGACTTGGAAATCGACGTTTGATATTGAATTGGACTACACCAAAACAGAATATAATAAATAATGTGATCAAAAAATTGCATCTTACATATATCTTACACAGGAACTTATGTATCGCTATAGTTTTCACTATTTTTAAAGCGGCGAATTACACCATAGGTGTAAATATTCTGTAGGACTGAATATTGGACTAGTTTTTGTTCTATTTTAGACATAAATGTATTCCTGTATTTTTTAGCGGCAAACAAGCAAGGAAGAGGCATCCTTCAAGCTTTGACACTTTGTTCCCCAGTGAGTACTTTCATCCGATACTTTCTATTGCAATTTGACATAAGAACACGAACAGTTGAGGACCATGGCATGAACTGATTCACGAAAATGTTCGCTGATCATCCTTCCGTGTCATTTAAGGATGACCAGTGATTTATTAGGCTTCAGTTTTTGTGTCCATAGTCGTATAAAATGCAGGTCGTTGTTCGTATCTTATACGGCAGTAGCGAAATCCAGAAGGCTGCCGCTTTAGAGTCAATCGCGCTGCCTCAGTAAATAGATGATAGCTATAAGAATGTTTTATTACTTTGTAACATACATTTTGTAAGACGGTGGGGTGGGTTGTCAGAAGAGTTTCTATTCGATCTGTATTTCAGTGAATGAGAAGAGGGTACGCATCTACCAGGATACTCACAAGGAGACGGCACGACCGTGGGGTCCGGTATTTGTCCGAAATTTTGTGTGGTGAAACAGGACCCCTAAAACCTCACGTGGTTAAAATATTAGGACGCACTACTCGGAAAATCCCGAGAAAAATCGATCCATAGTTTCTTAGGTGCCTTATGAGTATAAAATGTTAGGCCCTTACCGAGCCGCCGTCTGGCCTACATGGTTAGCGGTCGGACCTTTACACAACAGGTCACGGGTTCGTTTCCTCCTATGGCACTGTTTTTTTGTTTTTTTTTTTTTTGTTTTGCTTCTGTTGCTTGCAAAATTGCAGCGCATTGTTGCAGGAGAATCGTGAAATTAATTCCCAGGAAGACTGTATAAAAATTCATTCTATAATTCACCATCAGTTATCATGATTCAATATGCCTGGTTTGCCTCAAAATTATCAGAAACTCAAAACATTTTCGTAAATGTTAATGGGGCATATTTTTGTACAGACCTATTGGAAACGCCCTGTGGTTGTAAAAAATCCGCTTTTATATGTTGCGCAAGATGACGCAAAAGTTATTGCTTTGTTGGTTTTTACGATAATTACCACTGCAGTTCTTGTTTATAATTATTATATGTATAAAAATTGAATGTCCGCAATTTAATTTGTTACTCTGATTAAAAACCCAATGATTCCCCTTATATACTTCACAATGAAAAACGGAAAACCCACCTCCATGAATTGTGTTGTTGGACTAAAAGAAAATAATTTTTATTCAATAATGTAACTAATTTGTTAAAGATAATGTAGGTTTGGGAAACTTTCTGAATAATTGGTGGAATAACAAAAGAAAATGAAAAAGAAGAAAAAAAGTGCCAGAGGAGGAATAGAATCCGAGACCTCTGCCGTAAGAGTCCGAGTCCTAAACATCTAGGCCAGACGGCGGCTCGGTTAAGACCAACATTTTATACTCATAAGGCACCTTAGAAACTTTGCACCGATTTTTCCCGGGATTTTCCGGGTAGTGCGTCCTAATATTTTAACCACGTGATGTGTAGGGGTCCTCTTTCAGCACACAAAATTTCGGACAAATCCCCGACCCCACGCTTGTGCCGTCTCCTTGTCAGTATAAATTCTCATGAGCATGAGAGCAATGCTAGGTTAGTCGACTGCGTTAATAGGCTGGAGGGATATTCCTCAAATACAAATAGTCGATACTTGGGGAGGTTTTAGCTGCCAGGAATATTTTAGGAACTTTATCGTGAGAGAGCGAAATCTTTCTTATCAATGTGAAAAATTTGGTTATGATCTTTTGCTGATAATTTGCAGCTCAACCTCTAGGGTTGTTGTGAACTGTACCGGAGACTGATCGAATAAAGAATGCCCGTGGGCGGGAAAAAAGGCAATAATTGTGCAGCGACAACGCTGAATGGCCAAGAGCCTAAAATGTTCCATCAGTACAGATAGTTCTATCAGTCCTACAGCTCTGATTCCATACAATCCATGGACATAAAGACACCACTTCACCTCAATGAAATGCGTTAGCGGTGGAGGGTCACATGAATGCGTGGTAGTAGGTCTGCATTACCTAAAGCAGTGGTCGTCAAACGTTTTTGCTTAGAAGCTAATATTGACGTTGTAGAGCGCTACCCCGGGCCACATAGCAAGGGGGAGGGACGGTATGTGGCCGCTCAAATATAAATTCTGTTTACACCAAATCAAGTTCAATTATTGAAGCCTACCACTTGTGTAGGTTATCGCACCAAAATTTTTAAGTGATAAAAGAAAATGATATACCGTATTGGAATTACATCATGTTTCTGGAGGCTTACATAGTGATCAATTCTCCGCACCTAAGCGGACACTGTGGTTAGTGCCACTACAACAGGATGCCATGTTCATTTTTTTTTTATTTCCAGGCACGTTTTCTACTCATCTTTACGCCTTAGTAGCTGAAAGAATACCAAACGGCTGTAGCAGATAGTTTTGGAGTCGGACTTTTCTATTAGGCCTAATACAAATAGAGACGGTTTTAAATAATACAACTTAGTTACATTATACATGAAGCACACACAGCACTGTCGTAACATTCAACAACACTTATTATTCCCAATAATAAAATACGAAGACACAGCACTGCCATAATATTCTATAATACTTATTATTCCCAATAATAAAATACGAACAACCGTTATTTTGGTTTCATTTGTTAGGCGACCAGTTTCTAGTGACTCTTCCGCGTTTACGTTATTAAGAAGTGATATATTATGATGTTATATGGTGAAGTGCACGTCATTCTCCAACTATGCCAATTATGGGACCCAATGTCGTCTCTCGTTTGCTTTAACATTTCGTGGTATGCACTTGAGTTTACTTCTTGGTTTTTGTATTTCCACTATGATTTATATTGAACAATAATTAATAAAAAGCACCAATTTGGTTTTGCTCTACAATATTACTTTTATTGCTAACCGGTTTTCGGCTTACAAGGCCGTCTTCAGACATTTCAGTAAATGTCTGAAGATGGCCTTGTAAGCCAAAAACCGGTTAGCAATAAAAGTAGTATTGTAGAACAAAAGCAAACTGGTGCTTTTCATTTATTATTATAATGTTGTTCTACCAAGAACCGATGGAAGATTCTGTTAATATTATATGGAACAGTTAACGTCCGGTTTGGTTGAGCACTATTCCGTGTATAAAATCCATAGTGACATTTTCGCAACTTCCTATAACGAGACTACTCCTAAACATGTTCTTTTCATAGATACTCCCCAGAGGTATGATGTTAGGAATTTTCTGCCAAAATGATTGATGGTGGCTTCCCATCATCTAAATAGTTTCTTACAATTAGAGACATAAGAACCTTGCTGGTACTTTTGTAAAAGGTGTGCTCTTTAAAAAGTTTTCGTTTGTGGTTTCCTTTCACTTATTACATGGGTGGACACATTCTTTCTTTACATTTTATAGTCATCCTCCAAGAGTGCTCTTTTGGTTCCTCCTTATAGAGTACTGCCTAATAACCTGAAAAAATGAGTACAGCTATGGTGTTTCAATTGGTGTAATTCCTCTTTTTAATTTGTCGTTCCTTTCTGTATACTTGGTATACAGATTACCATTACGTATAGTGAAACCCTTTACTGGATATGGTATATGATCCTGTTATCTTACTTCACATGTGATGAGTCGGTCCCTTTGCTTGTCTCTTTTACTTTTTGACAAAAACCGGTAGAGTCGTACCACGCATAACCATATATATTTGCAGACAATGGGTATACAGGACTGATGGTTGCATTACTTTGACACTTCTGTTTTATGATTCCTTCCATTAGGTTACTGAAGTTTTAACAGTATACATGAATAACTGGATAATTTGTGATAGGAAATATTATGTTGTATCATGTACTTTTTAATTGAGACTAATTTCTTTTACTTATGTAAATTAATATGTAATACCTGCTTTGCTTATACAATTCACTCTGGGTTTTTTAATATGTACTTATTGCTCTTTTGTAACCCACATTGTATAGGCCTGAAGATATAATATAATGTCGAAACTGGTTGCCTAACAAGTAAAACCAAAACACCGGCTGTTGGTATTTGATTATCGGAAATCGACCAGCCGAAGTCCCGCACTCCAGACATAGGATGGAGCTACATTTATATTAATTACTTGTTGCACTAACTAAATTATAGTAGTCGAAATAAAGTAAAATGGAACATTTCAGTTGCTATAATTTCTCTCGTTATGTTAAAAATTTTACTTTATATGATAACAGCTGCTTCACTCACCTGCTTGGTATCACTAAATACATGATGTGTTTGTAATTTAGAACCTATTAAAGACAATGTTACCTTGTTCATGCCGCCCGGTTACCGGCGCCGTCTAAAGCGCTGCTCCCTGAGCTGGAAGGCGTGCCACTACCCTCCACGAATCCGCCCGGCGGATTAGTGTCGACGTCCCGTGTGCCGGCCAGTCTGTGGATGGTTTTTAAGGCGGTTTTCCATCTGCCTCGTCGAATGCGGACAGGGTACCCTTCTTCCGCCTCAGTTACGCTATGTCGGCGATTGCCGCGCAAACACTGTCTCCACGTACGCGTACACCATAATCACTCTACCACGCAAACATTTGGGGTTACATTAGTTTGGTGTGAGACGTTCCCAGGGATGTCCACTGAGGGCCGAGTAGAACAATAAACCTGGGTTCGGGGTGGTCGCTGGTGGGGTGAATGGACTGCTGTGGCCTGTTGTGGGATTGTGAACCACTGAGGGCTATGGCGAGACGAAGTCTCTCCGTCGTTTCTGGGTCCCCAGCTTAAATACTCAGTACACAAGTATAATACTTCGTTCAGCCACATCTTTGGAATGTGTCACCAAATTTAGTGTTCAGTGGTTTTCTCCTATGTACCAATGTAGTAATTTATCTATAGTTCATTAAATGATGTGTCTCATGTTTTATCTAAGTTAAATAATTTTACATCGCATTTACAGTGAAATAATCGCTCTTGTTTTATTCCTAATTCTAACATTAACGTTTTTCATCTCGGGAAATGGATACACTCTCTAGATGCTCTAGTTTAAAATTTTTTGCGCAACAAAAATTTAACTGCACCACACACTTATCTTTTTTTCTGACGATAGCACAATAACTGGAAACCGTTTCGTGTGACAAATAATGAATGTAGTAGAATATGACACCAGTGGTGTAGGTGTTTCATTCACAATATATAAAATATTCAACCAGGAACGGATGGAACTGTCAGTCAGTACAACAACTTAATCAATTCAAAATTGTCACCAAAGGATAGAATGGCGGATGATATGTTTCTGCAATAAAAGGTTTTAGAAGTCAGTTTTATCTGTTGTATTATGAGTGTTTCCCGGAAGTAACCAACTCTTATTTGCGTAAACAAGTTGTCCAGCTTTCCCGAAGAGCGATGTGGCCGCTTTTCCCGATCGTATATCAAGTCATCATTTGTGTCTACAGAGGAAACGGTCATACCGAAAGGAACAAGAAGGAGCTATTGTAGGTCAAAAGACAATGTTTTAATATTTATATTGTTAAAATTTAATGCGCTCCATATAAGTGAGGTAACAAGAATAATATAAATGACTTACCTTAGACCAGACGACTCAAAATAAGTTTTCGACGGTGCCTGAGCCACAATCACACAGTATTTTTTGAAATAATAGACCGCCTTTTGTATATTACTGTATTTTTTCTCTTTACTACGTAGATTTCGGCTTTTACGCCATCATCCAGTACAGTGCTAGAAGATCTTAAACCATTAATACGCCATACTGGGCAAAGTGAACCCAAAGCAGTTAACCTAGCCTAGCACCTGCCTTTAAGATGTAATTATTAATATGACGCCACGTTTACCTGCTTTAGGCTGACTTTATGAGACATGACGTGTTAATGGTCCAAGACCTTTTAGTACTGCAATCGATAATGGCGTAAAAACCAAAATTTAAATTGTATAGAAGGAAAGTACTGTAATGTACGGTTAAATGGTCGTGTGCTCTTTGCAAAAAGGTTTTGCTAAAAGAATAACGGAACAAGCTTCCTCTGTCAATCTCACTGACAACAATAGCGATCTATATTAAAACTAGGCTGACCACAAGTCGGCAGGCTGTACCAATGCTCAAGTCAAAAAATATACCTTGGCCACTCTTCCCGTCACGGCCACTTTGCCACGCCTTCCCCTGCCGAAATGACTATTAATTGGTAACATACACACATAAGTAGTTTACATTAATTAAGAGCAGACACTGCAGTATGAGACACGCTCACAAATGATAACTGTTGTGTACATAGTTCCACGTAGTCAGCGCGTACACAACTTTCCCACTAGAGCGCGCCCCGCTAAGCACAACAGCGCAGGCGCAGCGCTCGTCCGTCTCCGCACTACGAGATGGCGCTGTTTTAGAGACGGACCAAATTCTTCTTCCGCCGATCCACGTATTAATATATAACGCAGCCAATAAGATTGCTGCTAACGTAGAACCTTTTCTCCTCGCGGGTCACACTCTCGCAGTGATACCTGAACGCGCGAGGTATTATAATGAGTGTACAGACCTCCGATTAGTGACATTCGAGGGTTGGATTCCCTCTCTTCTTCATCGAAGAGTTTCACTGCCTGGGCTACTCTCAGGGTGCGCCTTCGACGTGGAAGATCCCTGCCGTGTCGTCTGCTTGCCGTCCATACTGCCTGCCGGTGCTCGCCGCCGCCGCCGCTCGGTCGCCGCTTTCCGGTCCTCGCCGCCGCCGCCGCCGCCGCCGCCGCCTGCTGCTCGCCGCCGCCGACGCTGACGCCGCCGCCGCCGTCGCCGCCTGCCGGGGCTCGCCGCCGCCGCCGCCGGTGCCCGACGCCGCCGCCGCCATCCGGTGCCCGCCGCCGCCGCCATCGCCGCCGTCCTGACCCTGGCCTACGGCCGTCTTCGTCTTCATCTGTCTTCTTCTTTGTCTGTCCCCAATTTCTGTCCTCTCCTCTTCGTTCTGTTCGTTCTTGTTTCTCTCTCCCGTCATGTCCGCCCCCACCACCACTGTCACTACTACCACCACCGCCATTGTCTATACCTCCCCTTCCGCCGCCTCCACCACTTTAACTTGGTGTGCCCAGTCCCACCCCCCTCCTTCCATTCCACCTCTCCTCACTCTCCCTTCACCCTCTATCTTTGTCGCCCCCTCTCCCACTTCTTCCTCCCGCTCCTCTCGTTCTGATCCCTTCCCCCCACTCCCCCAGCCTGTCACTGCAGCTCCGGCTCGGGTGGTGGCCCGTCGGGCCACTGCCCACGCCCAGCTCTCCCCGTCACCTTCGCCATCACCGCCGCCACTGCCACCGTCATCGTCATCGTCGCCGTCGCCTTCGCCTTCACCGTCACCGTCACCATCTCCGGCGCCGACTCCGGCCCCGGGACCTGCCCCTCCCCGCCACATTCCCGTTGTTCCCATCCCCCACACCTCCTCCACCGCCGTCAAGCGCCCCGGTGGCACTCCTGCTTCCTCTGCTTCCAAAAAGGCTGCGCCTCGTCCTCCTTCCCCCACCCATGATGCCATGGAAGTCTCCCCGCCTGTCCCTGCCCCCTCATCCTCCTCCTCTCCCCCTTCCTCCTACCGCTACCTCCTCTCCCATCCTGATCCCTCTCTCCTTGAAGCCCGGAACCTCACCCTCTTCCTTCGCCAGCTTTGTCCTGGTGCCCCCATCTCCCTCCTCGCCGAGATTCGGTCCTCATCTCCTCCCCCAGCCCAACCCTCCACACCTACCTCCTTTCCCGCATCCCTGTCACCCGCTTTGGCCCTCATGCCTCTCTCACCCCTGCTCCTTCACCACCTCCCTCCCACCAACCCCAACCTCCGCGTCGCCCGCCAACTCTCACCGCCGTGATCACTCGGCTTAGTCCAGTGATCACGGAGGAGGAGATGTTGGCGGAGCTCCAGGCGCATCCCCATTTGGAGGTGCGTGCGGTTCGCCGCATACATAACGCTGCCGGCCCCACCCGCCTTATGCGGGTTTTTTCTGAGCACGCCCCCTCCATTGACCGTCTCCTGAAGGAGGTTGCCCTCCTTTTTAACCAGCGGTACAAGGTCGACCCCTCCCGTTCCCCTCCTCAATCCCTGCGCTGCCAGAGGTGTCTACACTATAACGCGCACCCCACAGCTGAGTGCCGCGAGGCCCCCACCTGCCCGCATTGTCGGCAAGCGCACTTCCTCAGGCAGTGCCCCAACCTCCAATCCCCTCCTTCCTGCAATACCTGCAATCTCCCCCATCCCACCTACTCCCAAAAGTGTAAAGCCCGACCCCCTCCAACCACTCCTGAACTCACCGTCCCTGTCCGTCCCCTGGACGCCCCCACCCCTCCTGGCAATTCCCTTCGTCCCCCCCCCCACCGCTGAGGACATCATCAGGTTCCTTACCATCGTCCTCCAGAATGTTCATCCCTTTCAGCGCCCACACACCCTCCAACAGATCTCCCTCGCCGCCCGTTCCATATTCCAACTCAAGATGTACGCCACCTACTCCAACAACCAGGCCCATTTCACTTTCTCCCGCCTCGACACCCTCGTCTAAATCCCTATCATGGCGCGACAGCAACGTATCCTTTTCAACAACATCCGCTCCCTACCCGCCAACAGGAACCTCTTCCTGCACACCCTTGCCACCCACCGCGTGGATGCCTTCCTCCTTAATGAAACCTTCCTCCAACCCCACCACACCATTCACACTTCGCCCTACCTCCTCCACCGCTCCGATAATCCCCTCCCAATTGCGCGTGGCGGAGTTGCCATTGGTCACCACCGCCAGATCCCCGTTCAGCTCCAACCTCTCCTTCCCGACCCCACCGAACACCTGATCCTTAGTCTCTTCTTCCCCGGCCTTACCGTTACCTGCGCCACCATCTATGTCCGCCCCAACGCTCCTATTCCCTTCGACTTCCTCTCCCATGTCGATCGTACCTTTTCCTCCTACGTGATCGCCGCCGACCTCAACATCCATAGTCGTTCCGCCGCCCAGTTACAGCGATGGCATCGGTTCCTCTCCACCCTTCAAGGTGACCTCGTCCCCATCCCCCGGCATACCCGTCCTGAATCCAACTCCACTCCTGATGTTATCCTCGCCTCCCCCAACCTCCTTGGCCGCATAACGGTGGATGTCCTGTAGCCTATTGGTAGCGACCATCTCCCTGTCCTCCTCACTGTTTCAGACGGTCGTCGCCCTCGCCCCGACCCTCGTACTGACCCTCCCCCTAAGTATGTCCACGACTATTCCCGAGCCGACTGGACTGCCTACCGGGACACCCTTTCCACCCAGGTCGATAGCCACCCTCTCACCTACCACCACCCTGACGATGTCACCCATGCCGCCTCCTTTCTCCAGCAGACCTTGTCTGAGGCCGTGGAGGCCCACGTTCCTACTGTCGCCATCCACCCCCACCGTCCTACCTTACCCCCACAGGCCGTTCTCCTCCTCCGTGAATCCCGTCGTCTCTACCGTGCCTTCCTCCGCACGCGTGACCCGGACACACTACGACGCCACCAGCAACTCCAGCGACACGTTCGTAATTTGCTCGCGGCTAAGAAACGCCGGGACTGGCGACAGACATGCACCCGTTTAAATGCAACCCTACCAATCAACTCGTCCAAGTTCTGGACGGCCTTCCATCGCCTTACCGGAACTAAACCCTCCCCCTACTATCCTCTTCTCCACGATGATCACCCCTTCCCTGACACCCTTAGTAAGGCCAATCACTTTGCCTCCTACCTCTCCGATGTCTTCTCCATCCCCGACGATCCCCAGTTCAATTACTCCCTCTTCCCGGATATCCGCGATCGAACTGACACCTCTGTCCCTCCCCTCGCTCCAGGTTTCCAGTACTTGGACAACATTACACACACGGAACTCAATGCCCCTATCACTACACAGGATCTCATTGTTACACTCCGCACCAAACGCAACACCGCTCCTGGTCCCGATCGTGTCACCTACCGTCACCTTCGTGAAGCTCCTGTCTCTTTCCTCTCCACCCTGGCCAGGCTCTACAATGTAGTCCTGTCCACCGGTTACTACCCCGACCTGTGGAAAACCTCCCGTATCCTCATGTTCCTTAAACCTGGCAAACCGCCGTCCGCCGTCTCCTCCTACCGTCCCATCAGCCTTACCTCGGTCTTCAGCAAGGTCCTGGAATCTATCCTCACCCGTCGCATCCACCAGCATCTCCGCCAGCACCGCCTCCTTCCCGTCACCCAGTGTGGCTTTCGGCCGTCCTTCTCTTCCGACGACCTTCTCCTTCACCTCACTCATCTCCTTTCCGAACAGCTTAATTCCCATCGCTCCGCAATCTTCCTCTCCCTGGACCTCGAACGTGCATATGACCGCGTATGGCATTCCGGTCTCCTCTTCAAGCTCCAAACCTTCGCCCTTCCCATCAACTACGTCCTTCTGATCGGCTCCTTTCTCTCCCGCCGTCCTTCCTATGTCACCATCCATAACACCGATTCCTACACCTTTTTCCCCTCCGCCGGTGTGCCCCAAGGCTCCGTCCTCTCCCCCCTTCTGTACCTGTTGTACACGGCGGACATGCCGCCGCCGTCACCCCCCGTCCACCTTCTCCAGTTTGCCGATGACACCGCCTTCCTTGCCCTTGCCCCCACCCTACAGCGCTCCCAACGCCTTCTCCAATCCCATCTTGACCGGTTCACCGCTTGGTGCAACCAGTGGTTGCTCAAGGTCAATCCTTCCAAAACCCAGGCGATCATTGTAGGCAAAACCACCCCTTCCTTCCGCCTCCTTGATTTCTATCTCATCGTCTATGGCCGTCCCATCGCCCTCATTCCCACCCTTAAGTACCTTGGCGTCACCCTCGACCGTCGCCTCTCCTGGACTCCCCATCTCCAGACAATCCAAGCCAAGGCACGTTCCCACCTCCGTCTCCTCAAACTCCTTTCCGGCCGTACGTGGGGTCTGGACCCCTCCACCATCCTCCACACCTATAAATCCCTCATCCGCCCCATCCTTTGTTATGCCCATCCAGCATGGATCTCCGCTCCCCCTACCTTTTATAAATCCCTCCAAATCCTTGAACGCCATGCTCTCCGCCTCGCCTATCACATCCGTCTCCCCTCCCCCACGCGGATCCTCTACAATCTCATCCCCTTCCCCCACCTCCTCCTTTTCCTTGAGAGGATACGGATCCTGTACACCTCCCGCAAACTCGATCCTCCTCACCCGCTTGTCTCCCCGATCCTCTCCCACCCCCGCCCGCTGCCGCGCCTGTATTCGCACGTCCCACCCGGTCTCCATCTCTCCACCCTCCTTACCCTCTCCCAAGGTGGCTTCCGCCAGCTCCCCCTCCCTGATGATGCCCTCCTCCCTTCCATCTACCCCTCCTACCAACTTTGATCCTCCCGCCCTCCTCCTGTAATTATTCCTCCGGGCACCCTCCCTCCCTCCTCTCCCTTTTCCCTCCCTCCTCCTTTTCTCCCCCCCCTCCTCCCCCGGGCCTCCCCTCCCCTGTTCCTCTCCTCCTGCCCCCGACTCCTCAGCCATTGGCATCCTTTTTCTCCCCTCTCCCCCACCTCCCCCTTCTACCCCTCTTGGCAGGTCCCCGGACTCGCACACGTTACGTGGACATTCGCGCGCCGGAGGTCGCCGCCATCAGTGTTTTGTGTGTTTAGTGTTTAGTGTTTAGTGTTCACCGTCCCCTCCATCGTTCACCAGTGCCATCATCATCTTCAGTGGTTGTGCGTCGTCTCATCAGCTAGCAGTGTGGGTTATCGACGAGTGTGAACGGCTCCGTGATTGTCTCTATGTGTCTCCTGTTTTATTGCCCACCGCTCTGTGACTTATGTGTCTTCTCCCTGTTTTTGCTGCTTGTGTCTTCTATGGCTGAAGAGCAGCGTAGTGTGCTGCTGACAGCCTGCCTGTTGTACAGGTTTTAAAATAACAATAAAGTAAAAAAAAAAAAAAAAAAACTCCGATTAGTCAGTCTGTATCAGTCTGCATTAGTCTGCAGTGAAGTTTCAGTCTGCACCTAATAAGATTATCATCTTCTTGTACATAGCCATGAAGATAAATGTATAGACACTTTGTCAAGTATCAGAGATATGTGAGAATGAGGTTAAGTACCAAGACCAAAGGAACTTCAGATTGTCCATTGTAAATAGCATCCAGAACCAAGTTAAGTAAGGTTTATGATTGTTGTTATTTTAATAAATGTGTCTGAAAATTAATCAAGTTCTGTTTAAAGTAGGTCACCGTCAATCTGCTACTCTAAGCGTGCAAGTGGCATTTCTATCGTTTGACCTAAGGGCAGAAAATAAACACGCCACGATAAGACCACGAGACATATTGCTGACACTCGCCTACTTCGTTAGAGCGACAGGTCAAATAATATGATGGTGTGTGTACCGAAAGTCTTACAGTACGCACACTACAATAACCAAATGTTTTGAATGTTATTTGATTTCACTCATTGCATTGCATTACAATAGCCTTAGCGTGAATTCATATTACTTGCTGCAAACACGTACCACACTTTGTGGCGAAACAGGCGCTGTGTCATTTGTGAGATGTAGAGGCGAGCGTGTGTGCCGGAACTTAACTTGTTTCGTATGTACGCTCCCCCAATGTTCCCAGTGATTAATACCAGCTATTATTCTTGAAATGTTCAGGTCCATAATATTTCGTTAGGGCCTTGCGTTACCAGTACGACTACCAACGTGCTTTGAAAATAATTTCGATGGGACTATTGGAGGAGGGTACACAGAAAAAGTTTTGGAATCTAATAGATGCAGTGGTGTGAAACGATTCGTATCCAAGACAAACAAAAGGTTTCTATAAAAGCTGACCAATGGATATGACTACTTTTCCATTTCTGTGTTAGTAGTACATAACTGCAAATGTTTTGTAGAAGACTTACTGCTATCGCTATATCACAATTAAGATGCCATAAACCATAACACGCAGACTACTTTTAGCAAATAAAAACAAATTAGCCTTTTTCTTTCTTTTTTGCTTTCCCTTTTGTCTCATTTTGTTCGTTATTGTTCGTTCTATTTGTTCGGGGTGGATGTCCCATGACGCTTTTCAAGTTCACCGTTCATCCAGTAACTCAGTTTGTTTATTACAGAGGGCAGCTAACCCTCTTGCCGAACATGCTGAGCCGGCCGGGGTGGCCGAGCAGTTCTAGGCGCTACAGTCTGGAACCGCGCGACTGCTACGGTTGCAGGTTCGAATCCTGCCTCGGGCATGGATGTGTGTGATGTCCTTAGGTTAGTTAGGTTTAAGTAGTTCTAAGTTCTAGGTGACTGATGACCTCAGAAGTTAAGTCCCATAGTGCTCAGAGCCATTTGAACATGCTGAGCTGTCGTGCCGGCGTCTTGACTCATAATCGAACTTTCGACCTCCTGCATGCTAATCCGAAACTCTTTTCACTGCACCAACTAAACATAGCTAGTAGTGTCTCCTGACAGATAGTTACAATACACGTGATTACAATGTTGCCACATTGTCAATCTTTAACGTCCATTTCCTTCCCGAAATATGAGCAGGACGAAATTTTGTGAGGGACATTTTTGTAATGCCAGTATGACAGGAATCACGCTGCGATGTCCGAGTGCGCGAATTTTCCTTCAACCTGTGTGGTCATGAGCTAAGATGTAACATTTGATAGAAAAGTCTTCGTTTGGTCTTATAAAAACCGGAAGTGAACCTGTGCACTTGCAGACCTTCAAATCCTTTTTGTTGTAAATCATGTTCATTTTACGCTTACCTCACGCACAAGATGTCAAGTGGATAAAAGTAGCACATTATAAAATGTTTGTCGTCGCTAATATATTTAAAAATATAAAGCACCACCTAGTGAGATGACACAGTGGTTAACACACTAGAGGACGATTTTTCAAGCCCGCATACAGCCACCCTGATTCAGATTTTCCATGATTACCAGAAACTTCTTCAGGAAAATGACGGGATGTTTCTTTTGAAAGGGCACTGACGATTTCCTTCGCTAATCCGATGGGGCCGATGACCTCGCTGTTTGGTCCCCTCCCCCAATCAGCGAACCAATCATAAAGCACATTATGCAACTGGCTATGTCCATACACATGTTGCATCATACAAACACGGTACACAATAGCACAACTGTTTACATATACTGGACGTATTCTAAACAAAGTGAATCCACTTTAAATGGCGTACAAGCTACAACTGACAGGTATTATTGCAAAGATGGCATTTTTATAAACCACTACATCGCTCTCACACCGGAACCATGTACCAGATCATAAACAGTCCTCTTTTCATATTTAAAAATAACTACTTTGGTTTTTGGCCTTTCAGAATAGTAAAGATTACAAAATCCTACTGTACTAACAACTGAAAAACATATTTGATTTTCACAATCCCCTTCACACCCTCTTATTACTGCGTGCATGATAAGAAAATTAAAGTATTTACTCTGCAGTAGTTTATCCCGTTGTTGGTAGGGCGCTCATCCGCCGCAAACGCAACAGTACGAGTACATCGCCGCAGGCTGAAGAAAAGTACGGGGAAACACATTTTTGTCTTAAAAGCAGAGAAACGTCATTTTCAGGAATGATGCTTCAGTTTACTCTATATGTACTACTAACTGTATTTGCAAAGCATTGTGTGCGCAATGTCTACACATACCGCTGAATAAACCTGCAAATTATATCGCTGCATGACGCCTACTACAAGAGATGTGACACCATACACATCGTGATTACCTTTAATTTAAACGGAGTGCATATTATGCAG
Source organism: Schistocerca americana (assembly GCF_021461395.2). Taxonomy (NCBI): domain Eukaryota; kingdom Metazoa; phylum Arthropoda; class Insecta; order Orthoptera; family Acrididae; genus Schistocerca; species Schistocerca americana. The sequence goes on along the minus strand of NC_060124.1, from coordinate 58,913,238 downwards.
ACTGTTCTCATCCAGTGTTTGAGAATGAGAGCACTTAGTGACTTCCAACAAACTTTAAACATCATTTGAAACCATTTATAACATTTTTATCGCTTCAAATGCTTAATTTCAAATATGAGGGCTGTTCTTTTTTTAAGTTTCGATCAGTCACGATGTTAGATCCACAGTGAAAATCAGAAGGATCTCTGCGCAGATGTGTTGTATAGTCTCTGTAGTACGCTTGTCGGTAGCGTCACGTCTCACTTTTCAATTCTTAGAGCACATTGAGCACATAAATATTCCGAGAAAAATAGTGTATACGTGGTGGTCCATTGATAGTGACCGGGCCAAATATCTCACGAAATAAGCATCAAACGAAAAAACTACAAAGAACGAAACTCGTCTAGCTTGAAGGGGGAAACCAGATGGCGCTATGGTTGGCCCGCTAGATGGCGTTGCCATAGGTCAAACGGATATCAACTGCGTTTTTTTAAAAATAGGAACCCCCATTTTTTATTACATATTCGTGTAGAACGTAAAGAAATATGAATGTTTTAGTTGGACCACTTTTTTCGCTTTATGATAGATGGCGCTGTAGTAGTCACAAACGTATAAGTACGTGGTATCACGTAACATTCCTCCCTTGCGGACGGTATTTGCTTCGTGATACTTCACCCGTGTTAAAATGGACCGTTTACCAATTGCGGAAAAGGTCGATATCGTGTTGATGTATGGCTATTGTGATCAAAATACCCAACGGGCGTGTGCTATGTATGTTTCTCGGTACCCTAGACGACATCATCCAAGTGTCCGGACCGTTCGCCGGATAGTTACGTTGTTTAAGGAAACAGGAAGTGTTGAGCCACATGTGAAACGTCAACCACGACCTGCAACAAATGAAAATGGCCAAGTAGGTGTTTTAGCTGCTGACGCGGATAATCCGCACATCAGTAGCAGGCAAATTGCGCGAGAATCGGGAATCTCAAAAACGTCGTTCTTAAGAATGCTACATCAACATCGATTGCGCTCGTACCATATTTCTATGCACCAGGTATTGCATGGTAACGACTTTGAACGTCGTGTACAGTTCTTCCACTGGGCAAAAGAGAAATTACAGGACATTGACAGATTTTTTGCACGTGTTTTATTTAGCGACGAAGCGTCATTCACCAACAGCGGTAACGTAAACCGGCATGATACGCACTATTGGGCAACGGATAATCCACGATGTCTGCGACAAGTGGAACATCAGCGACCTTGTCGGGTTAATCTATGGTGCGGCATTAAGGCAGGAAGGATAATTGGCCCCCATTTTATGGATGGCAATCTAAATGGTGCAATGCATGCTGATTTCCTACGTAATGTTCTACCGGTGTTACTACAAGATGTTTCACTGCATGGCAGAATGGCGATGTACTTCCAATATGATGGATGTCTGGCACATAGCTCGCGTGCGGTTGCAGCGGTATTGAATAGCATCTTTCATGAGAGGTGGATTGGTCGTCGAAGCACCATACCATGGCCCGCACGTTCACCGGATCTGACGTCCCCGGATTTCTTTCTGCGGAGAAAGTTGAAGAATACTTGCTATCGTGATCCACCGACAACAACTGAGAACATGCATCAGCGCATTGTCAATGCATGTGCGACCATTACGGAAGGCGAACTACTCGCTGTTGAGAGGAATGTCGTTACACGTATTGCCAAATGCATTGAGGTTGACGGACATCATTTTGAGCATTTATTGCATTAATGTGGTATTTACAGGCAATCACTCTGAAACAGCATGCGTTCTCAGAAACAATTTCACAAAGATACATGTATCACATTGGAACGACCGAAATAAAATGTTCAAACGTACCTACGTTTTGTATTTTCATTTAAGAAACCTACCTGTTACCAACTGTTTGTCTAAAATTGTGAGCTATTACAGCGCTATCTATCACAAAGTGAAAAAAGTGGTCCAACTAAAATATTCATACTTCTTTACGTACTACAAAAATATGTAATAAAGATGGGTGTTCCTATTTTAAAAAAACGCAGTTGATATCTGTTTTAACTATGGCAGCACCATCTAGCGGGCCAACCATAGAGCCATCTGATTTCCTCCTTCAAGCTAGACAAGATTCGTTCTTTGTAGTTTTTTCGTTTGACGCTTATTTTGTGAGTTGTTTGGTCCGATCACGATCAATGGACCACCCTGTATATACACATTGAAGCGACGAATTAAAATTTGGAGCAAGGTCGGGATTCGAACCTGTGTGTCCTGCTCATTTGGCAGATGCGCTAACAACTACGCCACCCGGACACAGTGGCTTTGCACAGCCGCACAGACTGTCGTAGCACGCCTCCCTCCTCAATCCAAATTCCCATTTACGCTTGCTCGTTTAATTTTCCATACTTCGAACAGTATTGCAGAAGCTCTCCAACTCTGTAGGAGCAGTAGGTCAGCATCGAACGAAACTGGGGATGCTGCTTGAAACTCAGGCATAGGTGCTTCAATGAAATGGTAGTACATGGACCCAGAAACCATTTCAAGTCTTAGATATTTGTGGTGCGTATATACAGACTGAAGGGACAAATGAAAACCGGGATTCGATGTTGAGGTGCTGAAACATCCCCTTAGAAAAATTTATGGACGACTGTTCTGATAAACCTCTCTCATTATTTGATTTTCAAACAGTTGAGCAAAACGGAACGTGTTCAGACATTTCTCTCTTTGCATATTCTGATCATAAATAAACTGACACGAAATATTTTTAGCGCAACGCAATCTGACTTTCAATAATCCCTACAAAAGAATGGCCCTGACTGACAATAACCTATACCTTTCATGAATCACTTACCTCACAAAAATCTTCGTTACACGAACTACTGCAATACAGCGAGCGCCACTACTGCCAGCTAAATAAAAGATTCTAACTACTGAAGGCACTAACTACTGATAGGCATAATCAGCAAATGAAAGATTTTGATAGAGAACAAACAATGTATTTACCTTAATAATGTTCCAAAGTCATCATATATATATCAGTTCATGATATCCAATATTACAAATTTACTCTTTCTGATGGGCACACGTCCGCTCTCAAAATTCTGCCATTTCCCTCCCCACGTCCACCACTGCTGGCGGCTCACCTCCAACTGCGCAATGCTACGCGCTGTTAAAACAGCCAACTGCCCACAATGGCGAATATTCCAACAATGCCAACCAGCCACAGACTGCACACAGCACAGCCAGTGATTTACATACAGAGCGCTATGTGGCGTTACCAACATAAAAACTTAAACAGCCTACTTACAGTGCTATTCAAATACAGCTGGAGAGTTTCTCCAATGCTGTTGGATTTTAGGGGAGCACAAAATGGGATGCTGCGTGAATGGGAATTTGGACTGAGGAGCAAGGCGTGCTAAGGTAGTCTGTGCAGCTGTGCACAGTCACTGTATCATGGTAGCATAGTGATTAGTGCATCAAGCCTACTGAGGAGGAGACCGTTGTTCGAATCCCAGGTAGGGTACAAATTTTTATTCGGCGCTTTAGTCTGCATTTATATACACCAAAGATATTTGAGACATGAAAAGATCTCTGAGACCATATACACTGAGACCATGTACATTATCACCACCTGCTTAGTAGCTTGATTGTCCGTTTTTAGAACTATTTTGAGTATTAGGGATCTACAGAAGTTAAAGTGACCTCTGGTGTGCCACAGGGGAGTGTTATGGGACCATTGCTTTTCACAATATATATATAAATGACCTAACAGATAGTGTCGGAAGTTCCATGCGGCTTTTCGCGGATGATGCTGTAGTATACAGAGAACTTTGAACATAGCTGCTAAGGCTCAGTGACCGTGTCAGAATTATATTAGAACAAATAAGCCCTCGGTCACAAATATAAAGGCAAAATTGACCAGGTTTCAACGATGCTATGAGCGTCGTCACAGAATTAAACTAACTGTTCTAAAACGTATCAGATATATAATACATTAATAGAATTAAAGTTTGTACTGACTAGAAAGAGATGCAGTACTTACAAGTCACATTTAAAAAAATCTAAGCCGGAAAGGCGACGTCATGAATAGTTGTAAATAAGATGGCGAGCCGCTACGGGCTGCTCATACTTGAGTGAACAAGGGTTGCAACAAGACTCTTATTCACTCAAGTACGAGCAGCCCTTAGCGGCTCGCCGTCTTATTTACAACTATTCATGACGTCGCCTTTCCGGCTTAGATATTTTTAAAATGTGACTTGTAAGTACTGCATCTCCTTTTAGTCAGTACAAACTTTAATTTTATTAATGTATTATATACCTAATATGTTTTAGAACAGTTGGCTTAATTCTGAAGACGACGCTCATAGTAACGTCGAAACCTGCTCAATTTTGACTCAGTATTTGTGACCGAGGGCTTATGTGTTCTAATATGCATACAGAGAAGTTGCAACATTAAAAGATTGCAGCGAAATGCAGGAAGATCTGAAGCGGATAGGCACTTGGTGCAGAGAGTGGCAACTGACCCTTAACATAGACAGCCGGCCGGGGTGGCCGAGAGGTTCTAGGCGCTATAGTCTGGAACCGCGCGACCGCTACGGTCGCAGGTTCGAATCCTGCCTCGGGCATGGATGTATGTGATGTCCTTAGGTTACTTAGGTTTAAGTAGTTCTAAGTTCTAGTGGACTGATGACCACAGATGTTAAGTCCCATACTGCTCAGAGCCAATTTTTTGTCTACGCACAGGTTATGTGATTCGCGTAAATAACGTCCACCTGATTTGCTTACACGGTGACGACACCCGATAGCGATGGCTTCCACAGGATTTACATAAGGCGAATTTGATAGCCGATACATCAACGTGAATTCACTATAACACTCCTCAAACCACTGTAACGCAGCTCTGGCTTGACACGGGCAGTTATAATGCTGAAAGATGACATCGTCATCTGGGGAAGACATCAAGCATGAAGGGATGCAGGTGGTTCGCAGCGTGTCTTCGATTACTAACACAGGTCGCATGCAAGCACGGCAAAGTGACTCACATAGCCTAACACTGTTCACACCAGCCCGCGTCCGTAGCGCGCTGCACGTTTCGAGTCGCCGTTCACCTCCATGACGGCGGTTGTGGAGACGACCATCGATCTAGTGTAGCAAAAATGTGATTCACCCGAAGAGCCGACACGTTTGCACTGATCAAGGGTAGAATCACGATGGCACTGTGTCCTCTGCAGTTGTAACTGACGACGTCGTTGTGTCAACAGATGAACACGTAGGGGCGGTCTGCAGCGGAGTTTACGGTCTACATTGTACGATGAACGGTGTGCTCCGAAATACTTTTGCGTGCACCAGCATTGTGCTCTTTCGGCAGAGCTCTATCCTACTTTAGAGAGCAGTCAAGCCTCCGAAACCACGTTCTGTGAACAGTTGTGGACGTCCAACCGCTTAGCGCCTAGTAGTAGTTTCATTGTCCTTCTACCTCTTTCCGTAGGAGCGCACGAGAGTAGCACGTGAACATTCGACCAGTTTCGCCGTTTACGAGTTATTCGTTCACTGGCTTCGCGTAATAATAATCTTCCCTTAACAATGAAATGAACACCTTTAGCTGCTTACAGGCGTTGACATACGTCAACGGGGACAGATGAAAATGTGTGCCCCGACTGGAACTCGAACCCGGGATGTCCTGCTTACATGGCAGACGCTCTATCCATCTGAGCCACCGAGGACACAGAGGATAGCGCGACTGCAGGGATTTACCTCTGGCACGCCTCCTGCGAAACCCACATTCTCAACGTATTGTCCTGCATTACATTCGTACTGCCCCCGCCCATTATATTCATTACTCGCGGAGCGTTCCGATTCCCGTAAGAGGTCGGGCACTGTTTGTGCGTTCACACAGAAGAAGAATATGGTCAAGTGGCCGGTGAGCCTTAACTGTATATATACTAAGATGGTATCCGTTCTTTCGGACATGTCCGAAAGAACAGATATCATCTTAGTATATACAATCTTCCCTTTGTCAAAGTCGGTTATCTCGACGGACTTCCCCATTTGCAACCCATTTTTCTGTAGAATGATCTCCGTCCGTGTCTGCTGGACTTACATACTTTTGTTGTCATCCAACGCCACGGTACGCTGTAGTGTAGTTTCAGTTCATTACAACAGTATTGTCTCTCACCAAGTGTGAAACACCTGATGTTGAAAAGTGTGAAATACGGGTTCGAGTCCCGGTCCAGCAGTTGTCACCATCTAATCGCTTCAGTGCCCTCATGCGGCTGACATCGGTATTTATTTCTCTTCCACCATTTTTTTATTTTCACTGTGTGTTGTATTATGCGCCGGCTGGTGTGGCTGAGCGGTTCTAGGCACTACAGTCCGGAATTGCGGGACCGCTACGGTCGCAAGTTCGAATCCTGCCTCGGGCATGGATGTGTGTGCTGTCCTTAGTTAGGTTTAAGTGGTTCTAAGTTGTAGGTGACTGATGACCTCGCCGGCCGCGGTGGTCTAGCGGTTCTGGCGCTGCAGTCCGGAACCGCGGGACTGCTACGGTCGCAGGTTCGGATCCTGCCTCGGGCATGGGTGTGTGTGATGTCCTTAGGTTAGTTAGGTTTAAGTAGTTCTAAGTTCTGGGGGACTTATGACCTGAGATGTTGAGTCCCATAGTGCTCAGAGCCATTTGAACCATTTGAACTGATGACCTCAGAAGTTAAGTCCCATAGTGTTCAGAGCCATTTGAACAATTTTTTTGTTATATTATGCAACCGCCTGGACACTGAAAAGAGGAATAGTCCTCGTATTTAGCACATTAACTCACTTGCAAAGTTAGCTGTTTTATGCAAGTGAAGCTGCTGACGTTTACTGATCGCTTTCTCTGGGATACGAGCCAGAAGCGCCAGGACACCGCAGCACAGCAGAGCAGATGCCAGCCTGTAGCCGGCGGCTGCCGCTCCGTCTCTCGGTCGGTCACAGTCACCCCCACCCCTACCGCCCCCGTCCGCCACCCTCCCGCACGCAGGCGGCGACCGGCGAGGCGCGGCGCGGCGCCACTGGCGGCACCGACGGCGTCCGGCGAGCACCTCGTTAATTAGTCATGCAGGCGGGGGCGGCGGGGGCGTCGCAGCGGGCGCTGGCGGAGGCAGAGGCAGCGCCGCGTCCGGAATAACAACGCTCCCGCCGCCAGCCGCTAGCAGCCGGCAGCCGGCCGACCCAAATTACCCGCAGCGCCGCGGTCCCGGCCGTTCGGCCCGCTTCGGCTCGGGTCGGCGCTGCTCGGGTGGCCGCCTCCGCCGCCGCCGCCGTGCCCCCGTAATTAGTGAGCTCAGCGCGCGCCGGCCAGCGGCAGCGCCGCGTGCGATGGCGGTCGTGGTAGCGCTGCATCGCGCGTAAAAAATTGATGGCGCCCAGTAGCCAGCACACAGGTTGCTCCGTAGGCCCACCTCACCCATCTGCCGTGAGCACTGCCCTCACTCTCAACTGTAGGCTGTTCAAAAACTAACAGTCGCACCGGCAGCTATTCGGCCTTAGCCCACATCAGTTTGGTTTCGACTACTCAAATCCATCGACCATACAGTAAACAGGGCCGTAAAAATGACGTAGTCAATACACGAGAAATACATAGTTTCGACAATCTTTGGTGGACCGGCGCTGTTTGGAAGACAAAGAGAAATACACTACTGGCCATTAAAATTGCTACACCAACAAGAAATGCAGAAGATAAACAGGTATTCATTGGACAAATATAGTATTCTAGACCTGACATGTGATTACATTTTGGCGCAATTTGGGTACATAGATCCTGAGAAATCAGTACCCAGAACAACCACCTCAGTCCGTAATAACGGCCTCGATACGCCTGGGCATTGAGTCAAACAGAGCTTGGATGGCGTGTGCAGGTACAGCTGCCCATGCAGATTCAACACAATACCACAGTTCATCAAAAGTAGTGACTGGCGTATTGTGACAAGACAGTTGCTCGGCCACCATTGACCAGATGTTTTCAATTGGTGAGAGATCTGGAGAATGTGCTGGCCAGGGCAGCAGTCGAACATTTTCTGTATCCAGAAAGGCCCGTACAGGACCTGAAACATGCGGTCATGCGTTATCCTGCTGAAATGTAGGGTTATGCGGGGATCGAATGAATGGTAGAGCCACGGGTCGTAACACATCTGAAATGTAACATCCACTGTTCAAAGTGCCGTCAATGCGAACATGATGTGACCGAGACGTGGAACCAATGGCACCCCATACCATCACGCCGAGTGATACACCTGTGTGGCGATGACGAATACGCGCTTGCAATGTGCGTTCACCGTGATGTCGCCAAACACGGATGCGACCGTCATGATGCTGTAACAGAACCTGGATTCATCCGAAAAAATGACGTTTTGCCATTCGTGCACCCAGGTTCGTCGTTGAGTACACCATCGCAGGCGCTCCTGTCTGTGATGCAGCGTCAAGGGTAACCGCAGCCATGGTCTCCGAGTTGATAGTCCATGCTGCTGCAAACGTCGTCGAAGTGTTCGTGCAGATGGTTTTTGTGTTGCAAACGTCCTCATCTGTTAATTCAGGGATCGAGACGTGGCTGCACGATCCGTTAGAGCCATGCGGATAAGATGCCTGTCATCTCGACTGCTAGTGATACGAGCCCGTTGGGATCCAGCACGGCGTTCCGTCTTACTCTCCTGAACCCACTAATTCCATATTCTGCTAATAGGCATTGGATCTTGACCAACGCGAGCAGCAATGTCGCGATACGATAAACCGCAATCGCGATAGGCTGCAATGCGACCTTTATCAGTCGGAAACGTGATGGTACGCATTTGTCCTCCTTACACGAGGCATCACAACAACGTTTCACCAGGCAACGCCGGTCAACTGCTGTTTGTGTACGAGAACTCGGTTGGAAACTTTCCTCATATCAGCACGTTGTAGGTGTCGCCACCGGCGCCAACCTTGTGTGAATGCTCTGAAAAGCTAATCATTTGCATATCACAGCATCTTCTTCCTGTCGGTTAAATTTCGCGTCTGTAGCACGTCATCTTCGTAGTGCAGCAATTTTAATGGCCAGCAGTGTAGTTCGCTGACTGTATACAGCAGCCTTAGAGATTACTGTAAAGACAGGATAGTGGAATGGAATACTGGTCGACAAAAGCTTATAATGAGGGTAACCATGGGTTTCTGCAAGGACCCTTATGCAGACCGATTTTCTGGGATATAGTCAAAGAACTACTATCGAATGCAGTAGAAGTCGATCTGGGAAAGGGCCTGGTAGCGTATGCAGATGACCTTGTGGTCATAGTATTTGCAATATCCAGCTCCCAATTAGAGAGTGAAACCACACGGCTTCTCGAGTTCATCCGGGAATGGTGCACGAACGTCAAACTCACAGTAGAAACTAACAAAACTGTTTACCTGCTTCTAAAAGGCACATTAAAAAGAAATCCAATCATAAACAACACGACTATAGAAAGGAAAGCTATACAGGATGCCTTGGCATTTATATTGACGACCCTTTCCGGTTTAACTCATGCACAAACTTACAGGACTGAACGCTATACGATATAGACAACCCCCCACAGACAATTAGGACATATTACACAGCACTTTATTTAGAGTTCTTATCTGCGATGCCCTAGAACATAAAAGACTGATGTTAGGGAACCAAAACATAGGACAGTTAATATGCAGACAGAATGAGTGGAAATCTGTAAACAATATCGCAGACAAAGTATCGCGAATAGTACATGCGGCATACAAACAGGAGGGGCCATATGCTAGAAGAAAAGACTCCACTGAACAGCAGTACACAGGAAACGAAAGAGATACAGACACAGACACTTACTCGGTTGCTGTATCACCCACCTACTGACACACGCACACACACACACACACATACACACAAACACACACACACACACACACACACACACACACACACACACACACGCACACACACACATACAGGAAATGAATATGTGACACACATACAAGCAAGTAAAAGTAAGGCGAGGTTTTCCAACACTAAATCGAATCGGTCTGAAAATGTTATACCATTTCAAAAAATGTAACACTATCTAAAGATGTGACTTCTTCTTCATTCGCCACATCAAGTGTGACTGGCTCGAAGTTCTACCGAGTCCTTGAACCTAACGCTGCTGACTATAACATATTAAATCATCTTCCAATTTCCATTGTTACCTCAAGTTTGGAAACACATTGTAACCAAATTCGTCAATACATTATTAATTAAGTATTACCACAGTCAAGACAACATACATAAGGGATGTATACCGAAAAAGTAGAAGGTAACAAGGGAAGAACTGTCAAGTCATATCTAAATTAAATTTATGGTCGTCTCTTAATTCTTCCATTAAATACGATTTCAATTTTAGCTTACATATTATGTATCTTATTTATTATTATTATTATTATTATTATTGTCAAACTTACTATGAAATTTAAGCAAAATTCTGTATACATTTGAACTTTTTCATATTTTTTATTTTATACATTTGTAAAATTCTCAGAGAAATGTACTAGTAATAACACTGAATTTGTATGTACGTAAAATAAAAAAATGACGACCTGCTATATAACAACAAGCAGCAGATCTTTACCTGCGAAATCAATAGATAAATAAAGAAATATTTAAGAAGTAATGCAATCCTATAACAACAGTACTAACTAAAGTATACAACACAGCCACACGTCAGGCATTACTTCATTTATTTTCACCAGTTTTGCTCGCCAACCACTAGTGTACACAGATTTTTATGATGTAGTCGCATCAGAAACTTCTCTGTTATCCTTCTCATATTTTCTCCTGTCAAAACACATTCACATACATTGCACTCTTTTTTAAAAAAAGAATAAAGAAAGAAAAAGAAACGGACGCACCCCGAAGGAATTATCCAAATGTAACGGAATATCGGTAGAGGTGATATATACATTTACAGACAAAAAAAATAGTGAAAATTCAGAAAAATTAGGTGATTAATTCAAGAGACGGTGATTCACAGATAAAGCTGGTCAGTAAAGCACTGGTCCTCCCCTGGTCCAGAGGCTACTGACTGGCACGACATCGCTCAGGATATCGTGCCAAATTCTATCCAATTGGAAAGCCAGATCGCCAACATCCTGAGCTGGTTGGAGAGCCCTGCCCGTAGTGCTCCAAACGTTCTCAACTGGAGAGATATCCGGCTGCCTTGTTGGCTAAGATGGAGTTTGGCAAGTATAAAAACAGGGAATAGAAACTCTCTCAGTGTGCTGCCGCGAATAAGCTTGCCGATATGCAACCCAAGCGAAGATGAAGGGCAACCAAACGGCAATTAGAATATCATCGACGTACCACTGTGCTGTAAGGATGCCCAGCGGAGTTAAAATGAGATGGTGTCAGAGACGACCGCTCCTAGTTGTCAGACCGTTTGACGAGCGACAGTCAGGTTCGTATTCCACCGTTATCTGGGGAGACACCAGACACGTCTTCTGCCTGGAATCTCATTGACTGGAGTAGAATAGTCTTCGATAATGAGTCCCATTTCCGTCTGATCCCCAATGACCAGCGAAGATGTGTATGGAGACGCCCTGAACAGCGATGGGATACCAACCTGCCCGTCGCCCACCAAACGCCAACAGTTCCAGGAATGATGGTCTGGAGAGCCATATCCTTTGATAGCACAACCGCTTTGATTGTCAGCGTCGGTTCTCTTAAAGCACAGCGGTACGTGTACAATATTCTACACGCCGATTTGTTGCGCTTCATGGCAAACCATCCTGGGCTTTCAATTCAGCAAGGCAATGCCCCCTGGCACACGGCGAGAGTTTCTGCTGCTTGTCTTTATATTTTGCAAACCCTAATTTGGCCAGTAAGGTCGTCGAATCATTCCTCTACTGAGGATGTTTGGAGCATTATGGGCAGGACCCTCGAACCAGCTTGAAATTTTGACGCGCCAACTGAACAGAATTTGGGACGATATCGTTCAGGAGGGCATCCAACAACTCTGTCAAACTGTGCCAAGCCGAACAAGTTCGTATAATAGCCGGAGATGAATGAACGTGTTATAGACTTGTTCAGCGTGTGAACCTCTTTCTAATGAATAATGTATCCAATTATTCTGAAACTGTAATCATTTGTTTGTCTACAAATGTATCTCACGTCGCGATCCCCATCCCATTTAGAGAATTCCTCCGTTGTGGGTCTTTTTGCCTTAAGGTGTATAACTCGTTCCCAGGATGTTGCTAGAAACTACTTTCAGAGTGTGTTTAAGATCCTGCAGAATCAGATTCCTTACGTTCTGAGAAATTTTTTGGTGGCATGTTACCTGATGTCCGATCGCAATGGTTGTCATCAGTCGATGATCGCCCGTTTTTGAAATGCTGCTTCCAGTCGTATACTCTTCTGTAAAAGATGTGGGACCTCTGGCTGTGTTAGGTACATTAATTGCTATGGTCAGCGTGTCCCAGCAGACGATGCCTGTGTTTGCTAAAAATACTAAACCTTGACACTGCTTCGAAGTAGGGGATATGCAGTGGGAGGTAACAGCAATGGCCACGTGCTTTTTGCTAATGCAAATGGAACATTAAGCCCTAATAAGTGGTAATACAGGAAATAGCCTTCGCCACACATTTTAGTGTTTAGATAGTAGATGTAGATTTAAAAGCCAGTAATTTAATCCCTGTAGCTGTGCAACCGCCTTCAGAAAGATTCTGAGATGCGACCACTAGACTGTAGGCTCCCATCGTGAACAGCGTGTGAACTGGCTCCTAGAAACTACCGCTAATAATCACAATAGAAAACAGGAAACTTTCGAAGTCTGTAGGCGAAAACCACACAGAAATGCTACATTGAATTCCCACAATTACAAACGCTAATGGTTGTCTCCAATTAAACCTCATCAAATCCGCTACTATTACAAAACCCCATCGTCCAGTTACCTACTGGTCCCGCAATCTGCTACAAGGCCTCTAGCCACCGAGCACTTACACAGTCACAGGATAGCAACACTCGCGTAGAAAACCGCAAAGTGGGTCAGCAGAATTCCACGCCCGCATATGGAAACGCACTTTCGAATGCTTGTAGCGTTTTCGTTACTGGAAATGTAACGACAGTGATCACTAAAGCCAGTAACTCCTTACTTCCGAAATGATAACAACTTAAAAAACACCACTTATGCCCAACACGGCAACAAGACTGTGCAAGGGCCATCAGAACTTGTTAACAGTAACCATTCCTTATACCAAACTCTTCCCGAATTGCTGAAGTTCTTGTCGCATGTGTCGTAAGCGAAATTCTTTATCCTGTCCTGTTTTTGTTTGAGTAGTGTGCTTGGGCCCTTGTTTCAATTACTGTAATTAGCATCAACTTTTCTCTCGCCCTTCTCTTGTCCAATGAAAATCGGTTAACGAAGTTTTAAGTTTATCAACATCGTGAATTTCTGTGAATGAGTAATGACAGTACTTTTTCTTGTTCGTTGCCCCCAGCATTGTCTGTCTCTGTTGAAGCCTATTAGGTCACGCACAAGATTATAAAATCCTAAAACCCTTTTCCTTGATCCTAAGGAGCAATGCCTCCCCCCCCCCCCCCCACTTCCACCCCTCCTATGCTGATCACTTTGTCAAGTCTGCATTTCGTAAGGGACAGTAGCATGAACATTGTTTGTTACACTGTTAAACTTCATTCATGTACAAGTAACTGTAATAAATCTCAAAGTTTAAATTAAATGCCAGGTCACTCTAAGGTGCTTCAGGCAATAGATTAACGATTATATTAGTAACTTCTCAACTTGGTTTAGTCCCCACAAGGCCATACTAGGTGGATTGTATTCATTGCATCAGGGTAAGGAAATTATTTTACATGCCTTCAGGGCAGAAATTCCTTTTACTTTAATTAAATACAGTGTGGCCATTCGACCTACTGGACACGACACAAACAGCAGTGGATGTCGTGAAAACAGCAGTAGGGGTTAATAGATAATATAGTCAAGTCCCGCTTTTGCCTATCATAATCACAGATCACGGTCAACAGGGCTACATTGCAGACACGTCGCTGTGTTCCACACATGTGGCAATGCTTCCCTGTTTTTTGTGTTTATATCAGCCTTTACACTCGCGCCAGCTTATTATCAAGACCACATGACCCAATATTGTAAGGAAATGTTGCGATTCACCTTTTGCCCCAACTTTGCACTACCCAAATCACACGATGTGAAACGGTTCTTTAGAGACGAGGTAAAGAGACCAAATTTGGACATCATATGCACACGTATTTCTAGCGTCAGCAGCACAATATACATGAAGATTATCAGTTACATCATATGCGACAAGATTATCAGGGAGGCAAGTCACAGACTCCACTTATGCGATGCTGATGACAACGTAGGCTCTGTGACTGTCGATCATGTGGGTTGGGGTGTCCTAACAATCAGTTTTCGAGTTTTTGAACTACCTGCTGAAGCTGTGACAACTGCCCTCCACTCCTACAACCCGGTTCACGACCATGTAACCAGGAAATGGAAACATTTGAAGACATATCCTGCCTTGAATGGTGTCCGACAAGCGTGTATCGATCTCCACAGCCATGCACCTTCCTGCCTCCACATTGCGGCTGCAGAGCCATTATCATGTATGACAGCAAGTCCCACATGTGCTCGGGATGTGTAAAGGAAGGACATCTTTGGGGAAAATGTATACAGTGACAGATCACACAATTACCGCACATGGATGTGATGGCCCCCCAACCCGACTACTCTGCTGATGACGTATGCAGTGGCGCTACCTGCCGCCACGATTTCATGAAGCCTGTTGCATAGCCACCCAAGCCTGCAACAGCCATCACAAAGCGATGGTTTGGAAGATGTGAAGAGACCAATAGACAGGGAGGCCGCCACACAGTAGCTTCCTTCAACTAACACCATGACTGGCATTGCCATCTGGTCCACACTTGGCTCCATTGTGGTGCTGACAGGAGCTTTTGAACCCTGACAGTGGGACTAGTTGTCATAATCTGATGCAGGAGGGCATGGTCACAAGCGATATTCTACACAGCAGCGGAAGGAGGTGCAGGTCAATACTAGGAACCAGTGACTCTCCCAGGTAAGAGGACAATGCAGTGACACATATGGACAATGCCCACCTCCCGATGTCAGCTGATGGTGACAGCAACCAACAATCTAGCACAATGATCACGCCAGCTCCCGTCCCCTATGTGGACGGTGTAACAACCAATGCATAAATGAAGATAGATGCCTCCCCACTCAGGTTGTACAACCAGTTCCTGAGAAGGGAGTACCATATGCCCACCAAACACTCCAGCACCACAACTGCATGGGAAGGTAATGAAGAAGACAAGTCAGAGATCACACTGGGTTCAATGCACCCATTTATCCCCACCCATCAACGACTTGAAAGTGTGCCTCCTGCAGTCAGGTGGGGTGAGGTAATATCACTCATTGACTAAACCCACTTCCTCTCTTAGGGAAGGTGGATAATATACGAGTGACTCTGCAACAAATGTACAGAGTGCCCACAGACAATGTGTAACGTTCCCTGGCAAACTCACGTTATTAAAAAAAAAAAAAAAAAAAAAAAAAAAAAAAAAAAAAAAAAAAAAAAAAAAAAAAACAGGAGTTTATTTGTACCATATATGCCGCTCTGGGCAAGTTGTATATATCGTAATTATTGAACAAAAATATTACTGAATGTGGTGTAAAAGACATTTGTTATTCTCCTTATATTTTTTGTTGTAATATTTCTCTGTATTTAGGATAGGAATTTTTCTGTATTTATTATGTGATTGTAAAATGTGTCAGTATTTGCGATAGCAGAGATATGTTGCCAGAAGAGAATAATATCGTCAATTTGCAAAGAAATGTTAATAGTCAGCAATACTGTTTAAGCACAATGCATTATGTATTCTTTGGTCTTCTCTGTTCAGAAGTCATTGCGGTAGGACACTGTGAAAGAGTTTTTTACGAATGGGTAGACTTCTTTTGTCTCTGTCTGGACTTAGCCGCCATTAGACGATGCGTTACGAATTAATGTGAGTTGTATTGTTGTTTGATCTAAATATATTAGAGTTTATCAAAAGTGTGAATTATTTATGTAAATTAGCTTGCCCACGTCATCTATAAAATTTCTTTAAGAATTTTTCAGCATTTTTTTTAGCGGTGTTGCTGGGCTGTGCCGCGACCAACAATAGCAAACCCGTAAATCGGGAACAGATGCATAAAAATCAATGGTGAATTAAGAAATTGTTCTTTTTCAGAGATCCTGTGGCTGATAAAATTTGAATTAATTATACGTTTGTGCATTCGTAGGCGGATAGTTAATGTTAGTTAACATTGAAATTTAAACAGTTTGGTTCTTTAAAATAACTCAAATGCATAGTGAAGTAGGTTTGATCAGTGATAAATGTCGGCTTGGCAATAATTAAAACATTTTCTGCTAATAGAGGTAATCTTGTGTTCTATGGCTAGTGCCGGGATAAAATTCAGTAAAAATATTTAACAAAAAACCCACTGCATCTGGAAAGTGTATGCCAAGGCCGAATGATTTAAAGGACTCAATTCTCAACCTAATATTCTTAACCAGTTCATATGAGTTCACGTAAATATTATTTTTTTTCTTTAAATATACGTAATTCTTAAGAAAGTAAAAATTTTTATTACCACACGAAAATAAGAGAGTGGTTCTACAACAAAGTTCGCACGAAAGAAAATTAACTTAAAAGCAAAAGATAAAATTTATTATTCTTCTTTAACGAAATTTCAAATCAATCCCATTCATTACGACGATTTCGTTAAATTGGCGCCCAACGTGGGGCTCGAATATGCAGTGGCCACTAAATATCCGTGAGATAACTAGGGAATTAATATAGTCGAACTTTGTTGCAGAACATTTAATAATTTTTCTATGTATTGTATGTATTGCATAACCAATATTGTGTGGTAATACCAGTGTATGATTTTTTGCATGAGAACACTATGTACCCAGAGGCAAGCTGAAGAAGAGAGCTCAATATTTCGAAAAATTAATTACCTACCACAATATCAGGGGGCAGTTGCACCCAAGATAGATCACCAAAAGGTAAAGCTACAGTGTAGTTGTCCTGTGGGTAGTAAAGTAGCCTCAGTGCAGTGTTCTCGGATCATTAGTGGTGTGCTTGTTGTTAGTACTTTGTTTTAAAATAACAGGACATTTAGGTAGTTAGTCACTGTAGTATATAGTAAGTGTGTATTAGTTAATGTCCATTTCTTGTGTGATTATGTCAGTGAAACCTGAGTGTTAGGATATTTAGTTCAGATTTTATTTCTTTTGTTTACTATGGTTAGATTGCGTAGTCAGAAAGATATCAACATGGATAATGAGCAACAGTCAGTAAGTAGTGATACCGAGTTGGAAAGTGGGACACAAAGTAATGTTAGTGACGTAGTTCAGGAAGTACAATGTGAAAATCTGGGGGCGGAAGGGCAAGAAATGTTGCCATTGCCACCCAGTGATTCAGTTGATAGCGGAAACACTGTGCCATCCGCAAGCACTGGACACGGACCAGAGAGTGGTGTGATGTCAGAAGTGCAATCATTAAGAGTTATGTTCGAGCGCATGCTCAATTTCCAAGCTGAATTTGTACATATGCAAGCCGAGCGTGACCAGAGATTGGTAGCTGAATTTGCATGCAAACAAGCAGAACGCGATAAAGAACGTGATGCTAAACAAGCAGAGTGTGATAAAGAACGTGATGCTAAACAAGCAGAGCGTGACCGACGCCTGCATGAGAGGGACTTGCAGTTGATGCAAACTTTAGAAGTTATGCAAAGTGAGCTTGTTAGTTTGAAACAAAAATATGAAACCATACCCAAAACAGTGCATGAATTAAGCGAAAGAGTAGACAGTATTCAAGTGGCTAACGCCAATATCGTAGAGGAAATCAGTGTCCTGACTAATAGGGTCGAACAACTAGAAATTGACACAACTCAAGTAATTGAGAACAAAGTGATCGAACAAGTGCACGAAGTAGAAAATGAAGTCATAAAAGAAATAGATCAGAAAGTGCACGCCGCAATTGAGGCCAGAGATGTGGGCTCAAGTGCGGATGTGCAGGATCTAAAAAAGATAGTGCACAAAGACATTCCGCTGTGGCAGCGGAGGGTGGACCGTCGTCTTGCCGAAATGGAGCTTAGCTTGCGGCATGACGAGGCGCAGGCGTATGTCACGCCAGCCAGGTCCAACAATGATAGGCATATAAATACTGCAGTAAAAAATTGCGACTGCGAGACAGAACAGGCAACCAATGTATGCGAAACAAATAAATGTCATTCCAAAGTAGTGATTGAAGAAAGTTTGATTAGGAACCGACAGTTTCAGATCTTTACAACGGAGAAGAAATCTGTTCACCCTGTAGTGTTTATCAAGGGATTTAGAAACATTTTGCCTAGCGTTTGGAGTCATACCCAGAAAATACAGTTCGTTATGTCCTACATACAAGGAGATGCTGCATTATGGGCAACCGAAGCAGCTGATAGTTGCGATACATATGAGCAATTTGAAAAAGCATTCTTGGCCAAATATTGGTCAACATGTATCCAGGAGAGATTATGGAAGGAGGTATATAATCCAGAGCCGTATTCTCCACGACTAGGCAATTTGCGAAAATATTTCGAGAAGTACATTAATAAGACCCGTTACTGGGACGAACAGATTTCATCCCGGGATTTGATCAGGCTTTTGAAATCACACTTGCCGATACATGTAAAGGAAAAGATTATACACGTGCCTGAAAATGATATGGAACATTTCTTGCCTGTTCTGGACTCAATTGACCTGATTCAGGAGGACGTTAAGGCAGCCTCTGAACAGGCTAGAAGTAACGGAAATGGTTATAGAAATGGTAGAAATAACACGCCTCCACCAAGTAATGGAAACGGTGGAGGTAATAATAGGAGACAAGAGTATGCACAAAACGGAAATAGAGGTAGAGACCGGAACGGCAATAGTCCGCCGGTGAATAATGACCGGAAAAGGAGGTTCGATGACCGGTATGAGACAGGCCCACCAAGCAATAATAGATGGAAAAATGCCAGGGGGCCGAGCAACACTAATACTTATAATGATGCAAACCGAACTTGGCCGCAGAACCAGAGGCCCAGTCCGGACCGGCAAAACAGTGATAGGTATGACAATAACCGACCGCCACCACAAAATGCGCCAATTGCGCAACCGTGGCGGCCGACGCAACACAACGTGCACATAGTGGAGGTCTGTGACACAGAGCAGCCACGCCCATCCACTAGCAATAATTCAACAAACTAGATGCAGCCGAGATACGCTCTCCATCGTCGGCTGAGGTTTGGAGTGAGAGCAGCCCGACACAGAACAAAACACCGAACAAAATCTGTATCCTTAGGTATAATGACGGGGTACAGATGGGAGATGAATTAATAACTGAACCATCCACGTGCATAAAGGAGCACAAAGACAATGTACAAGCGATAATGGAGATCAAAATTAACAATATTGATGTGCAAGCGGTCGTAGATACAGGTGCTACTGTCAGTGTTATGAGTATGGACTTATTCAAAGTACTGGGGAAGGAAAGGCGTATGCTGACTTTTCCCGTGAATAATTGTAAAGTCACTGGAGCCATAAGTGCACAGCGACAAATAATTAAACTCCAAGTGCGGGTAGAGATGTATTTAGGGGATGAAGCCATAGCGTGCTCATTCCTGGTAGTAAAGGGTTTAAAAGTAGCCTGCATTTTGGGGGTAGATTTTTTGAGAGAGAGGGACGCAATAATCGACCTTTCTCGGGGAAAATTAAGCTTGATGAATGCTGGTAGGAGAATAGAATTGTCCATGCTCAGATCTGAAGAGGTACCTGTACCTAATTGTAATGCTATTAACATAAGGTGTAGGAATCAGTCGATACTACATTTAGACAATCATTGTCTAGGACAGAATCTCTATTATCCTGACGTACAAGGTGATCAATTAAAAGCAAATGTGGACGCACTTGTGAACAAAGTATCACAGTCCGAAAATTTAAATTCAATGCAACAACAGGATTTGGTACAGTTATTATCTAATTATGCAGATGTATTTTCAGAACGACCTGGAATTGTTAAGGGATATCAGTACAATATCGAGGTGAAGCCTCACAAAACTTACTGTCGAGCCTCATACTCCATTCCTTGGCCCAAGAAGGAAAAAGTTTTTTTACGAACATTTGGAGAGTTAAATAAATTTTTCCGGTTATACATTGTATATAAGCACACCAGATAAGAAAAGCAGGGTGCAACCTTACCAGGTGCGCTCAAAAAAGGGAAGAAAAATATAATCGACATGTGACGAATAACCAAAAATTTAGTGTTGGGGACTTGGTACTCTTACGCAATCATCCTAAGTCCTCGGCATCCTTGAAACAGAATAGCAAGTGGCAATTGGTGTACAATGGACCTTTTAGAGTAGTAAGTGTGCCACATGAGTGTAGCTATCTCTTAGCAGATCCCCACTCAGGAAGAGTACGGGGACTGTATCCGCGTAAGGATGTAAAAGCATTCCTACAGTAAAAGACTAATAGTCCTATGTGGACACCATTCTTTTGTAAATAATGAACATTAATGATGTGTGATCTTTAGAGATAATGTACTAGTGTAGAAGTGTTTAGTTATAAGAATATGATTGACTTTCTCATGTGTATGGATATTTGTGTTATGTACTCTTTTAATTTGTGTTATCTAGAACATGCTCTAAATGTTTGCACAGATAATCTGATTAGTGCAATTATTTGTAGTGTTAAGCTGTGACAGAGTTCAATCAAAAAGAACATTTTAGTAATGATTAGTTAGTGTACTACATAATTTTCTATGTGCCCAAATTTGAAATATTTCTTGGCACAATCTTTTCTATTATGTGTATGTATGTATATATGTGTAGTTGTCAGATTGACAGATTCGAACCCAGAATAATATCAATAATATGAGGCCCTGAGAACTTTATTATCTCACCAACGTTATTAGAGAAAATAATGCACCCAGTAGTGACCCGAGGGCACCACGGGAGGCAAACTTGTTGCAAATTTATGTAATGCAAGGTTACGCACAAAGAAGCTTCAATTGAAGCATGTGCAGATTCAAACAGTAAAAAAGAGCTAGCCAGATAAAGTCCAAGTCAATTTTTTGCCTACAGAGACTACACTGTAGTTAAGTAGGACGTTGATAGTAAAGTGTGACATGAGTTCAAAGGAGTTATTGAACAATATGCCTGAATCCGGCTGGAATGCACAAATAAAATCTACTCGAACACGAATATAGATGACTTTTGGCAAACTAATACCAAATTTTAATATTTTGTTACCATGTACGCAAATATCACACCTTGGTAAAGAGTTACGAATGTGCTATTAAAAAAAAAAAAAAAAAAAAAAATTGCACAGCGGACATTGTAAATAAAAATAAAGGAACTTTAACAAAAGTGCAGTATTGTGCGGCAAAGACAGACAGTGACTGTTAAACCTGCAGCAATACGTCACGGAGTAGTTGAGTATAAGTGATAAAAAACTGTATCATCGCCGTGTGTGCAAATGGACAAGGAACTAGCACGACACGAACAGTGAACCGATAACGGACTGTGGATCAAGCTAGTGTCAAACTTTAACTCTTTGTGTGTCAAGGGACGCTAGGAAAGCGCATTGACTACAGAGATACATTTTGTCCAAAGGTGAAAACTTGCGTGTGACTAATGACAAGTCATGACATGGTGAAAAATTTGTATGCCCATAAAACGTGTTACTGTGACAACGAAACATTGTGCAAACCAGACTAGTGAAGGCCTACTGAGTAATAACTGCCACTAACTGTGTGCGTTCTTTCCCACAGCAGGAAAAATGCCTATAAGGATAGTACACTGTTTCTGAACTTGTTGCATGTTTCCTGGAGCACTGCAAGAAGACGTCGCACGGGCGAGCGGATATCCAACGCGCATCCGGCTACATCAGCTATGCAGCGGCCGCAGCAGCCCGTAGCAGACCAGACAGACAGCCACGCCCCTCCGCGCCGTAGCTGTCAACGCCGGGGGCGGTGACCTACACGGAGTCAGCGCGCCGCGCCGAGCGCCGCTCTACAATCACTCCGCACCGCTCACCAAATACAGCATTATTGATTTTTTTTTATGTTCACATAAACTGAATAACATGTCAATGACTTCATTTCGATAAACACTGAACATTTACTACGTAGGACAAGTGACCTTGTAGTGTATCACAAGAATAATAGTATCACACACAAAAAACTTCAGTCGAACTGTATGTGACTGTGATATTGTGTAATTGTGTAACCGTTTGTGACGAACTGCATTTAATTCAAATGAATAACTGCTAAAACAAACAATATTGACCATGAACCAACTGGGATGGCTGGGCTCCGGCACAGTTTTGCCCAGGTTTTCTGTTTGCCTACGCCCAAATGGGGGAGCCATGAACTTATATAACCCTGGGACTAAATAAAAGAGCCATTCCGTAAAATATACAAGTGTAAAGAACGTTACTGGCACCATTGTGTCAAAGTGTAAAAACTCTTTGCCAAATGCTGCCAGGGGGCAATGTAACGTTCCCTGGCAAACTCACGTTATTAAAAAAAAAAAAAAAAAAAAAAAAAAAAAAAAAAAAAAAAAAAAGAAAACAGGAGTATATTTGTACCATATATCGTAATTATTGAACAAAAATATTACTGAATGTGGTGTAAAAGACATTTGTTATTCTCCTTATATTTTTTGTTGTAATATTTCTCTGTATTTAGGATAGGAATTTTTCTGTATTTATTATGTGATTGTAAAATGTGTCAGTATTTGCGATAGCAGAGATATGTTGCCAGAAGAGAATAATATCGTCAATTTGCAAAGAAATGTTAATAGTCAGCAATACTATTTAAGCACAATGCATTATGTATTCTTTGGTCTTCTCTGTTCAGAAGTCATTGCGGTAGGACACTGTGAAAGAGTTTTTTACGAATGGGTAGACTTCTTTTGTCTCTGTCTGGACTTAGCCGCCATTAGACGATGCGTTACGAATTAATGTGAGTTGTATTGTTGTTTGATCTAAATATATTATAGTTTATCAAAAGTGTGAATTATTTATGTAAATTAGCTTGCCCACGTCATCTATAAAATTTCTTTAAGAATTTTTCAGCATTTTTTTTAGCGGTGTTGCTGGGCTGTGCTGCGACCAACAATAGCAAACCCGTAAATCGGGAACAGATGCATAAAAATCAATGGTGAATTAAGAAATTGTTCTTTTTCAGAGATCCTGTGGCTGATAAAATTTGAATTAATTATACGTTCGTGCATTCGTAGGCGGATAGTTAATGTTAGTTAACATTGAAATTTAAACAGTTTGGTTCTTTAAAATAACTCAAATGCATAGTGAAGTAGGTTTGATCAGTGATAAATGTCGGCTTGGCAATAATTAAAACATTTTCTGCTAATAGAGGTAATCTTGTGTTCTATGGCTAGTGCCGGGATAAAATTCAGTAAAAATATTTAACAAAAAACCCACTGCATCTGGAAAGTGTATGCCAAGGCCGAATGATTTAAAGGACTCAATTCTCAACCTAATATTCTTAACCAGTTCATATGAGTTCACGTAAATATTATTTTTTTTCTTTAAATATACGTAATTCTTAAGAAAGTAAAAATTTTTATTACCACACGAAAATAAGAGAGTGGTTCTACAACAAAGTTCGCACGAAAGAAAATTAACTTAAAAGCAAAAGATAAAATTTATTATTCTTCTTTAACGAAATTTCAAATCAATCCCATTCATTACGACGATTTCGTTAAAAATGCCAATATGACTCACAGGACAGGAAAGACTGAATTATTCAGATACGTGATTTGCGTGTCAGATGCCCATGTTGCCCTATTACAAGAGATTCTGGATATTTATCAGTACGACGTCGGAAGTTCCATGCGGCTTTTCTCGGATGATGCTGTAGTATACAGAGAAGTTGCAGCATTAGAAAATTGTAGCGAAATGCAGGAAGATCTGCAGCGGATAGGCACTTGGTGCAGGGAGTGGCAACTGACCCTTAACATAGACAAATGTAATGTATTGCGAATACATAGAAAGAAGGATCCTTTACTGTATGATTATATGATAGCGGAACAAACACTGGCAGCAGTTACTTCTGTAATATATCTGGGAGTATGCGTGCGGAACGATTTGAAGTGGAATGATCATATAAAATTAATTGTTGGTAAGGCGGGTACCAGGTTGAGATTCATTGGGAGAGTGCTTAGAAAATGTAGTCCATCAACAAAGGAGGTGGCTTACAAAACACTCGTTCGACCTATACTTGAGTATTGCTCATCAGTGTGGGATCCGTACCAGATCGGTCTGACGGAGGAGATAGAGAAGATCCAAAGAAGAGCGGTGCGTTTCGTCACAGGGTTATTTGGTAACCGTGATAGCGTTACGGAGATGTTTAATAAACTCAAGTGGCAGACTCTGCAAGAGAGGCGCTCTGCATCGCGGTGTAGCTTGCTCGCCAGGTTTCGAGAGGGTGCGTTTCTGGATGAGGTATCGAATATATTGCTTCCCCCTACTTATACCTCCCGAGGAGATCACGAATGTAAAATTAGAGAGATTAGAGCGCGCACGGAGGCTTTCCAGCAGTCGTTCTTCCCGCGAACCATACGCGACTGGAACAGGAAAGGGAGGTAATGACACTGGCATGTAAAGTGCCCTCCGCCACACACCGTTGGGTGGCTTGCGGAGCATAAATGTAGATGTAGATGTTCTGTTGGTGGTCAGGCCAGGTGTGGGGTGGCGATATACATCTGAAGGGACTACCAGTCATACACATGACAGTACTCCACATGAGGCACAGTCCTTCCATATTCGGAACATGTGTCATCAATCTGTATGCTCTGTATATATATTTTGGACTGTTCATACAGCAGTATTTGTTGAAACGAAAGGCATTTATGGTTAGTGATGCTTATGTATCTGTCTAGCAAATTTGTTTTGGAATAAATTAGGCTTAGTGATAACTGTGATTTCTTGTCATTCTGTAACTTGGAAGGCCTGTGGGCACGACCAACTAGAGTAACTTTCATGTGTATTATGTATCTCTTGCATAGTGTAATTTTATTTAACCCTCTGATGCTATTTGTATTTACCTTATTACCAATCTTGTGTATACTACATGAGTTGTTCAAGTTCTGTGACTTTTTCCAGAGTAAGTTAATTTTATGATCGCTATCCCTTTTACCTTTTGGCACTTGTTCTCTCACTTTGGATTGTAATAATTATTCTTGCAATATCTTTTGCATTCAGCCTTCATTGAGCAATCCTTCCTGTGTTACTAGCTAGATATTAATTTTTATTTGCCACTTTGGTGAATCATTTATGGTTTGCTGTCAAGATTCTCAATTTACTATAAACTGAAAATTCGTACATGTTGCTAAATAAAATGTAAAATTTTATGTTCCCTGAGGGACCAATCCTCTACCAATTTCCTGTACCACTATACAAATACAGAACCAAGGAAACAAATATTCAGTTTCTCTGAAGAAGCTGGTGGTATTACCAAAGGCTGCTAAAAAATGAGTTCTGCTAGGATTATTAGACTGATAGCAGATGATGTAAGGAGAACCATGGCTTGAAGTTCAAGAAATAATAGTCATCTATCCAACTCTGTAGATCTCTTCTCATCTTTACAGTGTGTGGGGGTGCTTAATCTGGCGCAAGGTATGAAAACTGTTGGTATACTAGCGCCCAATGTGTTTGAACATTATTGAACAAGGAGGAAGGCAATTTCAGTTGTATTTTTTATGGAACTTAATTAGCTGGTAAAATGTATATAACGTTCTATAAGTGCGAACTTTACATTCGATCTATAACACTTCAGAAACGTGATTTACCAAAACACATATTGCTATTTGAAGGGGTGGAAAAAGATGCAAACTATATGTTGATGAAAAGTGTGCTGTCCAAGTATCTGAAAAATTAACCTGTGGAATATTGATGTTAAAAAGTAGTAATTTTTAGTGTAATTTCTATTACTAAAGGCAACAATCAATCCATTTTATTGAGCGCCTGTTTAAGCAGCATCATTGGCTGTCTGAGTAACAAAGAAAATCAGTAACTGAATTCTACTACATTTATTGAAAGTAATCATGGAGAAGATTCTACTGTTCTTTATGTTGTTCTCCCTCAAAAGAGGCGAACCTGCATATATATAAGATAATAATGACTTACTCAAAGGAATTATTCACTGAAAGTTGGTACATTCATCATACAACACTTCTCTGATCTGGACGTCCAATTGACACCGAAGTCAAAAATTATAGTAGCAATTCGGTACATTGGGTGGACTAGGGGATTATTTACTGACTTTTCTATTTTCTTATCGATAGATAGGTTGAGCACACTAACTAATAATTTCACTGAGCAATTCAAAATTCAAAAAGGTTATTAAAAATTTCCAAAATCACACAATGAACACTAGATCGTGAAATTCGTTATCATTATTTTTAGTTACCTTCATTCCTTTATACTTTAGATTAATATCACAATATTCAAAAAAATTGAAAGTCCCAGTTAGTTATTATTTTATTAAACCTTTCAGACAAAATAATTTTAAATTAATCATCAAGTTCCATACAAATTTTCTCTCGACAACTAGTTTTTTTTTATGTTCACAGCCAGTAATATATTACAATTCATTTACTTCTAGCTCATTAATCTTTTTAAACAAATTAGAATTGCTTGCATTTTTGCTTCTTCAGTAGAATATCCATTTCTATAGAATAAAAATACAGTAGGTAAATTGAACTCTGTAGACTTCTGCATATGGAATACCATTTTCTTTGAGAAATTCGAGATAATGCACTTTATTTCTGCTTAAAGTTGTAGTGGTAAAGTTTTTATCTCCTGGAATTCCTTTTAAAAATGCACAGTCTAAAAATTTAGAACCTGAAATTCAGGGAACCTAAAATTCCCTACTTAATAAAATATCATTTTATTTGTTTGATTTTTCAGGCTTGACACTCATTGACCCTGTAACTATATAGCACTCTGTTAATTTTTCAGGTGCTAAATATTTATTGCCTGGAATTTCATCTAAAATTTTGTTCTGTAATTTCCTTAATAGTGTGTCATTATAGATTACAATTTCTTTTTCATCAAATGTGTATTTTACTGGAAACTCACAAATGAGATGAAAAATACACAGTAAAAATACAAGTGATAGGAAGAAAATTATGAGTGTAAACACTTTATCTATAGAACTATCTATACCACAGCAACATGAAACCGGATTCACTTATTAATATAAATTTTATTTAGAATAGCAAGAAATATACTGATCATAAAAAGTTAACCCTTTTTCTAAATCGAATTTTTTTACATGGAATGCATTTTTTATGAAGTTATAAAAATCGCTTGCTAAGTCACATACTGTTTCACCATTGTGAAGATAAGTAGACTGCTCTGCTGCCCAAATTTCAATATGTTTATCATTTCACATTATCTTCATGAGTAATTGATATATATCCATCTCTAATTTCCCCAAATTATTTCTCAAAGCACTCTCTAATTGTTGTTTCTTCAATAATATAATGATGCTTTTTTAATGAATATCTATTTGGATTTTTTGTTAGCAACTATATCAACTTTAGAGTTTACAGTATATTTATTAAAGGTTACTTTGAATTAATCTAACAAAAACTTGTGCCAATAAATGGAAGTGCTGAAGATGTGTAAAAAATGTGACATGGAGAAGTCAATTGATAACTTCTATTCACATAAAATATACAAACGATAAACATTCACATATGTGTAAAGAGTGTTATAAAATGCTTAGAAAAAGTACATATAATAATTAAAAAGAATGTTTTAAACAGCTTGAATCTAATTATAAGAGTCCTTTGGAAATGTTTAAAGACATGAAAGATTTTCTTTGTGTTTACAATCAACAGGATTAAAATAGAGAATAACAAAGAACAAAGTGAACCACATTGCAAAAAAACTATTGGTTGTCAAGAAATTAAAGGTTTTAATTATTTTACTTAAGTCATACATCCAGGGACTAGCTCTCAAGAAGAGGCAAGATATATCAAGTAGAAGATATGTGGAAAACGAAAATAGTGTTTACAGGTGGAAAATAAATACTTAAAATTGCTCTAAATAAACATTTACAGACAAATAGACACATCAAAATAACTGAAAATACAGGAAGTACATTTTTGCAAAGCTAATTTTTTCTGTCTTTAATAAATGGAAGCCGCACTGAGAGAGTTTACAGTAGCCCAACTTCATGATTATTACAGAACGAATAATTTCTGAGGTTATAGCAGATTTAAAAAATGTGGTTTCGTAAATTTAATCGTTTCAAATAATTTACATGCACCTATTTTTCGAAAGTGTAATGAAAAATTTTCCTAATAAAAGAGAATAGAATGGAAGCCTCACTGAGAGAGGTTACAGTCGCCCACCTTTGTGATTATTGCAGGAAGAACAAGTCACATGCTTATAGAAAATTTAGAAAAGATTATTCAGTTAATTTAATCGTTTAAAATAATTTACTTCTTCCTACAAGAACTCTTGATAGTTTGAAAGTAAGTGAACTCAAAGCTAGAGCTAACAATTTTGGTATTAAAGGATACAGTAAATTAAAGAAATCAGAGTTAGTTAATCCTACTGGGTTACAGGAGTTTAAATTTCATCCAGAATTATTCCAGAACACTAGATCAATACCAAAACATGTACCCGATATAAATTATTTCTACAGATTTGATGATGACGTTATTGAAAATTCTTGACCACTGAGACAAGGAAAAATAGTGAGATTACATCAAATTGGAGCAACAAAATGGGACTGAGCAGCCAAAAAGGCATTTATTTGAGATTAAAGAAATTAGATTGTGATTAAATAAAAATTCAAAGTTTGGTCTGCTGACTAGCAAATCGTTTCTGATGATGTCAGTATGTCCATACTCAGTACTGTCAGTGATAAAACAGATTATGCAGCGAAAGCACTCAATCCTATGGTAGATGTAGCTAAAAAGAGAACTAATTCCAGGAAAGGAGATAAGTTGAAAATAACAGCCAACAATCCAAACATGTTTTATCGAATTTCCACAGGATATAAAGCATCTAATAATACTCGAGAATTTGTCAGGATTTGTGCAATAAAATCAGAGATATATTAAGATATGATGAGTTTAGCATATACCTCACTTAATATTCAGATGATAGCAGTTCCTAGAGGTGGCCAAGGTAAAAAAATAATAAATCTAGCTGAAGACAAAAAGACTAAAGATGTATCTCAAGAATGAATAGTAATGATAACTTGTGCTGTCCTAGAGCAGTAATTGTGGCATTAACATGCAATACAAATAACATTTTGGACAGAGAACTAACTACAATGATATTAAGAAAATCAGAGTAGGACATAAATACAAGTAACAAAAATAGCTAACTGAGATATTATGTAATCAGTTGGGTGAATACAACGAAGAAGGGTTTACTCTAGATGACATTAGAAATTTTGAACAATTGTTGGATAAGTAAATAAATGTTTTATGTGCTGAGAATTTCAATTCAGTTAACTACAGTGGTCCTGAGAAGGAAATAAATATATATCTCTATAAAGATCACAACCATTTTGATGTAATTTAACAGTATGACATCTTTCCTAAGATCTGTGTATTTCTGTACTAAATGCAAGAAAAAATATAACAACAAGTACCAACACAGATATAAAACAGAGAGAAAAGTTTGTATATTATGCAAAAGAACAGAACATGACAGTTTAGAAATCAAGAATTATTCTGAAAAGTGGAACAGATACCTTTATAATGAAGAATGGTTAAAAAGATCACCAAGAAGTTTGTGATATTGCATATATATGTGAAGGATGTAAAAAGATTTGTTTGAAATCTAAAGAACATAAATTCGGCATTGAACATTGCAGGAATTGTAAACAAGCAGTGAAAAATGGAAATCATAAACGCTACATGCAATACATTTTGCAATAAGAAGGTACCTGTGAAAGAAAATTTGGTGAGGATTTTATATTCCAAGGTTGCCCAAAAGAA
This sequence comes from Schistocerca americana, assembly GCF_021461395.2. Classification (NCBI taxonomy): domain Eukaryota; kingdom Metazoa; phylum Arthropoda; class Insecta; order Orthoptera; family Acrididae; genus Schistocerca; species Schistocerca americana. Next base: position 58,883,178 of record NC_060124.1, on the reverse strand, counting down.
GGTTGCTATATTAATGAAGAATTCAAAGATTTTTACATTTACCAGTGCTTCGAATGCAATAAAATAGTTGCAGTTAAAGAATTTAAATGTTGTGATTAAAGCTTCCCTAGGAGACTGAATTGTACCTATACTGAGAGATACATGTGGTTTGACTATGAAGCAACTCAAGAAGCTGGAACATATATCCCAATCTCTTAATTGTTCAAAATTTAAATGGAGACACTGTTTACAAATTTAAGACAAATGGTCAATTCTGTAAGTGGCTTATACCTGAAAAAAAAACAAGGTTTTTATTCGAAATTTACTTTGAGGTACTGTGTTGAAAGTACAATAAATCCATATACCATCTACACAGGAACAAAACTGATGTTACTGGAGATCATACTGTTAGGTCTAAAAATTATACATAGTAGTAACTTTCTCCAACGACCACTTAAAAGCTTTCCAAAAGCTTTTGATCGAAAGAATTGAAGAAAGGCTACTTCCCACATTTGTTCAATACACAAGAAAATGAAAATTGTGTAGGGTCAATTCCTGATACTCAATATTACTGTGTTAACACTATGAAACCGAAAGATAGAGAAGCATTTCTCAAATGGCATAAATCTTGAGTTAAAGAAAACTATGTGTTCAATATGAAGAAAGAAATTGCCGAGTACAGTAATTTATATGCAGATATTTTGAGAAGAGGTTGTTTAAAACTGAGAAAACATTTTATAGAAATACCTAATATAGGCCCATTCTGTTTGAATGGCTGTTTACAGATATAAGTACTTATCTGAAAATACACTTGCTGTATTGGATAAAGATCAGAAAGAGAATTAAAGTACAGAATTCATAGCCTGGTTAAACAGTTTAAAAAAACAACATCTCACATACTCTTAATGGTGATGAAGTAAGAATAGCTCGTGCAAAAGTAGATGGATTTGATAAAGCAACTAATACTGTTTCTCAATACCATGGTTGTTTCTGGAATGAATATAAAGAATGTTATAAATGTGAGACAATTAACAATAAAAATAAAGAAACAATACATGACCTTTATAAAAAGACATTAACAAGAAGTGCAGAAAAACGAAATCCTGGATACAATTTAGTACAGATGAGGGAATGTGATACGCTTAACTCAGCAGAGTACAAAAAAAACTAAAAAATTGAAACAGTTAACAAAAGTTGTCAAACCATTAAATCCAATAGTTGCTTTTTATGGTGGTCGAATAAATGCAGTAAAATTAAGAGCTAAAGCTGACAGTGTTAGCACAAAAATAAGACATGATGGAGAATGCAGCCTTTATCCAACTGTACAATATTCTGATTATTATCATGAGCAACATGAAATAAGAATATATAGACCAATATATATTATACTAAATGATGGTATGGATTTTAAAAAATGTAAAGTATTGCCACCTACAGGATTAAATCACCTTGTTTTGCGTGTAAGAGTTGCGTCTGATAAAAGTGAAAAACTGTTGTTTCCTTTGTGTATCAAATGTGCACAAGATAAATAAGAAAATGCAATCACACTTGTGAAGAAAGAAGTTTTATTGGAACTTGGGTAACAGATGAAGTAAGATTGGCTGTGGAAATGGGATATAAAATTTTAGATGTCTATGAAGTATTGGATTTTAAAAGTAAGAGCATTAAGTTGCTTGAAAGACTTTCTGAAAATAAAACTCGACACCAGTCTACTTAAATCTGAAAGTGATGCAGAGCGTATCAAACAGTGTAAGAGAAATTAGATATTGACCTTTGTCTTAATACAATAAAGGAAAATTGTGGAAAGTAAGCTGTTCCTAAGATGTGTCTTATGGGGAAAATTTGGGTTTTAGACAAAATATGAGTGAAACTGATTATGTCAACGATTTACAGAAATTTTATAAGTTACTGTTGGATGATTGACTAGATAATTTGGATGTATATTTTATTACTGAGCACATGGTACAGATGAGGTACTATTACTAGGATTATTATGTGGAAAACAATGCAGCTACAAATATCTTCATAGCTGCCTTCACTACATCAAATGTGAGACTTAGATTGTATGGTATAAATAAAATATAAATATAAATAACATAGACATAAAATATTTATAAATATAAACAAATATAAAATACTTACAAATATAAATAAGTATACAATTGAAACTTCCTGGCAGATTAAAACTGTGTGCCCAACCATGACTCAAACTCGGGACCTTTGCCTTTCGCAGGCAAGTGCTCTACCATCTGAGCAACAGAAGCACGACTCACACCCAGTCCTCACAGCTTTACCTCTGCCAGTCTCGGTCGGGCACACAGTTTTAATCTGCCAAGAAGTTTCATATCAGTGCACACTCCACCACAGAGTGAAAGTCTCATTCTGGAAGTATAAAATTAAATATAAATGTAAATAAATATAAATATAAATACAAATGTAATAAAAATATAAATGTAATAAATATAAATATAATTATAAATAAATATAAATATAAACATAAATAAAAAATTTATAAATATAAACAAAATTAAAAAATAAGCTAAGAATAAATGCAGCATAATTTGACACTGATTCTGTAGTATATATTGATGATGGAAAATTCATTTGAGAGAAAGGCTGTATGTTGGGGAAATGGACTGATGAGTTAGGTGATAATAAATATAGCACAAGCTGAGTTTGGACTGGACCTAAGAGTTATTATGATGAGAATAACGATGAAAGTTCTGTGTTGAAAGTAAAAGGATTCACAATAAATTATCAGAATATCTAAAAGTTGTATGGCCATTATATGACAAGGCTAATAGAGAGTGAAGTGAAAGAAAAGATAAAGTTAGAGTACATCAGATGACTACAGATATTGATAGAAAAAAATCTGGTCAACAAACAGGTTAAGAAAGAATTTTCATTTCAATATGATAGGATATGGATATTAAAAATCAAATAATTTATCTATATCTTCTCATGTGAAGAAACAATTCATATCACATACCTTATATAAATTGAATAAATTAGTTACCTTTTGCTGTATTCTCTGTTGTCTAACTTTTTGGTTATGGATTGAATAACTTTTAAAAATAATCAACAGGCTTTAATGTAATTTTTTATATTTCAAGTAAATTATTTATAGGTAAAATATTGTTTGCTATTACTTTTACAGTCATAAAAAAGAAAGAATCTGAGTTTTCTATATTGTCCCATGTTTCTATATCACTTACTTTTACATCATGGTTCTGCCACCTCAAATGTTCTATAGCTGAAGATGGTTTAAAATATTCATTACAAATATTACATTCAAGTTGTTGCTCTTGCAGTTTATTAATTATATCGACAAAAGAGGGGTCAAATTTAAATTCATCCCATACATTACTCACATTTAAAAGATTAAAAAGTTTAAAGAATTATTAAAATTTTATTCTACATAAAGAGAGACAATTCAAATGACATCAATTTCACCCATGTTGAATATTTTAGAATTCATTCAAGAGAAGAAATATGAATTAAGTTTAGGAGCATGGTTCAAAGATACATGGTTCCCATTATTTGATAAAGAGCTATTTTGATTATAAACGATACTTTATGCTTTATCAAACCTGGAGATTCAGCAGCCAGCATCATGGCAACTGAAAAATTAACACAATATAAAAAGAATTTTATTGAATATTTATACACAAGTAATTTAGAATACATTACAATAAAACACAATAGAATATGAATATATTCAAAATGAAATTAAAAATATAAAAACTAATAATTTAAGCAAAAAAATGGATTTTGCTGCCAGCTACGGACTTTAAAAAAACCTGTAATGAGTTTGAGAACCAAAGTACCTAATGAAAGTAAAGATTACTATATTGCTCTTGTAGACATATTTCGTGATTGTGCTGACTATATAATACGATTTAAAGCCATCCAATCTCAAAAATTATTAAACAAGAAGCTAATGAATTAAAAGAAAGGGAAATAAGAGTGCCTCCACTTAAAAGATGTAACATCTGATGTAGTAGAGATTAAGAAGGCAAATTATTTACATCCATGCAATGTGTCATGCTAAACAATTTCGAAGTTGGTAGCATAATATCTGAAAATTACCTTTCAGGACGATTATACAGTTATAACAGTGGAAGACCTAAAGACAATAAATTATTTTACATCACAAAATACAAATATACAGATTGATAATTAGTGGACAATATGCTTAACACTTCTTTTGGTATACACAGACCAGACAAAAGAAATTAAATATGCAATATGCACTTCAACAGTCTGTCTTATTTTGTTGATAAATTATATGACCAATCCAACGATATTGTTGATGAAATAAATGAAAGATGGAAAATATGTATGATGGAATTTTGAATGTGAATTTTAATTTATCTTCTATATTTTTGTTCTGCATAAATGGAATCGATTGTAGACCTCACAAACAACAAGCTTATGTATGGTAATAAGCAACTTCTTATGACCCCTGCCCAATAGGGGTCTAACTTATAACAAAAACCGTTATTTATCAACGAAGCTGGACTTAATTCAATAATTTTATCTTCCAAGAAAGAAGAAGCACGAAAAATTATACATTAAGTTACTCATAAAGTTTTACCAGCAATTCAGAAAACAGATGAATATCAAATATAAAATTAAAGTAATTATTTAGAAAATAAAGCTGAAAGTATAAGAAATATATTAAATGTTGCCAGAGATATTAATGAAGGGAAAAATGAAATTGCTGACTATCATGCCACTCCACCAACCATTAGTTGAGATAAACATAGTGAATTCATTTTAATTAAGAAAATTCATATGAGGGAACTTCCATATTATGTTATAAGCCTTCAAAATTTTTCTGTAAATTCTACAGAAAATGAATTACCAGCAGATTATCCAGAAATGAAAAAAATTTTAGAATCTGGAATCAAAACTCAATAAATCTATATAATTTAATGAAAGAAACATTACCAATAATTATTCGAGGAAATAATTTTGAAACAAGTTTAAATGAAGATATTCTTATAAGAGACATAATGATATTTAAAACAGATCATTAAATAATTATGGAATTTCTGAGGTTGCAGAGCAGCACCACTGAAAATTTCAAAAACATCAAATGAGAATCAATTAGATCTTCATACAATGGTCTTCATCAGACTGAATTAATGTAAGTCAGTTTTCTAAAGTGTTCTTAAACAATACAAGTTTCTTCTCCTTCAAGACTGAACAAGTAATTCACACTTTCATTAGTTCATTCATTTTTAATGTAAAGTCTCTTCATTCGGGTAACATACAGCTAGAAAGATAGAAATTGCAACTTTTTTCATTCTTATAACAGCCATTTGCAAAGAAAAATTTGTATTAGTGGAAATATCTGTTCCTGCTAATGCCAGCGAGTTACATGGCCTAAGAATTATATAGAATTAAAGTGTAGCAATCAGAATTAATATTGATGAAGATGATAATATTTTATTAGAAAACGTATCAAATCAAGAGGGCACTAAACTGTAGTATACCTTTAAATATGCGACCAAGATAATTAAATAATTATACTTTTTTATTTACCCAACTGTTACGTGAATTATCGAAATCCAACCATTTAACAAAAACATTGTCAAAACTTTTTCAACTAGATAAACATCAGGATATTATGTTTTCTGTAGCTCTTGCTCATAAAAATTTCCTTCGATATCTTTCAATTTATATGTGTTTGGATTAAAACGAATAACATAATCAATTTCCAACATTTCTGTTTCCTAGTTCACTGTGTATCCTTTTTCAAAAACTCCACTAAGTTTACTGACCCTTACTTACTCTCCTATTTTAAATTTAGGACATTGTAGACCCACATCCCAGATGGGTCTCAAATTTTTCTCATTAACCTCTATTGGTTTCATTTTCATAGTTGAATATTTTGTGTTATTGTCCTCATCAACTAAATTTTTCACCAAGTCAACCCACTTATGATATCCTTGAACAGTAAATCTTTTCCACATCTTCTCTTTAAGTGTTCTGTGATATTTTTCAACAACAGATGCTTCTAATTCACTAAAATTTAAGTAATGATTGATGCCATATTTCATCATCAGTTCTTTAAATTCTTATCGTAGAATTCTTTGCCATTAACAGTTTGTAAATTTTTTGGCTTTCTAGCAGTGGATATTTTTTTCAAAAGCACCAACCGATTTTATCTCTAACTTGTATAGCCCAAGCTAATTTAGAACTGATGTTGATAACAGTCAACAAATATTTTTATCCTTAATTTATCATCGAAATTCCTTTCAATTCGCCAGAATACATTTCGACTAGAGAGGTCAGCAGTTTATGTAATTAATTAACGAATTCTTAACGAAAATTAAGAAGTAGCAATTTCTTTTGCCTTTCACCTACAAACTTTATGGACGAATTTACTCTTTTTGCTTTTACATGCTGTACAAAGATCTTCAATTTTTTGTGTCCCATTTCTAGTTGTTAATGTGTTAGGATTATGAGTTTCAGTAAATATTTTACACTTCAAAAAGTAGACGTGATTAAGATTATCCATTTATATAGAATGAAACCTCCCCAAGAACCATGGACCTTGCCATTGGCGGGGACGCTTGCATCCATCAGCAATACAGATAGCCTTACCGTAGGTGCAACCCCAATGGAGGGATATCTGTTGAGAGGCCAGACAAACATGTGGTTCCTTAAGAGGGGCAGCAGCCTTTTCATAGTTGCAGGGGCAATGGTCTGCAAGATTGACTGATCTGGCCTTGTAACACTAACCAAAACGCCCTTGCTGCACTGGTACTGCGAACGGCTGAAAGCAAGGGGAAACTCCAGCCATAATTTTTCCCGAGGGCATGGAGCTTTACTGTATGGTTAAATGATGATGGCGTCCTCTTGGGTAAAATACTCTAGAGGTAAAATAGTCCCCCATTTGGATCTCCGGGTGGGGACTACTCAGGAGGACATTGTTAGTAGGAGAAAGAAAACTGGCGTTCTACGGATCGGAGCATGGAATGTCAGATCCCTTAATCGAGCAGGTAGGTAAAAAAATTTAAAAAGGGAAATGGATAGGTTAAAGTTAGATATATAAGGAATTAGTGAAGTTGGGTGGCAGGAGGAACAAGACTTTTGGTCAGGTGAATACAGGGTTATAAATACAAAATAAAATATGGGTAATGCAGGAGTAGGTTTAGTAATGAATAAACAATTGGAGTGCGTGTAAGCTACTACAAACAGTATAGTGAAATCATAATTGTGGCCAAGACAGACATGAAGCCCATGCCTACTACAGTAGTACAAGTTTATATGCCAACTAGTAATGCAGGTGACGAAGAAATTGAAGAAATGTATGATTAAATAAAAGAAATTATTCAGATAGTGAAAGGTGACGAAAATTTCATAATCATGGGTGACTGGAAAAGAGAGAGAAGGAAACGTAGTAAGTGAATATGGATTGGGGCTAAGAAATGAAAGAGGAAGCTGCCTGATTTTGCACAGAGCATAACTTAATCATAACTAACACTTGGTTTAAGAATCATGAAAGAAGGTTGTATACATGGAAGAATCCCAAATATACTAAAAGGTATCAGATAGATTATATAATGGTAAGACAGAGATTTAGGAACCAGGTTTTAAATTGTAAGACATTTCCAGGGGCAGATGTGGACTCTGACCACAATCTATTGGTTATGAACTGCCGATCAAAATTGAAGAAACTGCAAAAAGGTGGGAATTTAAGGAGATGGGACCCGGATAAACTGACTACACCAGAGGTTGTACAGAGATTCAGGGATAGCATAAGGGAACAATTGACAGCAGTGGGGGAAAGAAATACAGTAGAAGAAGAATGGGTAGCTTTGAGGAATGAAATAGTGAAGACAGCAGAGGATCTAGTAGGTAAAAATACGAGGGCTAGTAGAATTCCTTGGGTAACAGAAGAAATATTGAATTTAATTGATGAAAGGAGAAAATATAAAAATGCAGTAAATGAAGTAGGCGAAAAGGAATACAAACATCTCAAATATGAGATCGACAGGAATTGCAAAATGGCTAAGCAGGGACGTCTAGTGGACAAATGTAAGGATGTAGAGGCTTATCTCACCAGGGGTAAAATAGATACTGCCTACAGGAAAATTAAAGAGACATTTGGAGAAAAGAGAACCACTTGTATGAATATCAAGAGCTCAGATGGAAACCCAGAAAGCAGAAAGATGGAAGGAGTATATAGAGGGTTCTATACAAGGGCAATGTACTTGAGGACAATATTATGGAAGCGGAAGAGGATGTAGATGAAGATGAAACGGGAGGTACGATACTGCGTGAAGAGTTTGACAGAGCACTGAAAGATCTGAGCCGAAACAAGGCCCCGGGAGTAGACAACATTCCATTAAAACTACTGACGACCTTGGAAGAGCCAGTCCTGACAAAGCTCTACCATCTGGTGAGCAAAATGTATGAGACAGGCGAAATACCCTCAGTCTTAAAGAAGAACATAATAATTCCAATCCCAAAGAAAGCCAGTGCTGATAGATGTGAAAATTACCGAACTATGAGTTTAATACGTCACAGATGCTAAATAATAACGCGAATTCTTTACAGACGAATGGAAAAAGTGCTATAAGCCGTCCTTGGGGAAGATCAGATGGATTCCGCAGAAATATTGGAACACGTGAGGAAATGCTGACCCTACTATTTATCTTAGAAGCTAGATTAAGGAAAGGCAATCCTACGTTTCTAGCATTTGTAGACTCAGAGAAAGCTTTTGACAAAGTTGACTGAAATAATCTATTTCAAACTCTGAAGATGGCAGGGGTAAAATACAGGGAGCGAAAGGGTATTTACAATTTGTACAGAAACCAAATGGCACTTATAAAAGTCGAGGGACATGAAAGGGAAGAAGTGGTTGGGAAGGGAGTGAGACAGGGTTGTAGCCTCTCCCCGGTGTTATTCAATCTGTATATTGAGCAAGCAGTGAAGGAAACAAAAGAAAAATTCAGAGTAGGTATTAAAATCTACGGAGAAGAAATAAAAACTTTGAGGTTCGCCGAAGACATTGTAATTCTGTCAGAGACAGCGAAGGACTTGTAAGAACAGTTGAACGGAATGGACAGTGTCTTGAAAGGAGGGTATAAGATGAACATCAACAAAAGCAAAACGAGGATAATGGAACGTCGTCAAATTAAGTCTGGAATTGCTGAGGGAATTAGATTAGGAAATGAGACACTTAAAGTAGTAAAGGAGTTTTGGTACTTGGGGAGCAAAATAATTGATGATGGTCGAAGTAGAGAGGATATCAGATGTAGACTGGCAATGGCAAGGAAAGCGTTTCTGAAGAAGAGAAATTTCTTAACATCGAGTATAGATTTAAGTGTCAGGAAGTCGTTCCTGAAAGTATTTGTATGGAGTGTAGCCACGAATGGAAGTGAAACATGGACGATAACTAGTTTGGACAAGAAGAGAATAGAAGCTTTCGAAAAATTGTGCTACAGAAGAATGCTGAAAATTAGATGGGTAGATCATATAACTAATGAGGAGGTATTGAATAGGATTGGAGAGAAGAAAAGTTTGTTGCTCAAATTGACTAGAAGAAGGGATCGGTTGGTAGGACATGTTCTGAGGCATCAAGGGATCACCAATATAGTATTGGAGGGCAGTGTGGAGAGTAAAAATCGTAGAGGGAGACCAAGAGAAGAATACACTAAACAGATTCAGAAGGATGTAAGTTGTAGTAGGTACTGGGAGATGAAGAAGCTTGCACAGGATAGAGTAGCATGGGGAGCTGCATCAAACCAGTCTCAGGACTAAAGACCACAACAATAACAACAACATAGAATAAAAATATATAAGATTTAAATTATTTCATCAAATATAATTAACTTTGCATCAACTGGAACAGTTTTAATAGAATCTTTTGATGTTATGGTGAGAAAATTTTATTTCTTTACCATTATTTATTGATTACTATTATTATTTGGTATAGTTTCCAATGCTTACAGCAGTAAGCTTCTTTATCTGTCACTGATGTCACCTTTCCTTCCCATCTGGCAAGCTGTGCAGTGACCCACGTACATGTAAAGCTTGATGGGACAGATTAAATGCCAGCTACAAACAAGTCGATAGTGCGATTGTTATACTAGCACTTAATTTTGATACTTCCCATAGTTGATAAAAATTACAAAAATGTGAATTTTTTTGACCACACATTCTTCTGAGAACAGCACATTAACTAATTTGCAGTTACATGCCCCAATTACTGCCAGTTACATTGATGAATACTCGGCACTTTGCAAGGATAACTAAAAGATCAAGAATACTAGATAAGTTGTTGGAAGTGGTTAAGCATTGGTGAAAATCTCGCTTCCGAGCACACAAAGAGCTCTAAGTGCAGAACTCTGCGCGGAAAGCGCGTTGTTGCAATGCTGTGAAACAGACTGTTTACCTCTGGCACTGAATCTCATCGTGTGGACCTAATGAAATGCGCTATGCTACAAATATAGTGAAGGCAATCACTCAAACTGGCCCTATGTTGAAGATACTGATTATTTGAATGGCTCTGCCGTCTCTGAATCACAGCAGTCCCAGTCTAAGGTAATCTCATGTAAAGTTGCTTCTCAAACTCAACCCCACAGCACAAATCCTGCAAGTTAGTAATCATATTCCAACTTTCTTTCGACAAAACCCGTAACTCGAATTCGAGAAAAATTCCTCTCTGCACTAGTCTGCAAAGAGGAACAATTCACGTTCTAGATGTCGCAGGATGCTTCCTAACTCACCAAAGACGATGGTCAAGATGATGTCTCCAAGCCCGTAATACTCGATGGCTGAAGGTGAAATTCTCTTTCTCCATAATTCTCCCATCTTCCAAGCGCTGGAAAACGCGGAGGAAGAATATTCAGTTTCGGCCCATGTCGAACGCTCTAACATTGCTGAAATTCCTCCAACGCCATTTTTGAGATTCTACCCAATGATCGTGTCAATCAAATCGCCCCTAGGCAAACGAAACTGCCATCTTCGCCACGTGCTGCCCAGCACAGGTGGCTCCAGAGGCTTGCCTTCCCCCAAAGGCGCCGTACTGTCCCACGTTTCTGGTGACCACTACTTGCCAGCCATGGCGGGCCGGCTAGCTACGGACAGCTGCAGACTTTATATTCTAGAATTCTTAACTTCAACCCCTTACACCAACGCTTTAAGTTAGTAACTTAATCTTGCAGACATGCAGGGAATACTACTGAAGAGTACCTCAGACACATCATAAGTCAATAAAGTTATGACCTGATGCCCCTGCCAGTCTATTTATTTTTAATACTAATATTAACAAGCTAATGTGTAAGTGCCCAAATCCTGGCACCTTACACAGCGATATCAGAGTCATCAGATTTTAAATCTCTGCTTATAATATGACCAACAACAATCATTCTTTTAAGCCTGAAAGCATATTCAAAATTGTCTATTTTTTCAGAATGAGATTTTCACTCTGCAGCGGAGTGTGGGCTGATATGAAACTTCGTGGCAGATTAAAACTGTGTGCCTGACCGAGACTCGAACTCATGACCTTTGCCTTTCGCGGGCAAGTGCTCTACCGACTGAGCTACACAAGCACGACTCACGCCCCGTCCTCACAGCTCTACTTCTGCCAGTACCTCGTCTCCTACCTTCCAAACTTAACAGAAGCTCTCCTGCGAGCTCTGCAGAAATAGCCCTCCTGAAAGAAAGGATATTGTGGAGACATGGCTTAGCCACAGCCTGGGGGATGTTTCCAGAATGAGATTTTCACTCTGCAGCGGAGTGTGCGCTGATATGAAACTTCCTGGCGGATTAAAACTGTGTGCCGGACCGAGACTCGAACTCGGGACCTTTGGATTTAGTGGGCAAGTGCTCTACCGACTGAGCTACCCAAGCATAACACACGCACCGTCCTCACAGCTCTACTTATGCCAGTACCTCGTCTCCTACCTTCCAAACTTAACAGAAGCTCGCCTGCGAACCCTGCAGAACTAGCACTCCTGAAAGAAAGGATATTGTGGAGACAGGGCTTAGCCACAGCCTGGGGGATGTTTCCAGAATGAGATTTTCACTCTGCAGCGGAGTGTGCGCTGATATGAAACTTCCTGGCAGATTAAAACTGTGTGCTGGACCGAGACCTGGAAACATAAAAAACTTTGATATAACTATAACTCATGAAAATGACAATTTGATTGGCTTCAATGGGGCTTCTGTGTGATTCGTTTTAGAAAGTCTTAATAAAATTTTTCAGTATTAAATCATGAACATAATGGAAATTTATCGGTTTTATTCATTCCCTGTGAATGATAAGACTAAAGATACTCGAAATGTTCTCAATAAGGACACAGAGATTAATATAAATACTGGATATGGGTTCATCCAAGTCATGTACAATTATATACGAGTTTTAGTATTATCGGAGCTCATAGTACAGATTTTCCGTCATATGACGGAAAATACAATAAAAAATTAATTGATAACTGTGTGGCAAACTTCTTTGACGTCATCGCTATGAAAAAACAAAACAATATTTTGTCTAGAATGGAACATCCATTTATTTCTTCATCTGTTCTTAAGAGATTAACTTCCACAGTAGCCCATGAGTAAATTATGGAAGGTCATATCCTTAATAATGGTAAGATAAAAAATAAGAAAAATTAATTACTTTTCCCACTAGATTTGTTTGGTGGATTTTTCAAAGATTATAAAGAAGGGATGTGGGAAGGACATTTAACAGTAATCTTTACTTGGAGTTCAGTGCTGGAGATGCTATTCACTTAAATGGGCTGATAAAAAGGAAAAAGAAATTTTGAACTACGTATTGCTAATTATTATAATTCTTCAGAATTTGATATGCCTTACTTTTTTTGCTGTTTTCCAAACTGATCTAAAAAATAATCAACTAATTGATTTTTCTTTATTCGATCATGTCAAATTACAAAATATCTATGTGAAAAATGGGAGACATGAAGTTTCTCCTCAAGAATTTTGGATTATCGATCCACCAAATAATTAACTGAAAGCATTTGATGCTTTCCTCGATTTTTAGAGTGTCACTCAGTTGAGTGACGGTGTCAATGTAAATCCCTTCAGTTTTATTGAGAACTATCCCATTTTTTGTTATAAATATGTCTAGGAGAATAAATATGTTAGCCACACAGAAAATTACAATGAAATTAGATTCCACTTTTAATAATACGATTCCGAAAGATACAGTCACCTATATGGTCATGTATGGTAAGAAAAATTGAAGATATAAGGAGGGTGTACAAAAAAAAACCGAGCTGGAGGCATAATTACGGAAACCAGTACCTGTATGTTAGAAGTATTGACCCTAGCTGTTGAGACACTTGTTCCACCGTGACACAAGGCGGTGAATGGCTGTCGCATAAAATTCCCGATGCAGCGATATGAACCAGTTTCGTATGTACGTATGTACAGCTGGACGTTGTCGTCCGAGGTGAATCGTTTGTCCCTTAGAGCCTTTTTAAGGGGACCAAAAATGGCGTAATCACAGGCAGAGGGGTCCGGACTGTATGGAGGATGGCAAAGAACTTTCGATTTGAATTTGTGCAGGAGCGCCACGTATGTGTTGGCCGTATGAGGCTTTGCATTGTCGTGGAGCAGACTGATCCTATGGGTGAGATTGCCCAGTCACTTTGATTTGATCGCTTAGCGAAGGGCGACCAAGATTTGCGAGTAACGCTGGGTATTCACTGTTGTCCCGTTCTGCAGGAAGTGAATCAAATGGCTCTGAGCACTATGCGACTTAACTTCTCAGGTCATCAGTCGCCTAGAACTTAGAACTAATTAAACCTAACTAACCCAAGGACATCACACACATCCATGCCCGAGGCAGGATTCGAACCTGCGACCGTAGCGGTCGCTCGGTTCCAGACTGTAGCGCCTAGAACCGCACGGCCACTCCGGCCGGCGAAGTGAATCAGAACCTTCAATTTGAATTTCTGCAGGAGTGCCGCGGGCTGCTGCCATACCCAAATTTCGTTTCAATGTCCTAACCGATACGTCCGTCGTACGTCCCAAATTGAATGTTGTGGCTATTTCACATAACGTTACTTGTTTGTTAGCACTGACAACTCTACGCAAACGCCACTGTACTCGGCCATTAACTGGAGGCCATCGGCCACTGCGTTTCCGTATTGCAAGGTAGTGCCCGAAATTTGGTATACTCGGCACTCTTTTGACACTATGGACCTCACAATCTACATCTGCATCTACATCGATATTCCGCAAGCCACCTGACGGTGTGCGGCAGAGGGTACCTTGAGTACCTCTATCGGTTCTCCCTTCTATTCCAGTCTCGTATTGTTCGTGGAAAGAAAGATTGTCGGTATGTCTCTGTGTGGGCTCTAATCTCTCTAATTTTATCCTCATGGTCTTTCCGCGAGATATACGTAGGAAGGAGCAACATACTGCTTGACTCTTCGGTGAAGGTGTGTTCTCGAAACTTCAGCAAAAGCCCGTATCGAACTACTGAGCGTCTCTCTAGCAGAGTCTTCCACTGGAGTTTATCTATCATCTCCGTAACGCTTTCGCGAATACTAAATGAACCTGTGACGAAGCGCGTTGCTCTCCGTTGGATCTTCTCTATCTCTTCTATCAACCTTATCTGGTACGGATCCCACACCGGTGAGAAATATTCAAACAGTGGGCGAACAAGTGTACTGTAACATACTTCCTTTGTTTTCGGACTGCATTTCCTTAGGATTCTTCCAATGAATCTCTGTCTCGCATCTGCTTTACCGACAATTAATTTTATATGGTCATCTCATTTTAAATCACTCCTGATGCCTACTCCCAGATAATTAATAGAAATAACTGCTTCCAGTTGCTGACCTGCTATATTGTAGGTGAATGATAAAGGATCTTTCTTTCTTCGAATTCGCAGCACATTATACTTGTCTACATTGAGATTCAATTGCCATTCCCTGCATCATGCGTCAATTCGTTGCAGATCCTCCTGTATTTCAGTACAATTTTCCATTGTTACAAACTCTCGATATACTACAGCATCATCCGCAAAAGATCTCAGTGAACATCCGATGATATACACAAGGTCATTTATATACGTATATTGTGAATAGCAACGGTCCTACGACACTCCCCTGCGACACACCTGAAATCATTCTTACTTCGGAAGACTTCTCTGCATTGCGTTCCCTAACGATATCCGAAATGGAACGTCCCATGCGTCTAACTCCAGCTACCATCCCGTGTCAAAAGTCTGTTAATTCCCATATTGAGGCCATAATTACGTCGGAAACCTTTTCTCTTGAGTCACCCGATTCCGAATGACATCTCTGCCAATTCAAATAGCTCTGAGCACTATGAGACTTAACATCTGAGGTCATCAGTCCCCTAGAACTTAGTACTTAAATCTAACTAACGTAAGGACACCACACATCCGAAACTGCGACCGTGGCAGTCGCGCGGTTCCGGACTGAAGCGCCTAGAACCGCTCGGCCACAACGCCCGGCATGCCACTTCACTGTCCTTTTATACTTTGTGTACGCAATATTAGCGCCACGAGTATATGTGCACGTCGCTATCCTACAACTTCACTCATCTCACTGTATATTGTCCGCTAAAGTTTCAAATTCAGTAGGGACATGTTACACCGCAGCTTCATCCATGGATGGACTGAAAAGAAACATTAACATGTGATAAAAATAACAAATACTCCCTGCCGCGCACTAAATACAATACTAGTCATTAAAATTGCTACACCGAGAAGAAATGCAGATGATAAACGGGTATTCATTGGACAAATATATTGTACTAGAACTGACATGTAATTACATTTTCACGCAATTTGGGTGCTTAGATCCTGAGAAATCAGTACCCAGAACGACCACCTCTGGCCGTAATAACGGCCTTCATACTCCTGGGCATCGAGTCAAACAGAGCTTGGATGGCGTGTACAGGTACAGCTGTCCATGCAGCTTCAATACGATACCACAGTTCATCAAGAGTAGTGACTGGCTTATTGTGATGAGCCACTTTCTCGGCCACCATTGACCAGACGTTTTCAGTTGGTGATATATCTTGAGAATGTGCTGGCCAGGGCAGCAGTCGAACATTTTCTGTATCCAGAAAGGCCCCTACACTACCTGCAACTTGCGGTCGTGCGTTATCCTGCTGAAAAGTAGGGTTTCGAAGGGATCGAATGAAGGGTAGAGCCACGGATCGTAACAATCTGAAATGTAACGTCCACTGTTCAAAGTGCCGTCCATGCGAAGAGGAGGTGACCGAGACGTGTAACCAATGACACCCCATACCATCACGCCGTGTGATACGCCAGTATGGCGATGACGAATACACGCTTCCAATGTGCGTTAACCGCGATGTCGCCAAACACGGATGCGACCATCACGGTGCTGTAAACAGAACCTGGATTCATCCGAAAAAATGACGATTTGCCATTCGTGCACACAGGTTCGTCGTTGAGTACACCATCGCAAGAGCTCCTGTCTGTGATGCAGCGTGAAGGGTAACCGCAGCCATGGTCTCCGAGCTGATAGTCCATGCTGCTGCAAACGTCGTCGAACTGTTCGTGTAGATGGTTGTTGTCTTGCAAAAGTCCCCGTCTGTTGACTCAGGGTTCTAGACGTGGCTGCACGATCCGTAACAGCCATGCCGATAAGATGCCTGTCATCTCGACTGCCAATTAAACGAGGCCGTTGGGATCCAGTACGGCGTTCCGTATTACCCTCCTCAATCCACCGATTCCATATTTTGCTAACAGTGATTGGATCTCGAGCAACGCGAGCAGCAATGTCGCTATACGATAAACCGCAATCGCCATAGGCTACAATCCGACCTTTATCATAGTCGGAAACGTGATGGTACGCATTTCTCCATTTTTCCACCTTACACGAGGCATCACAACAACGTTGCACCAGGCAACGCCGGTCAACTGCTGTTTGTGTATGAGAAATCGGTTGGAAACTTTCTTCGTGTCAGCACGTTGTAGGTGTCACCACCGGTGCCAATCTTGTGTGACTGCTCTGTAGAGCTAATCATTTGGATATCACAGCATCATCTTCCTGTCGGTCAAATTTCGCGTCTGTAGCACGTCATCTTCCTGGTGTAGTAATTTTAATGGCCAGTAGTGTAGAAAGCGAGTCAAAGAGCACAGCTGTAGATGTAGATACTACACTTCCATGTACCTGCAGTTCCCATCAGATGTTAAGTAATTGCTTGGTAATAGGGTTACTTCCTCGAAGTGAAGTGACCGGAATTAAGTCTCGCCTCTCCATTGCAGAGGACACTTTCCGCAAAGTCGGCGTCATTTTACGGGACGGCGACACCAGCAACTCCGCTGCCGGGCTCCCTCTGCCCCCCCGCCAGGCCGAGCCGGCCCGGGGCGGGACTTGATGAGTTTTCATCTTCTTGACATTCTCGTCGCTTGTCCCCGTGGGACGCGTCGAACGATTGGCAACTTGAGTTTTAATATGTTGTGGGACCCGGTTTTAAATTACAGTAGAGACTACAGCGGCTCCACGTCATGCATCTTAAAAGATGGGGACCTCCACGCCTGAAGCTGAAATCGCAAGCGACGTAACCATCATGCTGGAGCGTCCCCCACACGTCGTTCCCCTCAGTAGGAAGACTTCATTCTCGCTCTCAATTTAAAGCAGAGGTGAGGGAACGCAGCAACCTTTATTTCAACTACTTGCTGTGTAAACCACGGAATAAATATTCCCACACATGATTGTGGCGTATAACATCTATACTATCCTCCGTAAACCACCTTACTGTATGTGGAGAAGGGCATGTTTGGTACCAACAGCTTCTTATCCTATGACTTTTATTTTTCCCTGGAACTTACGATATGATATGTGAATTGGAGGTAGGTAAAAAGACGAAGCGTTATTCTTTCTGTAGAGTCACACACTGTGATTCGGCTGCTCCTACGCATGGATTTTCTTGCAACCCACACCACCTTCAATTACCACTCAAAATTTCATATTCTCTCGTTCACTACGTGCAAACTGTTACTGCTACAGAAAAAATGAACAGCGTCTTTCTGTATGATATTTAATACAGTTAAATTTTGTATTGGGATGCGTTTTCGCTAGAGAACACAGTTCTCCAATTATTCAAGAAAAGCTTGCAAAAGCGACTTTCAAACGAGTTTTTCTTGAATATCTCGGAAGCCGTGGCCTACAGTAAAACGTGTCCTAGCAGAAAACTTTTCTACACTAAATATCTTACCAGAAAGGGCCAGTTCATTTTTTCTGTAGGTCTAATCGTTTGTGCGTAGCGAGTGAGACAACATTAATATCTTCCGCGTGTTATTCGAAGGCGTTGCAGGCTGTATAAAACCTAGTGGTAGCGGCTGTTGAATCCCGTGTATAATACTTTTAGTTATTTTCCTGGGAGCTACAGCAGCGACTTGAAATTTTTGAAAGGTACGTATTCTGTAATGTAGCTGATATATTTAAACCAGCTACCTACGAATGTATTTAAATAAACTTTCTCTTAGTTTTACACGTGTAAAGGACCTGGATAGACTAAGCGTTAGTAGCGGATGCAACATGCTGCTCGTAATCAGTTGCGTTCTGTAAAACGTTCAAGTGGCGAAACGTTCACTTAAATCAGGTGCTCAAATGAGTGTCCGTTTTCTTGAATGTATAAATCAAGTTTAATTGTTGTAATATTTAGATTAAAGTTCAGTCTTGATCACGTTATGTCTGTTTTAATGAGTAACCGGTTTCGGTTTTTTCTATAAAACCATCATCAGACCCATTAGCTCCCTTGGGTTGGTAGGTGGAGCTCTCCTTGCTCCTTGCTCCACCTACCAACCCAAGGGAGCCAATGGGTCTGATGATGGTTTTATAGAAAAAACCGAAACCGGTTACTCATTAAAACAGACATAACGTGATCAAGACTGAACTTTAATCTAAATATAACAATTAATTGATCACTGTATTCCATAAATGTTTACCTTAATTGTTGTAACTTTTACCCCATGAACCATGGACCTTGCCGTTGGTGGGGAGACTTAGTGCCTCAGCGATACGAATAGCCGTACCCTAGCTGCAGCCACAACGGAGGGTTATCTCTATTGAGAAGCCAGACAAACGTGTGGTTCCTGAAGAGGGGCAGCAGCATTTTCAGTAGTTACAGGAGCAACAATCTGGATGATTGACTGATCTGGCCTTGTAACGGTGTGGCCGTGCGGTTCTAGGCGCTTCAGTCTGGAACCGCGTTACCGCTACGGTCGCAGGTTCGAATCCTGCCTCGAGGATGGATGTGTGTGATATCCTTAGGTTAGTTAGGTTTAAGTGGTTCTAAGTTCTAGCGGACTGATGACCACAGATGTTAAGTCCCATAGTGCTCAGAGCCATTTGAACCATTTGGCCTTGTAACATCAACCAAAACGCCCTTATTGATCTGGTACTGGGAACGGCTGAAGGCCGTTTTTCCTGAGGGCATACAGCCTCATTGTATGGTTAAATGATGATGGCGTCCTCTTGGGTAAAATATTCCGGAGGTAAAATAGTCCCCCATTCTGATCACCTGGCGGGGACTACTCAGGAGGATGTCGTTATCAGGAGAAAAAAAAAACTGCCGTTCTACGGATCGGAGCGTGGAATGTCAGATCTCTTAATCGGGCAGGTAGGTTTGAAAATTTAAAAATGGATACGTTAAAGTTAGATATATTGCGGAAATTAGAGACGTTCGGTAGCACAAGGAATAAGATTTCTGGTCAGGTGAATACAGCGTTATAAATACAAAATGAAATTGGGGTAAAGCAGGACAATAATGAAAAAAACGGGGACGTGGGTAAGCTACTGCGAACAGCGTAGTGACGCATTAATGTAGCCAAGATAGACGCGAAGCCCACACCTACCGCAGTAGTACAAGTTTATATACCAACTAGCTCCGCATTTGATGAAGAAATTGAAGAAACTTAGGATCCGATAAAAGAAATTATTCATATCGTTAAGGGAGACGAAAATTTATTTGTCATAGGAGACTGGAACTCGATAGTAGTAAAAGGGTAGAGAAGGAAAAGTAATAGGTGTGTATGGACTGGCGGTAAGGAATGAAAGAGGACGCCGCCTGATAGAATTTTGCACATATCATAACTCAATAATTGGTGTCACTTGGTTTAAGAATCATGAAAGACGGTTGTATATATGGTAGAGGCGTGGAGACACTGGAAGGTTTCAGATAGATTATATAATGGTAAGACAGAGATTTAGGAATGAGGTTTTAAATTGAAAGATATTTCCAGGAGCAGATGTGGATTCTGACCACAATTTATTGGCTATGAACTGTAAACTAAAACTGAAGAAACTGCAAAAACTGAGATCGACAGAAAGTACAAAATGGCTAAGTAGGAATGGCTAGAGGACAAATGTAAGGATGTAGAAGCAGATATCACTAGTTATAAGATAGATACTGCCTACAGGAAAATTAAAGAGACCTTTGGAGGAAAGAGAACCCTCTGTACGAATATCAAGAGCTCAAATGGAAAACCAATCCTAAGCAAAGAAGGGAAAGCAGAAATGGGGAAGCAGTATGTAGGGGGTCTATACAAGGGTGATGTATTTGAGGGCAATTTTATGAAAATGGAAGAGAACTAGATAGTGATGAAATGGGAGATATGATACTACGTGAAGAGTTTGGCAGAGCTCTGAAAGACCTAAGACGAAACAAGGCCCCGGGAGTGGACAACATTCCCTTAGAACTACTGATAGCCTTGGCTTGCGGAGTGGCCGTGCGGTCTCGGGCTCCAGGTCACGGACTGCATGACCCCTCCCGCCGGACGTTGGAGTTCTTCCTCGGGCATGCGTGTGTGTGTTGTTCTTAGCATAAGTTAATTTAAGAAATGTGTAAGTCTAGGGACTGATGACCTCAGTAGCTTGGTCAATTAGTAACTCACACACGTTTCAACATTCTTGAACAAAACTCTTCCATCTGGTGAGCAAGAACTAATACCATCAGCCTTCAAAAAGAATATAATAATTCCAGTCCCAAAGAAAACAGGTGTTGACAGGTGTGAAAATTATCGATCTATCAGTTTAATGAGTCATGGTTGCAAAATACTAACACAAATCCTTTACAAACGGATGGAAAAACTGGTAGAAGCCGATCTCGGGTAAGATCAGTTTGGATTCCGTAGAAATGTTGGAACACGTGAGGCAATCCTGACCCTGCGACTTATCTTGAAGGTAGGTGAAAGAAAGGCAAACGTTTCTAGCATTTGTAGGCTTAGAAAAAGCTTTTGACAATGGAGTAGAAATAAAAACTTCTAAGTTTGCCGACGAAATTGTAAAATTGTCAGAGACAGTGAAGGACCTGCAAGAGCAGCTGAAAGGAATGGATAGTGTCTTGAAAGGAGGATATAAGATGAACATCAACAAAAGCAAACCGAGGATAATGGAATGTAGTTGAATTAAATGGGGTGATGCTGATGGAGTTACATTACGAAATGAGACATTTAAGTAGTAAATAAGTTTTGCAGTTTGGAGAGCAAACTAACTGATGATGCTCGAAGTAGAGAGGATATAAAATGTAGACTGGCTATGGCAAGAAAAGCGTTTCTGAAGAAAAGAAATTTGTTAACATCGGGTAGAGATCTAAGTGTCAGGAAGTCATTCCTGAAAGTATTTCCATGGATTGTAACCATGTATGGATCTGAAACGTGGACAATATACAGTGTAGACAAGAAGAGAATAGAAGCTTCCTTAATGTGGTGCTACAGGTGAATGCTGAAGTTTTGATGGGCAGATCTCGTAATTAATGAGGAGGTACTGAATAGAATTGGGAAGAAGAGGAATATGTGACACAACTTGACTGGAAGAAGAGGTCTGTCGGTAGGACACATTCTCAGGCATCAAGTAATCACCAATCTAGTAATGGATGGAAGCGTGGAGGGTAAAAATCGTAGAGAGCAACCAAGAGATGAGTACACTGAGTAGATTCAAAAGAACGTAGCTTGCAGTAACTACTCGGAGATTATGAGGTTTGCACAGGATAGAGTAGCACGGAGTGCCGCATCAAACCAGTCTCTGGACTAAAACCCACAACAACAACATGAATCAATGTGTGCTCTAAACTTTCACACGAAATGTAGACCTGCCAGGCGCCACTGACCGACAAGCTATCCGCTACCCGGTAGAAAAAAATATTCCGTTGTAAAAATTATAACTTATTGCTGAAGCTCACTGGAAAAAAAACTGGTACACATGCAACATTATGTGCCATCAGTATGTTCCAAAACGACGAGTATAAAATCAGGATTTTTTCGGGGCTCTTATCTCGGATGCTATTGGTCAGGTTTTGCGAAAAGCCATTGCGCCAGGACGAATTACATACACAACAGGAAGATAGTCTTACTGCAACTGTCTTAGAATACAAGTTTCAATATACAACAGGAAGATAGTCTTGGTTTTTCGAAAAGCCATTGGGCCAGGACCAATTGCATATACAACAGGAAGATAGTCTTACTGCAACGGTCTTAGAATACAAGTTTTAATATTACACACTTCATCCAACTCAGGTAAATGGAGAAAATCGGCTGGTTCTTTTGGTATGAGATGGGTCTACGGTGCGCCTTAGGGGGCTTATGGAGGTATCCTTTAGTTTGTGAGAAACCCGTAAAAAGAGTTCTTCATCATTTTCTCGTTGTCAGCAGCAGAGATCTAAATAACTAACCACAGCAAAAATCCCAAATATTTACCACGTATTCTCCAGCATTTGTCTAGAAGTACTATCTTCTCGTTTCCGAAAATCTTTATCTGTTGTCGAGAAACACCTCCGAAACTTGGTTTCCGGGTACCAAAACCGAGCCACGGATTCCAAGACGAACAGGGGCAGCAATGGCTTAAATTTTTATTATGTATTCCTAAGATCCAAATCTAGAATTAATTTGAAAACTATATTGATATCTTTACCCGTTTACGAGACACGGAGGTTCAAAGTTACCCTGATTGTACACGTACAATACGCACATAATACCTGGTATAACACGAAATCTAAACAACAAATAACAGCAGAAAATTTCTCAAATTTTAACAGTACGTTCTCTAGGCATTTATGTACAACTCCCGTCTTCAAATTTTCGAATATCTTTATCTATTATCGAGAAACACCCTAAAAACTTGGTTTTTGAGTACAAAATCCGAGCCGCGGATTACAAGACGGATATGTACAGAAAACACATTATATTTTTAAGGTGTATTCCGACGATCCCGAACTCGAACATCCCTGAATACTTTCTTGATATCCTTATCCGTTTCTCAGATATAAAGGTTCAACGTTCCCGAACTTGTACACATAAAATACGCACGTAAAATGTGGTTTAAGGCGAAAACGTAGTTTCTAAAGTGACAGGGCACGGATAGATACGCTGTAAAGTGTGTCCATTACCATCACAAAGGTTCTGGCAACCACTGTTGCAGTACTGAAGCACATGCAAAGTTTCTGTGCACATAAAATTCGGTCTGAGATGTAAAATTGGTTTTGCATTAGTTCAATTTCAAGTAAGCAAATTACCAGATTTCACCGAGCCATAAAGTTCTTTTAACATGAGTGACGTGCTGTGCTGCAGCAGGGAAAACAATGGCACCATCGGGCAAATACTACTAGCAAATGGTCCAATCATAGCACAAAAAATGCGAATATGTTCCTGCTTCAAAGACTATGTAGCTCAAACTTGGAATTGTTATACTGAAGAGATTTCTTATTTTGTCTGTCGCCCTTAGCTCACGGCACATCTTTTTAACACAACGTTAAGCACTGCCAATTACTTTTCATAATAAAACTCATTAATACGATTTGTTTGAATTGTTTGTCTAGCGATCCGAGAAAGCAGGTTTCCTAGACACCCCATATTCGACGACTAGGCAGGATTCAACAGGAACAAAAATGGCTCTGAGCACTATGGGACTCAACTTCTGAGGTCATTAGTCCCCTAGAACTTAGAACTAGTTAAACCTAACTAACCTAAGGACATCACACACATCCATGCCCAAGGCAGGTTTCGAACCTGCGACGGTAGCGGCCTCGCTGTTCCAGACTGCAGCGCCTAGAACAGCACGGACACTTCGGCCGGCCAACAGGAACATATCCAAGCTATTTTATCCTGAGAGAAGGTGACAGGGCCAATTAGAAAGAGGCGAAAAATAATAAATACTGGAAGATAGTAAACAGTGATGGACAAAAGGAGCGAAGGAGACAATGGCAGTGTGAGGGAAAGCGAAGGTAACAGTGGCGGTGGAACATAATTGACAGTGACAGAACAGTGCTACGAAAAGAGAGAAGGAGAGAATGCCAGTGGAAGAGGAATAAAGAGAACGAGATAGTGGAAGTGAGTGAGACTGACAACAAGGAAGAGAGAAGTAGTGACAGTGAGACGAGACAGCAGCAGTAAGAACGAATTAATGACACAGTAGTAGTAAGAGAGAGCAAAAGAGAGATAGTGACAAAGAGGTGAGGTTTCAGCAGTAGTACAACAGAACGAAGGAGACCGGACTATGAGGCAGGACATAGTGACAGCTAGAGAGACACAGGAGATAGTGACAGTTGAGTTGGGGTGAATGAGTCTGAAAATAGACAAGTTGGAGTGGATGGCTATGAACGACGCACAGCAGTGGGCTAGTGGATGTGAACGATTACAGCTAGGGGAGCTTATGGGAGCCAGAGATGAGTTGCATGTTGAGCGCGAATTCTTTAGCACGCTAAAATATTTGGGAAAATTTTTAAAGGTGCTGTGGCGGGTAGAATGGGACAGCTCCTACCCCAATAACTTTCGTCCACTCTCTTAAACAGGAGTATATTCACCCAAGAGTATATTCACCTTTTTCCGCTGGTAATCTGTGTTTCCAGCTCCACAGAATCAGAAACGTTACTAATTTTTAACCGCTATAAGAGCTAATCCAAATTGAATCTACCAACGCCGGTTTTTCTGTTAATGCGTCCGATAGTACTTTCGGCCGTGTTGGTGATTCTTGATTTTTTCTGGGTGGCTCGTACATTAAAGTGCTTTCCGGTTGCTACTATTTGTTTACCTTAATTAAAGATAACAGCAGGTTTTGAATGCAAGAATACTGAAGCTGAGACTTAATTACCTTGACATTTTTCTAATTAATATACGCAAACATAGATAAAAGCTGATCCTTTTGTGCGCAACGATCGTTGAATATAGACAATGAAGGAAAGAATGGCAATCTTTGAAAGGTTGTCGAAGTGTAACTTTATAATATTATCGTTTTTCGTGTTTTGAATAGCGCCAAGAGGGGTAGGCAGTCTCATCTGATTCGAGTCATGGAGTAGCTAGAACTGAAAGCAGATTGTTGTATCAGTATATTGTTGGCGACATGTCCTTGTGACACAGTGTTACACATGGTGTAATTCTGTCGGATTTGGACTGTTACTAATGTCGAAATGCAATCCAGTGCCACTGTTAGATACGAACGAGTTATTCTCGAACAGAATAAACAGTCGACAAGACTCGAAATCAGAACCACCGAATATCATTATGATGACGACAGTAGGAGAAAACTACCCTGGAAAACGATACCAAGGTAAGTTAGTAGAATTACACGTTGAATGTGCACTTCTCCATTAATTTAACTGAAGTGCAGTAATACAAGTTTTTGCTCTCTAAAGGCCTTCGTCGATAAATCATTTACTTGGGCCCGAGGCGCGTATGTTGTCTTATCAGAACGGTTTTAAAAAGTATGGCTTGGGCGAAACTCAGCTTGCCCTTTTCTCGCACATTATACTACGAACTAAGGATGAAGGGGAACAGGCAGATTCCATATTTCTAGATTTCCGGAAAGCATTTGACATCGTAAACTTTTAACGTAGGTACGAACATATGGAATAGGTTCCTATACAAGGGAGTGAATCGAAGACTTCTTAAGTAATAGAACCCAGTATGTTGTCCTCGAGGGCGATTGTCGCCAGAGACAAGGGTATCGTCAGGAGTGCCCCAGGGAAGTATGATTGGAACGCTATTATTTTCTATGCACATACACGATCTGGCAGACAGGGTGAGCAGCAATCAACGGTTCTTTGCTGATGGCGTACGAAAAGGTGTTGAAGTTGATTGACTGTGGGAAGATACGACTTAGAGAAAATTTTTAGTTGTTTTGATGAATAGCAGCTAGCTCTAAATGTGCAAAACGTAAGTTAATGCTACATTATATTCTGATTGTCAAATAAATAGGCACTGTATTTTACACGATGTTATTTATACTAACACAAAATCCTATATTGTCAACAAAACTATCACATTAGGAGAGATCGATAAAATGTTCGCGACCTCTTTTCATCAAGAGGCAGCACGGACTCCTCTCTTTGTGCAAACTAAAGAAAGTGACTGTCGCAGCTCTGTCATCTACACTGCTGGCCATTAAAATTGCTACACCACGAAGATGACGTGCTACAGACGCGAAATTTAACCGACAGGAAGAAGATGCTGTGATATGCAAATGATTAGCTTTTCAGAGCATTCCCACAAGGTTGGCGCCGGTGGTGACACATACGACGTGCTGACATGAGGAAAGTTTCCAACCGATTTCTCATACACAGACAGCAGTTGACCGGCGTTGCCTGGTGAAACATTGTTGTGATGCCTCGTGTAAGAAAGAGAAATGCATACCATCACGTTTCCGACTTAGATAAAGGTCGTATTGTAGCCTATCGCGATTGGGGTTTATCGTATCGCAACATTGCTGCTCGCGTTGGTCGAGATCCAATGACTGTTAGGAGAATATGGAATCGGTGGGTCAGAAGGGTAATACGGAACGCCGTGCGGGATCCCAACGGCCTCGTATCACTAGCAGTCGAGATGACAGGCATCTTATCCGCATGGCTGTAACGGATCGTGCAGCCACGTCTCGATCCCTGAGTAAACAATATGTTCAAATGTGTGTGAAATCTTATGGGACTTAACTGCTAAGGTCATCAGTCCCTAAGCTTACACACTACTTAACCTAAATTATCCTACGGACAAACACACACACCCGTGCTCGAGGGAGGACTCGAACCTCCGCCGGGACCAGCCTCACAGTCCATGACCACAGCGCCTTAGACCGCTCGGCTAATCCCGCGCGGCTGCATCATCAGATGGGGACGTTTGCAAAATAACAACCTTTCAGCACGAACAGTTCGACAACGTTTGCAGCAGCATGGACTATCAGCTCGGAGACCATGGCTGCGCTTACCCTTGACGCTGCATCACAGACAGGAGCGCCTGTGATGGTGTACTCAACGACGAACCTGGGTGCACGAATGGAAAAACGTAATTTTTTATGGGTGAATCCAGGTTCTGTTTACAGCATCATGATGGTCGCATCCGTGTTTGGCAGCATCGCGGTGAACGCACATAGGAAGCGTGTTTTCGTCATCGCCATACTGGCGTATCACCCGGCGTAATGGTGTGGGGTGCCATTGGTTAACGTCTCGGTCACCTCTTATTCGCATTGACGGCACTTTGAACAGTGGACGTTACATTTCAGATGTGTTACGACCCGTGACCTTACCCTTCATTCGATCCCTGCGAAACCCTACACTCCAGCAGGAGAATGCACGACCGCATATTACAGGTTCTGTACGGGCCTTTCTGGATACACAAAATGCTCGACTGCTGCACTGGCCAACACATTCTCCCGATCTCTCACCAATTGAAAACGTCTGGTCAATGGAGCCGAGCAACTGGCTCCTCACAATACGCCAGTCACTACTCTTGATGAACTGTCGTATCGTGTTGAAGATGCATGGACAGCTGTACCTGTACAAGCCATCCAAGTTCTGTTTGACTCAATGCCCAGGCGTATCAAGGCCGATATTACGGCCAGAGGTGGTTGTTCAGGATACTGATTTCTCAGGATCTATGCACCCAAATTGCGTGAAAATGTAATTACATGTCAGTTCTAGTATAATATATTTGTCCAATGAATACCCGTTTATCATCTGCATTTCTCGTTGTTGCAGCAATTTTAGTGGCCAGTAGTGTACCAGTATCTATGCTCTAGTGCATCGCTTCATTTTTTACCTTACGTGTTCCTCTTTGGGAATATGTAGCAAGCGCCATTAGAAAGTGGCTGATTAGAAAAGAATACGTAATGTAAGGGCACAGCATTAATGGTGCGCTGTCTGACACACGTCGTTTAACTATCCGGACTTAACGCCACAAAGCGGTATGAAATGGAACTTGGCAGGGAAGGCGAATGGTCGACTTCAGTTTATTGGGATAATTTTGGGAAAGTCTGGTTGATCTGTAAATGAGACTACGAATAGGATATTACTGTGGCCTATTTTTGAGCAAAGAATCCTGTTGAAGTGTTTGGGCTCCGTATGTGGTCGGATTAGAGGAAGACACCGAAGCAGTTCAGAAGTTGGCTGTTAGATTCGTTAGCGGTAGGTTTGTACAATACGCAAGTCAGTGACACCCAAAATCGCATATCATATACTTTTATCAATGTTTCCTGATAATACAATAGATATGCCCTTGTTTGGACTTTTCCGATGAAATGCAATGCTTAACTGTGAATGATCTTAAAGTGTTCTGACTGATGTTAAACTGGTCCTACAAATGTTCAAGGGTTACCTGTGGCAACGGAAACTCGGTACTGTTTGAAAGTGATGAAAATTAAATAGCAGCACAGCAACAAACCAGCTACAGAAAAAAAAGAAAGTCTTGTTCAGCGCAATGTAAAGATATGTAAAAATGCTTAGCAGATCATGCCTCAATTTTACTTTTCTGCATTTGTGTGCCACTCACTGCATTGCGGCGACACTACTATTGGAAACTGAAACTTTCGTGAGGAGATGGTTTAAGATCTGTATTTACTGAATAATGTAAAAGAGACTATTATTCAAAAACTGCTTTACAAATCTGATTCTTTAAAAATTGCGACTGTCTTTACAGAAACCACTTATACAAAAATACATAATTCTGCCAGGAGATTAGATACTGAAATGGTAGAGGAGTTGTGAATTTCGAGATCTGAGTGCAAGCTACGTGAACAGATAATTTTGCGAAATCACATCTCGACAATTAAACTAACTGACCTGAACCAACTAAGAGAAAATTGTTAAGTATTTGTTTTTCTCAGACTCATGGTACATTAATCCTATGAGCACCAAGGTATTTTAGGTTACAAGTAGCACCAACCAAGGGCAAATTCTGCTCGTGTTAGAATAAATTGTAAATTTTGTAATATGTATTTATTTTAAGTAATTGTAAAGTTTTGAACATTTCTGCGCGGTAGCGACCGTTTACAAAGTAAAATTAAAGTAATAACAGCCCTCGTTCACTACTATGAGTGCCTTCATCAGAAGTAAAACATTCCAACTGACCTATAACATAAGTAAAAAAAATATGGGAATTTTTTTTTTTTTGCGTAAGTGTAAGTACTGCCTAACAGTACAAGAAAGAAACAGTACACGCAAGTATTCCGGAGATGCTTCGGGAATTCAGATGAGAATCCCTAGAGGGGCGGCGACGTTATTCTCGAGGAGAACCGGCATTTGTAGTTGACTGCAGCCAGTATAAACTATTTAATAAAGAAAAAATTGTGAGTCGACTTACATAGAAAAAATATTTCGGTAACCAAACGAGGGAACACGAAATCAAATATCAAGTAACGGATTAATACCGTTGAAGAAGTTTTTATTACGTAATTGTAGCTGCTCAATGAGAAAGAGGTTATCATTTCGAGAAACATGTTTAAAAATTATAAGTTCTCGATAATGTCTAATCTACGCCCTTTCTTCTCGGTGTGCTAAATGTTGATATCGTGAAGAGCTTTAAGCGCGTGACCTGTAATCAAAAGATGATCGGCAAAAAACGAATTTTGGGTGCTAGTGCCATTTTTTCTTAAAAGAAGTTCTTTGTACCTCATTGTAAAAGCACGTCGTGTTTGTCCTATGTAGTAGGAACAGTAGGTGTCGCAGAAAATCTAATAGACGCCAGAATTTTCCACAGGGGAACGAGTCGATTTTAAATTATGAATAATTTTTTCCAACCTATTATTGGTTGAAAAATCGACATTACATTTGCATTTGTTACGAAGAAGGCGTTGTATCTGATGGGACATGGACCCCAAGAAAGCAATAGAAAAAAACTTCTTTGGGTTGGATTCAGTGATAAAGGTGCCGAGTGCAGTAAATCTTTTAATATTTTTCTTTTTATGAAGTCATCTAGTATGCCAGGTTCATATTCGTTACTAACAACTATCAGTCTGATTTCTCCATCGAATTTTTCTTTCGAGAGTGTAACAGAAGTAGCTCTATGAAAGGGAGTGTGAAAGAAAGGGTTTTTATGATATTGTGGGTGAATGGAAGACGGACGTACTTTCTTTACCAAAAACATTGAACGAGATTTTATGTTTTCTACTGTAAGCATGAAGAAAGTTTAATAGACGGGCCTCGTTTTAGTGTTCAGTGGTGAAGGATATTTTCTCACGGAGTTCATTAAAGAGATTGAAAATACGCTCAATGCCACCAGCAGGTCCTTTGTAGATGACTAAAATATTATGAACATGCTGAGCCACTCAGCCCCCTTTGTAATTTCAACCTTTGCCTTGTATGCTCTTATGTAGACAAAATGTTAGCTTGTCTGCTGCTGTCACACAAAATAATGCCTTTTACTTTATGTACCAAATAATGTTCATCATAGTATTCATCTGTCTGTATTTTGAATGTTAAGTAGCCTATATGTATTTGCGGCTACTAGATGGCACTCTTCGTGTACCGTTCAGCTGCCTGCAGTTGCTTACGCGCGCACCTGTCTGTTGCTACCTGTGGCTTGACATGTGTGAGCAGGCCATTGTGGCTCGTCTTCCATATATTACTTTTTTTTTAAAAAATTGTGAGTAGATTTTTATCGCTTGATATTCATTGTATACGTAACATGTAAGTACTGTCTCTTTCTTGTACTGTTGGTCAGTACTTACACTTATATAAAAAAGTGTCCCATAATTTTTGTACTTATGTTACAGGCCAGTTTGAATGTTTTACTTCTGATGAAGGCACTCATAGCAGTGCCGAAACCACTTAATTTCTGTGAGCGAGCGCTGTTCTTGCTTTAATTTTATTAAGTAATTGTGTTTCAAATGTGAAATCAATTTAACAGGAAATAGTGACAACATAACTAAAAATATAGTTTTTAAAGCAACAGTTGTCAAATACTGGACACGAAAGTTCGTATAAACTAGTAACACAAAGTCTGTACTTGAATACACAGGCTGTCTAGGGTTTCTATGAACTCTTTTATCTAATAACTGAATAATACAGTTTTTTCCTAGCCGTAAAGTTTGAAAAATAGAAATAAAAACACATGCAAAAAAAAAAAAATATGGTCCACTGAAATCTTTCAAAAAATGCTGTTCATTTGAAGAGTACACTGACATTTACAGATGGCATTTACCTCCTGTACACAAAATGGTTATACGGATGGAGACCATAGCTTCCACATGTTAACTTATTTTTCATGATGTAGCCTCTGGTTACTTGCTTTCTTGAAGCATATGTAGCATCTTGCTTTCCTAGTTGGTTCCTCTTTTGGAACAATTTCGGTTACCTCTAGTTTCCTTCCAAGTATCTCTCCCATCGTGCAAATAATGGACAACTGGAGTCCTTTCAAGTCCTTGGATTGCTCTTCTACATATGGTTTCGAAAGTTCAGGGCCTAATTCATGGATGTTCTGTTTTCTGGCGTTTGATTTCCCTTCATTCCAATTTGGCACATTCATCTTGAACAGTGTCTATGAGTTTACTGCAGCTATATCAAGTAGGCTATAAAACATTGCAGTGGCCATCTTCCTGTACCTCTTTTTAGAGAGCATGTTCTAGTCATTTGATCTATGGAATCCACTTCTAACTTAGTGGTATTATAGTATTGGTTTATATGGGTTTTCTTTTTTGGTGTATCAACTTCTTTTCCTGTATCAGGATGTTGCGTTGACAACAGCAACAGAATTTTTTTTTAAGTTATTTTGGAGGCTTCTTAGCAGATGGAGATGTGAATGCAAATTTAGAGCAATACAGCTGTCTGTCTGCTGTCATCTTAAGTTCTTGCGGTATGAGTTTGATTTGAGTGTCCCAACCCATGTAAGCTTGTAATCTTCATGCATAATGTCCGCCTATTCCACAGAAGTGTAAAATTGGTCAGTTGTGACATTGCAGCATGTATTCCTTATAGGCTCCACCAGTCTCTTCACAATCTCAAGAGGACCTCGACCATAGACAGGTCTAATGTCTTTTCTTGCATATACCTTCATTCCTATTGCGTATCATTCAGTTACACTACCAGGAGTTCTAACATATTTTCCAGGTTTACCTCTGAGGAAATCTTTGAAAGGACAACGGCCTCTGAAAAGACACAGCATTTCATCAATTGTATTGTGAGGTCCACTCATGAAATACCATGGGAATATTCCATTCTATTCTTCAAATACTTCACGCAGCGGCGCAAATTTGTCACTTACATGTCTTTCTGCTCTGGTGCCTTTATCATCGAAGCAAAGAATTTTCAATAACTGACATGCTCTTGTCTTAATCATGGTTCCTTTATATACGGCACTTCCCAATAAATTTGACCATAAATCAGATAGAGAAATATTGGGGTCCTGGTAAATTACAATTACAATTAAAATTCCCATCAAAGTATACATTTCAGAAACCCTAGAAGGAGATACGCTTTTCCTGTCAGTTTCTTCATTTGTGTGGGCAACAGTCCGCAGCTCGTGGTCGTGCGGTAGCGTTCTCGCTTCCCACGCCCGGGTTCCCGCGTTCGATTCCCGGCGGGGTCAGGGATTTTCCCTGCCTCGTGATGACTGGGTGTTGTGTGATGTCCTTAGGTTAGTTAGGTTTAAGTAGTTCTAAGTTCTAGGGGACTGATGACCATAGATGTTTAGTCCCATAGTGCTCAGAGCCATTTTTGTGTGGGCAACAATGTTCTATACTATTTTATGAGTGAAAAATTTCTTGAATGATTCACATATACTTATTACTTTCTCAGCAATAGTTATTCCCTGATATTCACGGACTATTTGGCAACATCCCTTTTACAGTGTCTTGGAGCTTCAGCTACATGCTCTCCACGGGAACCTGTAACACATCTCTTTGGAATGGTGCATTCATTTCAGTTCTCTTCTACTTCTTCTGTGTGATACGACTCAGAATCCCTGAAATCTGACAATTCGTCATCTGCTAAAAGTTGAGAAAGAATTTCTGCGTCGTTCAGGCGTCTATAACTCATTTTAGAAAATCTGCTTTACAAGAAAGGCTTTTGCTCTACGGTGAACAACTGCTAATGTTAATGGTTAGTGTTCAACAATGAAAATAAAACTCAACAATTAGACTCTCAACAAGGCACTGTAGAACTCAAACTCGAGGTTGCCAAATGAAATTTAATAAAAAGGAATATGCGGGCAATTTTTGTCTT
This sequence comes from Schistocerca americana, assembly GCF_021461395.2. Classification (NCBI taxonomy): domain Eukaryota; kingdom Metazoa; phylum Arthropoda; class Insecta; order Orthoptera; family Acrididae; genus Schistocerca; species Schistocerca americana. The sequence continues at coordinate 58,849,785 of NC_060124.1, read as the reverse complement.
TGATTGGTGCTTCTAGGGAAGAACATAAAGTTATGGTCGCATGTAGTACCAGGCCAGGGCAAAAGGTGGCCTTGGGCTTAAATTTCTGTGTTTTATTTGCAACTTTTTAAAATTTTAACCACAGAAATGTGCAGCACAGTACTTTATAAGGTGAAAGACAAATAGAAAAATTTCCATAAACATAAATGAATATTTGTTACGGCTTTAATAAAAGAAAATATACAGGCAAGTCGAAAAACATAAAAACACATAAAAATAAATGATGGAGAGAAATGAAATTTCGGAGATACGTGTGTCTAAGTAACATATTTAAATGATAAACATTTCGAGATCACAGGTTTATGTAAGAGCGAGATATGCCATTGCAAATGTGAAACTCTGGTCCAGTAATAACCGATGTAACTGTCAGAACGTTGACTGCAAACATGGAAACGTTACAACAGCGGTATGACAGCGAGCTTTGTCCTGTTGGAAAACACCCCTGAAATGCTGATCATAACAGCACAACAGGTCAAATCACCAGACTGACACACAGTTTTGCTGTCAATATGGGTGGGATAACTACGAGAGTGCACCAGCTGTCATACGAAGTCCCATCCCAGATCATAACTTCAGTTGTAGGTCTAGTGTGTGCAGACAAGTTGGTGGCAAGCCCTGAGGTACCCTCCTTCTAACAATCACACGGCCGTCACTGGCACCGAGGCTGGTCCAGCTTGCATCAGAAAACACAACAGACCCCGTCCCCCCTCCCTTCCCTCCCTCTCCCCCCTCCCCCTACCGCTGCCCTACAATGCGCTATCGCTTGACACGAATGAAGTCGCAAACGACAGCAGTTTGGTGTTGGAACACACGCTACAGGACATCTCGCTAGGAGCTGTCCTGGAAGTTAACGATTTGTAACAGTTCGTTGTGTCACTGTAGTGCCGACAGCTGCTCCAACTGCTGCTATAGATGCGGTACAATGCACCAGAGTCATATGCCAAACACGATGGTTTTCCCTCACGATAATTCCACGTAACAGTCTGGAGCCCGGTCTTCTTGCGCCCGTACATTCTCATGACCACCGCTGCCAGCAGTCATGTAAGTGGCTAAGTGGCTACGTTCCTGCTAAGTATTTATGCAATATCTCAGAAGGAACATTCAGCTTCTAGTAACCTAGTACACGACCTGGTTTGGTGACTTCTTGACAACGGCATATTTGCCCCCTTCAAGGCGTTCCTAGCTAAAATCCACTCACCAGGCTCCAGTCTCGAAGGTAACTAACGCCCACGACCTTCACAGTGCCACTGTCTTAATGCGACTGTTGCGAAATTTTAACACTCATCATCTTTCAGATGTATAAACACGCCTATCACGCAACTCTTTCTTGTTGTTAGGATATTTTTTTTTCGTCAATGTATTTCTGAGATTCAACACACTCTGCATTGTTATCACTTTGCTCTAATGGCATTATTCAGACAGCTCAGTAGTGTGACAAACACCTGATTCACTCATGTGCTTCTCACAGAGTGCTACCAGCAATGACAATACTACTGACAACCAAAGATAATTGCTTGCACTTAGCACTTCTGTAGCGTAACATATTGACTATTGATGATTCTTGTCCGAAAAATATCTACTATAAAAATATTAAGTATGACGTATCGAATAAAAATAGAGCACAAACCACTTCACTGAACACAAAAGATAAGCTAGAAATTTTACAAAGTATACCGTTAGTAGCTCCACTTCCCTGAAGACGCTCCTCCATAATTGCACTTACAGAACACGATGTGTGAATGAATTGCTCGCTTGTGTCAGTCTTAGTCGAGGGAAAGAGAAATTTTATCAAAATTCAATGAAGGGGCGGTTGGGCGATGAAATCTGGGACCGCTGGCGGAGTGTGGTAAGAGACGAGAGCCAGCAGGCCGTGGAAGGTAAACATGGCACTCGCGGGCGCGGAGCCGCAATGGCGGTATTTGCACGCACGATTTGTTTTTTGTGGAACAGCAGCGAGGCACGAAACTGCAGCGAGGCTTTAAGTTGTTGCGATGTATGAGGCGGGCCACTAGGCGAGATCCAAGAGTGGCGATCTGTGAATGGCTGACGTGTGGGAATTTATCCCTGCCATAGTTTCTGTCTCTCTCTGAAAATGGTTCAAATGGCTCTGAGCACTATGCGACTTAACTTCTGAGGTCATCAGTCGCCTAGACTTAGAACTACTTAAACCTAACTAACCTAAGGACATCACTCACATCCATGCCCGAGGCAGGATTCGAACCTGCGACCGTAGCGGTGGCTCGGTTCCAGACTGTAGCGCCTAGAACCGCACGGCCACTCCGGCCGGTTGTCTCTCTCTGACACTACGTCACAAGCGAGGGAGAAACCAGTGTAAATAGACGAGCAATTTTAGCTTGACAGAGTGTGCCAGGTCAGTCGAACGTCGGGGCGGACCCGTTCTGGTCTGCACTTACAGGGGCCAGTCTGGCAGCAATCTTATACGTATTCTGCATAAACTTCTACTTTGTTTCTATGTACTTGTTTGGGCTATATTCCGCCTCCAGGGACAAAACACAGGGGCAAGATGGAACGGTAGCTTGGAACTAGGAGATCACACAGTCTGCCTGAAAGAGGGCAGTGAGAGCAGTCTGCAGCGGGTCCAGGAGGGGCTCGGTTCCACTCCAGTCTAGGGGCCACGTTCGCTTCCCACCTGGGGTACCGGGGTCCGGCGAGGCGTTTGCTGCGGGCGGCGCAGCATCGCCAGAGACGGCAGCGGGTATTTCCATACGGCAAACACCAGAAACGGCAAGTTGCGGCACAGCGTCCAGGACGGCGCGGGTTCGAGCCTGGTCCTGTCCTGGGAGCAGCGGTGGCCCGAGGGCCATGGATGACCAGTACATCCACCTTCGTCCCATGGTCGGACAGAGCAGGCCAAACGGGGCGGAGGGCGCCGAAGACCAGGGACTGTAGCAGTCTCCAGAATCGCGGGCAGCGGCGCGGCGCAAGTCGCAACGCATAGGTGGGCGACGGCCGGGAGAGCGGCGGCCGACTTCCATCGGTGGGCGGCCTTGATGACGACACCAGCATACCAGGAGTTTGCTGAGCCGGCTGGACTCGCGGGACATCGGCGGGCAGCATGCTGACACTACGCTTCACCATCGAGTACTGTAAATTAGCTGAATAAAGCAATCTTACCGAATACCGCTGTCTCACTCTGCACTGCTCCTCAACGCTCTTGAACTTGCTCGTCCACCTGACGAAATATGGCGCGGTGGGTCCCGGCTTCAGCTCTGCCATCTGGAGTCCCGGGTTCGACACATCGATCCCGCAACACAATGAATGCTGTGCAGTGAGGTGGCTGAAGTCATAGCATAGACAGATAGTGCAAGTAGCGAGTACAGAACTTATAAGCGGGCAGTGTATTGGCGGAGCAGCTATTTGTAATGAGGTTAGCCAGATGATTCTTGTGAAAAGGTTTCCGACGTGATGAAGGCTGCACGATGGGAACTAACTTACTTTGAGTGAGGAGTGGTATTACGAGCTAGACGCATGGCACATTCCATTTCGGAAATAGTTAGGGAATTCAATATTCTGCGATACGAAGTGTCAAGAGCGTGCCGGGAATACCAAGTTTCAGGCATTACCTCTCAGAACATACAACACAGTGCCCGATGGAAGGGAGAGACGGGAGAAGCACTGCTTGCATAGAATTGTCATTGCCAACAGACAAACAACGGTACATGAAATAACCAGAAATATCAGTGTGAGATGTTGATGAACGTATCAGGCGAAACGTGGCGTTAAGGGGCTCCGGAAAGGCTCAAAATCATGAAAAGTTCAATTTTTACTTTTTTGCGTTTTCTGAATCTGCAGACTATTACCTTTTAATAGATATATAATTTATTCAATTCCGAAGACTACAACTATTTTTAAATTTTTTTTTGAAATGTGTTCTATATGGGCGTGACCCACTGTGGCGCTGTTAAACTGCTGTCAAATGGCGTTATTATTAACGACCGTGTTCATCAGGTACATTTTAGTGACGTGAGATAAAGTATGTGTTGTGGCTAACCTGTGATGGTTCAATATATATCGCTGGTGTGATTGTCGATTGTTTCATGTTTATTTACTCTGTCGTTATCTCGAAAATATTCGTAATTAATTCTGTTTCTTGAGTCTCTGTTTTGTTGAAGTATAATAATGAGTAAAAGTAAAGTTATTAGAAATCCTCTGAAGGCTTTTAAGAAAAGGAGAAATGTTGGAAAGCCAAAGGTATGTGTTATTACTGTAAACAATAAAGACGATAACCAAGTGAGTGAACCTAACCTCTCAAGTACACCTGCCCATAGCAGTCAAAGTGGGAAAGAAAATACTTCACGGAAGAAGCTTGGTTCAATGAGTGGAAACTATGAATGTTTTATGGGCGAATCGGATGTGAATGAAATATTTGATATGTCGGTTCTCAAAGGAATTTTTTCAAACTGTGTAAGATGTATTCATTGTAGTGAAGTTAGTCTGGAACTCTCCATAATAAAGCACGTAGGACTTGCTAGTGAAATACAACTGAAATGTGATAAGTGTTCATACATGACCACCTTTTGGAACAGTGTTGCAGTAACTGCAACTGAAGAAAATGGTAGCAAAATCTACGAACACAACAACGAGCGATGCTTGCTTTAGACAAGGAACGCCTTCGGGCTGCAGACAGGGCTGTAAAGAGTCTAGAAATACAAGCAAGAGTAAACAGGAGGAGGAACAAGAGGAAGCTGGAGGAGGAGTTTGCAGAGGATGAAGATAATCCATCCTATGGACCTGGAATGCACTAAAAATTTAATCCAATCTTTGTCACTCGATTCCCAAAACTTTTATTTTCTCATAGTAATTACACGTTTTCTAAAGATCTTCCAAACATATTTGTTTCAAACTTTCAGTAAATGTTACACAGTACCTTCTGCATAATTTAACACAGCCTTTTTCCAAAAAACTGTATATTTTTGAATACATAAATAAAAAATTGCAAAAAAATGTTGTGAATTTTCATTACAATTGAAAAAAAAATCATCTTTAATAACTGAACTAAAATTTTGTAAAATCCCTGTGTTAAGTTGTAGCCCATATTCCAATAAATAATCTGTAAAAAGTTCAACTTCCTACATCAAATACTTTGTGAGGAAAGATGTAATTTATTAGCGTTATTTTAACATTGCAAGTATAGGGCGTTCCGGAGCCCCTTAATGGGCTATGGCAGCAGACTACCTACATTGAGAGGCACCCACATGCCTTGCTCATACTGTGGCATCAAGCAGTCAGGCCTGCAAGATGAGTGGTCTGCCAAGCGAGTAGATTCATTCTTACTTATCGAGTAATATGAACTCTAGTACTCACACGTAAGTTACAAGTTATCCTCAAATATGACTAATACGCAACGGAAACACGCATCTGACTGTCAGTAATTTACAGAACTCTGACTGTACACTACGCACTGGCAATACCACATTTTCTTTTTGTTTTTTATTTAACGGCTTTTGTCAACACGTGGCCACCGCACTGAACATGAATGGCGCACACATTATAAATTCGGGACATTATGACAACATACAATTCGAAGGAAAAGTCCGCCAATCTTTTTCTTTTCACTATCTTATTTATTCCGATAAATTCTCTAACCTAAAGACACAAATTCTACAACCTACAACAATAACACATAAGAAATTCCGCCCTGTGGGCATGGCTTTACAATGGTGAATCTCTATATTATGGTCTCGTAATTACTTTTAACGCTACAGTGCACTTTCTGGATAGGATGGTGGATCTTTTATTATACCTCACACTTCGACTCTCACAATCATCATCACTAAACTTTCCTCCAGATCGAGCGATACAGAAGGAACAAGCATAACCCACTAATCTTTTGAAACTACCTTGCTACTCTCCCATGCAAACCACACATACCCAAATTACATGACATACATCACACTGCAATAAGAAATATAAAACACTAAATAGTCACAACACTATCACTTTCAGCTTTCCCACTTCAATTAATATTTATCCCAGTTTCACACGACACTGCCCCACTTTGTAATTCTACTTTCCTACTGTGAACTCTGGAGATATATGCACGTCTTCCTGTGCAATGCAAGCCAAGTGGCGTTGCTGGATAGACGGCCGACTCACCTTGATTCTCTCTCAGAGTTTAAATCTAGCGTCACACGGAATCATATCACACAATTTAATATTAAGCACACACGCGAGTCCTCAACTGATACCATGGACGAGTACTTCTCTTTATCTTTTGTCTCATACACAGTTTGAGACTCACACAGTACTCACCACGTGGAAGTACTCGTCTCTAATTTCAAGTCCTGCACACGCCATTTCTTAAATATTTCAACTTATGGTACACACGCTATTTCTTAAATATTTCAACTTATTGTACACACGCTAGTAATTCAGCTTAACTTAAGCACACGGAAGTATTTCAACTTAATGCTACACGTGGTTTCATTGTGACCGTTGGTCACTTCTGAAGATTACTACAATCCCTTTAATGTTACCTGCCTGACATTTAATTCTCCCCACAAAAGTTCCTGAAATAGAGAAATTAATATCTCAAACTACTCTTAAATATTCCACATGCATACCATGTCTCCACTCTTTCGTCATTACGGAGCACAACTGAAACAGGTCTTAACAGCACAAGATCCAGCGGCAGAGTGCCGAAACATGGCCGTTCTCTAGGTCCTCTCGCACCTGTGTCGAGGTGGGGGAAGCACCTTGCTATCGTATTGGTCAGCCACATTTCAGACGCTCAAAGCTCTGGTAAATTTCATCTCTTTGGTCCCACCAAAGGTGGCCAAAGGATCGACTCAAAGATGATCATATATTCACATTCACTATCTGCGGTTAGCAGACGACCATACATTCATTCATTTCACAGATCTCACCAAACTGGATGTAGGGATTTACTTTGTGGGAGTGCACATGTGATCAATTAAATAAATAAATTGTCATTCTTTCCCACACTGGTATCCGGCTTCGCTGTATTAATTGAAATTGAGTTATTTTACCAAAAATATGTGTTGTTCTGACAAAAATAATGAAGTATGTTGTACCTATTTTCAATGTCGGGTGGTACTGTACCCTTTCACCACCGGCTACCCATGCAGAAAAAAATGGCACGGTACTATCCTTGCAATGCGAGGGTAGTTCCGAACATTTTTTTAAGAAAACTGTATTCGAACAAACGTAGCAAGTAATCAAAATAACCAGGAGGAGACCTTAGCCCCTGGTGACCTCAAATAGACGACCAAATGCTGTTACTTTACCAAATTATTGACACAGTTGTTGCATTATTGTACTCTCCACAATCCGGAGTAACGTACACATACAAGTTTGCAACAATCCACATGACAAATAAAACATTACATCACACAAATAAAAAATAATGTTGAGACAAATATTTGCTTCGTTACTGGGATCTTCGTCATTTTTTTGAGTAATCCAAACTTCACTAGTTCTATGACAAAATAAAAAAAAATACCAATTGTACTCATGAAATTGTAAGTAGCTCACCGTCCAAACACAGAACAAGTAATCTGACATTCATAAATTGCGTTGTAATAATCTTTGCACGGCAATGTCTAAATACAAAACAAAATCAACAAAAGGAAAAAAAATAGCGTACACTAGTTACACGTAGAAGTCAGGCTCCATATCAATACACACAATAAATAGTTAGCAATAACTGCTTGAATCCACCAGTAGCTCTCGTGTCTTACTCTACTGCTCATTTCTCTACTGTTACACATTTGGACGACAAGAACTTGCATTTCGACTAGCCTTCGTTACACTTTAATGTGAAATATCACCACTGTGATAATGCAAATAAGTGGCTTCAGTCAACACACCAACAAGATTATTACTGTCCACGACATCAAAATACATCAGTTAATTCCGATATTTTGTTGTGCAATGCAAACTCTTGTCCCCTGTGACAACCTTACTGACCAATGCAACAAGAGCCGCTACGTTAGTATTACGCCACCGGCTAATAATTAAAGCATCATTGTACCAAATATTCTAATAAACATGCTATGTGAACTTGATAACCCAGAACAAACAAACAAAAAAAAACACTAACTATTCTAAACACAAATGTTAATGAAATACAATTACACTTGCTGTCCCTTCAGGAATGAAACATATAAAAAAAAAACATTTACACAATTACAAATACATTATTCCCTATCTTGCGAGTCACACGGAAACATTTCATTTTGTGTTTTTCTTGGGGTCAAAAAGTTGCTGATAGTTTTCCTAGAAACACTGTCTCGGTGTCAAAGCTCTCCCATGGTTTCCCGGATGAAAGTCTTTAAGTCACTCAAATCGGCATTTTTGAACACGCACTGAACAGTAAACTGTATCTCACATTAAACACAAATGTCATAGTCACACTCAGCGTACCATCCACACGAATCTGGTCGTCCAGAAAAGGCCCTACATCTACTATTACCCACGGTTCTGTCCTTTCAGTTCATGGTGTAATTAAAAGTCGTAAGTTCCAACAAACAGCACTTATTCCTGCACCAATTAAAGAAATGTCTCCTACTACAGACGCAAATGTCAATGTCCCACTCTAGTTTCTTGCGTTCATACAATAATTAGTCACCAAACGACAACTGTCCTCTTCAAGAATACCAAGCGTCCCACATGCAATTCACAAAGCACACTTAACAAGTCACTGCCAAAAGTTTATGGATCCCACCATTCAGTGGTCAAGACAAAACAAAACGATCGTCCTGTCTGCTAAAGACAAAACCTTTTCCACCACTCACAACGTGGAAACACCAGTCCTTCACTTTCCACCTTATGGAAAGTCGCAGTCATCTTGCTTCACGGCTCCACAGTCCAGTACTAGTTAATAGTTGCTGGTAACAAATGCCCGCCGGGCTCTGCCGCGCGTCGTCCTTTCTGCCGTGGCGCCGCTGCACGCGCCGTTGAGCAGAAGAAACCACCCGCTGTTGCCTCCGCGGGATACTTTCCCCAGTCGTAAGGGTGGCGGAACTTATGAATGGCCAGTGGTACATGCGTGTCGCCCCAGGCCGTTGACCTGCTGTAGCGGGCGCGTGGAGTGTACCCCGTCCGGCAGTGGAGTGGGGAGTGTCGCGGCTTTGTCGCCCGTCGCCATGGCTACATCAGCTCGGCCCGCTAGCGGTATGGGCGTTACGACACCCAATCAGTCAGACCGTTCCGTGCATTTCGCAACATTACAGACAAAAGGATATATTTAAATACTCATTGATTACATGTATGATCTATTAGATACATTGGTAATAAAAGAATCTTTGTTCTAAAAAACATAAAACTATACACCCTAGTTTTCTACACATACATCAACATTTATCCCTTTTCTACATACAGCCCACACTTGTGCTATTGTTTGTACCTGTCGTCCCTCATACAAAACATGAAAGTGTAAAAAAAAAGGAAAGGAATAATAAACAATCTATACAACTCATAATTACAATATAAAATAGTAGACTACTCTAACATCCTATCACAGTGAAAATATTAGAGACTGTTTATTCTAAAACTACAATATACAGTGAACATTTGTGCTTGTGACAGACTGAAATTAATACCACTTGAAAGTGTTCTAACAAAAAAAATAAGAAATAATCTATACAGCTCACAATTACCTACCACAGGTTATTAAATATTAAACTACTTTAACATCCTAACACAATAAACATTTTAGAAACTGGTGACTAAATCTACAACATACAATGCACCTTTGTGCTTGTGACACACTGAAATTAGTATCTCTTTATCTATTTTACACTTTATTATATATAACAACATTTCTAGGACACGTATGTACCATCCACATGTTAGATCCTGACCTGCCATCGAGGTTCATCCAAATCAAACAATACACAATAATGTTTTAGTTACAGATCGGTAGCATCCCCTTTACAGGAGTGTGCGCATTGATCACAGTACTCTACGACTCTCACTCACCAGACATCACATTTTCCTTCTCATTCAATCCATTAATACACTAACAGAATAGGTCTAGAAGTCAGCTAACCTTAACACCACCACACTCACGACAACATACCATACCTTTGCTCCCTTATACTCAACCACATAACACATGAAGCTGTTTCGGAGATAGCTTTCCAGTCTCCGAATTCGTCCTTTCACTCTGGCACCTCTCTCCATCGGCTTACCTCTGCATTCACTTCACCGATTATTCCTCCTGCTAACTATCACTTAGAATTGCGACATTTCATCTAAGAACAAAAAATACACAAATTATTAATCCTGCAAAATAACTGTACACATTCTTGGTACCGTTTTGATTAGTTATACTGGTACCAGGCTTCAACAACAACAAAAAATATTATTTTTGCCAAATCGCAAATGTTATGCTAAGAATTAGATCTACACTTATATTACATCTTACGTCAGTATCCCACAACGTTCACCATCTGGATCTCATACTCCCTTTATGTCCTTTCGCATTGTGCAGTTGTCCTCATCTCTTCATTCGTATTTCGGCTCTCCGTCCGTCCATTACTCCATCATTTCCTGGTCTTCCTTCGCCATTGGCATCAATCTCTATTGCAGCATACACAGGCCTCTCTGTAACATACATCTAAGACATCTCCACATTATTCAATTCTACTCACCTATATTTACCACTGTTTCATCGCGTCGAATCTCTCTTTATTAATCACACTGCTCCACGTCGCTTCTCTCCTTATATATCACCTGTATCCACTACTATTTATCACGTCGTTTCTCTATCTACCACCTTTATCCACACATTAATCATCACGTCGTTTCTGCTTGATCCTTATTCATATCACAAAAAATACGTACATACACCACTCTGTCGACTCCTGTTCATGACTCATTCGACCAGTCTATTCCGTCATACTTCCTGACATCCCGCCTGAAAATTCTTATGTTCGATTTGATCCTGCACAACGTTACACACCACAAATAAATACACTGACTATCTACCATAAATCGCCTACTTTAGATCTATCCTTAACTTTTCCATAATTTGATGTTAGAAATGTGATGAAGCCCACGAGATTGTTTTCCCTTGATCGTCTCAATCAGTACAGCATTTTCATGGACAATCCGCCTCACTCTGAATGGTCCACTATACACAGTAAAGAATTTGCTAGTTAGGAATCTAAGTTTACATGAAAATTAAATGTGTGCAGAGAATAATTGTCACTATGACAATGTCATACTACCGATCAGATGGCAGCTAATCTAAAGACTTCGGTCACAATGTTGACCCTTTACATCACGTGTTAAGTACCTGCCATAGTCAAATCGCACTAATTAAACTGGACTCATTGGCATTATTACATAACATTTTTAGAAACTGGCCTTTGAGGAAACAGTCCTTTTACTTTAGTGTTCCCAATAACAAATTTGCAAATTTTGCTCTGAGATACCAGCCTAACAGATTCCATTACTGGTGTTTTATTCTCTGATCAGAAGTATGGTATTTGCATTCCTACATGTCAGTAGAGTATGTCTGCTACTTAGACAATTTTCGGTGCCAGCTGCATGTGTTTTAAGGCAAGATGCTAAGGGCTGATATGTTGGATTTGTTTCTCCAATCCATCAATCTATTACGACAAGAAAGAAATACCAGGATTCCATGCTCTCCTGTAATTCTGATAGTTTCTGCCGTTCCTATCCTCGACACTATGTGACCTATGAGTCGTGTCTCCGTTCACAATGTTGCTTTCATTACCCAGTTCCTGTAACATGTGCTGAAATGACGCGGAATCATCTAAGCCTCTGCCTGCTATCACTATATCTCTGCGCAATTTCACTGGCAACTTCGCTATACAGATCCTTATGAACTCCCAAGGTTCGTATGGCACATCCAAATACCTATTTAGTCTCAGCATTTCCTGATAGCACGACACTGGATCTCTTATACCACCTTCGTTACAATTTGGCATCATCAATATGCTTTGCGTAACCTGGTCCTGCTTACTTTTCTACCAGAATTCATTTAAATAGCTACTACAGTCTCTATTAACTTCCTGCATTTTCGCTCTGGCCTCGTCCCTCAAATGGTTACACACAAACTTCATTTTGAGGGGCAGTCCCCACGATGAAGGTAATGAATCTTGAAACTGAGACAGCCTTGGACTATACCCAGTTGGGTTTGCCACCTGTTTTATCCGACACAACCGTTCTTCTGACTCTCTGACTTCGCCTTCCTCTTTCTGCCTATTTTCACTTTTTGAGTTTATCTCAATCTCTCTCTGCAATCTACCTGGTGGTGTGTCACCTTCGCTACTGCACACTAATTGCAACTGTGCTAGTTCTTCACTATGTTTCCTACTTATTACTAATTGCGCCTCTTTAAGCTGTAATAGCGATTGTATCTCCCCCTGGTTGGCATAAACTTCTCGCTGCGTACTGTCAGAGCCTGTCTCGCCTCTTATACTAATCTTTTCTACCTCTGCACTAATCGTATTCATTCTGACCACTACTTCTTTGATTCGCTCATCCGGCAACACGTCCCTACGTTCTGTAATATCGCTCTCTATTGCACTTATTCGTACCTCCAAATTATTGGCTTTTTCTTTCACAGCATCCTGTACTTGCTTCGACGCACCCAGATTCTTCTCTCCCTCATCTAACCGATTATTAACTGCGGGCAGACGCTCATCGATAACTGTGTGTAGCTTCCTCATTGCCTCTTTATTTCCCTTATCCAATGCCTCCATACTTTCCTTACTACCTTTATCCATCGCTTCCCATCTTTCCTTATTATCTCTATCCATCGCGTCCAATATTTCATTAAACTCCCTATCTCTCTCCTTAGCCTCCCTATCCATCTTCTGTAAAAACTGCAGTATCACATTGTAATTTGCTACTTTCGACGCGCTCACCTCGTTCGCCTGAGAAACCGTAGCTTCGCTAAGGGTAGCTGCACTTTCACTGCATACCTGACATGGTCCCAGCTCACCCGCGTCGTCGGGAAAAGCCCCCGATTGTGAACAAAGCCCGCCGCATAAAGGATCACCGCTGAACAATTCAGCCCCTTCTGAGTGCTTGCCGTCCCCGCTCATTAACCCATGGTCAACAGCTACTTCCTGCTGCACTGCTACGTCCACCCCAGAATCGCTATTCTCCATGGTGGCTACACTTTTCGACTGCGACCTAGTTACTACGGACACTACGCAAAAAAAATTATACCACGATCTTCCAGCCTTGGACGATATAGCAATTAATTACATAAAAAAATAAAAGATCCTCACCAATCCATAAAGAAATTGCAAACAGAAATAAATTTTACTTCCAATCGTTATCACAATACATTCCATAAAAAAAAATCTTAACAGCAAACCCTAACAGCAAAATATCCTGGCAAAAATATCCTGGAAGCAAAAAAATCCTGGCAGGGTCGAAATTATGAGAGGCACCCACATGCCTTGCTCATACTGTAGCATCAAGCAGTCAGGCCTGCAAGATGAGTGGTCTGCCAAGCGAGTGGATTCATTCTTACTTATCGAGTAACATGAACTCTAGTACTCACACTTAAGTTACAAGTTATCCTCCTATATGATTAATACGCAACGGAAACACGCATCTGACTGTCAGTAATTTACAGAACTCTGACTGTACACTACGCACTGGCAATACCACATTTTCTTTTTGTTTTTTATTTAACGGCTTTTGTCAACACGTGGCCACCGCACTGAACATGAATGGCGCACACATTATAAATTCGGGACATTATGACAACATACAATTCGAAGGAAAAGTCCGCCAATCTTTTTCTTTTCACTATCTTATTTATTCCGATAAATTCTCTAACCTAAACACACAAATTCTACAACCTACAACAATAACACATAAGAAATTCCGCCCTGTGGGCATGGCTTTACAATGGTGAATCTCTATATTATGGTCTCGTAATTACTTTTAACGCTACAGTGCACTTTCTGGATAGGATGGTGGATCTTTTATTATACCTCACACTTCGACTCTCACAATCATCATCACTAAACTTTCCTCCAGATCGAGCGATACAGAAGGAACAAGCATAACCCACTAATCTTTTGAAACTACCTTGCTACTCTCCCATGCAAACCATACATACCCAAATTACATGACATACATCACACTGCAATAAGAAATATAAAACACTAAATAGTCACAACACTATCACTTTCAGCTTTCCCACTTCAATTAATATTTATCCCAGTTTCACACGACACTGCCCCACTTTGTAATTCTACTTTCCTACTGTGAACTCTGGAGATATATGCACGTCTTCCTGTGCAATGCAAGCCAAGTGGCGTTGCTGGATAGACGGCCGACTCACCTTGATTCTCTCTCAGAGTTTAAATCTAGCGTCACACGGAATCATATCACACAATTTAATATTAAGCACACACGCGAGTCCTCAACTGATACCATGGACGAGTACTTCTCTTTATCTTTTGTCTCATACACAGTTTGAGACTCACACAGTACTCACCACGTGGAAGTACTCGTCTCTAATTTCAAGTCCTGCACACGCCATTTCTTAAATATTTCAACTTATGGTACACACGCTATTTCTTAAATATTTCAACTTATTGTACACACGCTAGTAATTCAGCTTAACTTAAGCACACGGAAGTATTTCAACTTAATGCTACACGTGGTTTCATTGTGACCGTTGGTCACTTCTGAAGATTACTACAATCCCTTTAATGTTACCTGCCTGACATTTAATTCTCCCCACAAAAGTTCCTGAAATAGAGAAATTAATATCTCAAACTACTCTTAAATATTCCACATGCATACCATGTCTCCACTCTTTCGTCATTACGGAGCACAACTGAAACAGGTCTTAACAGCACAAGATCCAGCGGCAGAGTGCCGAAACATGGCCGTTCTCTAGGTCCTCTCGCACCTGTGTCGAGGTGGGGGAAGCACCTTGCTATCGTATTGGTCAGCCACATTTCAGACGCTCAAAGCTCTGGTAAATTTCATCTCTTTGGTCCCACCAAAGGTGGCCAAAGGATCGACTCAAAGATGATCATATATTCACATTCACTATCTGCGGTTAGCAGACGACCATACATTCATTCATTTCACAGATCTCACCAAACTGGATGTAGGGATTTACTTTGTGGGAGTGCACATGTGATCAATTAAATAAATAAATTGTCATTCTTTCCCACACTGGTATCCGGCTTCGCTGTATTAATTGAAATTGAGTTATTTTACCAAAAATATGTGTTGTTCTGACAAAAATAATGAAGTATGTTGTACCTATTTTCAATGTCGGGTGGTACTGTACCCTTTCACCACCGGCTACCCATGCAGAAAAAAATGGCACGGTACTATCCTTGCAATGCGAGGGTAGTTCCGAACATTTTTTTAAGAAAACTGTATTCGAACAAACGTAGCAAGTAATCAAAATAACCAGGAGGAGACCTTAGCCCCTGGTGACCTCAAATAGACGACCAAATGCTGTTACTTTACCAAATTATTGACACAGTTGTTGCATTATTGTACTCTCCACAATCCGGAGTAACGTACACATACAAGTTTGCAACAATCCACATGACAAATAAAACATTACATCACACAAATAAAAAATAATGTTGAGACAAATATTTGCTTCGTTACTGGGATCTTCGTCATTTTTTTGAGTAATCCAAACTTCACTAGTTCTATGACAAAATAAAAAAAAATACCAATTGTACTCATGAAATTGTAAGTAGCTCACCGTCCAAACACAGAACAAGTAATCTGACATTCATAAATTGCGTTGTAATAATCTTTGCACGGCAATGTCTAAATACAAAACAAAATCAACAAAAGGAAAAAAAATAGCGTACACTAGTTACACGTAGAAGTCAGGCTCCATATCAATACACACAATAAATAGTTAGCAATAACTGCTTGAATCCACCAGTAGCTCTCGTGTCTTACTCTACTGCTCATTTCTCTATTGTTACACATTTGGACGACAAGAACTTGCATTTCGACTAGCCTTCGTTACACTTTAATGTGAAATATCACCACTGTGATAATGCAAATAAGTGGCTTCAGTCAACACACCAACAAGATTATTACTGTCCACGACATCAAAATACATCAGTTAATTCCGATATTTTGTTGTGCAATGCAAACTCTTGTCCCCTGTGACAACCTTACTGACCAATGCAACAAGAGCCGCTACGTTAGTATTACGCCACCGGCTAATAATTAAAGCATCATTGTACCAAATATTCTAATAAACATGCTATGTGAACTTGATAACCCAGAACAAACAAACAAAAAAAAACACTAACTATTCTAAACACAAATGTTAATGAAATACAATTACACTTGCTGTCCCTTCAGGAATGAAACATATAAAAAAAAACATTTACACAATTACAAATACATTATTCCCTATCTTGCGAGTCACACGGAAACATTTCATTTTGTGTTTTTCTTGGGGTCAAAAAGTTGCTGATAGTTTTCCTAGAAACACTGTCTCGGTGTCAAAGCTCTCCCATGGTTTCCCGGATGAAAGTCTTTAAGTCACTCAAATCGGCATTTTTGAACACGCACTGAACAGTAAACTGTATCTCACATTAAACACAAATGTCATAGTCACACTCAGCGTACCATCCACACGAATCTGGTCGTCCAGAAAAGGCCCTACATCTACTATTACCCACGGTTCTGTCCTTTCAGTTCATGGTGTAATTAAAAGTCGTAAGTTCCAACAAACAGCACTTATTCCTGCACCAATTAAAGAAATGTCTCCTACTACAGACGCAAATGTCAATGTCCCACTCTAGTTTCTTGCGTTCATACAATAATTAGTCACCAAACGACAACTGTCCTCTTCAAGAATACCAAGCGTCCCACATGCAATTCACAAAGCACACTTAACAAGTCACTGCCAAAAGTTTATGGATCCCACCATTCAGTGGTCAAGACAAAACAAAACGATCGTCCTGTCTGCTAAAGACAAAACCTTTTCCACCACTCACAACGTGGAAACACCAGTCCTTCACTTTCCACCTTATGGAAAGTCGCAGTCATCTTGCTTCACGGCTCCACAGTCCAGTACTAGTTAATAGTTGCTGGTAACAAATGCCCGCCGGGCTCTGCCGCGCGTCGTCCTTTCTGCCGTGGCGCCGCTGCACGCGCCGTTGAGCAGAAGAAACCACCCGCTGTTGCCTCCGCGGGATACTTTCCCCAGTCGTAAGGGTGGCGGAACTTATGAATGGCCAGTGGTACATGCGTGTCGCCCCAGGCCGTTGACCTGCTGTAGCGGGCGCGTGGAGTGTACCCCGTCCGGCAGTGGAGTGGGGAGTGTCGCGGCTTTGTCGCCCGTCGCCATGGCTACATCAGCTCGGCCCGCTAGCGGTATGGGCGTTACGACACCCAATCAGTCAGATCGTTCCGTGCATTTCGCAACATTACAGACAAAAGGATATATTTAAATACTCATTGATTACATGTATGATCTATTAGATACATTGGTAATAAAAGAATCTTTGTTCTAAAAAACATAAAACTATACACCCTAGTTTTCTACACATACATCAACATTTATCCCTTTTCTACATACAGCCCACACTTGTGCTATTGTTTGTACCTGTCGTCCCTCATACAAAACATGAAAGTGTAAAAAAAAAGGAAAGGAATAATAAACAATCTATACAACTCATAATTACAATATAAAATAGTAGACTACTCTAACATCCTATCACAGTGAAAATATTAGAGACTGTTTATTCTAAAACTACAATATACAGTGAACATTTGTGCTTGTGACAGACTGAAATTAATACCACTTGAAAGTGTTCTAACAAAAAAAATAAGAAATAATCTATACAGCTCACAATTACCTACCACAGGTTATTAAATATTAAACTACTTTAACATCCTAACACAATAAACATTTTAGAAACTGGTGACTAAATCTACAACATACAATGCACCTTTGTGCTTGTGACACACTGAAATTAGTATCTCTTTATCTATTTTACACTTTATTATATATAACAACATTTCTAGGACACGTATGTACCATCCACATGTTAGATCCTGACCTGCCATCGAGGTTCATCCAAATCAAACAATACACAATAATGTTTTAGTTACAGATCGGTAGCATCCCCTTTACAGGAGTGTGCGCATTGATCACAGTACTCTACGACTCTCACTCACCAGACATCACATTTTCCTTCTCATTCAATCCATTAATACACTAACAGAATAGGTCTAGAAGTCAGCTAACCTTAACACCACCACACTCACGACAACATACCATACCTTTGCTCCCTTATACTCAACCACATAACACATGAAGCTGTTTCGGAGATAGCTTTCCAGTCTCCGAATTCGTCCTTTCACTCTGGCACCTCTCTCCATCGGCTTACCTCTGCATTCACTTCACCGATTATTCCTCCTGCTAACTATCACTTAGAATTGCGACATTTCATCTAAGAACAAAAAATACACAAATTATTAATCCTGCAAAATAACTGTACACATTCTTGGTACCGTTTTGATTAGTTATACTGGTACCAGGCTTCAACAACAACAAAAAATATTATTTTTGCCAAATCGCAAATGTTATGCTAAGAATTAGATCTACACTTATATTACATCTTACGTCAGTATCCCACAACGTTCACCATCTGGATCTCATACTCCCTTTATGTCCTTTCGCATTGTGCAGTTGTCCTCATCTCTTCATTCGTATTTCGGCTCTCCGTCCGTCCATTACTCCATCATTTCCTGGTCTTCCTTCGCCATTGGCATCAATCTCTATTGCAGCATACACAGGCCTCTCTGTAACATACATCTAAGACATCTCCACATTATTCAATTCTACTCACCTATATTTACCACTGTTTCATCGCGTCGAATCTCTCTTTATTAATCACACTGCTCCACGTCGCTTCTCTCCTTATATATCACCTGTATCCACTACTATTTATCACGTCGTTTCTCTATCTACCACCTTTATCCACACATTAATCATCACGTCGTTTCTGCTTGATCCTTATTCATATCACAAAAAATACGTACATACACCACTCTGTCGACTCCTGTTCATGACTCATTCGACCAGTCTATTCCGTCATACTTCCTGACATCCCGCCTGAAAATTCTTATGTTCGATTTGATCCTGCACAACGTTACACACCACAAATAAATACACTGACTATCTACCATAAATCGCCTACTTTAGATCTATCCTTAACTTTTCCATAATTTGATGTTAGAAATGTGATGAAGCCCACGAGATTGTTTTCCCTTGATCGTCTCAATCAGTACAGCATTTTCATGGACAATCCGCCTCACTCTGAATGGTCCACTATACACAGTAAAGAATTTGCTAGTTAGGAATCTAAGTTTACATGAAAATTAAATGTGTGCAGAGAATAATTGTCACTATGACAATGTCATACTACCGATCAGATGGCAGCTAATCTAAAGACTTCGGTCACAATGTTGACCCTTTACATCACGTGTTAAGTACCTGCCATAGTCAAATCGCACTAATTAAACTGGACTCATTGGCATTATTACATAACATTTTTAGAAACTGGCCTTTGAGGAAACAGTCCTTTTACTTTAGTGTTCCCAATAACAAATTTGCAAATTTTGCTCTGAGATACCAGCCTAACAGATTCCATTACTGGTGTTTTATTCTCTGATCAGAAGTATGGTATTTGCATTCCTACATGTCAGTAGAGTATGTCTGCTACTTAGACAATTTTCGGTGCCAGCTGCATGTGTTTTAAGGCAAGATGCTAAGGGCTGATATGTTGGATTTGTTTCTCCAATCCATCAATCTATTACGACAAGAAAGAAATACCAGGATTCCATGCTCTCCTGTAATTCTGATAGTTTCTGCCGTTCCTATCCTCGACACTATGTGACCTATGAGTCGTGTCTCCGTTCACAATGTTGCTTTCATTACCCAGTTCCTGTAACATGTGCTGAAATGACGCGGAATCATCTAAGCCTCTGCCTGCTATCACTATATCTCTGCGCAATTTCACTGGCAACTTCGCTATACAGATCCTTATGAACTCCCAAGGTTCGTATGGCACATCCAAATACCTATTTAGTCTCAGCATTTCCTGATAGCACGACACTGGATCTCTTATACCACCTTCGTTACAATTTGGCATCATCAATATGCTTTGCGTAACCTGGTCCTGCTTACTTTTCTACCAGAATTCATTTAAATAGCTACTACAGTCTCTATTAACTTCCTGCATTTTCGCTCTGGCCTCGTCCCTCAAATGGTTACACACAAACTTCATTTTGAGGGGCAGTCCCCACGATGAAGGTAATGAATCTTGAAACTGAGACAGCCTTGGACTATACCCAGTTGGGTTTGCCACCTGTTTTATCCGACACAACCGTTCTTCTGACTCTCTGACTTCGCCTTCCTCTTTCTGCCTATTTTCACTTTTTGAGTTTATCTCAATCTCTCTCTGCAATCTACCTGGTGGTGTGTCACCTTCGCTACTGCACACTAATTGCAACTGTGCTAGTTCTTCACTATGTTTCCTACTTATTACTAATTGCGCCTCTTTAAGCTGTAATAGCGATTGTATCTCCCCCTGGTTGGCATAAACTTCTCGCTGCGTACTGTCAGAGCCTGTCTCGCCTCTTATACTAATCTTTTCTACCTCTGCACTAATCGTATTCATTCTGACCACTACTTCTTTGATTCGCTCATCCGGCAACACGTCCCTACGTTCTGTAATATCGCTCTCTATTGCACTTATTCGTACCTCCAAATTATTGGCTTTTTCTTTCACAGCATCCTGTACTTGCTTCGACGCACCCAGATTCTTCTCTCCCTCATCTAACCGATTATTAACTGCGGGCAGACGCTCATCGATAACTGTGTGTAGCTTCCTCATTGCCTCTTTATTTCCCTTATCCAATGCCTCCATACTTTCCTTACTACCTTTATCCATCGCTTCCCATCTTTCCTTATTATCTCTATCCATCGCGTCCAATATTTCATTAAACTCCCTATCTCTCTCCTTAGCCTCCCTATCCATCTTCTGTAAAAACTGCAGTATCACATTGTAATTTGCTACTTTCGACGCGCTCACCTCGTTCGCCTGAGAAACCGTAGCTTCGCTAAGGGTAGCTGCACTTTCACTGCATACCTGACATGGTCCCAGCTCACCCGCGTCGTCGGGAAAAGCCCCCGATTGTGAACAAAGCCCGCCGCATAAAGGATCACCGCTGAACAATTCAGCCCCTTCTGAGTGCTTGCCGTCCCCGCTCATTAACCCATGGTCAACAGCTACTTCCTGCTGCACTGCTACGTCCACCCCAGAATCGCTATTCTCCATGGTGGCTACACTTTTCGACTGCGACCTAGTTACTACGGACACTACGCAAAAAAAATTATACCACGATCTTCCAGCCTTGGACGATATAGCAATTAATTACATAAAAAAATAAAAGATCCTCACCAATCCATAAAGAAATTGCAAACAGAAATAAATTTTACTTCCAATCGTTATCACAATACATTCCATAAAAAAAATCTTAACAGCAAACCCTAACAGCAAAATATCCTGGCAAAAATATCCTGGAAGCAAAAAAATCCTGGCAGGGTCGAAATTATGAGAGGCACCCACATGCCTTGCTCATACTGTAGCATCAAGCAGTCAGGCCTGCAAGATGAGTGGTCTGCCAAGCGAGTGGATTCATTCTTACTTATCGAGTAACATGAACTCTAGTACTCACACTTAAGTTACAAGTTATCCTCCTATATGATTAATACGCAACGGAAACACGCATCTGACTGTCAGTAATTTACAGAACTCTGACTGTACACTACGCACTGGCAATACCACATTTTCTTTTTGTTTTTTATTTAACGGCTTTTGTCAACACGTGGCCACCGCACTGAACATGAATGGCGCACACATTATAAATTCGGGACATTATGACAACATACAATTCGAAGGAAAAGTCCGCCAATCTTTTTCTTTTCACTATCTTATTTATTCCGATAAATTCTCTAACCTAAACACACAAATTCTACAACCTACAACAATAACACATAAGAAATTCCGCCCTGTGGGCATGGCTTTACAATGGTGAATCTCTATATTATGGTCTCGTAATTACTTTTAACGCTACAGTGCACTTTCTGGATAGGATGGTGGATCTTTTATTATACCTCACACTTCGACTCTCACAATCATCATCACTAAACTTTCCTCCAGATCGAGCGATACAGAAGGAACAAGCATAACCCACTAATCTTTTGAAACTACCTTGCTACTCTCCCATGCAAACCACACATACCCAAATTACATGACATACATCACACTGCAATAAGAAATATAAAACACTAAATAGTCACAACACTATCACTTTCAGCTTTCCCACTTCAATTAATATTTATCCCAGTTTCACACGACACTGCCCCACTTTGTAATTCTACTTTCCTACTGTGAACTCTGGAGATATATGCACGTCTTCCTGTGCAATGCAAGCCAAGTGGCGTTGCTGGATAGACGGCCGACTCACCTTGATTCTCTCTCAGAGTTTAAATCTAGCGTCACACGGAATCATATCACACAATTTAATATTAAGCACACACGCGAGTCCTCAACTGATACCATGGACGAGTACTTCTCTTTATCTTTTGTCTCATACACAGTTTGAGACTCACACAGTACTCACCACGTGGAAGTACTCGTCTCTAATTTCAAGTCCTGCACACGCCATTTCTTAAATATTTCAACTTATGGTACACACGCTATTTCTTAAATATTTCAACTTATTGTACACACGCTAGTAATTCAGCTTAACTTAAGCACACGGAAGTATTTCAACTTAATGCTACACGTGGTTTCATTGTGACCGTTGGTCACTTCTGAAGATTACTACAATCCCTTTAATGTTACCTGCCTGACATTTAATTCTCCCCACAAAAGTTCCTGAAATAGAGAAATTAATATCTCAAACTACTCTTAAATATTCCACATGCATACCATGTCTCCACTCTTTCGTCATTACGGAGCACAACTGAAACAGGTCTTAACAGCACAAGATCCAGCGGCAGAGTGCCGAAACATGGCCGTTCTCTAGGTCCTCTCGCACCTGTGTCGAGGTGGGGGAAGCACCTTGCTATCGTATTGGTCAGCCACATTTCAGACGCTCAAAGCTCTGGTAAATTTCATCTCTTTGGTCCCACCAAAGGTGGCCAAAGGATCGACTCAAAGATGATCATATATTCACATTCACTATCTGCGGTTAGTAGACGACCATACATTCATTCATTTCACAGATCTCACCAAACTGGATGTAGGGATTTACTTTGTGGGAGTGCACATGTGATCAATTAAATAAATAAATTGTCATTCTTTCCCACACTGGTATCCGGCTTCGCTGTATTAATTGAAATTGAGTTATTTTACCAAAAAAATGTGTTGTTCTGACAAAAATAATGAAGTATGTTGTACCTATTTTCAATGTCGGGTGGTACTGTACCCTTTCAACATGACTGACTTCGCTCACAGCACGACATCGCCTATAGGGCCTCTCCTGGGCTTGTGACCTTATCGGTTGGAAAACTGTGGCCGGGGCAGATGAGTCCAGATTTCGTTTGGCAAGAGCTGACGGTAAGGTTCGAGTATAGTGAAGATCCCACGAAGCCACGAACCCAAGTTTTCAACAAGACACTGTACAAGTCGGTGGTGGCTCCATATGATGTGCGCTGTGTTCACATGGAATGGACTGGATCGTGTGGTGCAACTGAATCGATCATTGACTGGAAATGGTTATGTCTGGCTATTTGGAGACCATTTTCAGCCATTCATTGATTTCATGTTTCCAAACAGCGATGGAATTTTTATGGATGACAATGCGCGATTGTTCTCGATTGTTTTAAGAACTTTCGGACACTACAAGCGAATGGTTTGGCCACCCAGATCGCCCCACATGAATCTCATCGTATGTTTATGGGGCATAATCGAGAAATCAATTCGTACACAAAATCCTGTACCGGCAACACTTTCACAGTTACGTGAGGCTGTAAAGGGAGCACGGCTCAATATTTCTAAAGAGGACTTCCAGTCACTTACTGAGCCACTGCCCCGTTGAGTTGCTGCAGGACACTTTACTGAATGAGGTTGTAATGGTAGTTGAATTACGTAACCATTACAGCATCTCACCTCAACCTCTCGATACTAGCAATATTCTACTGTGTTTCTGTAAAATAGTTAACATATTTATGTGACAACTTTCAGATTTTATTTCATTAATGTAGAGGTACTTCGACACATCGAAATGTATATATTGCAATGATATTATTCTTATGTGTATTCTTTCTTTTGACGTACTTGTAACTCTGATTTATGGGCGCGTAAGCGGTTATTAGAGAGTCAAGCTTTGGTCGTCATGTTAAAAAGGCGCAAATTGTAGTCAGTTTATGAAATGTGAATTCAAACTGTGAGGAAGATATTTTCAAGTATGTTTTATATTTTGAAGTGATGTTTTTGAACGGGTTACGTGATATTGCAACAAAACTAATAAAAAGGAAGTGTAACTTAAATTCGGAGTGCTGATTACTTTATTACATCACCGTTGTCCTAACCTGCAAAAGTTTAATCTTCAAGAATGGGACTGTGCGGCTAGTCCCGACGGAGGTTCGAGTCCTCCCTCAGGCATGGGTGTGTGTGTTTGTCCTCAGGATAATTTAGGTTAAGTAGTGTGTAAGCTAAGGGACTGATGACCTTAGTAGTTAAGTCCCATAAGATTTCACACAATTCAAGAATGGTTTATGAAACCCATCTATAAAATTTTTGAATATCGCAGAATAACACCTAGGCCTCTTTGCATCCGAGCTTGGAATCATCACTACCTAGATTTTCGACGATTGAGCCATGAGTTCACAACGAGACCAGCGTGGGAAACACGAAAAGATGAGTGCCTAGTTTATCCATTATTTAAGAAATGACTTTATTAACTGTGCTCTAATGACACCTGCCACATAATATAACTTTTTTCTTGCCCGAAAATGCAATATTCAGCAGCGTGAGCAACAGTAGAATCTTAATTAATTTTTGACCCTTGTTGTGGTAGGGTTGTTACAAGGTCCAAGACGATATTACGAAGTATAACATGATTTCCGTTATCTCTGTGTATGTCTCGTGTCATTGAATGCCGACGAGCCTCCACCGGTGGCCTCATCCAACTAACTGCTTAGGATCTGTCAGTGTCAAAGTAATTTTGAAAAGGCTGTAAATCAAGCCACACAGCTTGACTGCCCGAACCGTGTTTGTTGTAGGGGAACGGCGGTGGAGGTGTAGCGGTTCGACATTGCGGGCGCGCCGAACAAATTTATCGACCGCCAGTCCTGCACGCGAGGAGAAGCCAGCTTTTTATCTCGTGCACGGGCACGTGCGACGCGGCCCGTTGCGTCCTGCACTCGGCTGCACGTGTGTGGCGGCGCGTTGTGTACGGCGCCGCTGCTGGCGCTGGCTCGGCCGTCCCGTGGGCGCCGGCTGGGCCGCTCGTTAGGGGTAGCTGCCTGCCTGCCGCCCCTCCCCCTCCCCCACCATCACTGTACTGGGGGATGAGGCGCGGCCGGGGCGAATCAAAGGTCTGGGCTGCTCGGTGCGACACGGCGCGTCCCCTGCGCGCTGCTGTATAGGCTGCACTGCGCGACAGCTTGCCTCGCTCCGGCACGGGCGACGCCGCTGCGAATGCTCCTACCGCTCGTTTTATTATTCTTTCCTCCGATCCGCGTCCTCGCTGCCGCGGATCCCCGAGCCCTCTCTCCCTGCCGTTTCTGTTTTTCTTCCTTTTTTCCCCTCGGCGACCGTCGAGCGAAGAAGTGCAGTCGACAGCTCATAACAAGAGCAGCGGCAGTTGCGGGCAGCAACGGCAGTTCGTTTGACTGCCGCCACCGCCCGTCCTGTATCGATTGCGGCAGCGGACGGCGCCGACCGCGGAGGCAGGCCTCAGCTGAAGATCCTGACCCGGAGGTCTTATTTGGGGAACCTCCACGGACAATCACAGCCTGGATGTACCTGATTGTACCTGGGGCGACTACAGAACGCTATCAGACTTGTGCACCGATCTTAGAGACCGTGCCCATAGAGGTATCTGTAGCTCCACATAAAGATGTAGAAGACTTTGTAATCTGTGCAGCCACAGCCGGGATATCTTTTGAAGATATGACCGCATAAGCTGTAAAAACTTGAATTTATATGCATGACTGGTTTCACAGCACTTGAGGATTCAGCTAGAATGCTGCGGAGCCGATGGTGCCTAAAAATAAAGAACATACAGATGATGCGGCCTTATATTCTAAATCTAGATAAAGAGTTCTTGCAGTGACGAATGTATATGCAACATCGAGCATAGGCGACGAATGACAACAGACAATACTATCGGTATAAATTACAGTAATAGCGGTAGCAAATCAGACGGCAGCGCCACAGGCGAAGACGGACCAACATAGGAGAGAGACAAAACGTATATTAGTAATATAAGCTGGATGATACACTACAGTAATTAGCTACTGACGCAGGTGAATCACAGGTGATATCCATGCCAGGATAAACGCTGCTACAAACGTGTCTCTAATTCACTATTCTTGAGTGGCCTTAATTTGTACATAACTACAGGGTGTTTGGAAATTAACGTTACAGATTTCTAGGACTTGTAGAGGGCAGTGAGTACATAATATTTTGAACAGAAACCCATGTCCGAAAACGTACCGTTTCCTTTGTACGATGGTTTCAATTCAGATGTTCATCTCATTCACTTCTGCTTGAAGAACTGAATTCGACGTTAGGCAGTATAATTATTAGGTAACAATCCGAAGGAAACATAACGAAACATCCATTTCTCAGTCAAGCACGTTTGTTTTCATTAACACTTAAACATTAAGTGTTTAAGGTATTCCAAAACAAAAAGGAACACAGCTTACTTTACATACAGAACAGAGCTGATGCATTACAACACCTGCTCGATGTGGCGACCACTAACGTTGTTACGGACACTGTACCTATGAAGCACACATACTCTCCATCCCACTTGGTGTCTTTTCAGTTTCTAATGGAGCGACCGGAACTCGTGCCAGCAGATCTTCCTCTGTTTCTTCAGGAGTCTCGTAAATTATACTTTGCATACGATCCCACAAGAAGTAGTCCATTGGAGTAAATCCGGCGATCGCGGTAGCCATGTTTTTGGACCACCTTGACCTATTCATTTTTCACCATATCGTCTGTTGAGATGTCTCCGAATCGCACGTGACAAGTGAGGTGGTTTATCATCATGCTGAAGCCCCATTTCCTGACGGACATTCAGTGGCAGTATACGTCATCCTGACCACTCTGTTGCATAACAGGGCAAACAACTTTGATACTTTTCTCTTTCCCTCGACAGACGTGGACGCGCGGTACATCAGAAGTGAAACCGCTGGGTTCTCCATCAAAATATTATGTACTCATTCCCCTCTACAAGTCCTCCAAGTTCGTAATGAGAATTTCCGTAGACAATGTATGTAATAACTGGCAAACAGCGCACCTCCTGGGTATTCATTTTTCCAAAATGATACGTTTCTGGCCATTGGTTCCCCTTCAAAATATTATGTACTCACTCCCCTCTACAAGTCCTAGAAGTTAGTAACGGGAATTTCCGAACACGCTGTATTTAACAACTCGCAAATACGGCACTGCCCGGGTATTCATTTCGCCAATTTTCTATTGGAAACGTATAACTTTGTGCGCTGGACTCAGCTGCTTAACGTACCTACTATACAAATTTATAAACCTCTCTGTAGCAACATCTATTCCTAGTTCTATGGACGACTGTTGTTTTAACCCACAGTCGTTTACGCTACGCAGTTGAAAGCTGCCAAAAACGCTGTCAGCAGTTCACTCGACTGCATTAGTGTCTTAGTAGTAAAGAATAAATGTATTAAAACTTCATTCATGATGCGGCATTGTTTCAACTATCTCTTTTTTAATGACAGCATACCTTCTGAATTTTCTATAGTACTATGATATAATTTTATAGGTACATTCAGCGGCATATGCGGATACAATCTAAAAAATGTGTTGCGAATAGTGAGGGTGACAAAGAAGTAATAAATTTAGACATCCTTCATAATGTTTATGACGTCATACCTCCTGAACTACATGTGGTACTACGAAAGTTTTTGGAGGAGCATTTAGCTGCATATGCGGAGATTCCCTGCGAATTTTATTGCGGATATAGTAGCACAGACGAATACTTCATGCATGACGCGGCAGTTTTTCACGCCTCTCATTTTTTATGACGTCACATCCCCTGAACTATAATAGGTAGATGTTTCTTCCCTCTCAGCGATTGCTGCCTGACAGTAAGAGATATGTGCACCAAGTCTCATTGAATCAGTCTAATGGTTTAGGAGATGTGGAACACACACACACACACACACACACACACACACACACACACACACACATGCATACATACATTTTTATAATATGAATGTATTGAATTATGACGTACTGGCAGGGGCACAGTTGCTGTCTTGCCAACCAGCTACGGAAATAACATGAATTACATGAGTGACCACTAACCGAAACTCACAATATACAGTTTCAGTCTCTCGCAGAAAGATGACAAGAAAAACCGTTACGAAAACAACGTTCGTACTATTTATTATATTCCTTCCTACCGTACATGAGGGATGGTATAGAAAGGGAAACAAACTTGCAATTCTCTGATCAGGCTACGCATGTGAAACTCACAGAAAACAGCGTCCTATTGTAAAATCCACAAATTATTCTCACAAAGTATCTTCTCACAAGGAGAGCTTACTTTCGTTTCAAATTCAAAGAGACTACTAAGACATAACAGAGGTGTTGAGGTGCAAATATCAAACGGACACACATGCCTATGTTGTTGTCTTGTGGAAAACTATTCATGTAATCTACAATTCCCTATTTTCTATAAAACTGGAGTCATTGTGTAAAGTAATACAGCGTCGCACAAAATTAGGGACCAATTAGGAACGATAGCACAAATTAACTGCAGCAATGCATCATACACGCAAGTAATGACTAGATTTCACCAAAGAATACCGCTTAGATCGGCGTCCTTCCTTCCCAGAAACCAGAATGTGTCTTTCCACTCCTTCAAGGTGTTTTTCTTTCGCGCTAAGCGCTTCCTCTATACTCACTAAGAACTAACGGAGATACTAATGTTGTAAGTTCGCGTGTCGATTCAAAGAAAACTATTCACTGCGGGTTTGGCTCAGTTATCGTGCGCAGCTTTCGAGATGTCATGTGATGTGCAGAACAATTGTATCGCAGTAATTCAAACGAGGCTAACTGAAATGGTAGCGGCCCTCTGATTTGCAGCAGAGTGAAGGTCTACAGGAGAGGCTCAGACGACTCTGCGACGGTACTGGATGCGAATTTCTCGATGTCCGCCATCGGGTACAAAATCGTAGCGCTCCCCATAATAGGTCAACCGCGCACTACACGCAGGAAGCTGCTACTAGGGAAGCGGAATACCTGTGGAGTGCAGATGGTTTTTTTTTTTTTTGGGTTAGAGAAACACTCCCTTGGGATCAAAAACGATTTGCCTGATGAATTAGGCATAATGTCCTCAGAGAAGCTTCTTTGTCGCAGATCAGAGATAGAGAAGGTTAATATGGTTTTGGTAAACTGCAGGGGCATCCAACGAAACGTTCCAGAGTTAGTATTGCTACTGAAGGTTATAAGTCACAGATAGTATTAGGAACAAGATACAAATTTCAGTGTATCTGAGCAGTCAGTATCAAATATTCGATGATGAGGACGAAGATGTGGAAAACAAATGGAAAAAGAATTCAAAGAAATCGCGCAATATATCGTACACAACTGTGTTCCGAGTAAGGTCTTAAGGGATGGAAAAGACCCATCTTTGTTTAATAGCCGTGTTAGAAAACTGCTACATAAACACAGACAAATAAGAACCTACCTGAAAAACAAAAGCAGGACGAAGCGAAAATGAGCGTTAGGAGACCAATGAGAGAAGCGTTCAATGACTTTGAAAGTAAAACTGTCAAAAGATCTGAGAAAAACAATAAGAGATTCTGATCGTATGTAAAATCGATAAGTGGGGCAAAATCATCTATTTATTCACTCAGTGACCATACAGGCACCGAAACGAAAGATAACAAAGAGAAAGCCGAAATACTGAATCCCGTCTTCCGAAATTGTTTCACCGCGGAAGATCGTAACATCCTCCCTCATTTCGTCGTCTAAGAACCTCAAAAATATTGAGGTTACCGGTGGTGGAACAGAAAAACAAGTACAACTGCTTATAGCGGAAGGCGTCAAGACCAGATGACATAATTATAAGATTCTACAAACATTACGCGATAGAACTTGCATCCCTTCTAGCAGTAAAAGGGCCGTAGGACAGAAGCACACAATTTTAGGCCTATATCGTTGACGTCAGTCTATTGCAGAATTATAGAACATGTTTTATGCTCAAGAATTAGGACGTTCTTGGACAAGGAAAATATCCTCTATAAAAATCAACGTGGATTCCGCAAAAAGAGATCCGGCGAAACTCAGTTCGCTCTGTTCCTCCAGTGCCGCAGACAATGTCTATCAGGTTGATGCCGTGTTCCTTGACACCGTCACGCACTGTCGTTTAGTAAAATAATAATAATAATAGTAATAAACCCCGTGGAGGCCCGGGAAAAGAATAGGCATCCGGTATGTTCTGCCAGTCGTAAAAGGCTACGAAAAGAACAAGCCACTAATAGGGCTAACCCCCCTTTTAGTGTGATTAGTTGGTTCAGGACAGAAGTAATTAAGCCTCGGACAAGCGCTGTAATGGTCGGGGACGACGCTTGAATCCTATGCCCGTCCACAATGGTAACGACACTGCTAGCCACACGGAAAATGATTTAAATCCAAATAGAGGTTTTTTGCAGGATATGCTTCCTGCAACCATTCTAGAAGGAAAACAAAGACAGAGGATGAGATGGTCAGATGAAGTTAACCTACACCTCATGTTCTGTTATTACCAAGCAACAAAGTTAGGAACCAACACAACTGTATACAAATCAC
Organism: Schistocerca americana; assembly: GCF_021461395.2. NCBI lineage: Eukaryota > Metazoa > Arthropoda > Insecta > Orthoptera > Acrididae > Schistocerca > Schistocerca americana. Next base: position 58,818,676 of record NC_060124.1, on the reverse strand, counting down.
AAGCATACACAACATTTATTACCAGATACCCAGAATTAAAATTTTTAACAGAGAAACGACTAGCTGATCAGATCCGTGTAGTAAGAAAAAATAACAGGATACCCCAGTCAGAATTAGAAAATATCAAACAACAAGTACAACAAATACTGGAACAAAATAATGTGCAATCAGAAGAAGAAGAAAATATAGTAATGGACTCAAACATCCCAGAGCAAACAAACAAGAACAACACGCATCAATTAAACAATCAGAGAAAAACGAAATCTTAAGACAGCCACCAGAACAAGCACAAATAGAACACGAAATGACACACATGTTAGATATAGAAGAAAAATTTCAGCTGACATATGTAGAATACAAAGGCACAAATACAGACATTAGACCATTCTTGCATAGACCACCAAATAACCCACAAATCGAAACAACAATAACAACTATCAACACAATCATACACAACAAAATAAATGAAAATACAACTATGGAAGAGTTACAACTACTGGTTTATATAGGAGCACTCACTACACTAAATATACACACTAGGCTGAGATCAGAACCAACCAACACACACAAGAAACCCACAAAACCAGCATGGAAACACAGGCTACAGATCAGAATAGAAAAACTGAGAAAAGACGTTGGACAGCCAACACAATTTATAAGAAATGAAATATCAGACAAAAAATGAAAAAGGTTAAGTAAAATCTCACAACAAGTAGCGATAGAGCAATTAGATGAAAAGAAGCAGAAATTACAAGCATTGGCCAAACGACTTAGAAGATACAAAAAAAGTGAAAACAGAAGGAAACAAAATCAAACATTCAACACAAACCAAAAGAAATTTTACCAGACAATAGATAACACACACATTAAAGTAGACAATCCACCAAATATAACAGACATGAAACACTTCTGGAGCAACATATGGTCAAACACGGTACAACATAACAGACATGCACGGTGGATACAAGCAGAAACATAAACATACAAGATGATACCACAAATGCCTGCAGTGATAATTTTGCAACATGAAGTCGCCTGAGCAATTTATTCCACGCACAACTGGAAAGCCCCTCGGAAATATAAAATAGCAAATTTCTGCCTAAAGAAGTTCACCTCAACACATTCACATCTAACTAAATTATTTAACAGTTACATTGCAGACCTGTACACAGGCCCTGATACACTTACACAAGGAATAACTTGTCTGAAACCTAAAGATCAAGCAGACACAGCAAACCCAGAAAAATATCTTCCCATAACATGCCTACCAACAATATACAAAATATTAACTTCAGTCATTACACAGAAATTAATGACAAATACAACACAGAACAAAATTATAAATGGAGAACAAAAAGGCTGCTGCAAAGGAGCACGAGGATGTAAAGAGCAACTGATAATAGATACAGAGATGACATATCAAGCCAAAAATAAACAAAGGTCACTACACTACGCATACATTGATTACCAAAAAGCTTTTGATAGTGTACCCCACTCATGGTTACTACAAATATTGGAAATATACAAAGTAGATCCTAAATTGATACAGTTCCTAAACATAGTAATGAAAAATTGTAAAACCACACTTAATATGCAAACAAATTCAAATAATATCACATCAGAGCCGATACAGATTAAGCTTGGAATATACCAAGAAGACTTATTAACTCCTTTCTGGTTCTGCCTTGCTCTGAACCCACCATCCAACATGCTAAATAATACAAATTATGGATATAATATTACTGGAACATACCAACACAAAATCACACATTTGCTATACATGGATGATCTAAAACGACTGGCAGCAACAGATCAACAACTCAACCAATTACTAAAGATAACAGAAGTATTCAGCAATGATATAAATATGGCTTTTGAAACAGACAAGTGTAAGAAAAATAGCATAGTCAAGGGAAAACACACTAAACAAGAAGATTACACATTGGATAACCACAGCGACTGCATAGAAGCGATTGAAAAAACAGATGCCTATAAATATCTAGGATACAGACAAAAAATAGGAATAGATAATACAAATATTAAAGAAGAACTAAAAGAAAAATACAGACAAAGACTAACAAAAATACTGAAAACAGAATTGACAGCAAGAAACAAGACAAAAGTTATAAATACTTGTGCTATACCAATATTGACCTACTCATTTGGAATAGTGAAATGGAGTAACAGACCGAGAAGCACACAATACACTTACACGATCACAATGCCAGAAATATAGAATACATCACATACATTCAGAAACAGGTAGATTCACATTAAGCAGAAAGGAAGGAGGCAGGGGATTTATCGACATAAAAAACCTACATTATGGACAGGTAAACAATTTAAGAATTCCTTGTAGAACGAGCAGAAACTAGCAAAATACACAAAGCAATCACTCATATAAATACATCGGCTACACCATTGCAATTTTTATAACCACTTCTACAACCCTTTAGATCACATATCATCAACAGATACGAAGAAAGTAAATTGGAAGGGAAAGGCACTACATGGCAAGCACCCGTATCATCTAACACAGCCACACATCGATCAAGACGCATCCAACACATGGCTAAGAAAAGGCAATATATACAGTGATGATACCAAGCACTAACCACGAAAATCACCCAGACGCTGTAATATCCGCATTTCACTACTGGCACTGTACACTGAGGTGACAAAAGACATGTGATAGCGAAATGCACGTATACAGAATCGTGTACGCAAGGTGTAAAATGGTGGTACATTGGCGAAGCTGTCATTTATACCGAAGTATTTTATGAAAAAAGCTGTCTGATGTGATTATGACCGCACGACGGAATTAACAGACTTTGAATGTGAAGTGGTAGCCGGAGTTAGACACAAGGACATTACACTTAGCAAATCGTTATTAAGTTCGATATTTCGAGAACCACAGTGTTAAGGGTATGTCGAGAATACCACATTTCGGCCATTAATTTTCATGACGGGCAACGCAAAGGCCAATGGCATATATTTAACGACCGAGAGCAGCGCCGTTTGCCTAGGGTTGTCAGTGTTAAGAGACAAGCAACACTGCGTGAAATAACCGCAGAAATCATACGTATGGCAAACTTATATCTTAGGACAGTGCGGCGACATTTGGCGTTAGTGGGCTATGGCAGCAGACGACTGACACGAGTGCCTTTGATAAAAGCAGGACATCGCCTGCAACGCCTCCCTTGGTCTCGTGCCCTCCGATTTCAGCTGGTAAGAGCTGATAGTAGGGTTCGACTGTGCGCCCCCACGAAGCTACGGGCCCAAGTTATCTACAAGCATTGGGCAAGCTGGTGATGCCTCCATAATGGTATGGGATGTGTTTACTTGCAATGGACTGGGTCCTCTGGTTCAGCTGACTGGAAATGGTTATGTTCGGCTGCTTGCAAGCCATTTGCAGCCATTCAAGAGCTTCATGTTGCAAATACAACGATCGTATTTTTATGGACTACCGTGCGTCTTGTCACCGGGCCACAGATGTCCACGATTGGTTCGAAGAACATTCTGGACATTTTCAGCAAATGGTTTGGCCGTCCAGATCGAACGACGTGAATCTCATCGAATGGGACGTAATCTGGAAGTTAGTTCGAGTACAAAATCCTGCACTGGCTACACCTTCCCAATTTTGGACGGCTATAGAGGTAGCATAGCTCAGTATTTCTGCAGGGGACTTCTAACGACTTGGCCACGTTGAGTTGCTGCTCTATGGTCAGCAAAAGGTAGTCCGACACAATGTTAGGTGGTATCCCATGAATTTGTGACATCGGTGTATATGATGTCAAACCCTTGCATTGGACTACCACCGGCTTACACTCCCAAATCACTCCCTTCCAGTCCTCTACTGTCCAGTAGCGTCGGTCTTTGTACCACATCAGAAATGTGAATTCAGAAATGGGTGGTTCACGAGGACCTGCACGACTCCTGTACCTCATTTTTTAACTCGCTAATCACATCTGTTGTGCTATGTGGACTGCTTGTAGCACTCTGAAACTCACAAATAATTTCTTCTGGTCATTTCGTACGATTTCTTACACACACACTCCACAGTACTTTCCGTCAGTATATGAGGTCTACTTGGTTTAGCAGCGGTTGATCTTTGACGTTTTCACTTCATTATCGATTTGGGCAGCTTCAGATGCTTCGAAATGTTACTAGTGTATTTATTACTTAGGTGACAGCCAACAATAGCCAACAATGGCCACGTCCGAATTCCTTGACCTCTTTTGACTGACCCATTTTGCAGTCACTACTTCTCTACAGCAAGACAATATTCCTTACATCCTTTTATACTGGCAGGTTTGCCTGTCATGTTATCTAGTGGTCAGTTCCGCTTTACATGGGTATCCAAGTACCTTTTGATCAAGAGGGGTATGTACTCCACAAGCAAAATGTGTACAGTATCATTCCCGTTCCAGTTGAGACAACAGTTCGGACGAATCATTATCTGGCTTTGACTTTAGTTGTAGTAGCCATTTTATTCTTTTTGAATGCGACACGGCGGATTTTCCCGTCTTGTGAACCTCTTCTCGACTGTTAAGTATGCATCTAGCATCCGCATCAATCTGAGGAGTTAGTTCACTCTTAACCGGCTTTTAGTGTGTGAGAGCTGCAAATCCGTGCAGAGTAGTAGGATCGAATCGAACTAGGCTTAGTTAACGACAACAGACTTTTCCGTTACACTAGGTGTTTTTCGGAACTTTGTAAGTCGGAAGTAAACTTGCGAGACGTCTTGGTGGGAAGCAGCAGTTTCCAGAGAAGTTCTATTAGCGAGAAACGGAATGAGCAATGAGAGCGCCTGAATTCAGATCCTGAGGCTGATTGGCCGAAAGGCCTAAATCTTTAAACGGTTTCGAGAGTTGTTTTTAGCTCTGTGGGTAGAGATTCAGCCGACAGTCCTTCTGGGTGAAGCAGCCTTTTTGAATGTGTGTGGTAGGTGATATTTAAAACGTGTCAGCAGTTGGTGATTCACACTGAACGGAAGCAGTAGTTTCCCATATAAAAGATTCAGGACATCTATTTGGCAAATAAGAAGCAACCTTGATATACTACATGCACTGAAAAAAGGACACAGAATGTTTTTGTATGAGGTACCAGAAATCTATACACAGAAAAAAAAATTGGGGAACATCTTCTCAATGACAATAATGATACAGGTTCAACCACCTTTTTCTAAAGCTTTGACATGGTACTTCAAGCATTATCATAATTTACAGTTTTAATGCACAACAATTACTGTAATCAGTACCATTTACCGCCCAATAAGTTCATCCTACAATGCATGTGTGTAATCTGATGTAATCTTTTTATGTACAAGAAATTAATATAATAATTGAAGTGCGCACATATCTGTATTCAAGAGCAGCCTGTTAACATTTTTTAAGCAAAAGAAAACATATTTAAGTATACAACTATTTAATAATTATTTTTGCATTCAGTGCTGCAGCACATTCATATTAAAAAGAGAAATGTATATATAGCTGCCTAATATAATAACTGAGTTGGGCGTATGTCAGTATTCTGGTGCAGCTCATTCATTTATTTAAAAATAAACATATTTTTGAAGAAACCATTTTATCTTGTATCTCCATACCCAATGTAAACAAGCATATCTGTAGCATGTACAACTTCCTTGAAACTACTGTGTAAATGTAATGTGCAGTGGAGACTACATACCTAAGACAACAGCATGCAGACCTTTTACAACTCTACCGCACCTATAAGCACAATTTACCGTCAGAAATTCATGCTTTTTTACCCTTAAATTCCCTTTACTAAAACAATAATTTTCATCATTAGCAAAAGACGAAAAATAACCTACATTGCCCATGGTCTCCGAGTGTGAAAAGATGTCTGTACTCGTCACCAACACCAGCGACGTAAATAAACAGTCTTCTACCTACAGACGATGATGTAAACCATCAAACGTGTAGTTGAAAAATAAACAAGTGACTGACGCAGAAACTGTTTTATTCGCACAACCGATGTTTTTGCAAACTTAGTGTGCCTATAATTAGTTCACAACCATTGTCAGCCTTGTACTAACTTCTATCAGACTCCGTTATCCGTTTATTTTATCAAAGGGGAAGTCGCGGAAATCCTTCCACCACTATCTTTACTTTGCCAAACCTAGTGGATATCACCGTTTTCATATTAGTTAGGTATTTTATTAATGAATTTTAGTTTCTACTTGTTCAAATTTGTGCATAATTGGAAATAAACATTTTCGTGGCTCTCAGCACATTCTATCATTCTAGTAGACGGAAAAATTTGACATTACGTTGGCGGGCTCATATTAGTGGATGAAATATTTTAATTGATTCTGTATATGAGGGTACTCTAGTCACTGAGCCTGACAAAATAAATAGTAATTTACATTCTTTATTCGATTGTGCACACATTTTAAGTAACTGATTGGGGGATGTTTTTCTGTGCAGACGTAAATTCTGGGTTAGAAAGTTCATAATAGGTACCCTCACTCCTCATTTAAATACACGGCACCTCTCAAGGTTAATGGTCACAGGACTAGGGAAGGTGTGTTGATATGCATACTGGGGATACGTTTAACGAACAGAGTTGTTGTTCAAAGGGTCTTAAAGGCCATGTGTTCACAAAGTGGAGCATAATCCTGAACTTCATTAAAAGTGTAATAGATACCTGATACAAGCAAACTTTGTTATTCACCATTGTTCAGCGTGGGTTAGGGACGCACTATGGACGCATATACACTCTCACTCAAGAGTTCAAACATTCACAGAATAACCGAATGAGACGAAACTGGCTTCTACCTCGCGGCCGGAACAAAACCGAAATTCATTCGAAAACAAGATGCATGACGTGAATCGTGACAGGTAAAGACCATGCACTGCTCTGTCTTAATTGATAGCCAAATGATCACTAGCAGTAACCCCATAAACCTTCTAACCAGTGGCTTCGCTTTACGGTTACCGTAAATTCCTGACTTGATATATCTAACTCCCATTCAACATCTCCGTCTAAGTGCACACATATTCACCACAAACCAGCTCAGCGATTTTTCTGTAACTGACTAAACCTGTACAAAATCCATCCTGCCTTGTCTCCGTGATCAGAGTCAGAAAAAACTTGGAGGGGATGAACTGACCAATCAACAAGACGAATACTGTAGCGGTGTCAGGCCCCTCCTGCAATAAGAAGACACGACAGACGATGCCTGTCTCTCGGACCTCAAAATTTTTCACCAATTCGAAGTCTGCAATTTGAAAAAAGCATCCCTGGCGCGCGGATTCAAGTCACCAATCGTTTCCAGACAGCTCGGAAAGATAAACTCAGCTGTCGTTCTCAGGCCTCTGCTGCAAAGCTGAAGCAAGAAATTCCACCTGAATTCACCAACTTGCATGCATTTTCAATTACACCCGCATTCTTTCACTCCAGCGATCATACATGCTTAGTAGTGGTTGTAACAGGTACAGTAGTGTTCTGAATTAAATGTAACGAAAGTGAAAATAAAACACACTCATTTTCGGCTTCCATAGTGATCTTCCTTCCTGATATGGAAAAAAGTGAGAAGGCGCAGACAGAGTTCTATAAAACCACGGCATTATATGAAACGTGGACTAACTGACACCTTTCAGTCTCCTAAACATTTTCTTTCGTAATGAACGTCATCCGTCGTCGAGTACCTGCCGTAAATATTCTTGCACGTTTATGTTCTCTCCTCAGTTAGAAAGGCCGGTGACAGTTCGCCCCCACCTTCTTTCTACAGGCTTAATGTTTCTCTTAGTCTGATCTACTGTAGGTTCTATATACTTGAGTATCATTCAAGTTTAGATCATACAGATTTTTTGTATGTAAAAAGTGAAGTTTGTCAGTATTTGTACGCAACATATGTATCATCGCTTAAATTTCCTTCAACGACGAATAAGCCGACATGGTCTTTACAGTTCACATCTCTACATATTTTTACTCCAAAATATTTGTATGACATGACTATTTCTCCTTGTGGCTCATTAACTAAACAAACCCACATTTTTACGTTTCATCAAATGCATCAGAGCCACTGCCCCATTATCAAGAGAAGTTACAGAAACGTCTGCCCACTTCTCCAAACAGTGTTGGTATCATAATTCGGCACCTATAAAATTTAAAATTACTCGCATGCGTCAGAACTCGCATCGTCCGCTATAACTCAAAGGGACTACGCCCTAAGACACGAGTGACGTTCCACTTTGATTTACACCTCTTTTTCCCAGTATTCACGGGTGCACCATCAGACTCGTAATTACAGTTGCAGCTTATAGTACCTTGGTCTAACCGTAGGTGGTAGGACAGTTATGAGAACTGCAATCCCCCCACGGTACAGCCCATTGTCCCATTTCCCAACTGTTTTCATTGCGTGAACGGACAATTTGGAGTGTGATCACCAGGGACAGTAATGGACGACGTGATTTCTGTGGAAGGAGAGTATAAACACTGCGGGTATTCACAGGCGACTGGAGAGTGTGGACGTTCTGAAAAGTGGTCTTGCGACTCCATGTTCGTTGCTATACACGTTGGGAAAACTCGGCTGCCATCGCTGAAATGGGGTTACAAGTGCTGACACATCCACCGGATACAGATTACGCTGATACAATAGCTCCCTACTTAGCACTCATATACAACCGCTCGCTCACCGATAGATCTGTACCTACAGATTGGAAAATTGCGCAGGACGCACCAGTGTTTAAGAAGGGTAGTAGGAGTAATCCATCTAACTACAGACCTATATCATTGACGTCGGTTTGCAGTAGGGTTTTGGAGCATATACTGTATTCAAACATTATGAATCAGCTCGAAGGGAACGATCTATTGATACGTAATCAGCATGGTTTCAGAAAACATCGTTCTTGTGCAACGCAGCTAGCTCTTTATTCGCACGAAGTAATGGCCGCTATCGACAGGGGATCTCAAGTTGATTCCGTATTTCTAGATTTCCGGAAAGCTTTTGACACCGTTCTTCACAAGCGACTTCTAATGAAGCTGCGGGCCTATGGGGTATCGTCTCAGTTGTGCGACTGGATTCGTGATTTCCTGTCAGGAAGGTCGCAGGTCGTAGTAATAGACGGCAAATCATCGAGTAAAATTAAAGTGATATCAGGTGTTCCCCAGGGAAGCGTCCTGGGACCTCTGCTGTTCCTGATCTATATAAATGACCTGGGTGACAATCTGAACAGTTCTCTTAGGTTGTTCGCAGATGATGCTGTAATTTACCGTCTAGTAAGGTCATCCGAAGACCAGTATCAGTTGCAAAGCGATTTAGAAAAGATTGCTGTATGGTGTGGCAGGTGGCAGTTGACGCTAAATAATGAAAAGTGTGAGGTGATCCACATGAGTTCCAAAAGAAATCCGTTGGAATTCGATTACTCGATAAACAGTACAATTCTCAAGGCTGTCAATTCAACTAAGTACCTGGGTGTTAAAACTTCAGTTGGAAAGACCACATAGATAATATTGTGGGGAAGGCGAGCTAAAGGTTGCGTTTCATTGGCAGGACACTTAGAAGGTGCAACAAGTCCACTAAAGAGACAGCTTACACTACACTCGTTCGTCCTCTGTTAGAATATTGCTGCGCGGTGTGGGATCCTTACCAGGTGGGATTGACGGAGGACATCGAAAGGGTGCAAAAAAGGGCAGCTCGTTTTGTATTATCAAGAGAGTGTGGCAGATATGATACGCGAATTGGGATGGAAGTCATTGCGGCAAAGACGTTTTTCGTCGCGTCGAGATCTATTTACGAAATTTCAGTCACCAACTTTCTCTCCCGAATGCGAAAATATTTTGTTGAGCCAACGTACATAGGTAGGAATGATCATCAAAATAAAATAAGAGAAATCAGAGCTCGAACAGAAAGGTTTAGGTATTCGTTTTTCCCGCGCGCTGTTCGGGAGTGGAATGGTAGAGAGATAGTATGCTTGTGGTTCGACGAACCCTCTGCCAAGCACATAAATGTGAATTGCAGAGTAGTCATGTAGATGTAGATGTACAGCTTACTTGGCGCTGTCGGAATACCACTAATTCGATGCTAGGACAAAACCTCGCGCGGACATAATTTCGCAGATTTCCAGGGACTGTAAGCAGCTCTGTTGTGGTGGGTGTGTCGATATCCAACAAATGTTGTTTGAGGAGAGCCTACAGAACCTAGAGGGCCAGTCAGGGGAATACGTGGCAGCACGTGGAACTCCGTTTCACTCATAGCAGCCGTGGTATTCCGACTCGTATAGGGACGAGCATTGTAGTGTTCCGAGAGCACTTTTTGTGACGGTGCACACTCTCCACACGCTGCTACCAATCGGCTGAGAATATCCGCAGTGTTTCGTAATTGTTTTGTAACCTAACAAATATTAACTACACAGCGCGTTAACAAACAACAGCAACACGTAGTCCTACAGATTCGCTTGGACTGAACAAATCGAGTATTCCCAAGGAGTGGTGTTCATGAGGACAATACTGGCAACTGTAGCACCACACACGGGCGCTGCACTTGAAATTCAATACCGAGTCCTACCCCCCCTCCCCCCCCCCCCCCCCCCGCCAACCACCCGGTGGTGTTAGTGAGTGCCATCTATATCTACTCTTCCCTACCTTCTTTTTTTTTTAATATACCGTAAATTTATAAATTCCTACTTCTGAATTCATGTATTTTCTTTTAAAAATAACTGTAATTACTGTGAGTATATAAAAGATAATACCAGAATCAGACAGGAGAACTCCACGCAGCCCCATCTACACGTGGTGCCGAGTGGTCAACAGTGTCCGCAGCCTCAGCAGCGTAGTACAACTCCGCCGTGCGGGACCGTGGATGCTGGCTAAGACGTCTGTGTGAAGCACTACGGCCTGAAAAAAGTTATAAGATGGCAGTCCCTAGTAGTCATAATACAGCTTGGAAAAAAAATGCAATGTTTCCACCCTTCTTCCACAGACATCACGTCGCTCAGAGCTATCCCTTTTGATCACACTCCTTGTTGTTAGCTTATATAATGATAGCATTTGGGAAATAGGTCTCTACAGTGCAGGGCTTACACTTCTGGTGATTCTCCTAGCGCCTACGTATAGTCAAAAGTAGTAGTTGCAACGGTAACGATCAGTCAACCTTAGCGCCAGGAATGATGTGAAAAATAGAGTGTAAATCAATGTAGACCGTTCCTCATACCTAATCAAACTTCCCGAGCGAGGTGGCGCAGTGGTTAGCACACTGGACTCGCATTCGGGAGGACGACGGTTCAATCCCGCGTCCGGCCATCCTGAATTCGGTTTTCCGTGATTTCCCTAAATTGCTCCAGGCAAATGCCGGGTTGGTTCCTTTGAAAGGGCACGGCCGACTTCCTTCCTTAATCCGATGAGACCGATAACCTCGCTGTTTGGTTTCTTCCCCCAAACAACCCCCAACCCAATTAATCAAACTTCCAGAATGAGATTTTCACTCTGCAGCGGAGTGTGCGCTGATATGAAACTTCCTGGTAGATTAAAACTGTGTGCCCGACCGAGACTCGAACTCGGGACCTTCGCCTTTCGCGGGCAATTGCTCTACCAACTGAGCTACCGAAGCACGACTCACGCCCGGTACTCACAGCTTTACTTCTGCCAGTACCTCGTCTCCTACCTTCCAAACTTTACAGAAGCTCTCCTGCAAACCTTGCAGAACTAGCACTCCTGAAAGAAAGGATATAGCGGAGACATGCCTTAGCCACAGCCTGGGGGATGTTTCCAGAATGAGATTTTCACTCTGCAGCGGAGTTTGCGCTGATATGAAACTTCCTGGCAGATTAAAACTGTGTGCCCGACTGAGACTCGAACTCGGGACCTTTGCCTTTCGCGGGCAAGTGCTCTACCATATGAGCTACCGAAGCACGACTCACGCCCGGTACTCACAGCTTTACTTCTGCCAGTATCTCGTCTCCCACCTTCCAAACTTTACAGAAGCTCTCCTGCGAATCTTGCAGAACTAGCACTTCTGGAAAAAAGGATATTGTGGAGACATGACTTAGCCACAGCATGGGGGATGTTTCCAGAATGATATTTTCACCCTGCAGAGAAGTTTGCGCTGATATGAAACTTCCTGGCAGATTGAAACTGTGTGCCGGACCGAGACTCGAACTCGGGACCTTCGCCTTTCCCGGGCAATTGCTCTCCAACTGAGCTATCCAAGCACGACTCATGCCCCGTCCTCACAGCTTTACTTCCGCCAGTTCCTCATCTCCTTCTTTCGCAGGAGAGCTTCTGTGAAGTTCGGAAAGTAGGAAACGGGGTACTGGCGGAAGTAAAGCTGTGAGGACGGGGCGTGAGTCGTGCTTGGGTAGCTCAATTGGAGAGCACTTGCCCGCGAAAGACAAAGGCCCCAAGTTCGAGTCTCGGTCCGGCGCACAGTTTTAATCTGCCAGGAAGTTCCATATCAGCGCAAACTCCGCTGCAGAGTGAAAATCTCATTCTGTTGGTTCAAATGGTTCAAATGGCTCTGAGTACTATGCGGCTTAACTTCTGAGGTCATCAGTCGCCTAGATCTTAGAACTAATTAAACCTAACTAACCTAAAGACATCACACACAGCCATGCCCGAGGCAGAATTCGAACCTGCGACCGTAGCGGTCGCTCGGCTCCAGACTGTAGCGCCTAGAACCGCACGGCCACTCCGGCCGGCCTCATTCTGTTGGTGATATGATTGTGAGACGAAAACGTGAAAGTGCAACAGCAGCCAAATCACGAGGTAGATCTCACGTACAGATGGACAGGGATGTAAGCACTGCAGACAGCGGCAGTAAAAATCGCATGAAATCAGCCTAAAGAATTACTTTTAGATCCAAATCACTAGCAGCAGTCTAGCTAGCATACTGAATGTGGCTAGAGACTTAAAAAGAACAGATTACAATGTCGAGTAGCATCTCATAAGCCACACAGTTGTGCGTTCAATGCTAAGCGAGGATTGACATGCTTCAGAGTAGGGCACTGGGCAGTGGATGACTGGAAATGAGTGATTAGGACTGACGAATCACAATATGCCCTGTGTTAATCCGATGGGTGGCTTTTGTTTGGCGAAAAGCTATAGAACATCACCTGCCATCACGTTTTGTGCGAACACTGAAGTGTTGTGGGTATGTTGTTATGGTATGGGGTGTTTCATGGTTTGTTGTTGTCCCATTATCGCGCTTAAGAAAACGCTAACAGCGGAACGATACGAACGCATTTTACAGAGTTGAGTACTTAGGAACAATCTGGAGACAGTTACTGTACCAGCGATATTGCACCCTGTCATAAACAAATATCTTCGAGGCAATGATGAGTGGACAATAACATTCCTGAAATGGCTTAGCCTGCCTAGAATGCCAGTCTGAGCCCAATGGAACACTTCTGGGATGCGATACAATATTTCAGTGTTGTTCAAAAATGGTTCAAATGGCTCTAAGCACTGTAGGACTTAACATCTGAGGTCATCAGTCCCCTAGAACTTAGAACTACTTAAACCTAACTAACCTAAGGACATCACACACATCCACGTCCGAGGTAGGATTCCGCGTGGTTCCGGACTGAAGCGCCTAAAACCTCTCGGCCACCGGGGCCAGCTTGCAGTGTTGCGTTGTTCAGAAGTATAACGCAAAGTTCCTTCTGACCTTCAAATATGTCCAAATGAACTTTGCATCGGACATCTGAACAACACAGCACTGCAGTGTCTTATTTATTCGTCGAAACCGGGCAAGTGACTTTCAATTAAAACGCCTCCCCTCCACAGGACTTTTTTTTCATTTAAACACTACAGAGTAGCCCACCACCTGGGTTGCTAAGGTGGCCCGTGTGCTACTTAAGAGAAGTAACAAGCCAGGCAGCATGTAGGTCTCTTACACGTCATGGCTGCTCACAAGTTAGGTTAGCTTGGCTAACACCCATTCCGTTGCCCGTCCCTGCCACGAGGAGGCGGACCTCTTTCTAATGTTTCTGCAGTGGCTGTTCAAATTCAGATGGTTCTGAGCACTATGGGACTTAACATCTGAGGTCATCAGTCCCCTAAAACTTAGAACTGCTTAGACCTAACTAACCTAAGGACAACACACACATCCATGCCCAAGGCAGGATTCGAACCTGCGACCGTAGCGGTCGCGCTGTTCCAGACTGAAGCGCCTAGAACCGCTCGGACACACCGGCCGGCCCCTGGCTGTTGCTCTGCGTGTTAGTGCACTGTATAATACAGTGAGTGATGTTTGAATTCAGCATAATTAATAAAAGCAATATAATTATACAAAATATAAAAGAAAATAAAAATAGACAAATTTTCTAGAATATATGGTGTCAACTAAAACCAAGTTCTCACTCATGCGATTCCAGAATGCAAGGATGTATGTGTGCCCTGAAGTTGAACAGAACTAGATTTCTCTATATGAAATTACAAATTAAGTCAAAATTTCACACGATACATAAAAGCAATATGACTATTAACATATAATGATGTGAGTTTAAGATAAGTTTCAAAGCTATTAGTAATAATTGAAGGCAAAATTCTTGCATAGACACTTTTAGATACAGGAAATATTCAAGTAGCTAAAAGTTGAACATAATTAAATTCCTCTATCCAGAATTTAAAACTTTAATTTAAAGATGAAGTAACATTACAAATCAACAATGGTTAGTGACAAGATGTTACCAAAATTAGGATAATTGATAAAAACAATGTAATTATACTAAATATAAAAGAAAATAAAAATATACACTGAATTTTTGAAATGCATGGTGTCACCTAAAACCAAGTTCTCACTCAGACGATTTCAGAATACAGAATATGTGTATGGGACAAGGAGATGAACATAACTAGATTTATCTATATGAGATTATAAATGAGATTTAAATATCACATTAATAATGAAAACAATATGAATATTAACATACATCAATAGAAGTACAAGATAACATTTGAAAGCTAATAGTTAGAATCGAGGCAAAATTCTCGCATAGACAAGTGTACATACAAAAATAGTCAGGTAGCTAGAAGTTGAAAATAACCAAGTCCTCTATACAAAATTGAAAAGAACTTAATTAAAGAAGAGATATCATTGCAATACAAGTAATGGTTTGAGACAATAGATTAGCAAAATGCAAACAAGAATATACATAATGGATGTACGAGTGCGGGCTGTAGACACATGGTTGATGACATAGGGAAGTTTGGTGTGGCTGTGGCTTGTGCTCCACCACGAATTTTTTTTCATTGCTATCATTTTATTATACAGCCAATGGTTTTCCACATTAGCAGCTGCGAATATGTTTCATAACATTTTGGGATGAGTTAGAACGTTGACTTTGCTTCAGAATCCAGCATCAAAAATCATTACTTTCTACAGTTACAGAGGAATGTGCTGCCATTCTTCCACAGACATTGAGACACTTCATTGATAGTGTCCAGAGAAGAGGTCAAACCGCCATGAAGGGAAAGGGAGGGCATACGTCAAGTTATTGTCCCACGTATTGTAAGATGGCAAGAACCATGCCCCTTACATGAAGTCATTAAAGATCACCTAACTCACGTTGAGCGAACAGTAGGGCTGAACAAAATGACTGACAAGGCGCGATGCATCTTGTAGATGGTATACTATAGACATATTGGAATAATCATTGTCAGGTGATGGTTTTAAAGTAATTCACATGACATGAAAACTTTGTGGAGATGTGTCGATTTACTGGAGGCTAGTTTGTCCCAGGGAAGTACCCTGAAATGATCACGGTGCGCGGCTGGGGAGCGGCGAAGGGAAGCGACAATAGGCAGCTTAGGTCGGCTCAAGCTCTGAGAAAGCGGTAACGGGGCGCGGCCTCCAGCCGCCTTAAGATGAGTGACAGCATGGGTGGTTGACCCTCAACCCATGCTGGTGTACCGCGAAGTGGACAGAGAACTTGTATGGCTGTCGATAAATGTCCATTGTCCCATTTTCAGTGAAACATACGAGAAAGCCGTGCAAAGCTATGGTGGAGCGGTCAACAGAGGTCAAAATATGCGTGTTCGTGACTATAGCAACTTCACGCTGAATTCACGGTCCGCAGAGTCTGACGTAAATCAGGTGAAGAGCGACAGAATGAAATATGCCGGCCTCCGATGGGAATGTAGGACCGAGGAATTTGAAGTACTCTCCTGGGAGTCAGAATTCGGGAAAAATTGGTGTTTGTGCAGACGCTAACCATGATGGGTGGCCTGGGAGGAGCTAAATAACAGAAGTTGAGAGGAAGGGAAATATTGTGGGAATCACTTCCCAGAGCAGGCATTGATCGGCGCTGGGAAGTGATGCATAATTAACACGACTTGCGCTGCAATTGGCGTAAGTGATTTTGCTGGAGGGGAAACCGAGGCGGAGAGCGGACTGTGAGAAGTCTCCGTAGAGGTCTTCCGTTCCCAGCTTGCCTAGAGTGCGGATGTCGCGTTCTTTACTCAGCTTGCCTGAGAGAGAGAGAGAGAGAGAGAGAGCATCTCTTACAGTTTAGGACTTACCAAACGGATCGACTGAGCTTGGAGATAGAAAGTTGTCATTCAGCTATGTACTGAGCAAGATAGCTAGGAGTGAATAGACGAGTGCAGCCTTGCAGCACCACAAGGTCGGCCGACGTCCGCACGACACTGCTCCGCCACGCTGAATTCAGTGATACTGCACCCGCTCCGGCCACTGATTAATTTGTTGGATCACGTTGGCAAAGTTTCCACGAGGGTTTCATGGGCCGTGTATTGTAGCATTCTTCTCGCACCTCGCATTACGCCTGGGTCAGTCGATAGGAATTACTTTTGATTTATCGCGCTTTACTCCACGCTAACGCAATTTATTACCACTGCCTGTTAGGAGAGTCATGTAATATGATAATAGAAGGTCGTGAGTTAAAATAAATCTGTGCTAATCGACTGCATCTGTTTTCAATCAAGTAGTTGAAATCCCAAGTCACATTCTTAATTAATTTTTATGTTCAACATTTGCATCTGGTGTTCGATAGCTGAATATAACATCAATGTGCACCTCTTTTTAAGTAAAAGGGATCAATTCTGAACCAATTAATGTCAACACTGCCACCGCAGTTCAATCAGGAGTCACAGGGCCTTATTTCTTTCTTTACGCTACCCGACATTGCGGCAGTTTTGTATTCTCTGTTGATCTGTTAGTCAATTACCTGGGGTGAACGCACACCAAAACCAGATAAGTGACGGGTGGGGTGTTACAGTATGTGTACGGTAACTTTTGATTAGATAGTGTTTGAAACAGCACGGGGTAGATACAGAAAGGGACTGCTAATAAATGTTTGAAAAAATTCGATTTATCTGCCTAATGGTCGTCTGATACCAAGATGCTACAAATAAAGAACAGGTCATCAACACAACTGGGATATTTGTATCTTGTGCAAAATAGACGTTTAGAGGTCATTCGCTAACCAATACCAGTATTCATTGGCTGCCGCCAATAGAACGTCATACACACGATCAAAATCTGTTCTGCGAACAACAGTAGCTTGGACCTATCCCTTTGCAAATATTGTCGGAATTTCTTCATGTACAATGGTTGGACAAAAATATGGAAACAGCACGAGAAATGCATGCTTGAACGTAAATGTAGATGCTAGCGATGCTAGCCAAACCAGCCGGAAGCGCTGTTGTATTTGGCCACCTGCAGCACCTGCGCCATATCCTCAAAATGTTTCAAGTGTCAGTAGTGGTCAGAACAGTGTTCTCTGTAGTTGTGAGTAGATTACGTCGGAACAATGTGATATCGGACGTGGGCAAATTGCAGATGCTCGTAGGGTGGGTGCCTCCATAACCAGTACAGCCGAAGTGTTTGTTATTTCAAGAGGCACCCTGTTGAGAATTTGTACCAGATATGGGGAACACGGAAAAGCATCATCCGCTAAGCCACAACGTGGACGACAGTGTATGTTGAGTGACCGAGACGTACGCTCATTGAAGAGATTTTGACGGTATGAAACTTCCTCATGGCTTATAACTTTGTTCCGGATCGAGACTCGAACTCGGGACCTTTACCTTCCGCGGACAAGTGCTCTACAAGCTGATGTACACAAGCACTACTCATATCAGCGTACACTCCGCTGCAGAATAGAGATCTCATTCTGGAAACTTGCCCAGACTGTGGCAAAGCCATGTGGCCGCAATAACCTTTCTTCCAGGAATGGTAGCTCTGCTAGCAGGAGAACTTCTCTGAAGTTTGGAAGGTAGGAGACGACGTACTGGCGCAATAGAGCTATGAGGATGGGTCGTAAGTTGTTCTGGGGTAGCTCAGATGGTAGTCTCGAAAGGCAGACGTCTCGAGTTGGAGTCTCGGTCCGCCACACAGTTTTAATCTGCCGGGAAGTTTCAAGAGAGGTGACTGATGCAAAAGTCACTAGAGAAGTGAACGTACCACTCGCGAACCATGCCACCACCAAAACATCACGAAACCGTAAACAGGGAATCATAGGGCGAGGTGAAATTCCGAAACCACTCATCGGTGACGCAATGACATAACAAGAGGACGTAGGTTCGAAGCCATATAATCTAGACCATGTGGCAACAGAAGAATGTCATTTGGTCATATGAGTCTTGTTTCAGACTATTTATAACTGCTGGCCCAGTTTACGTCCCAAGGGTGAAACATGACATGGGTTCGGTTATGATTTGGGCAGCCATATTGTGGTGTTTCATAAGCCCCTCGGTTACTATGCAGGATCGCACTACTCCCAAGAATTACGTGACCATTTTCGCTGATCATGTCCTTCTCCTGGTACAATGTTTGCTCCAAATGGTGATCCTGTGTTACAAGACAACTGAACCGTAAAATTACTACTGGTTCACCAAAGGTTATTAATCTCAATCAGTACACAGAACGGAAAGTGGAAGTAGCTGCCAAGGAAAAATAGGTGAAATTACACACAATTTTCAGTAACACTCTTTATTCAAATTTGGTGCAAGACTTTACGATATTTAAAAAAAATCATTTAACAAATAAGTCACAATTTACGATAGGAAAGGACTTTTAAATCATTAAACTATTATACAAAATTTCACGCCAGTAAAAGCCAAGTACAGGCAAGCAATTTAACATATACAACGTGATCCTGCATAATATTTCAAGCTCAGCTAAATTACAGGTGAATTTCACTCCATTTATTAAATGGCGCAGAATCTAACTTGTCTGCTAATGGCTCTGAGCACTATGGGACTCAACTGCTGTGGTCATCAGTCCCCTAGAACTTAGAACTACTTAAACCTAACTAACCTAAGGACATCACACACATCCATGCCCGAGGCAGGATTCGAACCTGCGACCGTAGCAGCAGCGTGGCTCCGGACTGGAGCGCCTAGAACCGCACGGCCACCGCGGCCGGCTAACTTGTCTGCAACATATAAAGACAATCTTCTTTACAAAAGTTCTCGAAATAGAAAAACCAAGACGCATGAGTCATGCACACGGGGGGACATTCACAGTTAACAACATTAACATTTCCAAAATATATAAAAAAACAAATTTTACAAATTTCTGCCGGTTAACTTACGGCAAATACACACGCTCGCCAGGTAGGACTTGCGCACTCTTACAACATTCTCCTTTCAAGGCAACAATTTCTACCCGTAATGAAATGGCAAACTTTTGCATGGCAAGAAAACACATTAATAACCAAATACCTGTATGAAACACATAAGCACGTTGAGTAACAGCCTTAAAAGGTATTGAATTGGAAAAACACACAATAGTTTTTGCTGACTAGAAAAAATATAAAAAATCCTCTACGGCGTACATTAACCTCCCTTGATTGTAGCCAAATACACATAAACACACATTTACGTAAGTTACAGCTTGTGATGTTACAAAATAAAAGTGATATTGTGAAAATTCCACCGTCGCATGGCGACGGTGGAATTTTGTAAATAATGTAATTCGTCGTCTTTGGGCGGCAATATAAACAGAAAAATACGGATAGATATGCGATCCTTCACTATTTTGTTCGCTGGAGAACAAATGAAGCCTTGAGCGCTAAAAAGACTTGTACTGTTTTTCTCAAGTAAGTCGGATGCAGATTTGTGGCAGTCTGATCTAATTTTTACTAAATGTATAAAAACGTGTATGTCTGAGTTGAGTGAAGTGTAAAGAACTGTTATAACTTACCGTGACGACGCACGAGCGACTCAAAGAAGACAATGGCTATATAAAAGAGCGCTCAATGGACATGATACGGACATAAAAATCTACCGTCATTGTAGTACTAAGCTTAAGGTACGATATATGTTTTAGTTTATAATTAATATTTGTTCTGGGAATACTGAATCATTTAGCAGTGCTCATTCCTATCATCTCCTCAGTATTATTTTCATTTTAATTATGCATTTTGCTAAGATTACAGACACGGAGATTAGCAGTCCAGTGTGCGTGTTACATTGATAAAAAGAAAACTGTTTTATCGTCATCTTGCATCAGCTTTAATATTGAATTTCCCTTTTGTGTGATGTTGCAGTTGTATTTGCGCCCTTAAGAACTTTCTGGTCCCTTAGGAGATTGTTTTGTCATAACAATAACTTCACAACCGGGTATGATCGTATCTACGATCATGAAGTAATTAGAAAGACGATAACGCAATTTCTTAATCAATAGCACGCTAGTTGAGACTGCCTCAAGCCACGCGAAACTGCAAGTAGAAACTATTCACATCTCATAATGCAATATTTTATGACAATGGTCAATCCATGATTCTTACGCCAATTGCGATTGATAAAACCGTAAGCTAAATCTCAATTTCCAACTTTCCATTGAATAACAACATCACTTTTATTTTGTAACATCATAAGCTTCAGGATGAGCTGGAATTCGTTACGCAATTGAGTAGTTCTTACCACGAGGCAAAAGGAATTTTTCTTCTTTCTTAGAGTACCTTTTACACGTGAGTCTAGTAATACTAGTTATGGCAGGCGAGAGAGTGGATCAGGTCTTAGTGCCTTGCATTTTAAACAGTACAGCCATTGGTGCCTTAGACTTTCACAGACATGGCAGAGGCTGGCAGTCGAATAAAACCGCAGGTAATCTGGGAGGGGAAAGAAGCAATCCGAACCACAGATTTACTCTTACTCCCCGCCCCCCCCCCCCTTTCATCCTCAAAATGAGACAAACGGACCACCCTTTCTAATATTACCACCTTCCCGCGGGTGGGCAGACGAGAATGAATGGCGGGAAACCCCCAAAAAATACGGCTGGTATGATTAACAAGAATAAGTAAATTGAATTCAATTAAACTTCATAAAATCTGTTAACAATCAATACTCATCTTCTGCTGCTTTACGACTCCCAGGACTGAACCAACGCCGCACCTCCAAATGATCTGCCGAGCCGCCCGCTGCCAGCCGTTTCAACGGACGCAGGAAGGCGCGCCGATTTCCAGAACCTCCTTGCCGGTCGACAGCATACGGCCGAACTTGCGGATCCACGTTCTGGAAAATTCCTTTCTTGACGAGCAGTTAACGCCCCATACTACGGAGCCGCTGCTCGCGTCGCTTATGCTGACGCCGCGGTCTCTGTGCTGTCACTCTAGCACCGGCAGAGAAGTTGCTTCTTGATCCCCCGACAGCCAACTCTACACGAAAGTCCATACAGCCACTTCTTAAACCCACGCGAACAGCCCACATGTCCCCTTTCCCGCTAGAGGGAGACACCGAAGCCTTCAATTGCGACAATGCGCCACCGCCAGAAAAAGGAGGGGGACTGCTTCACGCAACGCGCTGCGGTGCGCTTTTCAAAGCTAACTTTACTACGAATCAACAACAATGCCTTCGTCTATACAGGCTGCATCGCCGGCAGGGGTGGCCGAGCGGTTCTAGGCGCTACAGTCTAGAACCGCGCGACCGCTACGGTGGCAGGTTAGAATCCTACCTAGGGCGTGGATGTGTGTGATGCCCTTAGGTTAGTTAGGTTTAAGTGGTTCTAAGTTCTAGGGAACTGATGACCTCAAAAGTTAAGTCCCATAGTGCCCAGAGCCATTTGAATCTACCCACCTCCATCGTCGTTACCCTAACTTTTCAATATTTTGCAGGAGGAATGGTATAAGGTTATCCTGAATACCATGCAGAACATGTATGTTGTTTTGTATTCCAATGTTTCTTAGGCATGTTAATGTCTTATATTTTTTGTGTTTGCATATTTTTGTCCGCGCCCTGCAAATCTGCGTCGTCTGAAAACGCCTGAGGCTTTAACCAATACCCGCTGCTAAGTTGTCAAGGGATAACACGAATAGCAACGATCGTAGTATACTTCCTGTCTGGTGTTGCGTTTAAAGCTATGGCTAGTGTGTGTTGGCAGTGGGATGCAGTTTGGACCTGGCTACGCGTCCCGGTGTAGTGCGGGATGTTGACGCGTGGCGGCGCCGCTGTTAGCGGGCTCGCAGATGGAGATGTGCCGCTAACGGGGCAACGCCGTACCCTGGTGTGGCGTGGCGGAGCATGCCGTGGCGCGGCGCCGGCTCTCGAGGCCGCCGGCGGTAATTGGTAGAGGCGGCGGCGGCAGTTAACACGATTTGGCTGCCATTACGACGGCGCCTCGCCGGGCGCAGCCCCCGCTCCCGCCTCCGCCCCCGCACCGCCCCCGCCCACAGCTCTCGAGACGCGCACCGCCTGGGCTGCCCGCCGCCCCGTCTCGGCAGCGGCGCTTCCAGGCAACACGCAGGCAGGAGGCGGAGGCAGCGAAGTTGGTCCAGGAAGTGGGAAGTCCTGGTAAAGGTAGCACACAACCACGCTACTCTGCTGGCACAAGCCCGTTGCCTAGGTATATACAGGTGATTCAGCTGCCCCTACCGATGGGTTTTATGCACTCTGCAACGTCTTTGAGCTGCTGTTTTGAAGAGGGCGACGCAGCGCGTAGTATGAAGCAGTCGCCCTCCGTTTCTAGTCTGGTGGTGGCGCCGCTGTGGCAATCGCAGCTTTGGTGTCTCCCCCTGGTGGGAAAGGGGAAAGGTTGCCTGTTCACGTGCATTTAAGGGGGGGGGGGGGGGGGGTAGGACGTAAAGCTGCCCGACTGGGAGCAAGACAGGCACCACAGGACATTTTAATTCCCACTGTCTATACTTTTAGAAATAAATTCGTAAAACTTTGTCAGAATGACCAGCAGGGATTCAGGATTCACACTCATAGTAGTGGAAGTTCAAAAACATAACAAAATAATTTTTTTACCTGTGAAATTTCATCATATTTTTCATTTACTACTGGCTGCATTTGTTGCTGTAGGTCCACTTCTCTTCGTAAGTAAGAGAGATTCTTCGATGAATTTTTCACAGCACACAAACCATACTTACAGGTATATAGAACTCTATAATTTATTTAATTTATGAAAAACTGAATGAGCTGTTGCATTTTAAACTTCATGTTTAGAAAAAAACTCAACTCTTATACATAATTACCCCAATTTTTACCACAGTTTTTAATATATTTGGAAAATTCTAGAGTTTCACACACCTGTAAGTATGGTTTGTATGCTGTGCAAAATTCACCTAACAATCTCTCTTACTTATGAAGAAAAGTGTACCTATAGCAAAAAATTCAGCCAATAGTAAGTGAAAAAATAATGAAATTTCACAATCAAAAAAAAAATGCTTCTTTTACATGTTTGAACTTCCACTGTTATGAGTGTGAATCCTGAATCCTTCCTGGTGGCCGGCCGGTGTGGCCGTGCGGTTCTAGGCGCTTCAGTCTGGAGCCGCGTGACCGCTTCGGTCGCAGGTTCGAATCCTGCCTCGGGCATGGATGTGTATGATGTCCTTAGGTTAGTTAGGTTTAATTAGTTCTAAGTTCTAGGCGACTGATGACCTCAGAAGTTAAGTCGCATAGTGCTCAGAGCCAATCCTTCCTGGTCATGTTGAAAAGTTTTACGAATTCATTTGTAAAAGTATAGACAGTGGGAATTAAATTGTCCTGTGGTGCCTGTCATGCTCAAGTCGGGCCGCTTGACGTCCTACCCCCATTAAGGGGAGCTATGAGCTCGCCAGTCGGTCAGTCTGGGTCAGTCTCTCGTCCCCAGCTTGCTAGTCTGTCTCTTGTCCGCATTTGTTAGGCAGTTAGTATCTGTCTGTCGTTCGTATCAACCTTTAAATCGGCAAAATGAGTCTTTCCAGTCCGCCAGTAAGAGAACTGAGCGAGTGGTCGCTCAGTCGGGGCTTAATTCCTGCATCTGAGTCTGCGCGTTAGGCCGCCAGTCTGCTCGAGTTTGCTCAGGCAGTGATCATTGGCAGTTGGATCGATCGGTTGGTCGGTCGCGCACTGAAACACATGATGACTTGTCCGTCTTGAGCGTCGGCGCATGTGAGGTCTCCACTTCAGTCCAGTGGGCCGCGGCGTATAGCGAGGGGTAGTGACTTCGCGGTCGACACGAGAGCAACAGGAGTCAACCCACGACATCGGTCAGGCCAGTGCGAGCTGCGACGCCGTGAGACGGGAGATCGGCGAGCCTTCCTGCGTCCGTTGGAGCGGCTGGCAGCGGACGGTTCGGGGGTGCTGCGCCAGGTCTTCTCGAGAAATCGCAGTTTATTAGAAGTTAAGTGATTGGTGATATCTTGTTTGATTTACTCTTGTTAAATTCTACTTGTTTTCTTGCTGAGGTCCCCAACCGTTTTGCTTTGGTGTCGTCTCACCATTCTTCTCCGTTTGCCCACCCACGGTGGTCCATTTTTCCCTTCCGGAGTGGGGCGGGTTAGAGCAACATGCGGTTCGGGTTGTTCGGTAATATCCCTATCAATCTACCGTACGTTAGTAGCTGCCTCTGTCATGTTTGTCGGATTTGGTGTGTTAACGGATGTATTGCTTGCAGTGTAACGGCCGAATACCTGAAATATGTTTTGATCTTTGGAAACTTTGGTATTGTTGCCTATGATCTTGAGAGGCGGTATCTGTGTACTGTAGAGCATCTTAACTATTGATTGGTCAACCTTGTAGAATTTTATATAAGATTGCATTTCATGGGCTTTTATTTAAATGATCATTTTAGTATACAAAGTTGCCACCCTTTCACCATAAGACTTTTCTTAGAAGTTAAAATCAAGTTTCATCTTCGGTGGCAAGGTTAATAGTTTAATTGTTAGTGTTTTGTACCATTTCCATCCCTCCTACGAGGGGGGGGGGGATGAATAGTTTTTGTGCTTGTGTAAATTGTTTAAACTTTTAGTTTAAAGTTATCTGGTGTGTTGCAGATTTGCACCAGTGTAGTCTTTGAGAGGCTGTTGTGAGCGGTCGTAACTATGGCCGTGTCAAAAGGGAGTGGCAAGGTTCTCTGCCCGAAAGCTCATACTGTCAAAACTTGTTTCTTTCTCCCCCTGAATATATTGTAACTTTGATATTTAGAGGGTGCGTTCTGATTATAATCTTAAATCTGTTTCTTTCAAAAAATGCTTTTAGGCACTATTAAGGTGAATAAAATTCCCATTTGTTAAAAGGAATTTGGTTGTGATTTCATCAGTTACTCCCTGGCAACTACTTCCATGCTTACATAGTGCGATTAAATGTGTTAAATGTTCTTGATGAATCGCTAGTAAATAAAATAAATTCTTAAGAATGTTCTTTGAAAATAAATCACGGCTCAGTCTTCAAGTACCATATGCAAGACTTTCATGTTCTCTCGCTCACTATATGGAGTCCGCAGGTCGTGGTCTGGTGGCTAGTGTTGCTACCTCTGTACGACAGGTCCCGGATTCGATTCTCGGCCGGGTTGGAGATTTTTCTCTGCCTGGGGACTGGGTGTTTGTGTTGTCCTCATCATTTAATCATCGTTCAAGAAAAGGGGCGAGATTGGACTGTGTTCAGATTGGGAACTTGTACGGGCGCTGATGACAGTGCAGTTGAGAGCCCCATAAACCAAACGTCATCATCGTCACTACATGCAAACAATCAGTCGTACAGAAAAAACAAATAGGACCTTTTTGTAGCAAATTCAATTCAGTTAAGTTTCGTACAAAGGCCATGATTTTCGAATTATTCAAGAAAAACGTATGAGAGTGACCTTCAAACGCCCTTCCTCGAATAACTCAAATCTGTGGCCTCCAGCGAAAACATATACCCATTCAAAATTTACGTACATAAATTCCCTACAAAATGAGCTGCTAATTTCTTCTGTGCATCTATTAGTTTGCACGCAGTTAGCAAGTCACTATGAAAATCTCGCACACGGTTTTCGAAGGCGTTGTAGGTTGCTTAAGACCCACCAATATGGGGCAGCTGAGTCACTCTCAATGCAACGGCAGATCCACAAAGAGATTATACATACATCATGTCTTCCCACTTAGGTGGCAAATCAGCCACTAGCTATCGCTGTCATACTCCATTTTTAAGTTGCTACTGCTGTTGCTGTTGATCGTGAGTTGAAGGAGTCTAAACATCTAAGGTCGTCAGTCTCCCATCCATTCCCCCAGGAAGGAACCATTGCACCCCACCTCTCAGCTTCTAGAGTAAACTCTATGTGTAAGTGGCAGGACTGTTCTAAATGTATTGGTATCATGTGTCTGTATGTTGCTACCAGCCCGGTATTCACCTAGCAGGATATGGGAAGTCGCCTAAAAACAACATTCTGTCGGGTGCAGCCCCGAATCCTCCCGCGGTCAGAAAAATGATACCGAATCCTCCCAAGGCCGCAATGGTCTTAAAAACAGTGGGACCGAATCCTCCCTTTTGAAGCAAGTAGCAATTCTAAACGTTATGAATACTCCAACCAGGCAAACGAAAGCATATGAAGTTAGAGTGGAAGTGTGAGCGTGTTATTCTGTCGTTCTGGGCAAAGGATTAATCTGAGATGTACCCTTTATCCTGTGGCTCCTGCAAGATGTAATTTCAACCCCCACACTACTACAGAAGTCAGGCAGACGCTCCTAACGTTCTAGAGAGAAATGCCTGAAAAACTTTCAGCAATAAATATCTTCTGGAGTCGGCCGCTGTAAGGAAATGACACAAAAATTCACAAAATTTCTTACGTAACTAGTGGGATACTTGGGTACTGGAGTAGTGCTAGTTAGTGTAAGAAAAACATGAAACTAAGGAAAATTATTATTTATTTTGCTAAAATTCTGAGAAATCACAATGGCACCTTTAGTTATGAACTGAACAAGTTATTTCCGGGTTCTTTTCGGATTGTGAAGTTTCCTCTCAAGGATAGGATTCGCTAATGAAATTTCTATACAAAGTTTAAGTTTGTTATTGACTTGGCAGAACGGCTGAGAGCCGCGCCTACTAAAAATGGCTCTGAGCACTATGGGACTTAACATCTGTGGTCATCAGTCCCCTAGAACTTAGAACTACTTAAACCTAACTAACCTAAGGACATCACACACATCCATGCCCAAGGCAGGATTCGAACCTGCGACCGCAGCGGTCACACGGTTCCAAACTGAAGCGCCTAGAACTGCACGGCCACTACGGCTGGCGCCGCTCCTACTCAACTTGAATAATTATCCGTTAGAATGTTGAAGTATGGTCGAGGCTGTCGCATGTGAAATGCAGTGAAGTGTACTGTTGTGGAGGAAATATGGGGCTCACAGAAGCTGTAGTGCACAATACCGTAAGCTGCGATGACTGCTGTCTGTGCCGCTCGCTGCTGACAAATAAGACAACTGGCTGGCTCTGAGCACTATGGGACTTAACATCTGAGGTCATCAGTCCCCTTGAACTTAGAACTACTTAAACCTAACTAACCTAAGGACATCATAAACATCCACGCCCGAGGCAGGATTCGAACCTGCGACTGTAGCGATCGCGCGGTTTCAGACTGTAGCGCCTAGAACCGCTCGGCCACTCCGGCCGACATAACTCTCGTTCTGTATGGATTGACCTTCGCCAATCAAACTCTCCCTACGCCTTGATGAAGTCAAGGACTCCTATTCGTCCCTAGTCTAACTATTGGCGTGGTACACCAGTCAGATAACCAGTCCACCCCAACGCCACTCAAAAATTCGCTCACAGGCGTTTAACTATAACTTTGTCCGTTCACAACACACAATAATTGTGGCGGCCAACACAGTGAACAATGCTTAATCGCAAGGATTTAATATAGAGTCACACTCCGATTCGCTCTCGACAGATGTGCTCTCCCAGTGAAGTACTGACGAGAGACTTGTTCCTCACTCATTGAGTACACGTACGAGCGCACACGCTCTCGTTACGTGTTCTCGCTCCAAGAACGACAGCGGAACGGTCCCTCTCCACTCAGACGTGAAGGGGTATATCTTTTGGTCTCTTCCATTACTCCTTCAGCTCAAGGCGTCAGAAATATCGTCTGCCAATCAGCATTGCTCTTCTAAAACAGGAGAATGACTTTTGGTTTAAGGCGACCAATCCGGAAATCTGTAGCATCGGTGTTTGGCGTTTGCTGTCTCCCTGTGAAAATCTCTGAAACTGCGTGCTATATTTGTAAAGAATGCATAGGCTGGCCGCTCCCACACAGTGTAGCGGAATTTGCTTTTAAGCCGAACACGGAGTCGTTCTTCCTTTCGTTCGGGCGGTCACTGGCCAACATAGGCCCCCCGGCATACGGTTTGCCTCTCCTGAACTAAAAGCCCCTGCAACCATCATGTCTTGAATGTGTGTGGTGTGTGTGTACGCCAGCCTCGAGTATTTCAATCTTGGTGCACATTGGCCATTTACTAGTTATTTGCATATCGTTTACATGAATTCATACAACATTGACTTTATCTTGTCGAGTTTGTGTTCGAATGAAGCGTTCTGATGTGCGGAATATGATTGTGAGGGTGGAATATGTAAGCAATGAAGGTCAGGAGACCACGACGTCTTACAGAAGATGTAAAAATTTTTTGCGTGTGCTGTGAGTATGTTTAAAAGTTTTATCTTTTATCTTATTTAGATATTTATTTTTAGAAACTGGAATCATTTATAGCCTTCATTTCTTCATAATTAATTTATTAAAATAGCAAATCTTGATTTCGGAACACATATTCTATCTCAGTGTTCATTTTATGAATTATGGTTACATTTCCAGCAAATCTATACATCAATACATCATACATCTATACATCATACATCAATTTGAGGTGTCGAATTGATAAGTGTCTGATGTTTGAATATAGGAGATGGTTAAGAAAACTTAATTTGAATGATCTATAGAAGCGCAATAGACGGCAAAAAATATTTTTATAATTCCTTCTGCGTGCCTGTTTGTAATCACATTAGCCAAAAAGTAAAGCACGAAGTGGGATGCCGTTTTGACACTCATGTTGTTGCGTGTCTAATGTAAAATCTAGTACATGTTTCTTCTTTATAAGCAGCCTAGCAGCAGAGTTATATCAATTTTACCATAAGACCATGCGCGGATGCCAGTGTTGTAGTTAGGGGTTGGCCAGAGGGTCGAGACTTGGCACCCTCAGCCAGCACACCGGTGGGGCACAGGCACAAAATTATTGTGAATTGAACATGACATTGCAAAAAGCATAAATGTTGACCTTGTAATTGATAAATTAGACTCAGAAAAAGCCCGAATACTGCGAACTAATCCACACCCCAAAAATATTTACATTTTTAATTTTTAATCATATTTTTTAATTTTTTGCATTTTTAAGTATATTTTAAAAAATCATTTTATCCTAATATGTTTATGTACATCTAAAAATAACAGTTATTTATTGTGTAGCTCCTGGTCTGATTATGTATGAAACTGATTTTACGTACTGAAATCTGGAAATTTTACAAGCTTCGAAACTTGCCACCTGCAGTTCCATAAATTTCAAGTGTCGGCAATTTCTCTCCTTTTTTTTCGTTTTCGACGAATTTATTGCAATTTTAGAATCGAGCTGAATTTCTTTCACCACAGCTTCTGCAGCCATTAATGTTGCACGTCCATCGCGCTATACCACCTTTCAGCAATTTTTGGAAACCTTTCAAAACCAACATTTTCCTTCCCTTCCTACTTACTGAAACTGTAAGCTCGTCTGAGGACATGTTCACTCTACAAAGATCTGCCGCGAACTGCGAAGTGGCCGCAAGCAGCTGTGGTCATTAGCGCACACAATGCTCTGTCGCATGGTATCAGTCTGGGAGGATTCGGTCCTGTTACCTGCTTACCTACCTGGTTTCGGGAGGATTCGGGGCTGTGCCCCATTCTGTCTGACCAGTTCCCTGCCCGTCGTCGTTAATCCGCTGGGCAGATTCAAAGCATGGCTGGCGCGCCTCTCTGTATCGGAAGCCAGTGCTTTAACACGTGTGGCTATCCAGGTGGGTACTTTTGTAAGTCATGTTGCGCTGTAATTATTGTTGTTGTAGCGCCTGGTATCATGCATCCAATTCTAAAGTCCGGTAGTGCATTTAACATATCTTATTCCTGTACACTTGTTACATTTAACTAATTCCGTGTTTATTATTATTTTTATTTTTTAATCGCACGTCAGTCGAGCCACGCTCTGCTTCTAATATAGTGTCACGTAGACCAGTACACTGACTGTAACACAAACACTAAGCTATTCCAGAAAGTAAGTTACGCATGTGCCACCATGCTAAGACCGCTGGGCAACAAGAGCGGCTCATTTTGTGAGTACGTGTTCCGGATTTCGTGCAGATATGATGCTGCTGTGGTGTGGACAAATAACATGCATCACGCCGTGCGACAGAAATGCTACAGTAACTGGAAACGTACGCGGGAAATTACGAGTCTTGTGATCAATATGTCGAAATCGCACGCCGATTTACCGTGATATTCTGGAGGTATGTGAATCAAATGCGATGTCGCTTCCACACCTGCTGAAACAATGACAACAATCTGACTGAAGCCACACAGACGTGGATGATGCTTTTCAGGAAGTCCACACCATTCGAGTTCCACCCTTTCGGCAGGCTGGAAGATCTTCTGGCGGGATGGAAATTTTCTTGGTTTCTATGTTGAATCGCTATTCCATCTTGAAAGGCAGTGCAGAAATCACTGTAAGTTGTTGACATTCCGTAATAATAAATATATTATATTGCAGCGCCTACGTTATTCTGAATTACGATGAAAAGATCAGTTGACTTCGTAGCAGCTGAGGAGAGCTCCGCCTACCATCCTCCAAGGAAGCCATGGGTCTGAAGATGGTTACGTAAAAATAACCGAAATCGGTTACCTATGTTATTGAGACATAAATGTTGTGATCAAGACTGAACTTTAGTTAAAATATAACAAAGTAATTAGCCATTCCCATTGCCCAAATAATGTATGAAAAAGCCAAGTGTAAAATATTTTACAGAAACTGTAACTAGCAATACATATGCTTCTGCAAGGCTGGTCAGTCCCATTAAAATCTTTCTGGAGGTAACGCCACGTAATCTTATAAACCACTAAAATAAACCAATGTTTCAACAGTATTCCTCAGAGCAAATCGTTGTATAAGAAGAGGCGACAGTTCGCTCAAATCAATTTTAATAAGAAAATGGAAATATATGTGGCATTGATCCATGAGCGAACTGCTGTCACGTGGTAAACTTGTGACGACACAGCCGTTGTTTGCGGCGAGTGTTCTGCACGTGAACGTCACTGCTGGGGCGCAAGTCACGATATTTACACATCCGAAACTGTACACCCATCATTCTGCACTGCCTAACGCAAAAGACGATAGTTTAGATGTTTTTATACAGCAACTGCCTTTTAATTAAATTTTCTCCTGATATATAATCCTTTAGACTTCCTGTCCACAAAACCTATCCACAAAATTTGATAGCATTTCCCGATTAATCTTAACTGAGTGAACATCCGTGTAACTTTATTGTTCTGTTGTAAATTGAGTGACTACTTATTTTAATTTTTTTGATAGCAAATAACTTGCAGGGAAATGAAATAACTGCAGCGAATGGAATCATAAAGCAATCCACACGAAACTTCAAATACTTTCAGTTTAGGTGGCAAACTCAGACACTGTATTTTGTCTCAAAATTCGTATGAGGTGATGTATATGCAGAGGCTGCAATCGACACACGGCGGTAGAGGTTATAACTCATTTTGTGAGTTGTTTTAGAAATCTATTTATACTGCTACCCGTACCCGTTTCTGATTCGCTAGTGCTTACTTTAAAATTCAGTGCCACTCCTTCAGTGCCATATGTTCAAGTCCTGAGGTCAATGGATATGTTTCACCGATCTGTGCAACCGTCCAGCATTAATTTTCCACTGATATTTCCCCGTCATCGTGAGGTGTCAATGCTAATTTGTAACAGCATTCCTCCAACGAGAATGAAAGAGTATAAGAAACAATGTTAGTTTCATTATAAATAAGTGCGTGATAAGGAAACCTCTGAGGCTGTCTCCGATTTAACTGATAAGTCATTCATGCACGTAGCTAATACGCTTTCCTGGGACACAGTTGATGCAGAGTGACTATACACATATTAACAGCAGCCAATTTGACGTCGTGCCCTCGGTTTTCCTGAAGATGTATATCATTCTGCATTACAAATAACTGGACTGAAAGAAATAAAATTTTTGAGGTAAATTTTTACTATAGCTATCTCAGTATCTGATAGTTTCCACGTTTTGACAAAGGAAGGGAGTTTCCTTCTAGCTCTTAATCACATCGTCCAGCCAGAGAAATTCATACGTAGGTTCAACATGCCCGCTGCTCAGATAAACTGCCGCTAAAGGTATTTTTATTGCAGGACGGACATAATGGAATAAGGTCAGTGTGCGAACAAGGAGAAGATGTCACTATTGAAATTTGCACCATTCTGCAAAAAATATTAAAATGATGAAGATTTATCCTCAATATTTTAGCCTTGAGAAGTCAGTAAAGAAGAGAATAACTGCTGTTTCCTTATTCGTAAGGGGAGAGTTGAAGCTTTCCATGCAACAGTCTCGTGCTTGGATCACGAGAAAACGTCGTTGTTGTTGTTTTTTAGTGAAGAAGACCAGACAGCGAGGTCATCGGTCTCATCGGATTAGGGAAGGATGGGGAAGGAAGTCGGCCATGCCCTTTGAAAGAAACCATCCCGGCATTTGCCTGGAGCGATTTACGGAAATCACGGAAAACCTAAATCAGGATGGCCGGACGCGGGATTGAACCGTCGTCCTCCCGAATGCGAGTCCAGTGTCTAACCACTGCGCCACCTCGCTCGGTAGAAAGCGTCGTGTGCAGCAATGTACGGATAAAGTCGCAGACGTGTATGAAAGCGTCCGTCTAATGTTACTTTATAACATCTACTGAAAACGGACCTCATTCCGAAGTAGGACTCGGATCTCTGTTTCAGACGCTATCGTTACTTTCCAGAACGTTTGTACTGAAGCATAATATGGCCCCTCTGTCATAATAAGTAATTCATGTCGGTGAGATATTTGTCATTGTTTTAGCAAAATAGTCCCAAGCTAAAAAAGTATCCTCACTTGAAAAATGTGATACTGTCTACCTATTCAGTAACACGAGGACACACCGCAGGCACATCGTGTACCATATAACTTAATGCCAATGGGGACGGATCACAGAAGTGGGTTAGTTAACATGTAAAAGCCATCTAAATACACGTCGAAGGTGATTTGGGGAAACCAGTTGTGTCGACCGAAGACATCCTGCTACCAGTTACAGAGTAAGACACTGTATCGCTAACTGCAGCTGAGGTGGCAGTTAAATCAGAGAACACACTTTAGTACTTAAGAGCACGGTTTACTGTACGCAGTGAGTCTGAAGAATAACGTAAAGGTGGCAAGTGATACTTTAGACTGCAGAAAACACTGGCATTCAATGCCTTCTCATTTAGCTAAGCTATTCATCTCCCTGTTCAAGGTACTTCTGTTTTCACCCAGATTCAATGTCAGAAGGCCGTCACTAAAACATGTGTAGTACCTCTGCATACTATCAAAGATATCCGCAACAATTTCGCCTTTTCAGATGGAACTGTCGTAATTTCTGCTACTACACTGTTAAATAACGTTAATGTGACCACCTGTCCAAAGCCTGAATAAACGACTTTTGCAGCGCGGACCGCTGCGGGTCGTGTAAAAAGAGCCAATGAAGTGGTAGAAGATACCATCCAGTTGGTCTAAGGGGCTACCAGAGGTGTCTGTCTCCTCAACGACTGTTCAGCGAACATTGCTGAGTAAGGGACTCCGCAACAGGAGCTTGATTCGTGCACCCATGCTGACTGCTGTACATTGGCAACAAAGGCTGGAATTTGCTGGCCAATACCTCAACTGGAAGGTCATTGAGTGGCAACAGGCTGCCTTTCCAGATGAATCATGTTTTATGCTCCATCAGGTTGACGGCCGTTGGCGTGTACGGCGCCAGTAGACTAAAGCAAACAACTTGCAACAATTGCCAGAAGTCAAAATATCCACGGGTATGCTGCCGGTCTATAGTGTCCAACGGGCACAATATTTCGGCGATCATACATGTCGCCATCATCAGGTGAACTGACGGACTGAGCTCCTGTGAACGTGCCGGCACGGAGATCCGTACGCTATGGCTGCTCAGAGGGAACTGGGTTAGGTCGCGGCGGCGGCCGATTTAAATACCCTCCGGCCGCGGCGCGCTCCCTCCGCCGTCCGCGCCCCGCGCAACGGTCGCGCGGCGGAACAGATTGCGACGGCGTCTGAGATGACGTCGGTGTGATGGCTCTGTCCGCCGTGGTCGTCACAACTATACGTTTGGTCGATTTACTCTTGATTAACCCGATCGCTGGTTCCCAAGCCTTGACTGTGACTGTGGCTATAATCTTAGCAAGGCTTGGGAACCAGCGATCGGGTTAAGAGTAAATCGAGCAAACGTATAGTTGTGACGACCACGGCGGACAGAGCCATCACACCGACGTCATCTCAGACGCCGTCGCAATCTGTACCACCGCGCGACCGTGGCGCGGGGCTCGGACGGCGGAGGGAGCGCGCCGCGGGCGGAGGGTATTTAAATCGGCCGCCGCCGCGACCGAACCCAGTTCCCTCTGAGCAGCCATAGCGTACGGATCTCCGTGCCGGCACGTTCACAGGAGCTCGGTCCGTCAGTTCACCTGATGATGGCGACATGTATGATCGCCGAAATATTGTGCCCGTTGGACACTATAGACCGGCAGCATACCCGTGGATATTTTGATTATCAAATACGCCGGGAGAAACTCAAAAATCACAATTGCCAGAAGGTTCCGAGCAGAGGAGGCACCGTTATGGTCGAGGAATGTTTCAATGGCATTCCCTGGGTAATCTCGTCATTCTGGAAGACAAAATGGATCAACATAATTATGCATCTGTCCTTGGAGACCTTGTTCACACCTACGTGCAGTTTGTTTTTCCCTCGGCACGATGATACCCATCATGCACGACAATTCAACATATCACGCAGGTCGCACTGCATGTGCGTGGTCAAAAGAACACCAGTATGAGTTTGAGGTACTCCCATGGCCACGACGTTCCCAGGATTTAAAGACAGTTGAGGATTTTGGGACAACTCGACCAGGTTGTTCACGCCATAGACCCCCAACAAAGAAACTTAGCGCAGCTGGCTGCTGCACTGGAGTCGTCATGGCTCCACATCCCTGCACCTTCGAGAACATATCGACTCTTGCTGCACGTCCCTGCTGCAGAAAGTGCTTTCCAGACTTTTGACAGGTTGTCACATTAATGTCACTAAACCATGTAGAGGTGTACTTCAATCGTATACTTTTGCATCAAATCCTCATACGTTTCGGTTCACATTTCACCCGTGGCCTACCTCAGATAGAAATGCAGTAGTCCTGCAGAACTTTACATATTACAATTTAGTGTGTACCGATTCCGGTGAAAGAAGGTGTTCCATTCTCAAATTTGCAATACTACATTCGATGCTGCAGCGAGTTACGGACGCTTGGTGATGGTCGTAACTTCCCATGGGACCCAACTGCTGAGGTCGTCGGTCCTTGGGCTTACAGACTACTTAATCTAACTTAAACTAAATTACGCTAAGGCCAACACACACACCCGTGCCTGAGGGTGGCAAGGCGTCTCACACCGCGCGGCACAGACGCTTCCAAATACCCTCATACCATCATCTAAATCTGGAGAGGATATACAGTTCGCTGTATCAATTCTTCAGCGGTATCAGTGGGAGTGATGACCCCAAATAGAAAAATCCATCGGACTGAAGTCAGGTGATCCTGATGGCAAAGGTAAAGGACTTGTTCTACCTATACTTTTTTTTACTTATTGGCGTTTCTTCAGCAGCGAAGTATGCCATTGCCCCATCGTGCATGTGCCACATGCCCCACCCAAGACGAATTAGATGGTGACTTAATCCAAAACTTTAAATTTGAAGTATATTTGTACTAACTAGTAGAATATTTCTTGCTGCTCACACGCTCCCAGGTATAGCGCAACCATGCAAGCGAAGTACTCGTTTGTCCCTTATTCTAAAAAAAAAAAAAAAAAAAAAAAAAAAAAGCTGTATTCGGAAACATGGTCCGAATAACAGGTCCGAAAGTAACAGAATCCTTAAACAAAAATTTATCATTGGAACGGGAATATAAATACCTCTCAGAAGCTTCAATTCAGATGATAACTATTTCTACTCAAAGCGTAGCTATTGACACAGGAGAGAGTACAACTGCACGGTCATGAATCACATGGCATAATCGACCACCACTAAGGAAAGAACTGAACAACAAGAAATTTTATACGCATTAAAAAATGATGGGTGCATTTGGCTAAACAAGGGTGTTATGAATTCAGAAAGCCTGTATTAATGAAAAATTCATTCTGTAGCAAGTGCCTTAATACTGCCCACTTTACTGAACAATGAATGTTAAGTTTGAACAAATAGTAAATCTACATTAAATAGCTTAAAATGTTCAAACATTATTACGTCTTGGTGCTTGTTGCATGACAATTGTTATCAGCAAGCAACTTCAGAGCTGCCGCAGGTGACCATCGGGAAATGCGGACAGGAAACGACCAGACCGGACTAGACTACACTGCCTTGTGTGGTTCAAACAGGTATGCATACAGGAAGCATGCGGCCGCGCTCTCTTGCCGTTGGATACTGTATCAACTCACCAAAGTATATCACTTCAAACATCCCTTCTCAGCTACTCAAAGAATATGATACCCTCAGAAATCGACCATTCGCGGCGGAACATGGTTTCAGTGTGGTTTCTATCCAGAATACGCTGAAGAAATAACAGTTCCGAAAATTGACACTGGGACGAGCAGCTTTCCAAAATTTCAATGAAGCAACTCGATGCAGCTGTCAGGAATTTGAAGAAGTACATGTTCGCCATCAGCTGTACATATTTGTTCCTTATTTTCTGCAGGTTTCAGTCGTAACGACCATCTTCACAGGAAGAGAAAA
This sequence comes from Schistocerca americana, assembly GCF_021461395.2. Classification (NCBI taxonomy): domain Eukaryota; kingdom Metazoa; phylum Arthropoda; class Insecta; order Orthoptera; family Acrididae; genus Schistocerca; species Schistocerca americana. The sequence continues at coordinate 58,781,430 of NC_060124.1, read as the reverse complement.
AGTGAATGTACAGCTTTATTTCTTCGTGTGAAAACGGTCGCTACGACCGAAACCGGTAGAAAATAAGGAATAAATTTGTATATCTAACGGCAAACAAGTAATTCTTCAAACTTTTCGACTATATGTTTGCTTCTGTCAGAACTTCGCCATCGTCTATGGACTCCGTCTCCGATTAGTAATCAAAACGTCCTCGGCCCCGGGTTCAAACCCCGCCACCACTTAGATTTTGAATAAAAATCATCAGCATTGGCTGGCGAAGATTTCCAGCATAAGGAATCACCCTCATTCTGTCAACAGCCGTGTCAAAGGGTGGAGGAGTGGACAGAGGTTGAGGGCACTTCCTTGCCCTTGGGGTGGGACACTGCTCCTAAAGGCGAAAAAATCAACAATGATCAAGTGAATGAGGATCCTGAAGGAATTAGAAACCTCTGTATTAAAGACACGTAATGTGTATCCCCAGGACATGTCACCTGCAACTGAAAAACTGTCATGACGATCCCTCCATCGGCAAAAGAATTTGGGCTAGTCCCCCATTCGGATCTCCAGGAGTTGCCCGCCAAGGGGGAGGTGATCATGAGAAAAAGACTGAATAACTAACGAAAGCACAACACTATACGAGTTGCGGCGTTGAATATTAGAAGTTTGAACGTAGTAGGGAAGGTAGATTGAGTTACTGTCAACAATCCACTAACAGGATTGTTCTCATTAGAACCAACAGCAAACCTATACCTATACCGACATGCTGACGTCGCAAGTAGAGGATGAAGAGATAGAGGAAGTATGTGATGTTATTGACGGGTTAATTCAATACATGGGGAGAGATGACAGTCTAATAGTTAGGTGGGAATAGAATAAAGTTGCAGCGGAAGCAGTAGAAGAAAGGGTTAGGGGAGGTATTAGGAATGAGAGAGGAAAAAGATTAATACAGCTCTGCAATAAATTTCACCTACTAATTTCGAACAATCATTTCAAGAATCACAAGAGGAGGAGGTATACTTGGAAAGGGCAGGGAGATAGGGGAAGATTCCAGTTAAATTACGTCATGGTCAGACAGAGATTCAGAAGTCAGATATTGGATTGTAAGGCGTACCCAGGGGCAGGTATAGATTCAGATCACAATTTGGTACTGATAGAAAGTAGGATAAAGCTTGAGAAGCTAGTCAGGAAGAATCAATGTACAAAGAAGTGGAATACGGAATTACTAAGGAATAATGAGGTACGTTTGGCGTTCTCTAATGTTATAGATACTGCGACAAGGTATAGCTTAGTAGACATTTCAGTTGAACAGGGGAATCACAGAAGATGGAAATAAAGAAATAGGTAAAGAAAACCATAGGCACCAAGAAGTTAACTGCAAAGAAATCATAGGTAACAGAAGAAACACTTCAACGGATCGATTAAAGAATGAAGTTCAAAAGGGAAATTCAGGAACGCAGAAATAGAAGTCACTGAGGAATGAGATAATTGGGAAGTGCAGGAGAGCTAAGGCGAAATGGCTGCGTGAGAAATGTGAATAAACTGAAAAGGAAATGATTGTCGGAAGGACTGACACATAGTGTAGAAATGTCAAAACAACCTTCGATGAAATTTGACGCAAGGATGATAACTTTAAGAGTGCTATGGGAATTCCACCTTTAAATGCAGAGGACAGTGAGGACATAAAATTTTATGTTTGACCTCTGCTTAAGTCATTATTACTACTCAGGGCACATATTCGTTGAAAGCACCGATGATGGCTGTTCATCAGTTGAAATCGATTTGCAAAAGTGAATAAATAAAACATGATTTTGCGACTGGTTGCTACTTATTTGGTAATTCTCGGAATTTGTAGAGCAGTGATATCTGCATGAACTGTATTTCTTGAAGGGGCTCCGGAACGCTCTATACTTGCAATGTTAAAATAACGCTTATAAATTACATCTTTCCTCACAAAGTATTTGAGGTAGGAAGTTGAACTTTTTACAGATTATTTATTGGAATATGGGCTACAACTTAACACAGGGATTTTACAAAATTTTAGTTCAGTTATTAAAGATGATTTTTTTTCAATTGTAATGAAAATTCACAACATTTTTTTGCAATTTTTTTATTTATATATTCAAAAATATACAGTTTTTAGGAAAAAGGCTGTGTTAAATTATGCAGAAGGTACTGTGTAACATTTACTGAAAGTTTGAAACAAATATGTCTGGAAGATCCTTAGAAAACATGTAATTAGTATGAGAAAATAAAAGTTTTGGGAATCGAGCGACAAAGATTGGATTAACTTTTTAGTGCATTCCAGGTCCATGGGATGGATTATCTTCATCCTCTGCAAACTCCTCCTCCAGCTTCCTCTTGTTCCTCCTCCCGTTTACTCTTGCTTGTATTTCTAGACTCTTTACACCCTGTCTGCAGCCCGAAGGCGTTCCTTGTCTAAAGCAAGCATCGCTCATTGTTGTGTTCGTAGATTTTGCTACCATTTTCTTCAGTTGCAGTTACTGCAACACTGTTCCAAAAGGTGGTCATGTATGAACACTTATCACATTTCAGTTGTATTTCACTAGCAAGTCCTACGTGCTTTATTATGGAGAGTTCCAGACCAACTTCACTACAATGAATACATCTTACACAGTTTGAAAAAATTCCTTTGAGAACCGACATATCAAATATTTCATTCACATCCGATTCGCCCATAAAACATTCATAGTTTTTACTCATTGAACCAAGCTTCTTCTGTGAAGTATTTTCTTCCCCACTTTGACTGGTATGGGCAGGTGTACTTGAGAGGTTAGGTTCACTCACTTGGTTATCGTCTTTATTGTTTACAGTAATAACACATACCTTTGGCTTTCCAACATTTCTCCTTTTCTTAAAAGCCTTCAGAGGATGTCTAATAACTTTACTTTTACTCATTATTATACTTCAACAAAACAAACTCAAGAAACAGAATTAATTACGAATATTTTCGAGATAACGACAGAGTAAATAAACATGAAACAATCAACAATCACACCAGCGATATATATTGAACCATCACAGGTTAGCCACAACACATACTTTATCTCACATCACTAAAATGTACCTGATGAACACGGACGTTAATAATAACACCATTTGACAGCAGTTTAACAGCGCCACAGTGGGTCACGCCCATGTAGAACACATTTCAAAAAAAATTTAAAAATAGTTGTAGTCTTTGGAATTGAATAAATTATATATCTATTAAAAGGTAATAGTCTGCAGATTCAGAAAACGCAAAAAAGTAAAAATTGAACTTTTCGTGATTTTGAGCCATTCCGGAGCCCCTTAAGCAACAATAAAGGAGATAAGCTTTTACTAAGAGGCTGTCTACCAACTGTAGCGATTCCTCCCCTTGGCGGGACGTACATGCGTAATCGCGGCGCCGGTGGCGTCTGCACTTGTGGAACCGACGGATCGGTGTCGCCACCAATTGTGGAGGGCGACCATACATCGGCCGTGGCCGAGATCCGACGCGCTTAATCGCTGATTAGCGTCGGATTCCGATGCCGTTAATAACGATTCAATTAAACGCCCTCACTGAGGGAGGCGCGCAGCGGGTCCCCAGGGAGGGGGGGAGGGGCTTCCAGCAACTTGTGCTGTCTCGCCTGCCTTCCTCGTCTACTTGTTGCCGTCTCCGTATTGCAGCACCGTACTTTGGTACTTTGTGCTAAACGCATAAAAGTATATACTCCAAGAACATAAATGACATGGCTCACTAGCAGATTTAGCTGTAACATTGATTACGTAATAATCACATCATACAGTGTTCTTCCTCTTGGCAAGTTCCTGACCACATTGATACCTCCATCCTGTTTCAGACCAACTGATTCGTACTCTGGTATCTACCTGCTTTTACTTCACCCACCATCATTGTCTACTCTTCTCTTTCCGATTTTCTTCCGTCATTTTACTGTACTTTCGGCAGCCATTGTTAGAATTCATTTACGTGGCTATATGTGTCCTGCACAATTTGCTTTCCTTTTCTCAGCCAGATTTAGGAGAGTTTTTTGTTCCTTTTCTCATTCTCTTACATCATATTTCTTCACTTTATCCACCCTTTTAGTTTTCGCCATTCGCTTCGAATCCCATCTTCATTGCTCTTAAGTTGTCTCTTTCTCACTTCTTCAACGTCCAGTTTTCACTGCCGCACACCTATACCTACATCTACATTTAATTTGTACCCTGGAAGCCACCTCACGGTGTGTGGCGGAAGGTAATTTTTCTGCCACTGTCACTTCCCCACTTTTCTGTCCCAGTTGCGAATTGTTCGCGGGAAGAACGATAGCTAGTGTGGGCTTGAATCTCACCGATTTTATTTCGTAGCCTATTCGCAACATATGCGCAGGAGGAAACAATATACTAGTTAACTGTACCTGGGATTTACGCCCTTGGAACTTTAACAATTAACCATACCGTAATGCAGAATGCCTCTCTTGCTGCGTCTTCAATGGATTTGGCTGAGCGTCCTCTTTCAGATTTCGCGCTTACCAAATGAACCTGTCACGAAGCGTGCTGGTCTCCTTTGGATCTTCTCCGTTTCCCGTGTCAGTCCTATCTGATACGGATCGCAGACTGACTACCAAAATTCAAGTGCAGATGTTTTGTAAGCTACCCCTTTTGTTGATGGACTGCATTTCCTGAGAATGCTTCCAATGAATCCAGTCTGGAATTTGCCTTACCTGCGATTAATTTTACGTGCTCTTTCCACTTCGGATCGCGCCGCACGGACGTAACTGCTTCCAATCATTGTTCTACAATCATTTAATCATGTAATAATGGTTATTTCTGTGCACTAATAATACGTTACATTTGATTAGGTTGAGGGGAACTTGACACATCCTGTACCCAAGGACGATTTTCTGCAAGTTTTCTTGCCTTGCGCTATAATTTTCTAGCAATCCAACTTCTCTGTACACAGCACCATAAGCGATGAAAAGCCTCATCGAACTTCTGACATTATCCACTAGGTCATCTACTATATGTATTATAGAAAGTAATGGTTCTGTAAAACTCTCATGGGGTACGCCCGAAGTTTCTTTTCAGTCGGAACAGGCACGCCTCATGGCTTCCATACAGGGGAAGGATCGGAAGTAACCTAGACCTCGGGATGCGCCACATGTCAGTCCGTCCCACAACCAAGATTTCAGGGGGAGGGCTATACCACATACTAGCCAAACGTTTATATACTGTATCTTCTTTCCTTTCCATAATCAGACACTATGTAACATCAAAAGCCTACTCAAAATATAAAAACTATAGGTAGCTTATTTATCCCCCAATGTCAAAAAATGGCTCTGAGCACTATGGGACTCAACTGCTGAGGTCATTAGTCCCCTAGAACTTAGAACTAGTTAAACCTAACTAACCTAAGGCCATCACAAACATCCATGCCCGAGGCACGATTCGAACCTGCGACCGTAGCAGTCTTGCGGTTCCAGACTGCCGCGCCTTTAACCGCACGGCCACTTCGGCCGGCCCCCCAATGTCACATTTCCCTATTGTTTACAACAACAAATCGTACTAAAAGATGTTTTGAAGATATCTTTAATGCGGTGTATGTTGGCTTCGCTGCACGCTTAATGTTTTTCGTATTTTCATTTCGAAATTTCAAATGTTTAGTGTTTTGTGTGTACAGACCGCGGTGTTTATAAGTTGCGTGACGAAACAGTGATGTTCCTATGACGTCACGAACTCTGTGTTGTGGTTGGCTGATATGAGCAACCCGAACAACCATCATGGTAATTTACACACGGTATTTGTCGTATTTATACTTGCCTATTACAAAAATCTGCATTTTAAGTGATAAAGCGCACACAACCACTCAGCTGCATTGTACATTTCTCCGTTAAAATTGCGTGTGTACCCTTGTCTGAATTTACAGCTTTTGTTTTTGAGTCATGTCTGGGTTCAACAAGTTCCTTCACTTTCATGCTAACACCATGTTCCAAAATATTACCTGATAAATTGCACACTGAATTCGTTGTATTGTTTTCGAACTCGTAGCACGCTGCTATTATTCGCAAGGGCGCAAAACTCACTAAACCCAAGCGTAACACACTCTTAAAAGAAACTTGCAATAACGCACATTACCCGCAATCAGCAAGCAACGTAGCTAAAAAAACGGAACATATTTCTCTCACTGGGTATAATTCGCGTGCTTTGTCCTCTTAAACATTAGCGAAATTCTCGTTAGGTGGTGATACTTTATCGTACTCTAGTGCACTCTGGCGATACTTCTGCAAACTTATTCTAATGGTGGATAGAATAGCTAGTGGCAGAAACACTACTAAAATAATATATTAAAATAATAATACTAAACGTCGATTGGTTCAAATGGCCCTGAGCACTATGGGACTTAACATCTGAGGTCATCCGTCCCCTAGAACTTGTAACTACTTAAACCTAACTAACCTAAGGACATCACACACATCCATGTCCGAGGCAGGATTCGAACCTGCGAACGTAGCGGTCGCGCGGTTCGAGACTGAAGCGCCTAGAACCGCTCGGACACTGAGGCCGGCACACGTCGATTAATGACGCATCAAAGCAAAACAGGGATATATACACGGAATCATAACAAAGTTTCAGAAGTATGCTCAATCCCTTTTGATGAGCAGTGTAATATGAAATTATTGTGCAAGTTGATAGAACACCATTAAGCTGAAACCCAGTGTCTTTGGGACGCCCATAAGGGCTGTACTCCCAGGAAGCCACGCTACATATAGCTAAGAGGCATTTCATGGAACAACCCTAACACCAGCTACTATGTGTTCTAAAAACATCGCTTCATATCACATGTCAATAGATCCAAAAAACGTTGACCGCCATTAATTAAATCCGTGTGGGAAATATGTGAACTGCTTTCCGATAGTTTAAATTCTGTAATAAGTTACTGAGAATTTTTTAAATATCTATTTTAGGGCGGCTCCGACTCAGAGCCTTCAATTACAAGTCGCGCCTGCGTCTGAAGATTTCTCTCCGTCGAGAACAACACGTTGTGTTCTGTTTGCTAGAAACTCTTCCGTCTAGTCACAGACCTGGTTTTATATTCCGTAAGCTCATATTTTATAAATTAAGCAGCAGTGTGTAACTTTATCGAATGCCCGAACGCCTTCCGGAAGTCAAGGAACCTGGCACCAACCTGGGCGCCACTATGGACTGTTCTCTGGGTCTCGTGGACGAACAGAGCTGGTAGGGCGTCACACGATCGTTGTTTTCGGAATTCATATTGATTCCTACGTGGAGATTTTCGGCTTAATAATTGAGCACAAAACTGTTCCAAAATTCTCCAACAGGCCGACATCAGCGGTAATAGAGCTACACAATTAATGTGAACGTCTGTTAGACGACCCTTCCTGGAAACGTGAATGTCGCGTACGGAAAACAAGTCAGCACCAAACCTAACTCCACCCCTGTTCACCAGGTTTAGGAGAGCGGGTCGCACTCAGATTGTTTACTAGTGCATAACGTGTAACATACGCTTGTGCGGGTAAAGGTTCGCTTCTTCATGGTATTTTTTCTAAGAATATACTCTCAGCCACTCTGCACTCTGTTACAATTGAGAGTCTGACGATGCCATACTGCAATTCCGAAACCGTTTGTCCGTGGAACAAATCAGACATGGAAGTACGACATGATCCCATCGTCCGACCTAGCAAGGATAAGTGGTGTGAAGTAATGGTTTAGGAGACTTACAAGTTCCTTTGCTCTTTCCTACGTGTTTTTCCTCTTCATCCACCTGTTTTATTTTCTTCATTCTTCTCCAAACCCACATCTCAACAGCTTCACTGCCCAGCTTCCACAGCCGTGAAGAGAAATACTGCACATAAATCTTTTAAGCAACCTTCTCCTTAACTCCAACCCCGTTTTGCTGTATAATTAACGTTTCTTTCTACAACACTTACGATTCTTGAACATTTTACAGTTTGTTACCATAGTTCATCGTAGATAAACCAGCAAGAAAGACGTAAGTCAAGCGCTGGAAATACATTTCTTACACTGGATTTTTAACAGCGCTGCATTCCACACGACTAATAAGTTGGAAACTGAAGCGATCTAACATTATGACCTCATTCAAGTGCAGAACCGTGTACCCTTATGAATGCGTGTGGTTATGTTCTCTCTTACCAATATTCTCCTGGTACTGATTCCAGACACTAGAACAATAATTTTAAATTATGAGCGTAGTTGATTTACGTAAAATGCTTTGAACTTCATCCGTCTGGTAATCCATCTTGCATAAAAACCACCCATTTTTTGTTCTTCTGAACCATCTGCTGTTACATCACAATACTTTCAAATCTACTATTATACACCGATAAGAGGTGCTAACCTCCTCGAGATGGGCGCATCTGGAAAAATCTTGTGCACTTGGATGTGTGTGGACTCAGGAGCTCTACTCACGAGGTGTGGCATGTATCGGTCTACTTCTGGTCAGCTGCACATTAAATCGGTAACAGTACGAGACAGTACGAGAGGATATTTCAGTCGCTAATTTTACCCTAAGAGTGTGAGAATGCTCTGTGACTTCCATCAGCATAGAGACAGATCATACATTATGCACCATGCTCGAGGTGCTAGAAATATGTAGATCGCTGTCTGGTATACTATTGTAGTAGCAGTCCCATATTGTTAGAGGGCCCACAGAACCGACATGCAAGATAGTTTGCTAACCGCCTCTCAGCAGTGCGGAGAGAAACATTGCCAGTGGACAGAAACAATAGCAGATTTTTCAAATAAATACGGAACTTCTTGGCCAGACAGCACTTGACAGTGTTCCGCCAATCGGAATGAGGTAGCAGTCCGCCGACCTGGCTTTATAAGCGCGCCTAGACCGTCAGACGGGCTCCTTCCTGACAACCTCAGTAAGGCCAACCACTTCGCTTCCCGCCTTTCCGAGGTCTTCTCCACCCCTGTTGATCCCCACTTTGATTACTCCCTTTTTCCCACCGTCATGGAACGCGTCAATACCTTGGTCACTCGACTTGCTCCCAGTCTCCAGTACTTGGGGCAGTTGCCACCGTCTGACATAAACACTCCAATCACAGCACAAGACATTAAACTTATCCTCCCTACGAGAAGCAACGTGGCCCCAGGTAACGTCTGTGTCACCTACCGCCACCTCAGAAAATGCCCCTTCTCCTTCATAATTGTCCTTGCCAATTTACACAACATCATCCTCTCTACGAGCTTCTACCCTGATGTGTGGAAGACTTCCCACACTCTCTTATTCCTCAAACTCAAACAACCCCCTTCCATCACCTCTTACTATTGTCCCATCTGCCCCACCTCTGTCTTCAGTAAGGTCTTCGAATCCATCCTCCCCCGTCGTATCCATCAACACCTTAATCAACACCACCTCCTCCCCCTTACCCAGTGTGTCTTCCGACCCTCCTTCCCCATCAAAGACCAACTCCTCAACCTTCTCCACCTTATAATTGCGTAGGTTTCTGCGGCCAGAGTCAATCGACATAAAAGTTTTCTGGGTATGGTGCCGCTTTATAATGTAAAAACTACTGCTGCTGGAGAGAAACCAACGTTTCGGCCACGGTTGCAGCGGCCTTCTTCTGGGTGTTGGACCCAGAAGAAGGCCGCTGTAACCGTGGCCGAAACGCTGGTTTTTCTCCAGCAGCAGTAGTTTTTTTACATTACAACGCTCTACCATACCCAGAAAACTTTTATGTCGACTTCTCCACCTTCTCTCCCTCCAACTTAACTCCATCACTCCGCCATTTTTGTTTCCCTCGACCTCAAAAATGCCTACAACCGCGCACCTTATCCTGGTCTCGTCTTTAAACTCCAAACCTACGCCCTGCCTATCAATTTTATCCATCTGGTCGCTTCTTTCCTCTCACGCCGTCCTTCCTACGTCACCCTCCTCGATACCAAGTCCCATATCTTTTATCCCACTGCTGGCGCCCCCAGGGCTCCATTCTCTCCCCTCTCCTCCATCTCCTGTACACTGCAGACATGCCCAAGCCAGACCCCACCTGTCCACCTCCTCCAATATGCTGATGACCTGGCCTTCCTGGCTCTCTATCCTACCCTTCAATGGTCCCAACACACCCTCCAAAACCACCTTGACCAGTTCACCACTTGGTTCCTTCGTGTCAACCCCTACAAACCCAGGCAATCATCATAGGCTGCACCACTTGCTCATTCCATCTCTATGATTTCTACCTCACCATTTATGGTCATCCCATCCATCTCACCCCCACACTGAGATACCTTGGCCTCACCCTTGACCGTCACCTCACCTGGACCCCTCAACTCCGCCTCCTGAAACTCCTGTCTGGCTGGAGATGGGGATTGCATCCTTCCACCATCCTCCACATCTACAAATTCCTCCACTGTCCTTCCTCTGTTACGCCAGTGTTGCCTGGATCTCTGCTCCTCCACACTTTTATAAGGCCCTCCAAATCCTAGAAATCCTTGCACTCTGCCATGCCATCTGTATCCGCCTTCCATCCCCTACATGACTCCTGTATGACCTCATCCCCTTCCCCCACCTCCTCCTTTTCCTCCAACATATCCACATCCTTTACACTGTCCACAGGCTTGATCCCCACGTCTGGTGTCCCCATTCCTCTCCAGCCCCACCCACTGCTGCATTTCTACTGCTGTATCCTTCCCTCTCTCTACCTTTACACCCTCCACCTCTTTCATCACAACAATTTCCAGCACTTCCAGCACCTTCCCCTCCCAGATGATGAGCTTTGCCATGAAATCTGCCCTTCCTACCAACTGTAGGCTGGCCTTGTTTGCTCCCTCCCCCGCTCCCCCCCCCCCCCCCCCCTGTTTCCTCTCCCCTCCTTCTGCCAGAGCAGTTTTTCCTCCCGCACTCCCGTGAGTCTCTGCAACCCCTCCTCAGCTCTCTGTGGTTCAAAAATAGCTCTAAGCACTATCGGACTTAACATCTGAGGTCATCAGTCCCCTAGACTTAGAACTACTTAAACCTAACCTAAGGACATCACACACATCCATGCCCGAGGCAGGATTCGAACCTGCGATCATAGCAGCAGCGCAGCTCCGGACTGAAGCGCCAGAACCGCTCGGTCACCGCGGCCGGCTTTCCCTCTCTGGCCCCTTCCGATATGCCCCTGCACGTCGCCCCATCTCCCCACCCTGTAGCACCACCAGTCCCCCCTTTCTTCCCTTCTCCCTCAGTACCCCTGGAAGATCCTCTCAGTTTGTTCATCGTTACCAGTGTGCTACGTCAGTGTTGTGTTTGGTGCTGTTCTCCTGTGATATCAAGAGCTGTGTTTTTAATTGTGTGCTGGACTTTTACATAGTATTCCTGTTAGTGATTTTTATGGGGTATGCCACCCATCACAACTTTTATGCTCCGGTCGTGCTTTGACCTGTGTTCTTTAAGTGTACCAGTGAGTGGTTTTTTTCTGTGTGTGCTACTTTTTTACAGTTCGTATCTCCATTTTGGAGTCGCAACCTTTTTGCCTTTTCTACACCATAATTACCGCAGTATTTTCTCCTTTATGTTATTTTAAATGTCTTATATTGTATAATTACTGTCTTTTGGCAGTAGAGCAGTGCCTATGCTGCTGCCGTCATGTCCCAGATGAGGAACTGAAGTACAATAAAGGAAAAAATAATCAGACTAGCAGTGTTTACCTACCGCCAGTACTTATGCCGGCCCTAGCATTCTGTTCACTTGCCGTAGCATTCCAGTAGCACGTTGTATTTTCTATTGTGTAGAGCAGATTTCGCTCAGTATTTTGTAGTTTCCTTGCTTGGTTTGTCACCACAACAGTTGTGGCTTTTATTGTTGTTCTTGCATTTAAAACTTAGTGCATGTCAGGAAGCCATTTTTTTTCTTTCATTGTAATAAAGTGTGTTCAAATTGACTGTTAGTTCTTTCTCTTGTCAACCACAGGACATAACAACTTAGATGATGTAAATGTTCAGGAATTAACAATGAATGGACGTACTGCACAGTAATCTATATACATTTTCAATGATACTCGTAAACTGGAGAAGGGGCAGTTTATTGATTATACTGAAACTGCAAAACATACTGTCGCATCATTGGTCGGTGTTGAAATTACTGTAAAATTGCTAAAATTGTTCACACAATCAACTACGATGCTTATTATTACAGCATATCGATAGTGTCCTTTCCATCCCATCTGTCCACTGGTACGCTGTTGGTTATCACATAATGGGTGACTGACATCGCTTGTTTGAGATGGAGAAAGAGTTTTTGGTGGATGGAAAACATCTTCTAGGGATGGCTAGCACCGAAACAGTGATCACGTACATGATTGCAGTATGAGGGATCAGTCGAAACAGAATGCAAAATCATCAGCTATTCCGTCACAGTGACAGATGAGTTTAAATGTAGATGCCGTCAACCACCTTCGGACAGCAGTTTGGAAACATTCCACAACGCCGCCAAACTCTTCCAGTTTCCGTATGATGTAACTGTCTTTTATTTAAAATCATCCAGTGTGTGTGTGGTTTGTTGTGGTAGCAACAGCAACAATATGATCTACACCATGTAACATCTAATTTTCTATGAGAGGCAGCTGATCAGAATGTGTTAATGCCAGTTTAGAACTTGACACAGACCACGTAGTAGTAGCGGAAAAAAACGAATTGTATGGCAGTGTACAAAGCGTTTACAGCAGAAAAAACAATGTTTCAAACAATGACACAGCGTCACAGGGAGCGTCTCTTGCGACTTTAGTATAATTTGTGGGATATTGTCATCCTCCTACAATACAGGCGATGTAACTTCACACTGGTCTGTGCAATGGATCAATACCTGTGTATTTAATAGGATCGTCACAGGCGCTTGATGCCGACAGTATTTATTTTCGATATATGGGATGAGAGAGACACGATAAAAATCTTATCGAATTCTCTATGCTAGTGGAGCTATTATTATCATTCGCAATTTTTCTCTGTTGGATAGCACAGAATAACGATTATTTCATTTTGGGGTGATAGATGTGGACGGGCCCTAAGGGATGCGGATCTACTTCAGACTGCAGTACCTGTGTGTAGTTGGGGATGCACCACAATGCCATAGCAAAATCCTTGTCCATTGCTCAGTTCCCATGCTGTCTTTTATACTACCTCATATTGCAGGAGCAGGCTTCGTTTGCCACTGACCTTACACTTCATACACTGTTGTAACTAAGACAACATGTTCTCATTTTTCGACTGAATGGTCAAAACATGGTCCTGTCACACTAACTCAGGTCACTCTGTTTCTACAAAGGTAGCAGAAAGTGGTCGATATACCTCTCTCCAACGTCTACTCAGTTCAGTCTTAAATTGGAATGGTCACATGCACAAAGCTGCAGAAATGGCAGCAGATGCAATAGGCGTAGGGACTATCTAAAATTTTACTGTAACAGATAGGTTCGAAAAAGGTGACTCATTTCCAGAAATATGATTCACTAATGGCTGTAATGGTTAAGGAATTTCTGCATAGGATCCAATGGAGGTATGTGGTTGAATGTAAACACTTGATTCCAAATCACAGACATCATTCCTACCGGAAAGCGTAGGTCTAGAGATCTGAAAAGGTAGTGTACATTTCCTACGACCTCAATCAACGCACTGTTTGTGACCCTTCTCAACCAACCAATGCCTATAGCCCAGTAGATATATCACCGAACCTCTGACGTGGCATCAGGACAGTATGCATTACAAATACTGGAGAAAGATCTAGCGGCGGCATGAGGGAGTTACAAATAACGGCTTCATACCACGTTCCTTAGCCAAATCACTTTCTAAATTTGCTAATTTTATTATGAGGTTGCACTGTCGACGACGTGTGATCTGACAATATGCACTCTGGCGATCACCGTCTGTATTCAGTGACACAGTATTTGTCTAGGAAAACCACTTTATTCAGAGGTACTGCAATACCTCGATTTATTAAGCCAGTATAGCTTTTAACATGGATACTTGTGAGTACCTGTAGAACCAAGACGCTTGTGAAAGTAACATGGTCGTCACGATCGTGTTTTTAACATCTGGCCTGTTAGGACAAGAATTTCCATGCGGACAACCTGAGACATCACAAAAGCTCCTACAACACAACAAAAGCGACCGTTAACTATTTCTGCAACACGTTATAATTTCCGAGAGTTGGACTTGGCTCTTATTTACACACACATGTGATGTCAGTATGATATTGACAGCCTTTTAGCTGTGTCTGTGAGGGTGAGCTGCTATGTAGACATCTCTCACTTGGCACTGGACCACAGCTACAAAAGCAGTGCATCAGCCATGGTAAATACAGGGTGATTCAAAAAGAATACCACAACTTTAAAAATGTGTATTTAATGAAAGAAACATAATATAACCTTCTGTTATACATCATTACAAAGAGTATTTAAAAAGGTTTTTTTTCACTCAAAAACAAGTTCAGAGATGTTCAATATGGCCCCCTCCAGACACTCGAGCAATATCAACCCGATACTCCAACTCGTTCCACACTCTCTGCAGCATATCAGGCATAACAGTTTGGATAGCTGCTGTTATTTCTCGTTTCAAATCATCAATAGTGGCTGGGAGAGGTGGTCGAAAGACCATATCCTTAACATACCCCCATAAGAAAAAATCGTAGTTGTTAAGATCAGGGCTTCTTGGAGGCCAGTGATGAAGTGCTCTGTCACGGGCTGCCTGGCGGCCGATCCATCGCCTCGGGTAGTTACAGACAGATAAGTGCCAATGTGGTGGCGCTCCATCCAGTTGATTGTGGAATTTGCAGCTCTCTGCTAGCTCTGCGAGTCGATTTTCTTGGGCTGCGAACAAATGCTTGCTGGATGCGTGCTACATTTTCATCACTCGTTCTCGGCCGTCCAGAACTTTTCCCTTTGCACAAACACCCATTCTCTGTAAACTGTTTATACCAACGTTTAATACACCACCTATCAGGAGGTTTAACACCATACTTCGTTCGAAATGCACGCTGAACAACTGTCGTCGATTCACTTCTGCCGTACTCAATAACACAAAAAGCTTTCTGTTGAGCGGTCGCCATCTTAGCATCAACTGACGCTGACGCCTAGTCAACAGCGCCTCAAGTGAACAAATGTACAACTAAATGAAACTTTATAGCTCCTTTAATTCGCCGACAGATAGTGCTTAGCTCTGCCTTTTGTCGTTGCAGAGTTTTAAATTTCTAAAGTTGTGGTATTCTTTTTGAATCACCCTGTACTTGAGCAGCTAGACACATCTTGTGTGTGGGACGGGCTGTCCTGTTAGGATCACTGGGAAGAATGGACCCTGTATTATTCTGGAAAGCATTGCAACAGATTTCTATAGCAAGTCCAGATGGATAATTGGCTGTCAGTTACATAGACATGTGACGTCAGTATAACACTTGAAGAATTCTAACTGTATAGCTGAAAACAGACGCAACTTTCACCTGCTGGCTGCAGGTTGCAGCAGCGTGAGAGCGATAGCTCACGCCCTGGCGTTCGTCTCTCTGGCGCTGGCTCACGTATGGCTGGCGCATGAGCAGCGTCTGTGGTGTCGGCGTGTGTGCTCGTTGGACATCTGTATGGAACAGTTCACTGATAAGTCGCGGTCGAATTTTTAACGATAGTTCGAAAGCAATTTCATGTGCAATGCGTTGTTTCTGGCTGTTTAAGTGTTTTGAGCGTGTAGGCAGAGCGTTATATACACATTATTGACATTTTACAAGCTGTTTGCACGTCTGTACGTTAGTACAGGGCAATTACAAATGATTGAAGCGATTTCATAAATTCACTGTAGCTCCATTCATTGACATATGGTCACGACACACTACAAATACGTAGAAAAACTCATAAAGTTATGTTCGGCTGAAGCCGCACTTCAGGTTTCTGCCGCCAGAGCGCTCGAGAGCGCAGTGAGACAAAATGGCGACAGGAGCCGAGAAAGCGTATGTCGTGCTTGAAATGCACTCACATCAGTCAGTCATAACAGTGCAACGACACTTCAGGACGAAGTTCAACAAAGATCCACCAACTGCCAACTCCATTCGGCGATGGTATGCGCAGTTTAAAGCTTCTGGATGCCTCTGTAAGGGGAAATCAACGGGTCAGCCTGCAGTGAGCGAAGAAACGGTTGAACGAGTGCGGGCAAGTTTCACGCGTAGCCCGCTGAAGTCGACGAATAAAGCAAGCAGGGAGCTAAACGTACCACAGCCGACGGTTTGAAAAATCTTACGGAAAAGGCTAAAGCAGAAGCCTTACCGTTTACAATTGCTACAAGCCCTGACACCCGATGACAAAGTCAAACGCTTTGAATTTTCGGCGCGGTTGCAACAGCTCATGGAAAAGGATGCGTTCAGTGCGAAACTTGTTTACAGTGATGAAGCAACATTTTTTCTTAATGGTGAAGTGAACAGACACAATGTGCGAATCTGGGCGGTAGAGAATCCTCACGCATTCGTGCAGCAAATTCGCAATTCACCAAAAGTTAACGTGTTTTGTGCAATCTCAGGGTTTAAAGTTTACGGCCCCTTTTTCCTCTGCGAAAAAAACGTTAAAGGACACGTGTATCTGGACATGCTGGAAATTGGCTCATGCCACAACTGGAGACCGACAGCGCCGACTTCATCTTTCAACAGGCTGGTGCTCCACCGCACTTTCATCATGATGTTCGGCATTTCTTAAACAGGAGATTGGAAAACCGATTGATCGGTCGTGGTGGAGATCATGATCAGCAATTCATGTCATGGCCTCCACGCTCTCCCGACTAAACCCCATGCGATTTCTTTCTGTGGGGTTATGTGAAAGATTCAGTGTTTAAACCTCCTCTACCAAGAAACGTGCCAGAACTGCGAGCTCGCATCAACGATGCGTTCGAACTCATTGATGGGGACATGCTGCGCCGAGTGTGGGAGGAACTTGATTATCGGCTTGATGTCTGCCGAATCACTAAAGGGGCACATATCGAACATTTGTGAATGCCTAAAAAACTTTTTGAGTTTTTGTATGTGTGTGCAAAGCATTGTGAAAGTATCTCAAATAATACAGTTATTGTAGGCCGGCCGAAGTGGCCGTGCGGTTAAAGGCGCTGCAGTCTGGAACCGCAAGACCGCTACGGTCGCAGGTTCGAATCCTGCCTCGGGCATGGATGTTTGTGATGTCCTTAGGTTAGTTAGGTTTAACTAGTTCTAAGGGACTAATGACCTCAGCAGTTGAGTCCCATAGTGCTCAGAGCCAATAAAGTTATTGTAGAGCTGCGAAATCGCTCCAATCATTTGTAATAACCCTGTATATTGCATTATTTCGGTACTTCACGAGTAGTTTGCAGGTCCGTAGGCTATATGGTGCACTATTTCAACAGTTTACAATTAGTGAGCGTGTTTGCAGAGCGTTATACTTCTCACTGAAGATCAAAACCAACTATGTTTACTTGACCACTGATACCACCATCACTGCACATCTGAATCAGCACGTCCAACTTTTATGGCATTTGTCCGAAGGGACTATCCTGCTATTCGAAAGGCCGCAATTTGACCCCTTTCAAACTCGCTCATTTGGCTGCAGGAAGCACGTGTGCTTTCCGTGACATATTTGCCTGCTTGCTTCACACGTCTGCACGACACTGACTTTTCTGGCTGTCAACATTCCCTGTTAAAGGGCAGCCGTAGGTGACGCTCTGGTAGCTATGCCACTGTGCTGTTGGTGGACGACGTTGAAATCATTATCATCACTTCTACTATACCTCCATGTGATATATGCCGTCATTCGATCAAAATCGACGTCGTCCTTCCAGATGTATTAATTTTTGTTCCAGCGCTGTACTTCACTGTAAAAGCATTTTAAAGCCAACTCTATGAAAATTTGATTTAGCTTCACGGTAGAAATAAAAATTCATGTTGCACTGTTTATGGTAATTCAACCGCTGTAGGGGTGATCAGAGGATAGAGCTTTCTATGGAAATATTTTACTGTGCAAGCATTTTTGAAGCTAACGCTATGAAAATTTATATTTGGCTTCTGTGTTAGAAATAAAAATTTCACTCTTTTTGGAAATTCAGCCCTCACTGGGTGAAACGCTTTAGGAAAATATTTCATTATGAAAGCATTTATCAAGCTAAATCTTTGAAAATATGTATTTGGCTTCTCGGTTACAAATGAAAAACTACATATTTCACTGTTTTTGGAAATTCAACCGTCATGGCGGTACAAAAAGGCCAGACTGATTCACTGATTCATCGCCCATTCTAAACGGCCAAGGATAGAAATATGTAGTTTGGAGAGGACGTGAATCCTGTGTTGTTGGCGTCGTTTGAAAAAGGACTGTTCGAAATTTCACTCCAAAGGGGATACACTAGAGGACGAAAGGTTTTCGCATTTTTGGAAATTCAATCAGGAAGGGGGTAAAATAGAGGGTGAATTTTGTAAAAAATAGATTATTATGGAAAACTAGTAAAACTTTTTTAAAGCTACATATATGGAACTTTGTATTTGACTCACATTTAGAAAAGTAAAAAATATGTGCTTCAGTGTTTTTGAAATTCTGTCTCTTAAAGAATTGAAATAGGTGACATTATGAAATGACTTTCAAAGCCTAAATCTATCGAAATTGATATTTCACTTCACAGATATTAAGAAATAAGTGTTAGGGTATGAATATTTCTACGGAAATATCGCCAGAAGATAGCAAAAGGCATGGTTTACAGAAACCTTGGACACCAGCTACCAGAAACGCTTTTTCGTGAGAAATACATTCGGAAAAACATGCTTCTATGGCCTTAACTAGCGCAAAAATTTAGAAATTGTTCCAGTTTGTGAACGATGTAAAAATTCGTTTGAAGTAAAACAAAAAAACAAAACAAAAATTCTGTTCAGACCACATAGTCTACGCGAGCGAAGCAGCGATCGCTAGGCTAGTTAGACATACACTCCTGGAAATGGAAAAAAGAACACATTGACACCGGTGTGTCAGACCCACCATACTTGCTCCGGACACTGCGAGAGGGCTGTACAAGCAATGATCACACGCACGGCACAGCGGACACACCAGGAACCGCGGCGTTGGCCGTCGAATGGCGCTAGCTGCGCAGCATTTGTGCACCGCCGCCGTCAGTGTCAGCCAGTTTGCCGTGGCATACGGAGCTCCATCGCATTCTTTAACACTGGTAGCATGCCGCGACAGCGTGGACGTGAACCGTATGTGCAGTTGACGTACTTTGAGCGAGAGCGTATAGTGGGCATGCGGGAGGCCGGGTGGACGTACCGCCGAATTGCTCAACACGTGGGGCGTGAGGTCTCCACAGTACATCGATGTTGTCGCCAGTGGTCGGCGGAAGGTGCACGTGCCCGTCGACCTGGGACCGGACCGCAACGACGCACGGATGCACGCTAAGACCGTAGGATCCTACGCAGTGCCGTAGGGGACCGCACCGCCACTTCCCAGCAAATTAGGGACACTGTTGCTCCTGGGGTATCGGCGAGGACCATTCGCAACCGTCTCCATGAAGCTGGGCTACGGTCCCGCACACCGTTAGGCCGTCTTCCGCTCACGCCCCAACATCGTGCAGCCCGCCTCCAGTGGTGTCGCAACAGGCGTGAATGGAGGGACGAATGGAGACGTGTCGTCTTCAGCGATGAGAGTCGCTTCTGCCTTGGTGCCAATGATGGTCGTATGCGTGTTTGGCGCCGTGCAGGTGAGCGCCACAATCAGGACTGCATACGACCGAGGCACACAGGGCCAACACCCGGCATCATGGTGTGGGGAGCGATCTCCTACACTGGCCGTACACCACTGGTGATCGTCGAGGGGACACTGAATAGTGCACGGTACATCCAAACCGTCATCGAACCCATCGTTCTACCATTCCTAGACCGGCAAGGGAACTTGCTGTTCCGACAGGACAATGCACGTCCGCATGTATCCCGTGCCACCCAACGTGCTCTAGAAGATGTAAGTCAACTACCCTGGCCAGCAAGATCTCCGGATCTGTCCCCCATTGAGCATGTTTGGGACTGGATGAAGCGTCGTCTCACGCGGTCTGCACGCCCAGCACGAACGCTGGTCCAACTGAGGCGCCAGGTGGAAATGGCATGGCAAGCCGTTCCACAGGACTACATCCAGCATCTCTACGATCGTCTCCATGGGAGAATAGCATCCTGCATTGCTGCGAAAGGTGGATATACACTGTACTAGTGCCGACATTGTGCATGCTCTGTTGCCTGTGCCTATGTGCCTGTGGTTCTGTCAGTGTGATCATGTGATGTATCTGACCCCAGGAATGTGTCAATAAAGTTTCCCCTTCCTGGGACAATGAATTCACGGTGTTCTTATTTCAATTTCCAGGAGTGTATAACGCCCTCCTTTTTGCTGCGTGTCTCTTGCGTATTCTCTTGATACGCTTGATAAAATCTTAGCTAATGTACAGTGTGTACAATACTCAAGAGGGAACGATAGGAATGGGAATGGAAGACCATGAACGAAGTGCTCGGATTAAAAATGTTTTAAGAGTGAGATGCAGCCTGTCGTCCTCGTCGCTCAATCTATACATCAAAGAAGCAATGACAGAAATAAAAGGAGAGCTCAGGCGTGCAGTTAAAATCCGGGGAGAAGGGTTATCAACGACATTACTGGCTGAAATTGGTCTCGTCAGTGAGAATGATGGAGAATTGCAGGATCTGTTGAATGGAATGAACAGTTTAATGAGCACAGAACAGGAATTGCGGGTAATCCAAGGAAAACCAAAACCAGTGAGGAGTTCAAAAATGAGATTAGTGATAAGCTTAGCATCAAAAATGGTGACAAAGAGATAGACGAAGTTATGAAACTCTACTACTTTGGAAAGGAAAAAGAAAAGGAAAGAAACATGGCGAACGAACCAAGAAGGAGATGAAAAGTGTAGCACATGCAAAGTACTCCTTCAGCCCATAAAGTTTAGAGACTGGATGAACAAAAAGAGGGAAACATTAAGATGGTGGTTTCCAATATTCAGGTTTTGTAAGTATTCTCTTACGTTTGGTGAGACCAGAACAACCGTGTAAACTGCCACTTGTGTTAAGTGCCAGGCGGTGAGTGGCGAGCGGCTTGTAGCTGTGGCAGTCAGCTTCGACGTACTGTCGACAATTGCGCGTGCTGGCGACCGCTACGTGGCTTTAGAAACTGTACGACCGCAGAACAGAGAGTTTGTGCTCCGTACCTTCCACCTGCAAACTACTGCATCCGTCAGGGCGGAACCATAACGGCGGAGCTGGTCGTCGGCAGAGCGCTGTTTCAGAACAGCCAAACAGTGCATCTCAGTTGGTGGCCACTGCCAACTGCGTTAATGTTTGGAATTACCTGTCAGCTTGCGAGGGAGACGTAGGCAGGAAATGGAGGAGGGCAAGTGAAGGGGAGATGTTCTGTTTCAGTTCTGTTATATGGCAGGTACGCTTTCATTGCTGGAGATTAGCTGTAGCAATTTTTTTCAAAAACTTAAACATGGCTGCGAAACAGCAACTATGTAAATCTGAGGAGGTTGAAAAATCAGTCAACAGTTGCAAATAGAAGTTTGTTATCCCTTGGCCATGATTTAGATATTTGTAAAAGTGGTCTTATTATATCAGATGATGCCACAATAGGTTAGATAAAGCCGAGCGGCTCATGTCATAAACTAAATTGGTAACACAAAACTTTATTGGAAGCAGTTTTTTTTTTCTTACCACGTCGTCTGAATTTTGATAATGTACCTTCCATATTTCCCTGTATTGTGTTAATATTTATCATTCACATCTGCCGTATCCGTCATGGTCTACAAAATTTTCTTTGTCTGCCTTTAGCATTCCACCTTCTTCAGTACTTCTCGTAGTTTCCAGTTGCCATTCTCTAACTGCTGTAGATGATGTCTCACCAGTCTGTCTCTTCTGGGCCGGCCGAAGTGGCCGTGCGGTTCTAGGCGCTGCAGTCTGGAACCGCGAGACCGCTACGGTCGCAGGTTCGAATCCTGCCTCGGGCATGGATGTGTGTGATGTCCTTAGGTTAGTTAGGTTTAACTAGTTCTAAGTTCTAGGGGACTAATGACCTCATCAGTTGAGTCCCATAGTGCTCAGAGCCATTTGAACCACTTGTTGTCTCTTCTGGTTAGCTTTTCCCATAAGCTTCACTCCTCACTCATACTTTCGAGAACATCTTTAGTTTACACTTCACCTGTCAATTACTTATTAAAATCCTTGCCGTCCGGAGTGGCCGTGCGGTTCTAGGCGCTACAGTCTGGAGCCGAGCGACCGCTACGGTCGCAGGTTCGAATCCTGCCTCGGCCATGGATCTGTGTGATGTCCTTAGGTTAGTTAGGTGTAATTAGTTCTAAGTTCTAGGCGACTGATGACCTCAAAAGTTAAGTCGCGTAGTGCTCAGAGCCATTAAAATCCTTCCTAGTCACCATTTTTTAAATCCTTTCTGATGTTCCTGTGGCCTATCGAGACTTCCTCTGGAGGGGTCAGACCAATTGTGCTCTCATGTTCAAAAAAGGTTTCTTCATCTACACTAATAGCTTGTACCTTCCTAGCTTCGGACATCCTGCTTAATCCAACCCCCGGGCATCCATCTTCTATGGGAAACAGAACGACGGCTAGTCGGCATCTGAGTAGCGATAGTACCACCGTCATCCGTGTGTCTTTAAAATTCTTTTATTCAATCTGAACAGGTTCGGTGCTCCATTCTACTGTCATCGAGCCCCTCAGTTGGCATTGTCGCACCTGTAGACGAAGTTCTGGACGTCCACGCAGCACAGATGCCCGACAGGGTTGTCGTATTGTAAGAGAAGCACTGGCAGATAGTACAGCTATCACAGCAAAGTTAAGAATCCTTGTGAGCCTAGACGTGTCAACACGAACTGTACCAGTGGGACTACGCACATAGCTAGCCAATCTTCCACTCACGCCACAGTATTGACGTGCATGGCTCGACGCATGTCAGAAGATTACTTTGGAATGTGGAATGGCGCACCATTGACTTCAGAGATGAAAGTAGATTGTGCCTATATGCAAATGATGGTCGTTTGCGCGTATGACGTAAACCTGGTGAATGCTTTCTCATAGAGTGCACTCTTCCAAAACAGACCTTAAGGTCTACGATACGATAATGTACGACTCTCGTTCAACTTCGGTGTTTCTGGAAGCAACATTATATAGGGTTTGGTACGTTCGGAGTGTTTTCAAACCAGTTTTTTTAAATCTTTTTTACAATGAGAAGGTGATGTATTGTTCCTGTGGTGTCACCGCCAGACACCACACTTGCTAGGTGGTAGCTTTTAAATCGGCCGCGGTCCGGTAGTATACGTCGGACCCGCGTGTCGCCACTGTCAGTGATCGCAGACCGAGCGCCACCACACGGCAGGTCTAGAGAGACGTACTAGCACTCGCCCCAGTTGTACAGCCGACGTAGCTAGCAACAGACGAGAAGATAGTTAGCATAGCCTTCAGCTAAGTCAATTGCTACGACCTAGCAAGGCGCCGTATTCAATTGATATTTATTATATGAAGCATGTATCGTCAAGAGCGATGTTCTTCAATTATGGATTAAAGTTAAGTATTCCAGAAGCTATGTACTTTTCTTTATAGCATTCATTACGTATCCTGTTTCAGACCTCACGCCAGCCTGCGTAAGTTTAAGCGCGTGCCTTTCGGCTTCCTCTCATTGTGTCTAGGCTGTCTTGTCTATACACAACAGTTCCCACAGAATAACGTTCGCCCACACTCTCTCTGTGAAGCTCAACATGCCTTGCAATAAGTGCATCATCTTCCCTGGCCAGCATGATCTGCGCACTTGGCTCCAATCGAACACGTGCGCGGGATATGATGGAACGAGAAGCGGCACGTACGACTCGTCAACCAAAAACTTTTACAGAACTGCGTGAAAAGGTCGAATAGGCGTGGCATAACGTATTCCATAGTAGTATTCACTATCAGTACAATCGACTCCATTGTCGCCTGTGGAGGCTATCCACGTGTTAATAGGGGTGTTGCAGCTTGGATCGATACATGATCCGTCAGAACCGCCTGTGCTATTAATCAGTAAATGCAATCATTTAATGTACTGAAGCAACAATAAATTTTGAGTCAATTGTAATCCTCTAAAATGGTGTATTAATTTTTTCCGGCAATATATTTTCATGAAACATTTCATTTCCTATTTTTACCCCCTTAGGGCTAGAATTCCCAAAACTCTGTAACACGTTTTTTTTTTTATTTGTAGCTGAGAAGTCAAATGCCAATTTCCATATATGTAGCTTTAAAAATACTTTGGTAGTTCTTTAATAATGATTTACTTTCAAAAGAAATTCCACCCACTGTTTCAGCCTCATCTAGGACAAATTTCCAAAAATGCTGAAACACGAGGCCCAGCTTCAGAACTACCTTACTAGCAGCATATTTTCAAAAAAACATTTCATCCTCTTATTTACTCCCTTAGAGTTGGAGTTTCGAAGAATCCCTTCTTAAACTACGCCTACAGTATAAGAGCAATACACTTTCCAAATTTCAAAACTCTGTCGTTACCGGTTTGGACTGGACGATGATGGACACTCAGGACTTTATGTATACAGATTGTGTCACGAATACAATCAGCATTCTTTGGTTTAATGTAAGATACAATAACACACACATGGCCCATTTATCTGAAAATCTCTATCAGAATTCAGTGACACATTCGACGTAGTGCTAACACAAGTATTTACCGGTTCTTTCTTTCGCTTACGCCATAGTCCCGCAGCTACCGCAGGGTCGGCGTGGTTACAACGGATTGGCAGTGTTAGTGTTAGGGACGGCCGGATGCCCTTCCTGTCTCCACTTCGTACCCCCCAGGACGGAATCAGTGTACCCCAACTGTCTGCATCTAGTGTAAATCGTGAAATAGTGCGGACGTGTTTCAAATGTCTGCGACGCGTGTAACTGAGGCGGAACGTGGGGATCAGCCCGGTATTCACCTAGCGGTATGTGGAAAACCACATCCAGGCTGGCCGGCACACCAGCCCTCGTCGTTAATGCGCCGGGCGTATTCGATCCGGGCCGGCGTGCCTACCTGAGTCCAGGAAGCAGCGCGTTAGCGCGATCGGCTACCCTGGCGGGTCGACTAGTATTTACTAGTCAACAGCACGAAATACATTGAAAGAAATTGTAGTAGAAAGACAGTCTCGAACAGTTCATTCTTTATGTCAGCAGATATCATGCTATTTTCACGATTACAAAAAAATGTTAGTCCTAAAAGTACCAACGTTAAAAGCGCTATTAATTATTCAGATCCAAAAAAAATATACGTATACTTGTAAGAAATAGTTTCTGTCGACATAAAGTAAGCATTTAAACGTACGGTAGCTGGGAAACGAATGGTACCTACCAGAACAGTAAGACCACCTTTACACCAGCTGGAAACCAGACACTAGAATACTTCTCGTTTACATGCAGTCCAGTGACACAAATTATGCTGCATCTAAAGAACTTAGAGGCACGGCTATAACGTAGCTGTCACAGAGGTAAAAACTAAATATGAGGATGCAATGATGAAACGCATATACCATATAAAATTGATAATAGTGCGATAAATATTACACCTACCTTACATCTGCTACACTTCGTTTGCAATTACTTTCAGATACAACTCAAAAATGGAATTTTTATTCGGAAAAACATTAATTTCCAATTACAGGTCCAATTACAATTTTAGATGCTGTGGATGCTTTTATCTATACAGGGTGTTACAAAAAGGTACGGCCAAACTTTCAGGAAACATTCCTCACACACAAAGAAAGAAAATATGTTATGTGGACATGCATCCGGAAAGGTTTACTTTCCATGTTAGAGCTCATTTTATTGCTTCTCTTCAAATCACATTAATCATGGAATGGAAACACACAGCAGCAGAACGTACCAGCGTGACTTCAAACACTTTGTTACAGGAAATGTTCAAAATGTCCTCCGTTAGCGAGGATACAAGCATCCACCCTCCGTCGCATGGAATCCCTGATGGGCTGATGCAGCCCTGGAGAATGGCGGATTGAATCACAGCCGTCCACAATACGAGCACGAAGAGTCTCTACGTTTGGTACCGGGGTTGCGTAGACAAGAGCTTTCAAATGCCCCCATAAATGAAAACCAAGAGGGTTGAGGTCAGGGGAGCATGGAGGCCATGGAATTGGTCCACCTCTACCAATCCATCGGTCACCGAATCTGTTGTTGAGAAGCGTACGAACACTTCGACTGAAATGTGCAGGAGCTCCATCGTGCATGAACCGCATGTTGTGTCGTACTTGTAAAGGCACATGTTCTAGCACCAGAGGTAGAGTATGCCGTATGAAATCGTGATAACGTGCTCCATTGAGCGTAGGTGGAAGAAACTAAAATGAGCTCTGACATGGAAATTAAGCGTTTCCGGACACATGTCCACATAACATCTTTTCTTTGTTTGTGTGTGAGGAATGTTTCCTGAAAGTTTCGCCGTACCTTTTTGTAACACCCTGTATATACTTCTATATTCCGAAAATTCCTATAAAGTGCGTGGTTACAGTAATGAAAAAAATGTGATATATTAATTATTATTTTGAAGGAGAGTGTGTACATACCCGTCGAAGCTGCACGTATATTTGAAATAGCAACCGAGAGCGAGCAGAAAGACAGTGCGACAGAATACAGAGTTGCCATATTGTAACATATCATTCCCGAGCAAGTCGTTGGAGCGTGTATCTAGCTGTTGAGGACATTACGACCAGTATAAGACTGCGGTGGAGGGGTTTCTTGTCCAGACAGCAGATGATGGGTTGATCTTTCCATAATCTGTCTACATGTTTTGTGACCATTCAGTACCAAGCTGGTATAAGAGATTGTTGCTACCTTCGACGACGGGTGTTTTCCAGCGACTGTTGGAAGTTAGTTAATTAGTTATAAGTTCCACAGATCATTTGAACGATTCTTTTACTGAAGACATGTGAAACAATTCAATTTACAGGTTATGGCTAAGGAACACATCTTTTAGTCCTATTCATAAAACTAAATTTTTCATTAAGCATGCTATTACAGACCCACCATACTTGCTCCGGACACTGCGAGAGGGCTGTACAAGCAATGATCACACGCACGGCACAGCGGACACACCAGGAACCGCGGTGTTGGCCGTCGAATGGCGCTAGCTGCGCAGCATTTGTGCACCGCCGCCATCAGTGTCATCCAGTTTGCCGTGGCATACGGAGCTCCATCGCAGTCTTTAACACTGGTAGCATGCCGCGACAGCGTGGACGTGAACCGTATGTGCAGTTGACGGACTTTGAGCGAGGGCGTATAGTGGGCATGCGGGAGGCCGGGTGGACGTACCGCCGAATTGCTCAACACGTGTGGCGTGAGGTCTCCACAGTACATCGATGTTGTCGCCAGTGGTCGGCGGAAGGTGCACGTGCCCGTCGACATGGGACCGGATCGCAGCGACGCACGGATGCACGCCAAGAGCGTAGGATCCTACGCAGTGCCGTAGGGGACCGCACCGCCACTTCCCAGCAAATTAGGGACACTGTTGCTCCTGGGGTATCGGCGAGGACCATTCGCAACCGTTTCCATGAAGCTGGGCTACGGTCCCGCACACCGTTAGGCCGTCTTCCGCTCACGCCCCAACATCGTGCAGCCCGCCTCCAGTGGTGTCGCGACAGGCGTGAATGGAGGGACGAATGGAGACGTGTCGTCTTCAGCGATGAGAGTCGCTTCTGCCTTGATGCCAATGATGGTCGTATGCGTGTTTGGCGCCGTGCAGGTGAGCGCCACAATCAGGACTGCATACGACCGAGGCACACAGGGCCAACACCCGGCATCATGGTGTGCGGAGCGATCTCCTACACTGGCCGTACACCACTGGTGATCGTCGAGGGGACACTGAATAGTGCACGGTACATCCAAACCGCCATCGAACCCATCGTTCTACCATTCCTAGACCGGCAAGGGAACTTGATGTTCCAACAGGACAATGCACGTCCGCATGTATCCCGTGCCACCCAACGTGCTCTAGAAGGTGTAAGTCAACTACCCTGGCCAGCAAGATCTCCGGATCTGTCCCCCATTGAGCATGTTTGGGACTGGATGAAGCGTCGTGTCACGCGGTCTGCACGTCCAGCACGAACGCTGGTCCAACTGAGGCGCCAGGTGGAAATGGCATGGCAAGCCGTTCCACAGGACTACATCCAGCATCTCTACGATCGTCTCCATGGGAGAATAGCAGCCTGCATTGCTGCGAAAGGTGGATATACACTGTACTAGTGCCGACATTGTGCATGCTCTGTTGCCTGTGTCTATGTGCCTGTGATCAGTGTGATCATGTGATGTATCTGACCCCAGGAATGTGTGAATAAAGTTTCCCCTTCCTGGGACAATGAATTCACGGTGTTCTTATTTCAATTTCCAGGAGTGTATATCTTGCTCGTATTGTCTCGAATCCGCATACGAGGAAATGCATCAGGTCTTCCTGAAGAATAATAGTAAGAATATAAGAAAGAGTTAAGAACTGATGTAAAAATGGATAAAAGGATATGAGAATTTAAAAAGATTGTAACCCGTGAAAATGGTTCAAATGGCTCTAAGAACTATGGGACTTAACATCTGAGGTCATCAGTCCCCTAGACTCAGACCTACTTAAACCTAACTAACCCAAGGACGTCACACACAAGCATGCCCGAGGCAGGATTCGAACCTGGGACCGTAGCAGCAGCGCGGTTCCAGACTGAAGCGCCTAGAACCACTCGGTCACAACGACCGGTTGTAACCCATGAAAATGCCATAAAATACATATATCATATAATGAATGTGTGACAAATATTGTGAAACCCAAATGTAATTCTACAATTAATTTAACGCCCTTGTAGCACCTAACTTGAAAAGAATCATTCGTGTAGTAATCTACTGTGGACATGGATAGATAAATGAACTCTGCCACCAATTACTCTAAACTTGTCGCGCCCTAAAAATCATCTGAAGTACGTCGAAATCTTTGTCATTTTCTCACAAATTGTCGAGTATCTGCGGATAAGCCGAGACACGTTTTCGCATATTTTAGCACCACTTCCGCGGAGTAAAGTTCCTGGCAAATCAGGTTGTGGCACTTGCCGTGTTCTCCTCGGGAGCAGTGCTTACAAGGGAACCTCCCCATCGCACCCCCCTCAGATTTAGTTATAAGTTGGCACAGTGGATATGTCTTGAAAAACTGAACACAGATCAATTGAGAAAACGGGAAGAAGTTGTGTGGAACTGTGAAAAAATGAGCAATATACGCAAACTGAGTAGTTCATGAGAAGATAGGTAACATCAAGGAAACTAGAAGCGCAGGAGAGTCGTGGTCTCGTGGTAACGTGAGCAGCTGCGGAACGAACGGACCTTGGTTCAAATCTTCCATCGAGTGAAAAGTTTAATTTTTTATTTTCAGTTTATGTGACAAACTCTTATGTTTTCATCACCTTTTTGGGAGTGATTATCACATTCACAAGAAAACGTAAATCGGGCAAGGTAGAAGAATCTATTTACCCATTCGCCAAGTGTACAAGTTAGGTTGGTCGACAACATATTCCTGTCATGTGACGCACATGCCGTCACCAGTGTCGTACAGAATATATCAGATGTGTTTTCCTGTGGAGGAATCGGTTGACCTAAGACCTTGGGATCAAATGTTTTCGGTTCCCATTGGAGAGGCACTTCCTTTCGTCTACTAATCGCACGGTTTTGCGGTGCGGTCGCAAAACACAGACACTAAACTTATTACAGTGAACAGAGACGTCAATGAACGAACGGACAGATAATAACTATGCAAAAATAAAGAAAGTAAAATTTTCACTCGAGGGAAGACTTGAACCGAGGACCTCTCCTTCTGCATCTCCTCACGCTACCACGGGACCACGGTGCTCCTCAGCTGCCGGTCTCCATGATGTTGTCTATGTGGCCCATGGACTACTCGGTTTGTATATTTTGCTTATTTTTTCACAATTCCACACAACTTCTTCCTGTTTTCTCAATTGATCTGTGTTCAGTTTATCAAGGCCTATCCACTGTGCCAACTTAAAACTAAATCTGAGGGGGGTGCGATGGGGAGGTTCCCTTGATAGGTGTGGAGTGCCGGCAGCACTGCGCGCCACGGGTCAAACAGTGCGGCAGCCGCGCGGCGCGGCTAGCGCTCCTGCCCGGCGCCCGGCTGGTTTGCATAATGGCTGCATGTACGCGGCCGTAATTACAGGCGTCATTTGTCGTTTCCGGTCGCATTCCGATAACTCCGCGCCATTTGTGCGTCGGCCCGGCAGTTAGGGCGCGGGCCTATCTGACACCGCGACCCGCTCGCCCTCAAATCGAAGCGTCAGCCGCGGCTCACCTCGTAAACTGCGCTGCCGGCCGCGACTTATGACGGCGCGCGGCCCAGCGCAGCCACCGTGGCTCGCTCATCGGGACAGTGCGGCTGCAGCATGGAGGTAAGAATGGAGGGAGACGCCCTGACGTCACAGCTGTGAAGCTATGTGAAGCCGAGGGTAGCCATCTCAGTCAGACCAAAACATTGCTGCTGTAAGCTTGTGTGCATAGGCTTGTCGCTCGCTTTTGGAAGGATTTAGACCTATTATGGTGACTTGTGTGGTGTTCGGATGTACGAATCGTTCTGATAGTGATGCGAAATCGAAGGGAATAACATTTCATGTGTAAGTTGTCTCGTTAAGTGTGATTTTACAACTTCATTATGAATGAACGTGTGCTACATCGGTACTTGTACTATAGCGTGTTTTTCTCCTGTATGATTTTAATTTCCTAAAAATGAAAGTCGGAAAGCTCTGTGGGAGAATGCCGTAAGGAGGAAGAATTGGCGTGCGTCTAAATGGAGCACTATATGTTCTCAGCATTTCCGAGAAGAGGACATAGACCGAACTTCCCTTTCAGCAGTAAGGCTCCGAGAAAATGCTGTACCATCAGTTTTCCCTACACACCCAAAACATTTGTAAAAGGTATGTTAATTCAAAGAATTAAATTCTTAGTTTTCAAGTTCACGTTTCAGTATAATACGTACGTATCGTCGATAATCGAAGTGTTGAGTAACTCACTTTGTCTTCATCATGTACCAAATTAAAAGCTAACACTACATTAACTGGCGTAAAGTACAGGCCTAAACAGGACACTGTGTAGATTTGCCATTCTATGTACCGTATTTCAGTAAATATTGGTGGTAATGAACAGTGTTTCCCATTAGTGTAACGTAACTGAAATGTCCCAGTACGTATTACAAACAAGATGTATTTATGGGGCTTTGGAGGGAGGGTATAGCTAACTTAGTTTTCAGTTTCTATTATTTAGTTTGTGATACACGTTTATTACTGAATTAACTAAATTGTATCGTTTACATTGAAGACTAGCTATTCGTAATATTACATTAAAACTATTTTTAATCAGAAGAGACGCGGAATTTCGCCTTAACGAGATTTTATTTTAAACAAAAACTTTGAAACAACCAATCTGATGACGTTACATGCGTATATGGTGCAATTAGCGACTGTAATACTCGCAGCGCTATAGCACACTGGCAATGTTTTGGTCAGAGTGTCATGGCAGCGAGCCACGCCCCCATGGCTTCAAAACGTAGTACGGCTGGGATACGTAGCGCCACCTCCCCTTATTCTTACCTCCATGGGCTGCAGGGCGTTGCGCCACGGGTGTGCTCTCTACCTACGCACTCTGCTGTCATCCAACTACTAAGGCTATTTATGAAATTCCCATTACCACTTCGAAAAAATAAAGGTGCGACAACGTGTCGGCGGCAGTAGTCTTTCTCCACATATGTATTCAGCCTTCAAGACGACACATTTTTCCTGATGATGGATGGCTTGACGGAAACCTTGATTGTAGAGATCTGCGACTTGGCTATTTAGGTAACATCTCACCTCAAAAACCGCCTCTCGTCGTTCTGGAAAAAGCCTAAAAATCAATAGTATCTTCATCGGAGAAAAGACGAAGTTGTCACTGGGTACCATGTCAGGAGAATAAGGGGGTGAGTCATAATTTTTTGGTTCAAAGAAGCGCAGTGTCTAACTGTGTTTGCCGCGCGGAATGGCCGCGTGGTTTGGGGGGCCATGTCACGGATTGCGCGGCCCCTCCTGCCGGAGGTTCGAGTCCTCCCTCGGGCATGTGTGTGTGCGTTGTTCTTAGCATAAGTTAGTTTAAGTTAGTTTAAGTAGTTGTAATGTGGCAATAATTTCGCATCTTACAATCACTCATCTACATACTTTGCCGTAATTTACAACCGGAATTAGGTATCATTTGAAAGGTTCTACATCATATATAAGAATAGATAAGGAAGACTAACATGGTCACGTACACCTTGTAAATGGTTGTTAACGCTTATTGCATAAAAGGTGACAGAGTGTCTTCATTATCAAAATGGCGTAACGAATGATTGCCTATACTAGTAGAGGTAAGAACACCAGTGGAAATGAAACGGCAGGCGTAACTCAGGCTTTGGGTGGAAAAGCCCACACAGTTGTGTTGGTCCTGCTCAACACAGGAAGTAGCTCTAGCCGGAACGGTCGGGTCACCTTGGTGCTGAAGCACAATGTAGTTGCGGCTGGCCGGCATTGTAGCTAGGCCGTAATGATAACCAGAAACTCTGAATACCTTGGACGCAGCAGAGAGGAACAAGGAAGCGTTACTTCAGAAATTACACAGGCTGGGTTATTTCTGAGGATTTTTACTCTGAGAAGCGTACCATTGTATGAATTCCTAATTTTTGGGGATACGTATTTCCTCACAAACTTTCCGTGCTGGGTGACAAGAGACTAAAATATGGTTGATCGGCGTTTGGAAGAATCTGTAGAGAGGGAGGATATTCCGTGGTTTCGAGGATATGATTCGCCTTCTGCGGTTACGAGGGAGGAGAGCCGAGCTTTGCTGGCAAGCCAGCTGTGGAGAGAAAGAGGTCTTACGTTTTGAGTGCGCGTGTTTGACAGTCGCTCAGTATCAGCATTTCTTGGTACAGACAGACTTGCTGTCTTTGCTCTCAGGAGATTTTATAGTTAGAACGGTCAGGCACTGTGCTGTTGAGAATTTATATGATTCTGGACTTCGTCTCCGGGTAGGGAGTCGTCGTTGAGTATGCAGCGATCAGTGATTGAAGGCACTTCTCCTGTATATACTCACCTAGAGACGTTATCTGAATTCCGTCCTTGTGGCTGGGAGTTCGCGTTTCTCATCTGCAGAACACAGAGAGGAGAAGACAGTATTAGATTTTATTAGTCAGAGGAGCGTCTTCTGCCGTCCTTGTGGTTGAATGACTTGTTTTTATATTTTGTGGCTGGAGTTCTACCGTCATCGAGGACGTGTACGAGAACCATCGCTCCTACACACTGGACGTAGTACACACGGTGATATTGCTAATTACTTCGGCTTATTAATGCTATAAAGCTAAACAGCTGTGATCTCGTAACTTTTATTTCCACTGAGACTGCACACCACTGTAGACCATCTTTGAAAGTAGTGTTTTCTATTGTTTGGTACGTATGTGATGTCAGTCATCTTGCGTTATTTATATTAGATCGCTTAGCAATAAAAAGGGGCAACTGATCACTAACACTAGTTAGTTAATTGATCTGCGTTTATTTCTAATGATAAGTTTATTGTATGTCCATCAGACATTAATATACAAATATTTGTAATATTTAAAGGGGTTTTAATCTACAATAAATGTATAAGCAGAAACCGTCTTTATCATTTTGTAGTTACTAGTTCCCTTAATGTTGCATTTCTGTTGTAATTTATATGTTAAAGAGCAAGAATGAGGAGATATCACAATTAAGAGATCCTAAGATCTGCTTCAGAGGGTATTCAGAGAGGGCCAAATCTTCATTTTCGCGTTCAGTATTTTCTATTGCGCACATTCATTTTACACCCGCCTGGAGTAGCATCTTGGATAGTGTGTAAGTCTAGGGACCCATGACCTCAGCAGTTTGGTCCCTAGGAATTCAGACACATTTTAACATTTAACTGTGTTTGGTGGACAAAGTGAAGTGGCCCTGTCGGGGGTGCTTATTTCTCTCTCGTTTATTTTCACCCCTGTCAGTTTTCGCTACTGTTTGCAGAACTCGACAGTTAACAATTCTAAGGGACGGAAGTGAGAAAATTTTTACTGAATGGAAAACGTGATATATGCTGAGCTTTACTCATATTAGTTGATACCACGTAAATTGGAGGCGGAGTGGGGAGAAAGGAAAGGAAGTGAAAGGAAGTGATGATATCAACTGCATCAGAGCTTTACGTGGAATCAGTGGTGATGAGTGAAAATGTGTGCTACGTCGCTCCTCAGCTGATCCATATTCCCACTCAGCGCCACAACTTGCCACAGTCCCCGTCCATGTCTTACGTGCTCGCCAATTTTACATTCCCACTCGAGGTCGAACGTAAGTGTGCATCTGCACTAATGAGTGCGGATTCAGAATACATCGAGGCGTGTCAATTACACGAAAACGCGGTTTCTGGCCTATCCTCAAAAATGTTGGTTTTAATGATGATGATGTTTGGTTTGTGGGGAGCTCAAATGCGCGGTCTTCAGCGTCCGTACAAATTCCCAAGTTTTCACACAGTCCAATCCAGCCTCTGTCACGAATGATGATGATGATGATGATGATGATGATGAAATGATGAGGACATCGCAAACACCCAGTCCCCGGGCAGAGAAAATCCCCAACCCGGCCGGGAAAAAAATGCAGGTTTTGGCACTAACCATTGTTTATATGCGCACATCCTATGTGTGTATATAAAACGCGACGGGTGGCTAAAACATGTTTGCTGGTAGTAGTAATATGGCCCTGTTCATGCTAGGAAAATGATTTTTTAGGGACGATTTGTACAAATCCGAGAATGATGTGACTCAGATAAAGATCATTAATACGTTCCTGAACGCAAATGCGCTTCAAAATGTGTTGCTTATCAGGTAAATGTGAATAATTACACTGGTCAACACTCATTTTCTTGCCAAGGATATTTAAGTGGCATTAGGATGGGTTAGTGGTGCTGAGGACGAATATAGCAACCATTTATGCAGTTTGGCTCTAGTTTTTGAGATAATGCATGATTTATTCAAAAAATTAGAAAAAATTGCTAATACTGAACTCGAGCGCTACAAGCTACAATGAAAAAAGAAAATAATCTTTATAAATAGCTTCTATGAAAACCTGATAGGCATTTGTCCACGTATAAAACATAATTGAAAAGTTTCTCTATAAGTATATCATTTTCCGTCCATGACGAACCGCTTCCTGCACGCTTTCCTTTTATAGGTCTCTTCAGAACAGTCACGTTGCAGATTCCAGCAATAATCTACCATCATATGCCTGTCCCATCTTCCTTTGTATCTTTCCTCTATTCCTTTCATATCTTGATGGAACCGCTCTCCTTGTTCCTCACTGAAATCACCTAGATTACGAGGAAATCGATCCAAGTGGCTGTGAAGGAAGTGCAATTTTATGCTCATGTTAGCTCCTAAGTTTTGAAAGTTAGTGAGCATGTTTTTGACCAGTTCCTCGTAATTGGGAGCTTTATGATTGCCCAAAAAACATTTTACAACAGCGACAAAACTGTTCCAGGCCGATGCTTCAGTGACAGTCATGACACTTGTAAAATTGGTATCGTTGATGAGCCTGCGAATTTGAGGACCATCAAATATTCCTGCCTTAAGTTTTTCACTACTGAGTCCAGGGAACGTATTGCAGATGTATGTGAAGCAATTACCATTTCTGTCTAAAGCTTTGGTGAATTGCTTCATTAGTCCTAACTTAATATGTAATGGTGGAAGAACAATCTTGTCCCTACTAACCAGAGGTTCATTAATTATGTTTGCTTCACCAACAGCCATATGTTCCCTTGGAGGCCATGTTTTCTGCTTCCAATGTTCGTGCTTTGCCCTACTATCCCACATGCAGATAAAACATGGGTGCTTTGTGTATCCACTTTGTTGTCCAAGCAAGAAGTTCACCATTTTCAAATCAACACCAATCAACCACAGGTGCTGCATATACTGAATTTTCTGCAGAACCATCTTGATGTTAGCATATGCTTCACAAAGTTTTGTTGAGTGGGCATTTGGAATAGATGCGTAACGATTGCCATTGTGTAGGAGAACACATTTTAAACTTCTAGTGGAACTGTCTATGAAGAGACGCCAGTCCTCTGGTCTATATTCCGGCAGCCCCAATTCAAGTAAAAGTCCAGGTATATTGCTGCAATACACTATAACCTCTTCTTGGTTGAAGTATGGAAGAAGGTTTTCTTCTCTCGTCCGGTAAGCTGTTATTTTAACACTTGGATGAAGACAGTTCTTTTCCTTAAGCCTGGATGCTAAGAGTTCTGATGCTTGCTTTGAAAGATTGAGTTCTCGTATCAAGTCACTGAGCTCCTTCTGGTCGAACTGCTGGGGTTGTGTCTCACGTCCTTCGTATTCCGAACCACTACTTGTACATTCCCCGCCGTGCACATCGCCATCTGATGATGTTAGCGTGGGTAATGTTGTGAAGGTTGGTACAGGAACATCGTTGCTGTGCACCACCGGTCTTCTTGCTGACTCCAAATCGGGATATTCCCACTTTCGTTTTTTGAACCTATTAAAACCTTTCACATTAACAATGCAAAAATAGCAATCATCTGTATGGTTCTTCTGCTCTCGCCATACCACAGGCACTCCGAAGTTTAAGCTTTTCCTTTTTCGTTTTGTCCACTGCCGTAAGCACTCCACACAGCATTTACAAACTTTATGGGGTGCCCACGCCTTGTCTTGATCTCCAAGTTTAATTCCGAAATATGCCAGATACGCTTCCTTCACAAAAGGAGTGATATTCTTCCTGTTCTTTTGAAGAACGTATTCACCACAAATGTAGCAGAACTCATCTGGATGGTTCACGCAAAGACGGCGTGAAGAACTCATGTTTTCCTAAAACAAAATTGCACAAATACTACATATTATGCAGAATTTTCTTGTATTTGCATGTCAATCACATCCAACAAACATCATTAATTGTTCTGTGTGAAATGAATACTCACCTCTTATTTGCTACGTCACGATAAAAAGGTTCTATCTCCTTGAAGCTGCACTGCACATGTGTGTGACTTTCGACCATCGCCATTTTTCTTGTTTACACTGAACGCTACCTATCGGCTGTTGCGGGGATTACCTCGGCCAACAAATGAATGTCGAGTACCGCCGAATTCAAATCTGCACAACCCTCAATATCTTCAACACACGCACCGCCCAACAGGACTGAACACATGCTGACAGTGTGATGTTTGCATGATGTAATCCTCAACCACACAGATGCACTCCCTGAGCACAATTGTTTAATAAAGATAGTACAATATCACTAATTAAAAAACAGGTAGCAAATACATTACACCATATATGGACCCTGCAGTCGATATTATCCACATGAAACTCTCATTTCCACAAATAACCTATATCTCAAAAACCAGAGCCATTTTGGAAAAAGTACAAATATACTCGGAATGAGTATCATAGCAATATCCCATTTTCGTTCAAACTTCCCTGGCAACGAAAAAAAAATTTTGTTTTGTAGAGCTGTGTTATTGAAGCAGGTAAATGGCGTGGTGTCCCTCACCATCGTTTACATCTATTTAGGTGACAGGGTCATGGCAGAAAAGTTAAGAGTCATGCTTAATATTGTTTAAGTGATGTATTAAAGCGACTTTTTGAGGTATTTTTGTAGGCTGTATATGCCGGCTGGTGTGGCGGAGCGGTTCTAGGCGCTTCAGTCTGGAACCGCGCGACCGCTACGGTCGCAAGTTCGAACCCTGCCTAGGGCATGGATGTTTTTGATGTCCTTAGGTTAGTTAGGTTTAAGTAGTTCTAAGTTCTAGGGGACTGATGACCTCAGATGTTAAGTCCCATAGAGCTCAGAGGCATTTTTAGGCTGTATATAAATATGATGCGACACCACCAGGCTCACATTGTGCGTCCGCATACTTGGATCTGCTCTGAATATTGTCGACGAGGAGTGTACCTGTCAGACACTCAGTCTCTTGACCTAAAAGTGACTATATCAGTTCCGCACAGAAAAATGTTTAAATTATTATTATTGTTATTATTTATTTTTTTAAAGCAGCCTACTAGCTGGTGTGATGCGGCTCGCCACGAATTTCTCTCCTGTACCAACCACTTCATCGCAGAGTAGCATTTTCAACCTACTTCCTTAGTTATCTAGTGGATGTATTCCTATCTCTGTCTTCCTCTACAGATTTTGCCCTCTACATCTCCCTCTAGTACAATGGAAGTCACTCCCTCGTGTCTTAATAGATGTCCTATCATCCTGTACCTTCTCCTTCTCAGGGTTTTCCACATATTCCTTTCCTCTCCGATTCTGTGTAGAACCTCCTCATTCCTTATCAGTCGGCCTAATTTTCAGCATTCGTCTGTAGCATCACATCTCAAATGCTTCGATTTTCTTCTGGTGCGATCTTCCCACAGTCCACGTTTCACTACAAAAAAATTTTTTTCCTCAAATTAAGGCCAATGTTGGATACTAGTAGGCTTCTCTTGGCCAGGAATGCCCTTTTTGGCAGTGCTAGTCTGCTTTTGATGTCCTCTATTCTCTGTCAGTCACTGGTTATTTTGCTGCCTAGGCACTAGATTCAAACGATTCAAATGGCTCTAAGCACTGTGGGACTTAACAGCTGAGGTCATCAGTCCCCTGTAACTTATAACTACTTAAACCTAACTAACCTAAGGACATCACACACATCCATGCCCTAGGCAGGATTCGAACCTGCGACCGTAGCAGCAGTGCAGTTCCGGACTGAAGCGCCTAGAACCGCTCGGCAACCGCGGCCGGCTGAGACAGTAGAATTCCTTGACATAATCTATTTCGTGACCATGAATCCTGATGTTAAGCTTCTCGCTATTCTCATTTCTGCTACTCAAAAATGGTTCAAATGGCTCTGAGCACTATGGGACTTAACTGCTGAGGTCATCAGTCCCCTAGAACTTAGAACTACTTAAACCTAACTAACATAAGGACATCACACACATCCATGCCCGAGGCAGGATTCGAACCTGCGTCCGTAGCGGTCGCGCGGTTCCGGACTGTGGCACCTAGAACCGCTTGGCC
The DNA here is from genome assembly GCF_021461395.2 of Schistocerca americana. Taxonomy (NCBI): domain Eukaryota; kingdom Metazoa; phylum Arthropoda; class Insecta; order Orthoptera; family Acrididae; genus Schistocerca; species Schistocerca americana. Next base: position 58,742,355 of record NC_060124.1, on the reverse strand, counting down.
CCTCCGGCAGGCCCATTTCTGCTACTGCTCATTACGTTCGTCCATCTTCGATTTACTCTCAGTCCATCTTCTGTATCTATTAAACTATCCATTCTATTCAGCAGATCATGTAATTCTTCTTCACTTTGACTTAGGATAGCAATTTCATCAGCGAATCGTATCATTGATATCCTTTCACCTTGAATTTTAATTCCAGTCCTGCACCTTTCTTTTATTTGCATCATCGCTTCTTCGATGTACAGAGTGAACAGTAGAGGCGAAAGACTACATTCCTGTCTTACACCCTTTTGAATCGGAGCACTTCGTTCTCGGTCGTAAACTCTCATCATTCTCTCTTGTTTGTTGTTCATACTATATATTACCCGTCTCTCCCTATTGTTTACCCCTGTTTTTCTCAGAGTTCCTAACATCTTGCACAATGCACCATTTTACGTTGTCGAATGTTTTTTCTAGATCGACAAATCCTATGAAAGTCTCTTGATTTTTCTATATTCTTGCTTCCATTATCAACCGCAACGTCAGAATTGCCTCTCTGGTGCCTTTACCTTTCCTAAAACCAAACTGATCGTCATCTAATACATCCTCAATTTTTCTTTTCCATTCTTCTTATATTATTCTGCTCAGAAACTTGGATGCATGAGTTGTTAAGGTGATTGTACGATAATTCTAGCACTTGTCAGCCCTTGCAGTCTTAGGAATTTAGTGGATGATATTTTTCCGAAAGTCAGATTCTGTGCCACCAGACTCATACATTCTACATAGCAACTTGAATAGTCGTTTTGTTGCCACTTTCCCTAATGATTTTAGAAATTCTGATGAAATGTTATCGATCCCTTCTGCCTTATTTGATCTTAGGTCCTCCAAAGCTCTTTTAAATTCTGATTCTAATACTAGATCCCCTATCTCTCTTAAATCGACTCCTGTCTCTTGTATCACATCAGAGAAATGTTCCCCCTTATAGAGGCTTTCAATGTATTCTTTCCACCTATCGGCTCCCTCCTATGCATTTAACAATGAAATTCCGGTCACGTTCTTGATGTTACTACCCTTGCTTTTAATTTCACCGAAGGTTTTTTGACTTTTCTATATGCTGAGTCAGTCGTTCCGACTATCATTTCTTTCTCGACTTCTTCAGATTTTTCATGCAGCCATTTCGTCTTAGCTTTCCTGCACTCCCTGTTTATTTCATTCTTCAGCGAGTTGTATTTCTGTATTCCTGAATTTCTGTGTTTATTATATTACCAATGGTTTTTGGAGTTACTTTCTTTGTAGCTACGCTTTTCTTTCCAGCTTCTGTGATTGCCTTTTTAGAGATGTCCATTGCTCTTCAATTGTACTGCCAACTAGACTATTTTTATAGCTGTATCTACAGCCTTAGAGAACTTCAAGGGTATCTCGTCATTCCTTAGTACTTCCGTATCCCACTTCTTTGCGTATTGATTCTTCTTGACTAATCTATTTAATTTCAGCCTACTCTCCGTATCTACTACGTTGTGATCTGAGTCTGTATCTGCTCCTGGGTACGCCTTACGATCCAGAATCTGATTTCGGAATCTCTCTCTGACCATGATGTTATCTAATTGTAATCTTCCCGTAGCACCAGGCCTTTTCCAAGTATATCTCCTCCTCTTGTGATTCTTGAACAGAGTCGTTTCATAAGACGCTTGTCTCACTGGATTCCGTGTATCGTATTCTGTCCACCGCCTGATTGCGGTTTAATTTATTAATCCTCCCAGAAAGACTGAGCAATCAAACTAAAGCTTCTTAATGATATTATGTTTGATTTTTTTATGTTCCATAGGAAATCATGACCTGTATTTATTACGTTTTCCCTTCATCCCACCTTATGTGTGCGTGAATGTGACTGAATGAATGTTTTTACGTGTGGTTTCGGGTTTCTTTTGAGGGGGACGCTGAGTTGGTTGTCGTCTGCTAGGAGCAGATAATGTTTGCTCCTCGTTTGGAGGGTAGCACAGTATGACCAACTTAGGATCCCAGTACCTGGGCAGAGAGGTTTACCCCTTTTAGTCTGACGTTGATTTGTCTGTCTGGTTGGTGGCAGAAGCCTACCCCTCTGGTAGCTTCCACTGCACTGGTAGTTAGGCGAAGCCCGGTGGAGAAAGGACACACTGCAGCTAGCGGTTGGTGAGTACAGTTCGTAAGTCCTAGAGAAGGTTTCTGCTGACAGGAAGTAGGTCGAATTAGAACTTTCCTATGTTAAACTCATGGAATATTTAAGTACTTCAGTTTAACTGAAGCGTGTTTAGTTATGTATTTTCGGAATGTGACATAATTATTTTGTTAAAGAAAATCGGCAAAGATTGTGGTTGAAATTAAAAGTGCGGAAGTTGCTTTTTTCTTTTCGGACCTCATGGTGTGGAATTTCTAGCAGTGAATATGTTTACGAAAAGCTAGTCTGTATAACCTCGGGTGAATGTGAGAATAATAGTGTTTTCGAGCGAGTGTGATTTTTGTTGTTCTTATTTTCTGTGTTTTCGTGGAAGATGCTATTGCCTCTCTGTGTTCGTCTCTTACCTCGTGTTTGGTAACCAATGATCCTTCTGGTCTACAACTGCACTGCAATAGGTTTTTATATTACCAGTTTAATTGTTTCGTGTGTTATAATTTCAGGAAAGTAGCAGTTTTTCGTGTGCATAGAGGAAATGTTTGAAACGGTTTGTTTCTGAATGGACCACGTGTAAGTTGAAACCATTGGGGGGAGGGGTGGGGCTTCTGCATTGCCGAGTTAATTTTATTTCGTGGTGGCATAATCATTCTGCTATAGCACCATTAAAATTTCTTACATTTTTGGTTGGTTTAATGTCTAATTTCTGAGCAGTGAACTAGTAGTCACGTTAACCACGTGCTGAAGTTCGGTCGTTCATAAGCGGCAGGGGCGGTTTCCACGTCGTGTATCTACTCTACAAAACCTTGCGAATTGGATGAACCTCTTTCCAAGCTAGTGCATGAGCACAATGATGGTAGGTACCTCTCTGAACTACGAGGGTAATCCCTGATGTGTCGACAGAAGTGCCGACACAGTGTGGTTTGAGGGGACCGCAATGCACGCTATAAGCTCACGAAGGATGGCGTGAGGTCTGGAACAGGATACGTAATGAATGCTATAAAGAAAAGTACGTAGCTGCTGGAATACTTAACTTTAATCCATCCTTGTTGTACATCGCTATTGACGATACAAGTGAGACTCTGTAGATTCAGGCAATAAACTACTAATGGCGCCTTGCTAGGTCGTAGCCATTGACTTAGCTGAAGGCTATTCTAACTATCTGCTCTGCAAATGAGCGAGGCTTCGTCAGTGTGCATCGCTAGCTACGTCGTCCGTACAACTGGGGCGAGTGCTAGTCCGTCTCTCGAGACCTGCCGTGTGGTGGCGCTCGGTCTGCGATCACTAACAGTGGCGACACGCGGGTCCGACATGTACTAATGGACCTCGGCCGATTTAAAGCTACCACCTAGCAAGTGTGGTGTCTGGCGGTGACACCACAATCCCAAAAGTCAGGTCTCCTATTTTTTTATAAGTACACGGATTTTGTCGTACACAATAAATACATACGCCTCTGTCTAGGTAAGAAGATAAGCCAGTACATGTAACTCAGAAGGTGCAGGTACAAACAAAGCAGTTGCAGTTAAAGCCATAAACAAGGCAGAGCATTTCACTCAGTAGTTGTAGTTGTGTCCTTCAGTCCTGAGACTGGTTGGATGCAGCTCTCCATGCTACTCTATCCTGTGTAAGTTTCTTCATCTCCCAGTACCTACCGCAACCTACTCAGTAGTAGCCCTGCATAATTCGGTTATGACTAAAACACACCAACGCGGGTTAGAAAAAATACACTTTACCAAATCACAATTAGATTTTAAATTCGTGCTCCGTACCTGATACAGTACCATGACATTAGCACCGGGTACAGTGCCACTCACCGGTGTTGCCGCTTCAGTTCATAACATCGCTCCCCAAGCGGGTGCATACAAGCGGTTTACGAATTAACAGAATCACGTGGCTTCAAAGAAGAGGCACTAACAACCATCCGCCACCCTCAAGTCAGGCACACTGCAGAAGAAACAAACACATATTATTCACTGAACAAGACACAATAATACTGAGCCAATTTTCCTTTAAACAGTAAAAGCACTGGACCAGAATGTCCTTAGGCAGTACGTTACGGTGCACTCTCCCCACCGTCAATTATCGTTTTAACTCCTCTTCAAATAACAAAAAATGTTTCAAATGGCTCTGAGCACTATGGGACTTAACATCTATGGTCATCAGTCCCCTATAACTTAGAACTACTTAAACCTAACTAACCTAAGGACATCACACAACACCCAGTCATCACGAGGCAGAGAAAATCCCTGACCCCGCCGGGAATCGAACCCGGGAACCCGGGCGCGGGAAGCGAGAACGCTACCGCACGACCACGAGCTGCGGACTTCAAATAACAGAAGGAGGACCCCGCGACCAGAGCTCCAGAGGACGACCTTTGTCACCTTCCTTACCGGCTGCCCAACATTCGACAAGTCGCTCGGCGATCCTGCTGGGTACATGCGTTGTCCATCCCAAATCTGCCCAACCAAACCCGGCCTCCAGACATTGCTGCTCCAGCCCTCCTCCTTCCGTCACGTGCCGTTCACAACTGACTCCGTAGCGCCGAGCCTCCACACCTCAACCAGGAAATCCAAAGATGTCACCACAAGGGAGGTGATTATCGATACCGGTGCCAGAGATAGGTAGGCCAGCAAACCGAGCCGCCACGGCTCGTATAGATCATTATGCAGCAATATGATAGGGGCGGGAAGTAGATCAGTGTGTGCTCATTTCGAAGCCACATTGCTAGAAACACGATTTCAGTTTTTCACAACCATCTGAGATATCCAAGGATATGATCACTTTCCAAATGGCTATAGCGTTTCTGACTGACTTGCCACTTTAAAGCCCCATTAATACTTTTTAGCCAATGACCATTCCAGAGCATTCGAGAGGTCAAAATTTTCATGGGCAGCTACTAGAAGAGTATATACGTTACCTTTGGCTTATATAATTATACAGCCTGACTAAAAAAGTAAAGACGCAGGGGAAATGCTCCGAGATCAATGTAATTTTGTACATGTGTACACCACCAGCAGGTAGGTAAATAACTGAAGTTACTATTCCGTGTGACGAGTAGGACGACCAACAGAGTGAATTATTGTTATCAGGGTCGTGAACAGCGTCAGATGTTGAGTAATCACTGTGAAGAACACGGAGACGCCACTAAATCGTACGAGACAGCGTTATCAACAACTAACAAAGTTCGAAAGTTGCCTCATTTTGGGGGCTTCATTTGGTCATCTGACTGAATCGTAAAAACAGCTAGATTTTGAGGTATTTGAATGTGACAGTGGCCACATGAAAAACAGCGTGGGAATATTAAGGAAGGCAGACACGTCGTAAAGTTTCTGGTTGACCGCATCTGACCATCAAAATGGGGAAACACCATATTGCGCACCAAGCACATCGTACCTGCTTCATCGTAACTGCTTCTCATCTTGCACTTGCCATCTCAGACCAAATAACAAGCTGCCTGCAGTATTATGTGTCATTCGGTAGCATGAGACTAGCAGCAGTTGGATGAGGGAATTACGTATACTGTCGTTATCACCGCAACACAGGGCGGTGCGTTTGGAGTGGTGCGTGACCACGAAGGATGGACTGGCGTCGCACTGCGCTCAGCAATGAGCTGTGGTTTTGAATTACACCCAGTTGCCATTGTTGACGAGTGAGGGGCGACCTGGGAAGAGGCCACATCCTTCCAATGTTTTGGAGGGTCACCACAGCGTCCACATCTTGACGAAGAAGGCAGGGGCATGACGTCACTGCCAGTAGTGACTGAAGGAACAGTGCAGGCTTAACGCTACATCACAACCATTCCGAATACCAAGAGATTACTTCTCATGTGACAGTATCGTGATGCCCTTGTCAGCACGAAAATGCTCGCCCACGAATGGCGTGTGTGACTATGAGCTGTCTCCATGAGTTTGAGGTACTCCTGTGGCTAGTAAGATCCCCAGATTTGTGAACGGTAGAACACATGTGCGACCAGAACGGGTTTCAACGCCATCCCAGCGCCTGTGTCCATGACGTCAAAGACCAGTTACAAGAGTTGTGGGCTATTTTGCCCCAGGAGACGATGCAAAGGCCTGTGACACCATTCCCAACCAAATCAGTGCATTCATGTAAGCCAGAATCGGTGAAATGTCAAACAGACAAATGGGTTTACTTGCCAAGTTCTTTGTAAATCTGTCTAGATTTTGTAATAATTGAAATAGCATCACATACCCTCTGAGATTTTGAAGTTTCATTTCGTTTCTCCCTCCCTTTCATGATGCTTCGATTCTTTTGTGAGGGAGTGCATATACACCGCCGGAAAAGAAAAATTGGCTCTGCGCACTATGGGACTTAACAGCTATGGTCATCAGTCCCCTAGAACTTAGAACTACTTAAACCTAACTAACCTAAGGACAGCACACAGCACCCAGTCATCACGAGGCAGAGAAAAATCCCTGACCCCGCCGGGAATCTAACCCGGGAACCCGGGCGTGGGAAGCGAGAACGCAACCGCACGACCACGAGCTGCGGACAAAGAAAAATTAATACACTCTTTTAGAAGTTTCCAATTCACTCAAGATTTACTGTTGCAACAGTGCATCTGCACTAGGAGAACTGATTACAATTACAGATGAATACCACGAGTTGTTCCGAGGTATTAGGTATCGACCGATGCTGAAACACCGATATTAGTACGTGTTGTAGCCTCTACAGGTGCCAATGTACGCACTGACTCTTGCATCAATTTGATCGTACAGATGTCGAGTACGATATGGCACACTTGTCCCATCTGATCACGTAAATCTGTACGAGATATTGAAACTTCCTGGCAGATTAAAACTGTGTGCCCGACCGAGACTCGAAATCGGGACCTTTGCTTTCGCGGGCAACTGCTCTACCAACTGAGCTACCGAAGCACGACTCACGCCCCGTCCTCACAGCTTTACTTCTGCCTGTATCTCGTCTCCTACCTTCCAAACTTTACAGAAGCTCTCCTGCGAACCTTGCAGGACTAGCACTCCTGAAAGAAAGGATATTGCAGAGACATGGCTTAGCCACAGCCTGGGGGATGTATCCAGAATGAGATTTTTTCATATCAGCGCACACTCCGCCGCAGAGTGAAAATCTCATTCTGTACGAGATATTGTTTGATGATTTTGAACGAAGCACTTATCGTCCCATTACACTCCACACGTACTGACTGGAGACAGTGAAAGGGTCCTGTAGCCACCTTTCATTGCCAACTCTCGTAGTGGTCAAGTCGGCAAAGAGGTGTCCGCTACTTGTGAGAAATCCACCTGCGTTAGGTTGGTGGCGGAAATGGCATCCTGGGGTTTTCCGGTCCAGGCGGAGCGTGGAAGAGGCTGGAGAAGCGGGAGGCAGTCTGCCGCCGGTACGGGAAGCGTACACAGCTGTGCTCCAATCGAAGAAGGGTGAGTTGGACTGACCGCGTGGCGCGTTGTCACATAGAGAGGGGAGCTTTTAGCTTTTGGTCTCGAATTTCGTCTTATAAAGATTTACTTGCTGGGTTGCAGCAGGGAATGCAAGGCTTTGTTAGACTTTCAGTTTGATTCCCAATGCAGTCTTGACTTTGATCCGTGAGAGGAACGCATCACAAAGGAGTTGCATATGTTGAAGTGCCCTCGGTTCAGTGTGAATGTTTATGTGCCTACAACTGTGTGTGTATGCCTCTAATCTTTTTCGAATCTTGGTAATTTTTGTGTATTTGTGGATTTTCTTTGTCTCATGTGATTAAAATTTGGCCACGGTACATAGAAGTTGTCTCCGCGGACCGACTGGGCACGCGAGTCTGTTATGAAACGTATAGTACTTCGCAAGCAATTGTACATAGTTAGCATGCAATAGCAGTCTATAGATGCACTACATCAATGTTTTAAGGAATAAATAATTTTGCCTTCAATCTTATCTTGTGTACCGATGTTACGTCGCCGTTACCTTCGCCATTTACCTTGTAGTTTTCCTTGTTGGCCCACCTATAGCGTTTCCATGTGCACAGGTGTAATGATTAGTGTCCCTTTTTTTATCTGAAACAAATGCTCTGGAATAGATCGTGTTTTCACGAATCTTGCTGCAGGCTGCACTTACGCATGGTGTTCACGACCTATTTACTTTACTCAATATTTGATTCACGGGAAGAATGCCTGGATCATATTAATAACTACATCCCATTCTTTATCAATGACTTTACAATGAATGTTCTTTTGTGAGTTTTTCTTATTAATAAATTAAGTAATTTTCCGACTCAGTGCTACCTCTTCTTTGTCGTGTGGCTAGAGTTGGTGGCGACCCTATCTTTTATATTGATTTCAGTGTCAAATAGAATTTTCTTATTCAAAGTGCGCGTGGGTCTTTTAGCTATCAGGATACATTCAAAGGGCGCTTCATGCTTCTTGCACATAGCGTCCTTTTATTCACGCTACTTACAACAGTTCCGGAGATCGTTCTGGCCACGAACGGTGCTGCACGTCTCCCGGAGCACGTTGAGTGTCACGGGCAATGTGTGGGCGAGCATTATCCTGTTGGCACAACAATCAACTTCCTGTTGCAAAGGCGGCAAAAGAAGGGTCTAACGACATTCTGCTCGTACCGAGCGCTGATTAGCGTCCCATCCGGAAACGCCGAAGGCAAACGAGAATTATAGCCTGTGGCACCATACACCATAAGGCCTGGAATGGGGCCAGTGTGTTTTGGACGAATGTGTTCCGCGAGACAGCTCTCATCACGCCTACGTCTGCGTGGAAACGACCATCACCTGCTTGCAGGCAGAATGTGCTGTCATCGATGAAGACACGGCGCACCGTTCCATCTTCCAAGTGATCATCCGACGGCATCAGTCGAGCTGTGGAAGTCGATACTGTGGCGTGGCTGGGAGACAGTATCTGGGTGTGACTATTCGACATGATCTCAAATGGAATGATCAGATTACACAGGTAACGAGCGAACTCTAGATACAGGCTCCCAGGTTGATGCCATATTTCTCGATTTTCGAAATGCGTTCGACTCAGTTCCGCACTGTCACTTGCTCCAAAAAGTGCGCACTTACGGTCTATCCGATGATATATGCGGTTGGATAGAAAGTTTTCTAACAGACAGAGAGCAGTATGTCGTCCTGAATGGGGTGAATTCAACAGAAACAAGCGTAACTTCAGGTATGCTCCAGGGCAGCGTAATAGGTCCGCTGCATTTTGCGATTGGCATAAATCATCTGGTTGATGGTACTGACAGCGGCATTAGACTGTTTGCCGGTGATGCTGTAGTCTACAGGAAAGTAGTATCACACGCAAGTTGTGAACAAATCAATGGGATTTGCAGAAAATAAATGCGTGGTGTAATGACTGGCAGTTATCTCTCAATATTAGAAAGTGTAACCTACTGCGTATAACAAGGCGAAAATCCCCATTAATGTAAGAGTACAAAATAAATGCCCAGCCTTTGCAAGCGGTAACATCCGTCAAATGCCTGGGGGTTACTGTTCGTAATGGTCTCAAATGTAATGATCAGATTACACAAGTAACGGGTATGGCGAACTCTAGATTGTGGTTTTTTGGTGGAATCCTGAAGCGATGCAGTCCTTCAACAAAGGAAATAGCTTACAATACGTTCGTTCGTCCAGTCTTGGAGTATTGTTCGTCTTTATGGGATCCTTACCAGTTGGGTCTGATTCAAGAGATTGAGAAGGTCCAAGGAAGAGCGGCAATATTCGTGACTGGTACATTTAGCCATCGCGAGAGCGCTACAAATCTGATAGGAAGTTTGAAGTGGGACGCATTTGCAGATAGACGACGCGCTAAACGGATGGGCTGCTCACTAAATTCTGAAATACAATTTTCGCCGAGGATGTAGAGCATATATTATTAATACCAACTTTCAAATCGCGCAGTGACCACCATTCAAAGATAAGGGAAATTAGAGCTCGTATTGAGGCGTTCAGAGAGTCGTTTTTCCCTCGCGCGATCCGCGACCGGCTCAAATGGTTCAAATGTCTCTGAGTACTATGGGACTTAACTTCTGAGGTCATCAGTCCCCTAGAACTTAGAACTACTTAAACCTAACTAACCTAAGGACATCACACACATCCATGCCCGAGGCAGGATTCGAACCTGCTACCGTAGTTGTCGCGCGGTTCCCGACTGAAGCGCCTAGAGTCGCGCGGCCACACTGGCCGGCTACGCGACTGGAATAGAGGGGAGGAAATATGACTTTGGCTGGAATTGTGCCGTCCGAGAAACACCGCCTGGTTGTTAGCGGAGTATCTATGTAGATGAAGATGTAGAGGTGTGAGTGTGCCCATAGTTCCACTGCCCATAATAGGTTCGCAACAGTTCGTGGTGGGCTCACAAGCCTTGTTATCTGTGCTGCGGTACGTGTACGGTTGCCCTGTTGCTCTTACAATACGACCTACCTGGCGGGCGTCTGTGGTGTGAGGACATCCAGAATGGGTGTGAGAATGTTGTCGTGATCACTGATACCAGCACCGTTGCACAGCTGGCGCAGCTCCTCCAATTTCCGTGGCAGTTCTCCGAAAGGACCATTCCGCGACAGTCTGGCTGTATTAAGCATGAGTTCGTCCGTGTGACATGGTTGCCTGCTTGCTTCGCACGTCTGCACCACACTGATCCTTGTGGCTGCGAGCATTCTACATCTACATTTATACTAACAAGGGAACCTCCCCATCGCATCCCCCTCAGATTTAGTTATAAGTTGGCACAGTGGATAGGCCATGAAAAACTGAACACAGGTCAATCGAGAAAACAGGAAGACGTTGTGTGGAACTATGGAAAAAATAAGCAAAATATACAAACTGAGTAGTCCATGCGCAAGATAGGCAGAATCAAGGACAGTGTGAGCTCAGGAGCGCCATGGTCTCGTGGTTAGCGTGAGCAGCTGCAGAACGAGAGGTCCTTGGTTCGAGCCTTTCTTCGAGTGAAAAGTTTAATTTTTTATTTTCAGACAATTATTATCTGTCCGTCCGTCCATCCGTCCGATGCGAGGTAACTGCGCCGACTGTGAAACTGTTGCATTCATTTGTTGCAGTTTATGTGACAAACTCTTATGTTTTCATCACTTTTTTGGGAGGGATTATCACATCCATAAGAAAACCTAAATCGGGCAATGTAGAAGAACATTTTTACCCACTCGCCAAGTGTACAAGTTAGGTGGGTCGACAACATATTCCTGTCATGTCACGCACATGCCGTCACCAGTGTCGTATAGAATATATCAGATGTGTTTTCCTCTGGAGAAACCGGTTGACCTATGACCTTGCGATCAAATCTTTTCGGTTCCCATTGCAGAGGCACGTCCTTTCGTCTACTAATTGCATGGTTTTGCGGTGCGGTCGCAAAACAGACACTAAACTTGTGACAGTGAACAGAGACGTCAATGAACGAACGGAGAGATCATAACTTTGCGAAAGTAAAGCAAGTAAACTTTTCAGTCGAGGGAAGGCTTGAACCAAGGACCTCTCGTTCCGCAGCTGCTCACGCTAACCACAAGACCACAGCGCTCTTGAGTTCACACTATCCCTGATGTTGCCTATCTTCCACATGGACTACTCAGTTTGTATATTTTGCTTATTTTTTTCATAGTTCCACACAACTTCTTCCTGTTTTCTCGATTGATCTGTGTTCAGTTTTTCCAGGCCTATCCACAGTGCCAACTTACAACTAAATGTGAGGGGGGTGCGATGGGGAGGTTCCCTTGTAAGCAAGCCACCCAACGGAGGGCACTTTACGTGCCACTGTCATTACCTCCCTTTTCTGTTCCAGTCGCGTATGGTTCGCGGGAAGAACGACTGTCTGAAAGCCTCCGTGCGCGCTCGAATCTCTCTAATTTTACATTCGTGATCTCCTCGGGAGGTATAAGTAGGGGGAAGCTATATATATTCGATACCTCATCCAGAAACGCACCCTCTCGAAACCTGGCGAGCAAGCTACACCGCGATGCAGAGCGCCTCTCTTGCAGAGTCTGCCACTTGAGTTTATTAAACATCTCCGTAACGCTATCACAGTTACCAAATAACCCTGTGACGAAACGCGCCGCTCTTCTTTGGATCTTCTCTATCTCCTCCATCAAACCGATCTGGTACGGATCCCACACTGATGAGCAATACTCAAGTACAGGTCGAACGAGTGTTTTGCAAGCCACATCCTTTGTTGATGGACTACATTTTCTAAGGACTCTCCCAGTGACTCTCCACCTGGCACCTGCCTTACCAACAATTAATTTTATATGATCATTCCACTTCAAATCGTTCCGCTCGCATACTCTCAGATATTTTACAGAAGTAACGGCTGCCAGTGTTTGTTCCGCTATCATATAATCATACAATAAAGGATCCTTCTTTCTATGTATTCGCAATACATTTGTCTATGTTAAGGGTCAGTTGCCGCTCCCTGCACCAAGTGCCTATCCGCTGCAGATCTTCCTGCATTTCGCTACAATTTTCTAATGCTGCAACTTCTCTGTATACTACAGCATCATCCGCGAAAAGCCGCATGGAACTTCCGACACTATCTCCTAGGTCATTTATATATATTGAGAAAAGTAATGGCCCGATAACACTCCCCTGTTAAACGATAGACGCTGACAGCACTCTGGTAGGTATGCAACCACACTATCTGTTGAAACCATTATCGGTACATCTACTGTCTCCGACCTTGCATATCCCTTTATCGGATCAAAATCGACGAATGTTTTCAGGTATACTAATTTTCTTTCCAGCGGTGTAATTATGTGCACTTCCTAACTGAGGTGTTTGCATGAGTAGATGCAGGTACGTGTGTATGGCAGCGGGCTGCTGGCGGCTGCCGTCGCTCAGCGCGGGGCAGCGTGCAGGCGGCGCGAGACGACGCGAGGTGTGGGCCACCTGGCGGGAGGCCGCGCCCGGGCGCGAGCCGTAATCTGGCGGCGGGGCGTCGCACGTGTTGCCGGCTGCTGTAAAAAGCCCGCTGCAGCCGTGTTTCTGTGCCGGGCAGGGGTGAGTGCGAGGGTGAGGCGAGGGCGCGGCGCGGGCCGAGGGCCAGGGGGCGGGGTGGCGCACAAAGCGGCCGTGGCGGCCCGCAGCCCGCAGCCGCGCCTCTGCCGCCCGCGCCGCCCCCGCCACCCACCGCCGCCGACGATCGATGGCGCCTCCCGCCGCGCCCTGCCCCGGCCCGTCGGCAGCGGCTGCCAGCCGCGCGGCCCAGCGCGGCGGCCGGCCTCTGTGCAGTACGCCCTGGTCGCCCTCCCAACTCTGCACCTGCAACTTGTACTGGACGAGAATTCTCCATCTGCCGTTGATGTTGTTGTTGTGGTCTTCAGTCCTGAGACTGGTTTGATGCAGCTCTCCATGCTACCCTATCCTGTGCAAGCTTCTTCATCTCCCAGTAGCTACTGCAACCTACATCCTTCTGAATCTGCTTCGTGTATTCATCTCTTGGTCTCCCTCTACGATTTTAACCCTCCACGCTGCCCTCCAATACTAAATTGGTGATCCCTCGATGTCTCAGAACATGTCCTACCAACCGATCCCTTCTTCTAGTCAAGTTGTGCCACAAGCTCCTCTTCTCCCCAATTCAATTCAATACCTCCTCATTAGTTACGTGATCTACCCATCTTATCTTCAGCATTCTTCTGTAGCACCACATTTCGAAAGCTTCTATTCCCTTCCTGTCCAAACTATTTATCGTCCATGTTTCACTTCCATACATGGCTACATCATCAGTTATTTTGCTCCCCAAACAGCGAAACTCAGTTACTGTCTCGTGTCTCATTTCCTAATCTAATTCCCTCAGCATCACCCGACTTAATTCGACTACATTCCATTATCCTCGATTTGCTTTTGTTAAAAAAAAATGGTTCAAATGGCTCTGAGCACTATGGCTCTCAACATCTGAGGTCATCAGTCCCCTAGAACTTAGAACTACTTAAACCTAACTAACCTAAGGACATCACACACATCCATGCCCGAGGCAGGATTTGAACCTGCGACCGTAGCAGTCACGCGGTTCCGGACTGAAGTCCCTAGAACCGCACGGCCACCGCGGCCGGCTGCTTTTGTTGATGTTCATCTTATACCCTCCTTTCAAGACACTGTCCATTCCGTTCAACTGCTCTTCCAAGTCCTTTGCAGTCTCTGACAGAATCTCAACATTTTTACTTCTTCTCCATGGACTTTAATACCTATTCCGAATTTTTCTTTTGTTTCCTTTACTGCTTGCTCAATATACTCCCTACCCAACCGGTGCTTTGCTTTCATGCCCCTCGACTCTTATAACTGCCATCTGGTTTCTGTACAAACTGTAAATAGCCTTTCGCTCCCTGTATTTTACCCCTGCCACCTTTAGAATTTGACAGAGAGTATTCCAGTCAACATTGTCAAAACTTTTCTCTAAGTCTACAATTGCTAGAAACGTAGGTTTGCCTTTCCTTAATCTTCCTTCTAAGATAAGTCGTAAGGTCAGTATTGCCTCACTGTTCCAGTATTTCTACGGAATCCAAACTGATCTTCCCCAAGGTCGGCTTCTACCAGTTTTTCCATTCGTCTGTAAAGAATTCGCGTTGGTATTGTCCAGCTGTGACTTATTAAACTGATAGTTCGGTAATTTTCAGATCTGTCAACACCTGCTTTCTTTGGGATTCGAATTATGATATTCTTCTTGAAGTCTGAGGGTATTTCGCCTGTCTCATACATCTTGCTCACCAGATGGTAGAGTTTTGTCAGGACTGGCTCTCCCAAGGCTGTCAGTAGTTCTAATGGAATGTTGTCTACTCCGGGGGCATTGTTTCGACTCAGGTCTTTCAGTGCTCTGTCAAACTCTTCACGCAGTATCGTATCTCCCATTTCATCTTCATCTACATCCTCTTAAATTTCCATAATATTGTCCTCAAGTACATCGCCTTGTATAGACCCTCTATATACTCCTTCCACCATTCTGCTTTCCCTTCTTTGCTTAGAACTGGGTTTCCATCAAAGCTCTTGATATTCATGCAAGTGGTTCTCCTCTCTCCAAAAGTCTCTGCCGTTTATAATGGCCTCGTCGGCCAGTGTGACCGTGCGTTCTAGGCGCTACAGTCTGGAGCCGCGTGACCGCTACGGTCGCAGGTTCGAATCCTGCCTCGGACATGGATGTGTGTGATGTCCTTAGGTAAGTTAGGTTTAAGTAGTTCTAAGTTCTAGGGGACTGATGACCTCATAAGTTATGTCCCATAGTGTTCAGAGCCTTTTTTTTTTTTTTTTTTTTTTTTGATAAAGGCATCAATTCAGCAAGAAAGCAAGTCACGAGTTTCTTCAGGTGTCTCATATCCAGAAAAGCCAGTATTTTCACTGTTAGGCACCAGTTGTCAAATGTGTGATGTATTTACCACAACATGTTTCGGAAGCATGTTATCGCATTGCCTCGTGGTATAAAATAAGGGAACAAATCACTACATACTACTCAGTTCATACAGGCGGTTGGCGGAGTTGGTGAAGGCGGAAAGCCTCGCTCGCGGGGTGGAATCTGAGCTAACTATTTGTAGTATCGTTCCCAGAACCGATCGCGGTCCTCTGGTTTGGAGCCGAGTGGAAGGCTTAAACCAGAGGCTCAGACGATTCTGCGGAGATCTGGGGTGCAAATTTCTCGACCTCCGCTATCGGGTGAAGAAATGTAGGGTCCCCCTGAATAGGTCAGGCGTGCACTACACGCCGGAAGCGGCTATAAGGGTAGCGGAGTACGTGTGGACTGCACACGTGGGTTTTTTAGGTTAGAGAATTCCCTCCCTAGGTCCGACAAGACGCCTCCTGAGACGCGACAAGGTAGCAGTAGGCAAAACACAACAGGGAGTGACAATATTAATGTGGTAATAGTAAACTGCAGGAGCGTCTATAGAAAGGTCCCAGAACTGCTCTCATTAATAAACGGTCACAATTCCCACATAGTGCTAGGGACAGAAAGTTGGCTGAAACCAGATGCAATCAGTAGTGAAATTCTAAACTCAGATTGGAATGTATACCGCAGAGATAGGTTGGACAGTGAAGGGGGACGCATGTTTATAGCGATAAAAAGTACAATAGTATCGAAGGAAATTGACGGAGATCCGAAATGTGAAATAATTTGAGTAAAAGTCCCCGTTAAAGCAAGCTCAAACATGGTAATTGGATGTCTCTATAGGGCCCCTGGCTCAGCTGAAGGAAAATTTGGAAATTACGCCGAGTAGATTTCCCGATCACGTTATAGATCTGAGCGGAGATTTTAATTTACCGGGTATAGACTGAGAGACTCAAACGTTTATAACGGGTGGCAGGGACAAAGGATCTAGTGAAACCTTTTTAAGTGCATTATCTGAAACCTACCTTGAGCAGTTAAACAGAGAACCGACTCGTGGCGATAACATATTAGACCTTCTGGTGACAAGGAGACTCGAACTATATGAAACAGTTAACGCAGAACAGGGAATCAGCGATCATAAAGTGGTTACTGCATGGATGATTTCAGCCGTAAATAGAAGTATTAAAATAGGTAAGAAGATTTTTCTGTTTAGCAAAAATGACGGAAAGGAGATTTCAGAGTACTTGACGGCTCAACACAAAAGTTTTGTCTCAAGTACAGATAGTGTTGAGGATCAGCGGACAAAGTTAAAAACCATTGTACAATATGCATTAGATAATTATGTGCCAATTAAGATCGTAAAAGATGGAAAAGAGCCACCGTGATACAACAACCGAGTTAGAAAACTGTTGCGGAAGCAAAGGGAACTTCAAAGCAAACATAAACATAGCCAAAGTATTGTAGACAAACAAAAATTACTCAAAGCGAAATGTAGTGGGAGGAGGGCTCTTGTACTGACTTGGCAGAAAATCTTAAGAAATTTTGGTCTTATGACAAAGCGGTAGGTGGATCAAAACAAAATATCCAGACACTCTGTGACCAATATGGTACTGACACAGAGGATGACAGACTAAAGGCAGAAATACTAAATGTCTTTTTCCAAAGCTGTTTCACAGAGGAAGACTGCACTGTAGTTCCCTCTCTAGATTGTCGCACAGATGACAAAATGGTAGAGGGATACAGAAACAATTAAAATCGCTCAAAAGAGGAAAGGCCACTGGACCTGATGGGATACCAGTTCGATTTTACACAGAGTACGCGAAAGAACTTGCCCCCTTTATGCAGCGGTGTACTGTAGGTCTCTAGAAGAGCGTAGCGTTCCAAAGGATTGGAAAAGGGCACAGGTCATCCCCGTTTTTTAGAAGAGACGTCGAACAGATGTGCAGAACTATAGACCTATGTCTCTAACGTAGACCAGTTGCAGAATTTTGGAACACGTATTATGTTCGAGTATAATGACTTTTCTGGAGACTAGAAATCTACTCTGTAGGAATCAGCATGGGTTTCGAAAAAGGCGATGGTGTGAAACCCAGCTCGCGCTATTCGTCCACGAGACTCCGAGGGCCATAGACACGGGTTCCAAGGTAGATGCCGTGTTTCTTGACTTCCGCAAGGCGTTCGATACAGTTCCGCACAGTCGTTTAATGAACAAAGTGATTTGATTGAATAGTTCCTAGATAACAGAACCCAGCATGTCATTCTCAATGGAGAGAAGTCTTCCGAAGTAAGAGTGATTTCAGGTGTGCCGCAGGGGAGTGTCATAGGACCGTTGCTATTCACGTTATACATAAATGACCTTGCCGATAACATCGGAAGTTCACTGGGGCTTTTTGCGGATGATGCTGTGGTATATCGAGAGGTTGTAACAATGGAAAATTATACTGAAATGCAGGAGGATCTGCAACGAATTGACGCATGGTGCAGGGAATGGCAATTGAATCTCAATGTAGAAAAGTGTAATGTGGTGCGAATACATAGAAAGAAAGATCCTTTATCATTTAGCTACAATGTAGCAGGTCAGCAACTGGAAGCAGTTAATTCCATAAATTATCTGGGAGTAGGCATTAGGAGTGATTTAAAATGGAATGATCATACAAAGTTGATCGTCGGTAAAGCAGATGCCAGACTTAGATTCATTGGAAGAATCCTAAGGAAATGCAATCCGAAAACAAAAGAAGTAGAATACAGTATACTTGTTCGCCCACTGCTTGAATATTGCTCACCAGTGTGGGATCCGTACCAGATAGGGTTGATAGTAGAGATAGAGAAGATCCAAAGGAGAGTAGCGACCTTCGTTACAAGGTCATTTAGTAATCGCGAAAGCGTTTCGGAGATGATAGATAAACTCCAGTGGAAGACTTTGCAGGAGAGGCGCTCAGTAGCTCGGTACGGTCTTTCGTTGAAGTTTCGAGAACATACCTTCACCGAGGAGTCAAGCAGTATATTGCTCCCCTCTACGTACATCTCGCGAAGAGACCATGAGGATAAAATCAGAGAGATTAGAGCCCACACAGAGGCATACCGACAATCTTTCTTTCCACGAACAATACGAGACTGGAATAGAAGGGAGAACCGATAGAGGTACTCAAAGTACCCTCCGCCACACACCGCCAGGTGGCTTACGGAGTATGGATGTAGATGTAGATGTGGATCGCAATATCTGACATACAACCATGTAAATATCTATATTGGCCTGCTCCGTCCGAACAGGTCTCGGTAGAAATAACGGCATCGACCGACAAGCCTGTCATAGTCCGAGGGTGTGGATATGAACGGGTACCATTCTCCCGGTCGTTGTCAGCTTTCGCGACCGGAGCCGTTACATCTCAGTCAACCATCTCCTCAAATGGCCTAGCAAGGGCTGAGTGCACCCCATTCTGGCACGTTTCCAAGTAGACCCACCCTGCTGCACTGGCTTCAAACACCCAACTGTTACACAAAGACCACTTCAGTGACATGCCATGCGTCATCAGTGGATGCCCGCGTGAGTACTAGGTAGTAGTCAACACTATCTGGTGCTCTCGAAAGCATGGTCGTTGTGTTACTTTTATTTATGTCACGGGGGCAAGCCAAGCAAAGATAGTGTTACCATTCTGTTAGCATCAAATATGAGAGGCACAGAAACCTCAAGCCACTTGTGACTCGGAAACCTAAGAAACCTGATGTTTCCTCGGGTGTAAATCGTTCCGCGTGAAGTACACTGCGAACAAGAAAGCATGGATGACTTCAGAAATGTTTTACAACTGATTAAAGGAAAATGACTAGAGAAAATCGAAAAGGTGCGGTTTTTGTGTACCGCTGCAGTGCGCACTAAGCTATCCCATCGATAAAATCCGTGACTCTACAATTTTTACCATCTAAATCTACGACGAAATTGAGGCCCTTATATCAAGGAATAATCAAAACGCCAAAGAAAAGTACAGATATGAAGTCATCTGAATGACAGTCCGCAATATTGACGATGGCAACCCTACAACAGTCAACATTTCAGATGATATGAGAATGCTGGATAAAGCGTGGAGAAACTGGAATGATCAAACGATCGTCAATTTTTTCCGAACATTAGGATTTTCGACGACAGATGAAAATGAGCAGCTGGTGGGTTTAATATATTGACATGTAAAATCTTAGTCTTATTCTGACACTGGTTAATGAAAATTTTGATTACAGCTTTCATTTCGTGCAGTACTTACAGGGGACACCCGCTTTTCGTATCCTCGAGTCCGAATGGACGAAAATGGTAATCACTTTAACACCGCTCACGCTCGTTTTGAAGATTTTGGGGATGTGGACAACGATGTCAGAGTTGCAGGATTACTCAGTTAATACTAGGCGGAAATCCAATCTGCATACGGATCGAACTTCCTTAACTCTTGTGCAGAAAGGTGTGCAGTATGCTGCTGCAACTATTTTCAGTAAGCTACCACAAGAAGAGGAGGAGGAGGAAATTAGTGTTTAACGTCCCGTCGACAACGAGGTCATTGGAGACGGAGCACAAGCTCGGATTACTCGGATTAGGGAAGGATGGGGAAGGAAATCGGCTGTGCCCTTTCAAAGGAACCATCCCTGCATTTGCCTGAAGTGATGTAGGAAAATCACGGAAAACCTATATCATTATGGCCGGACGCGGGATTGAACCGTCGTCGTCCCGAATGCGAGTCCAGTGTGCTAACCACTGCGCCACCTCGCTCGGTGCTACCACAAGAATTCAAAAATCTCAGCAGTAATCCACGCTCTTTCAAACCGAAACTGAATAGCTTCCTCGTGGGTCACTCCTTCTATTCTATCGAGGAGTTCCTTGAAACTGAATTTTAATTCCTATTTTATATTGTTTACTTAAATTTATGGCTTGACTTTTTTTGGGTTCATAAACATTTTATTTTATCAGTTATTTCTTTTATGTTGTAATTTCATGTACTGACACGTTCCATGACCTTGGAGATTTACTCCTCAATTTGGTCCTATGGAACTAGACGTCTAAATAAATAAATAGATGAAAATCTGAAGAAAGTGAACGAATTAGAAGGCGGTAACAGTAACGAAGAGGAAGGGGAAGTGGGGGAAAGGAGTGGTCGAAGGAGCATCGCCAATGACGGCCAGGCAGGCTAAAGCGGGTCTCGACACAACCAGACCGTACGTGGAGAATTGTGGGGAAAGTAGAGCATAATGTGTTCTCAGCCATCGTAATCACAGACAATCAAACTGCTCACAGGTGATCAAAAGTTTAAAGCAAGCCAAAATTACGGTTTACATTTTAAAAAATGGTTTCTGGAAATTTTTGTGTACATACTGCTTATTCTTTAACTGAATCTAACTTTTTTACGATGAAAGTATTTTATTTTAAACTTACAAACTGTTGTCTATTTCAGAAGGAATAAAACAATATGCATGACAATGTATCTTGATATCTTTTAGTATTTCCAAAACTAAACCTAGGCCTACATCACACACAATGGCGAAAAAATCACACTCCAGTTATAAACAAATCGTGGGTTGCAAACCATTTTTTCCGGAAACTTCGTTATATCAAAACCCTCGATATACCGAATGAATTTTGATTTTTCTAGAGATTCGATTTATCGAGGGTTGACTGTACTGTGTAAAATGTTTATCTACAGAACTGCAACAGTCTTCTATAGTGCCCTTGTACAAAAGCAATACGTTGTCTTCGTAGCTACACCGTATATTTATTCTGTTGGCTTCAGTTAGAAATTTTGTCTTTTCATCGCATTCTAAAACGAACATAAAATTGTTTGCCAGACAGTATGAAAGTGCCTAACAAATTGCCGGCACACGTTTTTAAATAAAAGTGAATAGTCCACAGTTAAAAGAACTATCTTTTAAAACAGTGTAAAGCAACACAGGAACTCTATACACTTCGTTTTGAGGTCTTCCACTATCTATTCCCAAACTGTGTGCCCCAATGTGGAGGACTTGGTCGACAGGAATAATGCAGCACACGTTTTTAAAGTCTAAAGGCGTACTTTATATATTGGCAGGGGTTGTTAAACTCGAAAGATTCTTCAACAGATGTTCAGTGTTTCGTATACTGAAGTTTGTGGGATACTGGTAATCTTTGTATAAGCAGTCCGCAACGAGTTTTTCATTGTGGTTACCCACATCTCTCCACGTATGAGCAGTTGGCCTCACAAGTCTATTACATTACGGCAGCTTCACTGTAGCAAACAGTTTGGCCTTAGGATGGGTAAAGGCGCCAGAGAGGCAATATTGCTGTTGATAACGGAAGCAAAACTAAAGAAAAATCAAGACACGATCACAGGAGTTGATGACATGGAAAAAGCGTTCGACAGCGTAAAATGGTGCAAGATGTTTGAATTTCTGAGAAAAATAGGGGTATAAGGATAGATGGGTAACATGTAATATGTAAATGGACTAGGAAGGAATAATCGAAGTGGACTACCAACAACGAAGTGCTCAGATTAAAAGGGGTGTAAGACAGGGACGTAATCTCTCGCCCCTACTGTTCATTCTTTACATCAAAGAGGCAATGAGAGAAATAAAAGAAACTTTCCGGAGTGGAATTGAAATTCAAGTTAAAAGGATATCAATGATACGATTCGCTGATGGTACTGCTACCCTCAGTGAAAGTGAAGAAGAGCTCGTAAGGTGTCAGGCAAATCAAACACCTTCCATGAAAACCCTGACATGATAAGCAAATCCAGTAGTATGTCACATAGCTCCGAATAAATCGTGACATTAAATTAACCAAAGTAATACGAGTAACCAGTGAGCAAATGGAATGCTACAGACTAACACAAGAATGCCTAAATGCATGTGATACCTTCCCCCCATGAGACAGACACAGTTCCGAGGGGAGAAACGAGAACAGAAGCCGAGAGCAGAACCGTGTTAAGCTAGGAGGCCCTACGATAAGGGACGGACACCCACGTCTTCAGCTAACCACCAGGACCACCCCCCAGCCCATGTTAAAAGCTAGAGCCCTCCAAAAGAACAGTATAGATCTTACGATAACACTAAAAGGGCCACACCAGCCACAAGTTTTATCGTGAGACTTTTCGCGTCTCTGTTACGTTGCAAACCTAAAAAGCATTGCCCCACCACGAAAAGTAACTGCTAGGACCACCCCCCCCCCCCAGCCCATGTTAAAAGCTAGAGCCCTCCAGAAGAACAGTATAGATCTTACGATAACACAAAAAGGGCCACACCAGCCACAAGTTTTATCGTGAGACTTTTCGCGTCTCTGTTACGTTGCAAACGTTAAAAACATTGCCCCACCACGAAAAGTAACCGCCAGGGCTACCCCCCCAGCCCATGTTAAAAGATAGAGCCCTCCAGAAGAACAGTATAGATCTTAAAATAACACTAAAAGGGCCACACCAGCTGCAAGTTTTAGCGTGAGACTTTTTCGCGTCTCTGTTATGTTGCAAACTTTAAAAACATTGCACCACCACGAAAAGTATAACGTTTCTCGTTGGATAGACAGAATTTTTGAAGGCGGAGCTTAAGGTTAACATTGAGACCCTGATTGGTCAGATGAAAACACAGCCAGACAGTTTCTTTTTTAAACCAACTTCGGTAAATTGCAGTAAGGGAGAAGTTAGAAAAGAGTTGCTTCCGAGACGGCGAGATGCATGGAGCTGCGCCGGTCGCCGCCCCCTGACGAACACCGACAAGGTAATGAACGCACGCAATGCCGCATTTTTGAGCGCATAAGGCTTCACTCAGAACTCCAGAAGTCTCATCTGTTACATCCCCTTTTACGTAATACTAGTGTCGATCGTCAATTGAAGCTCATGGTATTCACATTTGCCACGTAAGTTAAAATCTGAAACGCGATGATTTCTCTGTTATATAATTATTGAGAAGCCACATCAGCCACTGTAATTTACGACAAGTTAGATAAGTAATTAAAGATAATTGAGGGTCACTGTAGACCATTTTGATAGTTTTCTCTTTTGTGAAACTTAATTTAAACCTAGATCATAGATGTGATATGGCATAGGTCATCCTTCGATCCATTGTAGAACTTGGAAACCCATTCAGGGAATATTCGTTCACATTTTTGTTGAGCGCAGTTGGTTTTTATCATCCTGTATTAAAACATTTCCTTTTATCAATAGTGCAATTTATAAACAATGTTTTGTGAGTAGAATAAAATTTCCAATGGTAAACTTAACTGCTTTTTCAACGTTATTTTACCAGCTAACTAAAAATAGGAAAGCCTTGAACCCCTTCCACTAAATTTAGTTAGTAGTAAGATTCTTTTACAGGTAGTGCAGTGGAGCTGACGCTGAAATCATTAAGTATTTGGTTATATCATCGCTAGTCTCCCTGAACTCTTATGAACTCTACATGTCATGTATGGTCTGGCGTCTCCTTACCAGCAACAGGTCCCAGGTTCAAAATAGTCAATTCCCTAAAAAACACGTTCAGAGCGTCGTTGCGCGAAAGTGGTAGGGAGACACGACATAGAACAACAGACACCACACAGAATGTTAGTAGCTAAGTGATCTGTTGAATGAATGAGTACAGAATACGGACCGAGAGCAAATCGAAGAAAGTAATGAGAAGTAGCAGAAATGAGAGCAGAGAGAAACTTAACATCAGGGTTCACTGTCACGAAGTAAACGAAGTTAAGGAATTCTGCTACAGAGGCAGCAAAATAACCAATGACGGACGGAGCAAGAAGGACATCAAAAGTTGACTATCACTGGCTAAAAGGGCTCTCCTGGCCAAGAGTAGTCTATTAGCGTCAAACATAAGCCTTAATCTGAGTAAAAAAATTCTGAGAATGTACGTTTGGAGCACAGAATTGTATGGTAGTTAGACAGTGGGAAATCCGGAAGAGATACGAAGCATTTGAAAAGTGATTCTACAGACGAGTGTTGAAATTTAGGTGGACGGACAAGCTAAGAAACAAGGAGGTTCTGCACAGAATCGGAGAGGAAAGGAATATGTGGAAAACACTAAGAAGGAGAAGGGACAGAATGACAGGATATCATTAAGGTATCAGGGAATGACTTCCACGGTAGAGGAAGACAGAAATTGGAATCCATCCAGCAAATAGTTGAGGACGTAGGTTACAAGCAGCACTCATGTACATCTACATCTACATACATACTCCGCAATCCACCATAAGGTGCGTGGCGGAGGGTACCTCGTACCACAACTAGCATCTTCTCTCCCTGTTCCACTCCCAAACAGAACGAGGGAAAAATGGCTGCCTGTATGCCTCTCTAAGAGCTCTAATGTCTCTTATCTTATCTTTGTGGTCTTTCCGCGAAATGTAAGTTGGCGGCAGTAAACTTGTACTGCAGTCAGCCTCAAATGCTGGTTCTCTAAATTTCCTCAGTAGCGTTTCCCGAAAAAAACGCCTCCTTTCCTCTAGAGACTCCCACCCGAGTTCCTGAAGCATTTCCGTAACACTCGCGTGATGATCAAACCTACCAGTAACAAATCTTGCAGCCCGCCTCTGAATTGCTTCTATGTCCTTCTTGCTACTTATATACATATTGAGTTCCTTGCCTAGACAGGGTATGCAATATTTCTCTCAGGTGGGCGCACATTTGGGTATCTCTTATGATCCTACGTCTCTCAGTAACGGTAAGACACGGAGACACCACATCAGTGACACAACTACGACCGAAGGATGAAAAGGTTGGCACAGGAGAAGAATTCGCGGCGCGCCGCAACAAACAAGCTGATGATAAAAAAAAGACGTATTGACGGCGTAACGTCCTAGTGAAGGCATGAGACTTATGTCTACATAAGATTTTAATTCTCATGTTACCAGACCCACTTTTATATCGACGATGGTCTATTGTGTGAGCAACATTTTGTCTTGAACTGCATTGCTTGTCGTGCCATTACGCAGGCTCTGTCTTAGAGATTTTTTTTCCCTTACCAGGTTAACGTAGGTTTTCATGATAAGCAACTTCTACATCCATTTTTTCTACTTCTACATCCATCTGGTTTACTTCTTTTTCCGTGTTCTAGGCTTGCTTTTAACGTAATCATGTCCTCTGTGTTCTGCCGAATTTATGAGAATCCTACTCAGTTGCTAGATGCGTCGCTTGATTGAGATCAATCTGTATTTACGTGATTTAGTTGTTTACTATTCTTTCTAGGTGGGCGAAAAGATAGTAATTATCAGAAACAGATGTAGAAGATCTGTGCATGCTACTCTGCTTTCCCTAACCTCTGATTTTATGTACAGATTGAGTTCCTGGCCTAGACAGAGTATACAATATGTCTCTCAGATGGGCAGGCATCTGAGTATCTCTTATGATCCTACGTCTCTCAATAACGGTAAGACACGGAGACACCACTTCAGTGACACTACTACGAACATTAAACGCGACGAATTTTTACGCAAGTGACTATAAAATGAGGTGCTGTGTAGCGAAACTGTAGACGATACTTTGTACTTTTTGCTGCAAGACTACTCCTGTTGCCTCTCACATAATCAGAGATGACGGAATCTTATGAACTAGAATGATGGACAGAATTAGAAATCACGACAGATTTATTCGTAAAAACAAGAGTTAAACGGAATATGGGTTAACATAATAAACTGATAATACTCCCTCGTATTCATAAAGTAAAATGATCTGATTGGCTGCTGCCAAAGTTGAACAATGGGTGATAATTCGACTTCAATTTGACTTCAAATGGATAATGCGATTTGATTGTGAGTAGTACGAGTGACAGTGACTGTCAACTCAACCCGAATGCAAATTACTACCATTCAGTTGAATCGGACAACTGCTGCTGCCGTGGGCGTGTAGCAGAGTAAGGAAATGCACTCTCAATATGCCTATTGCTGGTGCTGCGAAATGTTTACCATACACGTGTCTTCACCTCCTCTCCGTCAGATACATCTGTGTCCAGAGTCCAAGCCCAAGAAAAGAGAAATCTCGTGTGGAAGACGCGATCGAATGTAGTTCACACTGTTCGGAGGTTAGTCGCCGAATTTCCTGCTCCTGACTCTATCTGCCAGGCTGCAGAAAACTCCGGAAGGAGTTTCTGCAAGAAAACTAGAACTTTGGGTAGAAAACTTGGTGAACACTCCTGCACCAATTGCGCATCTCTTCGTGTACTGTACAGCCTCCCTCGATTAGACTGGAAACAACTGTTCTTCCAACCGGCCGTGGTGGCCGAGCGGTTCTAGGCGCTTCAGTCCGGAACTGCGCGACTGCTACGGTCGTAGGTTCGAATCCTACCTCGGGCATGGATGTGTGTGATGTCCTTAGTTTAGTTAGGTTTAAGTAGTTCTAAGTTCTTGGGGACTGATGACCTCCGATGTTGTCCCGTAGTGCTCAGAGCCATTTGAACCATTTCTGTTCCTCCAATCCCAGTACACCGACAGGCGTCCGGTGTGAATATTTCTGATGTCATGAATCGCGGTGCAGTCAACACATTGTTATTTAGCTTGCCTGGGAAACTGCACAGTCTTGTCTACATCTACATCTACGTGATTACCCTGCAATTCACATATAAGTGCTTGGCAGAGGGTTCATCGAAACGCAATCATACTATCTCCCTACCATTCCACTCCCGAACAGCGCGCGGGAAAAACGAACACCTAAACCTTTCTGTTCGAGCTCTGATTTCTCTTATTTTATTTTGATGATCATTCCTACCTATGTAGGTTTGGCTCAACAAAATATTTTCGCATTCGGAAGAGAAAGTTGCTGACTGAAATTTCTTAAAAAGATCTCACCGCGACGAAAAACGTCTTTGCTTTAATGACTTCCATCCCAAATCGCGTATCATATCTGCTACACTCTCTCCCCTATTACGCGATAATACAAAATGAGCTGCCCTTTTTTGCACCTTTTCGATGTCCTCCGTCAATCCCACCTGGTAAGGATCCCACAACGCGCAGCAAAATTCTAACAGAGGACGAACGAGTGTAGTGTAAGCTGTCTCTTTAGTGGACTTGTTGCATCTTCTAAGTGTCCTGCCAATGAAACGCAACCTTTGGCTCGCCTTCCCTACAATATTATCTATGTGGTCTTTCCAACTGAAGTTGTTCGTTATTTTAACACCCAGGTTCTTAGTTGAATTGACAGCCCTGAGAATTGTACTATTTCGAATTCCGACGGATTTCTTTTGGAACTCATGTGGATCACCTCACACTTTTCGTTATTTAGCGTCAACTGCCACCTGCCACACCATACAGCAATCTTTTCTAAATCACTTTGCAAGTGATACTGGTCTTCAGATGACCTTACTAGACGGTAAGTTACAGCATCATCTGCGAACAACCTAAGAGAACTGCTTAGATTGTCACCCAGGTCATTTATGTAGATCAGGAACAGCAGAGGTCCCAGGACGCTTCCCTGGGGAACACGTGATATCACTTCAGTTTTACTCGATGATTTGCCGTCTATTACTACGAACTGTGACCTTCCTGACAGGAAATCACGAATCCAGTCGCACAACTGAGGCGATACCCCCCAGTCCCGCAGCTTGATTAGAAGTCGCTTGTGAGGAAAGGTGTCAAAAGCCTTCCGGAAATCCAGAAACACGGAATCAACCAGAGATTCCCTGTCGATAGCGGCCATTACTTCGTGCGAATAAAGAGCTAGCTGCGTTGCACAAGAACGATGTTTTCTGAAACCATGCTGATTACGTATCAATAGATCGTTCCCTTCGAGGTGATTCATAATGTTTGAATACAGTATATGCTCCAAAACCCTACTGCAAAACGACGTCAATGATATAGGTCTGTAATTCGATGGATTACTCCTACTACCTTTCTTAAACATTGGTGCGACCTGCGCAATTTTCCAATCTGTAGGTTTAGATCGATCGGTGAGCGAGCGGTTGTATATGATTGCTAAGTAGGGAGATATTGTATCAGCGCAGTCTGAAAGGAACCTAATCGGTATACAATCTGGACCTGAAGACTAGCCCGTATCAAGCGATTTGAGTTGCTTCGCAACCCCTAAGGTATCTACTTCTAAGAAAATGATGCTAGCAGCTGTTCGTGTTTCAAATTCTGGAATATTCCATTCGTCTTCCCTGGTGAAGGAATTTCGGAAAACTGCGTTCAATAACTCCGCTTTAGCGGCACAGTCGCCGGTAACAGTACCACCGGCACTGCGCAGCGAATGTATTGACTGCGTCTTGCCGCTTGTGTACTTTACTTACGACCAGAATTTCTTCGGATTTTCTACCAAATTTCGAGACAATGCGCCTACGTGAAAGAAAAAAGGAAAGAAAAGCCACAGCATTCTCGGACACCCAGTGTCCGGGCACGAGCAGTGCTTCCGCTTAATGTTTACGTCAGCTAATCTGATACGGATCGTAGCGCAAGCAGGAACCATGTGAGGTCCCCTGATGAAATGGTGTCTGCACATCGCCTCGTCCGTGAGCAACTGCTGCTCTCACATCTTCCACATTCCTACGCTACTCTGCGAAAGAAGTTGTGAGAACTGTTTTTCCTCTGGCTGCAGTGGCAATATGCTGAGGCCCGCCTGTTCCTGGCTTTTTGCCCCCTGTTGCAAGTGACCCTCCGCCCCCCCCCCCCCCCCATGCCTCTGGACACGACCTCTTTAGTGGCTTCTGCCATGCAACAGCGCCAGCCCGGCTGCACCTCTCAGAACTGGTACCATTAAGCCCCATCTGCCTCATCCGTGGCTGCCCGACCAAAGCGTGTGATTATCAGTTCAACTGAGTAAATAAAGTGGAAGAAAGTCGGGTCGAAAGGACCTGCTGTCTTTCAAGTACGAAAAGCTCTCGTTAATTTTGTTATTCCGTTCACAACTCAATAAATGTTGGCGCCTAGCCTCAGCTTTGAGACAAGCTGCGACTGGGCTCTCGGTGACAACAGCCACGAGTTCCACACTCTTTGTAGGTACCCCTAGCCAAGAACAAAAAGTGAAATCCTTCGGTGAACCTTTGAGGGGCCAGTTAAGCTTTTTGTGTACCCAAAAACAATGGGAATATTCCGTACAGCGTCGTCTACTGGCGCCAGGAGAGGGCGCGTAAAAACAAATTGTTTTTCCCCAACTAGGAACTCAGATACGTCTCGGATCATGTAATGAAAGGAGAGACTCTTTTGAAGGTGCGACACTAGGAATTTCCTACGAGGAGAGCTAATTCCTCTGGCAAGTTGGCGCCCGGCTTTGGGTGTCACAAACAAGTACTCTCTCTGTCATTCATTGCCGGATTTCTATGTCTGATAATTTTCCATTCCATTTTTCTAGGAGGGAAGGCCAGGATTTCTGTTTCTCTTCTATCTAGTGTACAGACACTAGAATTTAGCGTGTAGGGATTATAAACGACAAACCTAGTCATTCAACTGGAGCAGGAGTTGTTCTTTCTACGGCATTGGCTAGCGAATGAACATATGCGTTTTTCAGGCAGAGCCAAAGTGGAGATCAGATATTACTTGGAAAAGGGCACTCGGTTTTAATTTTCGGAGGAGAAAGGATTCGGAATCGGGCTCAAGGGCCACAAGTGCAGGTCTTTGATGCGAGGAGCCTTCTGATAGCCACAACTCGATTTGTTGCTGGTGCATATGCGCGGCCACGCTGACCTTAGAGGTGACTCCTAGTACTTGGTGGTAAGCATTACTCTCCCGGTACGGTGCAGCTGTTTTGGTATTATCTGATTATACAAGTTTAGGACTCGAAAGCTTTTACGTTTCTTTGTTTCACGCGCCTTTCCCATTAATTAAACCGTGCTGATAGTGACATCCTGAAAACAACACTGACTATTCGTCACGTGCATTATGATTTTCCATATTATAATCACTGCATTTCCTTTCACAACCAATTAGTACAGCGTACAGGTGCAAGTTTCTGCAATTTTGATGGTATTTGAATGTAGAGTCGCTTCGCTGCACAGTTCAGAATCTAAGTACATGCACAAATCGGCTGAACAATTTTATTATAACTGGACAGAGAATGTTTGCTCGTCTGCTGGTTATCGCTTGAACTAAGCCATAAATAAATGCGAATTCGTTGTTCTCCTATATTGTTTCATGTATAGGTCAACTGCAATTTAACCGAAGCAGTATCTTCATACGTTTTGCTTTTGTTTGTATAGAGAGGTATGTAACGCCATGGAACTAGTTGGATCATAAATAAATATTTATGACATAGCTAAAGCGTTCTTTTCCCTCATGATACAATTCTACAATTGTGGGTGCTCAATTACAAAATCTGCTGCAAGGTACTGGCTAATTAATGAAGATAAGGCTTTATAGAGGTCTTCTTGAAGCCAATATATTCTATTTATTTGCTTGGAAACTTTAAGAGAGTTGCTTCTCTGTAACTTACTTGTTGACTTAGTATTACAGTCTAATTTGGTCTTAGTTGAGGCTGTGAGTGGAAACTCTTAGGGGCAGATACAGGCGCTATATGAACTGCTAGCGGTGTGTATATCCCACTCTAGTGGTCGTGTCTCTAGATATTAGCAAGTATATTTGGATTGCTACGGGGCATTAACTACAGTTTTGGAGTAGTGACAAGCTTCATCCACTCTTGTCGGTTAAAGAGAGACTGGCACCTTTATTTAGACATCTGATAGTGTATCAGCACAGATGATTCATACGGGCCCATCAGTAAATGTCTGAAAAAAGATTTCAGAACAATACATAGCGAAAATTGATTCACCCGTCACATTTCACTCAGGGTGCGAGGATTCTGCATGCAGTTGTCAGTGGTATTTCGCGCCACGCTACACATGCGAAACTAAACAGGTATTACGTATGTTTCAAATCAAACGTGTGATATTGGCGCTTTCTGAAGTATCATTACCGAGTGGTGTGACTGGTAGAGATTGAATTCACGAGTTGCGATAAAAACTACTAGTTTACTAATGATAAACTAAACTCAGTACTGCCTCAGGGGAGGAAGGTCACTATTTGAGTATACGACAGTACCTCACGGTTACTCCTTGTATAGTTGCTCTTCTAGGCAGCATCGCATACGAGGAAACCAGTTGCGTCCTTGCATGTCGTTACTGGTAGTTTAGATACTGAGTTATGCACGGCCCTGTTTAAAAAGAACATTTCGATGTAGTCACACAGTCGAGCCGCGCACGTCTGCTTTCATGCCCCGCAGCTATTTCGCTGCAAATAATAACTTGTAGCTGTGATCCTGCATTCAAGGAGTCCATGCACTGGTTAGAATTGGGGGTTAATAAAATACACAGAAATACAAAATAAAAATAAAATGAATAATTTAATAACAGGGGTCCAATTGTAACGTCTTTAATTGACGACGGAGGATTTTGTTGAATACCGTTTATTCAAGAAAGGATATCTCAAATAAACGATAAATGGTCCCGGGGTCAGGGATTTTCTTTGCCTCGTGATGACTGGGTGTTGTGTGATGTCCTTAGGTTAGTTAAGTTTAAGTAGTTCTACGTTCTAGGGGACTGATGACCATAGATGATAAGTCCACCAGTGCTCAGAGCCATTTGATAAATGGTCCCACTATATTCATTTAAAATACAGACAGAAAATACTATTATGCAGTGCAGTAAAGTTACCGTGAGAATGTTACAAGAAAGTAGCAAAATTCCCCAAACTATTCTAATCACATATACGTGAAAAGTAAGTGCACTTCGTGATCACAATACGTGAAATATTCATCGGCTCAAAACAGGTCAGAGCTCAACCTACTGATTTACAAATTATCACAAGCATTACAAAAAATGGTAACTCATTGTCTATCCTCAATTTCACAATAAAACCGAAAGAAATTTGAATCTTACTCTGGAGCACATTCAGACCGCTCGAAATGTATAGTTCCTTAACGAGTTAAAGTGTGGTAGCGAGCGTTCACCACCCAGAATCAAACTGCTCCACAGTAAAATGCCACTCCTTATCTCAGGCAGGTCTAGCTTCTTTCACAACTCGTGTAGAAATGTTCATAAACTCACCCGTGAGCTGTTCACTACAAAAAGTGTTCCTCTCCATTTCACTCCCGTAATGTTCCACTACTGTCTGCTTTTCCACTGTCGGAAAGCTGTTCCTATCAAAATTAAATTGTTCATAAGTTTCACAGACATCATTTGACTCGACCACTTCCTGGACTACACTAACCTATTGAAATAAAACTGAAATTCAACATGAATTATATACTTTCACGCTCAGACCATTCAAGATAACTATAAATAAATGTTGGTCTGTAAATAAATAAGCCAGTATCCTTGTGCAAATGCGTTCAAGGTAAACGAAAACAGGTTATCATTAAATTTCCCTCAAACAGTTCTTTATGTATGTATGTCAGAAGCGTCTTTTGGCACTATGGTTAAGAAGGTGATGTCAGCTAACACATGCGACTGACCACTTCTTAAATTATCATGTTTTTATGTTATCAGTTTTAATTAATATCTAATTAAAGTTGCTAGTAAAGTAATACACTATTCATTATTCATTAAATAAATAAACAAGTATGACAAAATGTGAGGTATTGATGCTATATTCATTTGCTGTGTAATTGAGGAGGATACAATGCTCTGACAAACATTTGCATAACGAAAAGATATAAAAATGCAATAAATCAAGAAGTAAACATGTGTGGTGATTATTTCTTAATGGAACCATTTCATTTCCTGTTGTGGTTGGTGTTTGGTTTCAATTTGACTGCCCCTTTTAGTTTTTTCCAGAAATATCGATTTCCTGACACAGATACAGTTCAAGAGAGTGTCATGTACTTTAGTGGCTGTACGAGACAGAAAAAAAGTATTCTGGCTCTATGAACACCATACTTACGTTGTTTTGTTGTTTTGTCACCAATAGGAAGTCACCCATTACTGCGATGAGATGCAGAAATGCTTTGTGAAGCGGAGTGTGTACTGATTACTTTAATATGTAAACATACAGAAAGAAACATGAAGTATGGTATGAGTACTGGCTAAATGCTAATCGTAGAAAACATGCACCTGAAGAAGCGATGTAGACCACCTAAGGAAGGGATATGTAGCAGTCAGACACAACAGCAAATTTTGCAGTAGGAAAAATGGCTTTCAATAAAAATGAACAAAGATTAACATCCAGACATACATCCGTTATGGACAGAGAAAGTTTCATGTGAAGGAGGATAACCCTGAATGCGCACGAAACATGGACAGTGTAAGAATGAAACGGCTCTGGCCGCCCACTTCATACCCCGGAGCGCCTACTGCATCAGCATCCCATTTCACGTCCAACCAACACGGGATGCCTCCATCACAGGGCGTAAATTCACCACGTAAACCTACGTCGTCTGTCTTGTCAAAACAAATACTTACCGGCGGCCACAACACAACAGGTGTAAGTAGGCTGTTTAAGTTTTCTCATTGGTAACGCCACGTAGCGCTCTGTATGAAAATCACTGGCTGTGCTGTGTGCAGTCTGTGGCTAGTTTGCATTGTTGTCTGCCATTGTAGTGTTGGGCAGCGGCAGCTGGATGTGAACAGCGCGTAGCGTTGCGCAGTTGGAGGTGAGCCGCCAGCAGTGGTGGATGTGGGGAGAGAGATGGCGGAGTTCTGAAATTTGTAACACTGGTTGTCATGAACTGCTGTATTTATTATGACCTTTGAACACTAGTAAGGGCCCGCATCTCGTGGTCGTGCGGTAGCGTTCTCGCTTCCCACGCCCGGGTTCCCGGGTTCGATTCCCGGCGGGGTCAGGGATTTTCTCTGCCTCGTGATGGCTGGGTGTTGTGTGCTGTCCTTAGGTTAGTTAGGTTTAAGTAGTTCTAAGTTCTAGGGGACTTACGACCACAGCAGTTGAGTCCCATAGTGCTCAGAGCCATTTGAACCATTTTGAACCACTAGTAAGGTAAATACACTGTTTGTTCTCTATCTAAATCTTTCATTTGCTAACTATGCATATCAGTAGTTAGTGCCTTCCGTAGTTTGAATCTTTTATTTAGCTGGCAGTAGTGGCGCTCGCTGTACTGCAGTAGTTCGAGTAACGAAGATTTTTGTGAGGTAAGTGATTTGTGAAAGGTATGGGTTAATGTTAGTCAGGGCCATTCTTTTGTAGGGATTTTTGAAAGTCAGATTGCGTTGCGCTGAAAATATTGTGTCAGGTTAAGCACAGTCATGTATAATTATTCAAAGGGGACGTATCACAGGTCTCCAAAAACGGCCGCCAGGGACCATTACCCATTCGCGGAACCTGCATAACAGCTTCACCAGAGGTCGCAGCTAGCCCAGAAACTACTTTGATACGCCAGGCATGTGATCGAAAATAGCTGCAGCAGATACCTCCACCAACGGGCTTTATAAGGCGGCGCAGTGCCGGTAAAAGGCAGTTCGACTCACCATTTGGAAGGATACAGAGCTGCCGGCCCGGCAGCCACGGCCAGACGCCTCTTCCAGCTGGCCGATCTCTTGTGGATGGACTAGGTATAATCGACGAACCTCTTGAAGTTGTAGAATTGTTTATTGTGTTCGCCCCCTGTGAAGAGTTGGGTCTTTTCTATTATTACTATTTGGTATTTTATATTTGTGTCGATTTGCAGTTGGGATGGAATCTGTTGATCATTTGGAGATTGTATTATTGTTTCATTTTAGTCTGTCCAATAAATTGTTTTCGGACTTGTGTTTTACGCATTTCTATTATGCTAGCACAGATACCTCAGAAACGAAAAATCGGAAATACTTGAAATGCGATTGTAAAGATGACTGTCAAAGATCACTATGACGGATCAAATGAAAAATGAAGACGGTCCGTTACGAGTCAGTGACAAAAAATGCCTCAATAACATATTCAATGGACACAACGCCTGCATATTAGGATTAAGAAAGAAGTGTTCAGATTAAATTGGCGATAAAACAGGGTTGCAGGTCTTCTCAGCTGTTATTTACCCATATATCAAAGCAGTAATGAAGGACATGAAACAATTGATCAGGAATTCTTAAAATTATAGGTGAAATGACATCAGTGTTAAGATTCGCTGATGCCATTGTGTGAACAGTAGACGTTTGTAGCTCATATACATGTGGAGAAGTCCCAGCAACCGTTTCGTCCTGATCTAACTAGGTAGATGTTATGAAACATTTGATTACTATTGAATCAAAGCACAGATTCAAGCTGTAGTAGAGACTGCGAACCAGACAACGTCAGTCATGGGTTGACTGCGTGCATAACAATTTAGATGATAAATTTGACAGGAAAATTCCTCCCATGAAGTAATTTCCCCTAAGGTTGCAAATCAACTGATGTGTTGCCAAAGGAAAGGACCACAGGACACGTACGGCGACTGTGGCGGACCGTCATATTAGTGTTTCAGTAGTTGAAGAATTCGCAAAGCGACACTGTTTGCGAGTTTTGCTAGGATAGCTTTCTTTCCACAACAGCTTTTGCGTCAGTTACTCCTGTCCAACTATGGCAGTGTAAGGGATTAAACCTGTTTTTTACGTACTAGACTGTAGGTGGCGACCAACATTTCATTCCCTTTGAAAGGGTACAGTACCGCCCGACATTGAAAATAGGTACAACATACTTCATTATTTTTGTCAGAACAACACATTTTTTTTTGTAAAATTAACTCAATTTCAATTAATACAGCGAAGCCGGATACCAGTGTGGGAAAGAATGACAATTTATTTATTTAATTGATCACATGTGCACTCCCACAAAATAAATCCCTACATCCAGTTTGGTGAGATCTGTGAAATTAATGAATGTATGGTCGTCTGCTAACCACAGATGGTGAATGTGAATATATGATCATCTTTGAGTCGATCCTTTGGCCACCTTTGGTGGGACCAAAGAGATGAAATTTACCAGAGCTTTGAGCGCCTGAAATGTGGCTGACCAATACGGTGGCAAGGTGCTTCCCCCACCTCGACAGAGGTGCGAGATGACCTGCAGAACGGCCATATTTCAGCACTCTGCCGCTGGATCTTGTGCTGTTAAGACCTGTTTTAGTTGTGCTCCGTAATGACGAAAGAGTGGAGACATGGTATGCATGTGGAATATTTAAGAGTAGTTTGAAATAATAATTTCTCTATTTCAGGAAGTTTTGTGGGGAGAATTAAATGTGAGGCAGGTAATATTAATGGGATTGTAGTAATCTTTGGAAGTGACCAATGGTCACAATGAAACCACATGTAGCAATAAGTTGAAATACTTCCGTGGGCTTAGGTTAAGATGAATTACTAGCGTGTGTACAATAAGTTGAAATACTTAAGAAATGGCGTGTGCAGGACTTGAAATTAGAGACGAGTACTTCCACGTATTGAGTACTGTGTGAGTCTCAAACTGTGTATGAGACAAGAGATAAAGAGAAGTACTCGTCCATGGTATCAGTTGAGGACTCGCGTGTGTGGTGAATTTCTCAATATTACTTTGCGTGATATGATTCCGTGTGACGCTGGATTCAAACTCTGAGAGAGAAGCAAGGTGAGTCGGCCGTCTATCCAGCAACGCCACTTGGCTTGCATTGCACAGGAAGACGTGCAAATATCTCCAGAGTGTATAGTAGGAAAGTAGAATTATGAAGTGGGACAGTGTCGTGTGAAACTGGGTTAAATTTTAATTGAAGTGGGAAAGCTGAAAGTGATAATGTTGTGACTATTCTCTGTGTAGTATTTCATGTTGTAGTGTGGTGTATGTCATGTAATTTTGGTATGTGTGGTTTGCATGGGAGAGTAGCGAGGTAGTTTCAAAAGATTAGTGGGTTATGCTTGTTCCTTCGGTACCGTTCGGTCTGGAGGAAAGTTTAGTGATGATGATTGTGAGAGTCGAAGCGTGAGGTATAATAAAAGATCCACCATCCTATCCAGAAAGTGCACTGTAGCGTTAAAAGTAATTACGAGACCATAATATAGAGATTCACCATTGTAAAGCCATGCCCACTGGGCGGAATTTCTTATGTGTTATTGTTGTAGGTTGTAGAATTTGTGTGTTTGGGTTAGAGAATTTATCGGAATAAATAAGGTAGTGAAAAGAAAAAGATTGGTGGACTTTTACTTCGAATTGTATGTTGTCATAATGTCCCGAATTTATAATGTGTGCGGTGGCCACGTGTTGACAAAAGCCGTTAAATAAAAGACAAAAAAGAAAATGTGGTATTGCCAGTGCGTAGTGTACAGTCAGAGTTCTGTAAATTATTGATAGTCAGATGCGTGTTTCCGTTGCGTATTAATCATATAGGAGGATAACTTGTAACTTATATTGTGAGTACGGGAGTTCATGTTACTCGATAAATTAAGAATGAATCCACTCGGTTGGCAGACCACTCATCTTGCAGGCCTGACTGCTTGATGCCACAGTATGAGCAAGGCATGTGGGTGCCTCTCACCTTGATTCATAGAATATAGGAATTTCAGTTGTTGTAGACGCAGCAAAAGACAACAGTGAGGTAATGTTTGCCAAGCTAGGCCTCAGCCGACAGCAAGAGATAAAGATTAGTCAACCGGAGTGGCGAATCTTCCTACCGCACAGCAGAGAAATTCCCCTTGCTTTCTAGACAGTATAGATTTCAATTTTTGCTATATGCACCACAAGATAGCAATGAGAGAATTGTTGCGAAACTGGGCAGGTGGCTCAGCCGACAGTGAGGGAGATAAGTCACTCGCTTGAGGGAACAAATCTTATCTCACTACATTCAGAGAAGCCAGAATCGTTGTGATGGTAAGTTCAAATACCTGTGCGGAGTCAACGGCTTGCGAGGAGACACGGACCGCCGCCACTGACGCCTCAACAGCCGACGGATGTGCCACGTGCTGACTATGCTGCCATCGAAGGCACGCTGTCCAACTACGAAGCGACGGCCCACGGCACCACCGCCCTCGACGTTGCCGTCCACAATACCTGCGCGTTCAAAGTCGCAGTCTCCAACGGCAACACTGCCCCCACAGCGATGGGTTGTGACATGCTGTCGATAAGGGATAGGATAAATGACAGTCGACACTGCCAACACTAATGGTTGCACAGGAAACGACGAAAATGAAAGTACATCTCCACAAGTAACTGTGGTCAGAAGCTGTGTTGGGTGAGCTGATGACGGCCAGAACGAAGAATTACAGGAACAAAATATAATTTCACGTTTTGACTCAGAGTGAAATCTCATAATCGGTTACGATTGTGGATGGGGCCGTAATCAGTTACTATTGGTTGGCTTTTACAGTTACACACATTTATTTTTAAAACAGTAATTCCAGACTCAATAATAAACAAAAAACACGTTATTAATGAAGGAATAAACAACTGTGTAAATAATAGTGCTTTCAGTGCATTACAATTTAGCAAATCATCATAAAATACAGATACAGATAACGTTAAAAAAAAGCCACTCTGATCATGGCTGAAGGGCTTACACGCAAAGAATGGCAATAAATTAAGAATGTTGAAGGATTCGCTGCAATTACAACTTACAGGTTCAAAATGGCTCTTAGCACTATGGGACTCAACATCTGAGGTCATCAGTCCCCTAGAACTCGGAACTACTTAAACCTAACTAACCTAAGGATATCACACACATCCATGCCCGAGGCAGAACTCGAACCTGCGACCGTAGCGGTCGCTCGGTTCCAGACTGAAGCGCCTAGAACCGCTCGGCCACAGCGGTCGGACAACTTACAGGTACTGAAATATTAAAAAGTAAGTGGCCACAAAGACAACAGAAGGTACCAGGCGCCAGGAATGACAGTAAATAACGTTTAAGGCTTATTGCTAAAATACAAATTTCGAATTATTTTTTTCAAAGCAAATGACCACAATCATGGCTGAAGTCCTTTCACGCCGGGAACGGCTATTATATAAAAAATTCAGAACCCTGCTGTAAAACAGCAAATACAAGCAAAGGTTAATTAAAAGAAACAAACAGCTGACTACCAAATGGGTGAAACAAGATGATGGTAACCTTGTAACACAATCCTTACACTGCTAGATCTGTTCCAGAAGGCGACCGGAACTATTAACGAGACATACGTAACGTTAAATGTAGGCATTACAAGGCATGGTAATAAATAATAAAACACAAGGACCAGTCACAGATGGCGCTCCAGGAATAGAACCCTGAGAATGTCCGACAACATACACTTCCGCGAGCGATGAGATAGGCAGCCAAGAGTTGCATTCACTTCAGAAGATGGTAACTCAGACTAGTGGCAGTCTAATGAATGACTAATGATAATCTTGCCGAAGCTACCTGACGTCCGATAAACGAAATACCACGACGGAACAATACGCCAAAACCGGAACCGGCGGTCTGCACTACGTCCCCAGAATACTGTGTTCAGAGCGCCCGGAACGAGATGGAACCACTACTACCAGAGTAGAAAGCCCTCCACTAGCTGCTCTTCGCGTCGGCGACACTACGAGCAGCAACACGAACCCAAGTCACTGGAGAATCGCGAGATATCACAATGGTGGAGGTTTCTCTACTTGGATTGAAATTCACTCACCTTAAAGCTTGCCGGATCTGGTTTACGACGAGGTCGTGCGCC
This sequence comes from Schistocerca americana, assembly GCF_021461395.2. Taxonomy (NCBI): domain Eukaryota; kingdom Metazoa; phylum Arthropoda; class Insecta; order Orthoptera; family Acrididae; genus Schistocerca; species Schistocerca americana. The sequence goes on along the minus strand of NC_060124.1, from coordinate 58,702,488 downwards.
CTCGTGACCACAGCACTTCCATGCGTGCTGCCAGCAGTCCCAGCGTGTTCACGCACTGCGCGGACCTGGCTCCTCCTCAGTCCCCAACCGAACTAGCACACTCACACGACCCAGAAAAACAACAACGTCGCGCCAAAGATAGGGCAGCAGTTACTAATATCGATAACCGCCGCTGCTGCCGCTAGCGGACAGGCAACGCTTGCGAAACCGAGTGGCGCCAGTCAACACGAGAAGAAGACAAACAACCGCAACCATGCCAACTGAACGATACTGTCTGGCCTCCAACAGAGGGCGGAACCCTACCAACAGCACCTACATCTACATCTTCATCTACATCCATACTCCGCAAGCCACCTGACGGTGTGTGGCGGAGGGTACCTTGAGTACCTCTATCGGTTCTCCCTTCTATTCCAGTCTCGTATTGTTCGTGGAAAGGATTGTCGGTATGCCTCTGTGTGGGCTCTAATCTCTCTGATTTTATCCTCATGGTCTCTTCGCGAGATATACGTAGGAGGGAGCAATATACTGCTTGACTCTTCGGTGAAGGTATGTTCTCGAAACTTTGACAAAAGCCCGTACCGAGCTACTGAGCGTCTCTCCTGCAGAGTCTTCCACTGGAGTTTATCTATCATCTCCTAAACGCTTTCGCGATTACTAAATAATCCTGTAACGAAGCGCGCTTCTCTCCGTTGGATCTTCTCTATATCTTCTATCAACCCTGTCTGGTACGGATCCCACACTGCTGAGCAGTATTCAAGCAGTGGGCGAACAAGCGTACTGTAACCTACTTCCTTTGTGTTCGGATTGCATTTCCTTAGGATTCTTCCAATGAATCTCAGTCTGGCATCTGCTTTACCGACGATCAACATTATATGATCATTCCATTTTAAATCACTCCTAATGCGTACTCCCAGATAATTTATGGTATTAACTGCTTCCAGTTGCTGACATGCTATTTTGTAGCTAAATGATAAAGGATCTTTCTTTCTGTGTATTCGCAGCACATTACACTTGTCTACATTGAGATTCAATTGCCATTCCCTGCACCATGCGTCAATTCGCTGCAGATCCTCCTGCATTTCAGTACAATTTTCCATTGTTACAACCTCTCGATACACCACAGCATCATCTGCAAAAAGCCTCAGTGAACTTCCGATGTCATCCACAAGGTCATTTATGTATAATGTGAATAGCAACGGTCCTATGACACTCCCCTGCGGCACACCTGAAATCACTCTTACTTCGGAAGACTTCTCTCCATTGAGAATGACATGCTGCGTCCTGTTATCTAGGAACTCCTCAATCCAATCACACAATTGGTCTGATAGTCCACATGCTCTTACTTTGGTCATTAAACGACTGTGGGGAACTGTATCGAAAGCCTTGCGGAAGTCAAGAAACACGGCATCTACCTGTGAACCCGTGTCTATGGCCCTCTGTCTCGTGGACGAATAGCGCGAGCTGGGTTTCACATGACCGTCTTTTTCGAAACCCATGCTGATTCCTACAGAGTAGATTTCTAGTCTCCAGAAAAGTCATTATACTCGAACACAATACGTGTTCCAAAATTCTACAGCTGATCGACGTTAGAGATATAGGTCTATAGTTCTGCACATCTGCTCGACGTCCCTTCTTGAAAACGGGGATGACCTGTGCCCCTTTCCAATCCTTTGGAACGCTACGCCCTTCTAGAGACCTACGGTACACCGCTGCAAGAAGGGGGGCAAGTTCCTTCGCGTACTCTGTGTAAAATTGAACTGGTATCCCATCAGGTCCAGAGGCCTTTCCTCTTTTGAGCGATTTTAATTGTTTCTCTATCCCTCTGCCGTCCATTTCGATATCTACCATTTTGTCATCTGTGCGACAATCTAGAGAAGGAACTACAGTGCAATCTTCCTCTGTGAAACAACTTTGGAAAAAGACATTTAGTATTTCGGCCTTTAGTCTGTCATCCTCTGTTTCAGTACCAACGCGAGCCGCAGCACGGCTCGCATTTGTTTCACTAAAACCTGGTCCTTAGTCATGTTTCCCATAACAAGAGACTTGCCTTATTGTGAGGACATAGACCCATCCGCTACAGCCACTGCTGTTGTGTGGTACACTGCACGGCTCAAAGACATTCCTTGGAAATTCGCAGGCTGTATTCACTGAAAAGAGAAGGCTAGAAGCGAATCCAAAGCTATAACAACTAACGAGAGCCTTAATAGCAGTTAACAGTTCGTTCATGGAGGCCCTTCAGAGTCCACTCAATTTGAATCTCAGGCTCAATAGCTGAAAACATAGAACGAGTTGCTTGACACCGTGCCAGGGGAGTACAGGGAGGCCTATACAAAAATTGACTCACGTTTGAGTGCTGTCGATCCCGAGTTTACCGGAACAGAATAATAAATATTTTGACTAAAGTTCAGTCTTGATCACACCATTTATGTTTCAATCACATAGGTAACCGGTTTCGGTTATTTCTACATAACCATCATCAGACCCATAGCTCCCTTAGGATGGTAGGCAGAGCTCTCCTCAGCTGCTACGAAGTCAACTGCGTCGTAGCAGCTGAGGAGAGCTCCGCCTACCATCCTAAGGGAGCCATGGGTCTGATGATGGTTATGTAAAAATAACCGAAACCGGTTACCTATGTGATTGAAACATAAATGGTGTGATCAAGACTGAACTTTAGTCAAAATATAATAATTTATTGATCACTGTATTCCAAAAATGTTTACCAAAATTGTAGAATAATAAATGATCTCTATTTGGATGGCCAAGAGACCACTCTAAAGTCACTGTGAGAGTGGGTGGCAGGGACGGGTACAACAATATTTAGTCGTAGTTGATGAGGGCGAAACCTGGGTAAACTCAACACAGCGGCAATTAGAGGGATTCGGACCGGGATTTGCGCGGAAAATTGGCGCATAATACAGAAATTAGAAAATGGATTAGAAGATAACACGTGATGTTGTGTCCTCGTCAGTTGACGCAACCGGAGCTGGCACTCTGACACTTTTTCCGACTGGAGCCACAGTTAGCGCTCTACCTTTGTACCAACAAAACGCGTGGCACAATCAGCAGCTTCCGCACTATCACCACTGAGATGGACTTTCGCGTTGTTATAAGCAACGGCTATAGGCAGTAACGGACTGTTCATGTTCGGCCTTGGCCAACGACGGTTCTAGAACGAAGTTCCAGAATTGCTTTTCGTTGTGCAGATCAGCTCGTGAGACTTTGTCTACAAGTGGTGCCGCCTATAGCGTTCGCATAGGGACAAGTTCTGATTTTGGTATGTCATCGATATGCGTGTCAGAGAGACAGCAAGTTATGTTACTGCTGAAGAAGCTTTGATCTTGTCGTGGCACAGTCTTTGCCTCGGCAAAGTCTGACACTTTCTTAATTGAAATGTGCTGGGTGATGGACGTATTTAGTAGAGCTGTATTGACTTGTGATTATATCTGTTACGTAAAGATTTATTGTAAACGACAACAAGGATGAATCTGATGTATACAGTGAAAGGTGAAAGGAATATAAATTTTGTTTAACGTAATTGTTTTTGAAGAAAAGAAATTTGAGGTAAGACTGCAGCACTGTGCACCTAATTTGTCGGAATGATTATTGTCAGCTAGTTAACTTGTCCAGAGAGAAAGACCACCCATTTCCCTGAGTTATGGATTAAAATATTAACTAATTTTGCTGTTTGACTTTTACAGAAATTCTCTGTTAATATTGTGCCCTTTTTAAATCACCGTTTGCTTTGCTACGCATAGACCCATGTTAAGTCTGAACATCACGCCAAGTTTTACTGTGTCTTTTTGAGTATATACTTCATTCCAAAATCGTTGTCTTGGAATATCTTTTCATAGGAATAGTTACTATCCCCACCCCACTATTTATCATTACGCATTACCACATGCAAAAGTTTGAATGTAAATTTAGAAATAGAAATCTAGCTTAGCCGCTACATGCTTGTTGTTTACTGTTGTGCTTTCGAGAAATCTGCGACAATGTTGTCAAGACATGAGATACGTAGACATTAGGGCCAGATAATTTTAGTTTAGTTGCGCATTTAACATAATGACAAGATGCATTCAGATCAGTTACACTTCAGTTGAAATTAGGTTCTGTTTACTCAAAGGTTAGTACTCGAGTTTAAATCGAATGACAGTTTCTGGGTACATAGTTTGGGTAATCGTACACTTTTATAAAGTGGGAGGTAAAATTGGGCTAAATTTCATACCGGAACAAATATAGTGCAGAGGCTACGGAGTGTTTACTACAGTGACTGACAGTGTAGTGGCCAGGACAGACAAAGTCTTGTTCACATTGTATTTATCAGCAGACGCCTTAACAGGCCGCTTGCTTGGTTGTATTTTTCTGCAAGCACATCTAACGATTTGCTGTACAACTTAAGTATCGCATCGCAATAAGGGTGCACATTTGTGTGCCACTAATTTGATTGCGCCGTTACAGTTCCTCCGTCCACCTCTTAGCACATAAACATTGAAAGGGCACAGTAACGCCCGACATTGAAAATAGGTACAACATTCTTCATTATTCTTGTCAGAACAACACATTTTTTGTAAAAATAACTCAATTTCAATTAATACAGCGAAGCCGGATACCAGTGTAGGAAAGAACGACAATTTATTTATTTAATTGATCACATGTGCACTCCCACAAAATAAATCCCTACATCCAGTTTGGTGGTGTCTGTGAAATGAATGAATGTATGGTCGTCTGCTAACCGCAGATAGTGAATGTGAATATATGGTCATCTTTGAGACGATCCTTTGGCCACCTTTGGTGAGACCAAAGAGATGAAATTTACCTGAGCTTTGAGCACCTGAAATGTCGCTGACCAATACGGTAGCAAGGTGCTCCCCCACTTCGGCAGAGGTGGTAGAGGACCTGAAGAACGGCCATGTTTCAGCACTCTGCCGCTGGATCTTGTGCTGTTAAGACCTGTCTTAGGTGTGCTCCGTAAAAACAAAAGAGTGGAGACATGGTATGCATGTGGAATATTTAAGAGTAGTTTGAAATAATAATTTCTCTATTTCAGGAACTTTTGTGGGGAAAATTAAATGTCAGGTGGGTAATATTAATGGGATCGTAGTAATCTTCGCAAGTGACCAACGGTCACAATGAAACCACGCGTAGCATTAAGTTGAAATACTTCCGTGTGCTTAAGTTAAGCTGAATTACTAGCGTGTGTACTATAAGTTGAAATATTTAAGAAATAGCGTGTGCAGGACTTGAAATTAGAGACGAGTACTTCCACGTGGTGAGTACCGTGTGAGTCTCAATCTGTGTATGAGACAAAGGATAAAGAGAAATACTCGTCCATGGTATCAGTTGAGGACTCGTGTGTGTGATGAATATGTTCTTAATATTACTTTGCGAGATATGTTCCCGTGTGATGCTTGATTCAAACTATAACACTCTGAGAGAGAACCAAGGTGAGTCAGCCGTCTATCTAGCAACGCCACTTGGCTTGCATTGCACAGGAAGACGTGCATATATCTCCAGAGTTCATAGTAGGGAAGTGGAATTACGAAGTGGGGCAGCGTCGTGTGAAACTGGGATAAATATTAATTGAAGTGGGAAAGCTGAAAGTGATAATGTTGTGACTATTCCCTGTGTTGTATTTCATGTTGTAGTGTGGTGTATGTCGTGTAATTTAAGTATGTGTGGTTTGCATGGGAGAGAAGCAAGGTAGTTTCAGAGGTAGTGGGTTATGCGTGTTCCTTTTGTAGCGCTCGGTCTGGAGGAAAGTTTCGTGATGATGGTTGTGAGAGTCGAAGTGTGAGATATAGCAAAAGATCCACCATCCTATCCAGAAAGTGCACTGTAGCGTTAAATAATTACGAGACCATAAGATAGAGAATCACCAATGTAAAGCCACGCCCACTGGGCGGAATTTCTCATGTGTTGTTGTTGTAGGTTATAGGATTTGTGTGTTTAGGCTATAGAATTTATCGGAATAAATAAGATAGTGAAAAGAGAAAGATTGGTGGCCTTTTCCTTCGAATTGTATGTTGTCATGATATCCATAATTTATAATGTGTGCGCCATTCATATTCAGTGCGATGGCCACGTGTTGATAAAAGCCGTTAAATAAAGAAAAGAAAATGTGGTATTGCCAGTGTGTAGTGAACAGTCAGAGTTCTGTAAATTACTGATAGTCAGATGTGCGTTTCCGTTGCGTATTATTCATACAGAAGGATAATTTGTAACTTAATTGTGAGTACGAGAGTTCATGTTACTCGATAAATAAGAATGAATCCACTCGCTTGGCAGACCACTCATCTTGCGGGCCTGACTGCTTGATGCCACAGTTTGAGCAAGGCATGTGGGTGCTTCTCAATATAACACGAAGTGTGCGAGTCGTTCTACCCAGAAGACCCCCAGACATCACATGGTACGTTGCGCGAATCGAAAGGTCGCGCCACCTCCGTACTGGCTTATCCTTCGGGCTTGGTCCCGCGGCTTGCCAAGCCGTAAGCTGTGAACGCGGTATCGGGTGACGGGTTCTAACGGTGGAAAGGACACGGGTCCCGGGGAGACACGCGAGAAGCGACAGTTTTGAGTTTGGCGTGTGTGCTGGCGGTGCGACCACGTGTTGAGGATCCTTGGCTCGTTGCCGGTTTGTCTCCTGGACATTCTAGGAGCGTTTCCAATGAGGTCGTGGGGAAGGCAACTCAGCGGATCGACGTGAGGAAACTCTGAGGGTACAAGCAGGTAGAAGCCGTTTGCTCCACCGCCCGAACTTTGAACAACACCAGGAGTTATTCTTCAGCTGACACCTTACAAGACCTTCCCGCTGAGTACATTTTGAAACTCCGACATTTCTCAGGACTAACTTTGACGGAGCAAGGGTCATTTGTGAGTGGTGATCGCGTTTCATTGTTTGGTGTTCTTAGTATCCCTGTTGCCTTCGTGTTTCAGCTCAGCCTCCTGTTTCAGATTTTCATGGTTGCTGTGCATGTAGTGTCTCCAAATTTGAATGTAACGAGCTACGTTACTGCGTGCACTGCTTGCAACCGCTTGCTCGTTGGCCACACTGGTATCACAATTGCCTGAAAGTCTAGCAAGTTAGTGACGAGAAAGTTGTTAAAGCTTCATTACTTTCGGATCAGACATGTATCTTGAAACTTAAGTCTTGGGCATTCTGTAGTAAATGTTCTGAATCATTAATTACCACTACTGGCCACTAATAAAAGCGTTCTGGCAATGTCCGGAGCAAGTTCTCTACCTAACATCCCGGCAGAATTGTGCACGCGAGTTGAGTCTTCACGCGTGGCGACACTTAAGATTCCTTTCCGTTCCGCGCCAAGGGTGTAGTATTTGAATGTGATTAACGGTTGGTGTTCGAACCTATTCTAGCCTACAGAGACCAGTTGTACAGCGTAAATTCCAACCTAAGTGTATTTGTACCTAGATTTGAGAAGTTTTCCTATCAGAAATTACTCTGAAAGCATTGCTGTCGTTTATTATTATTATTATTATTATTATATTATTAGCGATGTTCACCGATTATACAGTCGCGAGTAGTATCATTCCATGGTTCTGTAATTGGTACGCAAATTTTGCAGTTAACATGTCGGTCGAACGGTATAATTGCCTTCGGTTTTTTGGTGCCGCCTGACGCAACCTCCCTTGCCTCCGTCCCTAATTTCAACTTGTCTAACTGTTAATTATATTATGTACCTGCATTGTCAAATGTGACTACTTTTCGTGTTCTAGAAGGTGAGAGCCACAATTCTGAGACGTCCGATATCACTGCCTGGGGTTCGGGCCATTTGCAGTCGGTACTGTGGATTAATTACCTTATGATGAGTTTCAAACAGGTTTCGTAAAATTTATCCGCATGTTACCAATTCCCAGGTATTAATGAGGATTATCTGCCTGGCGTACTGTCTGAGTGTAGAAAGTCTGTATAAGTTTTCTGAATGTGAGGTGTCTGCTGATACCTGACACAGCTCATCGAGGCCGAGGAGTTAACTCCACTCATACCGCTCATATGCCAGTGCATGCCTCATTGAGCAAGTAAGAAGATTTTTAGAGCACCATTCGTATGTATAGAACAGTTCTCGGAAGTTATTCCTATCACGGACGATTTCCAGGAGGAGGTAAATCGACGTAACACCTTCCGCAAAGGGCTAAATCGTGGTAGCTACACCGTCGCAAAACTCTGGAAACACGTATGAAGGTAGGTTAGGACGAGCAACAAACCAATGCGATATCAAGCAAATAGTTGCCATCAGAATCAGCAAGAAAACAGGAACCTAATGTCTGCGTGGGCTGAAGGTGCCAGAGGGTAGCGTGCACTGACGCAGTGTGGGAGAGAATATCCCACCAGTGACAGCTTCGATGTCCGAACTAACTGCGGAAAACTGATTCTCACAGCAGTATTACTCCTGCTGGATGTGTAAAGGGATCCTTGAAGGGAAGGGAACTTAAAACAGAATCGACTGGACGATTTGGCAGTAGCGGAATACCAGCATTCAGAATTCTTTTATCAGAGTCCTAGAATTACATCGGTTTTGACTCCAAGCAGAAGTAAAATGTCGTAGACGTACTCAAAAAGTACATAAAGTCTTACCCAGTCAGAATGACGTCGGCGATTGTCCTCGCGAGGCAGTTACAGCGTTATGTGAAAGCTTTCGGCAACCAAAAAGGTGTCCTATCAGATAACGGTCCCCAGTTCGCTTCCCAACCTTGGATCTTCAAAATGAACATTTCATTTCATTTACGTGAGACCACTACCCATTCTCCGATAGAGTTGATGATAGATGAGCCAGTAGTAGCGCCGACGAGAGCAGCAGCAAAATTATCCCTATCACCAGTCATAGATTTATCTTACGCATTAGTGAACCCCTGCACCGACAATAACAAGGACATACGAAATATAACAAATATTAAGCCGTTTATTAACTGAGTTTTCACTTTTTTTCTTTTGTATTTGTATCTTTAAGTTAAATTTGTTTAGAATTTTTATCGTGCTGTTCCGTGCAAAGTTCGATGAGTTGCTGACATGGCCTACATATAAGAGCGAGTAATTTACACACATCAAAAACAATTTTGCATCATCTCGGTTCCGAGAGTTCCGGAACCCTTACGGAAAATTGGAATATAAATCAACACAAACATCGTTTCCGCCCTTTTTATTGGTCATGAAAACCACACATTGCATGTTATACCACCATACAGCGAGACCTTCAGAGGCAGTGGACCAGATTGCAGAACACACCGGTACCTCTAATAACCAGTAGCATGTCCTCTTGCATTGATGCATGCCTACATTCGTCGTGGTATACTATCTACAAGTTCATCATGGCACAATTGGTCCAAATTGTTCCACTCGTCAACGGGGTTAGTGCGTCACGTCATCCATAAACAGCCCTTTTCAGTCTATCCCAGGCATGTTGGATAGGGTTCTGCCTTGAGAACATGCTGGCCACTCTTGTCGAGCGATGTCGTTGTCCTGAAGGAAGTCATTCACAAGATGTGCACCATGGGGGCGCGAATTGTCGTCTATGAAGGCGAATGCCAATATGCTGCCGATATGGTTGCACTATCGGTCGGAGGATGGCATTCGCGTATCGTACAGCCGTTACGGCGCCTTCCATGACCACCAGCGGCGTACGTCGGCCCCACATAATGCCGCCCCAAAACAGCAGGGGACCTCCACATTGCTGCACTCGCTGGACCGTGTGTGTATGGTGTTCAGCCTGACCACGCTGCCTCCAAGCACGTCTCCGTCGATTGTCTGGTTGAAGGCATATGCGACACTCATCGATGAAAAGAACGTGATGCCAATACTGAGCGGTCCATTCGGCATGTTGTTGGGCCCATCTATACCGCGCTGCATGGTGACGTGATTGCAAAGATGGACCTTGCCATGGGCGTCGGGAGTGAAGTTGCGCATCATGCAGCCTATTGTGCATAGTTTGAGTCGTAACACGACGTCCTGTGGCTGCACGAAAAGCATTATTCAACATGGTGGCGCTGTGTCAGGGTTTCTCCGAGCCATAATCCGTAGGTAACGGTCATCCACTGCAGTAGTAGCCCTTGGCGGCCTGAGTGAGGCATGTCATCGACAGTTCCTATCTCTCTGTATCTCCTCCATGTCCGAACAACATCACTTTGGTTCAATGCGATACGACTAGACACTTCCCTTGTTGAGAGCCCTTCCAGGCACGAAGTAACAATGCGGAAGCGATCGAAGCGCGGTATTGACCGTCTAGGCATGACTGAACTACAGACCACACGAGCCATGTACCTCCCTCCTGGTGGAATGACTGAAACTGATCCGCTGTCGGACCCCCTCCGTCTAATAAGCCCTGTTCATGCATGGCCTATTAGACGGAGGGACTCCGACAGCGGATCATGCATGGTTCATTACATCTTTGGGCGGGTTTAGAGACATCTCTGAACAGTCAAAGGGACTGTGTCTGTGATACAATAGCCACAGTCAACGTCTATCTTTAAGAGCTGTGGGAAACGGGGTGACGCAAAACTATTTGTCGTGTGTATTTGATGTTATTGTATGATGTCAATGTAACATGTATTCTGTGGCCGTGTGTTATTACCAAGAATTATATAGTGGCTGTCTTAAGTTTGGTGGCCCCAGTCTGTGGACCAAGAGGAAAGGTGGGAGATAGAGAACCTCAATCAGTAAGTGATTTCTGCAAAGGGTGAGATACCCGGAAGTAGGGGTGCGTTTTCCGGCTTGGGTAGGACAATTCAGAACAGCGAAGACAACAGGGAAACTATTCCTGTTGCATCCTTAAGATGACTGTCGAAGTACTGTGCGCAACGTATGGGTCAGGAGCTCCCCCTTCCGTCTCCACCACCCCCGCCTCCACTCTTTCCGCTGCCCTACCTCGTATACGTGCCATAACTTCTGATCAGTGGACCGAGCTGTGACGCTGAAGCCCACCTCGCCGAATAAACAGTTTCCAGTTTGATTCAGTTGTCCTACAGACAATAAGCACACACTCGCAAACACCTTACGGCCCGTCACCAAGGAAAGAAAACCGATTTCCACTACACGGATCTATGGTCCATGAAATTCTCTTAGAGAAAGATGTACGGTTTAAGTTAGGGAAGGAGCTACAATTTCAAATATAAAAGATAGCTCTCTTTAATAAATGAATGACTGTCAGAGGTGAGAATATTAAGCTGTATGTTCTGATCAGATCTTAAAGGGGACAAAGAAAAGGAACAACAGTATTTTATGTGAAAGATATCCTCTGGAAAGAACACAGTCACTAGCAGCCGAGCATGTGTATCGCTTTTCCTGTATAACCAGTGACTTATACAGTTCGGGTTTACAAATGAATGTAAAGAAAGGACTACCTTTCTGACCAGAGGCTGATTGTTCCGCAACTGTCGTACAAAGACTGAAGTGAAACAGGTGAGACTCCCGAGTTAGTGTAGGTAACAGAATAAAAAGGGGAAACATGTAAAAAACTTGATTTATTAGTGTTTAATGAGCAAAGAAAGAAGTTCAGATTGTAATGTATTTCCTGGTTAATCGTTTTCTGAGGAAGACCAATTGCACGACAGTAAGAGGTTCTAAATGATGGCACTCAGAGAGAAGGAGGGAGACATGATCTTCTTTGTGTATTAATTTAATATGTGTGTACTTCACTTCTGGATCCAGAGCGAAGTCCACTCACAGCTGAGCCATCGTAGCTGTTTGTCACTAACATTTCGTACCGGGAGTATGAAAGATTGAATGTTTATGCGACAGTGACTGCCGCAGCAGTTTACTGGAGTTTAGTGAACCGAACACAACTGGGTGTTGTACGGACGCTCCTCGAGGTACCAGGGAAGTGCCAGACTTTTAAGTGGGGCACCAGGAACCTGTTGCAGTAAACATAGCTGTTGGTCGCAACCTCGTCGCAGCTGTGCCCACAGAACAAGTGCCAGCTTTTGGGGAAGTCGCTTGCAGATCCCCTACAACCCACACCCCTTCTGTTCACAAGAAAAGAGCAACGCCACTGGCAGTCTTCACTGCCCTATATCCCTGCACCTGTAAGTGCCCTTAAATAGGTAGTGAACACGTTGCGAAGATAAAGTAAGGGTACGTGAAGGTTTTGTGAAATAGCTCTGTGTAAGCGCAACGTAACTAATTGTATCTAAGTAGAGAAAGACAGGAACCAGAAAAGTCTCCAGTAGAGTACATAAATTGTAACACATAATATGTTATCAAATTATTTTATTTCGAGAAGGGTTTCTCGTGAATAGATGGTCTCTTCAGAAGGACAACTTAATCGTTCAAAAGAAAACAATTTTTAATTTATAAGGAGAAGTGTCACTTGCAGAATAAACGAAAGGTGGATCATTCTGTACCAGAGGAACACAGTTCCAGAGTTATAATTAGACTAGTTTTCATAAAAATTTTGTAAATATTGTGTAATGAAATTTTATTTCTAATATGTCAACATGTATGTGTTCTTTAATTAATATTGTTTGTGTTGAATGTGTAGTGGCGGGTACTGTACCATTAGTTAGCAAGTTGTAACTCAGACTTTTCTCTCAAATAGGAGAGGCGTCGAGACGCCATGACTGCAGCCTTATCAGTCTTCTGATTAAATTACATTTCGGATCACAACTTCGGATTTCTCGTGAAATTACGAATCTAATCATACCTGGCACGGATTTATCAAGTAAATAATTGAAAACTCGACAAAATTAACTGATGAATAAAAGATATTAAATCAGTTTTCCGTGGATATCTGCGACCATCGATGGCTGACTTGAATAAACTGTTGACTGGTTGGGGCTGAGAAATTTGAGGACTGCTGTTAATTATTGCTAATACTTTGCAATGTGGCAAAGTTCTGTAGATTTTCCAAGCCGTTAATTTGAATTTCAAGCTACAGCTACACTATGTGATCAAATGTATACGGACACCAGGCTGAAAATGACTTACAAGTTCGTGGCACCCTCCATCGGTAATTCTGGAATTCAGAATGGTGTTTGCCCACCCGTAGTCTTGATGACAGCTTCCACTCTCATAGGCGTACGTTCAATAAGGTACTGGAATGCTTTTTGGGGAATGGCAGCCCATTCTTCACGGAGTGCTGCAATGAGGAGAGGTAGCGATGTCGGTCTGTGAGGCCTGGCACGAAGTCAGCGTTCCAAAACATCCGAAAGCTGTTCTGTAGAATTCAGGCCAGGAACTCTGCAGGCAAGTCCAATACAGGGATGTTATTGTCGTGTAACCACTCCGTCACAGGAATTGCATCATGAACAAGAGCTCGAGCGTGTTGAAAGATGCAATCACCATCCCCGAATTTCTCTTCAACAGTGGAAAGCAAAAGCTGGCCGCTGTGGCCGAGCGGCTCTAGGCGCTTCAGTCCAGAACCACGCGGCTGCTACGGCCGCAAGTTCGAATCCTGCCTCGGGTATGGATGTGTGTGATATCCTTAGGTTAGTTAGGTTTAAGTAGTCCTAAGTCTAAGGGGCTGATAACCTCAGATGTTAAGTCCCATAGTGTTTAGAGCCATTTGAACCAGTTTTGGAAAGCAAGAAGGTGCTAATAACATCACTGTAGACCTGTGGTGTGATAGTGCCACGCAAAACAACAAGGGGTGCAAGGCCCCTCCATGAAAAACACAACCACACCGTAGCACCACCGTCTCCGAATTTTACTGTTGGCACTTGGCACTACTGAAACGTCCCCTTAGAAAAATTGTACATGACTGTGCTTAAACTGACACACAATATTTTTTAGCGCAACGCAATCTAACTTTCAAAAATCCCTACAAAAGAATGGCCCTGACTAACATTAACCTATACCTTTCACAAATCACTTACCTCACAAAAATCTTCGTTACTCGAACTACTGCAATACAGCGAGCGTCACTACTGCCAGCTAAACGAAAGATTCAAACTACGGAAGGCACTCACTACTGGTAGGCATAGTTAGCAAATGAAAGATTTTGATAGAGAGCAAACAATGTAGTTACCTTAATATTGTTCAAAAGTCATATTATATATAGCAGTTCATGACATCCAGTCTTCCAAATTTCAAAACTCCGCCATTTCTCTCCCCACATCCACCACTGCTGGCGGCTCACCTCCAACTGCGCAACGCTGCGCGCTGTTCACATCCAGCTGCCCAACACTAAAATGGCAGACAAAAATGCAATCTAGCCACAGACTGCACACAGCACAACCAGTGATTTTTATACAGAGCGCTACGTGGCGTTACCAATAAGAAAACCTAAACAGCCTACTTACATAGCCCACATGCTCCCCACAAAAAATTTTACAAATTGTTTTGGGCAGTGGCCAGTACAGATTTGAAAAAAATTTTTCATAATTACAATAACAAAGAAATCAAATGCACACACTTATTGATACAATGTTGGTCAAAAGATAAAATTTTCTCACAGTCCATAAAGACAGTCCTGATCGTTCATCACAGTAAAATTGCAGGGTTTTTTATAAGTCTGAGCAGTAAAAGAGAATGCACACGGAAGTAGTGGATTTCCATGCAGTCTTGAAGAAGTAGTGTTGTCCTTCCAACGGAAATACAGTGCTGATTCTCGACATGCAGACAGGTAATGGGTCACAACAGAGCAAACCCACAGCAGAGTCATTCGAAGTTTTGAAGAATATTGCTAGGCAGGTCATCACAGAGTAGACCCACTGTAGTCCTTGTAGAGATGGCCAGCAGCCATCTGTTGTGACTGTGCAGGTGCACAATCACCATTGAAGAGTCTTGCGGATAATATAGCAAGTCCATAACCACCACTTGTGCACTTACAAAGTTTTTGGAATTGTCCTTAGAACCACAATGCTGTTATCCAGTCCCTTGCTGAATTATTAACACACGTGCAAACACTAACAGTCCCTACTTCTCACATATTGTCCATATACTATGACCAACAGAAACGTGTGCAGTGAAATGGAACTTACAAGTTAATAATACGATGGACTGGTGTCAATTACAATTTTATAACATAAGAATACAATTACAAAGGTACAAAATACATCATTAAAGAACATAACAATACAGATGACATTTGTAGTACAAGCTTTACTAAAGAATCGAATTAGACATATACATCAGTGTTACAGGAATTATGACATAAGTAAATAAATAAAATAATGAGAATAGTTCTTGAAACATTAATTTCACACATAATCATTAAAACAAAACAGAATAAATAATGTCTAAACATCTTTACGAAGAAAATAACATAGTATTTGAAAAATTCTCAAACATAAATCTTATTAGCTAAACACATAAAGACAGGAAAAACACAAATATACAGCCGGCCGCGGTGGTCTCGCGGTTCTAGGCGCGCAGTCCGGAACCGTGCGACCGCTACGGTCGCAGGTTCGAATCCAGCCTCGGGCATGGATGTGTGTGATGTCCTTAGGTTAGTTAGGTTTAAGTAGTTCCAGGTTCTAGGGGACTGATGACCACAGCAGTTGAGTCCCATAGCGCTCAGAGCCGAGCCACAAATATACAAGAGTACACAAACACATAGCAGAATAACACAGGGGGAAAGGACAGGGTTTGTTTTCAGTGTAACATTTGGTACTGCAGTAATTTGCAAACAAAACCTTCCTTTTTTTTAGAGAACAAACAATGTATTTACCTTAATATTGTTCAAAAGTCATATTATATATAGCAGTTCATGACATCCAGTCTTACAAATTTCAAAACTCCGCCATTTCTCTCCTTACATCCACCACTGCTGGCGTCTCACCTCCAACTGCGCAACACTACGCGCTGTTCACATCCAGCTGCCCAACACTACAATGGCAGACAACAATACAAACTAGCCACAGACTGCACACAGCACAGCCAGTGATTTTCATACAGAGCGCTACAGTGTATACACTCACTGTAATCTCATTAATCCATTTATACTCTCATATTCTCAGAGCCTATCTATCGCAACATCAATCCAGTCGAAATATTTACCAAGAATAAATAAAAAAAATTGTTCAAATGGCTCTGACCACTATGCGACTTAACTTCTGAGGTCATCAGTCGCCTAGAACTTAGAACTAATTAAACCTAACCAACCTAAGGACATCACACACATCCATGCCCGAGGCAGGATTCGAACCTGCGACCGTAGCGGTCGCTCGGTTCCAGACTGTAGCGCCTAGAACCGCACGGCTACTCCGGCCGGCAAATAAAAAGAGACGCGCTGAACTGCTTGCCAGAACAGCTTGCCACTTTTCAGTGATAAGCTATTTCATTGCACTCTGTTTCGGCTGTTGCTTGTAAGTCGGTGCCATAGTTGTTACATGTTTCCCTCTTGATAACAAGTTCTGAAGTTTCTTCACGATCTCCTCTTAGTGCGCTGTCTCACAGGGAGTGGAAGAATTGTTATTTCATTTCTTATGTTCAGCGCAAAATTATTGTTTTGCCTTGAACTGCAACAAGTCATGTCATACCAGGTGATTTCTTTAATTCTGAGTGTACTGATATCACGTTTGACGTGTATTTTTTTTTTCTTTTTGAGGAAAGTATCTGAATTATGTACCAGATTTCTTAGTTTGCTGGTCTGTAGCATTCCACAGTTGCATTCCACAGTTTTAACAATTGAAACCCCTGCTATGTGAGAAGAAGCCCAACGTCGCCACAGTCGAGAGAAAACAAGATTAGCATCTGATGTTAATTTTCCAGATAATAGGAAAGCAGTGGTCGACTGTTCATTAACTCCATTTCTCCCATCACGGTTCATCAAATTTCAATAAACAACAGGTGCAAAGCATCTGTGGATTGCAAAACGCTACTGAGGCTCACGAAAGAAATCTAAAACCCAGCAACGATTATAAGTGGAGTCGAGAGTGCAAGAGTGTGCCTGCAGGGGAAGAGCGCCCATTATAAATTTAAACTGTCGATCCGCCACATGCGAGTTTTGGCAGCTCTAAAAGAAATAAGAAATTTTGGTCATTAATTGTTATGAACAGCCCCGATTCATCACAAAAGGTACTTGCATAGGGACAGCCGAAATAACCCAAAAAGGTCAGATTAGGATCACTGACGAAGAACCGTTCTCCACTACCACTACAGACAATGCAGAAGAGGAAGCTATTATGGACTTACCTGTAGGATCTAGTTAGATTTAGGAACATCGCTGGCAAGCGATAGCACTTCAGCATCATTTTTCGGATGCTTTCAAATCCGGAGTGGAGAAAAGCGCATTCAAGCAGCCCATGGTAAAACACCAAGTTAACATTCGGGATCATCCGACAATTAGTCGACGCTCATATAGTGTGCCGCCAGCTGAAAGACGTATAACCTGTGAGTAAGTGGGCAGTTGCAGGATGATATCAATGAAACTTTAGAGAGTCCTTGGTTCTCCATTGTGGCCCTTGTGAAGAATAAGGACGTCACATGGCATTTCTGCGTCGACTAATAACAACTGAACAAAATCACGAAGAAAGCCGCATATTGATGATACATCGGATACATCGACAGGCTACTAGCAAAATGAGGTTTTAAGGGTACTGGGAAAAGGCTATCTTCATAACTCCTGACAATCTCTATGAGTTTGGGGTACTTAATGCTCCAGCCATTGTCGAACATTAATTAAATAATGTGTCCTCACCATTGACTAAACTACGTGCAAGCTGTCCATCTGAAATGAAAATTAATAAAAGAACGTCATTCAATATTATTTATAAAGCCATGATCATGTCAAAATGGATTCGGAGGCCTGCAGCCCTGGGCAACCAATGACCTCAAGAGAAATATACAGACCGGAGGTGCGACTTTAGAATTTGATGTCGCGGGCTCGCTTCTATAAACAGTAAACTAGATCTCGAACTAAAGAAAAACATCGTGGTTATCGGGTGGCTATTTTTTTTTTCTTTGCAAGGCATTGCCAGAACTGATAGTGTCATACGAATACCGGACACTTGTTGCCCACTCTGAGATCATGAAGACTTGGCTGGAAAGAATAGGCCTCTACAATGGCTGAGTCTCCAACCGCCTGTCCACCTTTCGCGATAACAAAACGTAAATTTTAAAAATTGGGACTCAAATACGTGCACAGCACATGTCGACCTAGTCGTCAACCTTATTGGCTTACACATGAGCATTCATAAGCCCTTTACATTTGTACGAGGGATATATTCCCACAGAAATAGATTTAATATATTCCGATTCCCCAGTTACGAAAAAGTTTTACGGGAGGTTTTGGTTGTGTGTAAGGTGCTTGCTGGAACTTGTAATCCCCTCAACATCTTCCCAACTAAGGACCACCTGTTACAGTCGCCGTCACTGTGATTTAACCGAGGTGGTCCGAGTTCTACGATGGTTCCTCAGCCATGGAATGATTTTTCTTTAAGAAAAAATGTAGAAAGGCTCCAAACTGGGAACATCTCTGCCTCACTGCCAAATTGCTGTAGTTTGGCTGAGAGGAATCAAGTTCTACAAAAGTTCGGATCACAAACAACCTACTTTGCTTTTCAGGATAGAGAATAACAAGAATGGTCACACATCACTTTAATTTATATTATTTTTGTTTGATCACGCATATCCATGTTTTTAATCTTTGCCTAGGACCATAAAGTCCATTGCCCCACACACTAATTAAAATATTTCGAAACAAAGTTTCCAAAAAGTTTATCTTGACATCAGGTGAACGCCGGAACTTCCAATTCTGTCCTGAGTTTATTGGAAATGACCTGAAAGGAAAAAAACTGACTGTGAAAGAAATAAGGATATGCACAGATGTAGTGGACTTTGCTGGTCTCCCATCGGGCGCCTCCCCAGGTGACGGATAGGGGAATGCTCACCAGATATGGTGGTTACCGGGGAAATAAAATACCCGTGGTGGACCAAAACTAGCAACTGCTGCCTTGTAGTATGATATTGGCTTATCAAAGGCTAAAGGAAGAAAACCTTGAGTAAAAATTACCTGGTCCTCCGTGTTGGGGGTTGTGCAGTGGGCCAGCTCCTCACTCACATAAAAACATAAAAATGCTAAAAAACCTAATAATATGCCTTGGAAAAATTGGAACTTTGGACGACGAACTGGCGATGAGAAACGGAAAATGATGTTTGGATGCTGAAATGTGCAAGGTATTTCCACTAAAATAAATTTACTACCTACAGAACTTGACATGTTCAACATGGATGTTGTCGTACTCTCTGAAACAAAGAAGAAAGGCCAAGGAGAAGAAGAACTGGATAATTATGTACATATCTGGAGTGGGGTATCAAAAGCAGTAAGAGCCAAAGCAGAAGCCTCCATTATGATAAAGAAATCATGGACAGAAAGACTCACAAATTGGACATTCATCAATCAACGTATTATAACTGTTGAAATGACATGATTTGCTAGGGAAATTGTGATTATTGGCGTATATGCACCAACGAACGACACAAAAGATAAGGAGAAAGATACATTCTGGGCCACCTTCAGGGAGACTATTGAAAAAATCCCAAGAAGAAAGGGACTGATTATCATGGCAGATCTGAATGGAAGGGAAGGAATTAGAGAATCCTGTAGAACAGTAGGAAAACATGGAGAGGACGAATATAATGACAATGGGGAACGATTGATTGCAATTTGTGAACAATTTGATCTAAAAATTACCAACACATTTTTCAAACATAACGACATTCATAAATACACTCCTGGAAATTGAAATAAGAACACCGTGAATTCATTGTCCCAGGAAGGGGAAACTTTATTGACACATTCCTGGGGTCACATACATCACATGATCACACTGCCAGAACCACAGGCACATAGACACAGGCAACAGAGCATGCACAATGTCGGCACTAGTACAGTGTATATCCACCTTTCGCAGCAATTCAGGCTGCTATTCTCCCATGGAGACGATCGTAGAGATGCTGGATGTAGTCCTGTGGAACGGCTTGCCATGCCATTTCCACCTGGCGCCTCAGTTGGACCAGCGTTCGTGCTGGACGTGCAGACCGCGTGAGACGACGCTTCATCCAGTCCCAAACATGCTCAATGGGGGACAGATCCGGAGACCTTGCTGGACAGGGTAGTTGACTTACACCTTCTAGAGCACGTTGGGTGGCACGGGATACATGCGGACGTGCATTGTCCTGTTGGAACAGCAAGTTCCCTTGCCGGTCTAGGAATGGTAGAACGATGGGTTCGATGACGGTTTGGATGTATCGTGCACTATTCAGTGTCCCCTCGACGATCACCGGTGGTGTACGGCCAGTGTAGGAGATCGCTCCCCACACCATGATGCCGGGTGTTGGCCCTGTGTGCCTCGGTCGTATGCAGTCCTGATTGTGGCGCTCACCTGCACGGCGCCAAACACGACCATCATTGGCACCAAGGCAGAAGCGACTCTCATCGCTGAAGACGACACGTCTCCATTCGTCCCTCCATTCACGCCTGTCGCGACACCACTGGAGGCGGGCTGCACGATGTTGGGGCGTGAGCGGAAGACGGCCTAACGGTGTGCGGGACCGTAGCCCAGCTTCATGGAGACGGTTGCGAATGGTCCTCGCCGATACCCCAGGAGCAACAGTGTCCCTAATTTGCTGGGAAGTGGCGGTGCGGTCCCCTACGGCACTGCGTAGGATCCTACGGTCTTGGCGTGCATCCGTGCGTCGCTGCGGTCCGGTCCCAGGTCGACGGGCACGTGCACCTTCCGCCGACCACTGGTGACAACATCGATGTACTGTGGAGACCTCACGCCCCACGTGTTGAGCAATTCGGCGGTACGTCCACCCGGCCTCCCGCATGCCCACTATACGCCCTCGCTCAAAGTCCGTCAACTGCACATACGGTTCACGTCCACGCTGTCGCGGCATGCTACCAGTGTTAAAGACTGCGAAGGAGCTCCGTATGCCACGGCAAACTGGCTGACACTGACGGCGGCGGTGCACTAATGCTGCGCAGCTAGCGCCAGTCGACGGCCAACACCGCGGTTCCTGGTGTGTCCGCTGTGCCGTGCGTGTGATCATTGCTTGTACAGCCCTCTCGCAGTGTCCGGAGCAAGTATGGTGGGTCTGACACACCGATGTCAATGTGTTCTTTTTTCCATTTCCGGGAGTGTATACCTGGCAACACAACACTACAGAACTTCGTTCTATAATAGATTATGTTATCATTAGGCAAACAAGTAGTTTCAAGGCAGTAGACGTCAGATCTTATAGCGGAGCCTAGTGTGGATCAGACCACTATCTAGTAAAAATGAAGTCGTTTTGGCCATGGAAGAATGCAAGGAATGATACAAGTAACATAAATAAAACGAACCAGACTGAGAAAGATGAAAAGTTACCTTTTAATACTGACAGCCTACAAGACGAAAGTATCAGAAAACTCTTCGCGGCCAGGATGAAAAGGAAACTGGTTGAATCATTTGAAGGAAGTACAGAAGAAATATATGACTATATAAAAGCTAATGTGAAAATCATAGCAACAGAGGTGTTGGGTAAAAAAGATAGCAACCACAACCGTGCAGCAGAGTGGTGGTCAGAGGAACTAGAGGTCCTCGTTAGAGCAAAACGAAATGCGTTCCTTCAGTGGTTGAATGATGAATCAGAAGAAACAAGATCAATATACAAGTAAAAGAAGAATGAAGTGATGAAAAAAATGATGGCAAAAAATGAAGCATGGGAAAGAACATGTGCCAAGGTGAATAGCAAATTAGGATTTGGGAGATCAAAAGAAGCATGGTCAGTGTTAAAAGGGCTTCGACAGGATACAAAAAGCAAAACCAATCTACAACTCATAACACAAAAGGAATGGGAAGAGTATTTCCGAAAATTATTAAATGAGGACAGAGAAGAATATCTAGAAGAAGGAACAGTGGAAGAAAAAGGACATGAAGATGATGAGATCCAAATTTTAGAAAGTGAAGTACTTCAGGCGTTGAGAACAGGAAAGAATGGTAAATCACCGGGACCAGGCAATATCAGTCTGGAGTGTCTGAAATATGGTGGTGACAAAATTGTGAAACTGATAACACAGGTCTTCAACAAAATCATACATGAAGCTTCAATACCCAATGAGATGAAGCTAGGTTACATTAATACAATATTTAAGAAAAGGGATCGCAAAATTTGTTCAAACTATCGAGGAATTTGTGTTACAAACACATTAATGAGAATTTTTGCGAAAGTAATTAAAAGCAAAACTGAAAAAATTTTTTAGAACCCAAGAAGAACAATGTTCATTCACGGCTGGAGATCATGTGTAGACCATATTTTCACATTACGACAGATTTTGGAGAAAGATAGGGAAAAATCAAAAAATACAGAATTAATTTTCATAGATCTAGAAAAAGCGTATGATACTGTTCCAAGAAAATTACTTTGGAGAGCACTATATATGGCAAACATAAACCCTTCCTTGATTAAAATAATACAACAGATGTATAAAGATAACATTTGCCAAGTGGAAGTTGGTAATAAACTTTCACAGAAATTTAGAACAAGCAAAGGCCTTTTACAGGGCTGTCCCATGTCACCACCATTATTTAAAATCTATATAGATATTAGCCTTAGAACATGGTCTCGTAAATGTAATAGTATGGGATTAGAAATAAGAGATGGAGTTCACCTACATCATTTATTGTTTGCTGATGATCAAGTAGTCGTAGCACAAGATGGGGAAGATGCTAACTATATGTGCAATCAACTAGCAGTAGCATACAAAACTTGGGGTTTGAAGATTAATTACCAAAATACAGAATACTTGACTAATGATTCAGATGAGCTATACATTGAAGGAAAGAAAATCAAAGAGATAAAAACTTTCTGTTATTTGGGATCCATTTTAGAAACCGAGGGAAAATCAGAGTCAGAAATCAATAAAAGTATTAGTAGCGGACGGAGGGTCATTGGGATGCTTAACTCAGCCTTATGGAGCAGGAATGTAATGAGCAGAACTAAAAAATTAATATACAAATCTATATTAGAGTGTGTGGTTCTGTATGGAACGGAGACCTGGACAATTAACATGAAGCACATTAAAAAATTAAAAGCTCTAGAGATGGACTTTTGGAGAAGATCGGCAAGAATCTCCAGGAAAGAAAAGATAAGGAACACCGAAATAATAAGGAGAATGGAAATAAAAGAAATAATATATGACATAATGGCTAGGAAGAAATTACAGTGCTACGGGCACGTACGACGAATGGAGAAAACCAGAATACCAAAATTGATACTGGAGTGGGAACCGGAGGGGAGAAGAAGAAGAGGACGACCTATGACCACCTGGCTCCAAAATGTACAGCACACAATGAAGAGAATGGGCGCAGAGGAAGAGGACACACAAGATCGAAACACCTGGAGGAATATTTTGAAAATATAGTTTAAGAACCTTTATTGTTTGTATTGTTATTTCCAGGTAAATTATTATGTTGAAGATAAGCCTCTGTAATGAGGAAAAGCTCAAAATAATAATAATAAAAACAAATGTATTTCAGTTTTTTCTGGAACAACCAAGTTCCGGAAAGAAAATTGTAACTTTTTCAATGCTGCTAAGCTTCAGAATAAGTTAAACATAAATTAAAAGTTTACCTAATATCTTACCAAGCCACATTGTAAACCAACGATCATTCAGTGAAACCGACGTTTCGAGCATGGTTTCAGTGGTCTTGAGATATGTCAGATTTCATCCCTCCTGCAGTAATGCTTCTTCGAAAAAGGACAAATGAGAGTTTGGAGAATGGTTCCATTCCTAGGTCACTAATGATGCGTTTGGATACCATCCTTCCACACAGCAGCGACAAAATGCTGCCACCAGGTCATTGCTTTTCAAAGGGTCCTTTATTCGTAAGAATGGGACCGATGTTTTGTTGAACAAACTAAAAAGTAAATTAAGCAAGAACTTTTTGCTTGGCCGTCTATAGCTGTTAATCAAAAGACAGACGCATCGACGAAGACAACAAAGACTTCAGCATATGTGGCATTCATCCAACAGATCGCAATACATTCACCGAGGAAAGCCTTCTTGCCTACCAGGTCGGTGCCAAGTTTGCATGATGCATTTAGAGTTGAATATTTTAATATTCCCTCTCACTTGCGCTATAATTCGGAAAACATTTCATTTGAATTATGCAACACACTTCCACAAATAGAAATAACCTCAATCAATGTAAGTGCACTTTTAGTACTCAAAATAGTAGTACTGTACTTTATAAATCCAGTTGAGAAAGAATAATTACAAAAATCTAACGATAGTATTTACCTTTCATGGCGGCCCTTCAGATCATCATCAATTCTTTTGCTACACATGCGGATTCATAGTTATTTATTTGCGTCTACAATAACTTCTTAAGAACCACAGCTTGAAAATAGACATTATAATCAACAGTTTCACAAAACTTAAAACATTTCAATATGGATGACATCTGAATGCATCGTAAACAACGCTCAGACAGAACTTGACAACCTGCATCATAGTGCAAACTGAACTGAATCTAACCCAGTATTACATCCGAATCTCTTTGTAAACACAAGAACAACTAAATTGCAGTTGGCACGCAGTGCATCTATTTCTATGTTAGTGTCTGACTCGAGAAACCTCTAGAATATTATTCTTTTTTAAATGCAATATTGTCTCAAGTTAAGAGGCAGAACAGAAATAAATATTTTTAACATTAATTGTTTTAATGCTTCAAATCGAAAATCATTTTTGTTTAAATTAGTTTAAAATTTAGGACCGTACTTTCTAATCTTTACAGGTTTGTTTATTTTAATGTTTTGATGAAATTTATTTCAACAGTATCTTTCTCGCAGAAACGAATTAACTTATTGAATAAAGATCTAAGTTTCGATTTACAAGTGTCAATTTTAAATAGTTTTAATCACATATCTTTAATTTCGAAAATTTACAGATTACTCATTGCCTATGTAACAGTTAAATGAAACTCTCTCTTTGCTGCTAACAACCTCTTATGTTTCAATTTCAAAATGAGATGCCAAAGCTAGCAGTATTTCATACATGCTACAATTATTCTGCGTAATCGTCTCTCGAAATGAAATTATTTCATTGATTTCAGTTTATAATACAAAAAAATTACTTCTATGTAACCAATAGCATCGCGTAATACGATCAAAAAATCGTACTGGGAAATGATCATGATACCTAATGTCGACTGCTTCACCAACGGAATTTTGGCAACCCTGTGATAGATTTCAAGTTGGATTACTCCAGAGCCAAATTTCACTGGCGTATCTACAAATAATCCACAACCTGGACCAAACACTTCAGTTTCCTCTAAGCACGAACGCCAACAGGACAAAAGATTGGACGAACTTCAGTCTAGAGCGCATAGGTTTTTATTCTTTAGTTCTCACATTACTATGTTCAGCAAAACTATGTTCTGTCAAAATGAAACAATGTTTACTGTTACCATATTAGACACAAATAATAAACAAATCTGAGGAACGTAGAACAATAATTTTGCCTAACACACTGCTCGGCACGACAAAATGTGACACATAGTATCACGTCAGATGCTCTTTCAGTCAAGAGCAATTCTTTTGTTTATTTTGGATTGAATCAGGTCTATCTGAGCCACTGGGTGCACCTACGTGCCATGGAGCTACAGTATAACTATACTGTTATTCATCAATTAACTTGTGAGTACACTGTGTAACAGAATGTCATGGGACTTCACTAGATGTGATGAGTATTGGGCAAACTCCGGTTCTGAGCCACTTTGCATTGTTGCTAGATGTAGCAAAGATGACAGTAATGATGTCATCCAAGATGGTGGGGTGTAGACTTGGCAACAGCACATGACATCATCCAAGATTGCGGTCATGATTTGATGCAATCCCAAGGCCGGTTCTGAGCCACTTTGCATTGTTGCTAGATGTATCCAAGATGGCGGCGATGACGTCAACCAAGATGGCGGCATGTATTATTGGCAACAGCGCATGATGTCATCCAAGATGGTGACCATGGCGTCAGTCAACCTCAAGGCCGTTTCTGAGCCACTCTGCATTGTTGCCAGATGTATTCAAGATTGTGGGAAAGTGCCATGTCCCCTTTCCACACCTACCCTGGTGGGAAGTTCAAATTCCATCAGGGCAATGCAACCTCTACTAACCCAAGAAAATGGTGGGAAAGAAAGGTCACTTGGGTTACCTCCAGTAACCTAAGTCATGCAACTCCCACCTCATCCTAGGAAATGGCGCCAAGTTAGAATTTTGGCAGTAAAGAAAGGTTATTTGGGGTTTCTCTACTAAGCTAAGAGATTTGTGCAAAAGAAGGGACACTTGGACTACCTCCACTAACCTAAGCCACCCAACCGCCACCTCTTCTTAGGGATTGGTTAGAAAGGGACTCAGCCTGCACTCGCCAGAGGGCGCTCTCATCCGTGACGTAATCCAAGATGGCGGGCATGACATCATCTGATGAGGCAAGTACCATTATCCAAGATGGTGGCAAACAGTGTGTTCGCCATGAAGTCGGGCCCGAGTACACAGTACCAACACTAGAGAGCACTATCATCCATTACCTGACATTATCCAAGATGACGTTCTGGGGTGGGGGAAATGGTGGGAACCAATAGGAAAGTCACCTGCTCGATTTCAGCCAGTAGGATGGAAGTGTCTGGTGACGTCATTGTAGGAGATATATGGAAGGTTCAGCAGCTCTGGGACCTCAGTCTTGTCCAGTCAGTCAGCAGCAGCAGAAGAAGAAGAAGAACCATGAAGCGACAACAGCAGTCCCACTCCAGCACAGTCATGCAGAACAGAATTAAACTGAAAAGTATGCATCTCATATCACATCTTTCTCTATTGTTAACCTTAGTATTATTATTACTATTATTATTCAATGTTTTCGCATCTTGGTCCATGTCTAATGCTTCCTCGTCTTTGTTCAAAAGGGTCGAGCGCCAACATGCCAGGCTCTGCTGACACGTCCGAGCCTGTACAACCTCGGCTGCCATCTTGTCGATAGCTACAGCAACAGTATGCAGCACATCTGAACTAGTAGCGGTCATATGGGATCCAGTAGCGCACATAGCCCACTTGATGGAGCAGGACAAGTAGCTCCTGTTGTCTGTCCCACACATCGATTTATGTGATGAGGCTATGCAATCTGCCCCGGACACATCGAATGCTGTCACTGGCGGTGTTAAACAACAAGATGGAGGTCAGTACTGGTTGCCAGCATATGACCCATCCCAGCAGAACACCCCTGTGATAGCGCAACCACAGAGTGCAGATACTGTGGATAAGAAGGCGTCGAGTACACTTACACTTTTCACCTCCACATACAATTTAACTCCCAGTGGATCGAAACGTGTGAATATTGCTATAGAAGCAGATCATGTCTGGGGGTTGCATGTGAGAATGGAGATTGAAAATTGTATCCAAGTGTGTTAAAGTGCATATTTCCGAGATCGATTGGGATGAAATATGCCGTGCAGAGCGCTACATCATTCAGCAGATGACTACAGAGTATTATCCAACTCGTTCTCCCCCAGACTTTCGCCTTACTGCTGCGACCGTGTTTATTATAACAGCGTATGGTGACTGTGCATTATGGGTGAAAACGGGTGACCACTGCGTTTATCTAAGACATGCCTCAGTTACGAAGTAATACGATCTGGACACTGCCATACGTCTTGCATTGGACAGACTGAATAGTTGGTTGCCTAGCATACAATGGTGTTGTAAACTCCTTACGTGTGCATAGTGTGCATGTTGAAGATCTTAAGCAGCACCTTTGTTCGCGCATGAACGCCGAACCTAAAGAGAAACAGATTAAAATGTGTGTGTGCGAAAAACCTGAGTACTATGAGGCGCCTATTGGCTTCAGGGAGGTATGTGCTTAATTTATTGCATGTCAGGAAGCTTTATTTGGTAGATACTGTACAGGTGTACAAAAGTAGATACATATTGTAATGATATTCCTGAAATACTACACCCCATTTATGATATTTAAATAAATAATTTATATGTATATAATCTCAAACCGTGTTTGTGCTTTATTTCATACCTCTCTCATTATAATCAGAGTATTACAATTATTAAGTTTTTAAATGTTATACAAGTTATTCAGCTGATCATTGATCAAGTTATTCTTCATGGGTAAAATATGTAGCTGTTTTCTCTGTGTACTCAATATAGTTCAGTCAGTGATGGAACTATAGTGGCTACACATACTATTATTATCCTTTGAAGTGTATTTTTCTATATATGTCAACTAGTTGTCTGTAACTGCGTAGTTAGTATCATGGCAGGCTGGGTGAAGTACCCTAGCCACAAGGACTTTGTTGTCGGTGACTGGCCCTGTGAAGATGCAAATGAAGACCTGAAGAAGAAAAAGAAGAACGGAATTCTCCTTCCTGATAATATAGGGGCAATTATTGTAGGTCCATCCAGTTGTGGGAAGACTAATGTCCTCATGACTCTCCTAACACCTGTAGATGAGGTCCGATTTGAACATGTTTGTGTATTCTCAAAAACACTGTCATTGGGAAGTAGGATGGGGATGGCGGTTGTCACTGAAACGGCCGGTTTTCTGTTTCATCAGCTTTTTTCAACGCCAGTTTGAGTGTTAAAACCGCTCAGAATAACCGGTTCCTGAAATAACCGATTTTGATTTTTTATTCTTATTATTTCCTGTAATAAACGTAGCAATCCAACAAAGATTGAAAAAATTTGACTCCCTCAGTTTCGAGATACACAGAAGCAAAATATGAAAAATGTTCAAATGCGTGTGAAATCTTATGGGACTTAACAGCTAATGTCATCAGTCCCTAAACTTACACACTACCTAACCGAAATTATCCTAAGGACAAACACGCACACCCATGCCCAAGGGAGGACTTGAACGTCCGCCGGGACCAGCCGCACAGTCCATGACTGCAGCACCGTAGACTGCTTGGCTAATCCCGCGCGGCTAAAATATGAAATTAAATAGGCAAATAAAAGTAAACTTGGTCGGTTCACCATTCGCTTCTGTTCAAGAAGAGCTGTAATTGATGGAATACTACAAAAAAATCACCAGTATTTTCCTAATGATTCTAACTTTTCTTAAGACTGTGCTCAAAAATCTTGTTCTAATCGAAGATTTGCACATTAGGAATCATTAGTGCTAAAGGGTGAAAATTTTGGTTGCATAACTCTATTTTTCGCTTTAATTTGTCTGTTTTCAAGGACTACAAGCAGATGAAGGCTTATTACATAGACACAGACAGCAGATCAGCTGCTTTCAATTTTTATTGTAAATTATGTATTAATTGTTAAATAATAAATTTTGTACTAATACGAAATTTTTATTGTAAACTTGAATTAATTGTTAAATAATAAGTTTTGTACTTATATGATGTTCCAAGTTTGTTGTGGCTCGACCCATTCTCGATCTTCTGAAGGAAATGGAGTATTGTACTTCATTGGTACCACACTTCGAAAAATACTAGGGATGGTGCCATTTTGCAACATTAAACTCCAGAGACTACGGTGTGGAACTGTCATAAAGACCAGAAGGGGCAAGTCTCGCACACTGCATGTGTACCCGTACCATTCAATAGGCCATGCCACATTGCATGGTAACAGGTTCATTAATGTCTCGTCAATGCTATATTAATTCTGTTTGTTGCTCGTTTCTGTCGGCATTGTCATTTAAAATAGCACTGATCGATTGTCTGACTCTCTATAATAACGCAATTTTTCAAAGCAATGGAAATTTTACGAATAAAACTAAATCGTTTCTTAGAAACAAAAGGCTTACTTAAAAATCAAAAACTTTAGTAATTCTGCTATGGCTAATTGATTTTTAGTTTTTTATCTGCTTATCAGTAAAAAATAAAAAACATTTGTTACAGCCGAGAACAAACAGATACCGAAAAATATCGGCTATTCAGAAATAAAATACTGGTATCCCTTTCAGCCGGTCGGTTTGTCCCAAACCTAAAGTATCATAGAAGCGTGTGCAGTGAAAAGAATACGATGCCTCAACATGGCACTAGACTATGCACCATTGCGTCACTGCCGGTAGTACGCTCATATAAGAGCTGGAATACCACAACGTAACTATGATTTTACAATGGCCGAGGGAGGAAACTCGAGAAATTTTTATTAGTTTCTATCGTATTCGTACCGAAAATGAGCGGGTGCCTTTAATTCTACTTTTAGTAGGTTGCATTTGACTGACTGCAGGTGACGTCCTGACAGGGTCGCCGCTATTACGGGATGATGACTGGGGCGGCTATGCGGCCGTGAAACCGCGCCGCGCTGCCCCGAACCGCGCAGTAAGCCACTTGCAGCAGTAATTAAATCGAGGCGGGCGTGCAAATCTAATTGGTTTTGTCGCAGTCAGCGCGCGCGGTCAGCTCCCGGCCGGCCGGCGAGCGGCCGCTGTTTTTGTTGCCGGCTTAATAAACGCGCCGCGCGCCCTGCGTGGGCGGCGGGGGAGGGGTGAGAGGGCCCCGCCGAGGGTGCACGTGTCGGCGCCGCCGGACAAAGGCCGCGCACTGACGTGGCGCAGGGCGCAGATTGCGAGCGTGACGTCACGCCGCAGGACCCTATCGCCCTCCGCTGCCCCTGCCCGCCCGCAAGGCGTGCTACAGGCGCACCCTACGGCTCCGACGCGCTCGCAGCGTTAATCTCGATGTCAACTAGTTGCGCGCTCCCAAGGCTGTGCTAATGCGGAGGATCTGGGAGGGGTGGAACATGTGGTGCCTTCCGGGATACGTTGCCGTAGGTTTGAAATTAATCCTCACGCTGCCGGAATAACGGTAACTTGTTCCTTACACTAGCAAAAGTGGAGTAGAAAAGAGTTTGGCACCGGCAATAATTTAATTTGTTAAATAAGTTAAATAAAGGAAACTTTCATTAACGTTGTGAGAAGTGATAGGGTTGCTCTACCGATTAACAGAATGAAAGTTCTGCCCAAAATAACAATATGATTTATTACGACTAAACTCAAAATAATAAACAAATCACATGAAGCATTTACAATACATCAAATTGGCTCAAATTGGATACTCAAATAAATGTTGTGAAGGTGAAGTTTTCCCTAAACTAGATTGTGACATTTATGACGAAGTGGTATGTGGAGCCAATTCCTTGCAACTCAAATCTTAAGAGAAACATACAGCCAACCCAACGTTAATTGCTGCTACAGTGGTGAGAACTCAGACAATGAACACCCAAGACAGAACAAAGTTAGAAAAGAGGAACAGGTGCGCTCTGCTGAGCTCTGATTATCACCTAGCAAAATTGCCTGCTTTGCCGGTGCTGTGGACGTACATTACCAAGCTGCCTTCTTAACTGCAGGGACACGATCTGGTGTACCGGAGGCGATGGCTGGTTGCTTTGACATCCCGTTGCTTTGACATAGCTCGAAACAAATTATCCTGGTCTGGTTGGTCCAGACTAAAGACTTCCTAGCAATACAAATGCGCCTCTGAGGGAGACGAAGATGGTTCATCACACACTCACTGACGGTACAGTGATTGATTTTAACAAGCGAAGTCACACAGTAACTCCGATACAGTCAACTTTAGCCAAAACTGCTCAAGACAGACAACATAGGCCGCTTGTACACAGAAAGCTCAATTGCCAACTGTACTCAGAAAGTTACGTTGAAGTCGAAACTTTAGCAACTTCGTCAAACAGTTACAATTAAATAAGAGTATATTAGACAGCCAACAGAAGGCAAGCTGTCCAGAGCAGCGAGAGCTCAGTCTTGTAACCTACCCCAACTGAAAGGCAAGAGCCACTACCACAAGAGCACCCGTACAAACTGAACACAGAACATTCCCGCCCCCACGACAGTGGCCGTGGTTAAACGTTCCAATCAGCAGCTCGAAAACCAACGGAAAATTCCACTCTATTGCCGAAGCACTACCATTCCACCAATGGAGATTCTTGGCGCCAATTTCTGCGCCGATTTTGCTACGTCACGGAGCCAAGCCCTGAGCAAGCTAATCACAGTTACGATTTTGCAGAAAACGCGGGAATTTGCCCGCCAAGACTGCCTGGGTACACAAGTCATTCCCACGTCTCGCTGATAGTCCGCCAGAAAGTGTTTCTGCGAAGTAACGGATCCTCAGCCCAGCCACTCCTTCAGGCCCCGTGCGGGCGTGTCTCTGCCGCTATTATGACAATGTCGGCGTCTGGAAAGCATTCACTCGAATTCCTCACACCCATCGGCTTAACCCTTTCAAGATCAGCAGACCCCGCCTGTCACCGGACCACGCGGGTGACGAGAGACGCTGCGTGGGAAGTCCGCATGCGAAGCAATAGCAACTTTTCACCGCATGCAATTAGAGAGGAAAATCGAATTACTCAGAGTAAGATAGAAATATGAGAGGGGGCATCTGCCACCTCTCAACTGCTGAGGTCATCAGTCTCCTAGAACTTATAACTACTTAAACCTAATTAACCTAAGGACATCACACACATAAATGCCCGAGGCAGGATTCGAACCTGCGACCGCAGTGGTCGCGCGGTTCCAGACTGTAGCGCCTAGAACCGCTTGGCCACCACGGCCGGCATGCCATTCGAGAATGGAATGGTAGAGAAGTAGTATGAAATTAATTTGTTGAACCCTCTGCCAGGCACTTAAGTGTGAATTGCTGAGTAACCATGTAGATGTAGATGTAGATGTAAATGTAGATGTAGAGGTGGTGTACAGCCATTGTGTTCATAAGCTTTGTAAGATTGTATTTAGGTGGTGCACTGATCAAATGGGGAGCTGTTGAAATCGTTTGAGTTATTGTACTTCTTGAATAAATTTTCATGTGGTTTTAAGTGGTGTACATATCGGTGTGGTGGCCATTGTGTTTGTTAGCTTTGTACCAGTTCGTTGTTTAAATTTACCCATGGTTTTAGGTGTTGCTTGGTCTTATGTGGTGTTCAGTAAAGCTGGGCGGCTGTTGAATTCATTTGAGTTGTAGCTGATGAATTTTCGTGTGTTTTAAGTGCTGCATAGATTAGGAAGGCAGCTGTTGGCATGGTTGATGTTGTTGCAGAATTTTCTAGTTGTATATTAATGAGGATTTAATTGCTGTGCACCTCCGGCTAGCAGCGTTTGATTAACGAGGCTGCAGGTTAACATTGGTGGTCTTCATGGCAGTGTGAACTGAAGAGAGTCCCTGCCGATATTTACTATTTCTGTTAAGGCCGCAGTATTAGGCGTTGGACTCGACGGAAATGTCCGCCTCCGTAGCGTAGCGGTAGCGGTAGCGTCACAGCTTACCTTGCAGGGGTCAGGGTTCGATTCTTGGCAGGGGACTGGGTTTTGTGTGTCCTTCATCATATTTTCATCATCGTTGACTCGCAAGTCACCGACGTGGCGTCAACTAAAAGGGACTTGCAAAACGGGAACCGAACTCCCCCAGAAAGCGGCCTCCCGGCCAACAGTGCCTTACGATCATTTCCATTTTTTCCAAGGAAATTATACTTCAGCGATTACGAAATTGTCCGTTATAAGCGGATTGAAATCCATTTGCGTCGAAAGGCTGAGACACAAGTCTATGCTTCAGCCTTGCATATCTGCAGTTAGTGCCGTAGCGGACCAAGTGTATTGTGACTTCCGCCCACTAGTTTGGTTCTTGAAATAAGTGGTTGAAAATGTATTGTTATTGGGATAATTCCCTGGCATTCTACTCAAGAATTGTTCGTGGAATCGAGCTCCTGTTACAAGGTACGTAATTACGTACTTTCGGAATTTAATTCGGAATCTAATGGTACCCACAACTCTGCATTCTGTGATGGCATGTTGACCAGTAACAGAGCCAACATAACTTGTATATCATTACTGACAACGGCTGATTACAGAGTGGAACTTTCTATTTTTGCAGTTTTTTCTGCACCCGACCACATAGACGGCCACGCGTCTGTTTCCCCGACTCCAGCGTGCTGTGATACAATGGCACTGGCAGCTGTGTCGTCTCTATCGGTGACGCCGGACACCGTGCCGGTGGCTGTGTCGAGACCTCAGGGGTGCTGGGCTGCCGTTGGCACTCGCGTCAGGGTGCTGCGGCGTACTGTCGATGTCCGTGGGTTGGGCAGGAACAGCTCCCTGGATCATTGGGATCCCAGTGGTGCTTGTTCCCTCCTACACACAGGTCGTTAGTCTTTCGCAGGCACCAGTATCGACAACCACAATAGTGTCGTCTTATGTGGAAGCTGAGAGTTGGAACGATTCGCCACGTGGGGCGAAGGGACGGTGAGCGTCTTCTGGAGGCAGTGTTAAACGTTTTATTGATGTTTACTTCTTGAACTATCGTTCTGTGGTATGACATGGTATTATATGCATTTGATCAAGATTCAGTGAAATGTGCTGCGGAAGAGCTGAAACTGGTCATCACAATAAATACGGCACCGTAGCGATCATGGCTGTCTGAAACTGTACTTTGTTTCTAAATTAATCTAGATCACACCGTAAATTGATGATGTCAAACATGATGTTTAACCGTATGGGCTTCGTTTGGCCAATTCCAGGAGTTAGTACTGTTTTCAGTTGTTCTCAGAATCTGACATCTGAAGCCACGGGATGCCCGGCGCCCAACATCTGGACGATATGCTGTTCGTTTGTGGCCGCGGTTTCCACGGCTACTTTCCCACGTCCCGTGAAATGTAGAGAGTTGCTTGCACAACTCAAGAAGACGCGATGTCAGAGAGCCATAATTGAAAACTGGCGGCAACGAATACGATGGACAGAAAGAATGTTGCTTTTCAGCTTGGTGGGATTTTGTGAAGTGCACTGAACGCAGATGATCGACGCTTTTCCCCGACACCCGGAAACAATCAAGGGTGTGGGGGTGGGGGGGCGGGGACAGGGGGGCGGGGTGAGGGCGGTAGGTTCGCGCAGCTCCAGTTTTCTGTGTCGGTGCACTGTCCACGAGATGGTGAGTCTCCTGTGGACCGCCAAGAATAACAGGTGTATTGAAAGTACCTCCTCCTGGAGATACTCTTGCGCAGACTTAGTATTATGACGGTCTCGGTGACCCTGCAACGTCCTCTTAGAAAAATTATACATGACTGTGCTTAAACTGACACACAATATTTTTTTTAGCGCAACGCAATCTGACTTTCAAAAATCCCTACAAAAGAATGGCCCTGACTAACATTAACCTATACCTTTCACAAATCACTTACCTCACAAAAATCTTCGTTACTCGAACTACTGCAATACAGCGAGCGCCACTACTGCCAGCTAAATAAAAGATTCAAACTACGGAAGGCACTAACTACTGATAGGCATAGTTAGCAAATGAAAGATTTTGATAGAGAGCAAACAATGTATTTACCTTAATAGTCATAATATATATAGCAGTTCACGACATCCATTCTTACAAATGTATTGTTTCTGATGGACACACCTCCAGATTACCCATTCTCAAAAATCCGCCATCTCACTTCCCCACATCCACCATTGCTGGCGGCTCGCCTCCAACTGCGCAACGCTACGCGCTGTTAATAGCCAACTGCCCAACACCACAATAGCGAATATTACAACAATGCCACCCAGCCACAGACTGCACACAGCACAGCCAGTGATATTCATACACAGCGCTACGTGGCGTTACCAGCATAAAAACCTAAACAGCCTACTTACATAGCCCCCATGCTCCACACAAAAAATTTTACAAATTAATTTGGGCAGTGGCCAATAATGATTTGATAAAATTTTTCATAATTACAATAAAAATATATGAAATGCACACACTTATTGATACAATGTTGGTTAAAAGTTAAAATTTTCTCACAGTCCATAAAGACAGTCCTGATCATCCATCATAGTAAAATTTCAGTGTTTTTCTCAAAGTCTGAGCAGTAAAAGAAAATGCACACGGAAGTAGTGGATTTCCATGCAGTCTTGAAGAAGTAGTGTTGTCCTTCCAACGGAAAGACAGTGCTGACTCTTGACATGCAGACAGGTAATGGTCCACAACAGAGCAAACCCACCACGGAGTCAGTCGAAGTTTTGAAGAATATTGGTAGGTAGGTCGTCACAGAGCAGACACACTGTAGTCCTGGTAGAGAGTATGGTATTGGTGGGCCACCACAGGTGCAGACCCACTGCAGTCCTTGTAGAAATAATGGTACTGTTGAGTCATCAAAGGTGTAGACCCACTGTAGTCCTTGTAGAGATA
This sequence comes from Schistocerca americana, assembly GCF_021461395.2. Lineage (NCBI taxonomy): Eukaryota > Metazoa > Arthropoda > Insecta > Orthoptera > Acrididae > Schistocerca > Schistocerca americana. The sequence goes on along the minus strand of NC_060124.1, from coordinate 58,666,431 downwards.
ATGGTATTGGTGAGTCATCAAAGGTGTAGACCCACTGTAGTCCTCGTAAAGATGGCTCGCAGCCATCTGTTGCGACTGTGCAGGTGCACAATCACCATCGAAGAGTCTTGCGGAGAATATAGCAAGTCCATAAACCACCACTTGTGCACGCACAAAGTTTTTGGAATTGTCCTTAGAACCAGCAGTGCTGTTAATCAGTCCTTTGCTGAATTATTAACACAAGTCCAAACACTATCAGTCCCTACTTCTCGCATATTGTCTATATACCATGACCAACAGAAACGTGTGCAGTGAAATGTAACATACAAGTTACTTAATTTGATGAACTGGTGTCAATTACAATTTTATAACATGAGAATACAACTACAAAGATACAGACAACATCATTAAAACATAATAATAGAGATAACATTTGTAGTAATACAGGCTTTACAAAACAATAGAAATAAACATATACATCAGTTTTACTGGAATTATGACATAAGTAAACACATAAAAGATCAGAATAACTTTTTGAAACATCAACTTCACACATGAGCATTAAAACAAAACAGAATAAATAATGTCTAAGCGTCTTTACAAACAAAATGACAAATTATTAGAAAAATTCCACAACATAACTCATATCAGCTAAACACATAAAGACAGGAAAAACACAAATATACAAGAGTACACAAACACATATCAGAATAACGCAAGAGGAAAGGGCAGGGTTTGTTTTCAGTGTAACATTTGGTACTGCAGTCCAACCCAAAACTTCATTCCATAGATCTTTTCTCTTATTTCAACATTTGTTTCCACCAAAAAAATCCTATCCAAGCATGCTTTCTGTATTTATATGTTCACATATTTCTTACCTCATTATTTATTTTCCATTACCTTACCTCATCATTTATTTCCAAGAAAATCCTACCTAAACCTGTTGTCCCTAAACCCTACTTTTTTGTTCATATCCTCTTTCAAAATACTTTTTTGGCCAAACGATTTTCTTATAGCTTCTCAATGCATTTCTTCCAATTCATCACAACTCGTTCACTCATATAGCCTACCCCATCTTAAGCTAACTTAAATCTACTGAGCTCAGATGCTAAACCAAGGAATGAGGCAATGCAGCAGCACAAGACAATTAACACAAACAGAAATGACAAAAAAATGCAAATTGGCAAAGCAAGCAGCAGTATATATAAATCCTTACTCGAACTACTGCAATACAGCGAGCGCCACTACTGCCAGCTAAATAAAAGATTCAAACTACGGAAGGCACTAACTACTGATAGGCATAGTTAGCAAATGAAAGATTTTGATAGAGAGCAAACAATGTATTTACCTTAATAGTCATAATATATATAGCAGATCATGACATCCATTCTTACAAATGTACTGTTTCTTATGGACACACCTCCAGATTATCCATTCTCAAAAATCCGCCATCTCACTTCCCCACATCGACCACTGCTGGCGGCTCACCTCCAACTGCGCAACGCTACGCGCTGTTAACAGCCAACTGCCCAACACTACAATAGCGAATATTATAACAATGCCACCCAGCCACAGACCGCACACAGCACAGCCAGTGATTTTCATACAGAGCGCTACGTGGCGTTACCAGCATAAAAACCTAAACAGCCTACTTACAACCCAAACGGAAGTTTAAATTGTTTCCGTAATTTAGATTATCAGGCTTTATTCAAGGTCATCTGTAATCAGAGGGCCCAGAAGTAGAGAGGTCAGCGGCTGCACCATGGGACTACTGCTTTACACGCTGCCTGACATCTTGGTGGTAAACTACACTATATGCAGCACCGGCGTAACAGGGTACTGTAATTCTTCTCTGACACCCTCAGCAGTGTATCCTCTCGTCTTGGCGCTACAGAACCAACGATATTGCATGTGAATTTTTCACGGAGGTATCACTTCCGATCTGCATTCTGTCGCACAGTCGGTACTTACCGTTACCTCTGTCGAGTGACCTACTCATAACTGACTACCATATTCAGAATTTAAGAACGGGTGCCCCTTCAAAAAACCAGCAACAGCTTGTTCTCAAAATCACTGTTAAGTGTTTTCGATCTGTTTAACCATTGTTCATTGAATTGCATATTTACACGTTTATCAGATAAAGCAAATCTCTTTGTGATAATTTATTTATCATTTTGTAGTCAGAAGTTAAATTTCATTTCCTGCCTATTTTTATGAGTATTGAGCAAAGAGAATAATTAGCAACTCTATTAAATTGTAGCGTGTATGCATCCCTTTTTACTACTCATCTACAGCGTCATTTTATTTATTCTCTTAGCATTAATTTCCCAGTTGTTCGTTAGTTAAGGTGATAGTTGAAGGGAGAAGGTGTGGGGGGGGTGGGGGGGGGGGGGGGGAAGTTGAGTGTATGAGCAGCTCTCACGCAAATTCAGTTGAATCCAAGTATCAGACACATTTTTCCACCCCGGAACTTTGTATAGTTTTCCGGATTAATTTTATTTCACTCTCTTTAGTTTTTAATACTAGAAATGGCAATCCGGCTGGCTTCGTTATGTGCTGTCTCTGTCTACCAAAAATCTCTGGGTTACAAGTACACAGCGAAATTATTTTTATATCAGGATGAAGCAGGAACGGAAACAGCAATCATCCGTACGAGGGAGGAATCGTAGAAATACATTAGAATCTATTCCTAGTGCGCCCATCTATTACAGCCCCGCCGGCCGGGGTGGCTGAGTTGTTCTAGGCACTACAGTCTGGAGCCGCGCGACCGCTAAGGTCGCAGGTTCGAATCCTGCTTCGGGCATGGATGTGTGTGGTGTCCTTAGGTTAGTTAGGTTTAGTTAATTCTAAGTTCTAGGGGACTGATGATCTCAGAAGTTATGTCGCATAGTGCTCACAGCCATTTGAACCATATTACTGCCCAAGCAATACTTCGTTTTCCAATATCACCAGATAGCACAACTTCTAGACACGTCGCTGGCCTTATCCTTCACACAGAATGCAACCAGAGAGAAATTACACAGCACTGTTCTGTCTCCGTTTGGGATCCTCAGAAAAGGCTCTGGGATGTTAAACCCTCTTTCAGAAAGCCATTCAGGCCCTTTTATTCACTCGGTCTGCCGTATCATACTGCACAACGAAAAGTGGTCAGTTATTACAAGCATTGTCTCCATTTCGTCACTTAAAATTATAGCCTTCTAGAGGATTTCAGTTAAAATTTTAAGAATTTCTCACCTTTTCTTAGAGTGTTTGAAAGATAAATGTATTCAAAATCTGATGAAAATGTAGATGGTAATTAGGGAATAATGAGGTAAATACTAAGTAAATAATATATGATACCAGAGGGATTTGCAGAGGATAAAAACAGTAGTGGGTGACAGAGACTGGGTTACATTCAGCAAATAATTTAAGATCCAGGCTGCTGCTCTGAAATGAAGATGTTGGCAGAGGAGAGGAATTCGTGTCGGCCGCAATAAACAAGTCACAACACCGATGACTTAAAAAGAAAAGGTAGTTTCAAGTGGGTGGACCAGTATTGGTCCCCAAAGCATACGAAAAAAGTGGCTGACCAAGGAGACTCAGTTGAATGACAGCCGACGACAAAGGTTAAACCACTGATTTGTAGCTTTCTGGCTATTACAGAACCATAAAGTTGTCGACGATAGTTAAGACAAGCTACGAACGCTAATGCTAACGTAATTAACGTTGATGGCGCTTGTTGTCTGCCGTCGCTTTGTGTCACCACAGCAGCAATACAGGCGTGATGGGCATCAGAAATAAAACAGTTCCTCCGCTGGAAATACTCGGACAAGTGCAATAAACCAGCAGAGCTGCGATAAATTTGCTGCACCGCAGTAATTGCTTTGCCGCAGTGTTGTTTTTCCACAGGCGTCGACAGATGCGCTGCGACGGCAGGTTAATAGCTCGCCCACGGTGGAGGGCCGGACGTGGGGGGGCGGGGGGGGGGGGGGGGGGAAGGAGCAAAAAGTCCAGCCACAGCTGTTCTGTGATTTAGGACTCTTCTGGTCCAGGAGGGACTCCTCAGAGAAAGTCACGTACACGCATCTTGCAACGAAGAACGGTCCGTTGTCTACAGGCTTGTATGACGGAACATAGCATCGCGGCAGCTTGGCGGACAATGTGTTTTTTGTGAAATTTCTTTTTTCGACGTCTTACAGAATTTGCATTTTAGTGAACCGTCTGGCGTTGTCTTATTCTACCCATAACATTAAAATTAGACAAGATTTACTCTCACTGTAGAACCTTAACAAACTCTAATTTTGATAGCTTTCCTGTAGGACGAAACCTCTTCCAGTTAAGTAACACAGAATATAAAAGTGCCAAGGAAAAACATCAAATGCAATTACAAATGACACAGTAAACAATTACGGGTGTTTCAAAAACATGGTTCCGATTTCGCATGGCCGCACCACTTACGTGAGTGAAGGCAAAAACGAGGAGTCACTTATGTGCTAGAAATAAAACACAGGTTTTATCTGCAAAACTGATCATGGTGGTCCCCTGCGTGAAAATATCAACTTTAATCGAAAATATGCTGACAAGGAAACCTCCCCATCGTACCCCCGTCTGATTTAGTTATAAGATGGCACAGTGGATAGGCCTTGAAAAACTGAACACAGATCAATCGCGAAAACAGGAAGAAGTTGTGTGGAACTATGAAAAAAATAAGCAGAATATACAAACTGAGTAGTCCATGCGCAAGATAGGCAGCGTCTCTGTCCACAGTAATAAGTTTAGTGTCTGTGTTTTGCAGCCGCACCGCAAAACCGTGCGATTAGTAGACGAAAGGACCTGCCTCTCCAATGCGAACCGAAAACATTTGATCGCAAGGTCATAGGTCAACCGATTCCTCCACAGGAAAACACGTCTGATATATTCTATACGACACTGGTGACGGCATGGGCGTCACATGATAGGAATATGTTATCGACCCACCTAACTTGTACACTTGGCGAATGGGTAAAAATATTCTTCTACATTGCCCGATTTAGGTTTTCTTGTGGATGTGACAATCACTCCCAAAAAAGTGATGAAAACATAAGAGTTTGTCACATAAACTGCAACAAATGAATGCAACAGTTTCACAGTCGCACAGTTTTCCCTGTGCTCTGTCAAAACATATGTTTTTAACGTTTTCATACAACGTCACCATACTACGGCGCAGTTACCTCGCATCGGACGGACGGACAAAATGGTTCAAATGGCTCTGAGCACTATGGGACTTAACAGCTATGGTCATCAGTCTCCTAGAACTTAGAACTACTTAAACCTAACTAACCTAAGGACATCACACAACACCCAGTCATCACGAGGCAGAGAAAATCCCTGACCCCGCCGGGAATCGAACCCGGGAACCCGGGCGTGGGAAGCGAGAACGCTACCGCACGACCACGAGCTGCGGACGACGGACGGACAGACGGACAAATAATAATTGTCTGAAAATAAAAAAATAAACTTATCACACGAGGGAAGACTTGAACCGATGGCCTCTCGTTACGCAGCTGCTCACGCTAGCCTCGGGACCACGGCGCTCCCCAGCGCACGCTATCCTCGATGTTGCCTATCTTGCGCATGGACTACTCAGTTTGTATATTTTGCTTATTTTTTTCATAGTTCAACACAACTTCTTCCTGTTTTCTCGATTGATCTGTGTTCAGTTTTTCAAGGCCTATCCATTGTGCCAACTTATAACTAAATCTGAGGGGGGTGCGATGGGGAGGTTCCCTTGTGAGTAACAGACTAATTCAAGTTTACTCAAAAAACAGCAGAAGGCGACTCTACAAATTGAGCAATGGTCTACCACAAGGTTCGGTCCTTTCTCCAGCACTTTTCAATTTATATACTCATGATCTGCCTAAAACACTTTCCCGCTAATTCATATATGCGGATGATATCAACCTCACTGTTCATCGCACTGATTTTGCAGAAGCAGACAATGTCCTCAACTAAGACCTTGTACTCCTGGATGAATAAGAAATAGCGTTCGAAACCGAACCCTCACAAAAGTGAGGTATCTACTTTTCACCTGGATAATAGGCTCTCAAATGACCAACCAAGAGTCAGTTTTAGAGTGGAAGCATTACAGTTCAATGACACACCTACATATCTGGGTATGACTTTGGAAAGAACCCTAACATATGAAGCCCAATTGCGTAATTCTGCTGCAAAACTGAAGAGCCGTAATAACCTTCTTCAGCGTCTAGCTGGTGCATCATGAGGAGCTGACGCCAACGCATTGAGAACATTTGCTCTAGCACTCGTCTATTCCTCAGCAGAGTACTGCTCTGCAGTATGGGTTAATAGCTGCCATACTCACCTTGTCGACATTCAACTTTAGCACTATCCGTATCATATCTGGAACATTACTTGCTACTCCAGTCCAATGGCTGCCAGTGTTGTGTAACATACCACCTCCTCACATCAGAAGACAAAAACATCGTGGTCATCTGTGGTCAAGAATACTGAATAACTCGTCACTCCCAATTCACGAAGATGTGAGACATCTAGAATCATCCAGGCTGAAGTCCCGTAAACCGGCATGTAAAACAGCCATGGAATTGTTAAGCAACCGTTTCGGCCCCAAAGACATCTGGTGGAAAGAATGGACATCTTCTACTCCACAGGGCATCTTGAAAGCTGAAGATCCAACAGTAAGGCTCAATGGTTTCAGCTTGCCAAGATACACTTGGAGCAGGCCTAACCGTTTCAGATGTGGTGTGGGAAGAAGTGCTTAGATCTTTCATAAATAGCATTGGGTGGACACCCAATACTGTGACTTTGCTGACGTTCCACAAACAATGAAGCATATAGCAGTGGACTGCCCCCTCCGTGCCTTCCCTGGAAATCTAGTGGATTCGAACCTGGTTACTTCAAAAATGGTTCAAATGGTTCTGAGCACTATGGGACTTAACTGCTGAGGTCATCAGTTCCCTAGAACTTAGAACGACTTAAACCTAACTAACCTAGGGACAGCAAACGCACCCATGCCTGAGGCAGGATTCGAACCTGCGATCGTAGCGATCACGCGGTTCCAGACTGAAGCGTCTAGAACCGCTCGGCCACTCGGGCCGGCCCTGGTTGCTTCCGAAGTGGTGGATTGGCTTAGATATAAAGATCTAAACTGTATTTTAATGTGTCTGTGGTACTGTATTTTATGTGTTATTGTGAGTGTTATGTATTATATGCTAAATAAATAAATAATCTTCAAAACAGTCCAATTTTATAATGGTAGGAGAGACGTTCAATAAGTAATGCAACACTAATTTTTCTGGAAGCAGGTTGGTTTTATTCAGGATCCCAGTTAACCACATTATTCTAAATTCTTTTGGCTAAAAAACATATTTTTCAATATAATCTCCGTTCATTGCGACGGCCTTACGCCACCTTTCAGGGAGGGCCTGTGTACCCGCACTGAACCACTCTACCAGTAGATGTCAGAGCCAACGTCTCACTTCATTAATATTCTCTCCATCATCGAGGTACTGTTTCCCGTGGAGTGCCCTTCATTGGGGCAAACACATGAACGCCGGAATGTACGTGATCTGGGGTGCAGGGTGCATGAGGAAGAGCAGTCCAACAAAGTTTCGTGAGTTCCCCTCTAGTGCAGAGACTTGTCTCAGCTCTTGATTTGTCGTGGAGAAGGACAAGTTCTTTTGCATGTTTGTGATGACAAACATACTAAATTAGTTTTTTCAATTTCGTGAGTGCAGCACAGTACACTTCAGAGTTCATCTTTGCACCTTGAGGGAGAGCATCAAACAGAACAACGCCCTCAAACTCCCAGGAGACCGTCGGCATTGCTTTACAAGTTGAGGGTGGGGCTTTGAACTTTTTCTTCGGAGAAAAAGAGCTGTGCCGCCCACTCCATGGAATGCCGTTTCGTTTCCGGTTCAAAGTGATGAATCCCTGTTTCGACAGAAAACTGTCAGGATCTGCCTCGTCCCGCGCGAGAAATTCCGCCCTAATGGTCCTTTATTACTTTCTGCAGTGTTCTTTTAAAATGGCGAGAAACCCAGCTGTGACACTCCTTTGAGTACCCCAAATGGTGGACCAGTGTGTCCCCACTACTAACAGAGGCGTCCAGTCGAACAGCGACGTATTTGAATGTGATCTGTCGATCACCGCGAGTGAGAGTGTCCGCACGTCCCAATTTTGGAGGAGATTGCGTGCGGCTGGCTGACAGGCGGGAGATCGGAGAGGTTTGCTTGACCTTCTTGCGATGATGTCAGACGCCTCTCCCAAAGAGACTGTGCTTTTGTTCACTGCCAGATCTCCATAGACATTATGCAAGCGTCTGTGAAAATCTGCGATGAGCTGTTTTTCTTCCAAAAGTCTCTCAATAGCAGCTCTCTGCTTGGAACGCACCTCCGTCGCAGAGGCCATTTTAAAGGCTACGTGTAGTGCCGCCACCTGTCGGAACTACATGAAACTATAGGGGCTGAAGTGAGAATATTTCATTATGTGCCACAGCAAATTCCGCATTTTTTCAACTGACATATCCAGAGGGAAAAAAGTATTGTTTTACTTATTGATTTTCCCTCGCATTTCTTTTGCGTGCGTGCATGCACAGACAACCATGAGGTAGTTTCTAGAGTTACATTTAGGATCACAGCTTTCATTCAGTTTTCACAAAGGCTCAATGTGCTTGTTACCGGACGCACACAAACAGCCGGGCGAGAGTCAGATTCGTCTCGTAGTTCAGCGAGAATGTCTAAAGTTACCACATCCAGTGGTGTACTTTGCGACCTTATAATTTACTCAAAGTTCTGACAAATCGCCAGAAAGAAAATCATGAGATTACGCGACCTTGGAGACCATTGGTGCAATTAGAGATCCGTAGGTCCCTCCATGTTGATCCATCACTAAGACACAACATTGGTAAGTAATAACTCTTACATGCAGATCTCAGCGCAGTGGTGCGCCGCCCTTTCAAAAAATTAAATATTCGGCCTGTTCTCGTAATTTTAGAAATTATTCTTGTCATTCTTTATAGCTCATTTAATATACATAGCGTAATGTTGACACACAATGGATATCTGGTTAGCCGTACACCCAAAAAGCTCTTGCCAAGTGAAATAAATTTATAAATAAATCTTGGTGATAGGCCAGACCCTAGTCACGTGTGCTACACACATGAGAGCATTTATTTTCCGGATATCCATACCTCGTTTTCTGTCGAAGCTCGAGTGAGAATACTGCGATTCGTTGGAGTTCTGGATGTTAAGTGGTGTCTCATGTTGGTCACGTGATGTAGCTTTTTTTTTGCGCGCATGTCCAGTCTGTTTTATTTTCGATTACAATTTGTCATGTTCTTTTCTTTATTTTAACTCTTCAGTGTTTTTATTTCATTCTTTCGTAGTATGAATATGTGATTTGGGGTGATTGTGTGACACACAACTGTAGTATTTAATATAAGCGAAAAGGTTTTTCTTCCGACACGAGACCATATTTAAATGTAATTTTCCTGTGTTATTGGGCCGTGTGACTCCTAAACTCCATAACGAATTTCGTACGAATAGTCAGAAGGGCTCTTGTTTAATAATAAGAAAAGGCTTTCAGTTCGGAATGCAAAACACCTACGACTCCACTTACGTTCTCTCAGGATGACCCTTTCATTGTGAGTTTCGTTATTCCCCATGTTTTTGACAGAGGTTAGTAATACTAGGTTTCTTCATAACGTAGATGCGTCGGTGGGGGCAGAGGAGTAGCAAAGGAGAGCTTAGAGCATTCCGTGTACTAGTCTTTCCCGTTACTCAAATCAGGTTCACAACTGAGAGAAGATTTGCAAGCTTTGGAAATCATAACGTAGATGCGTCGGTGGGGGCAGAGGAGTAGCAAAGGAGAGCTTAGAGCATTCCGTGTACTAGTCTTTCCCGTTACTCAAATCATGTTCACAACTGAGAGAAGATTAGCAAGCTCTGGAAAGCAAGACGACGAAAGTAATCCCCGCCTGGTAACGCCTACGGCGCTACATTCTGTTGTCGAGTAATCAGGGAGATAGTGGAGGCGTTATAAAATGTAGGAAAATATGGTGTAGAAAGTATTGTGAACTCAACAACGATTTTTTAAATTTTTTTACGCAATCGTAAATATCTTTTCAGATTACAGATTTCAACAGTCTCAAATGGATATCTTCGGATCCAGTAGTTGCACTGGAAGCTCATGCATTGTGCCACAGCGCATGACTCTCCTATGCAATCATTGGATCTCAAGACCGTCGGAAACTATAACTTGATTGTGGTTGTGTCAAGAAAAGAAAAAGAAAAAGAGCAGTCGCGAATATCTCCCAGCCGATGTCTTACTTTAAAAAAACCAAACAAAGCTCTAAGTCGTGAACACCGTTTAGTGTTGCATTCAGTTGATCATTAAACACGTCTGCTCCTGTCATTCAAACGTAATGAGAGAGCGAACTACTCGAAATCGAGCATGCTACAGGTGCGCATGCGCAGACGAGTGACAGCACCAGGCTGGTGCTAATAAGTCAAGGTTTCCAGCATTTCCTGTGATGGGCAGTTCCCCTGTTCATAAACAAGGTCATTTCCGCGTCAGTCATATAAATATTGTTCGGAACATTTTCATTTTGCGCGTTCTGTTCCTTCTACACTAAGTTGATTATGGAGCGTAAAGGACAAAGGAATTCGAATTGCGTGTGTAAGTGATGCAGTTCGATAATGTATTCTGGAACTTGCATCAAAATCAGCGTGGCAGCATTTCTATTGGGCCAACGGCCATGAGACAGTGGTAACACCCGTTCCCGTAAAATCACCGAAGTTATCGTCGTCGGACTTGGGTAGCGCCTGGATGGGTGCCCATTCGGTTCTGGCGACAGATTTCGGCAAACGGGATGCATTCAGCCCTTGTGAGGCCAATTGAGGAGCTACTTAACTGAGACGCAGCGGGCCCGGCCACCAGAACTGATCACGGCCGGGAGAGCACGGTGCTGACCACGTGCCCCTCCACATTCGCATCCACTGACGCCTATCGGTTGAGGAAAACACGACAGTGGTCGGCACACATGGGCCTTCAGAAGTCCGTTGGGACGGAGATTAGTTTAGTTTAGCAACTCCAAAAAGTGGTTCAAATGGCTCTGAGCAGTATGGGACTTAACTGCTGAGGCCATCAGTCCCCTAGAACTTAGAACTACTTAAACCTAACTAACCTAAGGACATCACACACATCCATGCCCGAGGCAGGATTCGAAGCTGCGACCGTAGCAGTAGCGCGGTTTTGGACTGAAGTGCCTAGAACCGCTCGGCCACCCCGGCCGGCTTAGCATCTCCACAAGAGAACGAGGTGAAATGTGAGTGTTCTCATTTAGATCCACCATTCAAGTCAATAAACGTTGTACTAGTAATTGATACCAAACAGCCTATTGTTGAAAGGTCTCTGTTGGATTCCTTTCATGTTAATTTCTTAAATATGTTGTCATTTACGGCATAAATTCCTCTTCTAAATTTACGGTGGTGTTTCTGACTATCTGGGAGGAGACTGAGCAGTGGAACGTGTTACTTTTACACATAAACAAGAACGATCTGTCACACTACTACACTTTAAAACACAGTTTATATGTAATTCATATCACACAGTCTCATACGGGACCTACATCCGTTTTCCTTTATATACTGTATATGATAAGATACTGTCATCCCCCTTCCCTTCTGTGTGAGAGAATGAATGAGCAAATGTATTTCTAGTTGCATGCTTGAGGGTAGCAGACAAGCCTGTCTGCTAGAGAACAGTAGGACCAACGTCGGAACAGGTAGCCACGCTTTCTAAAAGCAAAGAGGTTTCTATCCTTAGTATGGTCCTGTCCATCCCTTGTCATGTTGGTATAGGAAGCTGCCTCTCTGGTCACTTCCGTTTTGTGTACGGAAGCACCCTTGGTAGGAGCCCAGGTCAGTCTGTCCGCGGCGAGCGTCTGAAGTGGTAAGATCTCCAGCTAAGCGCGTGTCTGCTAAGTCCGTAGGACAATGGATTTCTTAAGATCAGCCTAACTGAAAATTTAATCACCTTTATTTCAGGTTTAGCTCTAAAATATCTAATGTTATCTTAAATTGCAACGCAGTGTAATTCAAGTGTGAAGTTCAGAATATATTCCGGTAGTTGCTTTGTCACTACTTTGTGAGTAAAGTGGAACCACGTGTTGATCAGTAACTCTAACTAAGATCATCAATCTTAAATACGAATGTGCGTGAGATTATAACGTCTCGTCTTGACAATATTCTTCAATATAGCAACTTTTCTTTATGTTCAACCCACGTGGGGTGTACTTTGTGAGACCAGTACCACGTGCTTATACAATTGTTTGACCCATCAGGTTAATAGTTAGATGATAGTAACAAGTTCGAGGTATTTCTTTTGTGAATTGCTTTTCGATCTAAATTATTTTAATTATCAAAATTATTGTGGAGTTACACTCTTTGTGTAAACCAAGTTGACCACGTGAAGCATGTGGTGTAATCATCAAAGTAGCCCTCAGCTATTCTTTTCGGGAAGATTTCACAGAGAGTTAGTATGAATTTAGTATACCAGTCTGTGGTAATTACATGTCGGACAGGATTGGGCTACGAAGGTAACTTCTTTGGGTGAAAATTGAACCGGTTGGTTGTGGTTAATTTCCTCTTGCATATGTTTCAACGTTCTTCTTGTGTTATTTTATGAATGCAGTGTTGTATGCAGTCTCCCAATCTCGGCTCCATATTTGATGTGATCTGTAAGATTACAAACTCACATTTTCACAATCCTAAATAAGGCACCAGTTTAGTTATGAATCAAGTTTAATATGCTGAAATTTCAATGATCAATGTTAAAATAAATTTCCAAATATAAACTGATTCATTTCTTTTTATTTAAATTCTCTTTTTTATATATATATCACCGGTTGTCGTATGACTATTAAGAGATTATAATTAATGTTAGTCTGGTTGGGAATTTTGTAAGCTAGACTGGATACCTGGTGAAACAGTTGCGCAGTAATGCAAGGTTAACTTCTCTAGACAGCTCACAGCTTTTAACCCGCTTTTATTGTCTATCAGCACCGCTTTCATAGCAAATTAAACCAACAACGTTACATTGTTTCTGATCGAATAGTAAAAGGTCAAACAAGGAGATCTTATAAAATTAGTGTTAAGAGAGATCCGTTTATTCGTGATAAATAAATGAATATTTGCACATAATACTCACTCACAGATATTTCTCTTCAAACCCTCTCCAAGCATGAGGAGACGCGACCGTCTGTGTGATTGTCTACCTGTCCCAGGAAGAAACCAACTGGACCCCTTTGAAACGTTTCTTTCGTCCGTTCATGAAGTCTTAGTGGAATAATCATTCAGGCGTTTCAGCCCAATCAACCATTGTAGCTGCACGCGGACATTTACAATGGCCATTTCCTTCTTCCCCTAGCATCAGTCCCCTGGAAAGTGCTGCTTCATGTGCAACACTTTTCCAGAACATTCCAACAGGTGCTGCTAGAAAACACATGCCGTCAGGGAAACCCTCAAGCTAGAACACAAGGCTCAGTTCTTTTTTTATTTGGGTGGGGCAAGCAGCAGTCTTCTGACGTGGTTGACGCGGCCTGCAATGAGACCTCCTCTCGTTCACCAGACTTCATTTGACACTAGCACTTACATCTACCAACCTGCATCATTTTTTAGATATATCGTTACCTCCATCTCCCCTTCCAGTTCTTACCCTCCACAGACCGATTACAGTATCATGGATAATGACAATACATGTCCGACCCTCTTTTTTGGCAGTGTTGTTCGTATGTTACTTTCCTCGTCGAATCTAATCAGAGCTTTGAACGGTGTGTGTTAAACGGTATTTTTAATTCATAGTTTTATTTTCAAAATTTTGTACAAGGCTGGAGCAGCACCCGTAAAATGAAATCTTCTTGTAGAAATAGAAGACTAGCCGTACAGTGCTGTCGAAATGCCATATGACAACAACAATGTTGTGCATGTTTTAATTTGTTATGAAGTTGAAATTTTGAATCTGACTGACGCTAGATTTTCACTTATCTTTTCCACAACCTGTAATAACCATGATAAAGGGGTTTTAACAAACATTAGAATTTGGAACTGAGTTCGTTTCTTTGCGAAATAGTCTTTGCAAACTTTTCGTAAAGATATCGCGCAAGCGGTAATCTGTAGGTAGTGGAAAGCTCTTTGCTCTGTCGAGTTCACCTTGCTTTCAGCTAATGAGATTAACGCGCAGTCAAGCAGGCTATGTGGCCGAGACTTAAATTCGCACTTGTTCTGGACGTCGTAGCTAGGAAGTTGTAGCAGTTCGGGTGAGGCGGTGGCAGCCTTACGGATTTTTGGTGATATCGTTTCAGTTATTTGCAGTGGCTGTTTCTACGCAACGTTTAACACACTTCAGGCGTGGAATATTCATATTAAGTCGCGTGTTGCAATGATGAGGAATTGCGAACGTTCTACTAGGCGCGAGATACTGGATAGGCACAGAGGTACTTCGATTTTCGTAAGTTGAAAGCTGATTGTAAGATAGTGTCACATTTACTCACTTAGATGCATTATGAACTCAATTTTCACTTTCTCTATAGCATTTTATACTATTGAAAACCTTACTAAACGGCGTAGGCAGAAAAGTGTTTCCATGACTAATAGAAATTCGATTCATGTTCTCGTTCATTGTGATTCCCACGTAGTGTATGTTCTGGAGTTAACGCAATCAGTTCAGTATTACTGTCATTCATTTCTGCTCCCCATTGTAATTTATTTAATTATCATACGTAATTCTGACGCACGATTTCTGTAACGCCATTCTGAGCACACCTGTTGCTAACAGCTCCAGCGTCTATTCAGTGATTATCCATGATACAAAGACTGAAACACCTCGGAGATATAAAGTTTTCCTACTTTATTAGTAATAAATATCCCTTTTCACTGCCTTAAACGTGCTTGTGAAAAGGAAGTTCCGACGCGGTTTCCAGACTGCATATTGCTGTGGTAGGTTTTTTCAGCGTATATCTTTCTCTAACAACGAAATAAACTGCACAGCGGTACGTAACAATGCTTTCAGCGTTTGCAATAGCAAATGCATTCTTTGTCCTTGAACTTCATTACTATTCGATTGCTTTGGTGAGATATTTTTATGACGGACCATTTTCAAATTAAAGTACTGTGACTACATTCACAGCGAATTTTGTCATTGCATTGTTTGGCCTCAGGATCACCACACCAAAAGTTACTAATTTCTGACTGGAGTTTTCGAATGATTTTCTCACTGTTCGATGCTCAAATGCACGACCTATCCTTACTGATTTCAAATTGTGCGATTTATTGTAAGTATATTCTACTGTGATTGCTTCTTTTCTTACCGTGATAAGGCAGAGAGCGCTATGAAATTGATTACTGTGTCATACACATCAATTAAACAAGTCACAGCTTCAACATATTGGAGTTAATCTATTTACTCATGTTGGAAAACCAGTCCGTAACACAATAGGCAGTTAACAACCTTTTTATTTCTTATTAGTACACAGTGTAAAATAAAATAAAAAATTATTCAGTATATTTCTATAGCAGCACATCACAAACATTCTAATCCCCTTTTTCTATAGTTTTCCGGCAGTCATTGACTCATTACCATAGAATGCTCTGCTCCAAACGTCCATTTTTAGAAATTTCTACCCCAGATCAAGAAGATATATGATTTTGGTAGACTTCTAGTCTGCTACTTACAATTTTGTGGTGAAGAACATAGCAGTACGACGAGAGTTAACCGGCTTTTAATGTGAAATGACAAACGGTACGAAAGGCAGGGATCATAGCATGTCGGAAACTACACTGTACTTCGGGTTTGGGCGGTCCACAGTGTGCAGCACATCTCTTCATTTTTCTTAATAAATAGTACACGAGGACAGAAATAAAAGTCACTTACGAATGAAACAAATGGGAAGTGCACGAAAGCTTAGGCGAAGTGACAGCAGGAAAAATGTGAAGAAATCAGAAAAGGAATGCTCGTCGGAAGGACTTAGTCAGCGTACAGAAAAGTCAAAACACCATTCGGCGAAATTAAAAGCAAGGATGAAAGCGTTAAGAGTGCAATGGGTATTCTAAAGTTAAATGCGGAGGAGGGAGAGGACAGATGGAAAGAGTATATTGAATGCCTCTATAAAGGGGAAAATTTGTCTCATGATGTGATAGAGGAAGAAACGAGATTCGACACAGAAGAGATAGGGAATTCAATGTTACAATCAGAACTCAAAAGAACTTTGGACGACTTACAACCGAATAAGGCAGAAGGAATAGACAACATTCCATCAGCATTTCTAAAATCATTGGGGGAAGAGCCAACAAAACGTTGGGATTCAAAATGTATGAGTTTCACAATACACCAACTGGCTTTCGGAAAAACATCATGCACACACAGCTGAAGGAGACGAAAAGTGCGAGAACTGTCGCACAATCAGCTTATCAGCTCATGTATCCAAGATGCTGATAAGAATAATGTGCAGAAGAATGGAAACAAAATTGAGGATGTGTTAGATGACGATCAGTTTGGCCTTAGAAAAATTAAAGGAACCAGAGAGGTAGTTCTCACATTAGAGTGGGAGCAAGACTATTGTTTTCCATCAGTCTTCGAACTGGTTTGATGCCCCGCCCCCTCCGCCCTTCCTACCGAATTCTTCTCCCGTGCCAACCTCTTCATCTCAAAGTACCACTTCCAATCGATATCCTCCATTATTTGCTGGATTTATTCCAGCCTCTGTCTTCCTCTGCAGTTTTTACGCTCTACAGCTCCCTCTAGCACCAAGGAAGTTACTCCCTCCTTCCTGTCAGTGTTTCCCACATGTTTCTTTCCAATTCTGCAGAATACATCCTCATTCCTTATCTTATCAGTCCAACTAATTTTCCACGTCTGTCTGTAACATCACATACCAGATGCTTCAGTTCTCTTCTGTTCCTGTTTTCCCAAAGTCCATCTCTCACTACCATACAATGCTGTGCTCCAAACGTACATTCTCAGAAATTTCTTCCTCGAATTAAGGCCTATGTTTGATGCTATTAGATTTCTCTTCGCCAGGAATGCCCTTTTCGACAGTGCGAGTCTGCTTTTTCATCTCCTCCCTGCTCCGTCCATCATTGGTTACTTTTCTACCTAGGTAGGAGAATTCCTTAACTTCATCTACGCCATAATCATCAGTCCTGTTTTAAAATTCTGCAGATACATTCTACAGGTACACTATCGTGTTAATAAATTATTTTAATCCTTCTTTTAATTTTATAACGGACGATGCAATTTTAACTAGCTTTTCGAAAAATGTTCTATTAGCAACTTCCAAATACGGCAGCATCTGTTGAAGATCCTTTTTCTTTTTACCTGACAAGTTGTTTTCAAATTGTTGTGACGGCATAACATAGTTCTTTATTGTGCCAGTGACAATTCATTTCTTAAAAGTATTGTAGGTGCTCAAGTTTTCGAGTTCGTTAAACACTATTTTCTTTTCGACGGCAACTACATATTGAATTATTTACTTTCGTTGTGTTAATATGTGTATCGGCTGCCTTTTCAAAATAAAGAAATCCTGAGGCCAGAACATAGTATCTACAAATGTATTGTCAGGTGTCGCATTCTCCATAATTCCTTAGATACTTGAGACTCTGACATTCTTCCGGCCTCTTACGTTTCTGAGTCCGCAGCTCGTGATCCCGCGGTAGCTTTCTCGCTTCCCCAGCACGGGGTCCCGGTTTCGATTCCCGGCGGGGTCAGGGATTTTCACCTGCCTCGAGATGACTGGGCGTTGTTGTGTCGTCTTCATCATCATCATTCATCCCCATTGCGGTCGGAGGAAGGCAATGGCAAACCACCTCCGCTTAGGACCTTGCCTAGTACGGCGGTGTTGGTCTACCGCATCGTTCCCCTACGCTCTGTCAAGGAGTATGGGACGACTTCATCATCATCACGTTTCTGAGTATGGGTAAAATGTCTGTCATAAAGCTTTGTGGCACGCCCCACCAGTGGGCCACAAATACCGCTCATACTATCGTTCTGGCCTAGTATGCACGACTAGAAATGAACAAAGTACTTAGCCTGCTTCTCAGGTTGTTGGAAATGTTCTTGGCGCTTAGCCAATTATTGGTTCCCAGTCCACAAATATAGAAAACACTGACAAGAAGGAGGGACGGATGGTAGGACATATGTTAGGACATCACGGAATAAATTTCATTTTTCTAGAGGAAGCTGTAGGGGGTGGAACCTGTAGAGGAAGTCAGAGATTGGAGTACATCCAGTAAATAACTGAGGACGTAGGTTGGAAGTGCTAATATGAGATGAAGAGGTTAGCATAGGAGATGAATTCGTGCCGAGCCGCATAAAATCGGTCGAAAGACTGATGGGAGAAAAAAGAATAAAAACTAAATAAAATAATATACAGTACTGGCCACTAAAATTGCTACACCACGAAGATGACGTGCTACAGACGCGAAATTTAACCCACAGGAAGAAGATGCTGTGATATGCAAATGATTAGCTTTTCAGAGCATTCACACAAGGTTGGCGGCGGTGGCGACACCTGCAACGCGCTGTCACGAGGAAAGTTTCCAACCGATTTCTCATACGCAAACAGCAGTTGACCGGCGTTGCCTGGTGAAACGTTGTTGTGATTCCTCGTGTAAGCAGGAGAAATGCGTACCATAACGTTTCCGACTTTGATAAAGGTAGGATTGTAGCCTATCGCGATTGCGGTTTATCGTATCGCGACATTACTGCTCGCGTTGGTCGAGAAACAATGACTGTTAGCAGAATATGGAATCGGTGGGTTCAGGAGGGTAATACGGAACGCCGTGCTGGATCCCAACGGCCTCTTATCACTAGCAGTCGAGATGACAGGCATGGCTGTAACGGATCGTGCAGCCACGTCTCGATCCCTGAGTCAACATATGGGGACATTTGGAAGACAACAACAACCAGCACGAACAGATCGACTATGTTTGCAGCAACATGGACTATGTGCTGGGAGACCATGGCTGCGGTTACCCTTGACGGTGCATCACAGACAGGAGCGCCTGCGATGGTGTACTCAGCGACGAACCTGGGTGCACGAATGGCAGAAGGTCTTTTTTTTTTCAGATGAGGCCAGGTTCTGTTTACAGCATCATGATGGTCACATCCGTGTTTGGCGACATCGCAGTGAACGCACATTGGAAGCATGTATTCGTCATCGCCATACTGGCGTATCCTGGCTCGATGGTATGGGGTGCCATTGGTTACACCTCTTGTTTTCATTGACGGCACTTAGAACAGTGGACGTTACATTTCAGATGTGTTACGACCCGTGGGTCTACCCTTCATTCGATCCCCGCGAAACCCTACATTTCAGCAGGATAATGCACGACTGCATGTTGCAGTTCCTGTACGGGCCTTTCTGGATACAGAAAATGTTCGACTGCTGCCCTGGCCAGCACATTCTCCAGATCTCTCACCAATCAAAAACGTCTGGTCAATGGTGGGCGAGCAACTGGCTCGTCACAATACGTCAGTCACTACTCTTGATGACCTGTGGTATCGTGTGGAAGCTGCATGGGCAGCTGTACCTGTACACGCCATCCAAGCTCTGTTTGACTCAATGCCCAGGCGTATCAAGGCCGTTATTACGGCCAGAGGTGGTTGTACGGGGTACTGATTTCTCAGGATCTATGCACCCTAATTGCGTGAAAATGTAGTCATATGTCAGTTCTAGTGTAATATATTTGTCCAATGAATACTCGTTTATCATCTGCATTTCATCTTAGTGTAGAAATTTTAATGGCCAGTAGTGTAAAATAAATATTGTAAAATGGCTGGCATTCTGCGAAACGGCACGGTTTATGTGACCGACAGTCAACACCAGACTTCGTCGGCTACCGTTATAAACTATCGGCCAGTGGTTTTCACGAGCGAGCGGCCTTCCTGACGCGGGCGCGGAGTACGGCTGTGGGAGCCGGAATGCGGCGGCGTTTTAATTGTGGACGTAATGCGTCGGCGCAGGGCGGCGATTAATAATGGCTGTGCGCGCGGCGGGCGTCATGTTTTATGCATGCAGTAAGGATAGCGCGTTTCATTTAACATCTGCGCCCCGCGTCACAGTTCCGTGGCCCGGGCGAGGCGCTCGGACGGACGCGCTGTGCGGTCCGAGTTTTTATGCCCGCTGCCCGCCGCCTGCTGCCTGGCGCTTGTTGCGCTCGGCCGCCGACGAGGGAACCGGCGTGATCAGAGGCGGCTCGCTAGGCAACGGCTGTAGCGGCAGCCTTTGTATTACCGCCCGCTTTTTGCGTTCGGAACACATCGGTCGATAAGCGTGCCAGTCCTTAGCGCTGGCCGAGCGCTGTCTTCGTTTCGGTTACATGACTTCCCGAGATAATTACAGAAAATAGTAAAAAAGAGAAAAAGAAACAATTGTGCCTCGGGGAGCTTCCTGAATCCGACCCACCGCACGGTTTATCCGCTGCCTAAAGCAGTGCTTCTCAACCTTCGCTTCACCATTACTTCCGAGTGCAGTTAGACAATAGCTAGCACTCTCGCCCTCCCATTCGCCCCCCCCCCCCCCACCGTCTGTTGCCCCCCCTCCCCCTCCCCCCCGTTATCGCCAACTTTAAAACCTAACTGTATTATGAAAGACTTCTCTTGTAATACATCTGTTTTTAAAATGACGAAAGATGATGTGAAAACTAGTCCAAAGTTGCAATTTTTTACTTTTTATTCACTTGATGACTAGTTTCGGTCCGAGTACTATTTGCGAATCATCATAACATAGACATTGTCTAGCATTCGTAGATGACATTGTGATCTTCATGTCCATTATAATTATCCGGGCTGTTATGCCGTGGTCGGTTGATGAATTCTGTGTCAATTCCGAACGTTTCGTCCCCGTCTGCGTAGGATATCTTCATGGGGGTCTGTAGCTCCATGGAAGGTCCAACACACTCACTGGTTAGCTAGTCAGTAGCGAGCCAGTGGGTGTGTTGGACCTCCCATCGAGCTATAGACCCCCTTGAAGACGTCCTCCGCAGACGAGGACGAAACGTTGGGAATTGACACAGAATTCATCAACCGACCACGGCATAACAGCCCGGATAATTATAATGGACATGACATTTGCGTCCGTGAAAGTCTACATTTTAGTATTGTGATCATCTCAGAATCACTAATAGAGGCAGTTAACCAAACCACAGAGCTGCAGCTAAGCGATATGACAAACATTACGACAGCCCCTAAATGGATGACAATAGAAGGAGGGAAAATTCAGAAGGTGGAGGGATTCAAATACCTTGGAGAATGGACAGCCATTGGACTGGCCGGAAAAGAAGCAATGGGAGCACGAATAAACAAAATGAACTTAGCATATAAAAGATCAACACCTACGATACGACGAATATTTCGGTAAATGCAAAATTGAAACATTACAAAACAGCGATCCGTCCTGAAGATCTGTAAGCAGAAGAAATTCTCAACTTAGCAAGAACCGAAGTGGTCAAGAGGCTAGAACTGATCGAAAGATTCTCAAGAGAATATTAGAACCTCGAAGAACAGAAGGTGGTCAGTTCAGAAACCGAGCCATCCAGGAATTGTATACCAAGATAGAAAACAAGGAGCATGTTCTTCGGACACATCCTCAGAATGGACCAGGGGAGGATAACGAGGTGAATCACACAATTTCTGATAAACAAGAAAACCAAAGTACGATGGATCCAAGAGATACCAAGAGATCTGGAAGAAATGAGAATACAGGAATCAGAGATATACAACAGGGCAATTTTTAAATCAAACATTCAGGTCTTCAAAGCTTTCGAGGACAGAACGAGACCCAGAACAAAATCATCTTGGACAGAAAAACGAAGAAGGTTGCAAAGTATGAGAAGAAAAGAATATTAGGGAAGATGAAAGACCAGTAGAAACGAAGCTCAAACGAATTAACGTGGTCCTAAGATGGCCAAACCGAAAGGAGAAGAAGGAAATGGGTGCACATTTTTTAGACCTTCGAAAATGCGATTTTCGACTATATAATAATGATTTGAAAATGCGCCTGAGCCCGAAAATAGTCGTCGAATGAAGAAAAAGTAAAATTTTGCAACTTTGGACTGGTTTTTTGTTCTACTGATTAACAGAAGTTGCTGATCCAAGCTACTCCAGCATGCTGGAAGTTCGTGACTGATATTTTGTGTGAGTGAGTGAGTGAGTGAGTGTTACAATGAATGATGAAGGAATTCATTGTGCATCGCAAGTACTGCTCACAACTCCTTCTCAGATATGAAAGCTAACTATCTACGCTGAGGGTAGACACTTGTTACAAAACATACTTCCCCTGCATTATTCCTTTCAATTGCGGCACTTGATTGACCTGCAAGCTGCAACCCCATTTAAAATCAACCAATTTAAAATATGTGCACTATACTTATTTATAGTAAATCACTTGATTGCTGCACTCGTTATTTCTGAACCGACAGGAATAAGAAGAGTTCAGGCTGTTAACGCTTTGTGTCTGACCACAGTCACTGATAATAATAATAATAATAATAATAATATGTACAGCACTTGAAATGGAGCTTGTTGTCCCGTTCCATACTTTTTCTCAATAAATTCCGGTATCGCAGAATTGTAGCGAGAGTGTTTTTACTCGGCGGAAATAAATCCGTGGGTAACAAGTAGGAGAGAATGCACCAAGCGGTGTTTATTTATTTACTCATTGATTTTTTATTTCGTGTGCGCTCCGTTTCCCTGTATCCCTTCCCTTGTGCAACCTAGGCTGTATGAATGAGATAGTATGTGAAGTAGCTGAAAGGTTTGGTCAGAGGTCGTAGCGTTGCATGAGTAGATTGTTTCTGTGGTAGGATAGTGCCAACCCCCTAAAAACGAACAAGTTTGACAAAGATAGTGTACAAGTCAGGTCAGAGAGGTCGTGAAGGCACGAGTATTGGCTCCGTCATGTTCGCGCACCATCCCCTCCACCACCTTTTGAACGAACAACGGTTAGGCGATGCGGCCGCAGGTCCATTTGTGCCCGGGTAGCGTCACTGGACAGTCGTGGAGACGCAGCTCTCGATTTTGGTAATGTTAACAAAGGTATTAGAATGTCTCAAACGGGCTCGTTAATATGGTGCAGATGTTGAATTCAGGTGTGATATTACGACTAAACCCCCATAAGGGAGTTTATTTTCATAATTTAGTTAAATTTCAGTAGAACTTTGCGTTTGTGCCATGGTCAGGCCACGCACCATGGGTCTTAAGCTCAAGGTCGTATTATTGCTCTGTGCTAAACAGAAGTTAACTCATTTAATGTATTTTAATGTGGTCTTTCATTTACAGTAATATTTTGGGGGATTTTTTTCATATGTTTCCTTTGTGTGCTTGCTTTCCCACCACGTGGTCGGTTGGATTCATGTGATAAGGGTCTGAGCACTATGGAACTTAACAGCTACGGTCATCAGTCCCCTAGAACTGCTTAAACCTAACTAACCTAAGGATATCACATAACACCCAGTCATCACGAGGCTCCCTTTCTATAATTACTTTGCAAAAGTGAATCATGTTAACTAGAGATACCAGTTGTGATGATGTATATTCCAACAGATACAAGCTATTTGTTGAAATGCTATCGGTATTGAATAAATATCAATTAATCTATACACTCGACTGATTATTTCCTTTCTTCATCATAAAGAATAGGTGAAAGTCAGTAGCATAGTCGAATGCTGGGTCATGAAAGTAAACAAAGGCTCTATGTTGCCTAATAAGCCCGTCATAGTTGCCTTCCGTTGTGGTTCTAAAAAAATATTGCTTTATCCGTTGCGTTCAAATTTTTACGGGTTTGTTAAACCCACCCGCTGGAAGTTACTAATAGCCCAGCAGTAACTCGCAAGAGACTGTAATTTCGTGGACCGCACGTGTTTGTTAAACCATTACTACGGAGGATAGTTAGCAGGAGCTGTAGGACCTCTTAGGTCCGAGTTTTAACATTATCGCTAGTAGAAAGTTACGTTGCACACTATAGTCGCTCTCATGTGGTTACTGCTGTGTCGTGCTGTCAGTTAATTCATTTACCTGTTTCGAAGCGAGTAATGAAACAATTTCTGGACTACTGCAAGTATTATTTGAAACTGGAGAAGACATTTTCTTGCGATGTTTAACATTTGTTACGTGTACGTCTCACTTTTATCATCAGAGATGTACAGGACAAAGCACGTGTGTGTGTGTGTGTGTGTGTGTGTGTGTGTGTGTGTGTGTGTGTGTGTGTGTGTATGTGTGTGTAGAATGGTGAACTATGTGAGGAACGTGCAACGTCCATCGCATTAGTACTACTAACTGACAAAATAATTGATAACTTACATAATGAATATTTTACACTACTGGCCATTAAAATTGTTACACCAAGAAGAATATATTATACTATAACTGACATGTGATTACATTTTCACGCAATTTGCGTGCATAGATCCTGCGAAATCAGTACCCAGAACAACCACCTCTGGCCGTAATAACGGCCTTGATACGCTTGGGCATTAAGTCAAACAGAGCTTGGATGGTGTGTACAGGTACAGCTGCCCATGCAGCTTCGACACGATATCACAGTTCATCAAGAGTAGTCACTGGCGTATTGTGACGAGCCAGTTGCTCGCCCACCATTGACCAGACGTTTTCAGTTGGTGAAAGATCTGGAGAATGTGCTGGCCAGGGCAGCAGTCGAACATTTTCTGTATCCAGAAAGGCCCGTACAGGACCTGCAACATGCGGTCGTGCATTATCCTGCTGAAATGTAGGGTTTCGCGGGGATCGAATGAAGGGTAGACCCACGGGTCGTAACACACTTGAAATGTAACGACCACTGTTCAAAGTGCCTTCAATGCGAACAAGAGGTGACTGAAACGTGTAACCAATGGCACCCTAGACCATCACGCTGGGTGATACGCTAGTATGGCGATGAAGAATAGACGCTTCCAATGTGCCGTCACCGAGATGTCACCAAACACGGATGCGACAATCATGATGCTGTAAACAGCACCTGGATTCATCCGTAAAATGACGTTTTGCCATTCGTGCACCCCGGTTCGTCGTTAAGTACACCATCGCAGGCGCCCCTGTCTGTGATGCAGCGTCAATGGTAACCGCAGCCATGGTCTCCGAGCTGATAGTCCATCTGTTGATTCAGGGATCGAGACGTGGCTGCACGATCCGTTACAGCCATCCGGATAGGATGCCTGTCATCTCGACTGCTAGTGATACGAGGCCGTTGGGATCCAGCACGGCGTTCCGTATTACCCTCCTGAACCCACCGATTCTATATTCTGCTAACAGTCATTGGATCTCGACCAACGTGCGCAGCAATGTCGCGATACGATAAACCGCAATCGCGATAGGCTACAATCCGACCTTTATCAAAGTCGGAAACGTGATGGTACGTATTTCTCCTGCTTACACGAGGCATCACAACAACGTTTCACCAGGCAACGCCGGTCAACTGCTGTTTGTGTATGCGAAGTCGGTTGGAAACTTTCCTCATGTCAGCACTTTGTAGGTGTCGCCACCGGCGCCAACCTTGTGTGAATGCTCTGAAAAGCTAATCATTTGCATATCACAGCATCTTTTTCCTGTCTGTTAAATTTAGCGTCTTTAGCACGTCATCTTCGTTGTGTAGCAATTTTAATGGCCAGTAATGTAGAATCTTACAAAACTGTGGTAATAATAATGCTCTTTAGAAAATAATTTAGTTTTGCGACTGAAACGCAATCAAATCGTTTAGTTTTTACCCCTCAGAAAATTTCATTTTACCCCTCAGGAGGTAATTACCCCCAGACTGCTGCCAGCCTTGGAAACCAGCATCGCGAAAAGGACAACGCTTGTGTCATGTTATGACAGGTTTGCTAGTCATTCCGTATCGAGGGTATTTGAGGGTTAAGAACAATGTTTAGTGTGGACTTTATTTAAGGCGATAAAATTCCGTATTTAATTATTTTTCGGATAATCTATTTTGCAGGTGTAACTCATTTGTTGAAATTATTGGGTGGGCGAGAAGTCCGTTACCGCTTTACTATCGAACGCTCGCTTATTTAGTTTGTTTTAGCTCTAGTTCTTACTTAGCTATTAAACTCGGTCCGCGCAGGTCTTGGGAGGGTCAAAGGTACCGTTCGACCGCCATGTCGTCCTCTTCCGATAGGCGTCACAGGATGCGGATATGGAGGGGTCAGCACACCAGTCTTCTGGCTGCTGTCTGTTTTTGTGACCGGAGTTGTTACTTCTCAGTGAGCCAGCTACTCACTTGGCCTCACAACAGCTGAGTGCACCTCGGTTGCCAACAGCGAGCGGCGGACCTGGATTGACCCACATCCAAGTGCTTGCCAAACCAGACAGCGCTTAACTTCGGTGATTTATTTTTTATTTTATTTACTCGTCAAGCTGCGTAGGACCAAATTGAGGAGCAAATCTCCAAAGTCATGGAACGTGTCAGTACATGAAATTACAACATAAACGTAGTAACACATAAAAATAAATGTTCATGAACCTTAACAAAGTCAGTCCATAAGTTTAAGTAAACTTTATCAGCAATACAATAAAGATCAGCTTAATTTTTCAGTGAACTGCTAGACAGAATAGAAGGAGTGACCCATGAGGAAACTCTTCAGTTTCGATTTGAAAGCACGTGGATTACTGCCAAGATTTTTGAATTCGAGTGGCAGCTAATTGAAAATGGATGCAACAGTATACTGCACACATTTTTGCACAAGAGTTAAGGAAGTCCGATCCAAATGCAGGTTTGATTTCTGCCGAGCATTAACCGAGTGAAAGCTGCTTATTCTTGGGAATAAACCAATATTTCTAACAAGAAACGACAGTAAGGAATATACGTATTGAGGGGCCAATGTCAAAATACCTGGACTCGTGAACAGAGGTCGACAAGAGGTTCGTGAACTAACACCACTTATTGCCCGAACCGCCCGTTTCTGAGCCAAAAATATCCTTTTACAATGGGAAGAGTTACCCCAAAATATAATACTATACGATAATAGCGAATGAAAATAAGCAAAGTAGACTAATTTTTGTGTCGAACGATCACTCACTTCTGATACAGTTCGAATAGTAGAAATGGCAGTATAAAGTCTTTGAACAAGATCCTGAACGTGGGCTTTCCACGACAGCTTACTACCTGAACACCTATAAATTTTAACTGCTCAGTTTCACTAATCATATGCCCATTCTGTGAAATTAAAACGCCAGGTTTTGTTGAATTGTGTTAGGAACTGTAAAAACTGAGTCTTACTGTGATTTAGCGTTAGTTTATTTTCTACAAGCCATGAACTGAGGTCATATACTGCACTATTTGAAACCGAGCCAATGTTGCATACAACGTCCTTTACTACCAAGCTAGTGTTATCAGCAAACAGAAATATTTTAGAGTTATCCGTGATATTAGAGGGCATATCATTTATATAAATAAGGAACAGGAGTGGTCCCAACACTGATCCCTGGGGCACCCCCCACTTGACAGTACCCCACTCAGACCCCACATCACAGCCGTTATCAACATTATGAATAATGACCTTTTCCTGCCTGTTGCTAAAGCAAGAGGTGAACCAATTGTGATCTGCTCCCCGTATTCCGTAATGGTCCAACTTCTGGAGCAATATTTTGTGATCAACAAAATCAAATGCCTTAGTTAAATCAAAAAATATGCCAAGCGTTCGAAACCTTTTCTTTAGCCCATCCAGTACCTCAGAGAGAAAAGAGAATATAGCATTTTCAGTTGTTAAACTTCTAAAGCCGAACTGCACATTTGATGAACCGAACATCTGAAGGTAACTTGTTTTACTGCTGTGGCAAGGTCGTTGGCAGTTAAATATTAAGTGTACAAATATCGGTCTGTTCGCCAACGTGCTGTAAACACATTTCCATGTGCCTCCATGTCCTTCTTGACATAAATTTTAGCATATCCGGAGTTATAATGCGAAATGCACCCTCAGCAGCATTGCGGAGATTTTCGTTTGTAGCACAGTAACCTTCAGATACATGAACCTGGATGACTGCCAACAACGATTTGTCAAATGTAGTGAGGTCACGACTTTTAGCTGGCCACTGCTAGGGAGCTGGTGTTGGTGGTGAACCACAATATCCACCGTCCAGGCAAATGTTCATTTAGGAACATGCACACTGTAAAAGCGTCGTGACGGGGCGCTCCGTCTTGCTGTAACCATATCCTTTCTCTGAGGCCCCTTCCCTCAAGCTGAGGTATTAACCATATTTGTAACTTGTGTAAATAATCTGCGTCATTCAGTCCCTTCAGAAAGGTACGGTCCAAGCACATGATGTGACTCCATCGCTACATATATCATTATGTGAGGCCTGTGCCTTTCTAACTTCACCTTGTAATGACGATTCTCTTTGGCCCAAAAGACAATCTTTCGAAGACGTGAGCTGCGAAATGGCACATTGATATGGAAACATAACCTTGGCACTGTGCACTGTATCTCGAATTTGAGTCAACAAAGCACGACCTGACGAACTTCGGTAGAAAAGGTTTGACATCAAGGTGTCTTTACATGTGATCTGGCATTGTTCTCCTCCACATTTATGTGTCGAATTCGTAGGAAGTTACGTATATCCAGAAGTTTTGCCTCTCGCGCTGGAGCCTTGTTAAACCTTTCCTGTAATGCTCCCATAATCTGACTCATTATCTGCGCTTTTCATTGACGCTCGTGAGTACACACACTGGTCACTAAGCGCTCCTCAATAGTTTAACTATGACCGCTCACTTCTGCCATGCCTACAAGTTAAAGCTCAACTGCGACTGCGAAAACATATAAACATGTATTCCAACAATTGTTCCAACAGCTAATAAGAAGTAACATAGCCACAAATCTGCATAATATCATTTGATACTATGTGAGGGTTAGCCGGCCACTGTGGCCGAGCGGTTCTAGGTGCTCCAGACCCGCGCTGCTGCTACGGTCGCAGGTTCGAATCCTGCCTCGGGCATGGATGTGTGTGATGTCCTTAGGCTAGTTAGGTTTAAGTAGTTCTAAGTCTAGGGGACTGATGACCTCTGATGTTAAGTCCCATAGTGCTTAGAGCCATTTGAACCACTTTTTATGTTATGGGGTTAAGGGGTTATGGGATTATAGGGGCACGGGGACTTCTCGCCCTCCCAGTGAATCAATTTAAGATCTGGATGTCGCTAATCAGTATCCTGAACTACCGATTTATTTTATAACACGTTTGTCGAAATCACGGTACGCTACCTAAAATTACTTACATTGGTGTGCAAAACTGTAGGACGGAAATAACTTCCGTACGATGTGTCACTGTGAAGTAACAACTCGATGAAACTTGGTCCATAGACACAAAGAACTGCTACGGTAGACTACAGAACGTAGCTGAAAAAATGTGCAACGAGACGAACAGAAATGACACTATTAATCAAAGACAGTAACTGCGATTCAATTTGGTCCCCAGGACGTTAAAAATGTGGAACATGGTTCGTAATAGGGTGTGTCACCACAACGGCCGGTAGTGCATGCTAAGCAATGTCCTCCCATATAGGACACAAGGTTGATAAAGAGTTCGTACGGTAGAAAGTTCTATTCCTCCACCAGCATCGTTGACAAATCCTGGGTGATCGTTGGTGCATGTGAGCGTACTGCAATACATTAAAGGTTTTCGCATTACCTCCAGTTGTACAATGGAATGACGACAATTTAAATTTTTCCTGGACTGAGACTCAAACCCGGATTTTCCATTTCATGGTAGTGGTTGCATTAACGGCTTCGGCTACCCTAGCACGACTCACGGCCGCACCCAGATTTCCATATGTCATTGTCCATGTGTAATTCCTGTATTTGTACATTCCATTAATAATATGCCTGTAAAGGGGAGAATTGTATTTGCAAGCCGCATGCCCTCATTCGACCGACAAATATGATAGTGCAGTGCTTGTGTTCTGAAGAAGTTCGATGTATTGTTTCTTCGGATATGCATGCGTGTGAAAGTATCGTGATAAAATATTTGGAATTCAGTACGTCCATAGAATGTTATGTCTCCCTACACTATAAAACACAAGACTATCATGTCTGCCAGTGCTGACATACCCTCACATGGCGAGAGATGGAAATACGTAATGCACCAAGAACATCTTCGCTTTGGAGGTACAGGTGTTACGCTGTGGGGAGCCATAACGTTGCATTAGTCTATTGGCCTCCAAATCTTCGAACGCGGAACAGTTCCCTGCCAATTTCATTTTGACACTGTATGTCTTCCCCATATGCACCTCTTCCCCCTAAGCATCGGCATTCGATTCTGATTTCATTTTTAGGGGGCCTCAGTCTGTAAAAGCGGAATCCTTAAAGGATTGCTTTGTTGTCCATCTGGTTTTCTCTCTGTCTTTCCATCTGTTAGTAACTCTTCTTCTTGGGAAAGAGTAGTATAAAGATAAAATTCGTAGCCCACTGTGGGTCTGAGGGTTAGAATAGGCCCGATATATTCCTGTCTGTCGTAAGAGGCGACTAAAAGGAGTCTCACACGTTTCGGCCTTTATGTGATGGTCCCTGTAGGGTTTGACCTCCATTTTTCAGAATTTTGTCAAAGAGTGAGCCAATTGGCGGAAGGGCGCCTTATATGGAGCATAGTGCCCATCATGCGCTCAGACCTCTCCCATTCTTCGTCGACGTGGATCTTCACTTCCGCTCATTCTCCAGCTGTTGTGTTCATTTTCCTCCATCCTCTGTGGAGTATCGCTTTCTGCGCTGTCGACGATAATGGAATTCTTAGCTCATTTGCACCGATATCCAGCACAGAAGCCAGTCTGTTGTGGTGGTGCCACCATGTACCCTGTTGGCTGTAGCCCCCTGACGATACAGGGATTGCTTTGCTGATGCCTACGCCGTTAACTCCCCACATATGCCAAGGAGTAGATGCCCGTCACCCTGGGGCATTGGGACTCCCGGCAATGGCCTTCCTGCCAGGTGGCCTTTGCTGCGGCTGGGTAGCGCCCGTGGGGAGGGCCCCAGGTAGGAATGCGTAGCATCAGGGCGGATGACACGCCATGAAGTGTAGTACGTCATCTCTTGCTGGTGGTCAGACACCAGCAGTCTCTAAGCAGTCAATGTCTAAATTCGATGCTAAGAAATACGACCCAAAATCGTCCCCCCCCCCTCCCCTGTCTCCACCATGGTAGGAATACCAGGCTAAGGATGGCAGTGAAGCTTATTCACCATGGTACCTCGTATGTACGAGAGTTGATGTGGAACATTTCTTGTCAGTGAAACCTCAGTTTTCTGTGGAACATTTAGAGGATAAGTTTGGGGAGGTGGCAGGCTTGTCCAAAATGTGGTCAGGGTCGGTCTTGGTCAAAACAGCATCCTCTGTCTAGCCATGGGTACTACTCGTCTGTAACAAGCTGGATGATGTTTGTTTCCATCAAGCCCCATAAGAGCTTAAATATGGTCCAGGGTATCATATTTCACAGGGATTGCAGTCTGGCAATGAGCTGCAAGCCACTTTAGAGTAGCGAAGTGTCCATTTCGTGTGGCACATCCACCAGGGTTGGAGGGATAATCGGGTTGCCACTGGTGCCTTCATCTTGGCCTTCGAAGGTGATAGATTAACCGAGAAGGTCAAGCTGATGGTCTACCATTGTGACGTAAAGCCATATATCTCTCTCCCAATGCAGTGATTTAAGTGCTAGAAGTTCGGTCATATGTCTTCTCACTGTACTTCCAGCATCACCTGTCGGGATTGTGGTCATCTTTAATACCTCATCTGTCTCAATTGTGGATAGCACCATTCCCCTTGCTCGTCAGACTGCAGGATTTTCCAGAAAGAGAGAAAAATAATAGAATACAAGATACTGGGCTGACTGACCTACACTGAGGCTAAGAGAAAATATGAGAGGATACATCCTGTGCATATGATGTGCTACAGCAACAGTTCTACCATCTTCCATTCTGCCGTGAAGAGTTGGTCCTCAGAGCCATCAGACTCCACCTGCCCCTCGACGGTGGGGGGGGGGGGCACTTCCCTCCCTGTTGTTCTGCACAACCTACATCAGGAGCAACATCCCCCTCCCCACCCTAACCAATGGGGACGTCAGTTCCCACTTCTCAGCCAGAGAAACGCAAGTCTTCTTTGGCTTCTCTCGCCAGGAAGGGATCCCTTGGGTCACTCCCTTCCCAGGTACCTACCAGTGGCAAAGCCGACACCCACCAGCGACTGAAGCAACCACAGGTAGCTGGTTATAGGGCTTCATGATCCTCCTCAGTCACTGAGACTGAATCAGTGAAGCCCTCCAGCTGGAAAGACCTAAGGAGCAATGAGAGAAACCACTACATACAAGCTCTGTGTCTGAGGATGAGGTGGAGATTCCGGCATCTGCCAAGGACCTAGATCTCACTGGGCCCTCAAAGGATGTCAATCGCACAGGTACTCATGTGGTGGCAACAGGTGACCCTGAGGCGCTGACTGCCTCATTGTTTCATATCTTCCCAGTCTCACGATCACATAATTCTCCCGTGGAATTGCGGCGGTTTTTCCCACCACCTGGCTGAGCTACGGCAACTGTTAAGCTTTACACCTGCTATCTGCATTGCCCTCCCGGAAACCTGGTTTTCAGCAATGAGGACCCCTACCCTCTGCAGCTATAAGGGATATTACAGGAACTGTAACAACAATAATTGTGTGTCAGGTGGAGTTTCCGTCTATGTCCTGACCTCAGTATGTAGTGAAGCTGTGCCCCTTCAAACCCCTCTTGAAGTTGTGGCTGTCAGGATAAGGACGACACAGGAAATAACTGCAATGTATATCTTCCTCCAGATGGTGCCGTACCCCTGAACGTATTGGCTGCAGTGACTGATAAATTCCCTAAACCTTTCCTACTTTTGGGAGATTTTAACGTGCAAAAACCCTTGTGGGGTGGCGCCATGCTTACTGGCCGAGGTAGGGGGAATAAAAATTTACGGTCACAACTCGACCTCTGCCTCTTAAATACAGGTGCCCCACATATTTAAGTGTGTCACATGGCACATATTCAGCCATTGATCCCTCGGTTTGCAGTCCTGTCCTTTTCCCATCTATCCACTGGAGAGCACATGACCTGTGTGGTAATGACCCCCATCTTCCTGTAACTCTCCCAGCGTCATGCCCACGGACGCCTACCCAGATGGGCTTCACCTCTACTGTCACTGCAGAATCTCCCCCACATGGTGCCATCGATGTTGTTGTTGGGCAGGTCACTCCAACTTCCGTTTCTGCGGCGGAAAACGCGATCCCTCGTTCTTTGGGGTGCCCCTGGCGAAAGACAGTCCCCTGTTGGTCACCGGAAGTCACTGACGCAATTAAAGAGCGTCGGCGAGCTCTACAGCGACATAAGCGGCACCCTTCCCTAGAGCGACTAATAGCCTTTCAGCGGCTCTGTGACCGCTTTCGCCAGCTTATAAAACGAAGGAAACAGGTGAGTTGGGAGAGGTACGTGTCGACCATTGAGTGCCATACGTCATCTTCCCAAGTCTGGACGAAGATCAGACGTCATTTTGGGTACCAGACCCCAACAGGTGTCCTTGGCATTAAAATCAATGCCGAGCACTTTGCTGAGCACTATGCTCTCTAGCCTCTGCGTAGGAGAACACCCCCAGTCTTTCGCACCCTCAAACGGTGGATGGAAAGGAAAGTCCTCTCATTCACTACATGCCACAGTGAACCGTATGACGCCCCATTTACAGGGTGGGAGCTCCTCAGGGCCCTTGCACATTGCCCCAACACAGCGCCTTGGCCAGATTTGGTCCACAGTCAGTAGATTAAACATCTTTCGTCTGACTACAAGCGACATCTCCTTGTCATCTTCAAATAGAGCTGGAGCGATGGCGTCTTTCCGTCGCAATGGCGGGAGAGTACTGCCATTTCTGTGCTCAAACCTGGTCAAAACCCACTAAATGTGGATAGCTATTGGCCCATCAGCCGCACCAACTTGCTTCGCAAGCTGCTTGAACGTATGGTGTGTCGGCAGTTGGGTTGGGTCCCATAGTCAGGTGGTCTACAGGCTCCATTTCTGGGCGCCTTCCGCCAGCGTCGCTCTACCACTGATAATCTTGTGTTCCTCGAGTATGCCATCTGAACAGCCTTTTCCACACGCCAATATCTGGTTGACATCTTTTTCGACCTACTTAAAGCATACGACACGACCTGGTGACATCATATCCTTGCCACAACGTATGAGTGGGGTCTCCATGGCCCACTCCCTATTTTTATCCAAAACTTCCTGTCGCTCCGTACTTTCCGTGTCAAAGTCGGTACCTCCCGCAGTTCCCCCCATATTCAAGAAATGGCGTTCTGCAGGGCTCCATGTTATCTCTCTATTTTGAGTGGCTATTAACGGTCTAGCAGCGGCTGTAGGACCGTCGGTCTCACCTTCTTTGTATGCAGATGACTTCTGCATTTCGTAATGCACCTCCAGTACTGGTGTTGCTGAGCGGCGCCTACAGGGAGCCATTCACAAGCTGCAGTCATGGGCTTTGGTCGACGGCTTCCAGTTTTCAGCCACGACGTTGTGTGCCATGCATTTCTGTCGGCATCGCACCGTTCATCCAGATCCACTACTGTAGTGGAGGCATATCGATTTTTAGGACTGGTCAGCTTAAGCGGAAGTCATGGCAGCACCTCAATGCCCTCTGCTGCCTGAGCTACACCAACTGGGGTGCAGATCTCTCTAAGCTGGTTCAGCTCTACAGAGGCCTTGTTCAATCCCGCCTTGACCATGGGATTCTGGTTTACGGTTCGGCGGGGCCCTCAGCGTTGCGTTTACTCGACCCAGTGCACCACTGTGGCGCTCGCCTAGCGCCGGGATCTTTTAGAACGAATCTGGTGACCAGTGTCCTGGTGGAGGCCAGAGTCGCTCCATTGAAGGTCAGGCGTGCACAGCAGCTCGCCAACTACGTTGCACACGTTCGTAGTTCTCCTGCTCATCCGAATTACCGTATCCTTTTCCCAACCATGGCGGTTCATCTCCCGCATCGGCTGCTCAGGTCAGGGCTTACATTTGCGGCTTGCGTCCGGTCCCTTCTGTCTGAACTGGAGTCCTTCCCGTTACCACCTCTCCTCGAGGTCGATTCACGTACACCTCCATGGTGTACACCTTGGGCGCAGATTCTTCTGGACCTTTCGCATGACTCTGTTAACTCTGCAGCTGTCTGCTATCACTTCCTCTCGATTCTCGACATGTACCGGGGCTATGAAGTGGTTTACACCGGGGGCTCGATGGCTGATTGTCACATAGACTTTGCGTATGTTCATGGAGGACATATTGAACAGCACTTCTTGCCAGATGGTGTTTTCACTACAGAGCTGGCGGCCGTATCTCATACTCTTGAACACATCTGCTCATGCCCTGGCGAGTCATTCCTGCTGTGTACTGAGTCCTTGAGTATCCTGCAAGCTATCGACGAATGCTACCCTCGCCATCCTTTGGTAGCGTCCATTCAGGAGTCCATCTCTGCCCTGGAAAGGTCCCGTCGTTCGCTGGTGTTTGTGTGGACCTCAGCACAGGTCTGAATCCCAGGCAACGAACTTGCCGAAAGGCTAGCAAACAGGCTACGCGGAAACCGCTTCTGGAGATGGGCATCTCCGAAACTGACCTCCGTTCTGTCTTACGCCGCAGGGTTTTTCGGCTTTGGGATAGCAGTACACACAACAAACTGTGTGTCATTAAGGAGACTACAAATGTGTGGAAGTCTTCCATGGGGTCCTCTCGCAGGGAATCAGTTGTCCTCTGCTGGCTCTGCACTGGGCATACGTGGCTAAGGCCTGATTACCTCCTACGTCGTGAGGACCCACCTAGGTGTCACTGTGCCTCACAAATGATGGTCGCCCACCTCTCGCGGTCTGCCCACTTTTAGCCGCTCTGCGGCGGACTTTTATCTTTCCCAGCACCCTACCTGCCGTGTTGGGTGACAATGCCTCAACAGCAGCTTTAGTTTTACGTTTTATTCGTGAGGGTGATTTTTATCATCTGATCTGAGTTCTAGCGCATGTCCTTTGTCCCACTGTGTTTTAGAGCTTTTAGGGTGGAGGTTTTAATACGTTGCTGGCTTCTCCTTTTTATTCTCATGGTCAGCCAGCCATCGTAATCTGCTCTCTTGTTTTGATCTTGTCTACATGTTTCTTGCGTCTCTCTGTGGTTTTCTTGTCCGATTTGGTCAATTTTAGTGTTTGTTGCCCTTCTGTCACTCTTGTAGTTTTCTCCTTTCTTCCATCTGTGTTTTGTATGTCTCGATTATTTTAATCCCACCCATGTGGAATTATTTTAATCGGAACGAGGGACCGATGAGCTAGCACTTTGGTCCCTCCCCACCTCTTTTAAACCAACCGACCATACAATCAAGTTTATATCACATATTAAATCTTTTCAGCTAGTAGGTTAGTTCATTCAAAAGATACGGCTGTTACGTCACACATTCTGATACTCGAGAACTCACTCATCAAAACTTTACCTACCGTTGTGCCAGAATCATGAAATTTGGCAAGAATCAAAATTTCATAGTACAAGGAAAGGAAAAAAATCCGAAATTATTAAACTGTAATTATATCATACGAAAAAATGTTTCTTATGTCATTTTTTATTCGACTTAAAACTGAAATTGAAACATCCGTAGTAGTCTTGGGTTTCCTGAGGCCAGTATCTTAACAGCATCAATGTCGACAACTGGCAAAAATTTTCAATATCCTCGATTCCTGGAATGCATAAACTGTCGATATATATATAATTAAGTCTGTGCGGAGATTTCAGTATGCGAGTCGTACTCGCACCTGCCCAGTTTTTATGGATGACTTTGCTCCACCGGATAGAACTCCGCGGGTGGTGGATCTCTCGGAACAGAGAGCATTTTCGGTAAACTGATTGGCTTGAACTTTCCCCTGTTTTAAATTCCGAACATACACTGCCATCCGTGGTGATTCCACTTATTATTAAGGAACATATCACACCTTTTGTATTGCCGTCGTGACCACCAGGAATGCTGATGACTTCAGTGTAAATATTGTCGTAGCAGAAAAGTGTCACTTTTGTTTGCATAATCATTTTCTGTAGACTGGTGTAGCAGGTTATGTGTATGCTCCATGTTCCATCGAGTCATCTTATTTGGCAGTGACACCTGCGGAAGTTACTCCTGGCCTTAAGTTTTGCGAACCAGTGTATTTGTTATTAGACAATGCATTTCAGTTTGAATTCGACTTATTTTGGCATTAGCCTAACTGCCAAAGTAACATTAATAATACAGTCTATGTATTACACTACTGGCCATTAAAACTGCTACACCAAGAAGAAATGCAGATGATAAACGGGTATTCATTGGACAAATATATTATAGTATAACGGACATGTGATTACATTTTCACGCAATTTGGGTGCATAGATCCTGAGAAATCAGTAGCCAGAGCAATCACCTCTGGCTGTAATAACGGCCTTGATACGCCCGGGCATTGAGTCAAACAGAGCTTGGATGGCGTGTACAGGTACAGCTGCCCATGCAGCTTCAACACCATACCACAGTTCATCAAGAGTAGTGACTGGCTTATTGTGACGAGCCAGTTGCTCGCCCACCATTGACCAGACGTTTACAATTGGTGATAGATCCGGAGAAAGTGCTGGCCACGGCAGCAGTCGAACATTATCTGTATCCAGAAAGGCCCGTACAGGGCCTGCAACATGCGGTCGTGCATTATCCTGCTGAAATGTAGGGTTTCGCATGAATCGAATGAAGGGTAGAGCCACGGGTCGTAACACATCTGAAATGTGACGTCCACTGTTCAAAGTGCCGTCAATGCGAACAAGAGGTGACCGTGACGTGTAAACAATAGCACCCCATACCATCACGCCGATTGATACGCCAGTATGACGATGACGAATACATGCTTCCAATGTGCGTTGGGGTGTAAGGTATGTAATGCGTCTCAAACAGCCTCTCCATACAAATGCCAGCCTCACCTTCACGAGTTGCAGCCAAGGATTGCTGCACGGTACACCCTGGTACCACTAACGAGGATATGGCGACCGAGTATCTCCCGGAATAAGGAGACACCCTCTACCAAGCGAAACGGCCTCCTAGGAGGGCGGATGAGCAGGTAGAGGCAGGGCACTCTCTTGTCCTTGGGATGGGAAACTGTCCCTAAAGGCGGAAGAGCCACATGATGGCCAACGGCATAGAATGAAGAAGGCAAGGAGAAACCACTTCATTAAAGATCTAATTAGATTTCTCAAGTATCAGCAGCCATAATATGAATATGAAACAAGCTCTAGTAAAAATGCAATCCGGAGTAATAGCCCCTCATTCGGTTCTCCGGGAGGGGACTACCAGAGATCTCGTTTCAGCAGTTCATAGGAAGAAAGTAAATAAAAAGAGCTATAGTAGAACTGGAACGTGGAACGTCCGCACCTTACTGCAGATGGGGAAGCTCGAAAACCTTAAGCAAGAAATGAAGAAAATGAAGTTGGATATACTAGGTGTGTCTGAAATGAGATGGCCTAACTGCGGAGATTTCTGGAGTGATGAGTAC
This sequence comes from Schistocerca americana, assembly GCF_021461395.2. Taxonomy (NCBI): domain Eukaryota; kingdom Metazoa; phylum Arthropoda; class Insecta; order Orthoptera; family Acrididae; genus Schistocerca; species Schistocerca americana. The sequence continues at coordinate 58,627,908 of NC_060124.1, read as the reverse complement.
AGGATAATTCACACAGGAACGATAGAAGATAGACCTGGAGCAGGTGGGGTTGGAGTAGTTATGAGTCGAAAATTGGGGCAGAGAGTGAAGGGATATATACAATATGGAGGAAGGATAATACTTGTCAGTCTGGATACCAAACCTACAGAGACGGTTGTGATACAGGTCTATATGCCTACCACAAACCAGGAGGATGAGGAAGTTGAAGCTGTATATGAAGAGTTAAATGGAGCCTTGAGAGGAATCAAAGGAGAAACAAATTTAATAATCATGGGAGACTGGAACGCAATAGTAGGAGATAAAGAGGTACAGCCAGCTGTTGGACGCTACGGCCTTGGTAAAAGGAATGATAGAGGAGACCGACTTATAGAATTTTGTAACAAGAATCAACTGATAATATCGAACACGTGGTTTCAACATCACCCCCGTAGAAGATACACCTGGAAGTCACCAGGGGATAGAGAACGATACCAAATTGATTACATTTTAGTCAAAAATAGATTTAGAAATCAACTAAAAGACTCTAGAGCATACGCAAGCCCAGACATTGTGAGTGATCACAACATGGTTGTTGCGGAATGCCGACTCAAGTTCAAATGCATAAGGAAGAAAATAGGAAATGGAAAACTGGATATAGGGAAGCTTGGAAACCGTGAGACGCAGAAGGAGTTCCAAGAAAGGGCTAAGGATCTAATTCAACAGCATCCTATAGGGAATGTAGAACAACATTGGGAAAATATGAGAGATGGCCTAATAAAAGCAGCTGAAGAGATAATTGGAAAACAAAAACCTGAAAAGAGGAAGGAGTGGATAACTGATGAAATAATACTTATGTTTGAGGAAAGAAGGAAGCTCAAAAATAATGAAACGGAAGAAGGGAAAACGGCATACCGAGTGCTTAGGAACAAAATCAACAGGAAGTTGAAGCAAGTAAAAGAAAGACTCCTTGAAGACAGATGCAAAGAAGTTGAAGACCTTCTGAAGAAAGGGAACCTTGAATTAGCATACAAAACAGTGAAACGCTTCTTCTCAGGAGGACAAAGGATTAGATGTAATGCCCTAATAAGAGAGGATAATAAGATGGTGTATAATCATAAAGATATAGCACTTACGTGGAAGGAATACCTAAAGAAATTATATGGAGGCAACGTACAAGATGACATGATTGAAAGTGAGGACGAAGTAGATAAAGATGAACTAGGAGACAGCATACTAAGGTCTGAATTTGATCAGGCACTACAGGCACGTAAGCACGGAAAAGCACCAGGAATTGACTCATTGCCTGCAGAAATAATCAAAGCAGCTGGAACAGAAATAAAAGATAAATTGTATAAATTAATCTGCCAAATATATGACACTGGAGAGCTGCCTGAGGACTTCAAAAAGTGTATTATTGTTCCATTACCAAAGAAAATGCCAGCAAAATCGTGTGCACAATACAGAACCCTCAGCCTAACATCACATGCACCAAAAATTTTGACGACCATCCTCCTCAGAAGAATTGAAGGGAACGTGGAATGCATGCTCACAGAAGACCAGTTTGGCTTTAGAAGAGGGAGAGGTACGCGAGAAGCCATTATGGCCCTAAGGCTCATAATAGAAAAAAGAATGGAAAAAGGAAAGGACACCTACATAGCATTTATTGACCTCGAAAAAGCCTTTGATAAGGTTGAATGGAAAAAACTATTCCAGATATTGAGGGAAACTGGAGCTAAGTACAAGGACAGGAGAACGATATGGAACATATACAAAGAAGAGGTGGCAATAGTGAGATGTGGGGAACATCAACAACAAGCAATAATTAAACAGGGTGTGAGACAGGGATGTGCACTCTCCCCTCTCCTCTTTAATATGTACATACAGAAGGCAATGGACGAGGTCAGAGAAAAGGAGGACAAGCTAATGGAATCAGGATCCAGGGAAAAATAGTTGATATGCTGCGTTTTGCGGATGACATTGCTGTCCTAGCGGAAAATGAGGAAGAATTACAAGTAGTGTTGGAGGAAATGGAAAACACTCTTGCTACACGGTACAACATGAAAATTAATAAGTCAAAAACAAAAATCTTAGTTGCAAGCAAACAAAATAATCAAGCAATTACGAATATAAGGCTGAATGGAGAGAAGCTGAAAGAAATACAAGACTACTTGGGAAGCAGATTAAATCAGATGGTCGTAGTAGGAAAGATGTAATAAGTAGAATAAATCAGGCAAAGATTGCATTCTATAAAAGGAAAGGACTCCTCACATCAAATATGATAAGTCTGTCGTTACGGAAGCGGTTAATAAAGACCTTTGTTGGGAGTGTGCTTCTCTACGGCAGCGAAACCTGGACACTTGAAGAGGATGAAAGAAGAAGGATTGAAGGATTAGAAATGTGGTGTCTGCGAAGGATGTTAAAAATTCCATGGACGGCCATGATGACAAATGAAGAAGTCCTGCAGAGAGCGGAGGAAGTTCCAGTTCTTTGGAAGACGGTCGAGAAGAGGAGAGATATATGGATGGGACACATTCTGAGACATGAAAGTCTTCTCCACACTATAACGGAAGGCCTTGTGGAGGGCAAAAGGGCAAGAGGCAGACCTAGAAGAAAGTACATAAGCCAGATAATGCAGGATCTAGGATGCGGAAGTTTCACGGAATTGAAGAGGCTGGCCGACAATCGCACTGAATGGAGAGCTGCTGCAAATCAATCTTAGGATTGGCAACTTAAGAAGAAGAATGTGCGTTCACCGCGATGTCGAGAAACACGGATGCGACCATCATGATGCTGTAAACAGAACCTGGATTCATCCGAAAAAAAGGCGTTTTGCCATTCGTGCACCGAGGTTCGTCGTTGAGTACACCATCGCAGGCGCTCCTGTCTGTGATGCACCGTCAAGGGTAACCGCAGCCATGGTCTCCGAGCTGATAGTCCATGCTGCTGCAAACGTCATCGAACTGCTCGTGCAGATGGTTGTTGTCTTGCAAACGTCCCCGTATGTTGACTCAGGGATCGAGACGTTGCTGCACGATCCGTTACAGCCATGCGGATAAGATGCCTCTCATCTCGACTGCTGGTGATACGAGGCCGTTGGGATCCAGCACGGCTTTCCCTATTACCCTCCTGAACCCACCGATTCCATATTCTGCTAACAGTCATTGGATCTCGGCCAACGCGAGCAGCAATGTCGCGATACGATAAACCGCAATCGCGATAGCCTGCAATCCGACCTTTGTCAAAGTCGGAAACGTGATGGTACGCGTTTCTCCTGCTTACACGAGGCATCACAACAACGTTTCAGGAGGCAACGCCGGTCAACTGCTGTTTGTGTATGAGAAATCGGTTGGAAATTTTCCGCATGTCAGCACGCTGTAGGTGTCGCCACCGGCGCCAACCTTGTGTGCATGCTCTGAATAGCTAATCATTTGCATATCACAGCATCTTCTTCCTGTGGGTTAAATTTCGCGTCTGTAGCACGTCATCTTCGTGGTGTAGCAATTTTAATGGCTAGTAGTGTATTGAATAGCGCACTGAAGTTGGAAAACTAGCGGCATTTAAATAAGATAGTACTATCCACAGCTCCAAACCAATGATAATTACACGTAGAGAAAATGTCAGTCGTCAACAGTCGACACTTGGCTTTAGATGTTTGTTGTATGAATAATATTAACAGCGAATAAGCAGTGCCCAAGGTATGTCTTACGTGTGTTTAAAGGCTACATGCTTACTTAGAATGATGGTAAAATTAATACGTATTTATACGAAACTGGTGGTCTTCTGGTTACTAAATTCGCATGTCTTTCCCGTAATGAAATATTGTCAGTGAGTTGTTAGTTACTGACTGCAAAGAAAACTATGTTTAAATACACGGATTATAGGAGACCAAATTCAAAATTAAAGTTTCTATTGCAATTCACAGCATTTTGAAAATCGATTACAGCTCTCCGCATATAAAAATCGCGTCAGAGGCACTTAACTGGATTTCAGTTTCTTTTTGTACTTATAACTCAGTATTCTTGTTGTTGCGGTCTTCAGTCCAGAGACTGGTTTGATGCAGCTCTCCTTGCTACTCTATACTGTGCAAGCCTCTTCACCTCCGACTAACTACTGAAACCTACATCCTTCTGAATCCGCTTGCTGATCTCTTTGGTCTCCCTCTACGATTTTAATCCCCCCCAGTACTAAACTGGTGATTCCTTGACGCCTGGTGATGTGTCCTACCAACCGATCCCTTCTTCTAGTCAGATTGTACCACAAATTTCTCTTTTCCGCAATTCTGTTCAGTACCTCCTCATTAGTTACGTTATCTACCCATCTAATCCTCAGCATTCCTTTGTAGCACCACATCTCAAAAGCTTCTATTCTGATCTTGTCTAAACTGCTTGTCCTCCATCTTTCGCTTCCGAACATAGGTACACTCCATACAAGTACTTACAGAAAGGGCATCCTGGCACTTAAATCTGTACTCGATCTTAATAAATTTATTTTCCTCAGAAACGCTTTTCTGGCCGTTGCCTGTCTACATTTTATATCCTCCCTACGTAGACCATCATCAGTTATTTTTCTTCCCAGGCAGCAAAACTCATCTACTACTTAAATGTCAAATTTCCTAATCTAATTCTTTCAGCATCACCTGATTTAACTAGATTTCACTCCATTACCCTAGTTTTTGTTTTGTTGATTTTCATCTTATAACCTAGTTTCAAGACTCTCCATTCCATTCAACCGCTCCTCCAAGTCCATTTCTGTGTCTGACAGAATTACAGTGTCATTGGCAATCATAAGGGTTTTTATTTCTTCTCCGTGGACTTTAATTCCTACTGGAAATTTTCGTTTTGTTTCTTTTACTGCTTGCTCAATGTATAGATTGAAAAACGTCGGGGATAGAATACAACCCTGTCCCACTCCCTTCTCAACCACTGCTTCCCTTTCGTGCCCCTCTACTCTTTATAACTTCCATCTGGTTACTGAACAAATTGTAAATATCTCTTCACTCCCTGTATTTTACCATTGCCACCTTTAGAATTTGAAAGACAGCGTTACAGTCAACATTGTCAAAAACTTTCTCTAAGTCTACAAATGCTGTAAACGTAGTCAAAAAAACTTTTCTGGCCTTGTGACCACACTGTGAATATGGAAAGCTACCGAAGTTTCTGCCACTGTTGCAAGTGACACCGTGAAAGTCACTTCCAACAGTGACCGAAACGTCTGTAGTTTTACATACTGACAGTGCTGTCACAAGGCCAGAAAAATTATATTGACTGTGACAATGACCGCGGAAGCCTACGTTTATATCTTATCACTTAGGTCTATCTTCCATTAACCTACGAGTATCTTCTATGAGAATTCGTAGTGTCAGTATTGCCTCACGTGTTCCTACATTTCTCCGGAATTCAAACTGACCTTCCCCGTGGTCGGCTTCTACCAGTTTTTCCTTTCATTCGACTCAGTCTTATAACGATCACAATACCCATTCGCTTTCATTATAGAGGGAAATTTCAAGGTAACAGAATATAACAAATGCTATTATACTGACTTTAAAACAGGAAAATCTGCATTTGTAAATCAACGAATACTGTATGATTACTCACAAGACAAGCAAGGATATATCAAATATAACGGTGTTGAAACACATGTACAGACAAACAAATCCATATAGATTTCGCTGTTCCTGGCTGATTAAAATTGTGGCCATGACAATGCCTCGACGCCGAAATAGTAGATACATGCAGAACTGAAACAATGGAAGATACTTCACTTGGTATTTCACCAATTCCTGAAACATTGCAGCAGGCACTGTCAATACTTCAGACACACAAAAGTACATACGTTAATCTACAAACTCTGAAACTTATCCTGTGGATATCAGGTCATTCAACGACAGCTGAAACGAAACAAATTATATTTTAGTACGCTTCTCTCGTCCAAATTTAAAGTTACGTATTAGTTTCAGTTTTATACCAACTCATATGTCTTTTTCTTTTCGATTCAGAGAGAGTATCGGCGGTTTCAGATATCAACATTTTGGGATTTGTCAATGATACGGTAATTTTCTAGGAGACAGCGAAGGACCAGTAAGATCAATTGATAGCGCCTTGTAAAGAGGTTGTAAGATGAATATTAACAGAAGTAAAACAAATGTAATACAACGTGTAGCCTCCGCGACACATTACCCGTTAAAGCCTGTGCTATGGTAAGTGAGCGGGATTCACATTATGAGAAAGGATTTTCGTATAGTTATCGATCGCGTGCGCCTGAATGGTGGCAAATCAGACTTACATCCACTCTGTAATAACAATGATCCGTTAAGTAAGTTCGAAATGCAATTACACGTCAGGATGGATCAAAAGCAACCCAGAAGATGCTACCAATTACATAATAATACGGTCGCTAGCCTAATTAAGCATTAACTGAGATTCTTCCCTATACAAGTCGGTATATATTCATGCAAAACAACAAGTTGTAACACTGCATAATATTGTCGAATTTTAGTACCAGAAAATCTATTGAACTGATAGTTTCACGTTCTGTACTAATATGGAAAAAACCGCGAATACATAACACTGCACTATAATGTATACTACAAAACTTTATACTGTCGATTAATCTGATTAAAATCGGGCATAGGTTACCCTAGAAATAGCACTTTCGTGTCACACACAAAATGTCAATTTTAATAAAGATAAAACACTGATAAATTTTGACTTTTATACTGACTTTAACTTTTGGTGGTCAAACCAATTTAGAACACTTCAGAAATCAAATGAATGAAGGGGGACCCTGAAACTGTCATGATCGCTGTATTTAAAAAATTGATTTCTGAGTTTATTATGCGTTCAAGATTTCCAGTACATCAGTTACTACTCTTTTCATCTTATTTACTGCTCATTTAAATGCCTTTAAATCTGTCTCGAAATAATAAACTTCATTACTATATCAATACTAAAGTTATCTTTCAACTTCGTTAGACCTTCGTTATTCATTTACTGGTTCATTAACAAAACATTTCTTTAAACACCATTCTAACATAGCTAGTTTGCAAATAATTATTATTAACACAAATTTTAATTTTCGTTTCGGGACACTCGGATTGCACAACATTTGGAAAGGACCCTGTCTAGGTTAGTTGTGAGGATAATTAAATGATGGGAAAGTTCTGGTAAAATTTAGGTTATTATTGCACAGTTCACTCTCTGATCCATACGAATACAGCACTAAAAGTTTCAACCTGCTTGTATCGATGCGGCGGTTGGCGGGCGGCAAGGTGACGAGGCACAGAGCACACATACAACCACAGCGATGGCTCTTGACGTATCGGCACTTTAATTCTTCTTGGCGTCACAATACTTTTCCATTTAGTGCCTATGAAATTTTGCCATGCTGTGTGGGCGTTGGAAAGGCATACCCGAGGCTCAGTGAAACTACGTCTTCCACGAGCGCCTCCTCGCTCCAGAAGGTGTTGCTCAAACCAGTCCAAACTCCAACTACTACTGCTGAGCCCGTTATGCCGTGCAGTGCCCGTGCGCATTTTCCCGCGCTCGCCTGCCATCCACCTTTTACCGCTCCCTTACAGACAGGGTATTCACCCGAGGTTTTGCATTCTACATATCCTAACACATTGCCTACGTATGAGGGAGGAGGAGGAGGAGATTAGTGTTTAACGTCCCGTCGACAACGAGGTCATTAGAGACGGAGCGCAAGCTCGGGTGAGGGAAGGATGGGGAAGGAAATCGGCCGGGCCCTTTCAAAGGAACCATCCCGGCATTTGTCTGAAGCGATTTAGGGAAATTACGGAAAACCTAAATCAGGATGGCCGGAGACGGGATTGAACCGTCGTCCTCCCGAATGCGATTGCCTACGTATTGACCAGACGCACAGTTACAATTTTTTAAACATCTTACAACAGTTCCAGAATTTGTTACATTTCAATTCTATCACAATATTGCTTGACATTTGACATAACATTAATATTCACATTGAAACTTGTTTACAGTTTTCTTAACACAATGGCATGAAACAAAAAAAATTAAATCAGAACATCAATTACACAAATGTATCGAAAAATCAGAAGAAAAAAATTGTCTATATGTACAGTAGTACAGCGTCGTTGTTGTTACAAACGCAGTCAAATTACATCAGTCGATGCGGAGAGTAACTGATTCAAAAATGTAGCATATGAAATTTGCTGTTTGGGCAGCAAAATAACTAACAGCAACATAACTGACGTTGGCCGAAGCAGAGTACAGAAAACGCAGACAATGGCAAGAAAAGTGGTTCCAAGAATTGTGTTAACATTGATTATAAACGAAATTCTGTATGTACAATAGTACAGCGTCGTTGTTGTTACAAACGCAGTCAAATTACATCAGTCGATGCGGAGAGTAACTGATTAAAAAATGTAGCATATGAAATTTGCTGTTTGGGCAGCAAAATAACTAACAGCAACATAACTGACGTTGGCCGAAGCAGAGTACAGAAAACGCAGACAATGGCAAGAAAAGTGGTTCCAAGAATTGTGTTAACATTGATTATAAACGAAATTGTTTGGATGTCTTTTTTGAAGGTATACTGTTGTTATTGTAATCTTCAGTCTGAATACTGGTATGATAGAACTCACCATGCTAGTCTGTGTTCTGAAGCCCTTTCGTCTCTGTATTCTTCGTCCTGTAGAAACTGTTTACTGCAACCAAGCCTTCGCCTCTCGCTCTCTCTTTCTCTCTCTCTCTCTCTCTCTCTCTCTCTCTCTCTCTCTCTCTCTGTCTCTGTCTACCGCCCCCTCTCTCTTCTCTCCCCACTTTATTTATCCAACTAAGAAGTTAGTGAAGCAGGGACGAATTCAATATGAGAGATTGCTGACAAACCTGTCTTACTGCCATTTGAACTGCCGACTGTCTTTCATGTAGTTCAACTCTTATAACTTCAGTCTGACTTCCTATATAACCTGTAGATAACCTTTTATTGCCTGTAACTTGTCTTTGATAACTTAACAATTTCATAGAGCGTATTTTCGTCAACATTGTCAAAAGCCATCTCTGCATATACGGACGTTACGAATGTACTGCAGAATGAGACTTGGGTGGAGTGGATTCCGTGTTTGAGGGTTATGCTGACGTGGGGCTCAGTTCAACAGTTAGTTTATTCAGTATCCAAACTTCACTAAACAAGATGCTAAACTACTGACAAAAAATCGAAATACAAATTTCTACAGTACGAAAGAACTTCAGATAGGGCCAAAATGACCAATCACACATTTATTTGCGACAGGTGTACTTTCCAGCGGCATTCCGTGGCATCCAGCACGTAAATCATATTGCGCGTAAATCATACAGTTTCTTTACAAAGGTGGACGTGCGTTAAACAGCTGCTTTGTCTCTGCTAGCGATTGTCGAAGAAATGCGGAGGATATCGCGAAGAATAGTCTCGACTCGTCGATGGCTTGAACAGAGAATAATGCTGTAGGATGATACAACCTTCGTAAATTAAATTTAAAGCAGTAATTTTGCATGCATGATTTCTGTTTTCTAGATGTTACATTCATTATCGTCATTCTGAAGTAACGTACTTCATCACATAGATTTCAAGATCGAGACAGGAGAAAAAATTGCTCGGCTGACCCTGCACAGTTGTCATCCCTACCCTTGATCAACTCATCCATGCTGATTGGCGGATAACGATCAGAAAATTGTATGCAAAGCTGAATGTCGTTTCAATGCCTTGGAAACAATGTTGGATATCTTGGACATCGCAAAGTCTGTATAAGATGGGTGCTGCGGAGGCTTACAGATGAATCAAAAACTCATTGAATGGAAATCTGTCAGGACCTGCTGGAGCAATATGAAGCTGATGGTGGCAATTTTCTGGATAGCATCTCGATCGGACTGAGAAATGGTGTCACCACTACGAGCCGCAATCCAAAATACAATCTATGTAATGGCGACTTGCTAATTCTATCAAAGAAGAAATTTAAGATACAGCCGTCTGCAGGAAAAATGATATGCACTGTCTTCTGGAAGAGCCAGGGTGTTATTCTTTTGGGTGTCCTCGAGCCTGGAGAAGCTGTGAATTCAGCACTCTAGAAGACGACACTGACTAATCTGACGCTGCTACTACGGTCGCAGGTTCGAATCCTGCCTCGGGCATGGATGTGTGTGTTGTCCTCAGGTTAGTTAAGTTCAAGTAGTTCCAAGGGTAGGGGAGTGATGATCTCAGACGTTAAGTCCCATAGTGCTTAGAGCCATTTGAACTAATCTGAAAGCACGAATTTCGTTCGCAAGGCCAGAGAAGACCACATTTCACCTGCAACATGAGATCGCCAGGCCCCACACAAGTTTTGCGACCACGCAACTCATTGCAAAATTCAGCTGGACTGTCTTACATCAACCGTACAGTCCTGATTTAGCGCCTTCACAAAAATGTCTCTGAGCACTATGGGACTTAACTGCTGAAGTCATCAGTCCCCTAGAACTTAGAACTACTTAAACCTAACTAACCTACGGACGTCACACACATCCATGCCCAAGGCGCGATTCGAACCTGCGACCGTAGCGGTCGCGCGGTTCCAGACTGTAGTGCCTAGAACCGCTCGGCCACGCCGGCCGGCTAGCGCCTTCAGACTTCCATCTCTTTGGGTCTCTGAAAGATGTACTATGTGCCGAACATTTTCAAGACTCGGACGCTGTTGTCTAAGCTGTAGGGAAGTGTTTAGCCTCAGCTGGTTCCGATTGTTATTTGCGTGGTATGTACGCTCTGGTTCATCATTGGCAAAAATGCGTAATGAATAGTGGTGACTATGTGGAAAAATGACAGCCTGTGGCTGAAATAGTGCCGTATTTAGCTTTGCTGTTGTGATCTACGTATCTATTGTAGCTTCCATATACAAAAATCGGAGCATTACTTTCGGAACGACCTTCATACATCATCTATAATAAATAACATGAACTATTGCAGCTAATATTTCTATTAAATTGATAAGAAAGACCTGGAATCTTTCAGAAAACAAAAGGCAGAAAAAGGTTATTTGGAATGGGCTGTACGCGAACCTGTTACTTCACCCTTCACTGCTCACGACGCTAAAAAAATTATCTCCGACTTCAGTCTGACAGCACTGTCTATGTACATGATACACACTGTCTAAAGACTGTACCTATGAACGTCATTAGCTGATATTTAAGTACCGCCAGTTGTACCAAAACGATGTGCTTTTCGTGGATCCTCATTGTGTCGTAGCATTGAAACGGTATACTTCCACAGCAAACCCCTAATAACACTAAAAACATCAAATATAGGAAGCCTTTGTCTGCCCATATGTAGTTTCCTGTCGATTTTTTGTAGCAAATCGTTACTAAAATGACGCATTTACGGGAATTCTCAATTTTCTTATGATTTGGACAGCTTGTATTCGTACAACGCTACGATAATGAAAACCCACCAAATACGTAGTTTAACCCAATACAAAATGTTCTGCTTGCAACGAAAAACGATGTAGCATTTAATTGGCCACGCTCCTCTCCACGAGGCAAAAATCTGACACGTGAGATTCTTAATTTCGCGCTAAGTAGTCGAGCGTGGGATTCGAAACTGTGACGTCGCCGGCTCCTCGTCCACGAGCGTTTTCGCGCGCCGTGAGAGGACGGTTTTACCAACGCAACTGCCTCCGCGATGCGCCGCAGGCTGTCCGCCGCTCGTCACCGTGCGACAGTGGCGGCCTCAGAAGTTGACAGTCCCAATCGCTTCAGCTGACTGCCGCCGTCCGTGCCTGTTCACAACTCGTCCACAGCGGCGGTCACGCCCGTCACTTGTCCACACCGGTCGTCCTCCCGCAGCGTGAGCGCGACACTCACTTCGAAATCAAATGTGCCGTTTGACACTGCACATAAAGTTTGCCTTGCTTCTAAGAGAATTCGTTGCGTCAGTACAGCTTGGCATGTTCTTACGTTTCTCCATCTAGCGAACGCCCGATGATACACTTCCTGAAGAGTCCAAAGAAGACATGAGTCTCATTTCAAATAGATAACCCCCCTCACACAAAAGTCAAGGGATATCTCTTAATATCGTGTCGGACCTCCTCCTGCCCAGCATACTACAGCAACTCGAGGTCGCATGGACTCAACAAATCGTTGGAAGTTCCTTGTAAAATTTCTTAGCCATGCAGCCTCTATAGCTGTCCATAACTGCGAAAGGGTTGGCGGTGCAGGATTCTGTGCACGAACTGACATCTCGATAGTGTCCCATACACGTTCGGTGGGATTCATATTGGACGACCTGAGTAGCCATCTTGTTAGCTCACATTGTCCAACATGTTCTTCAAACTGTTGTTGTTGTGGTCTTCAGTGCACAGATTGGTTTGATGCAGCGCTCCATGCTACTCTATCCTGTACTAGCTTCTTCATCTCCCAGTACTTACAGCAAGCTACATCCTTCTGAATCTGCTTAGTGTTTTCATCTCTTGGTATCCCTCTACGATTTTCAGCCCATACGCTGGCCTCCAACACTAAATTGGTGATCGCTTGATGCCTCAAAACATGTCCTACCAACCGGTCCCTTCTTCTAGTCAAGTTGTGCCACAAACTCTTCTTTCCCCAATTCTATTCAACACCTCCTCATTAGTTAGGTGATCTACCCATCTAATCTTCAGCATTCTTCTGTACCACCACATTTCGAAAGTTTCTATTCCCTTCATGTCTAAAATATTTATCGTCCACGTTTCACTTCCATACATGGCTACACTCCATAGAAATACATCCTGACACTTAAGTCTATACTTGATGTTAACAAAATTCTATCCGTCAGAAACGCTTTCCTTTCCATTGCCAGTCTACATTCATCCTCTCTACTTCGACTATCATCAGTTATTTTACTCCCAAATAGCAAAACTCATTTACTACTTTAAATGTCTCATTTCCTAATCTATTTCCCTCGGCATCACCCGATTTAATTCGACCACATTCCATTATCCTCGTTTTGCTTTTGTTGATGTTCGTCTTACATCCTCCTTTCGAGACACTGTCCATTTCGTTCAGCCGCTCTTGGAGGTCCTTTGCTGTCTCTGACAGAATTACAACGTCATCGGTGAAACTCAAAGTTTTCTTCTCCATGTATTTTAATACCTATTCCGAATTTTTCTTTCGTTTCCTTTACTGCTTGCTCAATATACAGGTTGAATAACATCGAGGATAGGCTACAACCATGTCTTACTCCCTTCCCAACTAATGCTTCCCTTTCATGCCCCTCGACTCTTATAACTGCCATCTCCTTTCTGTACAAATTGTAAATAGCCTTTCGCTCCCTGTATTTTATCCCTCCCACCTTCATTTTTTGAAAGATAGTATTCCAGTCAACATTGTCAAAAGCTTACTCTAACTCTTCAAATGCTAGAAACGTAGGTTTGTCTTTCCTTAATCTATATTCTAAGATAAGTCGAAGGGTCAGTATTGACTCGCGTGTTCCAACATTTCTACGGAATCCAAACTGATCTTCCCCGAGATCGGCTTCTACCAGTTTCTCCATTCGCCTGTAAAGAATTCGTGTTAGTATTTTGCAGCCGTGTGTTATTAAACACGTAATTTTCACATCTGTTAACACCTGCTTTCTTTGGGATTGGAATTATTATGTTCTTCTTGAAGTCTGAGGGTATTTCGACTCTCTCATACATCTTGTTCACCTCATGGTAGATTTTTGTGAGGGCTGGCTCTCCCAAGGCTATCAGTAGTACTAATGGAATGTTGTCTACTCCCGGGGCATTGGTTCGACTTAGCTCTTTCAGTGATTTGTCAAACTCTTCACACAGTATCATATCTCCCATGTCATCTTCATCTACATCCTCTTCCATTTCCATAGTATCGTCCTCATGTACATCGCATTTGTATAGACCCTCTATACTTCTTCCACCTTTCGGCTTTCCCTTCTTTGCTTAGAACTGGGTTTCCATCTGAGCTCTTGATATTCATAAAAATCGTTCTCTTCTCTCCAAAGGTCTCTTTAATTTTTCTGTAGGTATTATCTATCTTATCCTTACATCCTTACATTTGGCCTCCAGCCATCCCTGCTTAGCCATTTTGTACTTCCTGTCGATCTCATTTTTGAGACGTTTGTATTCCGTTTTGCCTATTTCATTTACTGCACTTTTATATCTTCTCCTTTCATCACTAAAATTCAATATTTCTTCTACCCAAAGATTTCTACAAGCCCTCGTCTTTTTACCTACTTGATCCTCTGCTGTCTTCACCATTTCATCTCTCAAAGCTACCTATTCCTCTTCTACTATATTTCTTTTCCCCATTCTTGTCAATCGTTCCCTAATGCTCTCCCTGAAACTCTCTACAACGTCTAGTTCTGTCAGATTATCCAGGTCCCATGTCCTTAAATTTCCTCCCTTTTGCAGTTTCTTCAGGTTTAAACTATAGTTCATAACAAATACATTGTGGCCAGAGTCCACATCTGCCCCTGGAAATGTCTTACAATTTAAAACCAGGTTCCTAAAAAATGGTTCAAATGGCTCTGAGCACTATGGGACTTAACATCTATGGTCATCAGTCCCCTAGAACTTAGAACTATTTAAACCTAACTAACCCAAGGACATCACACACATCCATGCCCGAGGCAGGATTCGAACCTGCGACTGTAGCAACCAGGTTCCTAAATCTCTGTCTTACCATTATATAATATATCTGAAACCTTAGTGTCTCCAGGCCTCTTCCATATATACAACCTTCACGATTCTTGAACTAAGTGTTAGCTATGATTAAGTTATGCTCTGTGCAAAATTCTATCAGGCGGCTATTTCTTTCATTCCTTACCCCCATTCCATATTCAACTGCTACGTGTCCTTCCCTTCCTTTTCCTATTATCGAATTCCAGTCACCCATGACTATTTAATTTTCGTCTCCCTTCACTATCTTAATAATTTCTTTTATCTCATCATACGTTTCATTAATCTCTTCATCATCTGCGGAGCTAGTTGGCATATAAACTTGTACTGCTGTGGTAGCCGTGGGCTTCGTATCTATCTTAGCCACAAAATGCGTTCACTATGCTGTTTGTAGTAGCTTAGCTGCATTCCTATTTTTTTATTCGTTATTAACCTACTCCTGCATTACCCCTATTTGATTTTGTATTTATAACCCTGTATTCACCTGACCAGAAGTCTTGTTCCTCCTGCCACCGAACCTCGCTAATTCCCACAATATCTAACTTTAACCTATCCGTTTCCCTTTTTAAATTCTCTAACCTACCTGCCCGATTAAGGGATCTGACGTTCCACGCTCCTACCCGTAGAACGCCAGTTGTCTTTCTCTTGATAACAACGTCTTCCTGAGTATTCCCCGGCCGGAGATCCGAGTGGGGGACTATTTTACCTCCGGAATATTTTACCCAAGAGGACTCAATCATCACTTAACCATATAGTAAAGCTGCATGGCCTCGGGAAAAATTACGGCTGTAGTTCCCCTTGCTTTCAGCCGTTCGCAACCAGCACAGCAAGGCCGTTTTGGTTAATGTTACAAGGCCAGATCAGTCAATCATCCAGACCGTTGCCCCTGCAACTACTCAAAAGGCTGCTGCCCCTCTTCAGGAACCACTCATTTGTCTGGCCTCTCAACAGACACCCCTCCGTTTTAAATGCACCTACGGTACGGCTATCTGTATCGCTGAGGCACGCAAGCCTCCTCACCAACGGCAAGATCCGTGATTCATGGGGGTAGGCTTCTTCAAACTAGTCGCGAATAAATGTGGCCCGGTGACATGGCACATTGCCATCCATAGAAATTCCATCATTGTCTAGGAACATGATGTCCGTGATTGTCTCCAAATTGTCTCCAAGTAGCCGAACATAACCATTTTCAGTCAATAAACGGTTCGGTTCAGCCAGAGAACCAAAACCATTCCATGTAAACACAGCCCACACCATTACAGAGCAACCACCATTTTGTACAGCGCCTTGTTGATACCTTGGGCCCAGGGCTTCTTGCGGTCTGCGCCACACTTGAACCTACCATCAGCTTTTCCCAACTGAAATCGGGACTCATCTGCCCAGACCGCCGTTTTCCAGTTGTCAAGGGTCCAACCAATATAGTCGCGATCCCAGGAGAGGCGCTGCAGGCGATGTCATGCTGTTACTGAAGGTAACACTGCCCAAACCCAGTTTATCTTGGAGTCACGTTAGATCGAACATTGTCTTACAAGAAACACGTAGAGAAAACTAGAGCGAAAGTCAACACACGGAACGGCATAATCCGTAAACTTTCCAACTCACACTGGGGAGCAAACCATGAAATTCTACGTGCATCATCCCTGGCATTGTGCTTTGCTCCAGCTGAATATGCATGCCCCGTCTGGAGAAGATCGACACATGCTCAGAAGCTAGACGCAGCACTGAATGCCTCATGTCGATTAATCACGGGATGCCTGAAGCCTACAAACCGGGATCTCCTTTATATTTGTTCTGGAATAGCCCCCCCCCCCCCCACACACACACACAGATCAGACGGCAAACGTTGGCGATGGCCGAACGAAGCAGGCAGTGCGAAGATAGAAGACATCCCCTGTACGCACATCAGCCAGCGGAGGCAAGACTTAAATCTAGGAAAGACTTCATAAAAGTTGAACATCCACTAACCGAAAGTCAGTCTACAACTAGAGAATCAATGTGGAAGCAGAAATTGGATAAAGGCAGTCTGAAAAGTTGGAACATTAAAGAAAAACTTCATGCTGGATCACAATTGGAATGGAGAGTCTGGAAGAGCCTAAATAGACTTAGATGTCAAATGGGAAGATCACAGGATAACCTGATCAAGTGGGGATACGCCGAAGAAGAGCCCTGCCAATGTGGAGGAAAACAAACCATGATACACCTGCTAACCTGTCCATCTTTGCTGGCCCCATGCGCTTTCCAAGACCTGTGGTTGGCCAACGACGCTGCAGTGAAGTGTGCCGAACACTGGAGAGAGATATGAGCCTTGCTTTAGACAATAATGACAATATGTGAAGATCATGAATGTATATATGAATGAATAACTATCATTTACTTGTATTTGTAATTTAGTATATCCAGCGTGTTAATTAATTACAGATGTAGCTCAGACACGATTAAATAAATAAAACTGAAGGTACTCCTGTCGGTCGTCTGCTGTTGTAGTCCATTTACGCCAAATTCAGCCGCACTGTCTTACCGGATACGTTCGTCGTACGCCTCATATTGACTTCTGCAGTTATTTCACGCAGTGTTGCTTGTCTGTTAGCACTGACAACTGTACGTAAAAAAGTGGCTCTCAGCACTACGCGACCTAACTTCTGAGGTCATCAGTCGCCTAACTAACCTAAGGACGTCACACACATCCATGCCCGAGGCAGGATTCTAACCTGCGACCGTAGCGGTCGCTCGGCTCCAGACTGTAGCGCCTAGCGCCTAAACCTCACGGCCAATCCGGCCTGCCAACTGTAGCAAACGCTGCTGCTCTCGGTCGTTAAGTGAAACCGTCGGCTATTGCGTTGTCTGTTGTGAAAGGTTGTGCCTGAAATTTGATATACTCGCCACAACCTTGACACTATGTGTCTCGAAATACCGAATTCCCAAACGATGTCTGAAATGGAATGTCCCATGCGTCTAGCTCTAACTACCATTCCGCGTCCAAAGTCCTTTAACTTCCGTCGTGGGGACATAATAACGTCGGAAACCTTTTCAAATGAAAGACAAGAGTACAAATAACAGCTCCGCCAATGCACTGCCCTTTTGTGCCTTGTGTGCGGACTACTACCGCCATCTGTATATGTGCAAATCGCTATCCCATGACTTTTGTCACTTTAGTGCTACGGGCGGTGACTTCAATATTCCTCGAGAATGTTGGGGAAAATGCGTGTGTCAAGGGAGAGATACGGATGAAACATCGTCCGAAATCGAACTAATGCCCTCACAGGAAATAATTTTTACAGTTAGTTCAAGAGTCCACTAGAAGTGGATATGGTTGCAAAAACATAGTCGACGTTGCAACACTGACCAAACAGGGAGCATTATGATGGATACAGAGTTAGAGATCAGAAGTTCGTTGTAGCGATACATTCAAACCCACTAAAAACCAGCGCAAATTACCTATGTAAAAAAGGAGATAAAAAATCATTTGATGCTTTTCTAAGGGACAACCTTCAAAACTAGGTGTGTAACTATAGACGGGATCTGGCTTGAACCGGCCGGCTGGAGTGGCCGAGCGGTTCTAGGCGCTACAGTCTGGAACCGCGCGGCCGCTACGGTCGCAGGTTCGAATCCTGCCTCGGGCATGGATGTGTGTGATGTCCTTAGGTTAGTTAGGTTTAAGTAGTTCTAAGTTCTAGGGGACTGATGACCTCAGAAGTTAAGTCCCATAGTGCTCAGAGCCATTTGAACCAATTTTGGCTTGAACCCACAGAAATAGTATCGACGTACACTGAGGAGGAAGACATTAGTGTTTAATGTTCCACCGACAAAGAGCTCATAAGAGACGGAGCAGAAGCTCGGACTAGGGAAGGAACGATCCCGGCACTTTCCTGAAGCGATTTAGGGAAATCACGGAAAACCTAAATCAGGATGGCCGTACGCGGGTTTGAACCGCCGTTCTCCCGAATGCGAGTGCAGCGTGTTAACCACTGCTCCATCTCGCTCATTCGACGTCAGTTGACATATTTATGGTAAATAAATTAATAAGATCCCCTCACCCTCTCCATGGTACATAAACAGGTCAGAACACTATTACAGAAGCAATGGAAAAAAGTATGCTAGATTTAAAAGACCACAAAATCCTCAAGATTGACGAATTTTTACTGAACTTCGAAATTTAGTGCGAAGTTCAATGTGACATCCTTTTAATAGTTTCCGCAAAGAAATCTCGAAATTTGTCAGAAAGTCCGAAGAGATTCTTGTCATATGTAATGTACACCCACTGAAGACACAAGCAATACCCTCACTGCGTGACAGCGATGGTGATGTTAGCAATGACACTGTCACGAAAGCGGAGTTACTAAATACGGTTTCCCGACATTGCTTCACCAAGAAAGACGAAGTAAATATTCTAGGATTCGAATCCAGAATTGCCGCCAACATTAGTAAGTTAGCGGTAGACAACCTTTGTGTAGCAAAGCAGCACAAATCGCTTAACAGAAGCAAGTCCTCCAGTGCTGGTTGCATACCAGTCAGGGTACTTTCAGAGTATGCTGATGGAATAGCTCCATACCTAGTAAACATAAACAACCGCTCTCTAGACGAAAGATCCTTACACATAGACTGGGAAGTTCCGCAGGTCGCACGAACACAGAAGATCTGTTAATACAGTGTCAGCATGGGTTCAGAAAACACCGTTCTTGTGGAACTCAAGTAGCTCCTTTTTCTCAAGGAGTAATGAGTGCTACTGACAGAGGATCTCGTATCGATTCCACATATCTAGATTTCCAAACGGCTTTTGATATAGTTCCTCTAATACCGTAGCTTGCCTTTGGAGTATCGCCTCAATTGTGCCACTGGATTCGTGATTTCTTGTCAGAAATGTCACGGTTCGCAGTAACTGACAGAGAGTTATAGAGTAAAAGAAACGTAATATCTGCCATTTCTTAAGGAAGTTTTATAGACCTTCTGCTATTTCTAATCTATATAAATGATTTAGGAGATAGTGTGAGGAACTGTCTTCGACTGCTCTCAGATGATGCCGTTAGTTACCGTATGGTTAAGTCATCTGCAAATGAAAACCGCTTGCAGAATGGCTTAGACAAGATGTCTGTATGGTGCAAACAGTGGCAGTTGGGCCTGAATAATGAAAAGTATGTGGCATCCACATGAGTACTAAATAGAAAAGCTGTAGAAGCAACTGAATACATAGGAATAACAATTACAAACAACTTGAAATGCAACGATAACATAGATAATGTCGTGTGGAAAGAGAACCAAAGTGCGTTTTGTCGGTAGATGGAACATGTCTGCCAAAGAAACTGCCTACACCACGTTTGTTCGTCTTCTGTTGGAGCACTGCTGTGCGGTGTGGAGTCCTTACCAGATAGTACTGAGGGAAGGGAAGCTCGTTTTGTATTAACACGAAGTAGGCGAGAGAGTGTCACGGATGCGACATGCGAGTTGGGGTAGCAATCATTACAACAAAGCCATTTTTCGTTGCAGCGACGTCTTTACCCAAAATCTAAATCTCCAATTTCCTCCTCTGAATCGAAAGTACTTTCTTGTTACCCATCTCAATAGGGAGAAATAATCTGTATAATTCAAATTCTTATGGCTTTAGTTTTGGACATGGCTCTCTTTCAGACAAAGACAATGGAGAAATAACACAGTCAACCGGTTGCAAATAATTGTTTAATACAGGTTTCGACACCTCTAAGGCTGTCTCATCAAAATGAAAATTTAAAAGCCCCATAAAATGATCCATTGAAAAATAAGTTTGATGGAAACAAGTTAAGACTTAAAAACGTTCCAACATCCGGTACAAATACCTTGCAAGGAACAACTTCAGACTGAGGGGCCCAAAGGCTTACATTGCTGCTACGAACACTAGACACGAGTTGCGCAGCCTATTGGGTGCAGGCACTGACATGCCCATCTGAGGTATTATAACAGAAATAATCGAATTTAAACAACAGTTAACTACAGAAAAAAATTCAAAGGATGAGAGTTAATGTACTAAGAGCCATCTATTAGGTTTCACTGAAGTGCCAATGACGGATATTCCGGAATATTACTACAGTTCTTAGCAAACAAACAAGGTCAGTGACATGCTCGTCAGTTTAAAAGTTCATAGGTTTTTGTCGATGATGCCATTAGTTGTTTCACCTGCTGCATTAGTAACAGATTCGTAATATATAGTGAAAACAATTTAATGTACTGATCACATTGAAAATCTTTCATTTTATTGGCTAGTAAAATACAACTATTCTGTTTTCAGTGGCAAACTATACCATTAGCCTGATGGCCTGGCGATGGGTAATCCACAGGCGAGTACCTTGGCCGATATTTTCATAAATACACTGGAAGAAAAATTGTTCAATAATTTTTCAGCAACTAATTTGGATATTTTGTAATATTTTTGGTACTTATGTGACACACCGAACATATATAGTGGTGAAACTTCCTGGCAGATTAAAACTGTGTGCCCGACCGAGACTCGAACTCGGGACCTATGCCTTTCGCGGGCAAGTGCTCTACCAACTGAGCTACCGAAGCACGACTCACGCCCGGTACTCACAGCTTTACTTCTGCCAGTACCTCGTCTCCTACCTTCCAAACTTTACAGAAGCTCTCCTGCGAACCTTGCAGAACTAGCACTCCTGAAAGAAAGGATATTGCGGAGACATGGCTTAGCCACAGCCTGGGGGGATGTTTCCAGAATGAGATTTTCACTCTGCAGCGGAGTGTGCGCTGATATGAAACTTCCTGGCAGATTAAAACTGTGTGCCCGACCGAGACTCGAACTCGGGACCTATGCCTTTCGCGGGCAAGTGCTCTACCAACTGAGCTACCGAAGCACGACTCACGCCCGGTACTCACAGCTTTACTTCTGCCAGTACCTCGTCTCCTACCTTCCAAACTTTACAGAAGCTCTCCTGCGAACCTTGCAGAACTAGCACTCCTGAAAGAAAGGATATTGCGGAGACATGGCTTAGCCACAGCCTGGGGGGATGTTTCCAGAATGAGATTTTCACTCTGCAGCGGAGTGTGCGCTGATATGAAACTTCCTGGCAGATTAAAACTGTGTGCCCGACCGAGACTCGAACTCGGGACCAGGAGAGCTTCTGTAAAGTTTGGAAGGTAGGAGACGAGGTACTGGCAGAAGTAAAGCTGTGAGTACCGGGCGTGAGTCGTGCTTCGGTAGCTCAGTTGGTAGAGCACTTGCCCGCGGAAGGCAATGGTCCCGAGTTCGAGTCTCGGTCGGGCACACTGTTTCAATCTGCCAGGAAGTTTCATATCAGCGCACACTCCGCTGCAGAGTGAAAATCTCATTCTGAATATATAGTGGTTCCTGGGAAGGTATCGATCATTTATTTGGAATTTTTAATAGTCTTCATGAAAGAGATCAGCTTCACTTGTTAATTAGAAAATAATAATCGTCAGCTACATTAAATGGACCTTAGTATTGCTATGAACAACAACAGACTTCTTTTCAGTATTTCTCGAAAAACCTCTAATACAGATCAAATTGTGCCTGATAGTTCATTCCCATTCCTATAACAAAGCATTTTTTCATCCAAGGATTCATCATGCAGTTTCTGTACCTTTGTCAGCAGAAATGCTTGGTGATGAAATGAATTAATAAAAGCTATTACAGTTAATAAGAGTTAGTTGAAGAGATCTTAAAAGCGGTGGCTCATTTCTTTCAGGTTATTATTCCTTGCTGTAGGGGCTGTGATTTTTGATTTTTTTGTCTAAACCAGCAAGGTAAAACAGAGGCCACTACTTTCACCACATCAAGTGGATTTACTGCTCACGTACTCACACTGAGCCGTTACCACTTCCCAGTTTATCGATGGGGAATAGTTGAACATGATTACTACCGTTATCGGTGCCATGCGTGCAATGGTCGTGTCAGGCGCGCAATATTGAATCTTTAAACTATCATTAGTGGCGCAAGACCTGCACCACCTAATAGCAACCGTTATAGTTCTGCATTATTCTGTTACACTAGGGGTGAGTTCACTTAAGAAAAGAGAGAGAATATGAGATTAACGGACTCAGTTATTAAACAGTTGAGAATCGAACAATAATACAACCAAATGGCGGTGGGAGGTAGAAGGATTCGAGTTCAGCAGCCTGCCCCAACGTACGTTCATAACCAGCTACGATAGCAGGAGGAAAGGAATTTTAGCAACGATCGCCGTATTATCAAATAGAATCCCATTTAGTAAAGGAAGGGGTGCAGGCGTGCAACGACCACCACCATGAAAAAGCCAAAGACCAAGAAGATGCTACTGTGCGTGAATCGCTAGGTAGCCTCCCGTACTAAATCAATAAAACCCGCAAGACGCGAAACTATTCACAATGACCTATCAGGTTCCCTCTGGGCCGCAGGGCGCGAATTTACAGTGCACGTCGGCGCTCATGCTTACCGAACTTCATCTCCCGGAAGCGGCACCTCCGGTCTCCGGCACGGCCACACTAGATCTGCCAGCTACTGCCCCTTTGACCACTCGTCCGCGGAGGGCGGTTGGCGCCCGCCCGCGAAAAACGGGCGCGCACCTTAACTGGCCAATCACAGGGCCGGAATTTCACGGGGAGGAGACCTCGCGACGTTAAAATCTAGCAGAAGTAGCAGTTACAAGGTTGGTAAGGAAGTTTGGGGAACTGAGAACAGGAGAAACTTCGGTCACTACTGAATGTTCAAACGACACCACGTGCTACCCAGGCAGGATGGGAAACGGGAAGCCATCATGGCTGCCAGGAAGACTGCTGCCCTCACCCATAAATAAAGAACATTCCTGGCTCCAAACTCCTCTCACAGATCAGCGTGAGAGAAACTGTAAAAATAGTCAAATAAATCAGGCAACCCATATAAATTATTAATATTGCCTGAATTATTATTTTACCGAATACCAGAATGCTGGGATTAGGAATATGAAACACGAGCACCGAATGGTGAATGAAGTGCACGTCTTTCAATCTTCGAAGTTAAAACTGGCGGTTAAGTGCCTACTTTAGGCATCAGTACCGTTTCTGACGGTAACAAGTATAAAGATGTTTTTTCGATTCCATTTTTCTTATAAGATTTGTCGTTTTCTAGTTAAAAATATATGGACGCAAAGTTGTCTTTTCTACTGACAGTAATTTTCAGTAAAATCTTATTCACAATCTCGAGTCCTCAGGAGTTTATAAAATCACTTGTGATATGTGTCAGTTTATTTAATAGGACAAACTGGAAGATCTTTCAGTGTCATGTATAAGGAACGCCTTCTGGGAAAAGAGGCAGTCATGGACATAATTCTACTTTTGTTAATCATGTGTTAATTTCCGGTCACACACCGAAAAGCGTTGAAGAAATTTCCATTTTACATAGGGAAAAGGAAGGTCGCAGACTCGACATACTCGAGAAATTGGAGATTTTTAAGCATATTTATAAGAATGAAGGCCTCATCCTCAGCTAAAATTTTTTCAGTGGGTTTAATTCAGTGCTCGCAGATTGTTGATTCTACACTTTTTGCTATGTTTTCCTGCCTTTATTTCTGAAACATCCGTCTCTTCAACCCTCTTACAATTGTGCATGCTAAAGATTCCTTCACGCAGATGTTTTTGGAACGTGCAGCTGTCTGTGTATATATTTTACAATACTCTGGATTTCACTTCATAAAAGCCTAATAGATGGCTCTTAATTGTACTTCATTTACTTGACTACTTTATATTTTCAGAAACATATTAAGCTCTCAACCTTCGAATTTTATTTTTTAATAAGTAACTGTTGTTTAATTCTATTATTTCTTTTATAATATCTCAAATGGGCATATGTCACTGTCCGCTCCTGCTAGGTGGCACAGCTTGTCATGTTTTGGAGCAGCGACAACATCAGTCTGATGTTGTTCCTTGCAAGGTGTTAGTTCCAAACGTTGGAACGTTTTTAAGTTTTGAGTTGAGCATGTGTGTTCTAAGTTTTGACTACTGCATTCACGCGATGTAACTTTTTAAGTTCTAACAGTTATCATTTTTGTAAATGTTTCCGTCCAACTTACTTTTATATGTGTTATTTCATAGGGCTTTTAAATTTTCGTGCTGATGAAGGCATCCTTAGAGGTGTCGAAAGCTAGGCAAATGTATTAAAAAATTATTTACAACCAGTTGGCTGTGTCATCTCTCCCTCGAATCTTATGGCTGTGATCACATTCAATTCAGCCGTTAAATGAAACCGCTCCAAGCTCAAATATCACAGCATAATGGAAAACCGTTCTTTTAAAGATAACATTGGAGAAACCACAAGTGAATCATATGCCTTAAAGATAGATCCCCCACAGGGCTCGGTTCTGGCCCCGCTCCTATTTACAATCTACAGAAACATAGTCACCATTGATTCTGTAAATTTTAACTACGCTGACGACATAATGATAACAACTCAAAGCAATACATTCGAAGAAGGTGAACAAGCACTTACTGACGAGCTAGATATGCTCAGCCAGTATTACAAAAGGAGACTTTGCCCCGAACTCCAATACAACGAACGTCATTTGATTTCATCTAGCCAGCAGAATGACGAAGAGAGAACTGAATGTAATCTTCCCCAGCAAAATTTCGAATATTTCGACACCCCATATGTTTGGATCTGACTCTTGACAGATTGCTGACATTTACGAAAACCTAGAACTGATATGGTAGAAACTAAAATCGAGAAATAGCATACTGAGGAAACTTTTTGGTGCTAGTGGTGGATCTAATGCAAAAACTTGCAAACTACATCACAGGCACTTGCGTATCCTGTCACCGAATACTGTTCTCTTGTTTGGAGTAGAAACAGCCATGTCAACAAAATAAATATTCATCCAAATGATGCCACGCGGTTCATGACAGGAACTTTTAAATCCACATAAACATCATGGCTGCCAATACTCGCCAATATTACCCCTCCAAATCTCTGACCCAACAAGCAGTAACTCCTAAATGGACAAAACTCAAAAGATCCAGAAACTTTCCAATCTACGAAACATTAGCCAACCCATCACGTACCCAATTAAAATCTAGAGAACCAGTCTGGGTACACACAGGCCAGCTCGCCCCAGAAAGCTATATTCCAAGAGATGAATGGAATCAGTGGACATCCCTCCACGGTCATAATGTAACACCACAGTTTAATACTGTAAATAATTTGTATTGATTTATTATTAGTAATGTAAAGAATAAATTTTTTAATGTGTAATAACCTTGACCTACTTTTAAAAAATGTAAAGGTTTTGTGACATGTTTAATCTTTGCAAGTCAAGTTCTTTGTATTATTCGGAGGAGAGTAGCATTTAATTATGTTTAGTTGTGTTGGCTTATTAATATGCTTAAATTATGAGATTTCTTAAAATACGTTTGTTGGTAACTACATTGTAGCTGGTTCGTACATAGGGACTTTGCATTATATAAAGAAAAACCCTATGTAGTTCCCCTCTGGAACGGAAGCAAGTTGGCGCCCTAGGAAATGGTGGATTGGCGCTTGTCTGGGCGCCAAACGAGAGAGCACAGTAGTCAGTCGACAGCAAGTAACTGACAATCAAACAGCGCAGGTGCCGAGTGAGGCTTATAGCAGTACAAGTAGAATGGAATGGCTTAATACGCGGCTGTAAAATGGTGCTCTCGATTTGCGAAAAGGTCAAAAATTATTATTAACAACGCCATGAAGAGGTAAATAGAGCTTATTATTGCCAATGGAAAGACCACCTAGCCGCCACATACTCGCCACCGCTTCGTCACACTCACGAAAGGTCAGATATGTATTAATGTGTGAACCAGTAATGTTGTGTTTGGTTCTATGGAAATATAATCCTAATGTTCATAAATGTGATTGAACAAAGTGTCCATCCTATGCACTTTTCCAAGTATGACCATCTCCGTTAAGTAATGAAATCCGAGAATGTCCTTTGCATAAAAAGCATTAAATATTCTATGGTGCATTTTTTTATGTGTGGCAAAGTTTTATACCAGTACACTTAATGTGCTTGGCAAGAATTACTTGTTTCTCATACGTATAACAGTTACTGTCCATGTTTCAATGTTTTGAAACTTACCTACAAAATGAAATTAAAAATCAGAATTACTTAGAAAAGTGAGTACTAATGTTTACTGATTCAAAATTGTTTTCAAAACTTACTTGCTTCACAAGTGGTACTATAAACATTTTGTTTAGAGGTTGTTTGAAGTAAAATTTTACTGCAAATTGTCTATGTTTTGTAGGGGTTATTGTCTGGGTAAAGAGTGTTAAAATAGTACAACCTTAATGAATTCAAATTGAAAGAGCAATCCAGTTCTACCTGAAACGTCCCCTTAGAACAATTCTACATGACTGTGCTTAAACTGACACACAATATTTTGTTAGCGCAACGCAATCTGACTTTCAAAATTCCCTACTAAAGAATGGCCCTGACTAACATTAAACTATACCTTTCACAAATCACTTACCTCACAAAAATCTTCGCTGCTCAAGCTACTGCAATACAGCGAGCGCCACTACTGCCAGCTAAATAAAAGATTCAAACTATGGAAGGCACTAACTACTGATAGGGATAGTTAGCAAATGAAAGATATTAATAGAGAACAAACAATGTATTTACCTTGATTTCATCATATATAAATATAGCAGTTCATGACAAATTTCAAAACTCCGCCATCTCTCTCCCCACATCCACCACTGCTGGCGGCTCACCTCCAACTGCGCAACGCTACGCGCTGTTCACAGCCAGCTGCCTAACACTACAATGGCGAGTATTACAACAATGCAAAGCAGCCACAGGCTGCACACAGCACAGCCAGTGATTTTCATACAGAGGTGGCGTTACCAATAAAAAAACCTAAACAGCCTACTTACATAGCCCCCATGCTCCCCACAAAAAAATTTTTACAAATTGGATTGGGCAGTGGCCAATACAGATTTGAAAAAATTTTTTCATAATTACAATAACAAAGAAATCAAATGCACACACTTATTGATACAATGTTGGTCAAAAGCTAAAATTTTCTCACAGTCCATAAAGATAGTCCTGATCATTCATCATAATAGTAATTACAGGTTTTTTTTCACAAAGTCTCATTAGTAAAAGAAATTGCACACAGAAGTAGTGGATTTCCATGCAGTCTTGAAGAAGTAGTGTTGTCCTTCCAACGGAAAGACAGTGCTGACTCTTGACATGCTGACAGGTAATGGGCCACAACAGAGCAAACCCACAGCAGAGTCAGTCGTAGTTTGGAAGAATATTGGTAGGTAGGTCATCACAGAGCAGACCCACTGGAGTCTTGGTAGAGATTGTGGTATTGGTGGGCCACCAGAGGTGCAGACCCACTGCAGTCCTTGTAGAAATAATGGTATTGGTGGGTCATCAAAGATGCAGACCCACTGTAGTCCTTGTAGAAATAATGGCGTTGGTGGGTCATCATAGATGCAGACCCACTGTAGTCCTTGTAGAGATAATGGTATTGGTGGGCCACCAGAGGTGCAGACCCACTGTAGTCCTTGTAGAGATGGCCAGCAGCCATCTGTTGCGATTGTGCAGGTGCACATTCACCATCGAAGAGTCTTGCGGAGAATAGAGCAAGTCCATAAACCACCACTTGTGCACTCACAAAGTTTCTGGAATTGTCCTTAGAACCAGCAATGCTGTTATCCAGTCCCTTGCTGAATCATTAACACACGTGCAAACACTATCAGTCCCTACTTCTCACATATTGTCCATATACTATGACCAACAGAAACGTGTGCAGTGAAATGGAACTTACAAGTTAATAATATGATGAACTGGTGTCAAGTGCAATTTTATAACATAAGAATACAATAACAAAGGTACAAAATACATCATTAAAGAACATAACAATACAGATAACATTTGTAGTAAAACAGGCTTTACAAAAGAATAGAAATAGACATATACATCAGTGTTACAGGAATTATGACATGAGTACATACATAAAAGATCAGAATAACTTTCGAAACATCAACTTCACACATGAGCATTAACACAAAACAGAATAAATAATGTCTAAACATCTTTACAAAGTAAATAACACATTATTAATGCCAATTGTATTTGAGGATAACAGTATTCCTCATCATAGGGAATGTAACTTAGTATTAGAAGAGAAAAAAGTTCTATGAAACAGTACACAGAGACAGGAAGAAAACAAATACACAAGGGTACACAAACATATAGTGCGATAACACAAAAGGGAAAGGACAGGGTTTGTTTTACTGCAGTATTTTGCATTTGCATGGAGATCTCCCTTTGTTCACCATTATTCCCAAAAAGTCCTATCTAAGCCTGCTTTCTGTATTCTGTTCATATTTCTTTCAAAATAATTATTTCTGATTGTACAATACTCATTTGGGCCCAAATCGTTTTCATATAACTTCGCAATGCATTCTTTACCTATTCTCCATAGTCAGTTTCTTATATAGTCTACCCCCTCTTAAGCTAACTTAAATCTACTGAGCGCAGATGCTAAACTAAGGGATGAGGCAATGCAGCAGCACATAAAACAATTAATATAAACAGCAATGAAAAAAAATGGAAAATCGCAAAGCAAGCTACAGTAAATCTAAATTACCAAGCAATTCAACATTACAACTAATATGAGGCAATGTGCAGCAACAACAAAAATAAATGAGTAGTAAAACTGGCTTAGCAGAGTAACACAAAGTCAAATTCAGTAACACTACGCCTGGCAAACAGCAGTAACTTATACCTAAACATGACGTAGCTCAAGCAGAAAAAATATTACAGTAAAAACAACAATGCAGATAAGGGAAATGTATATTCACATCTTAATATCTATGTAATTAAAGTGGTGCACCACAACAACTGATTGTAAAAAGAAATATTACCATGTACTTGAAAAGAAAATTATGTGTTACTGTTACTAGTTCCTTCTTATTGTTCTTTCCTTTCCAAGTGCTCCTTTTTTAAAGAATGTGGATCATAAAATAATTATTTAATAGATCTGTTGACAGAAAGTGTTCACATTAGCAAATGCCTTTCATTTTATAAAATCAATGCTGCAACACAGCTGGAAACCAGATATCAAATGAAATAAGCAACTATGAAAAGCAAAGCATAAGAATATCATTCAGTAGTCATGTGACATTTCATAAGTTAGTAGAAATTCTCTCAACTCTCATAGAAAGACGCTTGTCATAATCAGGTGTGCAGATGCAAAAATATTTCTTGTCATTTTATTAGGCATTTCAGTAAATATCATAAATTACAAGCTCCACAGTATGCTTTCAACAAGGAAATGTCAGTAGCACGGACAATGGCCTCCCCCCCTTTTTTTTTCTACCTGTGCCGCTGAAAGGCTAATGGCTTTTTTTTTTTTTTTTTTTTTTGGGCAGCTGTCGCCCAGGTGGGTGCCCACAACGCATTACGTGCAGGTGGTCACTTAACTTTCTTACGGAAATATTTACGACAGCAGTTTCCGCTACAGTGACAGTCTCACATAAAATATTTCACAGGTCACGAATTTGCGTTGCAAATGTGTAGAAACAAAATGCTATTGATATAACAGTGTCCAAAAAATTTTCGCCGTCATTGTGATACATTCACGCATTTACACACCTTTCATAACTCTTAAAGTACGATTCTTGGTTTCCAACATCCTGTTTCACAAGTCAAGAGTCCCTACCCACTATTCATTACTCCTTACCTTATTACACATATACGTATCCATCGACACTCATCAATATTTCGTCATTATAAATATGAAGCATAATCAAATAACTCATATAGCCTCAGCCTATTAATCATAAACATACCTCAGCAGCATAATACACATCGTCGTCGTAAAAATAACATCATAACACGTCAGTCAAATCTCAAAATCGTCGTAGCTTCCTCCAATAATTAAAAAAATTCTCTGCTCATGTCAAAAGTCTCATCTGCCTCAAACGTACTTTAAAATCATGCTCCCTTACCAAATATATCATTCAAAGCTCTCATAGTATCACAATGGTTCTGAAAAAATATGAAGAGTTCACACAGTAAAGACAAAATACAATTTCGTAAGTGTGAAGTTATCCAACTGTGTAATTGCGTAAACATCTGTCACTGATGTAATAAAAAAAGTTTATCTCTCAGTTACATGATCAGATAGCTGTGTAATTTGTGTGTTAGAGAAATATGGTACCGATGTGTAAAGTTGTATAAGCAAATACCATATTAGCTAGGGTTCCTTGTGGTTGCCACACACATGGTACACAAAGTAAGCGTGTACCCCCCTGAGGATTAATGTAATTATCCCCTCAGGTGTTACAGATTACAACAATGGAATGAAATGTATTACAGAAAACCTTTGTATCATTGTCCTTCAAATATCTTTAAAAATAAATGATTTAAGTACAAAATTAATCACTCAAACACATGTATTGTAGCGCTAAATGTGCGTCTTGCTGTAAGATAATCTCTGTGAAAGTGTCGTAGTTATTGTCCTCTGAAAGCTAAGTTCTGCAGAAGTCAATGTACTTACCTCATGATAAACAAAAGTGAAATGCTTTGCTTATAGATATCTTAGTTATTACGCTTATTGCCATGATGAAGAAATTACTGGACAGTAACATATTGTTGTGCCACGAAAAAGGCTGTCTCATTGTTGCTGTACCACAAAAGTTACTACTAAAACATGTTTTACTTTCCAGAAGAATTCAGAAAAACTGTGCAGATATAAAACAGATACACCGCAAAAGCAACATTGTATGTTGTCACTCATTAGTAGTGTCGTGATAAAATCGTGTAGCTGTCACATAAACTAACCACTGTGTCATCTGGTATCTCACAGAAAGTACTTTAAACCCAGAATGTCTTTTCAAGTAAACCAAAATGTTGCATTAAAATCTCATTAGCAGTACTGGTAAATGTTCTAAGTATGTAAGCTTTATAGTTGTTACGTAATCGTGCAACTAACAAGCAAGAATGCACACACACAATAACACTGTGTCGTCTGTTCACAATAGCAATGCAGTGGTAATTACTGTCTAAATATGTTCCCTAGGTTCTAGACTGGATAGTGAACTTAAAACATTCTTGCATGTTAACAGTTTCTTAAGTCTGACAAAGCATACTAGCAATGTAAAGTGAAAAGTTTTATGGCAAAGACTAAGTTAAACAGCAGATTATCATTCAATAAACGGTTTTACATGTGAAATGTGGTGTAAACCTTTACTCTTCCTAGTACGCAGACTTTCAACTTCAAAGCAATTATCATGTTGTATACATTGGTAAAGAATGCTAAAATTTTTCTGAAGGCTAGCGTCTTATGTTAATTTTCTCGGAGCGAGCGGGCGCACGCGGCTGCCTGCTGTGCGAGTCATTGTCTGTCTCTTTGTTGGCGCACGCCGTTATTGGGATTAGGAGACCTAACTTCTACAAATTCACTCTGTCAAGAAGGCCCTGCTCTGTTTGAATCACGCCAGTTCTGATGCAATTCAGGTCTGTCGTTACGATCATATCGTCTGTCGTCATGTCGGTAGTTCCTGTAGTTTCTTTCTTGTCGGTTAAGTGGTGGAGAATTTCTCCCTGAATCGTAACTGCGCGCTGGACCGTTGCGTCTAAAGTTATTCTGTCTCCCTTGATAATAATTACTGTGGTTCCCAAATTGTCTGTTTCTCTGATTGTCTCTGTGATAGTCACTACCGCGGAGAGGTGATCTTTCTCTGTAATTATTACTACTCTGCCAACGATTGTCATACGGGTGGTGTCTGTTTTGGTCACGATTTGTGTGGTGAGAATAGCCTTGTCGTGTCAAATTATTACTTCTTTCATCGCGGAATTGCGACGGATGTGACCTGTAATTGTTGTGTTCCTGGTTTCGCGTTCCGCGATTGTCAGTGTCAATTTCTAATTCTTGTAAGAGTCCCTGAAATGCTTCAATGTCGTCTTTGCAACGTCCTGCCAAAATAATATGTCGTAAATGTTCAGGCAGTTTGATTAAGCAAATGCGGATGAGTTCTGAGGGGCTGTATGGGTTTGAAAGATACTGATTCTTATGCAACATGTCTTCAAAATATTTCATAAGACTGGAAAATTCAGATTGTTCGAAACGCTTCATCATGATGATGCTATGTTTTACTCGGTCTTGTGTAGCTTGAGACCAATATGCTGAGAGGAAGGCATGGTAAAACTCTCCTTCACTGTGGCAATCGTGAATTACCGATCGCATTCTTACAGCTGGTTCATTCTCCAAGTAGCCACACATAAATTCTAATCTGTGTTCTAACGACCAGTTGGGAGGAAAACAATGTAAGAATTGATGGAGCCA
Source organism: Schistocerca americana (assembly GCF_021461395.2). NCBI lineage: Eukaryota > Metazoa > Arthropoda > Insecta > Orthoptera > Acrididae > Schistocerca > Schistocerca americana. The sequence continues at coordinate 58,594,997 of NC_060124.1, read as the reverse complement.
TGCTTGTGGATGAATGTCGTTGCCAGAATTCTTAAATGTTTTGAATTTACGTGTAGTAATGAACAGCTTATAGTCAAAATCATCATGTCGCCGAGTCGCATATCGGTCATTGTTAGGTCGTGTCGGCCGTTCCATCTCAAATTTCCTTCATAACTTCCGAAATGCCCTGTGTTATTATTTTGTGGCTGTTCCGTATTTCTGTGTCCCTCTTCCCGTATTGGGGCGCGAGTATCCTCTGAAATACGTAAGTCTTGTATTACCTGTGTCAGCTGATCTTGTACTTCCCGGATTTCTCTTTTGTACTGTGTATTGATTTGATTTTGATTCTGTTTGAATTTTCTAATTTGTTCATACTCTTCTGTGTTATTAAAGACTACCGGTCTTGCGTCAATCAGATTATCATCTACCTTCGTAGATAAATTAGTGAACTGATACAAAAGTTCGGCTACTTTCTCCGATAGTGTACTTATTCCTTCAGTGTGTTTTTCTGAACCAAGTTTCAGAGCATCTACTGTGTCCTTAAAGTTTTCCTGAGTTTTTGCAAGTTGCGTAACCGAATCGGTAGATGCAACTGAGTCAAATTTAGCTTGCAAGGTCTCATGATTTTCATGAATAATAATTTGCAGTTCTTTTATGGCTGCTTCATGATTCTGTAATGCATTTTCATGCCGCGAAAAAATAGGTTGAAAATGCTCACAAATTTGAGTTTTTACGTCATTACAGACTTTTTGACATTTCGATTCAATGTTATGTAACTCAGTAGTTAAATCTTCACGTGTTTGTTCAAGAGTTTGTTCCAATGAGTCTAACTTTTGAAGCTTTTGCTGTGTTTGTCTCTGATTTTGTTCCATTGTGTCTAACTGTTGCTGTGTTTGTCTCTGGTGTTGTTCCATTGTATCTAACTTTTTGAGATTTTGTTCCACTGTGTCTAACTTTTTAAGATTTTGTCCCATTTGTCTCTGATTTTGTTCCATTTGTTGCATTAATTGCAATAATAATGTATTAGTGTCTGGAATCCGTTTCTCTACGCTTTTCGGCAGTGCATTTGCACAGGCAACATTCACATTTTGACAAGCAGAAAATGTGTCTTGACTTATTTGAGAAAACGGTGATGACCCAAAACCTGAATCTACAGTATTTGCGAAATTGTGTCCTGTCATTTCGGATTCCTGAGGCGAGCTGTTGCCGACCGATCGATTGATAATGCTTCCCTGTTCACTACCTGTTTCACTGTCTACACCATTGTTTGCAGCCCGCTCCATTTCCATATGCACAATTACCAAATTACTACTTAGAACATCAGTTAATTCATTACTCGGTGGCGCTCACACACTGCTTTCATTTTCACTGTCATTTCTCAGTTTACTTTGGAGCCTAGTATTACGTTTTTCACACGCCATTATTGTCACAATATTTCACACAACACAGAAAAGCACAATTTTAAGAACAAAAATAAGAGAGCACATTAACATAGAACTGAAAATAATATCTAGTTAATTGCAGCTGCGAAATACTTGGTGCAAATCTACATGAATGCCACAACTGTTTTACTGTGCAGCAATGAAAGACCACAACTACCAAGGAGATTCTCTCTACAATTACGCAATAGCAATAAACAAAATCTACACTAATTACACAAACTACAACAAAAAATCAGAAGATTCCAGTGAGGTATCCTCGGCTAAGGGTCGACATATGAAACGTCCCCTTAGAACAATTCTACATGACTGTGCTTAAACTGACACACAATATTTTGTTAGCGCAACGCAATCTGACTTTCAAAATTCCCTACTAAAGAATGGCCCTGACTAACATTAAACTATACCTTTCACAAATCCCTTACCTCACAAAAATCTTCGCTGCTTAAGCTACTGCAATACAGCGAGCGCCACTACTGCCAGCTAAATAAAAGATTCAAACTATGGAAGGCACTAACTACTGATAGGGATAGTTAGCAAATGAAAGATATTAATAGAGAACAAACAATGTATTTACTTTGATTTCATCATATATAAATATAGCAGTTCATGACAAATTTCAAAACTCCGCCATCTCTCTCCCCACATCCACCACTGCTGGCGGCTCACCTCCAACTGCGCAACGCTACGCGCTGTTCACAGCCAGCTGCCTAACACTATAATGGCGAGTATTACAACAATGCAAAGCAGCCACAGACTGCACACAGCACAGCCAGTGATTTTCATACAGAGGTGGCGTTACCAATAAAAAAACCTAAACAGCCTACTTACATACCTTAATGATACATGAATTTGAAAGTGTATACAATTTTGTTGTTACAATGAAAGGGCTGGTTTGTGGGATCACATTTCTCTTCCATCATAACAAAAATAATAAATCAGCTTAGTAGGTTTCTGACGAACGATTCTTGAAGTAATCACTGAGAAATAAAGATAGAAGGTTGTATACTTTGTGTCCCATTCGCTTCTGTATAGTGAATGTGAGTCGCTTACATGCAAAACTGTCCATGTCCACTTTTAAAAAAAAATGAGTTGGCAACTCTGGATTGTAGAGCATGACATTTTACACATGCTTGAAATGCTATTTATCCTCAAAACTCTCCATGTCCTATGGAAAACAGCTCACGAAAAGTGTGGTTAGATTCAAAACTGTCCATGTCCATCAGTAAGTTGGGTGCAGAACTTGCCTTGTCCCTTTTGACAAATCGCATTGAAGGCTGGGGTCATGTGATTGTAATGCAAGATGGCTACCATAAGCATGTAAACGCTGTACTTGTCTTGTCTATTACAGCTGTTTATTCTGAAAGTTGTACACATTCTAAGAATGCTATAAAAGTCCAAGGGGAGCCTAATTGTAATTCTGAAATCAACCTACCAGTGTCCGTATGCAAACGTGGGAAACACTTAAGACACATAAACACGAGCTGCATTACGGACACGGTTGTTCCTATTAACGAAAAGAAGCTGGAGGATGTTTGAAAACTCTTCGAGAAACACTATGGAGAGTCCTGGAGGGAACGTGAATCCCTGTCGTGGTACATCACATTACTGGGTTCAAAATGGTTCAAATGGTTCTGAGCACTATGGGACTTAACTGCTGAGGTCATCGGTTCCCTAGAACTTAGAACTACTTAAACCTAACCAACCTAAGGACATCACACACATCCATGCACGAGGCAACATTCGAACCTGCGACCGCAGCGGTCGTGCGGTTCCAGACTGTAGCGCCTAGAACCTCTCGCCCATCCAGCCGGCCCATTACTTGGTTCCTGCGGGTCAGGGACATCAGTTGAATCAGAATGCCTAGCAGGAGAAGATGAAGACATTGTTCCAGATATGATGTATTAAATGGATTGCAGTTTGTCAGAAATATTAAAAGAAATTAAAACTGAATACACAGTTTTATGTTCACCCCATATCCTCTCCTCATGTACAACTAGTCAGGTCCAACACTGTCAATGTCCATTTCAGTTGCATGCAAAAGTGGCCATCTGCAAAGTCAGATGCAAAACTGTCCAAGTCCACTTTTATTTTGCTCATATCTTACATGCATTTAGTTCCTGATTTTTTTTCAATAGCGCAAATGGTTTTGTACTAATCCATGCTTATGTATACAACATACAGTGAAGGGCAGTGTGTATTTACCCAGTGAAAACAGTTTTTCCACTTTTTCTCAAAGCCGGTTATGGAGGACATGGACAGTTTTGCATCTAGACGACTCATGTATTAATGTATGAATGTATTAATTGTACTTGACTCTTATTTTGTGTTATCTGGCCTTGTGTGGTTAGTGAAGGGCAGGTTTAAGCAATATTAGTTAAAGACAAAAGTAATGATTTAAGCCGGCTGGTGTGGTCGAGCGGTTCTAGGCGCTTCAGTCTGGAAACGTGCGACCGGAACGGTCGCAGGTTCGAATCCTGCCTCGGGTATGGATGTGTGTTACGTCCTTAGGTTAGTTAGGTTTAAGTAGTTCTAAGTTATAGGGGACTGATGACCTCCGATGTTAAGTCCCATAGTGCTCAGAGCCATTTGAACCATTTTAATGATTAAAGTAAACAAGAGAAGGGCTCATTGGCAAATCCAGTGACTACGTAACTTCTAAAGTGACTACTGCTACCCAATGTGTAATTTGTCCATTTGTGTGTGTTCACTGCACTTCATAGAACAGTATTTAATGAAAGTTCGCTATGAAGTAGTAAAAACAGGTTCTTCATGAATAATGCGTTTACGTTATTATGCCTAATTAGACTGGCGACTGTATGACTATTTAATTTAACAGTAATCTCTTACTGTTACTCCTTGTAAAATTATTTCTTTCAGTCATCTACCAACAGGTATTCTTACGAAACAAGGTTCGATTCCAATTTTCCGTTAGGTAAACTCGGCTAAATTTCTAAATTCCTCTCAGAAGGTAGCATTACTGCAAGTTTAGGCCATATTTGCCAAATTCACTACCGTTATAGCGCTATTTGTGGCTGCCTTGTGACAAAAATAAACCTCGTCGTCACCAGGTAAATTGCATGTCAGTATAATGAGCGGAGCAGTAGTTACATAATAAGTCAAATAATGCTGATCTGACCATCAAATTTCCGTGTGCTCCCTTAACTGTATCAGAACTGAACACACGGTGACGAAAGCAACGCTGTACGAGTGGGTAGTTGCCGATGATGACCAACGTAACTTCAGAATATCGGAACAAACACAGGAGCACATTATGTAAGATTGCCCAAAAGCAAAATTCATGGGTACCTGGAAAGGCGCGTCACCTGCAGCATTTAACTGGTTGGGATCTTTGGATATCAAACCATGACGGAAAAAAAATATCTCCACTTTTAGCTCCTGCCGAGCTCTCACGCGAAGATTTCAATGTTCCATTTTCCCGCGTTCTGTTTGAGTGTGGAACGGTAGAGAAATAGGGTGAATGTGTTTCAGTGGAGCCACTGCAGAGTCGTCACGTAGATGTAGAACACGAACTGATCTTTCCCGAAGTCGGCCTTCACCAGTCGCTTCATTCTTCTGTATTGCTACATCTACATTTACGTCTATATCTATACTCTTCAAGCCACATTATGATGTGTGGCGGAGGGTATTTTATCATTGTTATTTCCCTCCTTCTTCGTCAAAGTCGCGAATGGTGCACTGTAAGAACGATCCATGATAAGCCTCTGTAAGAGCTCGAGTTTCTCTAATTTTGTCCTCGCGTTATCTTTGTGTAACATACGCACGAATAAATTATATATTGGTTGACTCTGGAACGGTAGAGAAATAGGGTGAATGTGTTCCAGTGGACCCACTGCAGAGTCGTCATGTAGATGTAGAACACGAACTGATCTTTCCCGAAGTCGGCCTTCACCAGTCGCTTCATTCTTCTGTATTGCTACATCTACATTTACGTCTATATCTATACTCTTCAAGCCACATTATGATGTGTGGCGGAGGGTATTTTATCATTGTTATTTCCCTCCTTCTTCGTCAAAGTAGGGAATGGTGCACTGTAAGAACGATCCATGATAAGCCTCTGTAAGAGCTCGAGTTTCTCTAATTTTGTCCTCGCGTTATCTTTGTGTAACATACGCACGAAAAAATGATATATTGGTTGACTCTTCCAGGAATGCAGGCTCTTGGAATATCGACAGTAAACCACACAATAATGGACAGTGATTCTGTTGTAGCGTGTGAAACTGAAGATGGATGAGCAACGCTGTGACGAGTCGTGATGACTAAGCGGACTTGTGACGAAAGGCACGGCTCTTCTTTGAATTTTCTCTGTTGTAAGAGTCTCGCATTGTCCAACAGTATTCAGGTAAAGACTGTACGAGGTTTTTGTAACCTGCCTCCTTTGAGAGTAGGCTACTGTTCCTGAAGATTCCTCCAATGAATCACACTTGACACCTGTGTTCCCTCTGACTTTTCTTTCTTCTTTTTTTGTTTTTTTTTTGTTTTTTTTTGTTTTTTTTTTTTGTCATGTGGTCGTTCACATACGATTCGTGCACATATTCGTAGATATTTAATGAATGTGAATGCTTCCAGTGACTGTTCGGCAAACGTGGAATCATACAATAGCGGGTCATTGCACATATTTACTCATATATGTCATACAATAACGGGTCATTCAATCTATTTACACTGAAGAGCCAAGGAAAATTGTATACCTGTCTAATATCGTGCAGGGCCCCCGCGAACACGCAGAAGGGCCGAAACACGACGTAGAATGGACTCGACTAATGTCTGACGTAGTGCTGGAGTAAAGTGACACCATGAATCCTGCAGGTCTCGCATAAATCCGTAAAAATACAAGGGTGTGAAGATCTCTTCTGAAGACCACTTTGGAAGGCACCCCAGATATGTTTCATAATGTTCATGTATGGGGAGGCAGGTGGCCAGAGGAAGTATTTAAACTCGGAAGCCACTCCACAGCAGTTCTGGACGTGCTGGGTGTCGCATTGTCCTGCTGGAATTCCATATCCGTCGGAAAACGTAATGGACGAATGGATGTAGGTGATCAGACAAGATGCTGGCGTACGTGTCACCTGTCAGAGTCGTATTTAGACGTATCAGGAGTCCCATATCACTCCAGCTGCACACGCCCCACATCATTACAGAGCCTTCACCAACTTAACAGTCCCCTGCTGATGTACAGGATCAATGGATTCATGAGATTGTCTCCATACCCGTACGGGCAAGATGTAAAGCTTTGCGTCGTGCAGTCATCAAGGGTAGATGAGTGACCCTTCGGTTCAGAAAGCCCATATCGATGATGTTTCGATGAATGGTTCGCACGCTGACACTTGCTTATGGCCCAGCATTGAAATCCGCTCCAATTTGCTGAAGGGTTACCCTTCTGTCACGTTCAACGAAACTCCTCAGCCGTCGTCGGCCTCCTTCTTGTAGGATCTTGTAGCGATGTCGGAGATTTGATGTTTTACTGGAGTCCTAGTATTAACGGTACACTCGTAAAATGGTGGTACGGGAAAATCCCCACTTCATCTCTACCTCTGCCGGCCGGTGTGGCCGTGCGGTTAAAGGCGCTTCAGTCTGGAACCGCGTGACCGCTACGGTCGCAGGTTCGAATCCTGCCTCGGGCATGGATGTGTGTGATGTCCTTAGGTTAGTTAGGTTTAATTAGTTCTAAGTTCTAGGCGACTGATGACCTCAGAAGTTAAGTCGCATAGTGCTCAGAGCCAGCCATCTCTACCTCTGAGATGCTGTGTCCCGTCGCCCTCGTGGCTACTATAACACCACATCCAAACTCACTTAAATCTTGACAACCTATCAGTGTAGTGGCAATAACACATCTAACAACTGCGTCAGACTTACATTGGCTTGTATAGTCGTTGCCGACCGCAGCGCCGTTTTCTGCCTGTTTATATGTCTCTGTACATATGCATACAAACACCAGTTTCTTTGGCGCTTGAGTGTATGTCACAGCCTTTGATAGTTTGATACGGACCGTCACAAGCTTCTCTCCTGTCCCAATCTTTTCATCTGAGAGTAGCACTTGCAACCTATGTTTTAATTATTTGCTGGATGTAATCCAATCTCTGTCTTCCTCTATAGTTTTTATTCTCTACAGTTCCCTCTTGTGCGTGGAAGCTATTCACTGATGTCGTACCAGATGTCCTGTCACCCTGTCACTTCTTCTTGTCAGAGTTTTCCATATATCCCTTTTCTCGCTAATCCTGCGGAGAACCTCTTCGTTTCTTGCCTTACAACCCAATTTTCAATATTTCTGTAGCACCATATCTCAAATACGTCGATTCTATTCTATTCTGGTTTTTCCAAGTCCATGTATCACTACAGTATAACGCTGTGCTCATAACGTACATTCTCAGAAATTTCTACCTTAAATTCTGACATGTTGACACTAGTAGACTTGTCTTGGCTAGAATACCCTTTTCCCCAGTGCTTTCTACGCCCTCCCTGCTCCGTCCGCGCCGGCCACTGTGGCCGAGCTGTTCTAGGCACGTCAGTCTGGAACCGCGCGACCGCTACGGTCGCAGGTTCGAATCCTGCCTCGGGCATGGATGTGTGTGATGTCCTTAGGTTAGTTAGGTTTAAGTAGTTCTAAGTTCTAGGGGACTGATGACCACAGCAGTTGAGTCCCATATTGCTCAGAGCCATTTTGCTCCGTCCGTCATAGGTTATTTTACTTGCAAGGTAGCAGAATTGCTTAATTTCATCTACTTCCTGATCCCCAGTTCTGATGAGTGTCTCACCATTCTCATTTCAGCTACTTCTCGTTACTTTCGTCTTTTTTTATTTCCTCTCAGTCCATATTCTGTACTTATTCGACTGTTCATTCCATCCAACACATCTTGCAATTATTCTTCAATTTCACTGAACGGCAATGCTATCAGTGAACCTTACTATTTATAACCATTAACTTTGAATTTATATCCAACTCTTGAATCGTTCTTTTATATCCGTCATTGCCTCTTCGATGTCTAGATTATACAGTGTGGGCGAAAGACTACTTCCGTGTCTTACACTCTTTTCAATCCGAGAATTTCGTTCACAGTCTTCCAGTCTTGTTTCCTCTTTGTTCTTGTACATGTTGTACATTTCCTGTCTTTCCCTATAGTTACCGCTATTTTTCGCAGATTTTTGAAAATCTTGCATCACTTTACCTTGTCGAAAAATCCTATGAACATGTCTTTTTTTTTTTTTTTTTTTTTTTTTTTTTTTTTTTTTTTTTTTTTTTACCCTTGCTTCCACTACAACAGCAACGCAATAACTGCCTTTGATGCCTTTACCTTTCCTAAAGCCAAACTGATTCTCAACCAACAGCTCTTAAATTTTCTCTCCCATTCTTCTGTATATCATGCTTGTCAGCAGCTTGTATGCATGAACTGTTAATATGTTACATTGGTTGATACTGAGAATCAACTGCTGGTCCCTACACAAAGCATGGATCGAGCAGGTCTTCCTGCATGCCATTACGATTTTCTAGCATTGCTACTTCTCTGTATACAATAACATTATCCGAAAACAGCCCCAAGGTGATTCAGACGTAGCCACAAAGTCATTTATATACTTTGTGAACATTAATGGCAGTATAACACAACTCTGGGGTATGACCGAAGTTACTTTCACATCTAAAGATGACACGTGTACTGGAACTTCCGACTGTTCTGTATCTGTTTCTAAGACACTCACGTTGGCAATTGTTCCCGATTCGAATTCTGATGAAATTTCGGAAAACTATGTTTAATTACTCCACTTTAGTAGCATAGTCATTGGCAATATTACCACTGTAGTCGCACTGGGAAGATACTGATTGTCTTGCTACTAGTGTACTTTACATAAGACTTGAGTCTACTTGGATTTTCTTTCAGGTTTCGTGTCAGGGTCTCGTTGTGAAAGCTAGTAAAAGCATTTCGCATTGAGGTCCGTGCCTGGTTTCGAGCTTCAGCAAAACACCGCCTACTTTGGATATTTTGTTCTTTTAAATATTTGGCATGCTTTCTTTGTTGCTTCTGCAACTGTTTCTGACCTGTTTCGTGTACCATTGGGGACCAGTACCGTTTTTTGTTCATTTCTTTGGTTTAAATCTTTCAACTGCAGCTGGTAAACTGGTTTACACTTGCCTATCTCGGAAAATGTCAAGTGAATTATTATCTACTTTTTTAAATAGATATTTTTTGTCTTTACTTCTGGTGTATTTGATTGTTGCGGTGGTCAGTCTCGCTACAACGACCTCGTGGTCGCTAATTCCAGTACATGTAGTGTATTTTCTCAGGATTATTTGTTGTCCAAAGGTCAAATATGTTTTCGCAACCATTTACACTTCGAGTGGGCTACTGAGCTAATTGCTCAAAATAATATGACTCTTGCAAAGAAGAAAACAGCAAAGAGCCACTATTAATAATGCTAATTACTTACACAAATAGTGTCGTTACCGGTTTCGAACCGATAGGTCTATCTTCAGGCGGCTGTTCACGTTTATATTACATTCGTTGCTGTTTACATTAGTTGTTGCTCAAATCCAGCAAACAACAAATGTAAACAACATCATATGTAATAAAATTGTGAACAATCGTCTGAAGTCGAACAGGTAGTTTCGAAAAACGTAACGGCGCTATTTGTGTAAAAAAATAGCATTGTTAACAGTGACTTACTTTTTTACAAGAATGGACTTGTAAAACTTCTCTTATTTGCACATAGACCAGACGGTTTCCTGATATGGGGCTTACAACTTTCTTAATAAAGTTTTTATTTTTTATTTTGTCTCATTATTTTTCACAGTGCTGGCTTAAGAACTATAATTGTGGTATCAGTATATCTTATAAATTTTTTTGGATACAAATTAGTTACGACCGAACAGAGATACATTGTTTTTTCATTCTCATGACAAATGTCAGATTATGCACATAGAACACTTGCCACTTCTACTCCTCATTTATGCACATAACATTATGTGCTGTAAGACAACTACTTCTTATTGAAAATTTTGTACAATAAAACAATAATGACGAGACATTACATTGTCTAGAGCTATTATGATCGTGAACTCTTATAATGATTTATTGACAAACGGCATGACCCCATCTCTATACAGTACACACTGTACAAGTGATGCAAGTAAATACCTCCAAACGATTACATAATGTCTATCAGAGTCACTTTGGCATCATGAAAGAAGCCTTAAAACCAGAAATATTTCGTTTGATCAAAAAGCAATGTGATTTTTTAAAATTTCACAAACTTCATATACATCCGTTTTTCAAATTTTTTTGTCTTGATGATGCACATTTCATGGTGTATGTCTGCATTTTCAGCTGTTTTGAATATTTACATTGTTACAAGTGATAACTTTTTACTTTCAGAAAAGATGGATCAACAGTATGCATTAAATTTTGACTGTAAAATTGAATAAAGGGCAGCAGCGAATTCTAAATGTTAATTATGGCTTTCGCCGAATCAGCTGTGATTAAGATAAGAGCTTACGAATGGTATAAACGTTTCAAAGAGGGTCGAGAAGGCTTTGAAGACGACGACCGCCTTGGACGTCCTAGCACATCCGTTGCTAACGGCTATGTGGAAGAAGTAAGGAAAATGGTTCTGAAAATCGCCGAATCACCGTCAGAGACGTGGCTGATGATGTCGGCATATCCTTTGGCTCATATCAAGCAATTTAATCGGATGTTTTTGGTGTGACACGTGTAAAGAAAATTTGTTCCGAAGTTACTGAATTTCGACCAAAAATGACGTTTCGTACTATTGCTCAGGAATTGTTGAATGACATCTACAATGCTACAGAACTTAAGTAAAGAAGTTTATAACATGTAACGAAACATGGGTATACGGATGTGCCATGGAAAGTAAGTCCCAATCATCCCAATGGAAATTGCCTGAAGAGCTAAGATCGAAACAAAATAGACCAGTTCGATCACGTGTGACGGTTCTCCTCGCTGATTTCTTCAACTACAATGGTATGGTACATCACGAGTTTCTGCCGCCATACATTCGATAAGGAATACTACCTGGAAGTCATGCGTCGTTTGCGTGAAGAAAGCTGGAGGAAACAACCAGAACTGTGCCAAAAATATTCGTGGAAATTGCATCGAGATAATGTTCCCGCTCACAGTTCAATGTTTGTTCGCTGTTGTTTGAAACAAAAAAATGAGACTGTTACGTTGCCACAGTCACTGTATTCGTTGGACATGGCCCCCTTTGACTTCTTTTTATTCCCGAGTCGGAAGAGAACCATGAAAGGACTCGTTCTACCACCGTTGATCAGATAAAAACAGAATTACTGAAGGATCTGGATAACATAATGAAAAGTGAGTTCCATAAGTGCTTCCCAGAATGGAGAAATCGCTGGTACAAGTTTAATTATATCTAAGGAGGATTACTTTGAAAGGGATAAAGTTGATGTTGGTGGATAAATAAAGATTCCTTAAGAAAAAAATATACCTGTTACTTTTTGATCTCACATCGTATTAAACAGGGCTGGCTAGATGACAGAGGATACTCTTCGGTTTTCACGTTTAAAGTGTCGGTTGACCTGAGGAAAACAGTTTTTACCATTGAATACTACCAGTATTAACTTCTTAAACTACGATTAAATCCCAACGACATAGGCCCAAAACGTTAAAACTATCGCCTGGCCTTCGAGCCATTTCTCGGTTCGACAAATCGGTCCGGCGTTGTACCGAACGCATTTGAATTACGGAATTTAAGTACATTTGTAAGATCCAGTTGGTTTAATTTTGTGGAATATCTGATAAGTAGTTACAAACTCATCTAATAACTGTGCTAGTATCACCAGATTTCTTATCAGTGATTCAGTACAATATGCTATAAATCCATACCATTTATCTCCTAGTCCTGAAAATATTCACAATTAACATAATCAGCAGTTTCAGTTTTGAAGATGGCTCTGAGCCAGCACCCGTACAAGAATACGATTTGTATAACACAGCCAACCGATCGCAATAAGATTTTACTTTAATCTGGTTTCGACACCGACTATGGGTGTCTTGATCAGAAAATCGAAACAGCTACCGAAAATGACTTACTTGCCCATCCTTCCCTAATCCGATGAGACCGATGACCTCGCTGTCTGGTCTCCTCCCCCAAAACAACCCAACCCCAACTTTATGTAATCCTGTCTACTGTTTCGTGTTTTGTCGTCATAATATGAACATCTCACATATCGTCCCTTTTTACAGAGAGTATTCGATTACAACTCCTCATTTTGTATTCCACTCTTTTTGTTGTGTCACTTAGCACGCAACGGTAAGGAGACGAATGCTAAAGAGTGGTGCTTTAACTTCCGCCGCAGGAAAATTGGACAGGAGCAGAAATTATTAGCGAACAAGATAATACAACCAACGGATGATTTACTTAACTTGTATTTCTCCAAGCGAACGAAGACTCAATACAAATATTGCAGCAAGAAACAAAGTCCAGCTCATATAACAGCGATTAGGATGAGACACGCTGTCCTAAACACGAACGGAGGTGTCGTAACGTAGTGGTTCCATGTGGAAGTGGGCTGAGCGGCTGCCCCAAGACATTCTTTATCGCGGCGGTAGAGGGCCCTCGTAGTACAGAGCTGCCGGAGGCGTGGTTCACCGGGGCTTCTCCATTGGGACCGTCGGATGCCTCCCGACCGCTATCGGCGTCTTACAGAAACTTACAATCTCGTTGTTACGACGCCCATGGGGTGAATTCGACACTTGATACCACACTTTTTAATGTTGCTTAACAGAAATCTTTTGGGACATTCTTTGGTTTCGGAGGTGTTTTCATCACAATTTATCTTACCATTGCCTGTATATACAGGGTGAGTCACCAAACATTACTGCTGGATATATTTCGTAAACCACATCAAATACTGACGAATCGATTCCACAGTCCGAACGTGAGGAGAGAGGCTAGTGTAATTGGTTAATACAAACCATAAAAAAATGCACGGAAGTATGTTTTTTAACACAAACCTACGTTTTTTTAAATGGAACTCCGTTAGTTTTGATAGCACATCTGAACATATAAACAAATACGTAATCAGTGCCGTTTGTTGCATTGTAAAATGTTAATTATATCCGGAGATATTGTAACCTAAAGTTGACGCTTGAGTACCACTCCTCCGCTGTTCGATCGTCTGTATCGGAGAGCACCGAATTACGTAGGGATCCAAAGGGAACGGTGATGGACCCTAGGTACAGAAGAGAATGGAACAGCACATTACGTCCACATGCTAACACCTTTTTATTGGTCTTTTTCACTGACGCACATGTACATTACCCTGAGGGGTGAGGTACACGTACACACGTGGTTTCCGTTTTCAATTACGGAGTGGAATAGAGTGTGTCCCGACATGTCAGGCCAATAGATGCTCAATGTGGTGGCCATCATTTGCTGCACACAATTGCAATCTCTGGCGTAATGAATGTCGTACACGTCGCAGTACATCTGGTGTAATGTCGCCGCAGGCTGCCACAATACGTTGTTTCATATCCTCTGGGGTTGTAGGCACATCACGGTACACATTCTCCTTTAACGTACCCCACAGAAAGAAGTCCACAGGTGCAAGATCAGGAGAACGGGCTGGCCAGTTTATGCGTCCTCCACGTCCTATGGTAATGTACATGTGCGTCATTGAAAAAGACCAATAAAAAGGTGTTAACATGTGGACGTAATGTGCTGTTCCAGTCTCTTCTGTACCTAAGGTCCATCACCGTTCCCTTTGGATCCCTACGTAATTCGGTGCTCTCCGATACACACGATCGAACAGCGGAGGAGTGGTACTCAAGCGTCAACTTTAGGTTACAATGTCTCCGGGTGTAATTAACATTTTGCAGTGTAACAAACGGCACTGATTACGTATTTGTTTATATGTTCAGATGTGCTAACAAAACTAACGGGGGTTCCATTTAAAAAAACCTAGGTTTGTGTTAAAAATCATACTTCCGTGTATTTTTTATGGATTGTATTAACCAATTACACTAGCCTCTCTCCTCACGTTCGGCCTGTGGAATCGGTTCGACAGTATTTGATGTGGTTTACGAAATATATCCAGCGGTAACGTTAGGTGACTCACCCTGTGTATTTAAGTCAAAGCCATAACCTCAATGTGATTCACATAATTGGTGAAATTTAACATTGAAACGTGATTGACTGCACAGTTTGTAAGATATGCGTCCCTTAAATGTCGTGAGCGATTCATCGATACTAATGTTTCACTGTATGCACTTCTTTAAATTTTTGACTCAGCGGCATGGTCACGAATCTTATTTTGCTAGGTTTGTCTATATTGGCAGCCAGATCATTACTTGCAAAGTGCAAACAACTTGTAATCCACACATTTCTTTTTAGTGGCATTTTTCTAACTATGAGCGTTTTCGTAACAGTCCTCTTCGAAAAATTTAATTCAATTCTTGGATTTTTCACCTGTCCCATTATTATGGAAAATGCTCCGGTGGTTCACAGAAGTCGCGTCGGATAAGGCTGTGAAAGTTGCACAGTATTCTGACGAGACAGTTGATCGTTATCTTCCGGTGCTTAGTGACTTTTACTGCACTGACGCGTCAATATATGCGCTGGCGCGCTAGAAAACCGCAAGCGCCGAGGGGTGGAGCTGTTAAGTCATCGCAGACGAATCCTAGAGAACGACCACATCCAGTGCCCCTGCCTGAAAAACAGGCCGCGGTCTTCACAAGAACGACGCGGAAAAAGCTCGGTCGCAAATCGTAGCCCAGCATTCGCGCGGCCAGAGATTTGGAGCCCAGTTTAAGCATGTGGATTCCGATTTCCCGTCTGTGTTGACTCTTACTCGTTTTTCTGCGGCCGATGATGCTTTGGTGCTGTCAATGTTCTTTCACACGCCTTGCTAAGTTGATATTCCGTGTCTTTACTAATCAGGTCGTTACTTACACGTATTTCGACTGCTAATTAATGGTGGAGTCCCAGTAAAGGAGGCGGATGAAAGCATCTTTGTCTTTCCGTGGTACATGCTATGCCCCGTTTCAAGACAGTGTTCGGCAACAGCAGGTTTTTCTGGCTGATCCAGTCTAGTGTGACGTCTGTATTCAGCGCATCTTTCTCTAACAGTGTGACACAGCTGGCCAATGTCAGTTTCCCACACGGAATTTTGTAGATCCCTGATCGCCTTAGTCCTGGGTTGTTTCTAACAGAAACCAGCCTAGTTTCACTACCCCTGGAGAGGGGAAGACACATTTTATTTGATTATTCTTGAACAGCCTGTCGATCTTAAGGACACGCTTCGACACAGGGTAGAAAAAGCATTCTGGTGGAGTTCTGTGTCTCTTATGGATATTCTTGAGATTTAGCGCGAGCAGGTTGAAATGCATTTCGAATCTGTTTATCAGAGTACACTTTTTGCACAAACGCAGAGGGAAGATGGCTAGGATCTGGTGGAAAGTTCCCTGGATCTGAGAGTGATCTAGCCCTATGAACAAGAGTCCGCGACGCACCAGAATACTGTGCAGCTTTCATTACATTACTGGACCTGATACCCGTGAACCACTGAAGCGGTTATTACGTTAGAAAAATCTCAAACATCACAATACAAAGATCTTGTAATTGCATTACAATTCACAATACACCACTTATTGATTCTTCGTATTCTGTTCGGATTGGTTTGTATTTCTTCTGCGTATTAGTTAGTCTCGATTACAATATTCTCCCAGAACATGTTACCAATATTACATTAATTATATCTACTTCTCTTTTATCCAACGTGACGTAATGTTGCTCCTTTACGCCAGGAGTCACTCTATAGTTCCAGATCTTTCATTATTTCGTGTTTCTTTCGAAATCCAGAGCTCTGTAGTTGATATTTGTCAGCAGTAACTTTTTTTTTTTTTTTTTTTTGTCATCAGTCTACTGACTGGTTTGATGCGGCCCGCCACGCATTCCTTTCCTGTGCTAACCTCTTCATCTCAGAGTAGCACTTGCAACCTACGTCCTCAATTATTTGCTTGACGTATTCCAATCTCAGTCTTCCTCTACAGTTTTTGCCCTCTACAGCTCCCTCTAGTACCATGGAAGTCATTCCCCCATGTCTTAGCAGATGACCTATCATCCTGTCCCTTCTCCTTATCAGTGTTTTCCACATATTCCTTTCCTCTCCGATTCTGCGTAGAACCTCCTCATTCCTTACCTTATCAGTCCACCTAATTTTCAACATTCGTCTATAGCACCACATCTCAAATGCGTCGATTCTCTTCTGTTCCGCTTTTCCCACAGTCCATGTTTCACTACCATACAATGCTGTACTCCAGACGTACATCCTCAGAAATTTCTTCCTCAAATTAAGGCCGGTATTTGATATTAGTAGACTTCTCTTGGCCAGAAATGCCTTTTTTGCCATAGCGAGTCTGCTTTTGATGTCCTCCTTGCTCCGTCCGTCATTGGGTATTTTACTGCCTAGGTAGCAGAATTCCTTAACTTCATTGACTTCGTGACCATCAATCCTGATGTTAAGTTTCTCGCTGTTCTCATTTCTACTACTTCTCATTACCTTCGTCTTCCTCCGATTTACTCTCAAACCATACTGTGTACTCATTAGACTGTTCATTCCGTTCAGCAGATCATTTAATTTTTCTTCACTTTCACTCAGGATAGCAATGTCATCAGCGAATCGTATCATTGATATCCTTTCACCTTGTATTTTAATTCCACTCCTGAACCTTTCTTTTATTTCCATCATTGCTTCCTCGATGTACAGATTGAAGAGTAGGGGCGAAAGGCTACAGCCTTGTCTTACACCCTTCTTAATACGAGCACTTCGTTCTTGATCGTCCACTCTTATTATTCCCTCTTGGTTGTTGTACATATTGTATATGACCCGTCTCTCCCTATAACTTACCCCTACTTTTTTCAGAATCTCGAACAGCTTGCACCATTTTATATTGTGAGGTCGACAAATCCTGTGAAAGTGTCTTGATTTTTCTTTAGCCTTGCTTCCATTATCAGTCGTAACGTCAGAATTGCCTCTCTCGTCCCTTTACTTTTCCTAAAGCCAAACTGATCGTCACCTAGCGCATTCTCAATTTTCTTTTCCATTCTTCTGTATATTATTCTTGTAAGCAGCTTCGATGCATGAGCTGTTAAGCTGATTGTGCGATAATTCTCGCACTTGTCAGCTCTTGCCGTCTTCGGAATTGTGTGGATGATGCTTTTCCGAAAGTCAGATGGTATATCGCCAGACTCATATATTCTACACACCAACGTGAATAGTCGTTTTGTTAACACTTCCCCGAATGATTTTAGAAATTCTGATGGAATGTTATCTATCCCTTCTGCCTTATTTGACCGTAAGTCATCCAAAGGTCTTTTAAATTCCGATTCTAATACTGGATCCCCTATCTCTTCTAAATCGACTCCTGTTTCTTCTTCTATCACATCAGACAAATCTTCACCCTCATAGAGGCTTTCAATGCATTCTTTCCACCTATCTGCTCTCTCCTCTTCATTTAACAGTGGAATTCCCGTTGCACCCTTAATGTTACCACCGTTGCTTTTAATGTCACCAAAGGCTGTTTTGACTTTCCTGTATGCTGAGTCTGTCCTTCCGACAATCATATCTTTTTCGATGTCTTCACATTTTTCCTGCAGCCATTTCGTCTTAGCTTCTCTGCACTTCCTATTTATTTCATTCCTCAGCGACTAGTATTTCTGTATTCCTGATTTTCCCGGAACATGTTTGTACTTCCTCCTTTCATCAATCAACTGAATTATTTCTTCCGTTACCCATGGTTTCTTCACAGCTACCTTCTTTGTACCTATGTTTTCCTTCCCAACTTCTGTGATGGCCCTTTTTAGAGATGTCCATTCCTCTTCAACTGTACTGCCTACTGCGCTATTCCTTATTGCTGTATCTATAGCGTTAGAGAACTTCAAACGTATCTCGTCATTCCTTAGTATTTCCGTATCCCACTTCTTTGCGTATTGATTCTTCCTGACTAATGTCTTGAACTTCTGCCTACTCTTCGTCACTACTATATTGTGATCTGAGTCTATATCTGCTCCTGGGTACGCCTTACAATCCAGTATCTGATTTCGGAATCTCTGTCTGACCATGATGTAATCTAATTGAAATCTTCCCGTATCTCCCGGCCTTTTCCAAGTATACCCCCTCCTCTTGTGATTCTTGAACAGGTTATTCACTATTACTAGCTGAAACTTGTTACAGAACTCAATTAGTCTTTCTCCTCTTTCATTCCTTGTCCCAAGCCCATACTCTCCTGTAACCTTTTCTTCTACTCCTTCCCCTACAACTGCATTCCAGTCGCCCATGACTATTAGATTTTCGTCCCTCTTTACATACTGCATTACCCTTTCAATATCCTCATACACTTTCTCTATATGTTCATCTTCAGCTTGCGACGTCGGCATGTATATCTGAACTATCGTTGTCGGTGATGGTCGGTGTCGATTCTGATTAGAACAACCCGGTCACTGAACTGTTCACAGTAACACACCCTCTACCCTACCTTCCTATTCATAACGAATCCTACACCTGTTTTACCATTTTCTGCTGCTGTTGATATTACCCGATACTCATCTGACCAGAAATC
The DNA here is from genome assembly GCF_021461395.2 of Schistocerca americana. Taxonomy (NCBI): domain Eukaryota; kingdom Metazoa; phylum Arthropoda; class Insecta; order Orthoptera; family Acrididae; genus Schistocerca; species Schistocerca americana. The sequence goes on along the minus strand of NC_060124.1, from coordinate 58,575,970 downwards.
CTTGTCTTCCTTCCACTTCATTTCACTGACCCCTACTATATCTAGATTGAGCCTTTGCATTTCCCTTTTCAGATTTTCTAGTTTCCCTACCACGTTCAAGCTTCTGACATTTCACGCCCCGACTCGTAGAACGTTATCCTTTCGTTGATTATTCAATCTTTTTCTCATGGTAACCTCCCCCTTAGCAGTCCCCTCCAGGAGATCCGAATGGGGGACTATTCCGGAATCTTTTGCCAATGGAGAGATCATCATGACACTTCTTCAAATACAGGCCACATGTCCTGTAGATACACGTTACGTGTCTTTAATGCAGTGGTTTCCATTACCTTCTGCATCTTCATGTCGTTGATGATTGCTGATTCTTCCGCCTTTAGGGGCAATTTCCCACCCCTAGGACAAGAGAGTGCCCTGAACCTCTATCCGCTCCTCCGCCCTCTTTGACAAGGCCATTGGCAGAATGAGGCTGACTTCTTATGCCGGAATTCTTCGGCCGCCAATGCTGATTATTTATCAAAATTTAGGCAGTGGCGGGGACCGAACCCGGGACCGAAGACGTTTTGATTATGAATCAAAGACGCTACCCCTAGACCACGGGTACATCCTCAATAACCAATCGCCAGCATTTTTTTTTTTTCGTACAGGACGTATTTTGTCACTACTCTCATCGTCGGTAGCAAAGATACCAACTTAACCTCATTGTTCTCATCACAGCATTTACTTTTTGAAAATATTTTGTGAACGTGAAGAAAAATAACTTGTAACTGAATGAATAACAGCAAGATGATAAAAATCTTTCTTGAGCCTCTCCTGTGCTGTGTGTGCTGGGGCACATCATAAGTCGCGACCGTCATACCAAGGGCAGGGCCCGTGCAGTTTATATTCCGATCGACCAATTTACCATGTGTCAGACTCGTCATAATCTCATTTGGCTCGAATACTGAACTACGAATCACAAACTTTATTGTAGGTTAAAGGGTTAACTTGACTCTGTGAGACATTGACATTAAATTAGTTCGTTGTTGGTAAGTCGCAGTAGCTCAAAGAGGACTGGAAAGGTCAATGCTGGGCAACACAGTGAAACACAGAGCAGTAGACACCAGACGACAACAACGGTCAGTGACCTAGTGGAAACAGTACATACCTTCAATTGGCAGTGGACTGACCATGTCAGACGAAAAAAGGATGGCAAATACTAGATCTGGGACCAACTACCAAAAGACAGAAGTGAGGATCACCGGACAGATGGGACAGATCTGCGCAAGACTGTTGCGTTCAATCAACAACGGTAAGCTGAAGACCAGTAGAAACGGAACAACCTGCTGGGAGCCTGCGTTGTTCGCCGACGCAGAAGCAGCCACATCGCCAAGTAATTGAACAGGCTGACAATGATGACGATACACTCTAAGAAAAGAAACGATACACCACTAATGCATTATCGGAAAGGGACGGAAATCGGCAGATGTCATGAACACAAACAAACTAATTACTACAATTTCAGAAAAACAATAATTTATTCGACAGAAAGAGCGTCATAAGTGGAACAAGTAATTAAGCACTGGTCCACTTCTCGCTCTTATACAAGCAGCTATTGTGCTTGCCATTGATTAACAGAATTGTTGGATGTCCTCCTGACGTATATCGTGCCATATCCTGTCCAATTAACGCGTTAGATCGCCAAAACCCCGAGCTGTTTGGATAACCCTGCCCATAAAGCTCCAAACCTTCTCTATTTGCCAAAGTACGGTTTCACAAGCACGGAGATAAGCAGAAAAAGCATTCACCGTGTGCGGATGGGCACTGTCTCGCTGAAATGTAAGCCCAGGAATGTTTGCCGTTAAGGGCGACAGGGAGCGTAGAATAATGGTTCAAATGGCTCTGAGCACTACGGACTTAACTTCTGAGGTCATCAGTCCCCTAGAACTTAGAACTACTTAAACCTAACTAACCTAGGGACATCACATACATCCATGCCCGAGGCAGGATTCGAACCTGCAACCGTAGCGGTCGCGTAGTTCCAGACTGTAGCGCCTAGAACCGCTCGGCCACCCCGGCCGGCAGCGTAGAATACCATCGATGTACTGCTGTTCTGTAAGGGTCTGGATGACAACCAAACGGACCCTGCTGTGTAATAAACTGGCACCCCAGACCACCACTCCTGGTTGTCACGCAGTATGGCGGGGGTCCGCAGCTCGTGGTCTAGTGGCTGGCATTGCTCTCTCTGGATCATGGGGTCCCGGGTTTGATTACCGGCCGGGTTGGGGATTTTTCTCTGCCCGGGGACTGATTATTTGTGTTGTCCTCATCATTTCATTATCATCATCATTCATGACTGTGAAAAAATTGGGACTTCATACGAGCACTGATGACTGTGCAGTTGAATGCCCCAAGAAACCAATCATCAGTACGGCAGGTGACTTACTGGTATAGAACCACGGTCCGTGTCGTCCACAGACACGTCTTCATGGGTCATTGAGCCCTGGGACCTCATGACTGAAGTCGAATTGTTTTCAGTGGTGAGTCCCAATTGGAACTGAGCCCCTTTGATTGTCATTTCTGGCACTCTTACATCTCAACGACACGTGGGAAACTGTCCTGGACTCGCATTTCAGCAAGATAATGTCCGCCCGCACACGGCGAGAGTTTCTGTTGCTTGTCTTCGTGCTTGCCAAACCATGTCTTGGCTGTAAGGTCGCGAGATTCCTTCCCAACTGAGAACATTTGAAGTATTATGGGAATGGCCTTCCAAAGAGCTCGGGATTTTGACTGCCTAACACTAGAGTTGGACAGAATTTGGCACGATACTCCTGAGGAGGACATCCGGTCAATCAACAACAAGCCGAAACTACTTGCGTAAGGCCAACGGTGGACTAATGCGTTGTTAACTTGCTCAATTTGTGAAACTCTTTCTTTTGAAGGAATCATTCAGTTTTACAAAATTGTTAAGGCTTTCGTGGCCACTTGTTGACAAACTGCCTATTGGCTTCTGTCTCGGGTTCTTCGTCCGGCGTTCATCTAATGATTTTTCTGACGTTTCGCCAGCACGAGTGGCTGGCATTGTCAAAGTTTCACCCTCCATTGCCGGTGGTGAACTGGAGCCGTGCTCGCGACCGCAGACTATACATACCTGGCGCGACAACGTCGGATGGCTTCTCCACGGTCATTTCCTGTGCGGTTGTCCTCTTGCTACTTGCGACGGTCGTTCGCTGCAGTACGGGAAGCAAGGATCCGCTTACCTAAAGGCTTTCCTCTTTCTTGTTGAAACTGTTCGCGTGTTTTTGTATTTCAGCTTCTCTGAACAAGCGCATGTGATAGTGCTTCTCTACAGCTAGAATTTACGTCTCGGCGAATTTTATTACGTGGTCAGTCTCATTCAGTGCGTGCTCTGCCACGACCGATTTCTCCACGTTCCCCTTACTATCAAACCACGACCCGAGCCAGAAACGAGGCATGATAAGTACGCTTGTAACGACAGCAGGACGAATATGTGAGCCGCAGCACCTCAAACGAGAAATGCAACACTTGGAAACTGTTTTGAGGAGCAATGGGTACTGCACAAATTATATTAGAAGTGTAACAGAGCCAAACACTTGGCGAAGTAAGGAACCAGAAAAAGAAATGTCGGGTACGGCCTTTCTGCCATACATTCCCAGAGTCACGGACAGAATCGGTCGTATATTGCGCAAACAGGGCGTCAAGACGATTTTCAAACCGACAAGGAAGATCAAAGAGTGTCTTAGATCGGCGAAGGAGAAAAGAGACCCACTTGCAATGTCGGGAATATACCGTGTACCATGCACATGCGAAAAAGCTTATGTCGGAATGACTGGACGATTAATTAACACCAGGATCAAAGAGCACAAGCGACATTGCTGGTTGGGGCAGGTGGAGAAATCGGCCGTGGCAGAGCAAGCACTGAATGAGACCGACCACGTAATAAAATTCGCCGACACGGAAGTTTTAGCTGTAGAGAAGCACTATCACACGCGCTTGTTCAGAGAAGCTGTACAAATACAAAAACACGAGAACAGTTTCAACAAGAAAGAGGAAAGTCTTAAGGTAAACGGATCCTGGCTTCCCGTACTGCAGCGAACGACCGTCGCAAGTAGCAAGAGGACAACCGTACAGGAAATGACCGCGGAGAAGCCATCCCACGTTGGCGCGTCAGGTACGTATAGTCTGCGGTCGCGAGCTCGGCTCCAGTTCACCACCGGCAATGGAGGGTGAAGCTTTGACAATGCCAGCCACTCGTGCTGGCGAAACGTCAGAAAAATCATTAGACGAACGTCGGACGAAGAACCCGAGACAGAAGCCAATAGGCAGTTTGTCATTCAGTTTTTCCGAAATTGTATCATTCCCACCCATGAACCATGAACCTTGCCGTTGGTGGGGAGGCTTGCGCGCCACAACGACACAGATAACCGTACCGTAGGTGCAACCACAACGGAGGGGTATCTGTTGAGAGTCCAGACAAACGTGTGGTTCCTGAAGAGAGGCAGCAGCCTTTTCAGTAGTTGCAGGGGCAACAGTCTGGATGATTGACTGATCTGGCCATGTAACACTAACCAAAATGGCCTTGCTGTGCTGGTACTGCGAACGGCTGGAAGCAAGGGGAAACTACAGCCGTAATTTTTCCCGAGGGCATGCAGCTTTACTGTATGAACTCCGCACGGGGACTAATCAGGAGGACATCGTTATCGGGAGAAAGAAAACAGGCGTTCTACGGATCGGAGCATGGAATGTCAGATCCCTTAATCGGGCACGTAGGTTAGAAAATTTAAAAAGGGAAATGGACAGGTTAAAGTTAGATATAGTGGGAATTAGTGAAGTTCGGTGGCAGGAGGAACAAGACTTTTGGTCAGGTGAATACAGGGTTATAAATACAAAATCAAATAGGGGTAATGCAGCAGTAGGTTTAATAATGAATAAAAAATAGGAGTGCGGGTAAGCTACTACAAACAGCATAGTGAACGCATTATTGTGGCCAACATAGACACGAAGCCCACGCCTACTACAGTAGTACAAGTTCATATGCCAACTAGCTCTGCAGATGACGAAGAAATTGATGAAATGTATGATGAGATAAAAGAAATTATTCAGGTAGTGAAAGGAGACGAAATGTAATAGTCATGGGTGACTGGAATTCCAGAGTAGGAAAAGGAAGAGAAGGAAACGTAGTAGGTGAATATGGATTGGGACTAAGAAATGAAAGAGGAAGCCGCCTGGTAGAATTTTGCACAGAGCATATCTTAATCATAGCTAACACTTGATTCAAGAAGCATGAAAGAAGGCTGTATACATGGAAAAACCCTGGAGATACTAAAAGGTTTCATATAGATTATATAATGGTAAGACAGAGATTTAGGAACCTGGTTTTAAATTGTAAGACATTTCCAGGGGCAGATGTGGACTCTGACCACATTCTATTGGTTATGAACTGTAGATTAAAACTGAAGAAACTGCAAAAAGGTGGGAATTTAAGGAGATGGGACCTGGATAAACTGAAAGAACCAGACGTTGTACAGAGTTTCAGGGAGAAGATAAGGGAACGATTGACAGGAATGGGGGAAAGAAATACAGTAGAAGAAGAATGGGTAGCTTTGAGGAATGAAATAGTGAAGGCAGCAGAGGTTCAAGTAGGTAAAAAGACGAGGGCTAGTAGAAATCCTTGGGTAACAGAAGAGATACTGAATTTAATTGATGAAAGGAGAAAATACAAAAATGCAGTAAGTGAAGCAGGCAGAAAGGAATACAAACGTCTCAAAAATGAGATCGACAGGAAGTTCAAAATGGTTAAGCAGGGAAGGCTAAAGGACAAATGAAAGGATGTAGAGGCTTATCTCACGAGGGGTAACATAGATACTGCCTACAGGAAAATTAAAGAGACCTTTGGAGAAAAGAGAACCACTTGCATGAATATCAAGAGCTCAGATGGAAACCCAGTTCTAAGCAAGGAAGGGAAAGCAGAAAGGTGGAAGGAGTATATAGAAGGTCTATACACGGGCGATGTTCTTGAGGACAATATCATGGAAATGGAAGAGGATGTAGATGAAGATGAAATGGGGGATATAATACTGCGTGAAGAGTTTGATAGAGCACTGAAAGACATAAGTCGAAACAAGGGCCCGGGAGTAGACAGCATTCCATTAGAACTACTGACAGCCTTGGGAGAGCCACTCCTGACAAAACTCTACCATCTGGTGAGCAAGATGTATGAGACAGGCGAAATTCCCTCAGACTTCAAGAAGAATATAATAATTCCAATCCCAAAGAAAGCAGGTGTTGACAGATGCGAAAATTACCGAACTATCAGTTTAATAAGTCACAGCTGCAAAATATTAACGCGAATTCTTTACAGACGAATGGAAAAACTGGTAGAAGCCGATCTCGGGGAAGATCAGTTTGGATTCCGTAGAGATGTTGGAACACGTGAGGCAATACTGACCCTACGACTTATCTTAGAAAATAGATTATGGAAAGGCAAACCTACGTTTCAACAATTGGTGAACTTAGAGAAAACTTTTGACAATGTTGATTGGAATACTATCTTTCAAATTCTGAAGGTGGCAGGGGTAAAATACAGGGAGCGAAAGGCTATTTACAATTTGTACAGAAACCAGATGGCAGTTATAATAGTCGAGGGATATGAAAGGGAAGCAGTGTTTGGTAAGGGAGTGAGACAGGGTTGTAGCCTCTCCCCGATGCTATTCAATCTGTATATTGAACAAGCAGTAAAGGAAACAAAAGAAAAGTTCGAAGTAGGTATTAAAATCCATGGAGAAGAAATAAAAACTTTGAGGTTCGCCGATGACATTGTAATTCTGTCAGAAACAGCAAAGGACTTGGAAGAGCAGTAGAACGGAATGGACAGTGTCTTGAAAGGAGGATATAAGGTGAACATCAACAAAAGCAAAACGAGGATAATGGAATGTAGTCGAATTAAGTCGGGTGATGCTGAGGGAATTAGATTAGGAAATGAGACACTTAAAGTAGTAAAGGAGTTTTGCTATTTGGGGAGCAAAATAACTGACGATGGTCGAAGTAGAGAGGATATAAAATGTAGACTGTCAATGGCAAGGAAAGCGTTTCTGAAGAAGAGAAATTTGTTAACATCAAGTATAGACTTAAGTGTCAAGAAGTCGTTTCTGAAAGTATTTGTATGGAGTGTAGCGATGTATGGAAGTGAAACGTGGACGATAAATAGTTTAGACAAAAAGAGACTAGAAGCATTCGAAGTGTGGTGCTACAGAAAAATGCTGAAGATTAGATGAGTAGATCACATAACTAATGAGGAGGTACTGAATAGAATTGGGGAGAAGAGGAGTTTGCGGTACAACTTTACTAGAAGAAGGGATCGGTTGGTAGGACATGTTCTGAGGCATCAAGGGATCACCAATTTAGTACTGGAGGGCAGCGTGGAGGGTAAAAATCGTAGAAGGAGACCAAGAGATGAGTACACTAAGCAGATTCAGAAGGATGTAGGCTGCAGTAGGTACTGGGAGATAAAAAGCTTGCACAGGATAGAGCAGCATGGAGAACTGCATCAAACCAGTCTCAGGACTGAAGACCACAACAACAACGTAATCATTTATTTTTCTGTACATGTGCATCACGTCTATTCATTTCCGTTCCATTCGGATAATTCCTTCGTGATGCTTTGATATTTTTTCTCTTTTTGCTTGAGTGGGGCGGGGAGGCCTTCGAGTGTATATCATATACCATGAATGGCATGAAACAAATAAGAAAACAATAAATAGTCGTAATTAAAGAAAATTCCTTGTCAGCACTACTTGGCCAACGCAGCACGGGCTCAGCATTGGCGGTGACGGGCTGAGCACAGTGGCCCGGTAGCGTGCGGCGAGACGCCCCGCAGCCGCGCCGTGGGGGCTGCGCTGCGGGTGGCGGCCCGTCAGGCGCCGGACGCGTGGGGCGGGTGGCGGCTCCGCCTGGGTCGTCGCTGCGCGGGCCATGCATTATTCGCGTCGCAGCGCGTGCCCGCCGCCCACCGCCGGTCGATGCTGTTGTTGATGTTGTTGTTGTTGTTGTCGGGCGGCTGCTGAATCATTGATTGCCGCGCCGGCCGAGATGTCTGCAGCCGCGTGCCGCCGCCTGCTCGGTCAGCCGGATACCCTGCGGCTGCTCGGTCAGGTGGCTATCCTGCCCTGCTTTCCACAATTGCTTCGCTGTCCAGGTTCTGGAAACAACCAATACAAAAATATTTACACCTCACTACTCGCCCTAGGGCAATCCAATTAAAATGTAACACTACCGGCCGTTAAAATTTCGATACCTTCGAAGTGGCATGCAACAGATGTCAAATTGCATGAAGTTTGCCAGTCTAGCAGTGAAAATCATTGGTAATTCATGGCTACCGCACAAATTACGTAGCAGCGAGTTTCTAATAAAGGAATTTCGTTTGAATGTTGATTGTGTGACAGAAGATTATGTTACATTTTCGTCTATGCTTCCGGAATTCCTGGAGAAAAGGCGACTTTCTTTTCACTATTGAGAAAAGTTAGAGAACCGGCGTTTGAAGCTGCCTGCAGAGCGATTCAGCTGCCGCCAACATACGTTTCGCGTAAGGGCCGCGAAGATACGGAACGAGAGACTGAAGTTACATTTCAAACTTCTCAGTACCAATAATCCTCAATATTGTACGTAATTAGTGCTTACATTGGTTCTTTTGCAGTCGTGTAATCATACATTAGAGGGTATTCCTGTCTATATACTCACAGTACGTTACATTTGTTTATGTTGAGGGTCCATTGCTGCTCCCTGCATCTGGCGGCAATCCTCTGCATTTCGCTACAATTATTTAGTGTTGCGACAGCTCTGTATACAACACTATCATCCACAAAAAGCGTAATGGTATTTCAGACGTTATCTGCTACGTCATTTACGTATATTCTGATAATTAATGGTTCTATAACACTCCTTTGGAGCACGCCCGAAGTTACTTTTACCTCTGAAGCTTTCTCTCTGTTCAGAATGACGTGTTGAGTTCTGTTTCCTAGAAACTCTTCAGTATAATTACACAGTTGGTCTGAAAGCCCGTGCACTCGTATCTCGTTCGTTATGCGGCAGTCCAGAACAGTACCGAATGCCTTCTGAAAGTCGAAGAACAGAACATCCTCCAAGCTCGGAAATAATACCACACATTTTAGACTGTTGCAAAGACTCACTGAGACACCTAAGAGTGCAGCCCCTTGTTATCTTTGTACTTGTCACAGCCCACAATCTTCATCACGATTAACACTTTGCCGTCCTGACGTCTCGTACAAATTGATTCGTCTGGCGCCGGCAGCGCTAAGGCTACTTCCATACGAGCCTTTTTTTCACGCGCGTTTCTGGCGGCGTTCACGCCGACTTTAGGCTGCGGTCACACGAGCGTTTTTTCCACGCGCGTTTCTGCCAGAATTCACGCAACACGCGCGGCCACATGGCCGCCTCTCTCACGCGGCGTGAAGCCCAGTGAAACGCCAGTAGTGCTTTGGTGCAAGCTGTGACAGCATCTACTGTGCGCAGTTTAGTATCAACTATGAGCGGAAATACATCAAACAAGAACGCGGTTCTTGCAATATGTGCTGCGTTAGTTGTACATAGGCGTCGGAAACGATGGCAGGAAAAAAAATACTGGATTCATCCCATATTAAGCGTCAGATCAACTACTTCTGTTCCCCTCAAGGATCTGTACCATGGCAAGATCATTATGCAAACTTCTTCGGATGAAGACTAATTCTTGTATTGGTTTGTTAACATTTTATTCATGTATAAATTTCATTGTACACTGTTTATAGTGCCCGCATCTCGTGGTCGTGCGGTAGCGTTCTCGCTTCCCACGCCCGGGTTCCCGGGTTCGATTCCCGGCGGGGTCAGGGATTTTCTCTGCCTCGTGATGGCTGGGTGTTGTGTGATGTCCTTAGGTTAGTTAGGTTTAAGTAGTTCTAAGTTCTAGGGGACTGATGACCACAGATGTTAAGTCCCATAGTGCTCAGAGCCATTTGAACCATTTGAACTGTTTATAGCAATTAATAAAATATTTACCGTCTGTAATTACCTTGATCTGATTTTTGCTTGTTATCCATTCCATCCCATTTTTGTCCCAGAACGGCCGTTGTAAGTGCTCGCCACGATTCTCTTTTTCCTGGTCTAATTTTGTATTCCAGATCCCTAGTATTGTACAGCCATGGATGTTTCTGCACTTCCATAACAATGATTTCACTGTCCAGACGCTCCATTCTGGCACTTTATAAAATACAAGAAGACTGCTACAATGACAACGAAGCGAGGACGGCAAAGTCTGTCCGTAAACTGAACAGCGAGCTGCCAGGCAGGGTTGCCAACCATAGAACTTTTTTCCTCGTACATAAACCATTAAAATCTCGTACTTTGGCTTTCAAACCACGTACATTTATCACGCATTTGACATGTTATAAAACCAAAAATAAGACATGCGTGGCTACTTCATTATGAAATACCTACTTTTTATAATACCGCACCACGCATTGTTAGACTGCATATATTCTTTATTATGAAATACCTATTGAAATAATACCACTCCACGCATTGTTGCATATGTTGGCGTCCGTAGGATTTCAGTTCGGTAATTGTCGGTAAGCGTCGGAGGAAAGGGCTGAGGTTCCGGACTCTGCCGCAGCGTGTCTCCCGCCCGTGTGGCCAGTGCCCAGCGTGGAAAACACGCAGAACGAATGCACTCGAGAGCGTTCGCTCAGCGCGAACGCCGAAGTTTGCGGGCGCGCGGGGTGCGAAAACGCCTCGTGTGGCCAGCCCCATTGAACACGCAGTGGTCTATAATGTCGGCGTGAACGCCGGCAGAAACGTTGTCGCCGGCCTTTTTTGACGTTATCGGGAGATTATAAATTAAGTGCTACTAAACTGATCATTAGTTCTGAACCCTGTTCGTCTACTTTCATGGAATTTCGAAGACATACATACGTAAAGAATACAAAATTTGTTTGTTTCAAATATTTGTTTACTCAAACATTTTGTAAAAATAATCAGTTACTAATTGCACTTTGAAAATCTGGTCGGCATTGTCTGGTTTTTTGTTGTTGTCGGAAAAAATGTAAAAATGATATTATTTGTCTGAATCGGTTGCGGGACATCGTTTTACGAATTATCGGCCTGTCAATCAACGGATTCGTTGACCAATAACTATCGATCCTTGCCTTTGTTACAGTTCCCGTAAGGATAGCAGCCCCAAACCATTTTCGAAATTCGGGTCCCGTAACGTCGACAAATTTGGCATTTTTTAATCCGGTTTCTATTGCAATTTTAACTGTAGTACTTGTTGGTTTCGTTGCTAATATATTCAAATAGATCGTTCCCAATATACACTCCTGGAAATTGAAATAAGAACACCGTGAATTCATTGTCCCAGGAAGGGGAAACTTTATTGACACATTCCTGGGGTCAGATACATCACATGATCACACTGACAGAACCACAGGCACATAGACACAGGCAACAGAGCATGCACAATGTCAGCACAAGTACAGTGTATATCCACCTTTCGCAGCAATGCAGGCTGCTATTCTCCCATGGAGACGATCGTAGAGATGCTGGATGTAGTCCTGTGGAACGGCTTGCCATGCCATTTCCACCTGGCGCCTCAGTTGGACCAGCGTTCGTGCTGGACGTGCAGACCGCGTGAGACGACGCTTCATCCAGTCCCAAACATGCTCAATGGGGGACACATCCGGAGATCTTGCTGGCCAGGGTAGTTGACTTACACCTTCTTGAGCACGTTGGGTGGCACGGGATACATGCGGACGTGCATTGTCCTGTTGGAACAGCAAGTTCCCTTGCCGGTCTAGGAATGGTAGAACGATGGGTTCGATGACGGTTTGGATGTACCGTGCACTATTCAGTGTCCCCTCGACGATCACCAGTGGTGTACGGCCAGTGTAGGAGATCGCTCCCCACACCATGATGCCGGGTGTTGGCCCTGTGTGCCTCGGTCGTATGCAGTCCTGATTGTGGCGCTCACCTGCACGGCGCCAAACACGCATACGACCATCATTGGCACCAAGGCAGAAGCGACTCTCATCGCTGAAGACGACACGTCTCCATTCGTCCCTCCATTCACGCCTGTCGCGACACCACTGGAGGCGGGCTGCTCGATGTTGGGGCGTGAGCGGAAGACGGCCTAACGGTGTGCGGGACCGTAGCCCAGCTTCATGGAGACGGTTGCGAATGGTCCTCGCCGATACCCCAGGAGCAACAGTGTCCCTAATTTGCTGGGAAGTGGTGGTGCGGTCCCCTACGGCACTGCGTAGGATCCTACGGTCTTGGCGTGCATCCGTGCGTCGCTGCGGTCCGGTCCCAGGTCGACGGGCACGTGCACCTTCCGCCGACCACTGGCGACAACATCGATGTACTGTGGAGACCTCACGCCCCACGTGTTGAGCAATTCGGCGGTACGTCCACCCGGCCTCCCGCATGCCCACTATACGCCCTCGCTCAAAGTCCGTCAACTGCACATACGGTTCACGTCCACGCTGTCGCGGCATGCTACCAGTGTTAAAGACTGCGATGGAGCTCCGTATGCCACGGCAAACTGGCTGACACTGACGGCGGCGGTGCACAAATGCTGCGCAGCTAGCGCCATTCGACGGCCAACACCGCGGTTCCTGGTGTGTCCGCTGTGCCGTGCGTGTGATCATTGCTTGTACAGCCCTCTCGCAGTGTCCGGAGCAAGTATGGTGGGTCTGACACACCGGTGTCAATGTGTTCTTTTTTCCATTTCCAGGAGTGTATAATTCGACGATATCCTCGACACTTTGTGCATTTTTGGGAAATATATTTGGACCCGGAAATCCTTCAAATTTCCTTCCACTCACGCCACAGCATCGATGTCTGTGGCTCTGGTGTCGTCAGAGGGCCACTTGGAATGGCGCGCCGTGGTCTTCAGCGATGCAAGCATATCCTGCCTGCTGGCAAGGTTGCGAGTACCAAGTAGACCTGCTGGGCACTGTCTGGCAGAATGCATTCGTCCAAGACAGACTGGCCCAACCATGGGCCTTATGATCTGGGGTGCGATTAACTATAACTCTTGTTTCCCTTTTGTGTTTCTGGAGGGGACGCTAAACAGAGCTAAGTACGTACAGAATGTTGTTTTGTCAGGGACGAGTAATATTTCACCACTCGTTCCAAGTCTTTCGAGAACCACTTTGTATTAGATCACTAATACAGACATGTGTACACTGCTCTTATTGTCAGTGTTATCCGAACCACAGACAAAGAAAGCCAATACTTCTAGTACTCTATATTGTCTAAGACAGTTGCTCACCTAAAAGGAATACAGACTTGACTTCTGCACGGTTCTCAGCTCTGCGGCTTCGGGGCTGTGCTGCTGTTCTTCATGTGTCCTGGTTCGCCTACCTTCTCCAACTGTACTGCGAATACTCCTCACATCCAACTGCTGCTTGTTCCCTACAACCTGTACTTTACTACTGACTACTAGTTTCGTGTTGCGTTTGCTACTTTCTCTGTTTTTCCTAATTTCTGAAAACGTTGCACGCTCGGTTATAGAAGTGTCCAAATCTGGGAGGCTCCCTACCACCTACGTCAGTTAGGGGCCCGTCGCGCCATCGTGACGTACATACAGTCTCACAGCCTCAGCAGTATCCGTAAGCGACGACTCACATTCTCCTATGCATGTTTACTGTGCCAAGTCCACTTCCATAAGGTTGGGGATTTTTTTCTGCCCGGGGACTGAGTGTTTGTGTTATTCTCATCATTTCGTCATCATCATTCGTGACAGTGGGTAGATTGTACTGTGTGAAACTTGGACTGTGTGAGAATTTGGGCTTTGTACGGGCGCTGAAGACCACGCTGTCGAGCACCCCACAAACCAAACATCATCATCATTATCATCATCATTATTATCTCCACTTCCATAATCAGTGGTGCTGCGCTTAGGCTAGACAAATTGGACAGCCAAGACAGCTTCCAGAAACCAAGAGATGCCTCGGCTTGTCCCCTCACTGGAACAGGCTGAAGCAAAGCAAGTGCTGTATCGCGTGTGAGATTCAGAATTAGCGAGTGTGCCGGTACTTACCCCCGTTCACTGCTAGTAGCGCCACGTCACCTTAACGCATCCGCGCGTAGCGTGCAAGTATTGCACCGCAATTAAGTGTAAAATTAGGTCAAAATTTATGTTTAAAACTTCGTTAAAATATATTTTATTGTTACAATGTTTCAAATATAAAGGCTTTGTGTACCTACACTTGATAGTTTCCGTAAAAATGCAGATTTAAGAGAAAAATAAGTGGCACTAAATAATAAAGCTAGAAAGCCAGAATTTGGTCAGAATGTGCCTATAGAGCTCATAAATAAGTTATGCAAGTTCCAAAGCTAAGGAGCGATAAATACCACCGGAATCCACCTTTTTAGGAAAAATGAAAGGCACTAAATATTGGACTTAGAAACGTAAAAATTTGTTTTATGCTTCAGTTAACCCTAGAAATAACTAAGAGACCACGGTAAGCTACTTCTTATAGGTTTGAGTAATTAAGTGAAAAATAATTTTGTAGCTAAAATATACCCTATTGTAGTAGTTTAAGTACCTTTAATTTTAATGATAGAAAATTTTCGTTAAAGCAGATGATAAAACCTACCAAATAGTAGAGCTATACCAAATTTTATAGTTGTAGTATTAATAACAGCCAATGAAAGTTCTAGTAAAGGTACGGTTCAGAAGTAACTGTCTACCGTTAGTTTCACTATACAAATTCTAGAAGGCAAAGTTTTCATTCAAGCGAGCTGAAACTTTTTCTGTGCTTTCAAACAACTTACCTAAATACATATTTTGCACCATCTTAAGGAGGATCTGAGTAAATTCATAGCTATGTGATTAAAGATTATGAGTCCGAGAAGGCGGTCGTTCTGAGGCTGCTGCAGTATGCAGAAGGCAGATAACAATAGACATTCCCTCGGTCATCCGCTGCGGCACCTGTATAAATACGGCCCGAGAGGCAGTAAAGAGGTTCACTTCATACTCAGCCACTGTAAGATCCACGTATGTTAAACGTCGGATGACGTCAGAGACGGACTGTGACAAATATCGCGTATTTGCGGTAAAAACGGATAGTGAACTCGCAAGGACTGTTCACCGTTCTGGATCGCTTAAAATTCACCAAAGTAACTGTTAGTGTATCGTCCGCGAGAAATATAAATCCGCGTGGCAAGTGGTGACTATTATTTCCACTTTTATGGCGAGCATTAACTTTGAACATTTATTGCAGGCCGGCCGCGGTGGTCTAGCGGTTTTAGGCGCTCAGTCCGGAGCCGCGCGACTGCTACGGTCGCAGGTTCGAATCCTGCCTCGGGCATGGATGTGTGTCATGTCCTTAGGTTAGTTAGGTTTAAGTAGTTCTAAGTTCTAGGGGACTGATGACCATAGATGTTAAGTCCCATGAGCCATTTATTGCAAACTTTCATTTGAGTGTTATTAGTCAGGTCGAAAGATAATCTGGAAGGGATGTACCGCAGAGGTCGCCTCTGAACTGCTAGTTGTGCTGTTTATGATAGAAAGATTTACTTACAATGAAACTTAGTGAATTTCCAAGTGTTGTACCTGAGAAACTCTACTCAATATATGCATGAACTAGAAGATTATATTTTCATTTAAAATCATAGTCCTGATCCTGCTAAGTAGGAGAATAGAAACATTTCTTTCAGTCGGTTGGACCATAATGTGGCCGTGTAGACTGGAAACTAAGGTCAGTATGTTTCCCTTCGCTTTCTGGCTGACCACAAAATTAATTGCCAGGCTCGCGTGAGAAAGACGGCGGCAGTGCTGTACAACAACCAAACTTTAACACAATCTTACCTGCCGCCCGCAAGACCACCTGCGTGATTTCCATCTACACGGTCACCTCGCCCGCTATCGTAAAATGGTCATATGGGGCTGCCGTGTACTTTCCCAGATTCCGATGCACTGCTCAGTTAAAAGTTATGAAACTCGTGACCTAAGCATCGTAGGTAGATGCGGTCTTCATCAATCAACCGTAAAAAAAAATTCTTCTATCACCTGTCATTTCTTTCCTCCACTTTATAAATTACGTAAAGTTATCTCTCACAAATGAGTTTCTCCAGCGAAGTAGCTTATCACTGGCTTATCTCGCTCTTGTTCGTATAAACTGCTTTCCAAATATTTTGCACCATTTTGATGACTTTCATAGTTGCTGTTTTTTGATCATAAACATACCAATCCTCTTTCAAAAATTTCTTTGACTAATGGTGGTAAACATAAACTTGCATTCTCAGTGCAGTTCAGTAGAACACACTGTTTGTTCAGTTGTAGACGTGACACAGCGCCTTGTGTTCAGTGTTCGGTCTGCCAGCAGGTTTCGAAGGGTCATTTCAAGCTTAGACCGAAGGGGCATGTCAGTTTGAAAGACGGTAGCCAATCCACATTTCATGTCATTTTGTAATATTATCAGGTTCTACAGAGTGTCTTGTGTCTGCCTGTTTCTTCTCATATTTGGAAAGTGCCCAGAGGTGATTACCACTCGAACGACCCCTGAGGAGTGGAGTTGCGCTTAGTGGAGGCCGAGTGGGTGGATTTGACAGGCAGTAGGCCCAGTTCAAGCACTGTTGACACTAAAGTATGCCTTTATTTAATTTAAATACATGATGCGTCGTGGCTCAGCGAGACAAACACGTCTCACACCGTTGTCCCTAATCGACGTTGATACAGGGTGTTTCAAAAATGACTGGTATATTTGAAACGGCAATAAAAACTAAACGAGCAGCGATAGAAATACACCGTTTGTTGCAATATGCTTGGGACAACAGTACATTTTCAGGCGGACAAACTTTCGAAATTACAGTAGTTACAATTTTCAACAACAGATGGCGCTGCAAGTGATGTGAAAGATATAGAAGACAACGCAGTCTGTAGGTGCGCCATTCTGTACGTCGTCTTTCTGCTGTAAGCGTGTGCTGTTCACAACGTGCAAGTGTGCTGTAGACAACATGGTTTATTCCTTAGAACAGAGGATTTTTCTGGTGTTGGAATTCCACCGCCTAGAACACAGTGTTGTTGCAACAAGACGAAGTTTTCAACGGAGGTTTAATGTAACCAAAGGACCGAAAAGCGATACAATAAAGGATCTGTTTGAAAAATTTCAACGGACTGGGAACGTGACGGATGAACGTGCTGGAAAGGTAGGGCGACCGCGAACGGCAACCACAGAGGGCAACGCGCAGCTAGTGCAGCAGGTGATCCAACAGCGGCCTCGCGTTTCCGTTCGCCGTGTTGCAGCAGCGGTCCAAATGACGCCAACGTCCACGTATCGTCTCATGCGCCAGAGTTTACACCTCTATCCATACAAAATTCAAATGCGGCAACCCCTCAGCGCCGCTACCATTGCTGCACGAGAGACATTCGCTAACGATATAGTGCACAGGATTGATGACGGCGATATGCATGTGGGCAGCATTTGGTTTACTGACGAAGCTTATTTTTACCTGGACAGCTTCGTCAATAAACAGAACTGGCGCATATGGGGAACCGAAAAGCCCCATGTTGCAGTCCCATCGTCCCTGCATCCTCAAAAAGTACTGGTCTCGGCCGCCATTTCTTCCAAAGGAATCATTGGCCCATTTTTCAGATCCGAAACGATTACTGCATCACGCTATCTGGACATTCTTCGTGAATTTGTGGCGGTACAAACTGCCTTAGACGACACTGCGAACACCTCGTGGTTTATGCAAGATGGTGCCCGGCCACATCGCACGGCCGACGTCTTTAATTTCCTGAATGAATATTTCGATGATCGTGTGATTGCTTTGGGCTATCCGAAACATACAGGAGGCGGCGTGGATTGGCCTCCCTATTCGCCAGACATGAACCCCTGTGACTTCTTTCTGTGGGGACACTTGAAAGACCAGGTGTACCGCCAGAATCCAGAAACAATTGAACAGCTGAAGCAGTACATCTCATCTGCATGTGAAGCCATTCCGCCAGACACGTTGTCAAAGGTTTCGGGTAATTTCATTCAGAGACTACGCCATATTATTGCTACGCATGGTGGATATGTGGAAAATATCGTACTATAGAGTTTCCCAGACCGCAGCGCCATCTGTTGTTGAAAATTGTAACTACTGTAATTTCGAAAGTTTGTCTGCCTGAAAATGTACTGTTGTCCCAAGCATATTGCAACAAACGGTGTATTTCTATCGCTGCTCGTTTAGTTTTTATTGCCGTTTCAAATATACCGGTCATTTTTAAAACACCCTGTATATGGGTGTGGTCTCAGCCCTTGATGCAGAGTAAGAGCCCTGTGATGTTCACAGAAGGGCCATGGCAGGCCACAAAACGAGGTGGCGCAGTGGTTAGCACACTGGACTCGCATTCGGGAGGACGACGGTTCAATCCAGCGTCCAGCCATCCTTATTTAGGTTTTCCGTGATTTCCCTAAATCGCTCCACACAAATGCCGGGATGGTTCCTTTGCAAGGGCACGGCCGACTTCTTTCCCCGTCCTTCCCTAATCCGATTAGAGCTCACTGTCTGGTCTCCTCCCCCTCAACAACCTAATCCAACGCAGGTCTGTGGCATCCTATTTCCTTCTGCGTTGTGGAGCCCTGGTAGCCCCTCATCTCCACACGTGCCTTAGACGGCAGCACGTGGAGACTCCTGTGTACGGGATTCAACTCACTGCCCTCTGGCAGGAGGCAGACGGCAGTAAGTCCCACGAGGAACTCAGTGCCGTTCGCGGCAGGCGCAGCCCAGTCTCGAACCCATGGCTGCAGCTGGTGGGGTCCAGTCATCTCACCGCCAGGATGGCCCCTGGTACCGTAGTGGTACTGCTGGAATCTGGCGCTGAGCGAATAACTCTGTTTCCAAATTCAGGCATATTTATATCGTTTCGAGGCGATTTTGAGACCTGGTGGTCAAGGAAGGTAGGATACGGTTACGATTGTCGACGGGGCCGTAATCTGTTACTATTGGTTGGATTTTCTTTTAATCACACACAACTTATTTAAAATCAACAACAATTAAAATAATGGCAATAATTTAAGAATAGTTTCACAGCTTAACGCGTTAATGGCAATAGATTGAGAATTTTTCAACTCGTTGCAACTTACAAACTACAGTTATTAAAATACTGAAAACAAATCACCAAGGTCTTAAAGGTTAACTGCTAAAATACATTGCCACATTAGAATTTTAAGACAAGTAGCGACGGTCACGGCTGAAGGCCTTTAACGCCAGGAATGGCAATTATTTAAAAAAAAATTAACAAACATACTGTCAAACAGGCAATAGCAAAAGTTAATTTAAAATACAGTCAACTGATCACCAAACAGATGAGACAAAAAGATGGTAAACTTGGCAGCACAACCGTTTAAACTTGCTGTAACGCCAAGAACAGCAACTTATATTAAAAAATCTAGAAACATACACTAAGACAGCGAATATAATAACAAAATGGTTCAAATGGCTCTGAGCACTATGGGACCTAACATCTGAGGTCATCAGTCCCCTAGAACTTAGAACTACTTAAACCTAACTAACCTATGGACATCACATACGTCCATGCTCGAGGCAGGATTCGAACCTGCGACCGTAGCGGTCGCGCGGTTCCAGACCGAAGCGCCTAGAACCGCTCGGCCACACCGGCCGGCAAATATAATAACAAGGTCAGTTCAAAAGGACAAGCAACTGATCACCAAACCGGTGAGACAAATGATGATAACTTGGTAATACAATAATAAAATACTAACACAATGATAAAACATAAGGGCTAGTCACAGACGGTGCTCCAGGAATCGACCTCTGAGTAGGTCAGGCCAAAAACACTTTCGCGAGCTATGAGAATGGCAGCCAAGAGTTGAATTCACTTCACAAGATGGTAACTCAGACAAGTGGCAGTCTAACGAATGACTAATGATAATCTGCTGAAGCTACCTAACATCCAATAACCAATGCAACGATGGAACACCACGCCAAAGCCGGAACCGGCGGTCAGCACTACTTCCTCAGAATGCTGTGTTTAGAGCGTCAGAAAGGAGAAAGAAACCACTACTACCACAGCTGAAGAAACACCAACCGACCTACAAATCAAAGAAACTGTCAAAACTACACGCCTTACTGGACAGCAGCGGCAAGGCGAGGAAACACACACCGCCGTTACATACACTAACATTAAGGGCGAGGCACCGGGCCGTTAGCGGCCACCAGGCAGGAAAAATACCTCTGGTTGAACTTAACAAATAGTAATACGTAGAATGCAGCAAATAGTAACAAGAAGTCGAGGAAAGCTAATTAGATCCGCCTTCAGCCAAACACCCCACTCGCTGCTCTTCGCCTCGGCGACACTGTGAGCAGCAACACGAACGCAAGTCATTGGAGAATCGTGAGATCTCACAATGGTGGAGGTTTCACTGCTAGGACTAAAATCCACTTAAACTAAAGCTTGTTGGATCCGGTTGACGACTAGGTCGTGTACCCTCGCGACCACAGCCCTTCCATCCGACAGTGCTTGTATGCCGCCAGCAGTACTGCCGTGTTCTCGCACTGCACTCTTGGTTCCTCCGGAGCTCCAACCGAATTGCTCACTCACACGACCCGGAAGAACAACCACGTCACCCCAAAGGTAGGAGCCGCAGCATGGCTCACATTTGTTTCACTAAAACCTGGTCCTTAGTCATGTTTCCAATAACAAGAGACATGCCCTGGCGTGGTGACATAGAAATGTACGCAACAGCCACTGCTGTTGTGTGGTACACTTCCCCACTAAGCGCAGCTAGCCTTGCCTCGCAATCCCTGTATGTTATTCTGACCCACATCTCGCTAAACTTGTGGCTACGCCGGCCGGTGTGGCCGTGCGGTTCTAGGCGCTTCGGTCTGGAACCGCGTGACCGCTACTGTCGCAGGTTAGAATCCTGCCTCGGGCATGGATGTGTGTGATGTCCTTAGGTTAGTTAGGTTTAAGTAGTTCTAAGTTCTAGGGGACTAATGACCACAGATGTTGTCCCATAGGGCTCAGAGCCATTTGAACCACTTGTGGCTACCGACCTGCAGCTGATAATGGAGTAGTTCACTGTGACTTTCTCACTACATCTTATTACTTTTTGTTAAAAACTGGGTAGTTGTGTTACATATTTTTACTACGCCGCCGGCCGGGGTGGCCGAACGGTTCTAGGCGCTACAGTCTGGAACAGCGCGACCGCTACGGTCGCAGGTTCGAATCCTGCCTCGGGCATTGATGTGTGTGATGTCCTTAGGTTAGTTAGGTTTAAGTAGTTCTAAGTTCTAGTGGAGTGATGACCTTAGAAGTTAAGTCCCATAGTGCTCAGGCCATTTGAACCATTTTTACTACGCCAGGTGTGGGGGAGGTGGGTGAAACCGAATTAATTGATTTCTATCTTCATTTCTTATTATTTATTATATTCAGCACCTCGTGTATCTTTAAGCACGTTACCTCAACTTGGATCGGTGTAAGTTGCATGAACGTGGGTGTAATGCGCTCATATTAGTAAACTGAGGTAGACTTCCTTGGTTCAACTTCGTAGCAGGGCCTGGCGACGCCCACTGAGTTCAGTTTTTCGAAGCTGATTTGAGGTGCCAACCTTGAAGAGCATTTATCTGCCAAGGCTTTCTTAACACGCAGACTCGTGATTGGTTCTGTCAGACACACGCCCAACGCAAGCGTTTGTTCAAATTTTAACTGAAACAAAATTTTGAGAAAAGGAACCAGACATTGCTTCCCCAGTCTTCTCATTAGAGAAGATTCCTGGTACCACTGAAAAATTCGTTCTGTCAATTGGTCGGTTCGCCCCTCCACGTTTTTCTGTCTCTGTACATGGAGGTGAGGCAGCTTAGATAGTCTCTGTGTTTGGTGTCTGGCATAACATGTCACTCCCGTGCGCCATTGGAAAGTGATTCTGGATGGGAGTTGTTCAGTTACTTACAAGGAACCCCTTGAGAGCGAGGTCGCAAGTTCAGTCTTTAGTGAGGTTCATTAGAAAGTGTTAACAACTATGGCAGGAGAAATACTAACTGTTAATAACGCACCGGTGCATCATGAGGACACAGCAAATGGAGATACTATCGAAGGCAGTGCTGCCAAAACAGAGTTACTAAACACAGCCTTCCGAAATGACTTCACAAAAGAATACGAAGTAAATATTCCAAAATTCGAATCGAGAACAGCTGCCAACATGAGTAACGTAGAAGTAAATATCCTCGGCGTAGTGAAGTATCTTAAATCATTTAATAAAAGCATGTCTTCTGGTCCAGACTGTACATCAATTAGGTTCCTTTCGGAGTATGCTGATGCATTAGCTCCATATTTAACAATCATGTACAACCGTTCACTCGACGAAAGAACCGTACCCAAAGACTGGAAAGTTGCACAGGTCACACCAATATTCAAGGAAGGTAGTACGAGTAATCCACTAAATTACAGGCCCATATCGTTAATATCGATATGCAGCAGGAGTTTGGAACATATATTGTGTTAAACATTGTGAATTACCTCTAAAAAGACGGTGTATTGACACACAGTCAACATGGGTTTTGCCGCCCGGAGTGGCCGTGCGGTTCTAGGCGCTACAGACTGGAACCGAGCGACCGCTACGGTCGCAGGTTCGAGTCTTGCCTCGGGCATGGATGTGTGTGATGTCCTTAGGTTAGTTAGGTTTAATTAGTTCTAAGTTCTAGGCGACTGATGACCTCAGAAGTTAAGTCGCATAGTGCTCAGAGCCATTTGAACCATTTTGAACATGTGTTTAGAAAACATCGTTCTTGTGAAACACAACTAGCTGTTTATTCACATGAAGTGTTGAGTGCTATTGACAAAGGATTTCAGATCGATTCCATATTTCTGGATTTCCGGAAGGCTTTTGACACGGTACCACACAAGCGGCTGGTAGTGAAATTGCGTGATTATGGAATATCGTCTCAGTCATGTGAATGGATTTGTGATTTCCTGTCAGAGAGGTCACAGTTCGTAGTAACTGACGGAAAGTCATCGAGTAAAATAGAAGTGATTTCTAGCGTTCCCCAAGGTAGGGTCTTTGCTGTTCCTCATCTATATAAACGATTTGGGAGACAATCTGAGCAGCCGTCTTAGGTTGTTTGCAGACGACGCTGTTGTTTATCGACTAAATAAGTCATCAGAAGATCAAAGCAAACTGCAA
Source organism: Schistocerca americana (assembly GCF_021461395.2). Classification (NCBI taxonomy): domain Eukaryota; kingdom Metazoa; phylum Arthropoda; class Insecta; order Orthoptera; family Acrididae; genus Schistocerca; species Schistocerca americana. The sequence goes on along the minus strand of NC_060124.1, from coordinate 58,552,793 downwards.
AACGATTTAGAAAAGATACTTAAATGGTGCGAAAAGTGGCAGTTCGCCCTAAATAACGAAAAGTGTGAGGTCATCCACATGAGTACTATAAGGAATTCGTTAAACTTCGGTTACACGATAAATCAGTCTAATCTAAAAGCTCACGAGGATAAGATTGCAATAATTACTGCACATACAGAGACACTCAAACAATCATTCTTCCTGCACTCCACACATGAATGGAACGGGAAGGAACCCTAATAACTGGTACAATTGGACGTATGTTCCACCATGCTCCTCACAGTGGTTTGCAAAGTGTGGATGTAGAAGTAGTCACAAGCCAGTTCTGTTGAATCAATCTTTGCTAGAAAATTGTGAATTTTTCCTTCGGTTATTCAGTTAATATTTGAATCTTTCAGGGTGACCACATGGGCGTCCAGGTTGTGTTCCTTATTTGCACTGATCCTCGTGTAATAATGATTATTAATACAGCATAATGACAAACATTTTCCCCTTTCGAAACCATAATGCTATGATTTTGTATATGTTAAATGTTTACTGAAGTAGAAGAGTGCTCTCATTTTGTGAATAAAATGCCCATTTGGAATCAATGTAATTCGTCAAACTTCCCCACTGTCCATACAAGCACGCCATCCCACCTCCTGTGACAATTAACCTCGTGCCCTGTAAGAGAAAGGTAATAGGAAGCATTTGACAAAGTTCAGTCCCTGATCTGTCGACATGAAGTCCGTTAGTTAAAAAATTTTCCTTTCACAGTTTCTTTGCGATAGAACATAGGCCTCAATTCAGTTAATGTGTATGTGACTTCAGACAACATTTCATTCAGTAGAAATAAGAGAATGATAAGCTCTGCTTTCTTCAGTAATGAGGTCATGACTACGAGAAAGTCCATGTGATATGGCAAATATGGGTCTCAGCGAAAAACCATTTACCACTTCAGACATTTTCATTATGTAGTGAACAACGGGAGGCTTTTAACTTCACTGCTTAGAGTGCTGTCACAGTGGAAAGCTGCACGCCTAATTGGCATATACCGTAGCCACTATTGTAAGGAACAGAGCATTGCAGAACTGGACGTATGCAGTCAACTGTAACACATGATAACCGCTACAAAGAAATTGTGCGTCAGAGGCACTCCAGGGGGAAAGGAGCAAAACTGTGCACTGCTACCATATAGGTAACTGGGTGAATGTGTAGACCTGAACAGTTTGTAGCCACTTCCACGTGAGCTTCTACCGTATCTTCCTTTGCCGTCGGCGTTGTCGTGGTTACCGTGAGACACCGTTATACCAAGAGGAAAGGCGCGTCGATCTTAGAGCATGAGATATGATGACCTTAAGCCATTGACAACACACAACGGTCACGGTAGCACTTGATTCCAGAATAGCTGCAGTAGTTAAGATCTACGAACTATCCCCTGTTGACCAGGTCCCCAAAACTTAACTCGTAACGAGATCCCTTCAAAGCAAATTGTCATAACGATCGTCTATAAAGGCTTCGTACAACGAGAATAAATGTTACGGTTTATGGAATAATAACAGATACGACCAAACTGTCTTGTCTCTTCTGCTTTATTTAACATAACTTCGTTCACAGTTTCATTTCGCATTCACCACTCATTCACCGAAACCCTTTGATGAACAGTTTTGGTTGCTTAACACCAACAGTCAATGATAATGATACAGTTTTTCTCCTTTTTATAAATTGAAGCCCGCTCTCCGTGATATAATAAGAAAAAACCGGTCTCAATACCGCGTGCCTCGTGCGACGCGAATAGACTTATCCTGGAATTGACCGCCCTGGCCGGCCGAAGTGGCCGTGCGGTTAAAGGCGCTGCAGTCTGGAACCGCAAGACCGCTACGGTCGCAGGTTCGAATCCTGCCTCGGGCATGGATGTTTGTGATGTCCTTAGGTTAGTTAGGTTTAACTAGTTCTAAGTTCTAGGGGACTAATGACCTCAGCAGTTGAGTCCCATAGTGCTCAGAGCCATTTGAACCATTTGACCGCCCTGTAGGTGTACTCAATTTAATGACCACACTTCATTGTCGGCTATTTCGCGTAACTGAATGTCCATTTGTTAATCTGATTATACACTGTAGCTATTTAAAATTCCCCCTATATTTTTCACAACGCACAATTAGCACTTCGTTACATGTTTTTTTTTTTTCTAAGAGTAAACGGAAAAAAAAGACGCCGTATCATCGGCTTAGTCGATATAAAGCAAAACACCTTAATATGCCCAATTTTACCTCTTCTTATAGGATCGGCTACCTTACTCATTAATTTATTACATATTATTTCCGATAACGCTAAACAGGTATCGCCGTTATATTTTAATTGTATTCAAAAGCATGTTACTACTATTATGACCGAGCAAATCATAACAAATCGCGCGGCGTGCGTTTTTAACGATAACTTTACGCTATTCAAGTTCCGTTACAGCTGTCTTGACTCGTAATGTTACAAGCTGTTCTATCTCTAGGCGATCGTCACGAACAACATAACTTTCCCCCAGGACCATGGTGTGCAAAGGTGACCGGGGTATTCACGTAATGGAAGATGATTGTGGTGGTGACCAGGTACTCCTTCAGGTCTTAGTTGTTATCTCACAGGGGCAGTGGGAAAGTGGGTCTGTCATGTTCTGAGTTGATGCTGTACAAGGAAATCTCACTATGGAGGGTAATCTGAGTTCTGTGTGGAATCTGTGAATATCTCGGCTGTGACTTCAAGCTAACAATACACAACACGACCATCTCGTAAACGTCTTCCTTCAGGACGCAGGAATAAACCGAATGGAATAGAATGTATATCACGCTGTCATGTACCACATAGTTCAAGAGCAGAACAGCAATTAAGTACAGAAACAAAATTTTATTAGAACCAGCTGGTACAATGCTAAGTGGAACACGTCCACTTTGTATGCAGCAACGTCGTTCCAATGTGAACACTCGGAAGAAGTGAAGTACAAACAGACAGGTAACTTACTGCCTCAAAGTCTGCGAGAGAGAACGTCAGGAACTCTTGATGCAGCACATACGCAACAGGGCAGAGCAGACACAATGCTCTTGGATAATGCGGTTACCTGTAGTAACTTCACACCTAGGGATGGCTCTCCGCTTTTGCTTTGAGAGGGGAACCTGCACATAAATTTATGTAGATATGGAAATAAAATAATGTTAAAACTTAAATACACTAGAGACTAAGTTCTAAAGAGGAAATGAATTTTCTATAGGAGTACAAATCCGATTTCAATTAATTGTTGTCTCTTTCTGTGTTACATTACTTCATACTACCACTTGCGTACAAGTCTTAGCATGTGGCTAGGTATGCTTGAGATACAATGTTGCAATGAATGAGACACCACCTCTGCAGCTGATAAATGCTTTAATTTCTGCTGCCAAAAAATTGTTCAAATGGCTCTGTGCACTATGGGACTTAACAGCTGAGGTCATCAGTCCCCTAGAACTTAGAACTACTCAAACCTAACTAGCCTAAGGGCACCACACACATGCATGCCCAAGGCAGGATTCGAACCTGCGACCGTAGCGGTCGCCCAGTTCCAGGCTGAAGCGCCTAGAACCACTCGGCCACACCGGCCGGCCTTCTGCTGCCACTTAGGATCATTGAATAGTTTTAGGTGTCTGGAACCCTGCAAAGTATGGCATGCTACTACAACTATTTCATGTGTATCAAAGCGCTGGGCAAGGCCTAGAGACTGATCATCTGGAGATGTTCAATGAACATAACAAGCAATGGAAATCAATTTCCTAACTGAAGCTAGGTAGTGCTTTACATATACCTTAAAGAAGCCGTCTCCATCACACGCTGGCTGTGGCTTGTAGAGTATAAATGTAATTAAAGTAGCTGTAAATGGTTACATAAGGTAATGAGTTTTAAAATTTTACATTTTTCTTTGATAGTCTGTCAGTTATGTAACTAAATGGACCATTTCTTTCTTCTTCCAGTGCGGATGTAAGTTGGAAGTGAATAAAAACAAACAAGTTTTTGTAAGAATAGTTTAGTGATTTATTCATACACATTTACACAAGTAAAATAAGAATATTATTTATTTTTCTCACATTTTCTGCACATTCTGCATCGTTTTGCTAAACACAAAAAACCGAGTATTCTTCTTTTCACGATACTGATTGGTTTCTCTCCTTGTTTTTTTTTTTCTTTCCTTTTCTATTTGCTTCGCACTGCGCCATTCAGAAATGAATACACCAGGCTTACAAATTAAACACAATTTGTGGAACATATATCTGTCTTGTGCTTGAAATCTTTACGTACTCGTATTTTCCTAAATAATAATGACAATATTTGTTTTCCTTAACGTGTAATACAATTATCGAACTATTTTCACCAACGTAGTTGTAGTGCTACAAAGATGGAAATTAATATTAGGACGATGTCAAACCTTATTTTCATGATTTAAAGAAGTATTCATGATATTAAAAATGTAATTATAATTTTATTGTTTTCATTTTTGTGCTCAGTGTATCTAGTACACGAAACTATATATGATTGTTAAGGGTTAAGCATGTAATAATTCGATGTAAGACATTAGGTTGAGTCTGAATTTTGTTCTCGTACTGGTCGGTAGAGAAGGAAAAGTTCCTTAATCGATGTGAAGGTAGAAAGGCTGTAAAAAGGAGAGGGAGAGAAGGTAAATACAAGTTATTCAAAACAAATATCTCCCAAGTGTAACGTCTTGTCATTTCCTATATCTATTCAATCAATAAACAGAGGGGGCAATTCATAGCGATGCATACAAAAATTTGTTACAATTTTACTGCAATCTCGGGCAATTTGTTTTAATTTTTTGTAAAATGACAATGTATGGGATGGGATGTATGGAATGAAGTGTCATGTAGTCCCCACCGTGGTACAGCATAAATTAGCATTATCAGCAAAAGATGAAAAACATTTTGTACTACAAGTTAAAAATACTGTAGCATGGAGTCACTGTAATGTTTCGTTAGCTTTGAAAAGTAATTGAAAATGGATAGTTCAAAGCAACACTTATTTCTTACCTACACAAATTTGTATCACTGATGTTCAGTGTTTCATTGAAGTGTCATGTAGTTTGCAATGTGTGACAGCATAAGTCAGAGCGCAGCATGTTCACTTTAACCTGTGAGTTAGATCAACAGTATCGTATATGTTTTAATAAATAATAAAGAAATTTTTTTAGTTTCTTTGAAATCTAGTACAACGACTGAGATATTCTTATCATAAGTGCCCTTTAAACTGTATCCTAAATCTGCTGTAGTAATATGTGTGTTTTGTAATGTTATAGCATAAACCTTTATATATCTTGATAAATAAAACATTTAGTTTTAAGTTTCTTCAGTATTCGGTATAAAATTCGAATTAAGATGGTCAACAAGTGCTGTTTGGCCTGTAAGTTATATCAGTAGTACCTATAGAGCAACAAAGTTCTGTCAATAGTCAACATGTGTTTTGTACTCGAATTTTGTTTTAAAGCAAACACAGGTTTTTTATTGTTGGTGAACAGAGACCTTTAATTTTACTTATGGAGTACAATAAGCAACACACACACGATATATATATATATATATATATATATATATATATATATATATATATATATATACATAATTTTTGCTGCGGTCTGTTATGCTAAATGTGTTACATATTAAGTGCAGTCTTCCAGCATTGTGCAGTCGGAAACGCATGGGCTTAAGACTGTTATTTCAGGCTTCGAAATATTGATGTTCACCGATTCGGAACTCTGAACGCTTGTGGAAGTACAGAGTCCAAACCCAGTTATCACCCCATGCGTCTCTGTGGCCGCACAACCACAAACTCGTAACAAAACAACTCGTCCTCTTTTGCTTGCCTGTTTAAAACCTCGCTCACACAGTAACTATACACTGCAGTGACATAAAGTCGTGGGATACCTCTCGTGTCTGACTTCCTTTTGTTCGGTCTAGTGCAGCAACTTGAAGTAGCAAGCACTTAACCAGTCGTTGGAAGTCTTCTGCAGATATATTGAGTCTTTCGACTGTTCTCGGAGTAGCACTTGCAACCTACATCTTCAATTATTTGCTGGATATATTCCAATCTCCATCTTCTTCTACAGTTTTTAGATATATTCCAATCCCCGTCTTCCTTTACAATTTTTACCCTCTACAGCTCCCTCTAGTACCATGGGAGTTATTCCCTGATCTTAACAGATGTCCTATCCCCTTGTCCCTTCTTCCTGTCAATGTTTTCCATGTATTTCTTTCCTCACCAATCCTGGGTAGAACCTCATCATTCCTTATCAGTCTACCTAATTTTCGACCACACCTCAAATGATTCGAGTCCCTTCTTTCCCCGTTTTTCCACAGTCCCTGTTTCACTACCATGCAATGCTGTGCTCCAAACGTATGTTCTCAGAAATTTCTTCCTCAAATTAAGGTCTATGTTTGATATTAGTAGACCCCTCTTGGTCAGGAAAGCCCTTTTCGCCAATGCTAATCTGCTTTTAAGTCCTCCTTGCTCCGTCTGTCATAAGTTATTGTGCTGCCTAGGTATCAGAATTCCTTAAGGTGAGTTTTACTATCTTTTAGTTCAAAAAAATCGATTTTTTTTAAATTGCATTTTTGGATCCATAAAAGTGTTTAGAATCCAACCCTCAAATGGTTTTACCGAATACGGAACGGAAATGTTTGTTATTCTGGCTTGAAAAAAAAATTAACATGCCTGAAACCGGCCTCTTTCACGCACCAGATTTTTTTCTTTCGGAGGACGAGTTATTGTACTGGTGCTTGGGAGGAATCACACAAAATTCAAATGAAAGTTTGAACGCGTTTCTTTGGAAGTTAGCCCCCTAGCATTTGCATTCTGGTGCGAAGACTGTGGAGACTGCGACTTTCCTGGCAGTGAGCAGCTTCAACGAAGGGTATTCAGCAATTCTGAAGACCATGACAACGGTGGAAGTCACCCTGGGACTCTATTCGACGCAGTTCGCCAAGCATTCGGACGACCACCGGATTCAAGCGGCCGAAAACATCTTGTCACCGGCCGTACGAGCGGCTCTGCGGCAGCGCAAGATGGTCCAGATCGAGCAGAACGCCCTCTGTGAAGTAGAGGAAGGACTAGTTTACGGACCCGGAATAGCAAATTGAACGTAAGTTGCATAATATTGCAGTTGTATGTAGTCAAAACTTCAAACGCGTTTTTCTCGAAATGACTTATTTTTTATCGCGCGGTATGGCAACTTCAAATCTACTGGACCGATTTGCATGATTTTTTGTTTGCGACGAAACTAACGAAATTGTCAAGGATTTGTACCACTTTTATTCCTATCCATCAGCAATAAATATTTTTACTTAGCCGACGAATTCGCAAAATCGATGAAAAAACTCTATTTTTTTTCAAATGGTCGCCATTTTGTTTCCGTTGGTCCAAATAACTTAAGTGAGGTACAACTAAAGAATCTTATATACTTCGCTAATGTCAACGCAATTTTGATTTCAGACGAGCCGGCTGACCGGTGACACGCCGCGGGTGGAGGTCTGCATCGAAATTTTGTTTCGTTCCGACGGCACTTCCGTCTTTGCTCTTCGACATTTCCGGTAAAAAAATTCCAGTTTGTAGAGGAAATGTCAATAAACATTTTTACCAAATTTGACATTGATATCTATAACATATCCCGAAAAAAAATTCTCAAAGAACGTGCTTTTCTCGGATCAAAGATAATAAACTTCCCCATAAGTTCGTCTGATGTTCATTTTCTCATTTCTGCTACTTTTCAGATGGGACGAATCTTGCACACTGCATGTTATGTTCATGCGTAGCATCCAATAGGATATGCCACATGATAACGGACGTGTTATTGCGTCAGTAATGCTGTATCAATTCTTATGCCATCTGTTTGTTGCTCGTTTTTGTCGGCATTGTCATTAAAATGGCACAGATCGCTTTTCCTGTTTTCTATAAAAACGCAATATTTCAAAGCAACGCAATTTTTATGAATAAAGATTACTCGTTGATTAAAAAAGGATTGTTTACAAATGAAAAGTGCTGCTAACTGATATTTCGTCTTTTATCAACTTATTAGTAAACCGAGACCACAAAAATAGCGAAAAGTATCGGTTGTTCAGAACTAAAATACCGACATCGGTTTCAACCTGTTGGTTTTTCCTATTTCCAAAACTGAGTTAACTCTTTACCCCAACACATATGCTTCTCCTCTTTGTTGAAAGTCTGATCCTAAAGACTGGAAAGCAGCACGGATCACACGAATATTCAAGAAAGGAAATAGGAGTAACCCATTGAATTACAGACCCATATCACTGGCCTCAATTTGCAGTAGGATTTTGGAGCATATGCTGTACTCAAACGTTATGAATCACCTTGAAGAAAATGACATACTGATAGATAACCAACACACATTGATAAAATATCGTTCTTGTGCAACAGAGCTAGCTCTTTATTCCCATGAATTAATGAGTGCTGTTGACAAAGGTTCTCAGATCGATTCCATATTCATAGATTTCCAGAAGGCTTTTAATACCGTTCCTCACAAGCGACTATTAATCAAATTGCGTGCATATGGAGTATCGTCCTAGTTGTGTGACTAGATTCGTGATTCCCTCTCACAGAGATCACAGTTCGTAGTGATAGACGGTAAATCATCGAGCAGAACAGAAGTGATATCTGGCATTCCGCGAGGTAGTGTCATAGGCCTCCTGCTGTTCCTGATTTATATAAATGATCTAGGTGATAATCTGAGCAGCCCCGTTAGATTGTTAGCAGATGATGCTGTAATTTACCGTCTAGTAAAATCAAATGGTTCAAATTGCTCTGAGCTCTATGGGACTTAACTTCTGAGGTCATCAGTCCCCTAGAACTTAGAACTACTTAAACCTAACTAACCTAAGGAGATCATACACATCCAAGCCCAAGGCAGGATTCGAACCTGCGACCGTAGCGATCGCGCGGTTCCATACTGTAGCACCTGGAACCGCTCGGTCACCCCGGCCGGTAGGTAAAATCATCAGACGATCAATTCCAATTACAAAATGATCCAGAGAGAATTTCTGTATGGTGCGAAAAGTGGCAATTGACGCTAAACAAAGAAAAGTGCGAAGTCATGCACATGGGTACTAAACGAAATCCGATAAATTTTGGGTACACGATAAATCTCACAAATCTAAGGGCTGTCAGTTTGACTAAATACCTAGGAATTACAATTACGAGCAAGTTAAACTGGAAAGACAACATAGATAATATTGTGGGGCAGCGAAACAAAGACTGCGCTTTGTTGGCAGAACACTCAGAAGATGCGACAAACCCACTAAAGAGACACCCTGCATTACACTTGTCCGTCCTCTACTGGAATATTGCTGGTCGGTATGGGATCCTTACCGGGTAGGATTAACGGAGGACAACGAAAAAGTGCAAAGAAGGGCAGCTCGTTTCGTGTTATCGCGCAATAGGGGTGTGTGTGTCACTGATATCATACGCGAGTCGCTGAAACAAACGCGGTTTTCTTTGCGGCGAGATCTATTTACGAAATTTCAATCGCCAGCTTTCTCTTCCGAATGCGTAAATATTTTGTTGACACCCACCCACGTAAAGAAAAATGGTCATCATAATATAATAAGAGAAATCAGAGCTCGAACGGGAATATTTAGGTGTTCCTTTTTCCCACGCGCCATTCGAGAGTGGAATGGTAGAGTTGTAGTATGAAAATTGTTAAACGAACCCTATGCCAGGCACTTAAGTGTGAATTGTAGAGTAACCATGTAGACGTAGATGTAGACAAATGCAGCAGCAACTGCACCACGGCATAACAGAATATACTAAGCGTCAGGTCCACCAATATAAAAATTAAAGATCCACCAAAATACTGGGGGGAACGAGTTACCTCTGTATCTTCTCGAGTGGTAACACTGGTTCCTCACTCACGCTGCAGCGCGAGATTCGCACAGTGCTCGGTCTTAATCGGCCCCCTTCAGAGAGGCAGGAGAGAAAACAAGGCAGTCAGTACGCGGTTGGTATCTGTGACAGCGCCGCCGCCCCGCGGCGGTTATTCCGGCGGCTGTGGGCGGCAGCTGGCGGCTCCAATTACCGCAGCCAGCGTGGACAGACCCCTCTCCCCTTCCCACACCCACCACCCTTTCCCCCACCCCGAGACCGCTCGGCGCCGCCCCTCTAATTGCGGTCCCGATTAACCCCATATACAAACAAACGGCGCGGAGCGCCAGGCCGGTCGCTCGCTGCGGCATAACTTCCCCTCCCCCCACCCCCCCTCCCACGGCTCCTGTCGCGTCTCGGTGTCTGCAGTGACGGCGGAAGTGCGACAGGGGAAGAGGACATCCGGCCACCCCGGGGGTTCGCCGGCCGCCAACTTTTGTTAATTTAGAAGTCATTTGCATTTTCTGCGCATTGCCGTTATTCCTATTAAGAAATAACGCGCACTCGGAACGGAGAGAGAGAGAGAGAGAGAACCGCAATTTGGGGAATTTCTCGCGGAATAATTGCGGCGGCGCGGCAGCGGTTTTCCACCGGGGGGCAAGCCTCCGGAAGTGGGCGGCTGCGTGCTGGAAACCGCTGCTGTACTCCTGTCCCGGGCTCGAGACACGCAACACAGTAGCTGATGCTGCAGGATTGCAACAGGGTGGCGTCCAATAGTATGACTGACATATCCTGCCATATGTTAATCACGCTTTGAAGACGATTGGAGGGACGTAACAACGAACAATTTACTTTACTTTATTTTATTTTATTAATTTTTTTACTATCATGAATGAACCTTTCAGTCTTGTTTACAGACATTGCTTTATTTGCTGCCGATTTCAGCAGTACACTATACCATCTTCTGGCCCATTAAATACATTTTTTGCATATCTGACATAATGCAGTATATACCTTGATTCCATGAAACTAAAGCCGGCCGGTATGGCCGAGCGGTTCTAGGCGTTTCAGTCTGGAACTGCGCGACCGCAACGGTCGCAGGTGCGGATCCTGCCTCGGGACATGGATGTGTGTGATGTCCTTAGATTAGTTAGGTTTAAGTAGTTCTAAGTTCTAGGGGACTGATGACCTCAGGTGTTAAGTCCCATAGTGCTCAGAGCCATTTGAACCATGAAATTATAACTGTAAAATACCATACGGATCCCGTAATAAAATAGTAGAATCCTAACAAAAGTAAAGGCTATGAATTTGATATTCGATCTGTCATCTAATTATCATCCTTCTTCTGTAACAACAACTTTCAAAATCTTCTCTCTTTTTGTCTGAACTGTATGAGGCAGTAGCTTAGACAATACCTGCTGAAAAAGATCCTTCACAATTTAAAATTGCATTCGATGTTATCAAATTTATCTTTTTCAGAAATCTACATCTACATCCACATATATACTCCGCAAGCCACCTAACGGTGTGTGGCGGAGGGTACCTTGAGTACCTCTATCGGTTGTCCCTTCTATTCCAGTCTCGTATTGTTCGTGAATAGAAGGATTGTCGGTATGTCTTTGTGTGGGCTCTAATCTCTGATTTTATCATCATGCTCTCTTCGCGAGATATACGTAGGAGGGAGCAATATACTGCTTGACTCCTCGGTGAAGCTATGTTCTCGAAACTTCAACAAAAGCCCATACCGACCTACTGAGCGTCTCTCCTGCAGAGTCTTCCACTGGAGTTTATCTATCATCTCCGTAACGCTTTCGCGATTACTAAATGATCCTGTAACGAAGCGCGCTGCTCTCCGTTGGATCTTCTCTATCTCTTCTATCAACCCTATCTGGTACGGATCACACACTGGTGAGCAATAATCAACCTTAGGATTCTTCCAATGAATCTCAGTCTGGCATCTGCTTTACCGACGATCAACTTTATATGATCATTCCTTTTTAAATCACTCCTAATGCGTACTCCCAAATAATTTATGGAATTAACTGGTTCCAGTTGCTGACCTGCTTTTCTTGTTATTCCCAGTCTGCAGTTTATATACCTCCCAACTTCTGCCATCATCAGTTACTTTGCTGCTCAAATAACAAAACTTCTACTACTTTTACTGTCTTGTTAATTCCCTTAGAATTTCCCGATACATTTCGACCACATTCCATTATCCTTGTTTTTCTTTTGTTGGCGTTAATTTTGTAATCTCTTTACAAGGACCTACCCATTCAGTTCAACAGCTATTCCAAGTCCTTTGCCGTCTCTGACAGAACCACAATGTCATCGGCAAAACTGAAACTTATTATTTCTTCTCTCTGAACTATACTTCCTTTAATAATGTACGCTTGGTTACATTTACAGATTGCTAAATGCAGAGATTTAATAATGTAGTGGAGAGGCTAATAACCTGTCTCACTCCCTTGTCAATCACAGCTTACCTTTTGTGTACTCTCACTTTTGTACCTGCAGTCTGATTTATTCACAAATTGTACTAACCGTTCGGTTCATGTATTTCATCCAAGCATCAATAGTACGGCTCTCTCCATCACACGCAGACCACCCCGCTGCAGCAAGGTCCATGATTGTCAAAAGGGTTGGAGAGCGGGGAAACCATAAAGTAATATTATGCTCATTTCTGTTAACGATTATCTAATTGATAAAAATGTCCATAAACTCTACTTTTGGTTCCAAAACCAAATCATGAAGTAATGTTATGCGTTTCTTACCATTAGAGCATTGTTTATGCTCCTTTTATTGTATGGTTATCTAATCAATAAAATGTGTATTAACGCTACTTTCGGCGTCAAAAACGCATAAAAAGAACCATAATGTCATCGGCAAAACCAAACTTTTTATTTCTGAAACCTGGTAGTCAAGGAAAGCAGGATTCTGTTACGATTGTGCACAGGGTCGTAATCAGTTCCTATTGGTTCCCTTTTGCAACTACACACCTTTATTTTAAAACGTAATTCCAGACTCAACAATAAACAAAGATATCACACGTTATTAATGAAGGAATAAACAACTGTGTAATTAATAGTGCTTTCAGTGCGTTACAATTTACCAAATGAGCATAAAATACAGACACAGCAAATAATGTTTAAAAAACAAGCCGATGTAATCCCAATTAGAATTTTAAGGCAAGTTACCACAGTCACAGTTGGAGGCGTTTAACGCCAAGAACGGCAATTATTAAAAAAATTTAACAAACATGCTGTAAAACAGCAACGCAATAGCAAAGGTTAATTTAAAAAGACAGGCAACTGATCACCAAACGTGTGAGAAAGAATAATGGTAAACTTGATAGCACAATCATTTAAACCTGCTGTAATGCCAAGAATGACAGTTATATAAAAAAATTTTAGAAACATACAATAAAACAGCAAATACAATAATAAAACGCAAGGTCCAGTCACAGACGGCGCACCAGGAATCACCTCTGAGTAGGTCTGGCAAAAAAGACTTTCGCGAGTGATGAGACAGGCAGCCAGGAGTTGTATTCACTTCACAAGATGGTAACTCAGACTAGTGGCAGTCTAACGAATGACTAACGATAATCTTTCTGAGACTACCTGACGTCCAATAAACCAAATGCAAAGATGTAAAAATACGCCAAAGCCGGAACCGGCAGTCTGGACTCGGCCCACAGAATACTGTGCTTAGAGCGCCTGGAACGAAAAAGGAATCACTACCATCAGAGAAGAAGAATCGCCAACCAACCTACAGTCAAGAAAGCTGTCGAAACTGCACGCATCACCGGACAGCAGCAGCAACGCGAGGAAACATACACTGCTGTTACATACACTAACCCCCCTGCAGGGCAGGTAACTGGGGCGCTAGCAGCCATGAGGCAGCTTAACAAATGGTAACAAACTGAACGCAGTAAATAGTAATTAGAAGTCCAGGCCGGCCGCGGTGGTCTAGCTGTTCTAGGCGCGCAGTCCGGAACCCCGCGACTGCTACGGTCGCAGGTTCGAATACTGCCTCGGGCATGGATGTGTGTGATGTCCTTAGGTTAGTTAGGTTTAAGTAGTTCTAAGTTATAGGGGACTGATGACCACAGTAGCTAAGTCCCTTAGTGCTCAGAGCCATTTGAACCATTTTTTTAGAAGTCCAGGAAAGCTAATCAGATGCGCCTTCCCCAACCGCTCGCTGCTCTTCGACTTGACAACACTACGACCAGCAACACGAACTTAAGTCACTGGAGAACTGCAAGATCTCAAAATGGTGGAGGTTTCTCTGTATTAATCCAAATACACTCAACTTAAAGGCGAGTTCGTGCACCCTCGCGACCACAAGCCTTCAATCCGGCAGTCCATGCGCGCCGCCAGCAGTCCCAGTGTGTTCTCGTACTGTGCGGACCTGGCTCCTCCAGAGTCAGAACTGTACACTGACACGACCTGGAAGAACAACAACGTCGCCCCGAAGATAGGGCCACAGTTACTCCATATCGACAACCGCCGCTGCTGTCACTAGCGGACAGGCAACCCTTGCGAAACCAAGTGTCTCCAGTCATCACGAGAAGAAGACAAACAACCGCAACCATGACAACTTAATGGCACCGTCTGGCCTCCAACAGAGGACGGAAATCTACAAGCAGCACCAATGCGAGCTGCAGCACGGCCCAATTTGTTCTCTCTGCACTATACTTCCTTTTCTAACATCCTCTTGGTTACGTTTACAGTTTGCTAAATTCAAAAACTGAATAATGTAGTGGAGAGGCTAATCACCTGTCTCACTCCCTTCTCAACAACAGCTTTCCTTTTATGTTCTTTCTCTTTTATACCTGCAATCTGATTTATTCACAAATTGTAACTAACCGTTCGGTTCATGTATTTCATCCAAGCACCTATAGTACAGCTCTCTGCATCACACTCGACCACCCCACTGCAGCAAGGTCCATGACTGTCAAAAGGGTTCAAAAATGGTTCAAATGGCTCTGAGCACTATGGGACTCAACTGCTGAGGTCATTAGTCCCCTAGAACTTAGAACTACTTAAACCTAACTAACCTAGGGACATCAAACACATCCATGCCCCAGGCAGGATTCGAACCTGCGACCGTAGCGGTCACGCGGTTCCATACTGCAGGGCCTAGAACCGCACGGCCACAGCGGCTGGCTGTCAAAAGGGTTGGAGAGTAGGGAAACTATTAATATTATGCTCATTTCAATGAATGATTATCTAATTGATAAAATGTGCATAAACACTACTTTTGGTTCCAAAATCATGAAGTAATATTATGCGTTTCTTACCACTAGAGTATTGTTCATGCTCATTTTAGTGTATGGTTATCTAATCAATAAAATGTCTATTAACACTACCTTCAGCCCGCATCTCGTGGTCGTGCGGTAGCGTTCTCGCTTCCCACGCCCGGGTTCCCGAGTTCGATTCCCGGCGGGGTCAGGGATTTTCTCTGCCTCGTGATGGCTGGGTGTTGTTTGCTGTCCTTAGGTTAGTTAGGTTTAAGTAGTTCTAAGTTCTAGGGGACTGATGACCATAGATGTTAAGGCCCATAGTGCTCAGAGCCATTTATTTTTTGCCAACTCTACCTTCGGCGTCAAAAATGCATAAAAAGTTGAAAATGTATAGGGACCATCTGGAACGAGTATCAAATTAGCCTATACGCGATGTATAACCATTAATAGCGCAAACATACGCGGGCATAGGTATACGATGTGTTGTGTCTAGGCAAGACAGCCTAGACACAATGAGAGGAAGCCGAAAGGCACGCGCTTAAACTCACGCAGGCTGGCGTGAGGTCTGAAACAGGATACGTAATGAATGCTATAAAGAGAAGTACGTAGCTTCTGGAATACTTAACTTTAATCCATAATTGTAGAACATCGCTCTTGATGATACATGCTTCCTAATATTAATTAGCAATTGAATACGGCGCCTTGCTAGGTCGTAGCAAATGTAGCTGAAGGCTATGCTAACTATCGTCTCGGCAAATGAGAGCGTATTTGTCAGTGAACCATTGCTATGAACGTCGGCTGTACAACTGGGGCGAGAGCTAGTACGTCTCTCTAGACCTGCCGTGTGGTGGCGCTCGGTCTGCTATCACTGACAGTGGCGACACGCGGGTCCGGCGTATACTAACGGACCGCGGCCGATTTAAAGGCCACCACCTAGCAAGTGTGGTGTCTGGCGGTGACACCACACGATGATACGCTGTCCATTCACTGACCACCTGTCAAAAGCCTGAATACCCATCTTTTGCAGTGCGGACCGCTGTTAGACGTGCGGGAAGACAGTCAGTGAAGTTCTGAAAGGTATCGACAGGGATGTGAAGCCATGCTGCCTTCAGTGCCGTGGTAAGCTGCGCTAGTTTTCTCAGTTGAGGGTCCATGGTGCGAATAGTCCGATCGAGAAGGTCCCTCAGATTCTCGATTGGATTTAAATTCGGGGAGTTTGGTGGCCTGAGAGTACGATAAACTCACACTGGTGCTCTTCGAACCAAGCACATACACTGCGAGATGTTGGACACGATCACCTTGCTGGTAGATGCTATCGCGCAGAGGAAAATCAAACTGCATGTAGGGGTGGACATGGTCCCCAAGTAAAGGTGCGTACTTTTTTTGATTCACTGTTCCTTTCAGAACGACATGGACACGCAGGGAATGCCACGAAAATTTTTCCCAAACCATAACGCTTCCTACGTGTTTGATTTCATACCTTTCACATCGTACACACCGAAGGTCATCTATCCGATGGAGCAAAAAATATGATTCACGTGAAAACGCCTCCGGTCTTCACTCAGTGGACGTTTAGTTTCGGTATTGGCGTCCAAAAGTCCAGCCTTCGTTGTCGACTCACAGCAATCGGCATTGCTGCATGAAAAAGACGCCTGTTGCAGAGGCCAATACGCAGCAACGTTCGCTGAACTGTCGTTTAGGGAACATTGTTGGTTGCCCCTTGGTTTACCAGGGCATTCAGTTGCTCAACATTTGCATATCTATTCGCCCGTACACGTCTCCGCAGTCGTCGTTCACGGCTATCATCTGTGGCTCGTAGTGCCCCACAATTGTCTCAATGCCTAATTTGGATTATGCAGCCGGCCGAGGTGGCCGTGCGGTTCTAGGCGCTACAGTCTGGAGCCGAGCGGCAGCTAAGGTCGCAGGTTCGAAGCCTGCCTCGGGCATGGTTGTGTGTGATGTCCTTAGGTTAGTTAGGTTTAATTAGTTCTAAGTTCTAGGCGACTGATGACCTCAGAAGTTAAGTCGCATAGTGCTCAGAACCATTTGAACCATTTTTTGGATTATGCGATTTTGCCATGCACGGCCTACGTCGACCCCGACAGTATGCGAACGGTTTAAAAACTTAGCTATTTCGTAAATGCTTCCATCCTTGGCCCGAAAGATGATCGTGCTCTCTTAGACGTCAGATAAATAGCTCCTTCTTTGCTTCACGATAACGATTGCACTGTCTTCCGCGTCCCCCCGACGCACCTTATATACCCTCCACTGCTAGTATTGCCACCTGCCTTTTGTGAGTGGTTATTGTCGAACACAGACAAAGGAAATAGCTTACAATACGTTAATTCGTCCAGTCTTACAGTATTGTTCGTCTATATAGGACCCTTACCAGTTGGGTCTGATTCAAGAGATTGAGAAGGTCCAAAGATGAGCGGCAAGATTCGTGACTGGTACATTTAGCCATCGCGAGAGCGGTACAAATCTCATAGAAAGTTTGAAGTGCGACACACTTGCAGATAGACGACGCGCTAAACGGAAGGGGTTGCTCACTAAATTCCGAAATCCAATCTTCACCGAGGATGTAGAGCATATATTATTACCACCAACTTTCAAATCGAGTAATAATCATCATTTAAAGATAAGGGAAATAAGAGCTCGTACTGAGGCGTTCAGTCGTTTTTCCCTCGCGTGATCCGCGAGTGGAACAGAGGAGGGGGAGGGGGAGGGGGGAAGGGGGGGGATATGACTGGGGCGAATTGTGCCCTCCGCCGCACACCGCTTGGTGACTAGCGGAGTATATATGTAGATGTAGATGTGGTCACGTTATTGTAACTACCAGCCGGTGTGGCCGTGCGGTTCTAGGCGCTACAGTCTGGAACCGCGTGACCGCTATGGTCGCAAGTTCGAATCCTGCCTCGGGCATGGATTTGTGTGATGTCCTTAGGTTAGTTAGGTTTAATTAGTTCTAAATTCTCGGCGACTGGTGACGTCAGAAGTTAAGTCGCATAGTGCTCAGAGCCATTTAAACCATTATTGTAACTAGACTGTGTAGAAACAGAAATGTTCCTGTAAACAGGCGTACACTGAATCATACCTTGCGAGATAACTGCGGATGTCTGCTTACGAGCCGCCACTGATGAAAGACAGCATCTAATGCGCCAAAAATGATCCATGACCGATGGGTCGAGCAGGGACTGTAATTTTGTCCATAATACCATCTCATTTCACATCTTTAGATATTTCTATCTGGAGTTTTGGAAATTTTGAAATCTGTGGTAAGGTCTTATGGGATCAAACTGCTGAGGTTATCGGTCCCCTAAGCTTAGGCACTACTTAAGCTAACTTAAACTTACGCCAAGGACGACACACACACACTCATGCCCAAGGGAGGACTCGAACTTCCGACGGGGGGAACGGCGCGCACCGCGACAAGACGCCTGAGACCGCGCGGTTACCCCGCGCGGCTGGAGTTTTGTCAAACGCTAGTGTACAGATCTCTCTATTATACGGTTGAAGAACTGGAGCAGCAAATACACAGACTTGATAAGACTTACGTAATGACCTGGGTATGGCCGGAAGAATTCGTAATTCAGATACGAACGCAGTATTACATGGCAATAAGAGGCTAATACGCGCAACGCCTCCTTTACGGGTGTATAAGAACTGAGATGGGCGCGCTCTTATGCTGATACCTACGAGGTGTGGCTAGAAAAAAACCGGACTAGTACTGGTGAAACAATAAAACGAATGCAATAAGGCTGAAAGTCGCGTGGCCTGTCACGTGACTCTCGCTCCGCCTACTGCTCGAGTTTCATCTGCCTCCTGCACTCAGTCTGCCCGTGGCGTCTGTTTTAAGTAGTTGACGTTTTGTCTGTGCGTCGGAAAATGTTGAGTGTACAGAAAGAACAGCGTGTTAACATCAAATTTTGTTTCAAACTAGGAAAATCTGCAAGTGAAACGTTTGTAATGTTACAACAAGTGTACGGCGATGATTGTTTATCGCGAACACAAGTGTTTGAGTGGTTTAAACGATTTAAAGATGGCCGCGAAGACACCAGTGATGACACTCGCACTGGCAGACCATTGTCAGCAAAAACTAATGCAAACATTGAAAAAATCGGTAAACTTGTTCGACAAGATCGCCGTTTAACAATCAGAGCAGTGTCTGAGTTAACAGGAGTTGACAAGGAAAGTGTTAGGCAGATTCTTCATGAAAGTTTCAACATGAACAAAGTGTGTTCAAAAATGGTTGCAAAGTGTCTCACTATTGAACAGAAGGAACGCCGAAGAATGATTTGTTCTGACATCCTGGAAAACATTGAAAGTGATCCCACCTTTTTTCAAAATGTTATTACTTGCGATGAATCGTGGTTTTTTACATACGATCCCGAAACTAAACGCCAATCGATGCATTGGAAAACTCCTGGTTCTCCACGACAAAAAAAAGCACGAATGTCAAAATCGAAATTCAAGGCAATGATGATTGTTTTTTTTGACATCAAAGGGATTGTGCAGATTGATTGGGTACCAGAGGGACAAACAGTGAATCAGCATTACTACGTTAGCGTCCTGGCTACCCTACGTGAGCGAGTACGGAGAAAACGGAACGATTTGTGGAGAAAAAAGTCATGGATCCTTCACCAAGACAATGCCCCAGCTCACAGTACGTTGTCAGTGAAGACGTTTTTGGCAAAACACAACATTCCCATCTTAGATCATCCACCCTACTCACCTGATTTGGCCCCCTGTGACTTTTTTCTTTTCCCTAAAGTCAAGTCAGCTTTGAAAGGAACTAGATTTGAGACTGTTGAAGCAGTAAAAGAAAAGGCGACGGAAGTAATGTATGGACTTACCGAAAATGATCTGCAGCATTGCTATGAACAATGGAAAATTCGTATGGAGCGGTGTAGAGACCGAGGAAGAGAGTACATTGAAGGAGGTAACATGAAATTGTAAATAATTGTAAATAAATGTTTTTTCCAGCATCAGTCCGGTTTTTTTCTAGTCGCACCTCGTATGCTTGAGGAATCTGTTTGGTTATAGTTGATTAGCTATGGTTTCCTTGTCAACTTTGAAGATGACGCCTGTGCGGCATTTAGAGTGGGTTTTAAGCGTACGCGCAGATCGCACTGGGGCTGTGCGTTCGAGGTTGGTGGTTTGACGGAGCCTCGCTCGGAGTCGCGGCTTATACCCGAGACTCGTGGTGGCACACAAGCCGTATTTGGATGGCTGATGCTTACCTTGCGAACCGTGCCTTCGCCTAGTAGAGAGTCTGACACTGCGGTGGCTGGCCATACTCTGGCGTTCGATTCAAACTTGTTCCTTGCTGCTTTGGTTCGCGGACGCGGCCACATACACCGTCCAAGATTTACTTTAGCCTGATACAGGAACAATGGTGACCACCATTTCTTGTGTGCGTTAAGTGCTAGTCGCGATTCAAGAGACACCTTCCACGCAGTCGCTTCTAAGTGTCATTTGTTGTTCTTATTCGCATCATTCTGCTGGCGCCGGCCACTGTGGCCGAGCGGTTCTAGGCGCTTCAGGCCGGGACCAAGCTGCTGCTACGGTCACAGGTTCGAATCCTACCTCGGGCATGTATGTGTGTGATGTCCTTAGGTTAGTTACGTTTAAGTAGTTCTAAGTCTAGGGGACTGATGACCTCAGATGTTAAGTCCCATAGTGCTTAGAGCAATTTGAACCATTCTGCTGGCACTAGCTTGGTTGATGACCTTAATGTGGATCAGGGTCTTGGCGATAACAAACTGCCTGAGTTAAGTACTTATTTAATTGTAACATGGTATCAGTTTCAAAAGGTTGTTTACACTTTGCGGTATAGGTGTGTGTGCATTATAAAATAAAAGTTTTACTACCTGCTATTCCTTGAATTTAAGTAACTTTTATTTTATTTTTAGCACTTGCCGGCCAAATGAGCTCAGGTATATTTCCCCATGTTTCATTTTTGTTTGGGGGCCCACATATTACCTGTCAGTTAATTACAATATAAATTTATATTGTATTCTCTGCCTACGTTTTGGAATATGTACTAAATATAGCAACCGTCTGGAGTGTCAGTCGAAATAGAGCAGGTTGCTTACTGTATCTGCCCCTTTGGTGTCCCCTAGGCCCTTAATTTTCCTGGGATTTTGTTGCTCATAAAAGCAGATGGTAACGCTCGTTGGTTTGTCAGTACTCCATTATGTAATGTGGAAGTCATATATTCTGTTACTTCAGTCTCCTTAGTCTGCTTCAAAGACGTGTACATTTTTTAAATTTTCTACTTTCTATAGTTGTGTATACTAATGAGACAAAAATCTCCTCTGGCTGCTTCATGGTCGTGATATAACAGTCTCTTCTGTCTGATTCATAGACGTGTAAACGATTCATTTAGTTTGAACTGTCTGTTTATCCATATTACAGAAACTGTCCTTTTTTTTTGGGAGTATTTGCCAGAATCAGAACTTACTGTGTTCATCTTGACATTGGGGGAGAATAAGTACTGTTTGTCCTTTCGATTTAATATTTGGTCCCTGTAGCGACTAAGCATTACTTGGTTTTGTAATCTTAAAGTTTGGGCTCTGCGGTAAAAACATAATTATTTTTAAAGATTATTTTCTTTACTCCCAGCGCCGTACTACTCACAGATCCTAGCCCCCTACCTGTCCACACTGTAATATGCAATTAGATTGAGACTTAATCGAAAAGTTGACATTTAAAATTCGT
The DNA here is from genome assembly GCF_021461395.2 of Schistocerca americana. NCBI lineage: Eukaryota > Metazoa > Arthropoda > Insecta > Orthoptera > Acrididae > Schistocerca > Schistocerca americana. The sequence continues at coordinate 58,530,958 of NC_060124.1, read as the reverse complement.
TTTCACTAACTAAAACTAATTTTCTTAAGGAAGCCAATGGCGGCCCGCGTCCATACATCCGAAGGTATCTCACAAACTTTTCATTTGTGTGCCCGTGCATACTGGAAAATTTTTCCTTCTAGAATAGTAAACTTGCACCAGTGTATGATACAATTTACATATTGCTGTTAACGCCGTACAGTAATAGAGAACAAAATTCCGTAGAAACGCTGCCTCCCTTGTAGGAAGTTCCGTCGTCCACAATTAAGGCCAATACAAGATTTTTTGATCAACATCCCAAACAAGTAAAAGAAAAATATTGTTAATAGGCGCATAACACGAGACAAGGAACCGTCTCAAATGTCAGACTTCGTGGTAATGACACTAATTTAGTTAGCACTTTGCGGTGGAGCGTAGAAACCGAGTGAAACGCTAATTATAGGGCAGAAAATGAGGACGCCAGGGATTAGAATAATGCACATTTCTGATATCTCAGTTGCGTCATCGGTGAACGTAAAAAGTCTCATTACAGAGTGGATGGAAATGGGAGCAACACTCAGTCTCTGTTACAGTGTGGAGATAAACATTAAGATGTCTGATTTCGGAGCATACGGGAAAGGATGCTGTTCATTACTTGCAGACATAATTAGAGTCGACCAGAGAACACAAGCCTACAATTACACTCAGTAGCAATTAGTAAAGGGTCGAATAATAAGGGCGCAGAAATATGAACATCCTGCTAGTGGTAAATTCCCTCTCTGAGTCAGACCGAGTACAAATGAAATATACGAAAAGCCTTCACGGAGCACAAAAGCAACAAATTCTATTTGTCGGGCTGTGACTTTCAGTATTAAACTGATACATGTGGTCTTTAAATGGCAATCACGTAATGTTTCTCTAATAAAAATAAAAAAGATCTTCCTCTTTCAGTAAATTTTGATGCTAAAGCAGATATCCTTGTTCCTAGAAGGATAAAGTACTGTGCGAGCAGAATTACGGCTTTGCTAAGAAGTAGTCACAACAGGCTATTTTCAAAACTTAATTCAGAAACTAAACTATAAAATTAAGTATGTTGCTGTGTACGTCACGAGTGAATATGTTCGTGAACCATTAGTCGAATTAGCAAATCTTTCACGTTCAGAAATGAAAGAATATTGAGAATTTTTGACTCTCTCCTAACTGGTTCTTCATGAAACTGTTGTACATCTACATCTACATTTATACTCCGCAAGCCACCCAACGGTGTGTGGCGGAGGGCACTTTACGTGCCACTGTCATTACCTCCCTTTCCTGTTCCAGTCGCGTATGGTTCGCGGGAAGAACGACTGTCTGAAAGCCTCCGTGCGCGCTCTAATCTCTCTAATTTTACATTCGTGATCTCCTCGGGAGGTATAAGTAGGGGGAAGCAATATATTCGATACCTCATCCAGAAATGCACCCTCTCGAAACCTGGCGAGCAATCTACACCGCGATGCAAAGCGCCTCTATTGCAGAGTCTGCCACTTGAGTTTATTAAACATCTCCGTAACGCTATCACGGTTGCCAATTAACCCTGTGACGAAACGCGCCGCTCTTCTTTGGATCTTCTCTATCTCCTCCGTCAAACCGATCTAGTACGGATCCCACACTGATGAGCAATACTCAAGTATAGGTCGAACGAGCGTTTTGTAAGCCACCTCCTTTGTTGATGGACTACATTTTCTAAGCACTCTCCCAATGAATCTCAACCTGGTACCCGCCTTACCAACAATTAATTTTATATGATCATTCCACTTCAAATCGTTCCGCACGCATACTCCCAGATATTTTACAGAAGTAACTGCTACCAGTGTTTGTTCCGCTATCATATAATCATACAATAAAGGATCGATGATACTTTTGCCTGCAGCTTAGCCCTTGTTCCCACCTGGCCGAGTCGTATTATCGTCACATTAACAGCCCTACGGTTTCGATCGTCGCTTCATGTCCGCATCACAGCTCTCCCACAGTTTTCCGTGGTTTAGTAGGAGTCAATACTGCGTGTAAGTAGGCTGTTTATGTTTTCTCTATGTAAGTAGGCTGTTTATGTTTTCTTATTGGCAACATTACGTAGCGCTCAATACGAAAATCACTGGCTGTGCTGTGTGCAGTCTGTGGCTGCTTTGCATTGTTGTAATACTCGCCATTGTAGTGTTAGGCAGCTGGCTGTGAACAGCACGTAGCGTTGCGCAGTTGGAGGTGAGCCGCCAGCAGTGGTGGATGTGGGGAGAGAGATGGCGGAGTTTTGTAATTTGTCATGAACTGCTATATTTATATATGATGATATCAAGGTAAATACATTGTTTGTTCTCTATTAATATCTTTCATTTGCTAACTATCCCTATCAGTAGTTGGTGCCTTCCATAGTGTGAATCTTTTATTTGGCTGGCAGTAGTGGCGCTCGCTGTATTGCAGTAGCTTGAGCAGCGAAGATTTTTGTGAGGTAAGTGATTTGTGAAAGGTATAGTTTAATGTTAGTCAGGGCCATTCTTTTGTAGGGAATTTTGAAAGTCAGATTACGTTGCGCTAACAAAATATTGTGTGTCAGTTTAAGCACAGTCCTGTAAGAATTGTTGAAAGGGGACGTTTCATATGTCGACCCTTAGCCTAGGATACCTCACTGGAATCTTCTGATTTTTTCTTGTAGTTTGTGTATTTAGTGTAGCTTTTGTTTATTGCTAGCGCGTTATTGTAGAGAGAATCTCCTTTGTAGTTGTAGCCTTTCATTGTTGTACAGTAAAACAGTTGTGGCATGCATGTAGATTTGCACCAAGTATTTCGCAGCTACGCTTGCAATTAACTAGATATTATTTTCAGTGCTATGTTAATGTGTTCTCCTATTTTTGCACTTCAAATTGTGCTTTTCTGTGTTATCGTGTGAAATATTGTGACAATTATGGCGTGTGAAAAACGTAACACTAGGCTCCAAACTAAACTGAGAAATAATAGTGACAACAAGCGTAGCTTATCAGCGCCGCCGAGTAATGAATTTACTAATGTTCAAAGTAGTAATTTGGTAACTGTGCACAGGGAAATGGAGCGGGCGTCAAACCATGGCGTGGACAGTGAAACAATTAGTGAAGAGGGAAGCATTATCGGTCGATCGGTCGGCAATAGCTCGCCTCAGGAAGCCGAAATGACACGACACGATCTCGCAAATACTGTAGATTCAGGTTTTGGATCCTCACCGTTTTCTCAAATAAGTCAAGACACATTTTTTGCTTGTCAAAATGTGAATGTTTCCGGTGCAAATTCACTGCCGAAAAGCACTGAGGAACATGTTTCAGACACCAATGCATTGTTATTACAATTAATACAACTAATGGGACAAACACAGCAAAAGCTTCAAAAGTTAGACACAATGGAACAAACTCTTGAACAAACACGTGAAGATTTAACTACTGAGTTACACAACATTGAATCGAAATGTCAAAAAGTCTGTAATGACGTAAAAACACAAATTTGTGAGCATTTTCAACCTATTTTTTCGCGGCATGAAAATGCATTACAGAATCACGAAGCAGCCATAAAGAAACTGCAAACTATTGTTCATGAAAATCATGAGACCTTGCAACCAAAATTTGACTCAGTTGCATCTATCGATTCGGTTACGCAACTTGCAAAAACTCAGGAAAACTTAAAGGACACAGTAGATACTCTGAAACTTGGTTCAGAAAAACACACTGAGGAAATAAGTACACTATCGGAGAAAGTAGCCGAACTTTCGGATCAGTTCACTAATTTATCTACAAAGGTAGATGATGATCTGAATGACACAACACCTGTAGCCTTCACGAACACTGAAGAGTATGAACAAATTAGAAAATTCAAACAAAATCAAAATCAAATCAATACACAGTACAAAAGAGAAATCCGGGAAGTGCAAGATCAGTTGGCACAAGTAGTACAAGAATTACGTGTTTCAGAGGACACTCGCGCCCCAATATGGGAAGAGGGACATAGAAATACGGAACAGACACAAAATAACAACACAGGGCACTTCGGAAATTGTGAAAGAAGTTGGCAAGGTACGCCGAATTTTGAGATGGAACCGCCGAAACGACGTAACAATGAACGACATGCGACTTGCCGACATGATGATTTTGACTATAAGCTGTTCATTACTACACGTAAATTCAAAACATTTAAGAATTCTGGCAACGACATTCATCCACAAGCAAGGCTCCATCAATTCTCTCATTGTTTTCCTCCCAACTGGTCGTTAGAACACAGATTAGAATTCATGTGTGGCTACTTAGAGAATGAACCAGCTGTAAGAATGCGATCGGTCATTCACGATTGCCACAGTGAAGGAGAATTTTACCATGCCTTCCTCTCAGCATATTGGTCTCAAGCCACACAAGACCGAGTAAAACATGGCATCATAATGATGAAACATTTTGAACAATCTGAATTCTCCAGTCTTGTGAAATATTTTGAAGACATGTTGCACAAGAATCAGTACCTGTCAAACCCATACAGCCCCTCAGAACTCATCCGCATTTGCTTAATCAAATTACCTGAACATTTACGACATATTATTTTAGCAGGACGTTGCAAAGAAGACATTGAGGCTTTTCAGGGACTGTTACAAGAACTGGAAATTGACACAGACAGTCGCCGGATGCGAAAACAGGAAAACAATCACTACAGGTCACATACGTCACAATTCCGTGATGACAGAAACAATAACTGGACACGAAAAGGCTATTCTTACAACGCAAATCGTGACCAAAACAGACACCACCCATATGACAACCGCTGGCAGAGTAATAATAGTTACAGAGAAAGATCGCATTTCCGTAGTAATGACTATCACAGAGACAATCAGAGAAACAGACAATATGGGAACCAAAACAATTATTATCAAGGGAGGAAGAATAACTTCAGATGCAACAGTTCGGCGCACAGTTACGACTCAGGGCGAAATTCTCCACCACATGACCGACAAACAAGAAACTATGTAAACTACCGACAAAACGACAGAAGTGAATTTCATCAGAACTGGCGGGATTCTAACAGAGCTGGGCCCTCTCGGCAAGGCGAATTTGTAGAAGTTAGGCCTCCTAATCCCAATAACAACGCGCGCCAACAAAGAGACAGACAATGACTCGCGCCGCAGGCACCCACGTGCGCCGGCTGGCTCAGAGAAAAATAACATAGACGCTAACCTTGTGAAAAATTCCAGTATTCTTTAGCGACGTATACTGCATGATAATTGCGTTCAAGCTGAAATTCTGAGTACCTTGAAGAGTAAAAGATTGTACCACATTTCACATGTAAAAACGATTATTGAAAGATAATCTGCTTTTTAACTTTGTCTTTGCCATAAAACTTTTCACTTCACATTTCTAGTATGCTTTGTCAGATTTAGAATCTGTGACATGTAACAATGTTTGAAGTGAAATATCCAGTCAAGAACCAAGAGAACTTATTTAAACAGAAATTACGAATGCATTGTTATAATGAACAGACGACACAGTGTTGTTAGTTGTACATTCTTGCTTGTTAGTTGCACGATTACGTAACGACTATCAGGCTTACATACTTAGGACACATACTGGTACTGCTAATGAGATTTCAATGCAACATTTTGGTTTACTTGAAAATACATTCTGGGTTTAAAGTACTTTCTGTGAGATACCAGAGGACACAGTGGTTAGTTTATGTGACAGCTACACGATGTTATCACGACGCTACTAATGAGTGACAATTTACAATGTTGCTTTTGCAGTGTATCTGTTTTATATCTGCACAATTTTCTGAATTCTTCTAGGAAGAAAAACATGTTTTAGTAGTAACTTTTGTGGTATAGCAACAATGAGACAGCCTTTTTCGTGGCATAACAATATGTTACTGCACAGTACTTTCTTCATCACGCCAATAAGCATAATAACTACGATATCTATACGCAAAGCATTTCACTTTTGTTTATCATGTGGTAAGTACATTGACTTCTGCAGAACTTAGCTTTCGGAGGACGATAACTACGACACTTCCACAGAGATTATGTTGTGACAAGATGCACAGTTTAGCGATACAGTACACGCATTTGAGTGATTAATCTTATACATAAAACACTTATTTTTAAAGATTTTTTAATTACAAAGAAAGTTTTCCGTGATACATTTCATTCCATTGCTGTAATTTGTAACACCTGGGAGTATAATTACATTTATCCTCAGGGGGGTACATGCTTACTTTGTGTACCATGTGTGTGGCACCCACAAGGAACCCTAGCTAATATGGTATTTGCTTATACAACTTTACACATCGGTACCATATTTCTCTAACACACAAATTACACAGCTATCTGATCATTTAACTGAGAGATAAACATGTTTTTTACTACGTCAGTGACACATGTTTACGTAATTACACTGTTGGATAACTTCACACTTACGAAATTGTATTTTGTCTGTACTGTGTGAACTCTTCATATTTTTTCGGAACCATTGTGATACTATGAGAGCTTTGAATGATGTATTTGGTATGGATTCATGATTTTTAAAGTACATTTGAGGCAGATGACACTTTTGACATGAGCAGAGAATTTTTTTAATTATTGGAGGAAGCTACGACGATTTTGAGATTTGACTGAGGTGTTATGATGTTATTTTTACGACGACGATGTGTATTATGCTGCTGAGGTATGTTTATGATTAATAGGCTGAGGCTATATGAGTTATTTGATTATGCTCCATATTTATAATGACGAAATATTGGCGAGTGTCGATGGATACGTATATGTGTAATAAGGTAAGGAGTAATGAATAGTGGGTAGGGACTCTTGGCTTGTGAAACAGGATGTTGTAAACCAAGAATCGTACTTTAAGAGTTATGAAATGTGTGTAAATGCGTGAATGTATCACAATGCCGGCGAAAATTTTTTTGGACACATATTTATAGGATTTTGTTTCTACAGATTTGCAACACTAATTCTTGACCTGTGAAATATTTTTATGTGAGACTGTCACTGTAGCGGAAACTGCTGTCGTAAATATTTCCGTAAGAAAGTTAAGTGACCACTTGCACGTAATGCGTCGCGGGCACCCACCTGGGCGACAGCCGCCCGAAAAAAAAAAAAAAAAAAAGCCATTAGCCTTTCAGCGGCACAGGTAGAAAAAAAAAGGGGAGGCCATTGTCCGTGCTACTGATATTTCCTTGTTGAAAGCATACTGTGGAGCTCGTAATTTATGATATTTACTGAAATGCCTAATAAAATGACAAGAAATATTTTTACATCTGCACACCTGATTATGACAAGCGTCTTTCTATGAGAGTTGAGAGAATTTCTACTAACTTATGAAATGTCACATGACTACTGAATGATATTTTTATGCTTTGCTTTTCATAGTTGCTTATTTCATTTGATATCTGGTTTCCAGCTGTGTTGCAGCATTGCTTTTATAAAATGAAATGCATTTGCTAATGTGAACACTTTCTGTCAACAGATCTATTAAATAATTATTTTATGATCCACATTCTTTAAAAAAGGAGCACTTGGAAAGGAAAGAACAATAAGAAGGAACTAGTAACAGTAACACATAATTTTCTTTTCAAGTACATAGTAATATTTCTTTTTACAATCAGTTGTTGTGGTGCACCACTTTAATTACATAGATATTAAGATGTGAATATACATTTCCCTTATCTGCATTGTTGTTTTTACTGTAATATTTTTTCTGCTTGAGCTATGTCATGTTTAGGTATAAGTTACTGCTGTTTGCCAGGCGTAGTGTTACTGAATTTGACTTTGTGTTACTCTGCTAAGCCAGATTTATTTTTTTGTTTGCTGCGCATTGCCTCATATTAGTTGTAATGTTGAATTGCTTGGTAATTTAGATTTACTGTAGCTTGCTTTGCAATTTTCCATTTTTTTGGTCATTGCTGTTTGTGTTACTTATTTTGTGCTGCTGCATTGCCTCGTTCCTTAGTTTAGCATCTGAGCTCAGTAGATTTAGCTTAAGAGGGGGTAGCCTCTAAGAGAATGAGTTTCGATGAATTGGAAGAAATGCATAGAGAAGTTATACAAAAAAAAAGTACAGAAAACAGGTTTAGGTAGGATTTTCTTGGAAATAAATGTTGAGGTAAGAAATGTGTGAACATATAAATACAGAAAGCATGCTTAGATAGAATTTTTTTTGGTGGAAACAAAGGATGAAATAAGAGGAAAGATATATGAAGTTTTGGGTTGGACTGCAGTACCACATGTTACACTGAAAACGAACCCTGTCCTTTCCTATTGGTGTTATCCCACTATGTGTTTGTGTACCCTTGTGTATTTGTTTTCTTCCTCTGTCTGTGTAATTTCATAGAATTTTTTTCTTCTTTTAATATTAAGCTACATTCACTATGATGAGGAATACTGTTATCCTCGAATATAATTGGCATTAATAATATGTTATTTACTTTGTAAAGATGTTAGATATTATTAATTCTGTTCTGTTTAATGCTCATGTGTGAAGTTGATGTTTCGAAAGTTACTCTGATCTTTTATGTATGTGCTCATGTCATAATTCCTGTAACACTGATGTATATGTTATTTCGATTCTTTTGTAAAGCCCATATTACTACAAATGTTATCTGTACTATTATGTTCTTTAATGATGTATTTGTACCTTTGTAATTGTATTCTTATGTTATTAAGTTGTAATTGTCACCAGTTCATGATATTATTAACTTGTTAGTTACATTTCACTGCACACGTTTTTGTTGGTCATAGTATATGGACAATATGTGAGAAGTAGGGACTGTTAGTGTTTGCACGTGTGTTAATGATTCAGCAAGGGACTGGATAACAGCATTGCTGGTTCTAAGGACAATTCCAAAAACTTTGTGAGTGCACACGTGGTGGTTTATGGACTTGCTATATTATCCGCAAGACTCTTCAATGGTGATTGTGCACCTGCACAGTCACAACAGATGGCTGCTGGCTATCTCTACAAGGACTACAGTGGGTCTGCATCTTTGATGACCCACCAGTACCATTATCTCTACAAGGACTACAGTGGGTCTACATCTTTGATGATCCATCAATACCATTATTTCTACAAGGACTGCAGTGGGTCTGCACCTCTGGTGGCCCACCAATACCGTAATCTCTACCAGGACTACAGTGGGTCTGCTCTGTGATGACCTACCTACCAATACTCTTCAAAATTTCGACTGACTCTGCTGTGGGTTTGCTCTGTTGTGGCCCATTACCTTTATGCATGTCAAGAGTCAGCACTGTCGTCCCGTTAGAAGGACAACACTACTTCTTCAAGATTGCATGGAAATCCACTACTTCTGTGTGCATTTTCCTTTACTGCTCAGACTTTGAGAAAAACACTGCAATTTTACTGTGACGAATGATGAGGACTGTCTTTATGGACTGTGAGAAAATTTTAGCTTTTGACCAACATTGTATCAATAAGTGTGTGCATTTGATTTCTTTGTTATTGTAATTATGAAAAATTTTTTTCAAATCTGTATTGGCCACTGCCCAATACAATTTGTAAAATTTTTTGTGGGGAGAATGGGGGCTATGTAAGTAGGCTGTTTAAGTTTTCTCTATGTAAGTAGGCTGTTTATGTTTTCTTATTGGCAACATTACGTAGCACTCAATATGAAAATCACTGGCTGTGCTGTGTGCAGTCTGTGGCTGCTTTGCATTGTTGTAATACTCGCCATTGTAGTGTTAGGCAGCTGGCTGTGAACAGCACGTAGCGTTGCGCAGTTGGAGGTGAGCCGCCAGCAGTGGTGGATGTGGGGAGAGAGATGGCGGAGTTTTGTAATTCGTCATGAACTGCTATATTTATATATGATGATATCAAGGTAAATACATTGTTTGTTCTCTATTAATATCTTTCATTTGCTAACTACCCCTATCAGTAGTTAGTGCCTTCCATAGTTTGAATCTTTTATTTAGCTGGCAGTAGTGGCGCTCGCTGTATTGCAGTAGCTTGAGCAACGAAGATTTTTGTGAGGTAAGTGATTTGTGAAAGGTATAGTTTAATGTTAGTCAGGGCCATTCTTTTGTAGGGAATTTTGAAAGTCAGATTGCGATGGGATAACAAAATATTGTGTGTCAGTTTAAGCACAGTCCTGTAAGAATTGTTGAAAGGGGACGTTTCATGTGTTCATTTCAAATTCGCCAAAAAAATCCAGGAAAAAAGAACTTCTGTACATATATCCTCCGAAATGAATATCCAAGACTTACAATGTAGATTATCGTAGTTGTCCTAATATACATTTTGACTATTTCTGTGTAGAATGAAGAGTATTATTCTTGTCTTATGACATGCAATTTCATTTATGTCTAGTAATGGGATATACAAACTGACATCGCTTAAGAGATTACTGTTTCCGACTATCTGTGCAGACTCCAGTTAAAATCTGGAAGAATAAGTAAGAACTACAAGAGATTTTTGCGGTACATGTATAATCAATAAATCATTTCCTGGAAAGGTCGATAACATACACTCCTGGAAATGGAAAAAGGAACACATTGACACCGGTGTGTCAGACCCACCATACTTGCTCCGGACACTGCGAGAGGGCTGTACAAGCAATGATCACACGCACGGCACAGCGGACACACCAGGAACAGCGGTGTTGGCCGTCGAATGGCGCTAGCTGCGCAGCATTTGTGCACCGCCGCCGTCAGTGTCAGCCAGTTTGCCGTGGCATACGGAGCTCCATCGCAGTCTTTAACACTGGTAGCATGCCGCGACAGCGTGGACGTGAACCGTATGTGCAGTTGACGGACTTTGAGCGAGGGCGTATAGTGGGCATGCGAGAGGCCGGCTGGACGTACCGCCGAATTGCTCAACACGTGGGGCGTGAGGTCTCCACAGTTTATCGATGTTGTCGCCAGTGGTCGGCGGAAGGTGCACGTGCCCGTCGACCTGGGACCGGACCGCAGCGACGCACGGATGCACGCCAAGACCGTAGGATCCTACGCAGTGCAGTAGGGGACCGCACCGCCACTTCCCAGCAAATTAGGGACACTGTTGCTCCTGGGTTATCGGCGAGGACCATTCGCAACCGTCTCCATGAAGCTGGGCTACGGTCCCGCACACCGTTAGGCCGTCTTCCGCTCACGCCCCAACATCGTGCAGCCCGCCTCCAGTGGTGTCGCGACAGGCGTGAATGGAGGGACGAATGGAGACGTGTCGTCTTCAGCGATGAGAGTCGCTTCTGCCTTGGTGCCAATGATGGTCGTATGCGTGTTTGGCGCCGTGCAGGTGAGCGCCACAATCAGGACTGCATACGACCGAGGCACACAGGGCCAACACCCGGCATCATGGTGTGGGGAGCGATCTCCTACACTGGCCGTACACCACTGGTGATCGTCGAGGGGACACTGAATAGTGCACGGTACATCCAAACCGTCATCGAACCCATCGTTCTACCATTCCTAGACCGGCAAGGGAACTTGCTGTTCCAACAGGACAATGCACGTCCGCATGTATCCCGTGCCACCCAACGTGCTCTAGAAGGTGTAAGTCAACTACCCTGGCCAGCAAGATCTCCGGATCTGTCCCCCATTGAGCATGTTTGGGACTGGATGAAGCGTCGTCTCACGCGGTCTGAACGTCCAGCACGAACGCTGGTCCAACTGAGGCGCCAGGTGGAAATGGCATGGCAAGCCGTTCCACAGGACTACATCCAGCATCTCTACGATCGTCTCCATGGGAGAATAGCAGCCTGCATTGCTGCGAAAGGTGGATATACACTGTACTAGTGCAGACATTGTGCATGCTCTGTTGCCTGTGTCTATGTGCCTGTGGTTCTGTCAGTGTGATCATGTGATGTATCTGACCCCAGGAATGTGTCAATAAAGTTTCCCCTTCCTGGGACAATGAATTCACGGTGTTCTTATTTCAATTTCCAGGAGTGTATTTATGTAAAATGTAGTAAAACTGAAAATTACGAGAAAAAACGTAAAAGGACGTTTACAAAGGTTTAACGAAAGCAGTACCAAAAGTGACAATCAATGAAGGTAAATAGCACAGAATGATCGGGTGTAAAATGCACTACTGGCTATTAAAATAGCTACACCACGAAGATGACGTGCTACAGACTCGAAATTTAACCGACAGGAAGAAGATGCTGTGATATGCAAACGATTACCTTTTCAGAGCATTTACACGAAGCTGGTGCCGGTGGCGACACCTACAACGTGCTGACATAGGGAAAGTTTCCAACCGATTTCCCATACATAAACAACAGTTGATCGGCGTTGCGTGGTGAAACGTTGTTGTGATGCCTCGTGTAAGGAGGAGAAATGCGTACCATCACGTTTCCGACTTTGATTGTAGCCTATCGCGATTGCGGTTTATCGTACCGAACATTGTTGCTCGCGTTGGTCGAGATCCAGTGATTGCTAACAGAATATAGAATCGGTGGGTCAAGAGGGTAATAAGGCACGCCGTGCTGGATCCAAGCGGTCTCGTATCACTTACAGTAGAGATGACAGGCATCTTATCCGCATGGCTTTAACTGATCGTGCGGCCACGTCTCGATCCCTGAGTCAACAGATGGGGACGTTTGCAAAACAACAACCATCTGCACGAACAGTTCGACGACGCTTGCAGCAGAATGGACTATCAGCTCGGAGACCATGGCTGCGGTTACCCTTGACGCTGCATCACAGACAGGAGCGTCTACTCAACGACGAACCTGGGTGCACGAATGGCAAAACGTCATTTTTTCGGACGAATCCAGGTTCTCTTTACAGCATCATGATGGTCGCATCCGTGTTTGGCGACATCGCGATGAACGCACATTGGAAGCGTGTATTCGTCATCGCCATACTGGCGTATCTGCCGGCGTGATGGTATGGCGTGCCATTGGTTACACGTCTCGGTCACCTCTTGTTCGCACTGACGGCACTTTGAACAGTGGACGTTACATTTCAGATGTGTTATGACCCGTGGTTCTACCCTTCATTCGATCCTTGCGAAACCCTACATTTCAGCAGGATAATGCACGACCGCGTGTTGCACGTCCTGTACGGGCCTTTCTGGATGCAGAAAATGTTCGACTGCTGCGCTGGCGAGCACATTCTCCAGATCTCTCACCAATTGAAAACGTCTGGTCAATGGTGGCCGAACAACTGGCTCGTCACAATACGGCAGTCACTACTTTTGATAGTCCGGCCCCGGTAGCTGAGTGGTCAGCGTGACGGAACGTCAATCCTAAGGTCCCGGGCTCGATTCCTGGCTGGGACGGAGATTTTCTCCACTCAGGGACTGGGTGTTGTGTTGTCCTAATCATCATCATTTCATCCCCATCGACGCGCAGGTCGCGGAAATGGCGTCAACTTGAAAGACCTGCACCAGGCAAACGGTCTACCCGACGGGAGGCCCTAGTCACACGACATTTCATTTCACTACTCTTGTTGAACTGTGCTATCGTGTTTAATCTGCATGGGCAGCTGTACCTGTACACGCCATCCAAACTCTGTTTGACTCAATGCCCAGGCGTATCAAGGCCGTTATTACGGTCGACGTGGTTGTTCTGGGTACTGATTTCTCAGGATCTATGCACCCAAATGGCGTGAAAATGTAATCACATGTCACTTCTAGTATAATATATTTGTCCAATAAATACCCGTTTATCATTTGCGTTTCTTCTTGATGTAGCAGTTTTAATGGCCAGTAGTATACAAATCCCTCAGGCCTAATTGAATGCACTTGAGGCACAGATGATGTAGGTTTCGATGTGACCGATACTATTAAATTCCTAAAAGAAAACACTACCCAAATGCAGGTAGATTGTTAAATTAAATGATTAACTATGAAAGGGATATTTATACCATTACCTCTATGAATTTAAACATCGATCAAATGATCTAAAATTGTAAAGCCTCAAGATGAGCTTTGAAACACATTGTGTTTAGTGCGATAAGTCAGCAGATGACAAGAGAACAAATTTCCGATGCGAAATAGCCGCCGGCCGAAGTGGCCGTGCGGTTAAAGGCGCTGCAGTCTGGAACCGCAAGACCGCTACGGTCGCAGGTTCGAATCCTGCCTCGGGCATGGATGTTTGTGATGTCCTCAGGTTAGTTAGGTTTAACTAGTTCTAAGTTCTAGGGGACTAATGACCTCAGCAGTTGAGTCCCATAGTGCTCAGAGCCATTTGAACCATTTTTTTCGAAATAGCCTTTCAAATCCATGGTCATAGAAACACCATAACAACTACACAATAATTAATGTGATTTTCGTCTTGTCAAACAATGGCAGTGATGTACAGAGCAATGGGCGACGGGATTGATGGAGTGAGAGAGCGGCGAGTGGAGGTGCCTGCGATAAAGGCAGCCAATTTATTGTTAAAGCTTTTTTTGTTTCTTTATTTCAAACAAAACGTAGAGCGCTGTGACTGTGACAGGAAGATACCGTTTGTGGCGTGTCGTAGCAGCGTTAAGAGGTGCTCGAGTTGTGTGAAAGGTATAGGCGAGTGTTCTCATGCTGGCTACTGTGTAAACTGTATACAGTGATATCACGAAGAGAATTACTCTTACGAATGTTGTTCAAATATTGGAGACAAAGTTGCGACGTGCTGAATAGGAAAATGAAATGGGGGTCGAGGATAGAGAATTCGCGGATATGTTATATAATATAAGAATCCAGAAATAAAACGAGGATGACACAGAAATTCAAGATGTTACGCTGGATAGATACATAGATTCTGTGGGACGGGAAGAACCCAAATCTGAGGATGACTGTTGAAGCAGTACACGACGTTCATCTCCAGAGCAACAGGAACAGTTCAGTCATAGTGACTACGAACTCTCTCTGCCCAGACAGTCGAGGCCCAGTGTGTTAGAAGATACTGATGACTGCGTACTATAGAACATTTAGTAAGACTGTTACAATCCTTAAATGGTTCAAATGGCTCCGAGCACTATGGGACTTAACTTCTGAGGTCATCAGTCCCCTAGAGCTTAGAACTACTTAAACCTAACTAACCTAAGGACATCACACACATCCATGCCCGAGGCAGGATTCGTACCTGCGACCGTACCGAATCCTTAAAAGTATTATCAGTTACGGATAGGGTCAACCATTAGCTGTAGAATGGAATGAAGACTGAAATCGTGTGCTGGACCGGGGCTGGAATCCGGATTTCCCGCTTATTGCGAGCAGTCGCCTTACCATTTGGCTATCTGTGCATGACTCACGGCCGGACCCAAAATTCCCTGTACTCGCACATCTATTATGCACAGGGTGATTCAAAAAGAATACCACAATTTTAAAAATGTGTATTTAATGAAAGAAACATAATATAACCTTCTGTTATACATCATTACAAAGAGTATTTAAAAAGGTTTTTTTCACTCAAAAACAAGTTCAGAGATGTTCAATATGGCCCCCTCCAGACACACGAGCAATATCAACCCGATACTCCAACTCGTTCAGTATATCAGGTGTAACAGTTTGGATAGCTGCTGTTATTTCTCGTTTCAAATCATCAATGGTGGCTGGGAGAGGTGGCCCAAACACCATATCCTTAACATACCCCCATAAGAAAAAATCGCAGGGGGTAAGATCAGGGCTTCTTGGAGGCCAGTGATGAAGTGCTCTGTCACGGGCTGCCTGGCGGCCGATCCATCGCCTTGGGTAGTTGACGTTCAGGTTTCATAACCAACCTTTTTCGTAGGACTCTCCATACAGTTGATTGTGGAATTTGCAGCTCTCTGCTAGCTCTGCGAGTCGATTTTCCTGGGCTGCGAACAAATGCTTGCTGGATGCGTGCTACATTTTCATCACACGTTCTCGGCCGTCCAGAACTTTTCCCTTTGCACAAACACCCATTCTCTGTAAACTGTTTATACCAACGTTTAATACACCACCTATCAGGAGGTTTAACACCATACTTCGTTCGAAATGCACGCTGAACAACTGTCGTCGATTCACTTCTGTCGTACTCAATAACACAAAAAGCTTTCTGTTGAGCGGTCGCCATCTTAGCATCAACTGACGCTGACGCCTAGTCAACAGCGCCTCAAGCGAACAAATGTACAACTAAATGAAACTTTATAGCTCCCGTAATTCGCCGACAGATAGTGCTTAGCTCTGCCTTTTGTCGTTGCAGAGTTTTAAACTCCTAAAGTTGTGGTATTCTTTTTGAATCACCCTGTATATTCCCGTACAGGTGAGACATTTTGCTTCAAAGTCTCTTGCCCGGTGTCGGCGGATAAATACGGTATTATGACTGTGTTATTCTGAATTACAATGTGAAGTTCGTGTGGGCGTGAGTGCCTCTGTGGTCAGAAGTACGATGCAATATCCCTTCGCACGTACATTCATGCATACATGCATGTCCGAAGGAACATTGCATTGTACTTCTGATCAATACGGCACTGCTATATCGTATTTATCCGGCGACACCGAACAAGCAACTTTCAACTGAAATGTCCCAACTGCGTGGGAACACACATAATGTTCGAGTACAGGTTGTAGGTGCATGGTTAACCACATATGGAAACCTGGGTCTGGCCGTGAGCCGTGCGTGGATAACCACATGGTGAGGCGACCGCTCGCGACAAGCGGAAAATACGGGTTCGAGTCCTGGTCCGTCACAAATTTTCATTGTCATTCCATCCTACAGCTGATGCTTCTCCATATCCGCAACTGCGAATAAATTTAATGTTTTCATAACGGCTGTAATCGCCGCAGTGCCTGGTTCTTTGGACATGCATCGTAACTCAGAATATAAAATGCACCGGAGTATCGTATTACAATCGTTGTTTCAATTCCTATACCAAACTAATGAGGCACTCAAAATACGTTAAAAGTAAATCCAGTTGCAGGTTAATTCTAAAGTATATTTCGAGCAAAGTTGAGAAGGAACTCGTTTCAAAGGAAACAGACTGTCCCAATAACAAACTATTAAAGAAATGTAATATCGCAATTTCATAGAGCAAAGTCGTCTGCATCAACAGTTGGCTATTGGCATCTGCAAACGTGGGCACGAGAAGCGTTTAAAATGGTTGGCCTGGACAGCTCCAAACCTTCGACTTCCTTTATCGACAATCTACAGCATTTCATCCAAGTGTGTTACTACATTTGTCACAGTTAAGGACATGAAAAATACTACACTACTGGCCATTAAAATTGCTACGCCAAGAAGAAATGCAGATGATAAACGGGTATTCATTGGACAAAGATATTACACTAGAACTGGCAAGTGACTACATTTTCACGCAATTTGGGTGCATACATCCTGACAAATCAGCACCCAAAACAACCACCTCTGGCCGTAATAACGCTCTTGATACGCCTGGGCATTGAATCAAACAGAGCTTGGATGGTGTGTACAGGTACAGCTGCCCATGCAGCTTCAACACGATACCATAGTTCATCAAGAGTAGTGACTGCCGTATTGTGACGAGCCAGTTGCTCCGCCACCATTGACGGGCGTTTTCAATTGGTGAGAGATCTGGAGAATGTGCTGGCCAGGGCAGCAGTCGAACATTTTCTGTATCCAGAAAGGCCCGTACAGGACCTGCAACATGCGGCCGTGCATTATCCTGCTGAAATGCAGGGTTTCGCGGGGATCGAATGAAGGGTAGAGCCACGGGTCGTATCACATCTAAAATGTAACGTCCACTGTTCAAAGTGCTGTCAATGCGAACAAGAGGTGACCGAGACGTGTAACCAATGGCACGCCATACCATCACGCCGGGTGATACGCCAGTATGGCGATGACGAATACACACCTCGCATGTGCGTTCACCGCCATGTCGCCAAAAATGGATGCGACCATCATGATGCTGTAAACAGAACGTGGATTCATCCGAAAAAATGACGTGTTGCCATTTGCACCCAGGTTCGTCGTTGAGTACACCATCGCAGGCGCTCCTGTCTGTGATGCAGCGTCAAGGGTAACCGCAGCCATGGTCTCCTACCTGATAGTCCATGCTGCTGCAAACGTCGTCGAACTGTTCGTGCAGATGGCTGTTGTCTTGCAAACGCCTCAATGTGTTGACTCAGGGATCGAGACGTGGCTGCAGCCGGCCGGAGTGGCCGAGCGGTTAAAGGCGCTACAGTCTGGAACCGCACGACCGCTACGGTCGCAGGTTCGAATCCTGCCTCGGGCATGGATGTGTGTGATGTCCTTAGGTTAGTTAGGTTTAAGTAGTTCTAAGTTCTAGGGGACTTATGACCACAGCAGTTGTCCCATAGTGCTCAGAGCCATTTGAACCATTTTTTGAACGTGGCTGCACGTTCCGTTACAGCAATGTGGATAAGATTCCTGTCATCTCGACTGCTAGTGATACGAGGCCGTTGGGATCCAGCACGGCGTTCCGTATTACCCTCCTGAACTCACCGATACCATATTCTGCTAACAGTCAATGGATCTCGACCAACGCGAGCAGCAATGCCGCGATACGATAAACCGCAATCGCGATAGGCTATAATCCGACCTTTTTCAAAGTCGGAAACGTGATAGTACGCATTTCTCCTCCTTACACGAGGCATCACAACAACGTTTCACCAGGCAACGCCAGTCAACTGCTGTTTGTGTATGAGAAATCGTTTGGAAACGTTCCCATTGTCAGCACGTTGTAGGTGTCACCACCGGCGCCAATCTTGTGTGAATGCTCTGAAAAGCAAATCATTTGCATATCACAGCATCTTCTTCCTGTCGGTTAAATTTCGTGTCTGTAGCACGTCATCTTCGTGGTGTAACAATTTTAATGGCCAGTAGTGTAGTACATATCAGAAGGCATAACAGGTTGTGGGGGAAGTCAACATGTTTATGCCAGAGTAAGGTGTGGAGTAAGGAAATGTTTGGAATGGCGACCAGAATCAGTTCCAGTATGAAATGTCTTCAGTGTACAACACTGTCCCACAGAGGAGAGAGAACTACAACTAGTGTGTTGCAGTCTGTAGATGGCTCTACCCAGTGTTACATAATTGGTAGGGCTTTATCAATGAGAGGCAGACTAGTAAACTGTACGTCTGTTTCAAACATGGACAAGGCACCTTCGGCCCAAATATTTCAAAGAAACTTCAAAGAACCTGCCCACTGAACTTTCGTGTGGAGGCCAGCAAAAGTGCAAAAATTACAAAAGAGCACAAGAAAGGTTTTCTAACATCAGTCCTTGGCGAACGTGTAACAAGCAAAAAGAATCTATTTCTGTATGTTTCCTCGTCAGGTTGCACAGATCGTTTACTTCTAGGCGGAAGTTCTCTTAATAAAGGTGTTGTGCCGATGATATTCTCACCGAAAACAACAAAACATTGCCAACCACTTGTTTACTTCCTTCATCAGTACATGATCTGTTTCAGAAGGACTGCTAATTCTGTAATTCTGCAATGTGCCAAACCACAAGTGAAGATAAATGTTAGTTATTTCATCCTCAAACTTCACTGTCTAATTTACAGTCAATTTTCTACACCAAATTATAGGCCTACGTTGCAACATGTAGGCAAGGGAGGCTATGAAATTGACATACCCATATAATCACTTGAAAATACATGCCAACGTCGCAAGCTGAAGATGAACATATAGAGAAAGTGTATGAGGATATTGAAAGGGTAATGCATTATGTAAAGGGGGACGTAAATCTAATAGTCATGGGCCACTGGAATGCAGTTGTAGGGGAAGGAGTAGAAGAAAAGGTTACAGGAGAATATGGGCTTGGGACAAGGAGTGAAAGAGGAGAAAGACTAATTGAGTTCTGTAACAAGTTTCAGCTAGTAATAGCGAATACTCTGTTCAAGAATCACAAGAGGAGGAGGTATACTTGGAAAAGGCCGGGAGATACGGGAAGATTTCAATTAGTTTACATCATGGTCAGACAGAGATTCCGAAATCAGATACTGGATTGTAAGGCGTACCCAGGAGCAGATATAGACTCAGATCACAATATAGTAGTGATGAAGAGTAGGCTGAAGTTCAAGACATTAGTCAGGAAGAATCTATACGCAAAGAAGTGGGATACGGAAGTACTAAGGAATGACGAGATACGTTTGAAGTTCTCTAACGCTGTAGATACAGCAATAAGGAATAGCGCAGTAGGCAGTACAGTTGAAGAGGAATGGACATCTCTAAAAAGGGCCATCACAGAAGTTGGGAAGGAAAACAGGTACAAAGAAGGTAGCTACGAAGAAACCATGGGTAACAGAAGAAATACTTCAGTTGATTGATGAAAGGAGGAAGTACAAACATGTTCCGGGAAAATCAGGAATACAGAAATACAAGTCGCTGAGGAATGAAATAAATAGGAAGTGCAGGGAAGCTAAGACGAAATGGCTGCAGGAAAAATGTGAAGACATCGAAAAAGATATGATTGTCGGAAGGAGAGACTCAGCATACAGGAATGTCAAAACAACCTTTGATGACATTAAAAACAACGGTGTTAAAATTAAGAGTGCAACGTGAATTCCACTGTTAAATGCAGAGGAGAGAGCAGATAGGTGGAAAGAATATACTGAAAGCCTCTATGAGGGTGAAGATTTGTCTGATGTGATAGAAGAAGAAACAGGAGTCGATTTAGAAGAGATAGGGGATCCAGCATTAGAATCGGAATTTAAAAGACCTTTGGAGGACACGGTCAAATAAGGCAGAAGGGATAGATAACATTCCATCAGAATTTCTAAAATCATTGGGGGAAGTGGCAACAAAACGACTATTCACGTTGGTGTGTAGAATATGTGAGTCTGGCGACATACCATCTGACTTTCGGAAAAGCATCATCCACACAATTCCGAAGACGGCAAGAGCTGACAAGTGCGAGAATTATCGCACAATCAGCTCAACAGCTCATGCATCGAAGCTGCTTACAAGAATAATATACAGAAGAATGGAAAAGAAAATTGAGAATGCGCTAGGTGACGATCAGTTTGGCTTTAGGAAAAGTAAAGGGACGAGAGAGGCAATTCTGACATTACGGCTAATAATGGAAGCAAGGCTAAAGAAAAATCAAGACACTTTCATAGGATTTGTCGACCTGGAAAAAGCGTTCGACAATATAAAATGGTGCAAGCTGTTCGAGATTCTTAAAAAAGTAGGGGTAAGCTATAGGGAGAGACGGGTCATATACAATATGTACAACAACCAAGAGGGAATAATAAGAGTGGACGATCAAGAACGAAGTGCTCGTATTAAGAAGGGTGTAAGACAAGGCTGTAGCCTTTCGCCCCTACTCTTCAATCTGTACATCGAGGAAGCAATGATGGAAATAAAAGAAGGTTCAGGAGTGGAATTAAAATACAAGGTGAAAGGATATCAATGATACGATTCGCTGATGACATTGCTATCCTGAGTGAAAGTGAAGATGAATTGAATGATATGCTGAACGGAATGAACAGTCAATGAGTACACAGTATGGTTTGAGAGTAAATCGGAGAAAGAGGAAGGTAATGAGAAGTAGTAGAAATGGGAACAGCGAGAAACTTAACATCAGAATTGATGGTCACGAAGTCAATGAAGTTAAGGAATTCTGCTACCTAGGGAGTAAAATACCCAATGACGGACGGAGCAAGGAGGACATCAAAAGCAGACTCGCTATGGCAAAAAAGGCATTTCTGGCCAAGAGAAGTCTACTAATATCAAATACCGGCCTTAATTTGAGGAAGAAATTTCTGAGGATGTACGTCTGGAGTACAGCATTGTATGGTAGTGAAACATGGACTGTGGGAAAACCAGAACAGAAGAGAATCGAAGCATTTGAGATGTGGTGCTATAGACGAATGCTGAAAATTAGGTGGACTGATAAGGTAAGGAATGAGGAGGTTCTACGTAGAATCGGAGAGGGAAGGAATACGTGGAAAACACTGATAAGGAGAAGGGACAGGATGATAGGACATCTGCTAAGACATGAGGGAATGACTTACATGGTATTAGAGGGAACTGTAGAGGGCAAAAACTGTAGAGGAAGACAGAGATTGGAATACGTCAAGCAAATAATTGAGGACGTAGGTTGCAAGTGCTACTCTGAGATAAAGAGGTTAGCACAGGAAAGGAATTCGTGGCGGGCCGCATCAAACCAGTCAGTAGACTGATGACCAAAAAAAAAAAAAAATGGCTTTTCATATTGGACTGCTTCAATGCGAAAGCGATTTTGAATCTAAAAACGTAGCTTCAGTGAGGAGTGCACATCGTTCTCTTCCACTTTGGTTTAACCACTTCATCAAAATGCCGCATCTGCACTGTAAGGACTGATTAAGCAGTATTATGAGTGTGGGATACGTATGTTTCGAACTATTATAATTACTTTAAGGAGAGGGTTTTTGGAATTGTTGATTGAGAAAGTAATGATACACTGACCTCATTGAATTACGTATAATTCCCCTCCTATGGTATGGATATCTCGTTACTTTGTTTGTCTCTATCAGAATGTCATTTGTGGTAGAATATATGTATTCTAAACCAGGTATCTTTTGGTTCCGAGGGTTGGAGATCAAAGGTGTCCCTTGTTAGTGCCTTGGATCATGAGGTGGCGGCAGATTGTGATTTCGATCACTAGGTCTCGTAATAGCTGCTGATACATGCCAGGCTTACCGTCTGGAAGGCGTACTGCTGTCGTGTTCCTCCATATTGGCAAAGCCTCTGGCTATGACGAAAGCTTACACGTGGTACTCAGTGTCCTCGCCGCAGATGTCGACTTGCGAGTGACACAGAAGCACCTACTAGAGTGCTGCAACGCTCCATGTTTGACCGGTCACAGCTCGCCCGTCGACGGGGGGACCGAGCCGCTCGTGTCCGGCCCCACACGACTCGGCTCGGCCACGTACTCGCGCCATGTCTGATGTCCGGATTCCGGACACGCGGATAACCGAGCATGACCGGTCACCGCTGACGTCTCACCTCGCCTCGCTCCGCCTCGCTGCACTGTACTTTACTGTACAAATCCAACGCCTCTCTCTCTCTCTCTCTCTCTCTCTCTCTCTCTCTTTTAATACAAAAGTAACATTTCCAAGAACGGGTTCGTAACACAGCTAAATTCATAAAGCACCTGGAAAGTAAAATGATATTTCAATACAATCGTGGATAGAAGACGAGTCTCATTTCCAAACAAAAGAGATATTTTTCCTTTCATTTATAGGAAACATTAAATAAGTGCTTTCCCTGTAATCTAGAAGACAACCATCTTCATAAAGAAAGCATACAAAGAACATTAAACATTTACAGACGTAACTTGTCATACGTTTCAATTGTTTGCAACATAAACAAACTGATAGTTATTGTTGATCAGCAGGAAATCACTAACGCGTTCCGGATTTAATTGGCTGCGGCAATTTGTTAGTAACATGCCGGCTTTACTAAAGCACCTTTCACTAGGTGCGCTTGTTGCTGGGATACATAAAATACGTCTTGCAACTGCAGCCAAACCTGGCAGATCTGTTTCATGTCTGCTCCACCACTTTAAGATGTCATCATCATCTCCGGGGTGCATTAAAATGTACAGATCTACTTCATCTGCTGCGGATGATCTGTTGTTCCTCCATTCCTTGAAACGAGCTCTCTTTCTGGGTGGTGATGACACAGTACTTTAAGGATCTATGATAATAAACAAAAGAGACAAGTAAGACAGAACTGATATGGAAATCATCGAAACATTCCCGTAAGAGACCGATGACCTCGCTGTTTGGTCTCTCCCCCCAAACAACCCGACCCCCCGTTCCCATAAAAACGAGATGTTTTACGTTAATGAAATATTAAACGAGTCACAACATTCCCGTTTCTCTATAATACACTTTCCACTAACTATGCAAAAAGATTACGTTAATGATTGAATGTTGTACCTGCGTACGTAGCACACATTTGTCGCATATTGTTAAGAATTTCCTGCTTTTCACTTATTTCAAGCATATTAAGATAACGGAAGGACGGCCAAAGAAACGACCTTTGTGAAGTTTCTTGCAACTGTGTTTCTTTAAATGAGTGGTTGCCGACTGGAAAAACAATACAGTGGAGCAGTTTATGCACGATACGTACCGAGTAGACGCAATGTTTTCATCTACAACCAACAGAAATGTACTCCATACTTGGTTTTTTAGACCTTCCCGTTTCTTTAATGTGTAAACATTGGTTTCAATCTTACGTGTTACTAAACTGGCCTCCTCGCGCTGCATGATTACAGAGAGACACACCACAAATATGAAGCCCGTACTGGCTGCAGTGTCACACGGATAACACGTGTAATGTGTTCGAAGTTATGTGCTACGTATTCGGTCACGGCTTCTATGCTCGGTCACAAGAACTAGTGCGTGTAGCCTATCCAGTTAGGGTGTGCTCGCCCCACCTCGTATTTTGTGCTCGCTTACTCGGTCATGCAAGACTCTAGCACCTACTTCCCCTGGGGTACCGTGCGACGGACAGGGCACTGAACTTGGATTTCTGTCTACGGCACTAGACACTACCTGAGAAGTATGCTATTACAATAATTTAGAATTTATGACAATGATGCGTTTCGTATCACATTAGGTATAATAAGCAATTTCATTAACTTAGCCACAATCCGAAGTTCCTCAAAATATTGACTACAAGTATGTGACATTGACAAAAGTTGTGGGATACCCCCTAATATCGCGTTGGAACTCCTTTTGTGCGGCGTAGTCCAGCAGCCCGACGTGGCATGGACTCAACAAGTCGTTAGAAGTCTCCTGGTGCCTCTACAGCCGTCCATAATTGTGAAAACGTTGCGGTGCAGGATTTTGTGGACTAGCTGACCTATCGGTTATGTCCCATAAATGTTCGAGGGTATTCATCTAGTGCGATCTGGGTGGTCAGGTCATTCGTTCGAACTGTCCAGAATGTTCTTCAAACCTATCGCGAACAATTGTGACCTGACGGAATGGCGCATTGTCACCCACAAAAATTCCATCTTTATTTTGGAACATGAAGTCCATGAATGGTTGAAAATGGTCTCAAGATAACCCCATCGTAACCGTTTCCAGTCGATGATTGGTTGAGTTGGACCAGAGGACCCAGTCTATTCCATGTAAACACAGCCCACATCGTTATGGAGCCACGACCAGCTTGCTCAGTGCCTTGTTGACAACTTGGAACCATGACCTTGAGGGATCTGCGCCACACTAGAACCCAACCATCGGCTCTTACTAAATGGAATCGGGACTCATCTGACCAGGGCAAGGTTTTCCAATCGTCTAAGGTCCAACCGATATGGTCAAAAGAGCAGGCGAGGCGTTGCAGCTCTTGTCGTGTTCTTAGCAAAGGAAGTCGCGTCGGTCGTCTGCTGCTGCCTTAGGCCATTAACACCACGTTTCGCCGCATTCTCCTAACGGAAATGTTTCGTCGTACGTCCCATATTAATTTCCGCGGGTATTTCAAGCAGTGTTGCTTGTCTGTTAGCACTGACAACTCTATGCAAAAGCCGCTGCTCTCGGTCGTTAAGGCCGTCAGCCATTGCGTTGTCCATGGTGAGAGAGAATGACTGAAATTTTGTATTATGGCCACACGTTTGACATTTTGGATGTCGGAATATCGAATTCCCCTACGCTTTTCGAAATGGAATGTCCCATGCGTGTAGCTCCAACGGCCATACGGCGTTCAAGGTCTTGATTGCCATTTTGCGGTCATAATCACGTTGGAAACCTTTTTACATGAATCACTTGAGTACAAATCACAGCTCCGCCAATGCACTGCCCTCTTGTACCCTGCGTTACGCCATGATACCGCCATCTGTATATGTACATATCGCTGCCTCATGAACTTTGTCACTCCAGTGTATGTAGGTATGATACAGGTGAATGTAGTGATTAAACACATAAACAATAGTATTTTTTTAAGAAATTGGTAGGGAGCGAGGGTGGCAGGGAGTGGAGCATGCTGGTGCTTTTATTGGACTAATTTCAAATCATCATTTATTCATAGAAACAAAACCTCAATACTACATGTCACCGTAAGAGCGATTTGGCTACAGCTGTTCATAACATAGTTTAATTCCCGGATGTATTTCATCACATCTGGCCATAATAACCCAAATATTTCATCGTACATCTGGTAGTAAAAAAATAATTGGCTGTAACCTTTAAGGCACATTATAAAAATAAGAACACTCAGCCATACATATATTATTAAGCCACAATCGCTCACCAAAAGTGATAACAAAACTGAACGCTGACGATCCATTTCAAAACAGAGAATCTTATGACAAATACTTAAAAGTTGCAGCAATACCAACTCTGCAACGAGTGGCACTTTGTCCTAGCGAATCAGGTAAGAGATTCACTACTAGTTGGCAATTTCTTTAAAATATGTTTTCGTGACTGGCCGAATCATATTCTCGTCACATCAACAGCCCTGTGGTTTGGAGTGCTGCTATATCTCCACATTTCCCAAAAAAAAATTCCAAGGTTTCTCTTGGTCATTATTGTTCTCATTTCTAATTTGGATGGGAAAATGCCGAAAAAGGTGCTTCTATTTATATATCCTCTCAAATTAATATCCACAAGGTTACGATATAGATCATTTTACAGTCGTTCTTAGATGAATTTGGATTATTTCTTTATGGATATAGGCAATGACATAGCTAGAGATTATTGTTTCCAACAGATGCTATAGTCTCCAAAGAAAAATCTGCTGCTTCGCTCGCGTTTGCATAGTAATTACATCAAAAATAATTTTATGAACATATATTAGGCCTGCTGAAAAATTAATGTATTAATGATGCGTTTGTTTTCCTATGCAATTCTGACAAAGTCACTATATCGTTGTGAATGTTACATAGCATTCTTTGATTTAGTTCACAATTATCAACACCTTCTAAACTTGAAACTCCAATTAAGGCCCTAAAAAATTTTCTTTTCCGTGTGTACTTCTGACCAAAAAGCGATTCTGGTAGTTGGAGTCCAAGGCGTCTGTTACTCATGCCTTTAGCGATCTTATCGTGATATTTCCATAGAAATTTCCATCCCCTGACACATATTTCTTTCTTTATAACCGAGAAGTCAAATGCCATTTTTCGTGACTTGAATTTCCAAAAACAGTGGAACACGTATTATTTTATTTTTAAAGGGATGCAAAACATAAACTTTCATAGATTTAGCTTTGAAAAGGCTTTCAAAATGAATGATTCCAGAAAAATTTTCATCCCCTAATTCACTCCCTAAGGAGGTTGAATTTCCAAAAACAGTGAAAGGAGTATTTTTTTATTTCTAACTGAGAAGTCGAAAACAAGTTCCCTAGATGTACAGTTTGAAAATGCTTTACTAGTTCTTTAATAACGATTTATTTTCAAAAAATCTTTCACCCACTGTTTTACCCCCTTAGTGGTTGAATTTCCAAAAATATTGAAACACGTTTTTTTTTATGACTGAGAAACCAAACACCAATTTTCATAGTCCTAGCTTCAAATTATCCTAATATCGACGTACTTTAAAAAAGATTTCCCATAGATGTGAAATTTAGAAAAACCCCTTCTTAAACGATGCCTGGTGTGTATGTCTTCTGTGAATGATCACACCTCTCCATTTTTCAAGTTTCCATTCTTCGCGGTATGGTCTAGGCAATGATGAGTCAGTGAATTAATCTGACCGTATTCCAACCCTTTAGGGGCTAAATTTCCAAAAACAGTGAAACGTGATTTTCTTCATTTTTAATGGAGTAGCTAAATACCAGTTTTGAAAGAATTTGTTTTTAAAATTTTCTCACAATGAAACATTTTCATAAGACATTTCACCCATTATTTTACCCCTATATGGGTTGAAGTTCCAAAAAACAATGAAATACGTATTTTTTATTTCTCCTCGAGAAATCAAATTCAAAATTTAATACATTTAGCTTCAAAAATACTTTCGTAATGAATTATTTTCATAAAACATTCCATTCCTTATTTAACCCCCTTAGGGGCTGAATTTCTAAGAACAATGAAAGACGAGCTTTTTGTTTCCAGTCAAGGAGTCAAATGACAGTTTTCATAGATGTAGCTTTAAAAATGCTTTAGTAGTTGTTTAACAACGACTCGTTGTCAAAAAATTTTCAACAACTATTACACCCCCATAGAAGTTAAATTTCGGACAGAGAAACCAAATTCCAGTTTTCGTAGTTCTAGCTTCAAAATTGTCTTAATAGTGACATCCAGATATTTTCAGAAAATCCTTCATCACCTGTTTCACCCCGTTATTGTGGCCCTTCAAACGACGCCTACAGTATAAGATCCACACCCTACGCAAATTTCAAGTTTCTGTCCCTAATGGTTTAGGCTGGGCGATCATGGGTCAGTGAGTGAGTCAGTCACTCGTAACAGTGCCTTTTATATACAGAGATAAGTAAGATACGCAAGATATTTTAGTGGTGGTGACTAATCAATAAATGATTTCTTGGAAATGTCGATAACGTTACAAAAAATTTCTTAAAACTGGAAATTACGAGAAAAAATCATAAAAGGGCGTTTAGTTAAGTTAAATCAAAGCAGTACAAAAGAGGCACGAAAGATGGTCATCAATTTACTTCGTGAGTTAAAACAAAGTACAAAGTTTATGAGCAGAAATAAAGACAGTAGGCTAGTGAAGACGGTTTTCTGTGGCGGAGATCAATATAGAACTCTCATTGCACTTTCTCCTCTTTATTTTCTTATAAGCGGTAAGTTATAAAACCAAAGTGCAGCCTATGAAGAACATGGCATATGACTCGTAAGTAGAATGTTGGTGTAGGCCCCTACAGCCTTACAAGAAACATTTTCGAATAAAAATCATTGAAAACAATAATTCAGTAAAGGAGCAGAGAATGATTGAGATGGTAATACAAATACTTCTGGTCTAATTGAACGAACTTGACACACTGATGACGTAGGTTTAGATGCCAAAAAAAGAAAAAAGACTTGATCTCTTTGAGGATGTTCACGTCTAAATGGGTATCAGTGTCCATAAGGTGGTTGAAGCAACAATGATTATCAAAGTAGGAAAGGCATCAAAAACAAGTACAGGGTGACAATTACTGAACTATATGAAATAAAATCGTCATAGCGCCTGAGCTGTTTGCGTTAGGACATTTAAACTGCACGGTTGGCAGTGGGGAATGACGGGAATTAGTATGCGCTATATGGTTTGGTTTAACGACGAAGCCTACATTCATTTGGATGTAGTCGTCAATAAGCAAAATTGGCACATTTGGAGGACTGAGAATCCACATTTCGCGATCGAGAAGTCTTTTCATTCTCAACAGGTGACTGTTGGTGCTCAGTGTCCAGTCACGAAATAATCTGTGCGATATCCCTTGATGGCACGGTGACTACCGAACAATACGTGAAGGTCTTGGAAGATGATTTCATCCGTATCGTCAAAAGTGACCTGATTTCGACAAGATGTGGTTCATGCAAGACGTAGCTCGACCTCATCGAAGCAGGAGAGGAGGAGCACTTTGGGGACCGCATTCTGGCATCAGCATCGATTGGCTGCCATAGTCTCTGGATCTGAACACATGCTACACCTCTTTGTGGGGCTATTATAAATACAACGTGTACAACAATAACCCCAAAACTTTTGCTGAGCTGAGAACAGATACTCAGTATCTCATCGACAGGATCGATGTTCCGACACTTCAGCGGGTCGTGCAGAATTTCGCTATTCGTCTTCGCCACATCATCTCAAATGATGGCCGACATATGAAACACATCACAACCAAAATTCGAATACCTTTAGTGACCTTTACATGTTCAATAAAGTGTGTGCACGTCGTAGTTTGTAACTAATTTACGTTTTTTTCCATATAGCTCAGTAATTGTCTTCCTGTGAGTTCAACCCAAACAAATTCTAGTCGTATGTAAAGACTGTTAGTGCACAAAAGTTAGCATCCAGTCTGTTATGACGACGACGAACGAGTCGTCGCCAATGTTGACTGGTGGCCAATGGTAAATAGAAACATACAAATCACAGCAGGTTTGTCGGTAACGTCGATAAGTTACTGGCTGCATGGTCTGGATCTGTAACGACTAAAGTAATTAGAAGTCGTTGGTAAAAATAATATATATTGTACCTAACTGGTTGTACAAGATTCTTCTTGGCTGCATACATATAATTGTAAACAGATAGCTATTGAGGCCTCACTTAGGCCACACGTTATTAAGTGCCTTGTTAGAGGTTGCTTCCTATCAGCTGAAGGCTATGCTACTTTACTACTTGACGTCCCGAGCAAGACATGACGAGAGCTCGCTAGAAACTTGATACAAGCCGCGGAGCAGCGCTAGCGGCGCTGGTCGCGACTCGTGGGTCCAACGCTACTAGTACGGTCCGCGGTCGATAACTGCAGCCCCTAACAAGTGTGGTATCGAACGTTGATACCACACAGTCACTCATGGACGAGACAGGAACTGAAACTGAGAGTAGCCTAGCAGAGACAGAGATGCCACCTCAGTTTTCAGACACTCTTGTACACAGGAAAACCCAGAGAATTGTCGAAATTTAATTCTGCACCACTTAAAAGACAAGTGAAATAAATATTAGTGCCACGGCGTTGAGAAACAGCTGAAATCATTAAAGTTGAACAAAGCTCTAGGATCTGATGGATCCCTACGAATTTGCTCCAGAGTTAGCCCCTCTGTTAAGTGTAACCTATCTTAGATTCCTTGAACAAAAGAATGTGCCCAGTAGTTGGAAGAAAGATTGGGTCGCACCTAGTTACAAGAAGGATAGTAGAAGTTACCCACAAAACTACCGCCCAATATCCTTGACGTGAACTTATTGTAGAATCTTAGGAAAAATTCTGAACTTACAAGGGGAGGCCGCCAATTGTGAAATTCAGATTCAATTCATACTGCGCATAATAAAAGCTCATGGCCAGAGGTGTAATGAGGCAAAGCACCAAGATGCACTTCTCAGCCGTTGTCGAGAAAATCGACAGTTAAAAATAATCCGTTGCTGTGAAATACTCTCTACGACGAGGAATTTTCTACAGCGTCGTGGCGCAACGGTAAGCGCTCGCGTTCGTAATCCGAAGGTCGCCGGATCGAATCTCGTGCCATGCAACTTTTTTTTAATATTTGTTTTTTGTAATTCAAATATATATATATATATATATATATATATATATATATATATATATATATATATATATATATATATGCACACACACACATACACTCCTGGAAATTGAAATAAGAACACCGTGAATTCATTGTCCCAGGAAGGGGAAACTTTATTGACACATTCCTGGGGTCAGATACATCACATGATCACACTGACAGAACCACAGGCACATAGGCACAGGCAACAGAGCATGCACAACGTCGGCACTAGTACAGTGTATATCCACCTTTCGCAGCAATGCAGGCTGCTATTCTCCCATGGAGACGATCGTAGAGATGCTGGATGTAGTCCTGTGGAACGGCTTGCCATGCCATTTCCACCTGGCGCCTCAGTTGGACCAGCGTTCGTGCTGGACGTGCAGACCGCGTGAGACGACGCTTCATCCAGTCCCAAATATGCTCAATGGGGGACAGATCCGGAGATCTTGCTGGCCAGGGTAGTTGACTTACACCTTCTAGAGCACGTTGGATGGCACGGGATACATGCGGACGTGCATTGTCCTGTTGGAACAGCAAGTTCCCTTGCCGGTCTAGGAATGGTAGAACGATGGGTTCGATGACGGTTTGGATGTACCGTGCACTATTCAGTGTCCCCTCGACGATCACCAGTGGTGTACGGCCAGTGTAGGAGATCGTTCCCCACACCATGATGCCGGGTGTTGTCCCTGTGTGCCTCGGTCGTATGCAGTCCTGATTGTGGCGCTCACCTGCACGGCGCCAAACACGCATACGACCATCATTGGCACCAAGGCAGAAGCGACTCTCATCGCTGAAGACGACACGTCTCCATTCGTCCCTCCATTCACGCCTGTCGCGACACCACTGGAGGCGGGCTGCACGATGTTGGGGCGTGAGCGGAAGACGGCCTAACGGTGTGCGGGACCGTAGCCCAGCTTCATGGAGACGGTTGCGAATGGTCCTCGCCGATACCCCAGGAGCAACAGTGTCCCTAATTTGCTGGGAAGTGGCGGTGCTGTCCCCTACGGCACTGCGTAGGATCCTACGGTCTTGGCGTGCATCCGTGCGTCGCTGCGGTCCGGTCCCAGGTCGACGGGCACGTGCACCTTCCGCCGACCACTGGCGACAACATCGATGTACTGTGGAGACATCACGCCCCACGTGTTGAGCAATTCGGCGGTACGTCCACCCGGCCTCCCGCATGCCCACTATACGCCCTCGCTCAAAGTCCGTCAACTGCACATACGGTTCACGTCCACGCTGTCGCGGCATACTACCAGTGTTAAAGACTGCGATGGAGCTCCGTATGCCACCCCAAACTGGCTGACACTGACGGCGGCGGTGCACAAATGCTGCGCAGCTAGCGCCATTCGACGGCCAACACCGCGGTTCCTGGTGTGTCCGCTGTGCCGTGCGTGTGATCATTGCTTGTACAGCCCTCTCTCAGTGTCCGGAGCACGTATGGTGGGTCTGACACACCGGTGTCAATGTGTTCTTTTTTCCATTTCCAGGAGTATATATATATATATATATATATTGAGAGGCACCCACTTGCCTTTCTCATACTGTGGCATCAAGCAGTCAGGCCTGCAAGATGAGTGGTTTGCCAAGCGAGTGGAATCTTCCTTTACTTATCGAGCAACATGAATTCTCGTATCTTACTATTTAGTTACAAATTATCCTCCTGTATGAATAATACGCAACGGAAACACGCATCTGACTATCAGTGATTTATAGAACTCTGACTGTACACTACGCACTGGCAATACCACATTTACCTTTTGTCTTTGATTTAACGGCTTTTATATAAATTCGGGACATTACAATAACATACAATTTAATGAAAAAAGGCCACCAATCTCTTTCTTTTCACTATTTGATTTATTCCTAAACACACAAATTCTACAACCTACAACAAAATCACATGAGAAATTCCGCCCAGTGGGCATGGCTTTACGTTAGTGAATCTCTATACTATGGTCTCGTAATCTATTTACCGCAACAGTGCACTCCCTGGATCGGATGGTGGATCTTTTATTATACCTCACACTTCGCCTCTCACAATAATCCTCACGAAACTTTCCTCCAGATCGAGCGATACAGAAGGAACAGGCATACCCACAAATCTTTCGAAACTACCTTGCTACTCCCATGCAAAACACACATACCCAAATTACAAGACATACACAACACAACAATATGAAATATTACACAAAGAACGGTTACAACTTCATCACTTTTCCGCTTTCCCACTTCAATCAATATTTATCCCAGTTTCACACGACACTGCCCCACTTTGTAATTCTACTTTCCTACTGTGAACTCTGGAGATAAATGCACGTCTTCCTGTGCAATGCAAGCCAAGTGGCGTTGCTGGAAAAACGGCCGACTCACCTTGATTCTCTCTCAGAGTTTAACTTCAGCGTCACACGGAATGATATTTCTTAAATACTTCAACTTATGATACACACGTTATTTCTTAAATATTTCAGCTTATTGTACACACGCTATTAATTCTTAAATATTTCAGCTTATTGTACACACGCAATTAATTCTTAAATATTTCAGCTTAAGCTCACGGAAGTATCTCAACTTATAACTACACGTGGGCTCTTTGTGACCGTTGGTTTACTACAATCCCCTTAAAATTACCTGCCTCACTTTGTAATTTTCCCCACAAAAGGTCCTGTGAAAGAGAAATTATTAATTCTAACTACTCTTAAATATTCCACATCCATACCATGCCTCCACTCTTTCATTCCGGAGCACAACAAAAAAACAGGTCTTTACAGCAGAAGGTTCAGCGGCAGAGTACCTGAAACATGGCCGTATTCTGATTCTCTCGCACCTCTCTCGAAGTGGGAGAAGCACCCTGCTACCTTATTGGTCAGCCACATTTCAGACGCTCAAAGCTCTGGTAACTTCCATCTCTTTGGTCTCACCAAAGGATCGACTCAAAGATGATCATATATTCCGATTCACTATCTGTGGTTAGCAGACGACCATACATTCATTCCTTTCACAGATCTCACCAAACTGGATGTAGGGATTTATTTTGAGGGAGTGCACATGTGATCAATTAAATAAATAAATTGTCATTCTTTCCCACACTGGTATCCGGCTTCGCTGTATTAATTGAAATTGAGTTACTTTTACACAAAAAATGTGTTGTTCTGACAAGAATTTCGTACCTATTTTCAATGTTGGGCGGTACTGTACCCTTTCACCACCGGCTACCCATGCAGAAAAAAATGGCACGGTACTATCCTTGCAATGCGAGGGTAGTTCCGAACATTTTTTTTTCTTTTTTAGAAAACTGTATTAAAACAAACGTAGCAATTCATCAAAATAACCAGGAGGAGACCTTAGCCCCTGGTGACCTCAAATTGACGACCAAATAATGTTACTTTACCAAATTGGCAGTTGTTGCATTATTGTACTCTCCACAATCCGGAGTAACGTACACATACAAATTTACAACAATCTACATGACAAATAAAACATCACATCATAGAAATGAAAAAATAATCTTGAGATAAAATTTAGCTTTAGTTACTGGGATCTTCGTTATTTTTATGAGTAATCCAAATTTCAATAATTCTAAAACAAATAAAAAATACTTTCTCTGTTGTCACACATATAGACGACAAGAACTTGCATTTCGACTAGCCTTCGTTACACTTTAATGTGAAATGTCACCACTGTGATAATAAAAATAAGTGGCTTCAGTCAAAACACCAACAAGATTATTACTATGGACGACATCAAAATACATCAGTTAATTCCGATATTTGTTGTGCAATGCAAACTCTTGTCCCCTGTGACAATCTTACTGATCAATGCTACATGAACCGCTACGTTAGTATTACGCCACTTGCTTATAATCAGAGCATCATTGTACGAAATATTCTAATAAACATGCTACGTGAACTTGATAACCCAGAACAGACAAAAAACAAACACTAACTATTCTAAACACAAATGTTGATGAAATACAATTACACTTGCTGTCCCTTCAGGAATGAAACACATAAAAAAACATTTACACAATTACAAATACATTATTTCCTATCTTGCGAGTCACACGGAAACCTTTCATTCTGTGATTTTCTTGTGGTCAAAAAGTTGCTGATAGTTTTCCTAGAACCACTGTCTCGGTGTCAAAGCTCTCCCATGGTTACCCGGACGAAAGTCTTTGAGTCACTCAAATCGGCATTTTGAACACGCACTGGACAGCAAACTGTATCTCACATTAAACACAAACGTCATAGTCACTGTCAGAGTACCATCCACACGAATCTGTTCGTCCAAAAAAATGGCCCTACAACTACTATTACCCACGGTTCTGTCCTTTCAGTTCATGGTGTAATTAAAAGTCGTAAGTTTCAACAAACAGCACTTATTCCCGCACCAGTTCAAGAAATGTCTCCTACTACAGACGCAAATGTCAATGTCCCACTCTAGTTTCTTGCCTTCATACAATAATTGTTCACCAAACGACAACTGTCCTCTAAGTGTACCAAGTGTCCCACGTGCAATTCACAAAGCACACTTAACAAGTCACTGCCAAAAGTTTATGGATCCCACCATTCAGTGGTCAAGACAAAACAAAACGATCGTCCTGTCTGCTAAAGACAAAATCTTTTCCACCACTCACAACGTGGAAACACCAGTCCTTCACTTTCCACATTATGGAAAGTCGCAGTCATCTTGTTTCACGGCTCCACAGTCCAGTACTAGTTATTAGCTGCTGGTAAAAAAAAAAATGCTCGCCGGGCTCTGCCGCGCCTCGTCCATTCTGCAGTAGCGCCGCTGCGCGCGCCGTTGAGCAGAAGAAACCACCCGCTGTTGCCTCCGCGGGATACCTTCCCCAGTCGTAAGGGTGGCGGAACTCATGAATGGCCAGTGGTACGTGCGTGTCGCCCCAGGCCGTTGACCTGCTGTAGCGGGCGCGTGGAGTGTACCCCGTCCGACAGTGGAGTGGGGAGTGCCGCGGCTCTGTCGCCTGTCGCCACGGCATCGTCAGCTCGGCCCGCTAGCGGTATGGGCGTTACGACACCCAATCATTTAGCCTTCCGTGCATCTCGCAACATTACAGACAAAAGGAAATTCTTACATTAAAATTATACACCCTAGTTTTCTACACATACAACATCAACATTTATCTCTTTTCTATAGACAGCCCACACTCGTGCTATTCATTGTACCTGTCGTCCCTCATACAAAACATGAAAGTGTAAAAAAAAAAACAAAAGGAATAATAAACAATCTATACAGCTCATAATTACAATATCAAATAGTAGGCTGCTCTAACATCCTATCACAGTGAAAATATTAGAAACTTTATCCTAAAACTACAATATACAATGAACTTTTGTGCTTGTGACACACTGAAATTAATACCCCTTGAAAGTGTTCTAACAAAAAATAAGAATAATCTACATAGCTCACAATTACCTACCACATGTTATTAAATAGTAAACTACTTTCACATCCTAACACAACAAACATTTTTTTGAAACTGATGACTCTAAATCTACAACATACAATGCACCTTTGTGCTTGTGACAGAATGAAATTAATACCACTTGAAAGTGTTCTAACAAAAAAATAAGAAATAATCTATACAGCTCACAATTACCTAACACAGGTTATTAAATATTAAACTACTTTAACATCCTAAGACAATAAACATTTTAGAAACTGGTGACTCTAAATCTACAACATACAATGCACCTTTGTGTTTGTGACAGACTGAAATTAGTATCTCTTTATACATTTTACATTTTATTATATATAACAACATTTCTAGGACATGTATGAACCATCCACATGATGTCAAATCCTGACCTGCCATCGAGGTTCATCCAAATCAAACAATACACAATAACGTTTTAGTTACAGATCGGTAGGATCCCCTTTACAGGAGTGGGCGCATTGATCACACTACTCTACGACTCTCACTCACCAGACATCACATTTTCCTTCTCATTCAATCCATTAATACACTAACAGAATAGGTCTAGAAGTCAGTTAACCTTAACACCACCACACTCGCGACAACATACCATACCTTTGCTCCCTTATACTTATAACACCACCACACTCACGACAACATACCATACCTTTGCTCCCTTATACTTATAACACCACCACACTCACGACAACATACCATACCTTTGCTCCCTTATACTCAACCACATAACACATGAAGCTGTTCCGGAGATAGCTTTCCAGTCTCCGAATTCGTCCTTTCACTCTGGCACCTCTCTCCATCGGCTTACCTCCGCATTCACTTCATGCTAAATATCAACTTAGAATTGCGACATTTCATCTAAGAAACAAAAATACACAAATTATTCAACCTGCAAAATAACTGTACACATTCTTGGTACCGTTTTGATTAGTTATCCTGGTACCAGGCTTCAACAACAACAACAATAAATATTATTTTTGCCAAATCGCAAATGTTATGCTAAGAATTAGATCTTACACTTATATTACATCTTACGTCAGTTTTCCACAACGTTCACCATCTGGATCTCATACTCCCTTTATGTCCTTTCACATTGTGCAGTTGTCCTCATCTCTTCATTCGTATTTCGGCTCTCCGTCCGTCCATTACTCCATCATTTCCTGGTCTTCCTTCGCCATTCGCATCAATCTCTATTGCAGCATACACAGGTCTCTCTGTAACATACATCTAAGACATCTCCACATTATTCAATTCTACTCACCTTTATTTACCACTGTTTCATCACGTCGAATCTCTATTTATTAATCACACTGCTTCACGTCGCTTCTTCCCTTACCTATCACCTTTATCCACTACTATTTATCACGTCGCTTCTCTATCTACCATCTTTATTCCCTCATAAATCATCACGTCGTTTCTGCTTGATCCTTATTCATACGACAAAAAATACGTACATACACCACTCTGTCGACTCCTGTTCATGACTCATCTGACCAGTCTATTCCGTCATACTTCCTGACATCCCGCCTGAAAATTCTTATGTTCGATTTGACCCTGCACAACGTTACACACCACAAATAAATACACTGACTATCTACCATAAATTGCCTACTTTAGATCTATCCTTAACTTTTCCATAATTTGATGTTAGAAATGTGATGAAGCCCACGAGACTGTTTTCCCTTGATCGTCTCAATCAGTACAGCATTTTCATGGACAATCCGCCTCACTCTGAATGGTCCACTATACACAGTAAAGAATTTGCTAGTTAGGAATCTGTGCTTCTTTGATAATCGATGAGTTTTAATTAGAACCTTGTCTCCTACTGCCAATTCGATCTTACGGATCTTTCCTTTCTGCTTCTCCTGCCTATCCTTAGCTGCTTTCTTAATACGCTCTATCGCAACCTTGACAATTTCTGTGTGCCTCTGCTTTCCTGATCGCGGAAAATCTACCAGCTCCCTGACTCGATCTGGTGGTGGTTCATTCTTTAGTACCGTAATTGGTGATAATCCAGTTGCTCCATGTGGTAGCTCATTGAGGATGTCCTGAAAATCTTTGAGAAAAATACTCCAACTTCTGTGTTGCCTATGGCAATAGATCTTACACAATTTTCCCAGTTCTTTTACCACTCTTTCACTGGGGTTACTTGCAGCATGGTATCGGGATATGAACACCGGTTTTATCCTTCTTCTCTTCAGTGTGGTTAGCCATTGTCTGGATCTATATTGCGGTCCATTGTCAGCTATGAACTTTTCTACTGTTCCTACTTCTCGCAAAAAGTTTTTAACGATCGCTGCTGCCACTGTCCTTCCCGTCGCACGTTTCAAGGCGGTAAAAGTCACATACTTTGAC
This sequence comes from Schistocerca americana, assembly GCF_021461395.2. Taxonomy (NCBI): domain Eukaryota; kingdom Metazoa; phylum Arthropoda; class Insecta; order Orthoptera; family Acrididae; genus Schistocerca; species Schistocerca americana. The sequence continues at coordinate 58,492,181 of NC_060124.1, read as the reverse complement.
ACCAATTCCACTGCTACTAAAACATATCTATATCCCTGCACTGACTTAGGTAGCGGGCCAAACAAATCTGTTGCTCCGAATTCCCTCAATCTACCTGGCACTATCGGAAAAAGCGGTGCTTTGCATGAGATAGTTAACGATTTCGCCTTCTGGCACAATTTGCAACTACCAAGCACGTTCTTGATCCTCCTCTCCATACTAATGAAATAAACTGATTCCCTTAACTTCTTACAGCATTTCCTTGCCCCGTAATGCCCGTAACTTAGGTGAGTGTACCAGATCAGCTTGTTGACTATTTCATTTGGTATACACAACACCCAGTCCTGTGTGTTCGGATTTCTACGGTAGAAAAGGACCCCGTTCTGAATTGTATAAAAACGTGCTATATTGGCATCTAAGTTCGCTGTAACTCTGTCCTTCACCATTCTCCACGACGCGTCTTTATCCTGCTCTTTCGCGATATTTGTGAGTACCGTCCCTATGTATTTCTCGAACGGCACGCCCTGCATATACAATATATCATATCTGTTCTCGTTTACCTCCTCATCAAAGCATTGACCGTGACCTACTGGATTCCTTGACAACGCATCTGCCACTATATTCTGTGGCCCAGGAATATACATGACCGAAAACTGAAACTCCTGTAAATAGAGTGCCCACCTAGCGAGTCGTCTATGGTTAAGTTTGGCCGACATCAGAAACTGTAGTGACTTGTGGTCAGTATAGATTTTAGTATGCCTTCCATACAAATAGTATCTAAACTTACTAAAACCCCATACTATTGCCAAAGCTTCAAGCTCAGTTACCGTGTAATTTCTCTCAGCTTTGCTAAGCACTCGGCTCGCAAATGCAATAGGTTGTTGTATTACTTCTCCTCCTTGCTCTTGCTCTTGGAACAATGTTACCCCAAGTCCACTACGGGAACTGTCCGTGGCCATACAAAACTCTTTCCCTAGGTCTGGATGCCCGAGAAGAGGTGCCGATAGCAGTGCCTTCTTTAACGCCTCATACTCTTCCTGCGCAACAGGGTCCCAATTCCATACCGTTTTCTTTCCAGTCAGCTGACATAGTCTGGGTGTCGCTGCACCCCCAATCTTAATGAACCTCCTGTAAAAATTGATTAATCCTAAATAACCCCGTAGCTGACGTTTTGTTCTTGGCACCGGAAAATCTCTGATTGCTTCGAGTTTGTCTGGATTTGGTCTTATTCCCTCTGGTGTCACAATGTGACCTAGAAACTCGATTTCTTTTCGTCCAAATTCTGACTTTCCCAAATTCACGGTCACCCCATGTCTCTCCAGTGCACCGAGCAATATGCCTAACGTTCTATTGTGGTCTTCCCAGTTTCTTTCGGCTATCAGGACATCATCCACGTACTGTGTTATCTTATCTTTTATTTCATTAGGAATGACAGTATTTAGCGCTCTGATAAATGCCGCGGATGATACATTTAACCCAAATGGTAGTTTCCGGAACTGATACGATTTCCCGTAGCACAAGAAAGCAGTGTATTTTCTACACCCCCTGTCTAACTCCACCTGCCAGAAACTCATTCTCAAATCAACTGAGCTGAGAACTCTGATCCCGTGGAACTTTTGTAGCAATTCGTCAAGTGTCAGCGGCCGATCTGTCTCTGGCTCTATTATCTTATTAATCCTTCTTGCGTCCAAAACTAATCTAATTGACCCATCCTTTTTTTCAACACAAACTAAAGGACTGTTGTACGGACTGGATGCTGGTTCGATAATCCCTTGTTGTAGCATGCTTTCGATCTCAGCTTCCACTCTTTCTTTGTACACAACAGGTATCGGGTACACTTGGGCCCTAAACTGTTTATGTGGCTTGACCTTGAATCTATACACAAAATTTCTTATTGTACCCGCAGCATGTTTAAATACCTTTCTATTCTCGTATAAAATTTTCTGCAATTCCCCGTAGACCGTGGTCCCTCGTAAATGCCAGATTTTCTCCCTGATCTCCTCCTCCAAACATTTATGAATTTCCTTCTTCTCTTGTTCGAACCCCGTATTCTGTGCCTGTTTACCGGACTTTACCGCCAGACATAATGCTAAGTGTGCGTTATCTTTACCATGTAAGCAATCGTCGAATCTTAATGTAATTTCCTCCGAATCTCGTTTCAACTCCATCGAACCATTTCTCATGTTAACGACTGCTTTATATTGGTTCAAAAAATTAACCCCTAATATCCCTTCAACAGTTAGAGATGACACAATCATGAACACTGTACTAAACCTCTTCGCCTGGCACACGAAGTCTACCTGCGCTTGTAACTTCACCTCAATTCCCTTTCCTGTAATTGCCCCTCTCACTGTTGTCCTTTGCAATGGCAACGTTGGCCATGGTTTCGTAAGGCTACAACACTTGAACACATCTTCCCTCAAAACACTCATTACACTGCCTGTGTCGATGACACAAGGTACGATTATATTATTTATTTCTACGCTAATTATTGGGTGGACTTCACTCCCCACATCTCCTACCTCCTCTAACAGATTCTCCCTTAGTTTTCCGTAATCGATATACCTAATATTTACATCATTAATAGTCCTGGTTTGTACCCGTCTATCAAGTAGTCACCTTCTTGTCCCTCCGTCATTGTGACAATGATTGTCCTGTCGTGAACCCAATAATTGCCTATCCTCTCTTCGCCCATCATTTTCATTTTCCCTTCTTCCATCTCTGTCCCATCTTCTATCTTCCCGGTTTGCTGGTCGATATCCCCATGAATTCTGCCCCCTATTTCCTCGCCATCTTCCATTTCCGTCATTCCTCTGATTCCATGCTCTCCTGTCATTCTGATAGTTTCTACCGTTCCTATCCTCAACTCTGTCTGACCTAAGAGTCATGTCGCCGTTCACAATGTTGCTCTCGTTACCCAGTTCCTGTAATAAGTGCTGAAATGACGCAGAATCGTTCAAGCCTCTGCCTGCTATCACTATATCTCTGCGCAATCTCACTGGCAACTTCGTTATACAGATCCTAATGAGCTCCCCAGTTTCGTATGGCACATCCAAATACCTGTTTCGTCTCAGCATTTCCTGATAACACGACACTGGATCTCTTATACCACCTTCGTTACAATTTGGCATCATCAATATGCTTTGCTTAACCTGGTCCTGCTTACTTTTCGACCAGAATTCATTTAAAAATTTGTCACAAAACATCTTGTAGCTACTACAGTCTTTAATAACTTCCTGCATTTTCGCTCTAGCCTCGTCCCTCAAATGGTTACACACAAACTTCATTTTTAGGAGCGGTCCCCACGATGAAGGTAATGAATCTTGAAATTGAGACAGCCACAGGCATGGATGTTGGTAATTATCAGGATCCGGAAAACAAGTGTACGTTTGTACCGACACGAAGTGTCTCCTACATTCTTCTTCCGCATTTATGTTTTCCGACCTTGGGCTGTACCCAGTTGGGTTTGCCACCTGTTTTATCCGACACAACCGTTCTTCTAACTCTCTGAGTTCGTCATCCTCTTTCTGCCTATTTTCGATTTTTGAATTTATCTCACTCTCCCTCCGCAGTCTACCTGGTGGTGTTTCACCTTCGCTTCTGCACGCTAATTGCAACTGTGCTAGTTCTTCCCTATGTTTCCTATTTGTTTCTAATTGTGCCTCTTTAAACTGTAATAGTGATTGTATCTCCTCCTGGTCGGCATAAACCTCTCGCTGCGTACTGTCAGAGCCTGTTTCGCCTCTTATACTGATCTTTTCTACATCTGCGCTAATCGTATTCATTCTGACCACTACCTCCGCAACTTCATCCCTGTGTTTATTTAGCGCCATTTCCTGCCGTGTGACTTGAGCTTCCACGCTGTCTAATGCCCCTTGTTTATCTGCAAGTAAGTCCTCCACTATCTCTTTGATTCGCTCATCCGGCCACACGCCCCTATGTTCTGTAATATCGCTTTCTATTGCACTTATTCGTACCTCCAAATTATTGGCCTTTTCTTTCACAGCATCACATTCTTGCTGCACCGCATCCAGATTCTTCTCCCCCTCATCTAACCGATTATTAACTGCGGACAGACGCTCATCGATAACTGTGTGTAGCTTCCTCATTGCCTCTTTATTTCCCTTATCAATTGCCTCCAATCTTTCCTTATTTGCTTCCAATCTCTCCTTAGTCTCCCTATCTCTCTCCTTAGCCTCCCTATCTCTCTCCTTATTATCTCTATTGATTGCTTCTAATCTTTCGTTAGTCTCCCTACTCATCGCTTGTAAAAACTGCAGTATCACATCGTTATTTCCTACTTTCGACGCGCTCACCTCGTTCGCCTGAGAAACCGTAGCTTCGCTAAGGGTAGCTGCACTTTCACCGCACACCTGGCCTAGTCTCGGCTCGCCCGCGTCGTCGGGAAAAGCCCGCGTTTGTGGACAAAGCCCGCCGCATATAGGATCCCCTTGCAGCGGTCCACTGAACAATACAGCCCCTTCGGAGTGTTTGTCTTTCTCGCTCATTAACCCATGGTCAACAGTTACTTCCTGCTGCACTGCTACGTCCACCCCAGAATCGCTATTCTCCATGGTGGCTACACTTTTTGACTGCGACCTAGTTACTACGGACATTACGCAAAAAAAAAATTATGAAACGATCTTCCAGCCTTGTGCGATATAGCAATTAATTACATAAAATAAAATAAAAGATCCTCACCAATCCAGAAAGAATTTCCAAACAGAAAAAATTTTACTTCTTAGCGCTATCACAATACATTCCATAAAAAAAATCTTAACAGCAAACCCTAACAACAAAATATCCTAACAAAAACGATCCTGGCAAAGGAATCCTGGCAACAAATTAAATATCCTGGTAACAAAATTATCGTGGCAAAAAAAACGGAATCCTGGCAACAAATTAAATATCCTGGTAACAAAATTATCGTGGCAAAAAAAACGGAATCCTGGCAACAAATTAAATATCCTGGTAACAAAATTATCGTGGCAAAAAAAACGGAATCCTGGCAGGGTCGAAATTATGAGAGGCACCCACTTGCCTTTCTCATACTGTGGCATCAAGCAGTCAGGCCTGCAAGATGAGTGGTTTGCCAAGCGAGTGGAATCTTCCTTTACTTATCGAGCAACATGAATTCTCGTATCTTACTATTTAGTTACAAATTATCCTCCTGTATGAATAATACGCAACGGAAACACGCATCTGACTATCAGTGATTTATAGAACTCTGACTGTACACTACGCACTGGCAATACCACATTTACCTTTTGTCTTTGATTTAACGGCTTTTATATAAATTCGGGACATTACAATAACATACAATTTAATGAAAAAAGGCCACCAATCTCTTTCTTTTCACTATTTGATTTATTCCTAAACACACAAATTCTACAACCTACAACAAAATCACATGAGAAATTCCGCCCAGTGGGCATGGCTTTACGTTAGTGAATCTCTATACTATGGTCTCGTAATCTATTTACCGCAACAGTGCACTCCCTGGATCGGATGGTGGATCTTTTATTATACCTCACACTTCGCCTCTCACAATAATCCTCACGAAACTTTCCTCCAGATCGAGCGATACAGAAGGAACAGGCATACCCACAAATCTTTCGAAACTACCTTGCTACTCCCATGCAAAACACACATACCCAAATTACAAGACATACACAACACAACAATATGAAATATTACACAAAGAACGGTTACAACTTCATCACTTTTCCGCTTTCCCACTTCAATCAATATTTATCCCAGTTTCACACGACACTGCCCCACTTTGTAATTCTACTTTCCTACTGTGAACTCTGGAGATAAATGCACGTCTTCCTGTGCAATGCAAGCCAAGTGGCGTTGCTGGAAAAACGGCCGACTCACCTTGATTCTCTCTCAGAGTTTAACTTCAGCGTCACACGGAATGATATTTCTTAAATACTTCAACTTATGATACACACGTTATTTCTTAAATATTTCAGCTTATTGTACACACGCTATTAATTCTTAAATATTTCAGCTTATTGTACACACGCAATTAATTCTTAAATATTTCAGCTTAAGCTCACGGAAGTATCTCAACTTATAACTACACGTGGGCTCTTTGTGACCGTTGGTTTACTACAATCCCCTTAAAATTACCTGCCTCACTTTGTAATTTTCCCCACAAAAGGTCCTGTGAAAGAGAAATTATTAATTCTAACTACTCTTAAATATTCCACATCCATACCATGCCTCCACTCTTTCATTCCGGAGCACAACAAAAAAACAGGTCTTTACAGCAGAAGGTTCAGCGGCAGAGTACCTGAAACATGGCCGTATTCTGATTCTCTCGCACCTCTCTCGAAGTGGGAGAAGCACCCTGCTACCTTATTGGTCAGCCACATTTCAGACGCTCAAAGCTCTGGTAACTTCCATCTCTTTGGTCTCACCAAAGGATCGACTCAAAGATGATCATATATTCCGATTCACTATCTGTGGTTAGCAGACGACCATACATTCATTCCTTTCACAGATCTCACCAAACTGGATGTAGGGATTTATTTTGAGGGAGTGCACATGTGATCAATTAAATAAATAAATTGTCATTCTTTCCCACACTGGTATCCGGCTTCGCTGTATTAATTGAAATTGAGTTACTTTTACACAAAAAATGTGTTGTTCTGACAAGAATTTCGTACCTATTTTCAATGTTGGGCGGTACTGTACCCTTTCAATATATATATATATATATATATATATATATATATAATTCCCGGCAATCAGTTGCAACAATTATGCATATAATAAGTTGTTGAAAGTCGTTTGTCGTGGAAAAACTGGCGACTTCGAACATCATTATGTTTTCGCCAAACAAAGTTATATTTCACAAATGTTATTAATTGTCTTCATAATGTTAACCACGTATAGTTAACGGAAGACGTAGAAACGATGTTCCGAAACGAATAAGTATAGCGTAAGTCAAACGTTCGAATTAGAATAGAAACCCCACGAACACAAATTTGCTGTGGCAGGTATGAAATATAAACTGTTACTCGCTCGTTACACTTGAAGGGCAGATGTTGAATGGGCCGAAACGAGCCGCCGCATAACGGCGTAGTTGCCTGCTAACTTCGAAAGAAGGTAGATGCGGTCCCTAGCGCAATTTATAACATCGTCGAAAATCAGTGTGTACGTGAGAGCTTTGGTACACCCTGTTAAACAAACGGAAAAATGGTGGCGGTACAATTGGAGAGCGATCCACCTTCACCAACATGATTAAGCAATTCATTAATAGTTTATATAAACTATTAATGAGCATGTCATATTTGAATTACAATAAACTAATAATAAAAAATGTTGCATAGCGTGAGATTCGATCCGGCGACCTTCGGATTACGAATCCGAGCGCGTACCGCTGCGCCAGGACACTGTGGAAAATTATTAATCGTAGAGAGTATTTCACGGCAACGGTTTCTTTTAACTGTCGATTTTCTCGGCAACGGCTGAGAAGTGCATCTTGGTGCTTTGCCACATTACACCTCTGGCCATGAGCTTTTATTATGCTCAGTATGAATCGAATCTGAATTTCACAATTGGCGGCCTCCCCTTGTTAGTCATAATGAGATGTCTCTAAAAGAATGACTTCATCCTTGACAACCAGAATGGATTCCGAAAACATCGATTATGTGAAATCCAACACGCACTTTTCTCACACGTAATACTGTAAGGCTGTATAAAGGCAGTTCAAATGGTTCAAATGGCTCTGAGCACTATGGGACTTAACTACTGTGGTCATCAGTCCCCTAGAACTTAGAACTACTTAAACCTAACCAACCTAAGGACATCACACACATCCATGCCCGAGGCAGGATTCGAACCTGTGACCGTAGCAGTCACGCGGTTCCGGACTGCGCGCCTAGAACCGCTAGACCACCGCGGCCGGCTATAAAGGCAGTGAAGTATTCCAGTATGCGTTGGGAATATGTTCTTTTGTCGTTTGATAACTTAGTGCACTAAGCACAACGTGTTTCAAAGTTCATTTTCAGGAAAGCTTTGGAATTTTAGGTTTAATGATCAGTGTTTGAATTCTTGCGAACAGTGGTATACATGTAGAATCACCAATGGATGTAAAATAACTTCAGGTGTGCCCCAGGGTAGTGTGTTGGGACCCTTGCTGTTCATTTTGTGTATTAATGACCTTGCGGACAACATTTGTAGCAAGTTAATAGCTAGTTCCGTCTACTCCAACACGTCTTCTGACATTCGTGGCAATTAGTCTCGATGACTGAACAACAAACAACATTGCGATACTTCCGCCTACGGTCCGTCAGCGCACAAAGTCTCACTTGCTGCCGAAGGTGTGGCCGAGAGGCAGTAGCCGGCGCCTATAGCTTCGACACTCTGTAGCGTCGTTGGATGACGTTTCCGGACACAGGTTCCTATTCTCGTTATCCTCCATTTGTTCCCGAAGACACTTTCTACAGCCCATAAAATTATGTTGTAACATTTCTGAGACCGCCTGTAGACACTTGTCGAGCCCCCCACATGGTGCACTAGCATTTCCTCTCTTGCAGGTCTTCAGCAGTTCAGTCACTTGCATTTTGGGGTCACCATGACCAATGAGCATGAAGTAGATCAGTGGCCGATTTCATTTAGCATCATAATTTCTTGGATTTCTGGGCAAAGAAGATTTTGTTTTCGACTTACTTAAGTAGTGAGGGATACGTTCCACAGAGAATCTGAATGACATTTTAATCGAAGTGATGTGTTATTTGACAGGATATGCATACATGATTAGGTCCAGTAGACAGTCAACCACAAAAACAAATAAGGTATAAATATCGTGTAAACTGGCTCGTTCCACATCCACATGCCGGCTGGCCATTTGCAAGCTCCTAAATAGCAAATTGGTATACATGTAACATTAGTGAACATTATTTTTCAGTCCTGTCTATTCAATTACAATCAAAACTAGGTCTTTTGGACATCTTCTCCTTTTTTAAAACAAAAATTCGTCAATCGAATAAAATGAACAGTCCTGAAACTTGCTTTACTACATGTCACACTTTTTGTTATTGGTCAAATGATCAAAAGTTTTAGTGTATACTGAACTCCTTACTGAGGCAATGATAGCGTAGATAATGAGCAACAAAATCATTTTGTCTTCTAATGTTTTAGATATGGACATTGTTATTCTTCGAAAATTGTGACGTATTATTTATGATGAATTTCACAAGCAAATATATACAGGATGCCAAGAAAACTACGTATACAAAATTTTAGAGCATAGGAGATAAAAAGAAATACTCTTCAGGCGAGGCCAAGCGGTTAAAGGCGCTACAGTCTGGAACCGCGCGACCGCTACGGTCGCAGGTTCGAATCCTGCCTCGGGCGTGGATGTGTGTGATGCCCTTAGGTTAGTTAGGTTTAAGTAGTTCTAAGTTCTAGGTGTCTGATGACCTTAGGAGTTATGTCCCATAGTGCTCAGAGCCATTTTGTTCATGCGACAAATATGTCATAGATGCACTGTTTCCCCGCTAGAGGTTCATGAAGATTTTTACGCTGATGATGTAGAGAGGAGATGTTCAAACTGGCGTGTGGTAAATATTGTTTTAGAGATGTTGCAAAAGATGTAGTCCGTTTACGTTAGTGCAAAACTGGTGTCCTCATGCTAATGATTGTCTAGCACAACCTGGTACTGTTGACTATCATCTTATTGGGCTGTATCTTCTGTCTAACTCACACGGTGGAGGAAATTATCGTACATATCTCTATAAAGTATTATCTTAATTATCGGAGAATGTCCCGTTATCAGCCAAGCCCCGATTATGGTTTCAGCATCACGAGGCCATTGATGTCGGTGAACGTTTAGACAATGTTTTTTTCCCAAACTGCCATTGATGTCGGTGAACGTTTAGACAATGTTTTTCCCAATATGTGACTGGGTGGGGTGGGCCCTTACTGTTACCACCATGTTCTCCCCACCTCACTCCTATGAATTTCTTTTTTGAGGGCGAGGGATGAAGTATGTGGTGTACGCGACACCGGTAGACACGCCAAAAGAGCTGGTTGTCATTTTGGCTGACGTTGCAACAGTTATTCGAGAAACATCTGGTTGTTTTGAGCATCTTAGACGGACAAACGCCGGATTCCCTCAATGCCTCCATATGTTGTTACCGCCGGTGGTGGGAACATGATGGCCTCTGCGTATCCCCACGGAACAAAGTCTAGGTAATGAGGTAAGGGGAATATGGAGGTCACGTGACTGAGTATCCTCTCCAGTTGCTCTTGGTCTGAAGGTGTCTGTTGGGCCATTCAGAGTGCGTAGGAGCATCGTTAGATGCTGGCACCAAGCATTAGCAAACCACTGCAAGGGAATGTGCTTCAGAAGCACAGGTAAGACGTTCTACAGAACACCCCCTCACTATTCATACAATCTCTAAACACCTCTGGACCATAGAAGTCACTTTCACATATTTCTGTTCCAATATTTATTAGAAAACTCACCAGCTAACTTCTCGTAAGCTAAGGCCTGGTATTCAAGAGAATTATTATGGGAATTGAAAATGCCGTCCTTCGAAGAACACGACAGTCAGTAAACATTATGAGTTTTGTAAAACCGCGTGTGTGTGTGGGGGGGGGGGGGGGGGGCAGCGGAAGACATGTTTTGCTTTGTACCTTACCTCTTTCGTTGATTCTAGGGTCGTTTAATTTAAGTTGGTGTCATATTTTGTTTTGCCTGTTTTAAATTCTGTGTTGTAATACCGAGGCCCAGAGGAAGTGTCCACGTTTCATGCGTTTTATTTTCATTTTTAAGTGCCGTTTGTGACCAGCGAATTCCAACTCCGTGCCAGTTCACTGCAGTGCATTAGAATATGAGTTTAGCTGAGTGTCGGAATGGATTCTGCAGTGCCTTGTTGAGGGATGACAGGAAACTTCCGTTAACTTTCGTGGCACTACAACGAGATGAACACATTAAAATATCTGGAGGAGCGGCCAGTAGCACATTCCTGTGCGGGCTACATGCCTCGCAGATCGTGTGCCGTTGGAGAAACCGACCTTCCTGCCAAATTTTCAAGAGAGTTTTATTTTCTCGTCAAATTCCTCGGGAGAAACATCTACAAGCTTCTGGTGGCTTCCTGTCAGGAGAAGGGCGCCAAATAAGATACATTCTTACTCGCTCTTTTCGGTGTCTGATTGGTCTGTAGCACCGCGCAGAGAAGCGTGATAGGGGATTGATCGGTGTAGGTGGTGAGTACGATGTCATCTTCGTCGCTGAAGTAGGCAGATTGTTTTTGGGAGTGCGAGGAGTACTTCTTAGATGTCTTTGAGGTTGCTGAAAGAGCAGTCAGATAATTGTGTAGTTGCATCTCTACAACTCGTTGCTGGTCACAGCCAGATAAAAGCGGGAAGCGGTTGGGGGGGTAAGTTCAATACTGAGATTGTCAGATAGACTTTGGGCGCTGCACATACGTGATTCTTGTTGGATGCAATTGATGAGTGATGAAGGACTGCAGAGGTTGCCGCAGTACAGAGTTGCAACAGCCTGCACTCTGAAATGATACGAAACATGTATTTGTGAGCGTGGTTAGAGATGAGTAGTAGACTTCAGAGTAATTGATAGTTTCATCAGTATTTCACCTTTCCTCTTCCTGTGAATGGTTAAATAATGAAATAATTTAGAGCCATTCTTTCAGTTCGCCTGAGTGACGGTTTGCTCTTTCATAAAGACGTGTTTTCGAATGGACCGTCCTCTTATTGCTACCTGAGGAGCTCTAACTCACCGCCTTCTATTTGTCTTGTACATGCTTTGTAGTTTTCTTTGCTGAAGTATCAGTGTTCGCTTTCGGTATCCATAGATTCCTTCAACGGAGCATGTTTAATATCTCCTTCAATGTAGTATCAATTTCCTCATCGTACAGAGCACGCCCCACGCTAACCTGTCTCCCACTTGATTTTTCACTCAGATGCGAATGCATACGGGACAATTAGGTAAAATAATTTTCGATTCTTTTATTGTAAAATTACGTGTCAATTGGTCAGGAGAGTGTTGTGGTTTGCAACGCTTCTTTTAAATTACGAAGTTCTCCGTCGAACGTCAGTGTAGTTGGTAATGCAAATCTACCTTACCTTACCAGGCCACCTAAATTTCAACATTCGTCTGGAGCACCATATCTCAAGTGCTGAGTCTCTTCTGCACCCATTTGTCCATAGACCATGTTTAGCTACCATACAATATTGTGCTTCAAATGTAGGCTTACATTCTCAGAAATTTCTTCCTAAAATTAAGGCCTGTGTTTGAATTTCGTAGACTGCTCTTGGCCAAAAATTCACTCTTTTCCAGTGCTAATCTGCTCTTTATGTCCTCGTTGTTACGTCGTCATGGGTTATTTTACTGCCTTAATTTTGTCTTCTTCGTGATCCATCATTCTGATGTTTTCTCATTTCTGCCGGTTCTCATTACTTTCGTCTTTCTTCGGTTTACTCTCAGTTCATATTCTGTACTAGTAGACTGTTCATTCCATTCAACACATCCTGTAATTCTTCTTCACTTTCACTGATAATAGTTATGTCATCAGCGAATCTTATTACCGGTAATCTGTCATCTTTTATCTTAATCTCACTCTCGAAACTCACTCTTATTTATATCATTCCTTTTCGATGTACTGACTGGACAATGCAGACTACATTCCTGTCTTGTTCCCTCTTTAATCATGGCATTTCGTTCTTAGTCTTCCAATCTTATTGTTCACTCTTCGTTCCCACATACCGTATATTACCCGTTTCCCTATAGCTTATTCTTATTTTTCTCAAAATTTCGAACACCATGCTGTTTCACATTGTCGAACTCTTTTTTTCGTTCACTAGCTTCCATTATCAAGCGTAACGACTCAGCTCCCTCTCGGGTACCTATCTTAAGCCGTTTTTAATCTGCTATTCACATTGCATCCCCCATGAAAATGGATTGTTCCCAGATGAGCTGAAGACACTTTGCCAACATTTACATGTATTGGCATTCTGTGAGCTGCTTTGTGACGAAAATGCGTATCAGATAATTTTGCAGATGCTTAATAATCCTTCCGGAAAGTGCATGAAAACAATCACGCCTAGACTACGAAAAGCAGACAATTGCAACCCGACTCGCGTAGATCTGTGTACTTACGTCATTTCGTTCATATATATGCAACAACAACAGATGTAAGTGGTGCTATCGTGTGACTTGGAAATCAAATACTTCAGAATGCTGTATGTATTTTATTTCTGATCTTCGATCCGAGATTCGTCGGTGATAATTTCCAAAATATCATTCTCTACAACCTCACAGATTTTAGAAAACTCATTCATTCTGTGTGCTGCCAATGTTTCTATACACAGGAAGAAAAATTTAACAAGAGAAATAAGTTTAATCTGGGCAGAGTGTCATCATTAGTTTCGGAGATACTCAATTAGCTGCTCGTGGTATGTGGACTGGGTAATGTAAGATACTGCTGTCATTACATTTTGAAATAATAATACATGAAATTTCGAAATGTAAAATTACCAAGATTTAAGTTTTTAGAAGAGATTGGAAAGAAGATAGGAAAGATTAGTGTTGGATACTTCACCCACACTGTTCAGGGAGGTAGACTCAGAATGTATCCTGAAGTCCGACGTCGCTGGTCACTTCCTCCCATTGTTAATTTATCACACCAGATAAATTCACGTCTCCGATGCGAAGAGGCGATTCTTCTCCTGCACAGATGTCCTAATACCCAAGTTTTGCTAACGTTTTCATTCTGTATGTTCGTTAATTTGCTGCATTACTTTTTTAGCAGTTATTCCATGTCAATTTAGCCTCATTACAGTATTCTTGTGTCGCCTGGCACAATAACCGGACGTAATACATCCTACTTAATCTGTTGACACGTTTCTGTTCTATCTTTAATGTATTTTACTATTTCCATATAGAGTGTCGTTTATTGAGTGCTTTAGGTATTAATTTCGTCTCATCATTACACGTTTGTTTAGTTGCTAGATTACTTGTGTTACATTTCTTCTACTCTAATTTAGTCTAACTACAGGACTAAATATATTTTTTACGTGGTGCCTAGTCCAATAACCGGCTACAGTCTACTTAATGTGATAACAGGTTACTGTTCTAATTTGTTATTATCTCATCATTTTGTGACTTGTATGTCGTGTGTGTGTTATGGACATCTTACGCTTTGTGTCGTCGATAGTTCTATGTAAGAGAAGCATGTTAGAGGAATCTTCGTCTGAACTAACCCATTCGTCTCTCTCTAGTCTAACTAGACGTCGATGTGATTGGTTGGTTGGTTGGTTGGTTTGGGGAAGGGACCAAACAGCGAGGTCATCGATCCAATCGGATCAGGGAAGGATGGGGAAGGAAGTCGGCCGTGCCCTTTCAGCGGAACCATCCCGGCATTTGCCTGAAGCGATTTAAGGGAAATCACGGGAATCCTAAATCAGGATGGCCGGACGCGGGTTTGAACCGCCGTCCTCTCGAGTGTAAGACCGCAGCTCGTAGTCTCGAGATCACGTTCTCGCTTCCCGAGCACGGAGTCCCGGGTTCGATTCCTGGCAGGATCAGATATTTTCACCTGCCTTGAAATGACTGGATGTTTGTGTTGTCCTCCTCATTTCATCATCATTCATGAAAGTGGCCCCGGCGGCTTTAGCCGAGCGGTTCTAGGTGCTTCAGTCCGGAACCACGCGGCTGCTATGATCGCAGGTTCGAATCCTGCATCGGGCATGGATGTGTGTGATGTCCTTAGTTTAGTTAGGTTTAAGTAGTTCTTAGTCTAGGGGACTGATGACCTCAGATGTCAAGTCCCATAGTGCTCAGAGCCATTTGAACCATTTTTCTGAAAGTGGCGGCACTGGACTGAACAGTTGAGCGCCCCACAAACCAAACATCATCATCATCTCGAATACAAGTCCAGTGTGCTAACTATTGCGCCACCTCGCTCGCTGTCGATATTGTCTCATTTGTGTACGGATAGTGGGTTCCATTTTGGAGATTTGATCTCTGTGCTTGTGAATAGTTCCGATTTGCCTGTATCTACGGTGCTTATAGTATTCTTTGTAGTTGTCCCTGGTAAGAGACAGTAGAGCTCATCGTACAGAGCTTCATGTTACGGAAATCCAAATTCCCCACACTGGCAGTCGCCGCTGTCAGCAAGCTAAGTGGGCTGCAAACGCGCTAAGGAGAGCCACTGCCGAGGCCGCCGCGCGCCGAACGTCGTCCCTTTACCGCCGCAAGTGGCTTCCCTGCGGACAGAGTGAGGTGGCACGCGTAACCGCTGCCGGCGCGTGTAATTCCTCATTAACGCCGGCGACGTCTCAAATTTTCCGGCAGGCTGGCTGCGGCCTGAGGCGGCCATCCATCCGCGCACAGGGGTTGACGGGAACAGAGGCGGCGGCGTTGATGGGTAAGGGGGGGGGGGGGGGGGGGAAGTCACGAGGCTGCCTGCGGGCGCTAACCCTTGACTAGCCCTTCGGGCCCTACCGTACTGGGGTGCAACGGCGGGTCTGCTGGCAGGGTCGCCATACAGAAGCGTGGGACGCAATGAAGCCTCCCGCACCTGGCATCCAACTGGGTGTGGCGGATCTTCCGGCATAGCGCTCGCTGCGACGTGCTGCCGGCAGGCCTGCAAGCCTCCATTGGAACACACGCCGGCTTACGACAGCTGGTACACCAGACGCTAGCAAACCTGCCAAGCGCTACGTACCGCTCACCCGTATCTAGTTATTCTCAGCCGCGAGATCGCTATGCGTAGTTTTGTCACCGAATCTTTTACCTGCGAGACTCAGATGAGATCAGCAACCTCATCTCAGAACTACTCGAAACGCGAACTAGAAAAGAAAGTGTTGGGATTATGAGCGTCAAAAATGATGCAAAGTACGAGAAATAAGCCCCTCCACGCTACAATTACTTCCAAACTACTTATAATCACTCACCTTCTGGAATCTGGCCGGCTGGATATCGTGGAAATTATCGATCCTCAATTTCCTCACAGCCAATTCCAGACACTCCACTCCAGTCGCAAGAAATTTAAACCGCAGACGAAGCACATGGAAGTTTTCCTCAAACGAACTTTTCCTCGAAGTGTTGAGTGCTATTGACAAGGGATTTCAAACGGATTCCGTATTTCTGCATTTCCGGAAGGCTTTTGACACTGTACCACACAAGCGGGTCGTAGGGAAATTGCGTGCTTATGGAATGTTATCTCACGTATGTGACTGGACTCGTAATTTTCTGTCAGACAGGTCACAGTTGTAGTAATTGACGCAAAGTCATCGAATAAAACAGAAGTGATTTCTAGCGTTCCCCAAGGAAGTGTTATAGGCTCTTTGCTGTTCCTTAACTATACATACGGTTTGGGAGACAATCTGAGCAGTCGTCTTATGATGTTTGCAGATGACGCTGTTGTTTATCGACTAATAAGGTCATCAGAAGATCAAAACAAATTGCAAAACGACTTAGAAAAGATATCTGAATGGTGCTAAAAGTTTGAGGTCATCCACATGAGTGCTAAAATGAATCCGTTAAACTTCGGTTACACGATAAATCACTTTAAAAAAAAAAAAGGTTCAAATGGCTCTGAGCACTATGGGACTTAACATCTGTGGTCATCAGTTCCCTATAACTCAGAACTACTTAAACCTAACCAACCGAAGGACATCACACGCATCCATGCCCGAGGCAGGACTCGAACCTGCGACCGTAGCAGTCGCGCGGTTCCGGACTGAGCGCCTAGAACCGCTAGACCACCGCGGCCGGCAAATCACTTAAATATAAGTGCAGTAAATCAAACTAAATACCTAGGAATTACAATTATGAACAACGTATACTGGAAGGAACACACAGAAAACGTTGTGGCGAAGGAAAACCAAAGACTGCAATTTATTGGCAGGACAGATCTGCTAAAGATACTGCCTACAATACGCCTGTCCGTCCTCTTTTAGAATACTGCTGCGCGGTGTGGCATGCTTACCAGACAGGATATCGAGAAAGTTCAAAGACGGGCAGCACGATTTGTATTATCGTGAACTAGGGGAGAGAGTGTCACCGAAATGATACAGGACATTATTAAAACAAAATCATTTTTGGTTGCGGAGGACTCTTCTCACGAAATTCCAATCACCAACTTTGTCCTCAGAATGCAAAAATATTTTCTTGACGCAGACCTACATGGGGAGAAACGATCACCATCTTAAAATAAGGGAAATCAGAGCCCGTGCGGAAACATATAGATGTTCTTTCTTTCCGCGCGCTCTTCGACATTGGAATAATAGAGAATTGTGAACGTGGTTCGATGAACCCTCTGCCAGGCACTTAAATGTGGTTTGCAGAGTATCCATGTAGATGTACATCCAGATCGAAATAGCACAGTTACATCTCCGGCCGCAGCATGTGATGCTAGTGGGTGCGATACATGAGACTCGCTACAATTATTTTTAAGAAAGAAGATATGTAACCAGATGACGCATGTTTCCCAGTTTTTGTCTAATATACAGGGTAATTCAAAAAGAATACCACAACTTTAGGAATTTAAAACTCTGCAACGACAAAAGGCAGAGCTAAGCACTCTCTGTCGCCGAATTAAGGGAGCTATAAAGTTTCATTTAGTTGTACATTTGTTCGCTTGAGGCGCTGTTGACTAGGCGTCAGCGTCAGTTGATGCTAAGATGGCGACCGCTCAACAGAAAGCTTTTTGTGTTATTGAGTGCGGCAGAAGTGAATCGACGACAGTTGTTCAGCGTGCATTTCGAACGAAGTATGGTGTTAAACCTCCTGATAGGTGGTGTATTAAACGTTGGTATAAACAGTTTACAGAGAATGGGTGTTTGTGCAAAGGGAAAAGTTCTTGACGGCCGAGAACGAGTGATGAAAATGTAGCACACATCCAGCAAGTATTTGTTCGTAGCCCAGGAAAATCGACTCGCAGAGCTAGCAGAGAGCTGCAAATTCCACAATCAACTGTATGGAGAGTCCTACGAAAAAGGTTAGTTATGAAACCTTATCGTCTGAAATTGGTTCAAGCACTGTCTGCAGCTGATAAGATTCAAAGAATCGATTTCTGTGATTTTATCCTTGCTCAAATGGAAACAGATGAATCTTTCGTTTCAAAGATTGTGTTTAGTGATGAAGCAACTTTCCACACTAACGGGAAAGTCAACCGTCACAATGTCTGTATATGGGGCACTGAGAATCCGCGGGAAACAACTCAGTATGAACGTGACTCGCCTAAGGTGAACGTTTTCTGTGCCATTTCAGCCAATAAAGTTTTTGGTCCCTTTTTCTTCGAAGGTGCTACTGTAACTGGACTACAGTATCTGGAGATGTTAGAGAATTGGCTGTTCCCTCAGCTCGAACAAGAAGCACAACAATTCATATTTCAGCAGGATGGAGCGCCACCACATTGGCACTTATCTGTCCGTAACTACCTGAACGTCAACTACCCGAGGCGATGGATCGGCCGCCAGGCAGCCCGTGACAGAGCAATTCATCACTGGCCTCCAAGAAGCCCTGATCTTACCCCTGCGATTTTTTTCTTATGGGGGTATGTTAAGGATATGGTGTTTCGGCCACCTCTCCCAGCCACCATTGATGATTTGAAACGAGAAATAATAGCAGCTATCCAAACAGAAGATTATATTATGTTTCTTTCATTAAATACACATTTTTAAAGTTGTGGTATTCTTTTTGAATCACCCTGTATTTTTAAATTGAATTTCAGTTTACAATAACGTACTTTTCAAATAAAAACTGAAAAATCACTTCTATGTATACTTTACAGTTGCAACTATAACGGAAAATGTCACTGCAGATGATAAATTGTTACATACCGATTAGATAGGTCATGGTGAGATTACTTTCCTTAAAACAGTGTCCTTTTTCGTCAGTTAATCTCGGAGGATCCCCACTATTTCGACAAACGAAGGTACTTATGTTCTCACGAAACTAGTAAATTTAGCACTGTAACTTGTCAAATCATTATACAGCGTGTGAAATAACCAGTTTACGTCACGATCAGCAGTGAAGGGATGTACTGCGAACGTCTTTTTCTGCATTCTCTTTTCATTTCGCACTTGCACGCAAAGCTACTAACTCGTCTATTGAGCGCACAATGAAGACATTCCTCTGGCGTCTCTGTACTGCCAGACATGACCGCTACCAGTACACCTGCCTTGGTGTCCCAGTGCGGTACGCCTCTTCCACTTATTCGCTCGGATTTCCCTCTTCTTTGCGGTCTAACTCACTCACGATCAGTCGCGAGGACAGTTCGTTTCTATGCACCCCTCTACCTCAAATATAACTTGCCATCATCTGGACCTGTAGCGAGATATACATGCCTAAGTTCTTAGTAGTAACAACAATAAAATGTTTTCGTTCAGTAATTACTATTTCTTAAGTTCAGTGCTCAGTGTATTGCTTAGCATAACTTCCAAGAATTGCAATTCAGATAAATAAGTCACTTTATAGGCATTTGTCCACAAATCTCAGAAACGCCATGACATGCAACTGATTTGAGAATTAGAACAGCAAATACTATCACAGTTTCATGACGTATACTGTATAAAATCGATTTCAATGCATCATAATCGGTACATCAATTAGCGCTAAGGTTGTTAAAATAGCCCTGAAGTCAAAAGTGAACGGATAACTCTCACTAACACTAATGTTTTCTGTCTTCTTTTTATTCTCATTTCAAAAATTTACTGTTTTTTATAATTTTCTTTTTTTATTAACGCATTTAAATATGAATAAGGCGAAGAGTCGCAATTTACACACTTTAAACATCTAGGAGAAGTCATCCAACCACCAGGATTGAACACTATAGCCAGTCAAGAAGGAATCTCAAAATTACACATAGCATTTAAGCTCACTTGGAGTCACTTCAATAAAAAATCAGTCTCAGTCGATGCAAAATTAACAAGGAACCCCTTTAGTGAGAGATCGCAGTTTCAATCATCAGTAAGGCTCATTTGGAATGGTTGTGTAAACAAGTGTGACAGGAAAAATGTTAGCAGCTAATGACTCACCATGTGCATCAGGAAGACGACAGAAATTGATTGTACCTGGAGATGCAGAGGTCAAAAAATTGGTTCAAATGGCTCTGAGCACTATGGGACTTAACATCTATGGTCATCAGTCCCCTAGAACTTAGAACTACTTAAACCTAACTAACCTTAGGACGTCACACAACACCCAGTCATCACGAGGCAGAGAAAATCCCTGACCCCGCCGGGAATCGAACCCGGGAACCCGGGCGCGGGAAGCGAGAACGCTACCGCACGATGCAGAGGTCACTCTTCTATGAGATGTACGTCCTACATTTCACAAAATGGAGATCGTGCACATTCAAGAAATCATAAAAATAAACTACTAACTTGCACCATAAACGCCGAATCACAAAGGATTCGCCACAGTGAGCACCGAGGTTCGCACCATCAAGATCGAAGGCGAACTCTTGGGAGTTACGAACCGTGCATTACGTTCAGCTAGGTATACACTCTTAACGCATGTAGAATCGTATAGATGTAACAGGGTGATGAAAACTGATGGCTCTGTCTTGGAGCTTATCGTGAAACCAGGTATCGTTTAAAGCGTAGCTGCAGGTAGCGCGATAATGTTTTGTATGCTCAGAGAGAAAAAAAATAATAAAATAAAACAAATTCCAGAGTATGAATTTGTTCAGAGGTTCCAGGTGATATCAGCGGTAATGTCACACACTCTTCAGGAAGGATAACTTGCACTAAAGCAGAATGATTTTTATTCGCAGGTCGGAAATCGAGCAAAAGCAAATTACTTTAACCAGCTGCTGGCCAAAAGCAGTGTTTGAAAAGGATTCTGTTACTGAACGATGGGATAAGTTTGTTCATCTCATCTACAAATTTTCGGTCAGATTCCGCAGATTGTTGTACATCGTCAAGCTGATGCTTCGTTTGAAATTTCATGATCTTACGTTTTCCAGTTCTGTAGCACTGTCTGAAGTTATGCGACCATTCAGTGCCTCCCCTGAAATTACTGTAATCTATGTCTCAAGAAATTTGATGTGCATAATGCATTGGGTCACTGTCATGTACATCCTGTAAATTGTATTGCACGTCCATGAAATGTGTAAAAACCCTTTTCGTAACAAGTGCGCCTTGTCCTCCCTTGAATATCCGTAGTTTTTGTAGTTTCACTAGACGGTCATATTGCCGCGGATTTATTCAAACTCTGTTCATAATTTCGTTCTTACTACGCTACGGATGATCTTCTACATATGTAATTATTGTTTAGTACCCGCTCCTTGGACAACGGTTGTCCGTTACTACGTTTCACTGGAGACAGGACCTGTGGCTCTCTGTCCGACATTATTGATGAACTATATCGCTCAAGACCTGTTTCAATATCACTTTCACTTATTAAATATGAATCGTTATCATTATACTCCTTTCAAGCGTATATGACACCACCCATTCTACATCTACATATACATCTACATGGATACTCTGCAAATCACATTTAAGTGCCTGGCAGATGGTTCATCGAACCACCTTCATAATTATCTATTATTCCAATCTCGTACAGCGCGCGGAAAGAACGATCTTTCCGTACAAGCTCTCATTTCCCTTATTTTATCGTGGTGATCGTTCCTCCCTATGTAGGTCGGTGTCAACAAAATATTTTCGCATTCGGAGGAGAAAGTTGGCGATTAGAACTTCGTGAGAAGATTCCCTCGCAACGAAAACCGCCTTTCCTTTAATGATTTCCAGCCCAAATCCTGTATCATTTCAGTGACACTCTCTCTCATATTTCGCGATAATACAAAACGTGCTGCCCTTCTTTGAACTTTTTCGATGTACTCCGTTAGTCTTTTCTGGTAAGGATCCCACACCGCGCAGTAGTATTCTAAAAGAGGACGGACAAGCGTAGTGTAGACAGTCTCTTTAGTAGGTCTATTACATTTTCTAAGTGTCCTGCCAATAAAACGCAGTCTTCAGTTACCCTTCCCCACAACATTTTCTATGTGTTCCTTCCAATTTAAGTTGTTCGTAATTGTAATACCTAGGTTTTTAGTTGAATTTATGGCTTTTAGATTAGACTGATTTATCGTGTAACCGAATCTTAACGAGTTCCTTTTAGCACTCATGTGGAAGACCTCACACTTTTCGTCATTCAGGGACAACTGCCACTTTTCGCAGCATTCCGATATTTTTTCTAAATCGTTTTGCAGTTTGTTTTGATCTTCTGATGACTTTATTAGTCGATAAACGACAGCGTCATCTGCAAACAACCGAAGACGGCTGCTCAGATTGTCTCCCAAATCGTTTATATACACTCCTGGAAATTGAAATAAGAATACCGTGAATTCATTGTCCCAGGAAGGGGAAACTTTATTGACACATTCCTGGGGTCAGATACATCACATGATCACACTGACAGAACCACAGGCACACAGACACAGGCAACAGAGCATGCACAATGTCGGCACTAGTACAGTGTATATCCACCTTTCGCAGCAATGCAGGCTGCTATTCTCCCATGGAGACGATCGTAGAGATGCTGGATGTAGTCCTGTGGAACGGCTTGCCATGCCATTTCCACCTGGCGCCTCAGTTGGACCAGCGTTCGTGCTGGACGTGCAGACCGCGTGAGACGACGCTTCATCCAGTCCCAAACATGCTCAGATCCGGAGATCTTGCTGGCCAGGGTAGTTGACTTACACCTTCTAGAGCACGTTGAGTGGCACGGAATACAAGCGGACGTGCATTGTCCTGTTGGAAGAGCAAGTTGCCTTGCCGGTCTAGGAATGGTAGAACGATGGGTTCGATGACGGTTTGGATGTACCGTGCACTATTCAATGTCCCCTCGACGATCACCAGTGGTGTACGGCCAGTGTAGGAGATCGCTCCCCACACCATGATGCCGGGTGTTGGCCCTGTGTGCCTCGGTCGTATGCAGTCCTGATTGTGGCGCTCACCTGCACGGCGCCAAACACGCGTACGACCATCATTGGCACCAAGGCAGAAGCGACTCTCATCGCTGAAGACGACACGTCTCCATTCGTCCCTCCATTCACGCCTGTCGCGACACCACTGGAGGCGGGCTGCACGATGTTGCGGCGTGAGCGGAAGACGGCCTAACGGTGTGCGGGACCGTAGCCCAGCTTCATGGAGACGGTTGCGAATGGTCCTCGCCGATACCCCAGGAGCAACAGTGTCCCTAATTTGCTGGGAAGTGGCGGTGCGGTCCCCTACGGCACTGCGTAGGATCCTACGGTCTTGGCGTGCATCCGTGCGAAGCTGCGGTCCGGTCCCAGGTCGACGGGCACGTGCACCTTCCGCCGACCACTGGCGACAACATCGATGTACTGTGGAGACCTCACGCCCCACGTGTTGAGCAATTCGGCGGTACGTCCACCCGGCCTCCCGCATGCCTACTATACGCCCTCGCTCAAAGTCCGTCAACTGCACATACGGTTCACGTCCACGCTGTCGCGGCATGCTACCAGTGTTAAAGACTGCGATGGAGCTCCGTATGCCACGGCAAACTGGCTGACACTGACGGCGGCGGTGCACAAATGCTGCGCAGCTAGCTCCATTCGACGGCCAACACCGCGGTTCCTGGTGTGTCCGCTGTGCCGTGCGTGTGATCATTGCTTGTACAGCCCTCTCGCAGTGTCCGGAGCAAGTATGGTGGGTCTGACACACAGGTGTCAATGTGTTCTTTTTTCCATTTCCAGGAGTGTAGATAAGGAACAGCGAAGGGCCTATAACACTACCTTGGGGAACGCCAGAAATCACTTCTGTTTTACTCGATGATTTTCCGTCAGTTACTACGAACTGTGACCTCTCTGACAGGAAATCGATAAGCACGCAATTTCACTGCGACCCGCTTGGGTGGTACAGTCTCAAAAGCCTTCCGGAAATCCAGAAAAACGGAATCGATCTGAAATCCCTTGTCAATAGCACTCAACAATTCATGTTAATAAAGAGCTAGTTGCGTTTCACAGGAACGATGTTTTCTAAACCCATGTTGACTGCGTGTCAATAGACTGCTTTTTTTCCGATGTAATTCATAATGTTCGAACACGTATCTTATAAAATCCTGCTGCATATCGACGTTAAGGATATGGGCCTGTAATTTAGTGGATTACTCCTGCTACCTACTACCTTTCATTCTACTAACTCATGTAGCAGAAACGCTAATATTTCATCTGCCACTTCTTTGCCCCATTCCTTGGGTACCTTTCTGAGGAAATGCCAACTTCGGCATATGTTGCAGATATAATGCAATGTGTGCATGTCTTTTTCTCTTTTTCTTCTTTTTTAATCCTTACCATTGCTCTGCTTTGCATCAATATCTTTAGCACTGTAGCACCGTTGTGAGTTACTCGTCGGCTAAGCAGTTCAACTACGCCCGCAGCCACATACTGTGCTTACCACTCAATACTTCCAGATATGTTCTCTGTTGCCATTAGCAGCCAATATTTTGGATGTATGGTAGACAATATATGGCACCACGAATGCCGTAAACATCATTGGTCTTTCGTAACCTCGCACCCAGGTGGTTCCTTGTAAGGCTTCCGTTGATACCTAATAGTCCACTATTACAGACAGAATTTTGTGTACTTTTATATCAGGATGTGGTTAGGGTTTCTGGATTTTACTCCCCATGAATTTGGGTATCTCTTCAGTAATAAGTTTTCTAATTGAAAGTGTGCACCGTTTGGTTTCAATTTCATTATTTAGTAGAACCTTGCTTGCCCAGTACTAGTGAATATATTTACTCGAGTATTTTGGTGGACTAGCCACTCTGAAATAATTTAATATTCATTTAAATTGTCAGTGTTACATTACATTTTACGAGTAATTACGTCAATAGTTTCTTATGGTTCTCTGTTGTCAGTTGCCGCATACGTTTGTGCTCGTTTGATTACACAGGCCAACGATGGAAAACTTTTCTGCTGAAAATACCTTATTCTTATGTATTTTAGGGTGGGAAATCCAAATATAATACTTGAAAAACTGTGTCACTCACCAATTCTTCACACTTTATAGTTAAATTTATTAAATTAAGCGATTTTTTAAAGAATTTAACAGCTTTTATGTAGTTAAAATAAATTAAAAATGAGGTGTAATGAATGTAGATGAGGTTGATAGCACTGCTGAAAACATTTGCTGGCAAAAAAAGGTCGATTCTATTTTTGTGTTAACAGATGGTGTTTTGTTTACTGTCAGCCTAACCTCACTTTCCTGTTTGCTGTACATGTGCTGAGTACAGTGTCTAATCGTGGCTGTAAAAACTCTGCTGACAGTTTTTGTTACATTTGTGGTGAATTTGTGATTGAAAAACACCAAAGAAACATTACAGACTTTGTGAAAAAGGTTTATCTATCATACTTTGGATCTAAAATTGGTGATCAAGATAAATCTCAGGCGCCGCATGAGGTATGTTATGTGTGTGATGAAGATCTGAGAAAAAGGTCAGAAAAGAATAAAAACAGTCTTTAGATTTGCTGTTCCTATGATATGGGGGGAGCCAAGAAATCATTCCGATGATTGCTGCTTTGGTAGTTTTGATATTACTGGTGATAATTCGAAAAACAAGGTGGTAATAAGCTACCCTAACCTTCCGTTTGCCATCCG
Organism: Schistocerca americana; assembly: GCF_021461395.2. NCBI lineage: Eukaryota > Metazoa > Arthropoda > Insecta > Orthoptera > Acrididae > Schistocerca > Schistocerca americana. The sequence continues at coordinate 58,466,579 of NC_060124.1, read as the reverse complement.
ACCAGTGGAGCATGGTGTAGATTTGCCGGTTGCTGAACGACCAGATGATTTAAATTCTATTCCAACAGAAGTATTTTGATGTACAATGTGATTTAGATGATGAATTCCATTGTAATACTGAAAGTGTAGAGCCCAAATTGTTTACTCAGACCGAACTTAACGATTTGATTAGGGATCTGGGCTTAACAAAAGAAAAAGCTGAATTGCTTGGCTCTAGATTAAAAGAAAAGAACTTATTGGCAGTTGGAACCAGCATATACATGTATAGAAAGAGAGAGCAGCAATTTTCCAAGTTTTTTCAAGAAGAAAGTGATTTAGTGTACTGCTCAGACATTCCCGGTCTGATGAATGAATTTGGAATTGAATACAAAAAGGAAGACTGGAGGCTGTTTATTGTTTCATCCAAAACAAGTTTAAAGGCTGTTTCATTACGCAATGGTAACATGTATGCATCTACACCTGTTGGACATTCTGTACACACGAATGAAAAATTTGAAAACCTAGAAATAGTGCTAAATAAAATAGGCTATTCTGCCCATGGTTGAATGATACGTGGCGATCTAAAAGTAACATGCATGGTCCTTGGTCAGCAAGGTGGTTTTACCAAATTGCCATGTTTCTTGTGTGAATGGGACAGTAGGGCTAGGGATCAACACTGGTACAGAAAGAACTGGCCTGTGAGGGGGTCTTTAAAACCTGGTGAGAAGAACATTCTACGCAAAAACCTTGTAGATCCAAAAATCGTACTCCTACCACCTCCACGTATAAAGTTAGGCCTAACGAAACAGTTTGTCAAGGCTTTTCCTAAAGATGGACCATGTTTTAAGTATCTCTGCAAAAAGTTTCCACACCTTTCAGAAGCTAAACTAAAAGAAAGCGTCTTTGTCGGACCTGACATTATAAAATTGATGTTTGATGTTAACTTTGAATCCACAATGACCTTAAATGAGAAAGAAGTATGGGTATCATTCAAGAAAGTCGTTACAAAGTTCTTAGGACATGAAAAAGACCCAGAATGTGTTTCTATTATAGCTACAATGTTAAAGAAGTTGAAAACTTTAGGATGTTCAATGCACCTGAAAGACCACTTTTTGAACGGTCACCTTAATTACTTCCCGGACAATATGGGAGATGTTAGTGAGGAGCAAGGAGAGCGTTTCCTCAGGACATTAAAGTGATGTAAAAACGCTACCAAGGCCGCTGGAGCACCAACACGATGGGGGACTACTGTTGGTCACTTCACCGAGAAGTTCAGCAGGCGACTCGTCGTAGAAAAAGCTACACAAGAAGCTTCAAATAAAAAAGAGAAAGAAAATGCAAAACAGTTCCAGCAGACATGTGAAACCTCAATTAACACATGTCATTGTTTTAAGTAGCTTACTGTAAATACAAGCCATGCTTATGTTGTAACAAAGCGTTTCCTTAATTTCCCCGTTTACCATATAGCATCGGATTTTTATACTATGCAGTAAAAAGCATATTGCTCGAAAACTATGAGTGATACAAAAAACTAAGGCTAGATTTGGATTCAGCTCATAAAAATGTATAAAGATCAGCTATCAAAGTAAAAAAGTTTTTCAAAAAAAGTTTCTACCAAATTCTACCAGCAGCTGTTTTCTTGAGCTTCTGTAGTAAATTCTGTTGGCAGTGGTAGCGCAAATTTGTTATGCCAAAAGTTTCTTTCTTAAGCAGCAACAGAAAACCTTGCTGACAGTGAAGCTTAATCCTGATGTCATTATTTTGTTTGTATTAAAACTGTTAACCTTTGCTTTCATAATCACAAGAGTAAATTTTGCTGTGTTCTTATTTTTAGTAAGTTTTACCAACAGTTGCCTTTCGGTAAACTCACATTAATAAATTCTGGTGATACACGCTGTTCTTATCTGATGTGTTTTAAGCATGTTTCAAAGTTTGTACTGTATAAAAAAATTTGTTCAGATAAACTAATTTGTCTGAATTTTAATGAACATATTGTGGCCCAGTACCTTACTCCTTAACATAAGCTTCCTTATGCTCTTCGTATGGCACATCTGTGTACTAAATTTGGTATTCTGTACATCCCCAAAAGCCGGCAGCTGTGGCCGAGCCGTTCTAGGCGCTTCAGTCAGGAACCGCGCTGCTGCTACAGTCGCAGGTTCAACTCCTGCCTCGGGCATGGATGTGTGTGATGTCCTTAGGTTCGTTAGGTTGAAGTAGTTCTAAGTCTAGGGGACTGATGACCTCAGATGCCAAGTCCCATAGTGCTTAGGGCCATTTGAACCATTTGAACACCCCCAAATCGCTACAAATTTAATCATGCATCGCCTCTACTATGCTGTATACGAATAATAAGTGAGACCTGGTTATTTTCTGCGCCTCCTGATGCAGTTACGAGAGGTGTTCATTAAGTAATGCAACACTTTTTTTTCTGAGAGCTGGTTGGTTTCAGTCAGAATTCCAATACACCATATAATTCTTCTCATGTCTGGATACAAAACCCTATTTTTCGACATAATCTCCGTTCGGCCTTACGCCATCTCACTGGAAGTGCCTGTATGCTGATATGGGACTACTGGCCGAGGTATGAGCCAGTATCTGGCTGCATCAGAAACCTCCCCATCATCAACGTACTGCTTAGCGCAGAGTTCATCCTTCATTGGGCCAAACGGAAGTCGGAAGGTGCGATATACCGGCTGCAGAGTGGATGAGAAGGATCTTTCCAATGAAGTGTTGTGATCTCCTCTCTGTTGCTCAGACTTACGTGACGCCTTGCGTTGTCATGGAGATGGAGAAGCTCGTATGCGGTTTTTAGTGACGAAAACGCTGAAGTCCTTTTTTTTCTCAATATAATGAGGGTAGCACAACACCCTTCAGATCCGATCGTTGCACCACGAGGGAGGGCATGAGAATAACACAGTAACGCCAAGACTTTACCGGCTGAGGGCGCAGCTTTGAACTTTTCTTTGGAGGAGAGGTGGTAAGGCGTCACTCCATGGATCGCTGCTTTGTTTCTGGTTCTAAGTGGTGAACCCCTGCTTCATAGCAAGCGATGATGTATTGTCACGATCAGGCTCGTACCGCGAAAGCAACTGTGCGAAGATGGTTCTTCGTTGTTCTTTATGGTCCTCTGTTAGGCGGCAAGGCATCCAGCGGACATACCTCTTTGAGCACTCTAACTGGCTGACGAATGTGTCAGCGCTACCAACAGAGACGTCCAGTTGAGCAACGAGGCGTTTGATTGTGATCCTTCGACGACAACTGTGTGCGACCGGCTGTCACGCGGGAGATCGGAGATATTCTCAGTGGAGAGAAGTCTTCCGAAGTAAGAGTGATTTCAGTTGTGTGTCGCAGGACCGTTGCTATCCACAATATATATAAATGACCTAGTGGATAACATCAGAAGTACACTGAGGCTTTTTGCGGATGATGCTGTAGTATATCGAGAGGTTGTAACGATGGAAAATTGTACTGAAATGCAGGAGCATCTGTAACGTATTGACGCATGGTGCAGGAAATGGCAACTGAATCTCAATGTAGACAAGTGTAATGTGCTGCGAATACATAGAAAGAAAGATCCTTTATCATTTAGCTACAGTGTAGCAGGTGAGCAACTGGAAGCAGTTAATTACATAAATTATCTGGGAGTAGGCATTAGGAGTGATTTAAAATGGAATCAGCATATAAAATTAATCGTCGGTAAAGCAGATTCCAGACTGAGATTCGTTGGAAGAATCGTAAGGAAATGCAGTCCGAAAACAACGGAAGTAGGTTACAGTACACTTGTTCGCCCACTGCTTGAATACTTCTCACCGGTGTGGGATCCGCACCAGATAGGGTTGATAGAAGATATAGAGAAGATCCAACTGAGAGCAGCGCGCTTCGTTACAGGATTATTTAGTAATCGCGAAAGCGTTACGGAAATGATAGATAAACTCCAGTGGAAGACTCTGCAAGTGAGACGCTCAGTAGCTCGGTACGGTCTTTTTCGTTTCGAGAACATTCCTTTACCGAGGACTCAAGCAGTATAGTGCTCCCTCCTACGTATATCTCGCGAAGAGACGATGAGGATAAAATCGGAGAGATTAGAGCCCACACGGAGGCATACCGACAATTTTTCTTCCCACGAACAAAACGAGACTGGAATAGAAGGGAGAACCCATAGAGGTATTCAAGGTACCCTCCGCCACACACCGTCAGATGGCTAGCGGAGTGTGGATGTAGATGTAGATGTATTTGCGCGACCTTGTTGCTATGATGACAAACGCCTCGCCCTAAGACTCACTGGGATTTTCTTCACTGCCAGGTCTCGGTAGACATCCGGCAAGTATCTACGAATGTCTGAGATCTACATTTAAACTCCGCAAGCCACCCAACGGTGTGTGGCGGAGGGCACTTTACGTGCCACTGTCATTACCTCCCTTTTCTGTTCCAGTCGCGTATGGTTCGCGGGAAGAACGACTGCCGGAAAGCCTCCGTGCGCGCTCGAATCTCTCTAATTTTACATTTCTCATCTCCTTGGGAGGTTTAAGTAGGGGGAAGCAATACATTCGATACCTCATCCAGAAATGCACCCTCTCGAAACCTGGACAGCAAGCTACACCGCGATGCAGAGCGCCTCTCTTGCAGAGTCTGCCACTTGAGTTTGCTAAACACCTCCGTAACGCTATCACGGTTACGAAATAACCCTGTGACGAAACGCGCCGCTCTTCTTTGGATCTTCTCCGTCAACCCGATCTGGTACGGATCCCACACTGATGAGCAATACTCAAGTGTAGGACGAACGAGTGTTTTGTAAGCCACCTCCTTTGTTGATGGATTACATTTTCTAAGGACTCTCCCAATGAATCTCAGCCTGGTACCCGCCGTACCAACAATTAATTTTATATGATCATTCCACTTCAAATCGTTCCGCACGCATACTCCCAGATATTTTACAGAAGTAACTGCTGATGGTTTGGTTTCCCGCCAAACGAAACTCAATGACAGCTCTCTGCTTGGGGCGGACCTTCCTTGCAGATGCCATTTTGAAGAGCATATATAGCGTCTCCGCCTGCCTGAATTTCATGACACTATAGGGGCTGAACAGGGAATGTTCCACGGTGTTCCAAACCAAATTCCACGTATTTTCAACCGAAATTGGGCGAGAAAAACTGTTTAACGCCCCACGTACAATGAAAAGCTTTATTTGGGAGTTGCCGGCTGTATAGCGAATAACGGAGCCGAGCTGTGCCCGCTGTAGTTCGCAGGACGGACGCAGACGGGACGGGTCAGCCCCCATTAGGGCGGCTAGCGGCGGGCGGCGGGCGCTGCAGCCCCCTGGGAAGGCGGCCGCAGTAATCGGCCTGCACGGCCGCCGCCGCACCCGCCGCCCCCACCGCCCCCGCAGGCCCCGCCGCTGCCGCCGCTCGTTAGCTCTAATTAATTGGGCGGAGGCGGCGTGGGCCGTGCCCGGCGCCACAGTCGGTGCCCACCTGCCAGGCTGCGATCCCGCGGTCCGGCCTCGTGTGGCTGCCCGGCGGTCGCTGCTGCCTCAGCACACGCACAGGCAGGCAGAAAGGTGAAGGCCGGTTTGTATTAGGATGGCGCAAAAGTTCGTAGTACTTTCGTTTTGCGTGTTACTGTTCCGGTTGCTATGCGTTTTTTTTTTTTTTTTTTTTTATATATTCCGATTTTGGCCGTCTAGGGACTGCGTTAAACAACTATTTTTCAATGTACATTTCTCCTATTGCGCTCCTCCTCTTTTCTCTTCTGCCAATATGTCTTCATCCTCTCTCTGTGCTGCTCCCTTCGGTCTTTTGTCCACACTGTTCCTCCAGTTCTTCTCTTCTTCACTTCAAATCCTTCAAAATGTTGAATTTTGTCTCTCATTAAGTCTCTGTTGGTTATATCACCTTCTCCTATACCCATCTCCTCTACGTCTGCTTTGACTTCTTTGAACCAGGTAATTTGGGTTCTGGGGTTCTTGTCAAAAAACATGAATATTTTCTTTGTCAGCCTTTCATCATTCATTCTTTTCAAATGGGCGTAAAAGCTTACTCTTCTCTTCCTCATGCTATCTCCCACTTTCTCAATCTTGTCATACCCTTCTCTATTACTTCTAAGCTTCCAAGTCCCATTCTCAAACCTCGGCCCAAGTACTTTTCTAATAATTTTTCGCTCCTTTTTTGCTATAGCTTCCTTTTCCTTGTTAGTGTTCATTGCTAAACATTCAGATGCATGCAGACACTCTGGCTTAATCACAGTGTTGTAGTGCCTTATTTTTGCGTTAATTGATACTGAGTTCTTGTTGTACACATTCTTTGTTAGCTGGAATGCCATTTCCATTTTTCTTGTTCTTGTTTTACTTCCTTCTTTATCTGAAGCATTGGGCTGGATGATTTCCCCTAAATATTTGAAATTAGAAACCTTCTTTATCTGGCCATACTTTGTAATCATATTGTTCGGTGCCTCTTTTACATTGGTTAGGTACTCTGTCTTTTCAAAGGAGATTTTCAGTCCTGCTTTTTCTGCTGTTTCATTCAGAATATTGATCTGTTTGACTGCTTCTTCCAAACTTCCTGCCAGAATCGCTAAGTCATCAGCAAAAGCGAGGCAATCTACTTCTAATCCATCCTTTATTCTTCCTAATCTGATTTTTTGTATTCCTTCTTCAGTCGTTTTCTTCCTCCACTCTCTAATTACTTTTTCTAACACACAGTTGAATAGGGTAGGTGACAACCCATCTCCTTGTCTTAATCCTGTTCTGATTTTGAATGGTCTGGATACCTCACCACGGAACTTTACTTTTGCATAGGTATCCGTAAGTGTTTCTTTGACGATTGCAACTGTTTTCTTGTCTGCTCCAAACTCACAAAGGATGTTAACCAAGGTTGTTCTGTCAACGGAGTCGTACGCCTTCTTGAAGTCAACAAACGTGATAAAGATGTATTTTCCTCTTAATCGTCTATATTTGATAATTAACTTCAAGTTTAAAATTTGCTCCACACAAGATCTTCCCTTCCTAAAGCCTGCTTGGTATTCACCAATTTCTTGATCAAGTTGTTTGTCCAATCTGTTTTGTAGGGCCTTAGATAGAATTTTATACGTTACCGGAAGTAAAGATATCCCTCTGTAATTATTTGCATCGGTTTTATCCCCTTTCTTGAAGATGGGGTGGATTAATGCTGTTTTCCATTCTTCCGGTATACGTTCCGTTTATTTATCGATTGTCATTTTTTATTTCTAGTTCACTGTTGCCATTTGAGATTCCATATCGTCATTTTATCATTTGGAGGTAGTGAGAGGGAGTTGTAGACACCTGTGAGAAGCGACACTTGTGAGAAACTGGAATGTGGCGACACTTGTGAGAAATCCGGGATACTGAGGGACCGGCACAGGGTGTGTCGCAAATGCTGCGCCCCTACCTGCTCGGCCACTGCCTGCTGCCGCTTGGTGTGACTGAGCGCTCGGCTTGTGCCGGCCCGGGCAGCTGCCGAGGGACATTCACACTCATCCAGTGCAGCCAGGTTACATTATTTCAGAATTTTTTTGGGCAAGGACGGGTAGCCTTAGTCAAATTAGAAATCGGAGCTGATTTTGCCCCCACGATATCATGTCAACCATTAGTTGCATCACAGTTATGTGTAAGACCTTTTCATTGGAATTTTTCTTCTGATTAATCTTACATAGGGCATAATTTTAGCTCAACCTCATACTTAACGATGTATTTTACAGAAACTATAGAAACCGAAAATGTTTACCATCTTTCAACCGCTCACCCAAACTTTGACATGATAGGAGTGGCAACCTTTTACCATATATTAAGAGGAGCCAACTAAAGAATTTGGTTCTCAGTAGAAACTTTTTTCTTTAATTGTTTCGAAATGAACCACAATTTTCGCATACCACGCAGACTCTAACGTGAGTCCTGCCAGCAATTAACGTTAAGGAATGAAATTTATGTATTGAAACAAGATGTATTCATCGTCCACTCAAACAGACATTGTTTCTCAAATTAGCTGCACATAAATGCTGATTGTGATTGTTAGAAAAGCTATGACTTTTCTTTCATTAGTGAATCTTTTACAATTTGCAAGCGACATTTAGCCGACAGGATGATTATTTATTTACAATTTTTACAATAGAGCGATAGGCGTGAACTGAACCTCTTTTCAATATTTACAAGTGTTGCTGTAGCTTCAGCCATTTCCTTTTCATTGTAATTTGTGTGCATAGGCCACGCAAGTAAGAAATGATTTTATATTGCCGTCAACTTGGAGTCTTGTAAGGACCTTAGAAACTATTTCATCTCTCTTAATTGCGGACTTCTTTCTTCTTTTCCCACCTAGATTTGAAACTAGTCGGTCAAATTGATGCCCATGATATTCTGCGTCCTCTCTGAGAATTTTTACTAAGGAGTAAAAATCTGCATGAACCCTCGAAATTAATGTATTTATGCTCCGATTCCATCCTTCTGAAATATTGTTGGTGCGGTGACGCCTTCCTGCGCAGTTCCATATATCCCTTGGCATGTCTTCGTTATCCAGCCATTGTTCAACAAAATAGTCGTAAAAATTCTGCAGTTTTTCATTATCTGGCGTGCTCTTCTGAATGCATAGCCACCCATCATCTAACATGTGGAATGTGAGCAAAAGCGGAACACAATCTTATGTGAAAACGAATTTTTCGTTTTCCTTGTAGGCAGTAACAAGGCCGCAATTCTGCACTTGCCTCCATAAGCACTGATTGAAATGGTAGTTGCAGCCATTAATCTTCGGATCAGGAAAAAAATGTGTTAATGACTGGATGATTGCAGCTTCAAAATCTATCATGATAGCTGTAAGATTCCATCCAGGTTCGTTGCTCTTAACGGCTGTGAAAAAGCGATCGTACGCTTCTCGCTTTTTATTGGGTAGCAAGACGTACACGGTTGGAACTGTGGTTGTTTCCTCCTCAGAACTAGAAATATCGGCATGAACAATAAATAACTGTCCAAACTGCTTGCTGGAGCTTTTGAACGTTCCATCGACAAAGAACGAATTGCAGTCTGTTAAACTGGATTTTTCCCCTTTCGCTGGCGAACACCAATATTCTATCATTTGGTCCTCTGTTGTCATCTGCAAGTAAAAATTTGATCCCATCATTCACTAGCAAATGATGTTCGTGCAGAAATAGTCCTGCAGCATCGGTCGGATCTTGTGTAGTTCCCAAGCTTTTTTGCCTGATGCGTCGCAGCGATCGTTTTGCATTCCTGTGTGATGTCAGTGATGTGACGATGTATCCTTGATTGAACAATGGCCCTACTTCTTCGGCATAAACAGAAGAAATTGAAGTGTCCGTTTCTTTTGCACGCCTTTTGGCGTTTGCCACGTGTTTTCGCACTTCATTAGCCGCGACGTCCGGAATACATGTATGGCTGCCTTCACCTGAAACTAAGTTGTTTCTGGTGGATAGTCTTCCTTTACACTTCTTGTTCACGTTTACGCACGGCCAATAACTTATACCTTTATTGTTGGTACAGGGTGTTTCAAAAATGACCGCTATATTTGAAACGGCAATAAAAACTAAACGAGTAGCGATAGAAATACACCATTTGTTGCAATATGCTTGGGACAACAGTACATTTTCAGGCGGACAAACTTTCGAAATTTCAGTAGTTACAATTTTCAACAACAGATGGCGCTGCAAGTGATGTGAAAGATATAGAAGACAACGCAGTCTGTGGGTGCGCCATTCTGTACGTCGTCTTTCTGCTGTAAGCGTGTGCTGTTCACAACGTGCAGGTGTGCTGTAGACAACATGGTTTATTCCTTAGAACAGAGGATTTTTCTGGTGTTGGAATTCCACCGCCTAGAACACAGTGTTGTTGCAACAAGACGAAGTTTTCAACGGAGGTTTAATGTAACCAAAGGACCGAAAAGCGATACAATAAAGGATCTGTTTGAAAAATTTCGACGGACCGGGAACGTGGCGGATGAACGTGCTGGAAAGGTAGGGCGACCGCGTACGGCAACCACAGAGGGCAACGCGCAGCCAGTGCAGCAGGTGATCCAACAGCGGCCGCGGGTTTCCGTTCGCCGTGTTGCAGCTGCGGTCCAAATGACGCCAACGTCCACGTATCGTCTCATGCGCCAGAGTTTACACCTCTATCCATGCAAAATTCAAACGCGGTAACCCCTCAGCGCCGCTACCATTGCTGCACGAGAGACATTCGCTAACGATATAGTGCACAGGATTGATGACGGCGATATGCATGTGGGCAGCATTTGGTTTACTGACGAAGCTTATTTTTACCTGGACGGCTTCGTCAATAAACAGAACTGGCGCATATGGGGAACCGAAAAGCCCCATGTTGCAGTCCCATCGTCCCTGCATCCTCAAAAAGTACTGGTCTGGACCGCCATTTCTTCCAAAGGAATCATTGGCCCATTTTTCAGATCCGAAACGATTACTGCATCACGCTATCTGGACATTCTTCGTGAATTTGTGGCGGTACAAACTGCCTTAGACGACACTGCGAACACCTCGTGGTTTATGCAAGATGGTGCCCGGCCACATCGCACGGCCCACGTCTTTAATTACCTGAATGAATATTTCGATGATTGTGTGATTGCTTTAGGCTATCCGAAACATACAGGAGGCGGCGTGGATTGGCCTCCCTATTCGCAGACATGAACCCCTGTGACTTCTTTCTGTGGGGACACTTGAAAGACCAGGTGTACCGCCAGAATCCAGAAACAATTGAACAGCTGAAGCAGTACATCTGATCTGCATGTGAAGCCATTCCACCAGACACGTTGTCAAAGGTTTCAGGTAATTTCATTCAGAGACTACGCCATATTATTGCTACGCATGGTGGATATGTGGAAAATATCGTACTATAGAGTTTCCCAGACCGCAGCGCCATCTGTTGTTGAAAATTGTAACTACTGTAATTTCGAAAGTTTGTCTGCCTGAAAATGTACTGTTCTCCCAAGCATATTGCAACAAACGGTGTATTTCTATCACTGCTCATTTAGTTTTTATTGCCGTTTTAAATATACCGGTCATTTTTGAAACACCCTGTATATTCCACTATATACTGGTAACCGTAATAAATCACTAGTGGCTTCCCTTTCGTAGTCGTGGTGAATTCCATCTTTACAACGGGAGCAGTACTGAACTACGGTGCGCTACCTGTCTGGTGTGCACAGCGGAACTGAACTGCTGTGTGCTACTTGTTTGCTGTCCCTGTAGACCGGCCGCTACCTGTTCGGCCGGGTCTCCTCACAAATGCCGCTCCTCACAACTGTCGCTCCTCACGAGTGTCCCAGCCCCGTGAGAGGAGCTCTGGGCGCTAGATAAATTAGTGGCAAGTGAAGCAATCGGAACGTTTCCGAGATATTCTACTGTTTGAGTTCAATAGAGGGCGACAGCAACGGAGGGAGCGAGTGACGACTGTGCCGTGCACCTGGAAAAAGCCACTGGACTGAGCACGGCAACAGAAAGATTTTTTCGTTTTAAGGAAGATGGTTTTGACATTAGTGACTCCCTAACCTTCGGGGTTTGATTAAGATCTTTAAACGCAGTAATCTACAAAGATCCACGTCACAGTGCTCGAGAACTGGCAAACGTGATGAACGGTGATCATTCCACAATCGAGTGACAGATGCATACCATGGGGAACGTTGAAAAACCGGGTGTATGGGTACCACATTCTTTAAACCAAAATTACAGAAATCAGCGGATGGTCATCGATTGGCTCGTGAACAACACCGATCATTCCCATCCTGTATCGTTACTGGTGATGAGAGAAGGTTTTTTTTCCTAATATAAGGAAAAGAAGGGAATGTTTGTGTTGTTGCTGTGCCCTCTTCTAATGTTTTGTGGTTCAACAGAGAGATATGCCCCTCTCTTGTATTCCCAACTGGATGCAAACCTGGCAAACCACAGTGTTCACTGTGATTAGTCTCAAAAGACTCCAACTCCGCAATTGACAAGATGTCTAAACAGTCTGCCCAATCTCAGGGTAGTCAAAAAATATCAGTGCACCGGAGTTTTGAAACATCTACTTCCATAAACAGTAAAAGTAACAGATAATATACCATAGCGCACGTTTCTCCCGTTAAATTTAGTGAACAGCGTCTAAACAGCCTAGTACAACCTAGCTGAAAGAGATACACTCAATAAAAGAACCCCTTCTTCTTCCACAAGGGGCAGGAATGAAGGCTTTTTAAAAACCGTTAATTTCTTACTGGAACAACCAAGTCCCAGAAATAAAATAAAGGAAACCTTCAAGGCTTCAGTTCCCACTAAGGCTTTGCTTTAGCCAACTTAAAGATAATATCACTCCTACCGTCAGACAACCCAGACAGGAGCGACGAAAACATGGAAAATGATCCCATGCTACCATTTCCAGGTCTGGTACCACTTTTATTATACGATATGATTCGTAAACTGTATCGTGATGCTATTCAAAAATTCACTAGGATGACGGTGTGCCTTCTAACAAATTCCTGTCTCCTCTAAGAAATATGAAGGGCTTAACGCTAAGAGCTACAGCAGACCACCGGGACGGTATGTTGTGGTATGAAATTAAATGTCGTGTGGCTAGGGCCTCCCGTCGGGTAGACCGTTCGCCTGGTGCAGGTCTTTTGAGTTGACACCACTTCGGCGACCTGCGCGTCGATTGGGATGAAATGATGATGATTAGGACAACACAACACCCAGTCCCTGAGCGGACAAAATCTCCGACCCAGCCGGGAATCGAACCCGGGCCCTTAGGATTGACAGTCTGTCACGCTGACCACTCAGCTACCGGGGGCGGACTATGTTGTGGTGCAGCTGTAGTTTAAATAGTAGGGTGACGTCACTGTTATATTTTGAATGACATCAAAACTTACATGAACATATCCTTGCTTACTTCGATTCCATTTCGCCTTTGTTGCGTCGAACTTCGTCACATAGAATTTTTTATTGCATGTACTAAAGTAAACACGGTGACGTTGCGGGCACCTGACGCGGTAACAAAAGTATGTACTATGAAGTGTGGGGATTACTGCCGGATTATGTTGACTTCAGCACTTGAAGATGGCTGGACGGTTTCCAGCCGAAATATTGTGGCAAGAAGTCAACATGATCGGGCTGCAAACCCAAAACTTCATAGAATATTCAGTACTCCGGGAAAACTTCAAGAATCACAAAAGTATGTAAAAGTAACATATACGGATGGGGGATCACCTTATAAGGGACAAACGACTGCAAATGGGGAAATCCATTGACATAAGCGGCTCTGACAAAGGGCAGATTATTATTACGCGCAGCCTCTGATCGAATATCTCGAAAACGGCGAACTCGTCGAACGTTCACGTGCTACTGTCGTGAGCAACTACGGAAAGAGGTAGAATGACAGTGAAACCACCATTACGCGCTAAAGGGTTGGAAGTCCACGACCTTCACAGAACGTGAGCTTTGGAGGTGGTGATCTGTGGCATCTCTGCCAGAAAGAGCGCAATGCTGGTACACGCACGAATGTTTCGGAGCACTCCGTTCATCGTACATTGTCGAACATGGAGCTCCGCAGCCGACCACCCCTCCGTGTTCACAGGTTGACGCAACGACCATCAATTACGATTTCAGTGGTCACGGGACCATCGGGATTCGACCGTCGATCAATGGAAACGTGTCGGCTCTTGGGGTGAATCACATTTTTGCTACACTAGGTCGGCGGTTGTCTCCGGAAACGCCGTCGTCGAGATGAACGGCGCTTCGGAACGTGCAGCGTGCCACGGACGCAGGCTGTGGGAGGCATTCTCCTGCCCTTGCGTGGGACCTATGGTAGTAATCCAAGACACGCTGAGGGCTTCGAACCACCTACATCCCTTTATACATAATTTCTTCGCCGACGGCGATGTCATTTTTCAGTAGTATAATTGTCCGTGTCTCGGACCCGGAACCGTGCTACAGTGGTTTGAAAAGCATTACGGTGATACGTGAATTACATGACCTATGCGTAGTCATCTAACGCCACATACCTCCATTAATCTGGTACGCAGAAAGTTAAAAAGTCGAACAAGCTACTAAGCTCTTGATCATAATGTTCCGGTTCATCAGTGTGTTAGTACACCCAAATCACAACTGAACATACCTTAAGTTTGTACAGAACAACAGTTATTCTAACATCACGGAACATAGGCTGGCCACACTAAAAAATGTATTAATATATCACAGACTTCTAACCGAAACACGATGCATCAATACACAATAAATAGCAGCCGACCCAATCCGCAGTTTACATAGAACAGACCACACACATAGAACTGACTACACTAAAATGTGTTCCAAGTACCACCGTCGCATGCAGGAGGCAACAGCGTAAATATCGAAACTGCAAGATACAAAATTTACACAAGTTCCCCCGGCATAAGCGCCTTCAAAATTACAGGAGAAAACGTTAGTTGGATATACACACAGGCGGAACCAGGCTGCTCATGACTCAGAACGGATCAACACATAAGAGGTCCCAACCAAAAACACTGACACTGCATGCCATAAGACAGTCACAAACAACACAACAGGCAGTAATAATCATATAACAAACAAAGCACCAACACAAGCGGTGGCACCACATACCAAGACTCTAGTAATAACGCAAACGTCGCTCCGGAGGAGAAGGGTCGAGGAACTTTTATTCTGAGGCTCCTTCTCCCCGACGACACATTGTATATTGCATACAGTTGAAACATCCCCTTAGAAAAGTTTTGAATTGCTGGTAAACCCCTTACGTTGTTGATTTTCAAACAGCTGAGCAAAACTGAACGTACTCAGACATTTCGCTCTTTACCTATTCCGATCAACACTAAACTGACACACAATATTTTTAGCGCAACGCAATCTCACTTTCAAAATCCCTACAAAACAATGGCCCTGACTAACATTAACCTATACGTTTCACAAATCACTTACCTCACAGAAATCTTCGTTACTCGAACTACTGCAATACAGCGAGCGCCAATACTACCAGCTAAATAAAAGATTCTAACTACTGAAGGCAGTAACTACTGATAGGCATAGTTAGCAAATGAAAGATTTTGATAGAGAACAAACAATGTATTTACCTTAATAGAGTTTAAAAGTCGTTATATATATATATATATATATATATATATATATATATATCAGTTCATGACATCCAGTCTTACAAATTTACCGTCTCTGTCCAGATCATCCGCTCTCAAAACTCCGCCATCTCACTCCCCACATCCACCACTGCTGGCGGCTCACCTCCAACTGCGCAACGCTACGCGCTGTTAACATCCAGCTACCCAACACTACAATGGCTAATATTGCAACAATGCCGACCAGCCTCAGACTTCACACAGCATAGTCAGTGATTTTCATACAGAGCGCTACGTGGCGTTACCAATACAAAAACCTAAACAGCCTGCTTACACAGTGTACTGTGCAGATGCGGTGATTTGTTATTCGTCTTCTTATGTGTAAGCAAAATGTATTCTTTTCTTTGTGTAAAGCTGCAATCAGTGTATTTTATATGTCAAATGTTTTTTCTGTATAAGCCACGTATAAAACAAACGATGTAATGTATAAGTTATATAAGGAATACTGTGCTCGGGTGGCAATGACCTACATTCTATTTCCACTAATAAATTTACAACCATAAGTTTATTCTTCATGTAAAGCTAACATTCACCTATTCCATGTCTCAAATGCTCAATCCGTGTGTAATCTGTATAACACTAGATGCGTATGGATCTAAGGTATCACATACGATATACCACAACCACCAAGAGTTAGACAAATAAACAACTACTAAATATCATGTAATGTTCTGACACACAACACTATAAGTAATACATCAGCACATACAAACACGACAAACCTACTTAAATTCAATATTTCAGATGTGAATAACTGGAACTACTCACCTGAAAACAGTAAAAATATGTTATTATCAATCAACAAGGTAGTTGGACTATCTTATACATCTAAATTTAGCGTATCATTTTCCTCTACACATAGTAATTTACTTCTACAACACTTATCGTGCTACATTTACTTTTTAACCTTTACATTATGCAAATTACATAAAACCACTTTAAGAATCGTAAAATACTAAATTCTCTGCAACCTTAGACGAATTTTTGTATATTATGTTCCTTATATTACTTAAAATAGCATTAACAACTGCATTCCAATAAGACTGTAACAAAAAGAAGTATCTTCTATTAGATTTGGTAGCGTCTGATACACCTTCCATTTCAAGGCGGTGGGTTACTCCGTACTGTTAATAAAATAAATAAAGAAATAAGTATAAATAAATAATCTCGAACCCACAGGAACCAAAGAGTGCCTATGGGTTTTCGTCAGGGACTCGCCGCAAGAAAATACGAGGTGTGGCTATGAAATAATGCGACTATTGCCGTAAAAACATACATATTTAGTTGCTGTCACCCTCAACATACACCCCTCCTCTGCTCTTACAACGCTCCATGCACATTTTTCATTGATGGAAACAGTGCTGGAAATCTTCCTTTGTGAGCTCCACAATAGCCGGCCGGGGTGGCCGAGCGGTTCTAGGCGCTACAGTTTGGAACCACGCGACCGCTACGGTCGCAGGTTCGAATCCTGCCTCGGGCATGTATGTGTGTGATGTCCTTAGGTTAGTCAGGTTTAAGTAGTTCTAGGGAAATGATGACCTCAGAAGTTAAGTCCCATACTGCTCCCAGCCGTTTGAACCATTTGAGCTCCTTTCAAAGCTTCAACAAGATGAAATCTTTTTCCGTTTTATGCAGATTTACCTTGGGGAAGAGATGAAAGTCACATGATGCTAGTTCAGGCGAATAAGGCTGGTAGTCTAACACCGGAATGCTGTACTGGACTAGAGACATCTTGATTGACAATGCGGTATGAGCTGGTACATTGTCTGATGCAGAACACATAATTTATTCTACACAGCTAGAGTCTTTCTTTCTAATTTCTCACAGAGTTGAGCAAGAACCTCAGGGTAGTAATGTTGCTTAATAACCAGACTTTCAGGTACCCAGTGATGTTCCACCATTCCATGGATATCTAAAAGAACAGTCATTATTTCTTTTAATCTGGATTTGCTCGTTCGAACTATTTCTGCTCTCGGCGAAGTTGGGCCCTTCCATTGCATTCATTGGCGTTTAATGCTTTGTTTCCTCATCATAAGTGAAAGACCAAGGTTAGTCACAATGTCACTCTTTCCAAGAAATTAGGGTCATTTTCAGTGGTACTGAAGGTGTCAATAAGAACACTTTCACGTGGTTCATTTTGCTGGATCCTGAGAATTTTCGGCAGCAGTTTAACACATTTTTCTCATGTTAATCTGGGTATGTAAAATTTGCCTTACGCATTCTTTGTCAATTCCTACAGTTTCAACCGTCTATCGAATACTCAATTGACGCTCAGATCAAATCAGATTACCTACTTTTTTGATATTTCCATCCGTTTTTGATACTGAAGTGCGTCCTAGATGTCAGTGATCTTCGTCTTCTCGTCCGTCTTGGAAACGCTTGAACCACTCAGAATATGTGTATATGATAAACAGCCTTCACTGTACACTTCGTTAGTAAAAGACAGGACTCAGTAGCAGTTTTTCCAAGTCTCATGTGAAACTTCACGACAATTCATTGCTCTATTACTACCCTTATCATTGTTCCGACAACACAAAATAACGGATGTTACGTAAACGAAGGCCACTTCCACAGTGATCTGTCTACAGACGTCAGAGATGCCGAATTCGACTGAGAAGCCTTTACTCTTCACAGTTATTTGGTCGATCATCTTTGACGTGTGGTTACTTACTCTGTGGCAGTATCTGTCCCTTTATTATATAGCCACACCTCGTAGAAAACACTCATGGCACAGGGCACACAATGAAAATTGTGACCATCACAGCTTGGCATTGGTTATCTTAGAAGTTTACACACCATTAGTAGGCTCCTATTGTGATCATAAATTTAAATTAGAAATAAATAAAACTTAAAGTAAGCACAACGCTGGGAACAATGTTACTGGGCAAGTAAACAGAAACTGTCAACTTATAATGAATAAATTACACGAAACGTGTCGCAGTTCAATATATCAAGTTACAGTGGAAGTTATTATTCAGTTGATGAATTCAGGAATGCTGGTTAAATAAGCAAAGACCGCATTTATAATCAGCTTTTTTCTCCTCTTGCCGGCCGGAGTGGCCGAGCGGTTTTAGGCGCTTCAGTCTGGAACCGCGCGACGGCTACGGTCGCAGGTTCGAGTCCTGCATCGGGCATGGATGTGTGTGATGTCTTTAGGTTAGTTAGTAGTTCTAAGTTATAGGGGACTTATGACCTCAGATATTAAGACCCATAGTGCTCAGAGCCATTTGAACAATTTTCCTCCTCTTATCTGGATAAATGGACAGCTTTAACTACAGCTGACTGTACAACTTCGAGGTTCATGCTATCTGTAACCTACCACCCGTTTCTAGGTAGACTTTGACGCCACTACAAACGTTAACACAAAGAAAAGATTTCCCAGCACCATTCATTATTCATAAAGGATTTTTCGTGTATCTCCGACTTTTGATGTTCTCTTGCGCTGCATTTGTAACACAAGACCGAGTCAGTGTCGCTTGCTACGTTAACGCTGATTTCGGCGTCACAGAGATCTTCACAGCAGTGAGACCTACTGCTGCATACATTCGAATTTCGTAACTGAAATAAGGTTCTCTACCTACGTAACAAAACAATACTGGAGTCTGTGACCAAGAGTAAAATTTTTCAACTGAACGTTAATAAAACTTTTGTTTTCATAATATAGTTGAGAGAACGTTGGGTAAAGTACTATCTTCGCTCTCCAGATTTTGGCTGAGTACATAAACAGATGTACAGAGTCTAACAGGTCTACACCAAAGAAGTGAAAATTGCGAAACACTTGCTGGTGGATCTCAAACACAATAACCGAAGTACTACATTAGATTTCACTAGGATATTGCAGAGGATACATTTAAACATCTGGCACGTCATTCACAAACAGGGCGAAAATAAAGGCATAGATTTCAAACACGAAGATGCTATGTGAAGTAGGGACTTTATTGTGAAACTTCCACGAAAACCTAGAGAATCTTCTGTGTGTAACGCGGTCGTCCATCCACAGTTTAAGTTTAATTTCTTACTAAAGTACTCTGCAAACAGTGACGGAAAATTCTATCAATTTAATTTGCAGTCATTGGTGAAGAAAACGACATTTTTGCAATATTCTGATAGGTAAATTTAGAACTTACTACCTATCAAACGTGAAAACTTATTTTATTCGTTTTTTTATTTTTGTAAAACCTCCAGTAAGGAAATCAAAATGTATATATGCATATTCGTTGACCTTTGGTCATTTCGGAGACTGATCTAAAAGGTAGCAATTATTGACTCTTACACTTTCTCTAGAAAAGGAACATAAGAAGGTGATATTAAAACCTTAATGATAAGAAGCAAGAAGGTTTATGCGTGTACTCTAAACACCATTTCTTAAACATATCTTGGTGAAAGACCCTTCAAAAAACTAAGAAGTTTTGTTCGCATGAAAAGTCAATGAACGAAACAAATTTACAAATCGTCTCTTGTGGATGTGTGTGGTCTGTTGATGATACTGAAATAAGCGCTTCCCCGCATTTAAAAACAATCCCCGGTCACAAGGCACAAAACTTTCGTGAGATTCTATTAGAATATTCGAAATCAGCTTTCTTTCCTGCGTTATATTTATTGATAACTTATTGTGCAGTGAACAATTCCGCTTGCCTGAAAAAGGGAGGACATTCCCATTTCTAAAATGGGTAAACTAACGAATCTACTTCGTTTATTATGACATCTTCGAAGAAAAGAAACTTACCTCAAATAATCAGAAGAGAAATGTACTCTCTTTCCACATACGATATTTTATTTATAATAGACGTAGGTGAACCAGGATATTGCGTTTTCCAAGTTTTCCGGAAGGCTTTCTACACTATACCACGCTGACCGTTGATGAACACTTACAGACATGCGTATTATCTCCACATTTATCTGATTTGCTCGAAGAATTTTGACCGATATATCGAGGAACGAAATTCATACCACGTCCGTGAAGGACTAATGGGACCACCTCAATGCACATAATTTTTCAGGTAGGAGCAGCAGCACAGTGAAATTTTTGAGTGATGATTTCGTTGTCTACAAGAAAGTGCCGTCGTTGGCTGATTGAAAAAATACAGAGACACTTAGAAGACGTTTTTATCGCTGTACTGAGTAGCAGGTCTCTTTATAATCAATATATTTTCATAACAAAGAGAGGAACTCGAGAACTGCTAATATTGTTATCTTCAGTTCTAAGACTTGTTTGATGCAGATCTCAATGATTATCCTGTGCGAGCTTCTTCATTTCTGCATAGCTATTGATACCTATATCCATTTCCACCCCTGCGTACTGTCTCCCTCAAGAATTTCAACCCCTTCCCCCCCCCCCCCCCCCACACACACACACACACAGACTTACCTCCATTACAAAACTGGCAGTACCAGCATGCCTCGGGATATGGCCTGTCAACCGATACCTTCTTTTAGTCAAGTTGTGCTATACATTTCTTTCCCCTGAATTCGATTCAGTACATGCTCGTCAGTTTTCCGATCTACTCATCTAATCTTCAGCATTATTGTCTAACACCACATTTCAAAAACTGCTATTCTTTTCTTACCTGAACTGTTTATTCAAAATCGCTCTGAGCACTATGGGACTTAACAGCTGTGGTCATCAGTCCCCTAGAACTTAGAACTGCTTACACCTAACTAACCTAAGGGCATGACACACATCCATGCCCGAGGCAGGATTCGAACCTGCGACCGCAGCAGTCGCGCGGTTCCGGACTATGCGCCTAGAACCGCTAGACCACCACGGCCGGCTGAACTGTTTATCATCCACATTTCAGATCCATACAAGGCTACGCACCACTTAACAAATAAATTTATATTTGATATTAAACTTCCCTTTTACAGAAATGTTTGACGTGTTCCTTTCAGTCTGCAATTTATATTCATTTTACTTCGGCCGCCGTCACTTATTTTTCTACTCAAATAACAAAACTCTTCTACTGCTTTTAGTGATTTAATTCCTAATCTAATTCGATCCCCATCATCTGATTTAGTTGGAATACGCTTATGTTTTACTGTTAGTCACACGTTAAATTTCATTGAACTGATCTTCCAAGTATCTTACCGCTACTAACAGAAGTGCAATGTCATCGGCAAATCTCGAATTTTTAATTTCTTCTCCCTGAAATTTAATTCCCTCTCCAAAATTTCTGCTTAGTGTCCTTTACTGCCCAACATACAGATTGGGGATAGGAAGCAACCCCGTCTCACTCCCTTCTTAACTACTGCTTTCCTTTAACGTTCTTCGACTGTTATTACTGCAGATCAGTTTCTTAAGTCATAGGTGCCCTTTTTCCGACTGTCATCAGATTTTCCAAGAGAGTAAATCTAATAATGGATAAGTAAATAGGAGGGTCAGTAAGGCACTAAGAAAAATATAGTGATGCGTTATCAGAGTACAATCCAACAGCCACCAAAGCACTTACCACTTGATATTTCTTTTAACACATATAATATCTGAGTATTACCTCGACATGATCGTATAATTTCTTTGTTCGGTCTTAAATTAACGGAAAACCTAGGTTACGATGGAATCCGAATACAACCGAGCATTCGAAGTTCTTGAAGCTCGCTTGCAGTTTGGCGACAGAAAGTTGTTGCGGGCGTACTTTGATGTGTAACGCCAGATCTTAGTGGCCCATCGGTGGTCCAGGAGAGTGGAACGGCAGCGGAAGTGCTGCATCTTCTGCAGGATCTGCACCATCCGGCGTCTGCTAATCCATCAAAGTCAGCGCGCAGCTCTGCAACGCGCGGGAGATTGATGGATATTCATGACGGGGGACCCCGCTGACCAGTGGCGCGCCATCCTCCGGATCTTGCGTGTATCAACAGCACAGTGGTGACATCTCCTTCTGGGTGAAGATACCACTCGTATGTGGTGCTGTTACGCCTCCATAGAACACTCTCAGCTCTATCGAGAGGCTACTGGCAATGTGAAAATCCAATAACCCCAAGCGCAAGAAAGTACAGCTCAACGTCCAGAGTCTAAAAGGAAAGGAAGTAACTAATCAGATTATTTTCTAAACTCTAACGTGTAGACCGTTAGAGATGGAGCAGAAACTCACAACTGACAAACATGGGAACGCAATTCGATCGTGGTGTTGTGTAGTAAATAATCATGGAATACAGGGAACTTATAGCCACATAGAGACTTGATCCGGCTCGGTAAGTGATGATTTATATCTGAGGGATCCATGGGCTCTCGTTAAGACCATCATCTAGACACGAGCACACGCCCCATAGTAAAAGACTGCAGTGGCACGTAAACGGCATGCTGCTACTACATAGCTTAAATAAATTTTATTGTTACCATCCACTGTGGACATTATCAAACTAAACTTCATAGAACCAAGAGTTCGTACATATCCGGAATATATTCACTCCTACTGTGTAACGTATTAGGTGAAATTAATAGCTACAGGTGATAGGCTGGAGCAGAAATAATGGAGGCAACCTAACGTCCAGCTATTATCACAAAGACATTGAAACTGGAGCAGAAATAATGGCGGCAACCTAATGTCCAGCTATTATCACAAAGACATTGAAATAAAAGAGCATTCCAATCCCGGAAGCCTGACCAGTTACGGCACCAACAGTAGTGACAAAATTATTCGCATTTCCCGTCGAAAGGTAAGGCATTTGGAGACCGAAAGTACAAGAGTCTGTTGCAAGGGCTACGCAGAAAAGTGATCGCACTTCCAGTGATATTCACAGAATCCACTGAGAAACTAGAAAAGGACAGTATTCTCCCGTTCCTTCGTACGACACAGAGAGGTGAAACTGAGGATAGGAAAGAACGTGTAACAGCCGTCAAGTCAGAGGGTCATAAAAAGAGATAAACTGAATGAGACTGAGGAAGCCAATATATTTTCGACATTCCCAGCAAGCTATTTGGTATACATAAATAAAATAAAACTACTGTCCAGTTTCGAGCGTTAGATCATTTCCAAGCACTCTTAAAAACATGATAACACACTTGCATAGAATGTAAGTCAGAAATATAAAATTCTCTACAACTGAACTTTATGAGTTTTAATATTACATTATACACTGAAGCGCCAAAGAAGCTGGTATAGGCATGCGTATTCAAATACAGAGATATGTAAACAGACAACGCCTATATAAGACAAGCGTCTGGTGCAGTTGTTATATCGGTTACTGCCGCCAGAATGGTGGGTTATCAAGATTTAAGTGCGTTTGAGCGTGGTGTTACAGCACGAGCGATGGAACACAGCATCCTCGACGTAGCGACGAGTGTACCGTAATAGCCGGCCGATGTGACCGAGCGGTTCTAGGCGCTACAGTCTGGAACCGCGCGACCGCTACGGTCGCAGGTTCGAATCCTGCCTCGGGCATGGATGTATGTGATGTCCTTAGGTTAGTTAGGTTGAAGTAGCTCTATCTTCTATGGGACTGATGACCTCAGAAGTCCCATAGTGCTTAGAGCCATTTGAACCATTTTGTACCGTAATATAAGGAATCCGGTAAAACATCAAATCTCCGACATCGTTGCGGCCGGAAAAAGATCCTGCAAGAACGGGACCAACGAATACTGAAGAGAATGCTTAAATGTGACCAAAATGCAACCCTTCCGCAAATTGCTGCAGATTTCAGTGCTGGGCCATCAACAAGTGTCATCGTACGATATGGGCTTTCGGAGCCGAAGGCTCACTCGTATACCCATGATGACTGCACAACACAATGCTTTATGCCTCCCCTGTGCTCGTCAACACCGACATTGGACTGTTGATGACTGGAAGCATGTTGCCTGGTCGGACAGTCTCGTTTCAAACTGTATCGAGCGGATGGACGTGTAAGGGTATAAAGACAATCTTATGAATCCATGTTCCTTGCATGTCAACAGGGGACTGTTCAAGCAGATGGAGGCTCTTAATGGTGTGGGAAGTGTGAAGCTGGAATTATATGGGACCCCTGATACGTCTAGATACAACTCTGACAGGCGACAGGCACGTAAGTATCCAGTCCGATCACCTGCATCAATTCATGTCCATTGTGCATTCCGACGGAGTTGGGCAATTCCAGCAGGACAATGCGACACCCCAGAAGTTCAGAATTGCCACAGAGTGTTTCCAGAAACACTCTTCTGACTTTAAACAGTTCCGCTGACTACCAAACTTCCCAGACAAGAATATTATTGAGCATACCTGGGATGCCTTGCAACATGCTGTTCAGAGGTGATTTCCACCTCCTCGTACTCTTACGGATTTATGGACAATCCTGCGCGATTCATTGTGCCAATTCCCTCCAGCACTACTTCATATATTAGTTGAGTCCATGTCACGTCGTGTTGCGGCACTTCTACGCGCTCGCTGGGGCCCTACACGATATACGAGTTTCTTTGGCTCTTCAGTGTATTTTTGACTTCCCATTTAATTAGGTGAATTATCATGCTTTTAAATACACTCCTGGAAATTGAAATAAGAACACCGTGAATTCATTGTCCCAGGAAGGGGAAACTTTATTGACACATTCCTGGGGTCAGATACATCACATGATCACACTGACAGTACCACAGGCACATAGACACAGGCAACAGAGCATGCACAATGTCGGCACTAGTACAGTGTATATCCACCTTTCGCAGCAATGCAGGCTGCTATTCTCGCATGGAGACGATCGTAGAGATGCTGGATGTAGTCCTGTGGAACGGCTTGCCATGCCATTTCCACCTGGCGCCTCAGTTGGACCAGCGTTCGTGCTGGACGTGCAGACCGCGTGAGACGACGCTTCATCCAGTCCCAAACATGCTCAATGGGGGACAGATCCGGAGATCTTGCTGGCCAGGGTAGTTGACTTACACCTTCTAGAGCACGTTGGGTGGCACGGGATACATGCGGACGTGCATTGTCCTGTTGGAACAGCAAGTTCCCTTGCCGGTCTAGGAATGGTAGAACGATGGGTTCGATGACGGTTTGGATGTACCGTGCACTGTTCAGTGTCCCCTCGACGATCACCAGTGGTGTACGGCCAGTGTAGGAGATCGCTCCCCACACCATGATGCCGGGTGTTGGCCCTGTGTGCCTCCGTCGTATGCAGTCCTGATTGTGGCGCTCACCTGCACGGCGCCAAACACGCATACGACCATCATTGGCACCAAGGCAGAAGCGACTCTCATCGCTCCATTCACGCCTGTCGCGACACCACTGGAGGCGGGCTGCACGATGTTGGGGCGTGAGCGGAAGACGGCCTAACGGTGTGCGGGACCGTAGCCCAGCTTCATGGAGACGGTTGCGAATGGTCCTCGCCGATACCCCAGGAGCAACAGTGTCCCTAATTTGCTGGGAAGTGGCGGTGCGGTCCCCTATGGCACTGCGTAGGATCCTACGGTCTTGACGTGCATCCGTGCGTCGCTGCGGTCCGGTCCCAGGTCGACGGGCACGTGCACCTTCCGCCGACCACTGGCGACAACATCGATGTACTGTGGAGACCTCACGCCCCACGTGTTGAGCAATTCGGCGGTACGTCCACCCGGCCTCCCGCATGCCCACTATACGCCCTCGCTCAAAGTCCGTCAGCTGCACATACGGTTCACGTCCACGCTGTCGCGGCATGCTACCAGTGTTAAAGACTGCGATGGAGCTCCGTATGCCACGGCAAACTGGCTGACACTGACGGCGGCGGTGCACAAATGCTGCGCAGCTAGCGCCATTCGACGGCCAACACCGCGGTTCCTGGTGTGTCCGCTGTGCCGTGCGTGTGATCATTGCTTGTACAGCCCTCTCGCAGTGTCCGGAGCAAGTATGGTGGGTCTGACACACCGGTGTCAATTTGTTCTTTTTTCCATTTCCAGGAGTGTAGTAAGTAAAGTACTTACTTTAAACGGTCATCCTGATGGAAATGACGCCATTCTTTGAAAATGTTGAGACTTTCGTGCCCGCATTTCCAATCGGTCACCTGATAACTAGTACGGGCCATCTGAAATACAAACGCACGTTGTAAGTCATCATTTCCAAGTTTCTTGAAATGAGGATTCTACGTGCAAAAATCACTTTTCCTTTTATTTTAGTCCAAACTGACAGACGGGCGCGTCGTGGAATGTGATCTAAGCTGTCAGCAAGTAGGAATAGGCATCTCTCGAGTATTCCGAGAGATACTTAAGATTATGTGTGTCGCTTTTGCGTGCAGTCTGAAGCTGATGGGTTGCCTTTCCCTAATGCACGTGAAGTCGGTTGTGGGGAATGCTGTTTGTTTCAACAGAAATTTAAGTGTTACATCTGAGTGTCTTTTACTTGTTGACAATGAACAGTATTCCTGTCTGCATTATCGGAGGATGTAGTTGGGAGCCACTTCGGGGCCAGGTGTGAACCGTTATCGCTCTATGTATTCTGGTGCAATGGTCAAATTTAAAACCCTTCCTGTCAGTAGTTAGATGGCTACAGCGCTTTGAATAATTGACTTTGGGGTAGTAAGAAGTTTTGCCTGCCAGAATGAAAATTTCACTCTGTGATGTCACCGCCAAACAACACACTTGCTAGGTGGTAGCCTTTAAATCGGCCGCGGTCCGGTAGTATACGCCGGACCCGCGTGTCGCCACTATCAGTGATTGCAGACCGAGCGCCGCCACACGCCAGGTCTAGTCTAGAGAGACTCCCTAGCACTCGCCCCAGTTGTACAGCCGACTTTGCTAGCGATAGTTCACTGTCTACATACGCTCTCATTTGCAGAGACGATAGTTTAGCATAGCCTTCAGCTACGTCATTTGCTACGACCTACCAAGGCGCCGTATTCAGTAATTAGAATGAATTCTGAACAGACAATTTTGTGAATCATGTACCGTCAAGAGCGACGTTCATCATTAATAGATTAACGTTAAGTATCAAACTAATTATGTCCGCTTTCTGAATTCTAATTCCTTATCATGTTTCAAACCTCACGTCAGTATAGTTCTTCCCTCCTCACGCCAGCCTGCGTGAGCTAAAACGCGTGCATTTCGGCCTCCTCTAGTAACACGGTATTGGCTCTTCTGACAACACCACACACTCTGCAGCGGAGTGTCTGCTTATATGAGACTTCATGGCAGTTCAGAACTGTCTGCCGGACCGAGACACAAACTCGAGACCTTTGTCTTTCGCAGGCAAGTGTTCTGCCGACTGAGATACACGACTGAAAACCTGTCTTCGAAAGCCAAAGGTCCCGAGTTGTTATCTCCGTCCGGTATACAGTTTTAAGGCTCCATTCTCAACGTAAATCTTTCTGCACGTTATTTATAGATTCTTGGACAACAGATTCTGGCTTTTTCCTTAAGAAATTTCGTCAGCGTTAAGGCCTCCATCCGAGGGGTTAAAGCTGTTCTGTCCAAACGAGATGTGTCCATGATGGAAGTCTTAAATCCAAAAACTAAGCAATTTTCTCAATATATAGAATGTTGCGCTTGGAGTAAGATAACAGTTTTTTTTCTTTTTTGAAATTTGAAAAAGTCATAAAATAGCGGACGTTTGAAGCAAACAAAGATATATTTTTGTCGTGTGGTTTTGCTCAAGTTTTGCAATAAGTAATTAATTAATTTAAAAATTAGTCTATTATTCCTTGGGGATGTGCCTGAGGAATCGTTGAGTCAAATTTCAGAAAGATATCTTTTTTCGTAATTTCGCAATCCATTCTATCGGCTTTAAATACACAGTATCTCAGAAAGATATCTTTTAATGTGTGTGCAGTCCATACCGTTAGCTTGAACTATACTGCATCTCACAGTAACGGAATGATTTGATGACAGACTGATTAAGATACACCATGTGATCAAAAGTATCCGGACACCTGGCAGAAAATGACATACAAGTTCGTGGCGCCATCCATCGGTAATGCTGGAATTCAGTATGGTGTTGGCTCACCCTTAGTCTTGATAACAGCTTCCACTCTCGCAGGCATACGTTCAATCAGGTGCTGGAAGGTTTCTTGGGGAATGGCAGCTCATTCTTCACGGAGTGCTGCACAAAGAGAGGTATCGATGTCGGTCGGTGAGGCCTGGCACAAAGTCGGCGTTCCAAAACATCCCGAAGGTGTTCTATAGGATTCAGGTAAGGACTCTGTGCAGGCCAGTCCTTTACAGGGATGTAATTGTTGTGTAACCACTCCGCCACAAGTCGTGCATAATGAACAGGTTTTCGGTCCTGTTGAAAGATGCAATCGCCATCCCGGAATTGCTCTTCAACAGTGGGAAGCAGGAAGGTGCTTAAATCATCAATGCAGGCCTGTGCTGTGATAGAGCCTCGATAAAAAACAAGGGGTGCAATTCCCCTCCGAATTTCACTGTTGGCACTACACACGCTGGCAGATGACGTTCACCGGGCATTCGCCATACCCACGACCTGCCATCGCATCGGCACATTGTGTACCGTGATTCGTCACTCCACGCAACGTTTTTCCACTGTTCCGTCGTCCAATGTTTACGCTCCTTACACAAGCGAGGCGTCGTTTGGCATTTACCGGCGTGATGTGTGGCTTATGAGCAGCCGCTCGGAAATCTAAGTTTTCTCATCTCGCGCCTGTCATAGTACTTGCAGTGGATCCTGATGCAGTTTGGATAGATGTCTGCCTATTACACATTACGACCCTCTTCAACTGTCGGCGGTCTCTGTCAGTCAACAGACGAGGTCGGCCTGTACGCTTTTGTGTTGTACGTGTCCTTTCACGTTTCACTTCGCTCTCACATCGGAAGCAGTGGACCTAGGGATGTTTGGAAGTGTACGCGTACAAACGTATGACACAAGTGACACCCAATCACCTTACCACGTTCCAGGTCTGTGAGTTCCGCGGAGTGCCCCATTCTGCTCTCACGATGTCTAATGACTACTGAGGTGGCAGCACAATGCACCTAATATGAAAAACGTATGTTTTGGGGGGTTTCCGGATATTTTTGATCACATAGTCTATTTCTCTTAAATTTGGCTGAATTACTCCTCAGGAATGTCCGCAAGGAGTAATAGAATATATTTTTTAATTTGTTCAAACGTGACAAAAAGAACACGACAAAGACTACGTCTCTGTTTCAAACATCCGCCATTTTATTTCAAAAAATTTCAAAAAAGTGTGCTATTACTCCCTGCGCAGTGTCCTATAGATTAAGATAATTGTTTGTTTTCGGATTTCACGTAAGCTTTGCCGTCTGCACTACTTTCGCCAGGGACACACCTCATTTTGGATACAGTAGTTATAACTCCTCGGATGGAGGGCTTAATTATAACCACATTTCCTTAAAATTATCAGAAAATGTTGTCCAAGAATTAATAAGTAACATGTAAAAAGGTTTACTTTGATTTCTTCATTAGTTTCTACAATAAAAATCTTAAAATTCGCTTGTTTCATAGGCTGACTTACGAGAACGGTCCCTTAAGAGTAAGTTTCAAGTTTATACCTGTCTCACGGGTAAATGTGGGCTGGTGAATTTTTTTTTGGACCTATTTCGAATGTTTGTTAGTACAGAGAATTCATTCAGGTCCTCCAGTTCAAAAATGTTCAAATATGTGTGAATTCCTAAGGGGTCAAACTGCTGAGGTCATCGGTCCCTAGACTTACACACTACATAAATAAACTTAAACTAAAAACAACACACACACACACACACACATACACTCAGCCATGTCCGACGCAGGACTCGAATCTCCGGCGGGAGCGGCTGCGCGGTCTTCCAGTAATCGCTTCCGAGTACATATGCGGAGCAACACGTCGCGTAATTTGTCTCGTGCGACACACAGCGCGAAGTACGCACGGATTCTGACCGCGTCTGCGAATGGTACTTGGCACCACGCTCCGGAAGCTCGGAGAACTGAAGAAAGTAACGTCTCGCAGTAACTTCGGCAACATTACATGCGATGATCGCACATCAGTATTAGTGAAAGCGAAAGAAAAACTTAGTTTTCTTGGAAAGGTTCTATGAAAATACAGTGCATCTGCAGAGGAAATTGTATATAGTACGCTAGTGCGACCATTCCTACTATACTGTCCCAGTGCTTGGAGTCATTATCATGTAGGCATGACAACAGACATAGACCGAATTCAGAGACGTGATGTTAGGACAGAAACAAGTCAGTACAGCCCATACGCAAGTCCAACTTAAAAGGGAATCTTCTGAATAAGGAAGACACAGTTCTTGCGAAACACCACTGGATAATTTTAGATAACCTGCTACTATTAAGCTGCCATAAACATACACCTTGGGTAGGGATCGTGAGCAAAAGATAAGAGAGATTATGGCACGTCCGGAGGCATACAACTGTCACCCGTCGTCGCTCACCAAGCGGATGGATTCCGACCGAACTAATTAATTAATAATATTGAAATAATTAATATTGAAATAGTTAATTAATAATATTGCAACGATGTACCCTGCACCATGCACTGTATTGTGGCCTTCGGAGTATTTATGCAGATGTAACCTACGGTTTTATACGAGTCTTCTTAAAACTTCTAATATTCTTTCTTGGATTTCCCCCCTCCCCCCCTCCCCCCAGTGTGCATTCTTATCATGTAAAAATGGGCTGTGTGAAATTTCTGCTCGATAGGAAACGGAGAATGCTGTTGGCAAGAGGGGCGCACTAAGCGGCTGTGAGACCAGTTGAGGAGCTACTTGACTGAGAAGTAGCGGCTCCGGTCACGAAAATGGACAACAGCCTGGAGAGCGGTGTACTTATTACATGCCCCCCATATCCGCATCCAGTGACGCCTATTGGCCGAGAATGATACGGTGGCCGGTCGGTACCGTTGGGTCTTCCCAGGCCAGTTCGAAGAAAGGGAGAAGGGTCGCTGCTGAGTCTTCAAAATCGGAAAGTCGTGAAGCAAACGCCATGAACTGTGCAAAACATAACCTGTGCATGGTAAATTAACTTGTTGGTTGCTCAGCTTCCTTAACTGGGTGCATTCTCACGTTGCGTATTAGATTAGTCGGATGACGTGGTGGATCACGGACTTCAAGAGAAGACAGAGCAAATAGAAATGTTCCATTTTACAAACGAAATGATACAGTTTCAGAGGCTTCTCTGGACTCATACAGATATGATTTTAAGCGTATATCAGTGAAGAGGAGAGTGAAAATTTGTACCAAGGCCGGGATTCGAACCCAGGGCTCCTGCCTACTAGGCAGGTGTGTTAGCCACTAAGTCACCTTGGCACAGCAACCCACACAACTACACGGATTATCCTGACACGCCTCCTTCTTTGATCCAAATTCTCACTGCCGCCCCAGTCTACTTTAAATTTCTCCTTACACACTAACAAAATTTCCGAGGCTCTCCATGTTCTGCTGAGCCTCCTTAACTGGATGTGTTCTCATGTTACGTATTACATTGGTTGGATGACGTGATGGGCCAGTGACTCCAAGAGATGACAGTGCAAGTCAGACTGTTTCCTTTTTCCATTCAACTCGAAACACACCATTCGTCTTTCACTTTTGGCTGTAGGTTATCAGTCGTCTTCTGTTTGTTTACTTTACTTATTTTGATATTATCCTATGAAATAACTGAATGAATTGGAAGTATCACCTCAAGAAGAGAACGCATTTCCTGATGCTTGTAAATACCTTATCAGTGCTTATGTACAAACGTAATTCGCTGCCCCTTTCCTTCTGAAGACAAAGCACCATATCCAGATTTCATTATTATTTCAAAACTTCATGAATATTTGGTTTCTGTTAGCTCTTTCGTCGTCTGGCTTCTTTAATGCAAATTTATCTCCGTTGAACGAAAATATTAAAAACAAATAGTAACCCACAAATCGCAGAATTTTTAATAATGAGATTTAATATTTCTTATAAAATGAACGCTTTTTTACCAATTTTCCTGTCTGCGCGCGCTTGAAATTTTATCTTATTGTCGACTTTCTTTCCAGGACACGAACAGATATTTTATCAAAGAATGTGGTTTCTCCGCAATATTTATTTCGTAAACGTTGTGTATGGTCGATTTATAAATTGTATAATTAAAATTTATACATAAGTAATAGTAATTGATTTGAAAATGAAAAGTAGTTGGTTAAACCGCTATTTCTGAACGGTTATAGTTTTCAGATGAAAAACACCATGTACACCATCACACACAGCACAAAGCAATAACCACACGGCACGGCATTCTCGAGAGCGGCACCACTTACCCCCAATCAGTCGCCATAAAGACAAACCTCATTATCCTCCTACCACGAGACGTTATAATTGTCCAGTCTGACGACGGCTATGTATGACGCCCTGAGAGTCATGAAAGCGGGAACTTATTCTTACATCCCGCAAATAGAGTAGAGATAACGATATATCTGCCACTGGCCCGTAAAAGCGACCGCAAACCTTCATCTCCTGTTACCCTAGTTACCGACTAGTTGTCACAGGTGTCACAAATCTACAGCTTCCGCAGTTACAGCGCAGCAGCCACTAGACCACTACTGTCTATTGCAGGCCGCAACATACATAGAATTGTCCGGTAAACGGGATGTGGCTAGCTACTGAAATAAAAGTTTTAACTTGGCAATGTAAATTTTCAGGAGTATTTTTACGATAAAGATCACAGTTACCACTGCCAAGTCCGTACTAAGTGGCAACACAATGTAAAGTTCACACGCACACCACAACGACACACGTAGCCAGTTTATGGTATTTACACCCGTTACCGAAGTTAATACAGTTCACCGGATCGTTTAGTTATGAAAATGCTCGCTCAAATGTTGTGCACTCCACTCTACACGTAATACCTGTTCCAGTATTAGATCACACAACACGCCACGCGGTTTTAACTAACAGTCAAAAGCAATAATTTTGATATTCCGTCCGAAATTCCACACGACTTCCACTATACCGTTCACTTAAATACACTTTGTACTACTTCCCGAACTCGTAATTAGCATTTTTCCGCGATTTTACAGTACTTTCGTCGGAGCTGCTTTCAATGAGACGTTACTAGTTCGAACCCTCAGCCCCGACCCCCCCTAGATCACACCAAATGCTTTGTTCCCAGCATAGACTGGCGCGAGCCTGCATTTTTCTGATTGGCTGATATCACAAACAGCAAATCAGGTTGCAGTATTATCCCGCGCTAACACGCGCTTTACTTCAATGACCAATCATAGTAAAACATTTCTTTCTATGGCAATTGCTAAATAAATAAATTTTGAAAAGTATCAAATATCAAATTACTCCTGAAATTACCTATTAATTTGTGTATTACTCACGATTTATTAGTACAATAAACTGACTGCACATTTAATTATAGTAAATCCCCTGTATAGTTAAACTGGTACTTCGTGAATAAACAAAACAATTTTCATTTACTTCTGTTCTTCTTCACTCATACAACACTCACACTGCTAATTACTACACATATAAAACAATTATAATTATGCAAATACATTAAATATTAATCAAACCTAACCTTACAACATTGTTTTGACTACGACTGCTAGCACTGTCCGTCAACAGCTGACCTCTGCCGCCTACTAGTAAAACTACGTACAGCTCTGTAACTCAAGTCCATGTCAGCTGGTGACATCTGTCGATGACCCATGCCTATAACGATATCGTCCTAAGAAGTGACAGGAGCGATGCGTAGGCGCTACGCCTCAGTAGGTATGTATATTAATTAGTGCGTTCGAGGAGTAAGCTGAAAAAATAGTAGTTCCACTTTGTGCCATCAGGGGACAATATGGCACTACGGTCTTAAAGCGGTGTGGCCGCAGGAAACGGGGAGGAACGATCAAATATATCGTAACGGTGGTTCTGACGCCTTTATCAGGATATAGCCACAAATTACATGTGTCCCCACAACCAGATGTCGGATGGAGTTTGGTAGGGATATTTGGAAGGCTACACATCTTAAAATAGCTTAGAGATAATGGAGTCGTCACCAAAGGTTTCTCGAAGCAAATCTGTCACCTGGCAAGTGACATGTGGTGTCGCCTCATCTTGCATGAAAATACTGTTGTGAACACAGTTGCTTTCATGCCTAACTGCAATCACCGGTTGCACAATTAGGTCTTCACAATGTGCAGACGTCACTGTACACCTAACAAGTCCGCCAGGCGTCAGATCCTCCAAGATAAACGGACCGGGAATCAAGCTGCTTGTGAAATCACACCACACATTCACATAAGCTGAGCGCAGTGGATGTTCCTGCACAACATGTGGCGGAGTAAATCCCCACACGCGACAGTTATGTGCACTCACAGCACCGTGCAGAGTAAAATGTGCCTCGTCCGTCCAGAGAACATTCCCTGGCCACACGCCAACCATATCCATGCGTGCCAAAAAACGAAGGCGTTACAACCTATCTTGAGGCTTCATTTGGTGCACATTCTGAATCATGCAGAAAACCAGTGTAAAATAGGCCACAAAACCTTTTGAACTGTTTTCGAGGGGGGAGAGAATTCATGTGACACATCTCGGGCACTGGCTGCAGAATTTGAGGCATCTGCTACACGGTCGGCTATAGTTCACCTGTTTCTTCAAATTTCTTCATCATATTTTTTTAGCCCATTCACGGACACAGGTCTCTTCACAACTGTTTCTACCCAAGATATTCCCACAATGTAGCCCTGCTATTGATGCCGTTCTGGTAAAGCAACTTTACCAGTAACGCACAGTTTTCCCTCTTAACAGCCACTGCATTTCGTACTGAACATTTCAACTTTCTGAACCATTTAAACCAACATCCATTTCACAAAAGAAATAAACACCCGTAGCCAGGCCACAAACAACATACTGACGTGAAAACAGTTAAAATTTCACATATTTTCATCTGGTGACAGAAAGTAGAACCATTTTTTTTTCCAGAGTACCGATCGAACACACCGATTAATGATCATACCTACGATGTTTTAGCGTCCTGCGATGTATACACCCCGCAACGCAGAACTCGGAACACCGTCAATTCAATTATAACCACCCAGTATAAACTGTACAGCAGCAGTCCGGACTGAATTTATACCTTAGTGACGACTGAGACTATGTTCAGGACTTTTTTACAGCGGCACATTTGTTCATCGTCAAACGAAAGATTAGTATTTATTTTGTATATTTGTTACTTTGAGAGGCACCCACATGCCTTGCTCATACTGTGGCACCAAGCAGTCAGGCCTGCAAGATGAGTGGTCTGCCAAGCGAGTGCACTCATTCTTATTTATCGAGTAACATGAACTCTAGTACTCACAATTAAGTTACAAGTTATTCTCCTGTTTGAATATTACGCAACGGAAACGGAAACGCACTTCTGACTATTAGTAATTTACACTACTCTGACTGTTCACTACGCACTGGCAATACCACATTTCCTTTCTTATTTAACGGCTTTGATCAACACGTGGCCATCGCACTGAATATGAATGGCGCACACATTATAACTTCTGGATATCATGACAACATACAATTCGAAAAGGCCACCAATCTTTTTCTTTTCACTCTCTTTCTTATTCCGATAAATTCTATAACCTAAACACACCATTACATTTTCTACAACAATTGCACATGAGAAACTCCGCCCAGTGGGCATGGCCTTACGTTGGTGATTCTCTATCTTATGGTCTCGTAATTATCTGACACCACAGTGCACTTTCTGGATAGGATGGTGGATCTTTTGCCATATCTCACACTTCGAATCTCACACCCATCATCACGAAAATTTCCTCCAGACCGAGCGGTAGAAAAGGAACATGCATAACCCACTACCTCTCCCATGCAAACCACACATACTTAAATTATATGAAATACACCACACTGGCAACACACAATACAACACCAAGAATAGTCACAACGTCGTAATCACATCACTTTCAGCTTTCCCACTTCAATTAATGTTCATCCCAGTTTCACACGTCACTGCCCCACTTCGTAACTTTCCATTCCTACTACGAACTTTTGAGGATATATGCACGTCTTCCTGTGCAATGCAAGCCAAGTGGCGTTGCTGGATAGACGGCTGACTCACCTTGCTTCTCTCTCAGAGTATTATAGTTTAAATCAAGCGTCACACGGAAACATAACACGCAAAGTAATATTAAGAACATATTCATCACACACGCGAGTGCTCAACTGATACCATGGACGAGTACTTCTCTTTATCCTTTGTCTCATACACAGATTGAGACTCACACAGTACTCATCACGTGGAAGTACTCGTCTCTAATTTCAAGTCGTGCACACGCCATTTCTTAAATATTTCCAACTAATAGTACACACGCTAGTAATTCAGCTTAACTTAAGCACTCGGAAGTATTTCAACTTATTGCTACACGTGGTTTCATTGTGACCGTTGGTCACTTCCGAAGATTACTACGATCGCCTTAATATTACCTGCCTGACATTTAATTCTCCCCACAAAAGTTCCTGAAATAGAGAAATTATTATTCCCAACTACTCTTAAGTATTTCACATGCATACCATGTCTCCACTCTTTTGTCTTTACGGAGCACACCTAAGACAGGTCTTACCAACACTAGATCCAGCGGCAGAGTGCTGAAACATGGCCGATCTCGCACCTCCGCCAAGGTGGGGGAGCACAATGCTACCGTATTGGTCAGCCACATTTCAGGCGCTCAAAGCTCTGGTAAATTTCATCTCTTTGGTTCCACCAAAGGTGACCAAAGGATCGTCTCAAAGATGATCATATATTGAACATTCACTATCTGCAATTATCAGACGATCATACATTCACTCATTTCACAGATCTCACCAAATAGGATGTAGTGATTTATTTTGTGTCCATTATAATTATCCGGGCTGTTATGCCGTGGTCGGTTGATGAATTCTGTGTCGATTCCCAACGTTTCGTCTCCGACTGCGGGAGACATCTTCAAGGGGGTCCGTAGCTCGATGGAACGTCCAACACACCCACTGGCTCGCTACTGACTGCCTCTAAATTCCGTGTCCGCGCGCTCCCGCGCCGCGGCGTGACGTCACGATTTGAAAACGTGAGTGCAATTGGCCGCTGTCCGTCGCCGTCGATCGCCGTTGCCATCACCCAGTAGTGGACGGGTGGTACACATCTTCTTTAACACCGGCATCCATATACCGTTTAATGTCACGCCCTCCTCCTTTCGGTTGAAATTATTTGGGTGTTTAACGATTTCGATTGCCTCCCTGTAGAGCCTTTCGTAATATCCGCTTGTGGCCGCTAGTACTTGCGTCTCCTCGAAACGAATATTGTGGTTCCCTGGCTGGAAAGCATGCTCCGCAACAGCTGATCGTTCCGTTTCTCCTCTTCTACAATTTCCCTTGTGCTCTTCGAAACGTTTAGAAACAGTTCTTTTAGTAGTACCCACACAAACATCACCACAGCTGCATGGGATCCTATACACTCCAGCTTTTTCTAATGGTTTGCGAGCGTCCTTGGCAGGCTTAAGGTATTCCTGTATCTTCCTGGTGGGCTTGTAAATTACGGTAATATTCCGCTTCGTCACGATCCTCCCCATTCTTTCCATTACACTTTTAACAAACGGCATGAAAACCTTAGATTTGGCAGTAGTCTGTACGTCTGTATGATTTCTGCGTGGCTGCCTCAACGCACGTTTTATTTCGGCGGACGAATATCCGTTCTTCATTAGTGCATTGTGGAGATGTTCCATCTCAGCGTCGAGCAACTCAGGTTCACAAATATTTCTAGCTCTGTCTGCTAACGTCTTGATAACACCCCGCTTCTGTTGTGGGTGGTGGTTCGAATCCCGGTGCAAATAACGGTCCGTGTGCGTGGGTTTGCGGTATACTGAGTGGCCCAAACTACCATTTTCGTTTCTAAAAACAAGCACATCGAGGAAATGTAGTTTGCCGTCTACCTCCTCCTCCATTGTAAACTGAATTCTCGAGTTTATACTGTTCAGATATTCGTGGAACCGGCTTAGTAGGAGTGCACATGTAATCAATTAAATAAATAAATTGTCATTCTTTCCTACACTGGTATCCGG
Organism: Schistocerca americana; assembly: GCF_021461395.2. Classification (NCBI taxonomy): domain Eukaryota; kingdom Metazoa; phylum Arthropoda; class Insecta; order Orthoptera; family Acrididae; genus Schistocerca; species Schistocerca americana. Next base: position 58,428,561 of record NC_060124.1, on the reverse strand, counting down.
CTTCGCTGTATTAATTGAAATTGAGTTATTATTAGAAAAAATATGTTGTTCTGACAAGAATAAAGAAGAATGTTGTACCTATTTTAAATGACGGGCGGTACTGTACCCTTTCAACTTGTGGTGTCGTAAACGTTATGTATATTTTAGTTGTTATGGTCCTGTGATCAGTTCAGTTGCAGCTGCTTCTGCATGCTGTAACACTAGCGTGTTACGTTTACGTCACTCATCCATAAGAACCGAACTTTTAGTCATGTCACCGGAAAAGTCACATATAACACTGAAGTGCCGTGAAACACGCTAATGTTACCCTCTGAGAGGATTTAAAATTTTGGCCGCTTGTGTGTCTAATGGACAAAGGCATCGAACTATAATTTTCAATATGGTGAAATTAACAAAAAAACTAAACGGACTTTAACGTTGGGAATTAATGAAAGTGTTAAAATCATAAGTGAATGAAAAAAAACAGTGCCAGCCCAATTAGGCACATTAATTTGGAATTATGTGTTTAAGAAAATTGAATATTGGTTATTGAAGTTACTTTCGTTGATATTTCCCTTTGAATAGCACGCAGGATACAAACTAACACAGTGCACTCTGGTCTGCGTGTAGCAGCAGATACCAATGACGCACACACCAGTGAATTATAGGAACCAAATTTGCACCAAGCTCATACTAATGACACCTACACTCAATATCATTATTTAATTAAATACTGAAATGTTACTGTATGAAGAGCAGAACTAAATTTGTACACGAGGGGCTTTTATATTAACTGACATGAAAAAAAGAAATAAAGATGAATAATATCGTAAATACACTGTTTAAACTCCTCTACATATACCAGTTTTCCTTAGTAAGAGCAATAGTTTTTTTTCTAATAGGTGGAGAATATGATGGGGACCCATAAACTAATATAGTTTCACTAGTCAATGCTCTCTGATTATTACACTAGAAAAGACTAATTCAAAAAGCTAATCATTTACTTCACCTGGAGTAATTCATAATTTACTTTTCAAGACAATAAAATACGACACTGGGCTTAATTAACCATTCATGATAGAAATCAAAACCACACTATTTTTAAAATGAGCTTAACTTATTTGCCTTTTTACCATCTGTGAAGCAGCTATTCTAGACAACAATATTTACATAATCTTGAAATGTCTATCTATCTATATCCCGATCCCGTTCCAGCTACTGCCGGGTCTGGGTGCTGACGAGTCCTCTCCATTTGGCACGGTTCTCCCACCACTTTTCTTCCTCCACTTGCTGCCAGGTCATACCTCTCCTTTCTACAGATATTCTCACTCCCATTTTCCACCGTGTTCTTGGGCGCCCTCTAGGTCTTTTTCCATCCATCTTTAATTCTTCCATAATTTTGGGGAGTCTCTGCCCATGCATCCTCTTAACATGCCCATACCATCTTAGTCTCTTTCTTTCAATTTCTTCTCTCATACTTTTTTGTTTGAGGTCCTTTCTAATCTCTATATTCCTTACTCTGTCCATTCTTGTTTTTCCCTTAACTGCTCTGAGAAATTTCATTTCCTCTGCTTGCAGTCTGCTCCAGTCCCTTTCTGTCATTGTCCATGTTTCTCCACCATAGGTGACAATAGGGATGTAATAATTCTTATACATAAGGAGTTTTGCTCTTTCTGAAACTTCATTATTCCAAATCAGATGTTTTATTGTTTGGTAGAAATTGCCTCCCTTCTGTAACCTCCTATTAATTTCGTTAGTTATTCTTCCATCCCTAGATATTTCACTCCCTAAATAAGTGAAACTTTCTACCACTTTGAGGGGTTCTCCATTCAAGGTAATATTTCCGTTGATTCCTTTCTCCCTTCCAAATACCATTACTTCACTCTTATCTTTATTTATTTTTAATTCATACCTTTTCATTATTTCCTTCCACGCATCAAGGTATAACTGTACATCTACCTCTTTATCACCCCACATTACAATATCATCTGCAAAAATCATCTTCTTGTCTTTTTCTTTTACTATCTCTTTAACTGCCCTATTCATTCCCTCCATCACAACATTAAAAAGCGCAGGAGATAGAATACTTCCTTGCTTAAGTCCTTGTCTTATTTCGAAGTATTCAGAGTTCCCCAATGGTGTTCTAATTCTACAATTGTGGCCTCTGTACATTGTCTTTATAACATTAATGCATCCATCTTCTATATCTATCTTCTTCAGTTCGTCCCAGAGTATTTCCCTGTTAACTGAGTCAAATGCCTTTCCTATGTCTATAAAAAGCATTATCACCCTCTTGTTATACTCCCAACTTTTTTCTATCAGTTGACGGATAGAAAATATCAGGTCGATCGTGCTCCTTCCTTTCCTAAACCCATGCTGTTCTTCACTCAGCTCCTTTTCTATCTTTTCACTTATTCGATTTAGTAAAATTCTTTCAAAAATATTGGCTGTATGGCTCATGAGGGTTATTCCTCTGTAGTTTTTACAAAGTCTTTTATTGCCTTTCTTGAAGATGGGAACAATGTCTCCTGTTCTCCAGTCGTCAGGTATATTACTATTACTCCACACGCTTGATAGTACTCTATACAGCCACTGCATTCCCTCTGGACCTGCTGCTCTTATCATGTCCACTGATACTTCATCAGGTCCTGGGGCTTTCCCCCCATTCATCTTCTTCACAGCTTTTTCCATTTCTTCCCGTGTAATTTGTCCTAATTCTGCTTCCCAACTTCTCTCAATTTCTTCATTATTTGTTGTTTCCTCATGTCCCTGCTCCTCAGCGTTTAACAGCTTCTTAAAATGTTCTTTCCAGAGATCTTTAATTGTCCCTGGATCTTCAATAATGGTACCGTCCTCTGTTTCCATCTTTACTGGTACTTCAGAAGCCTTCCTTTTATTTTTCATCATTTTATAGAATATTTTCTTATTGCTCTTCACATCTTCTTCAAGTTTTTTTGTAAACTCTTCCCATCCCTTTTTCTTTGCTGTTTCCACTATTTCTTTGCACTTCTTCTTTTCCTCTATATATCTTTTATGGTCTTCGTCATTTTTAGTTTTCCACCATTTTCTCCATGCTCCATTTTTTCTTCTAACTGCTTGGATTGTGGTATCATCCCACCAACTTGTCTGTCTTATTTTTTCCTTTCCAGATGTTCTGCCACATACTTTTTGTGCTGCTTGAACTGTAATCCTACAAATGCCGGCCGCTGTGGCCGAGCCGTTCTAGACGCTTCTGTTTGGAACCGCGGACAGCTACGGTCGCAGGTTCGAACCCTGCCTCGGGTATGGGTGTATGTGATGTCCTTAGGTTAGTTAGTTCTAAGTTCTAGGGGACTGATGACCTCAGATGTTAAGTCCCATAGTGCTCAGAGCCATTTGAACCATTTTTTTGAATCCTACAAAAATATATTTTGTGATAAATTGCGGATACTTTAGCAAAAGCCTACCCAACTTCACTTTTGTGGTTTTAACTTTTACTACTCCTTTTATATTAGACAAAAATCACTTCTAAACACTTGAAAGCAAGAATTGTTCATTTAAATCAGGATACTTGGTTTCAGGACACTCAGTTTTACTAGCATTTAGGTGAGGACCTTGCATAGGTTCGTGATCAGGATAGAAAATATGGTTGCGGACACGGATTTATAATGTTGCAATTATTATTAACACAACACACAAATTAAATGGGCCATGCCCGTATACATTACTGGATGTATGAAATTAGTGAAGCAGTGGCGAAGATTGGTGGCAAGCGACATGGCGGCTAACTGTACTCTTGATGTTCGAATGCTCTACAAAACCTCTTCTTGGGGTCGGATTTTCAATATATTAGAGCCATTCCTTTATGACGAGAATACCAATTAATAGCCAGTTCCTCATCTGAGGCAAATCCTTTATAAAGCAGCCTCTGTTAGCACCGTCGAAGTGTACCGTGCTACGGCTAGCCACATACTGTGCACCGTTCACACAAAGGAACCGCTCAGTTCGACCGCCAAAACCACCTTTTACATTGCGTCATTTCACTTCTGTTGCGCGGGGACTATCCTACAGCTTTTACATGTTACAAATACAAATGCCCTAAGCATGAACCAGCTTTCAATAAACATTTTCTTTTTATGAACATACACATATCATAATAATTTATCATTTTAACATATCCTTTTGCTTTTATCTTATATACATAACAAAACTCTAATTTTCTTGTCACATATCAAGATGTTTAAATTTATCAGAATACACACTCCATAATAGCATATACACAGTTACATAATATAAACCTACTTCTAATCGATATAAGTGGTACAACGCCACCAAAATAACACAATTACTCTTTTGCGGCACGGGGCTCGCTTCCTGCTGCCTCTTACACTGGGCGCCAACTTACTAGTGAATGAGGCAACAAAAAGTATTTCAGATGTAAAACCTGTAAGGCACCCTTTCCCCGTTGCCTATTGTGTCGAAATTATGCATCAGTCCTTTTTTGTGCAGCAGAACCAAACTAAGTTGCAGCACAAATAAGAATTCAAACGCGGAGAACAAGAGGCACCCTAATGTAAGTATCCTACTATCTAACCAATAAACTCCCAATACTTTAACTAACGGACTCTCATGTATAAAACAGCTCCAAATGTCTGCTTACCTTACAAATACTCTGATGTGTTAAACATTTATCGTTAAGGATACAAGTGAAAAAAAGATTTGAAATTATGCTTATAATCTGTTGGAAGTCATTAAGTGTTCTTATTATGAAACACTAGATAAATATAGCCCGGATATATTGCACTCAATTTCAGCAAAAGCTACTTCTTAATGCATCCCAATTTTTGTGTGATCATATCTCCTGAACTACTCACGTATGTCATACAATGATACAAATTTGCAGGTCCACTCAGAGATATATCTAGATACTGTCTAGAAAGTGTTTTGCGAATAAAGAGAGTAGTAAGGAAGTAATAAATTAAAACGTAATATCTAATGTTGAAGTATTACTGCGTGACATTTTAAGCAGAAGCCAGTTTTTCACACATCTAAATGTCCTGCTTGACATATCTCATTAGCTATGTGTCATGCAATACCATTTTGCGTGTACATTCAGTGGTATATGTGGATTCTGTCTGCAAACAGTCGGCAATAAAGACACTAAAATCTCACGTCTAATGCTGAAGTTTGACTATATGTACAAGGAAAATGTATTATCAGATAAACTTTTTCCATTTCATCATTTTGTGGGCGAGGCTAGGTAGAAAAACTTTCTTAAAGGTTTGAAATTATGTACAGTTTTCTGGAAGTCACTAAGTGGTCTTATCTTAAAATACTGGATGAACAGAGTCGGGGTATTCATGCACTGTCCATTACGCTCTCTCAAGACGAACACACAGTTTCTAAATGTAACAGTTGTCTTGTTGTGTTAAACTTATAACATAAAAGCGTACCTATTGCCTAGTAGATCATGACATAACCAGCTAAGTACCCGTCACTCACCTGTTATATATTTATTTCAGTTTTACTACCCCAATCTCCTCTTCCTCTTCTCTTTGTCTGTCTCCTCCTCCCCTCTTTGTCCATCTTCTCTTTATTGCGTTTTGGGGGTAAAAACTACCTGTCCATCAAAGGGGGCGGGGGTAGCGGTGGCCACGGAGCGCGAATGCCCAGATTTTATTCGTCCAGTATCTCATATGTCTCGAACAATCTGTCACATTTAAAATAGCGATACGTTTCTTCCGTGATACGATTTTGGTGAATTAAAGCGCATACTGTGGCCCAAACTTTGGTCAAGTATCATGCAAAAAGCCCATGGAAATATTTGTAGCAGTTTTGGAGTTTAGCATGTTTTACAGATTTACTTTATTATGCTGCATATGAACTACTAGGGCCCTCCGTCTAGTAATTTTTGTACGTTCTATGATTTGGGGCGTCGAATGTCAGGGGTCTGAACTTGGTACGGAAGCTAGAAAATCTGAAAAAGGAAATATTAACATTCAATCTAGATTTAGTGGGGGTCAGAGTAGTGAAATGGAAGAAGGCAAGGTATTCGGACCGATGAGCATAGCGTACTCGTAATATCAACAGCGGCGCAAAATGCTATAACGGGAGTAAGATTCGTTATAAATGAGAAGGTAGGGAAAAATTGTGTTACTGTGAACAGTTCAATGATAGGTTGTTCTCATCAGAATCGACCGCAAACCAATACCGACAACGATAGTTCCGGTATACGTACTGGCGTAGCAAGCAGAAGATGAAGAGATAGAGAAAGTATATGAAGATATTGAACGGGTAATGCCGTAATGAGAGAGGAGCAAAACTAATTGAGTTCATCAATGAATTTCAGCTAGTGATAGCGAACACTGTAGTGCAAGGAGGAGGAGGCTGATTTGGAAACGGAAGATTTCAGTTGGATAACATCACGGTCAGGCTTACCCTGGAGCAGATACAAATTCAGATCATAATTTAGTGGCGATGAAGAGTGGCTGAAGTTCAGTTTGGTAGTCAGGAAGAATCAATGCTCAAATAAATGGGATACGGAACTGCTAAGGAATGAAAAGATACGCTTGAAGTTCTCTGAGGCTACAGATACTGCGATAAGGAATATCTCAGTAGGCAGTTCGGTTGAAGTGGAATGGACATTTCTAAAAATGACAATCATAGAAGTGGGAAAGAAAAACATTGATACAAAGAAGATAGCTGCAAAGAAACCATGGGTAAAAGGAAAAATACTAAAGTTCATCGACGAAAGAAGGAAGTACAAAAATGTTATGGGAAATTCTAGAATACAGAAATACAACTTACTTAGGAATGAAATAAAGTGCAAGTGCAGCGAAGCTGAGGCGAAATGCCTGCATGAAAAATATGGAGAAATCGGAAAATAAATGACTGTCGGAAGGAATGAATCAGCTTACAGAAAAGTCGAAACAACCTTCGGTGAAATTAAAAGGAAGGGTGGTAACATACAGGGTGCAGTGGGAATTCCAATTTTAAATGCAGAGGAGAGGGCGAATAGGTGGAAAGAGTAGATTCAAGGCCTCTATGAAGGCGAAGACTTGACTCATGACATTACAGGAGAAGAAACAGGAGTCAATAGAGAAGACATAGGGGATCCAGTATTGGAATCAGAATTTAAGAGAGCTTTGGAAGACTAGAGATCGAATGAGTTAGTAGGAACAGATAACATTCGATTAGAATGTCTAAAACCGTTAGGAGGGCTGCCAACAAAACTATTATTCACGATAGGGTATACAATGTATGAATCTGGCAACATACCATCTGAATTTTGGAGAAACATCATCCACACAATTCCAAAGATAGCAAGAACCGACAAATGCGAAAATTATAGCACAATGAGCTTAACAATTCAGGCATCCAATTTGTTGACAAGGATAATATAGAGAATGAGGAAAAGAAAATTGAGGATGTGTTAGATCATGATCAGATTGGCTTTAGGAAAGGTAAAGGCACTAGAGAGGATATTCAGACGTTGCTGTTGATAATGGAAGCAAGACTAAAGAGAAATCAAGACAAGTTCATAGGATTTGTCAATCTGGAAAAACAGTTCGACAAAGTAAAATGGTGCAAGATATTCGAAATTCTGAGAAAAATAGGGGTAAGCTGTAGGGAGAGAAGGGTAACATACAGTATTAACAAGAGCCAAGAGGGAATAATAAGAGTGGACGACCATGAACGAAGTGCTCGGATTAAAAAGACTGTAAGACAGGACTGTAGTCTTTCGCCCCTAGTGTTCAATCTGTACATGGAAGAAGCAACGACAGAAATAAAAGAAAGGTTCCGGTGTGGAATTAAAATTCAAAGTGAAAGGATATCAATGAAACGATTTGCTGGTGACGTTGCTGTCCTCAGTGAAAATGAAGAAAAATTAAAGGATTTGCTGAATCGAATGAACAGTCTACTGAGTACAGAATATGGATTAAGAGTAAATCAAAGAAAGACAAAAGTAATGATAAGTACCAGAAATGAGAACAACGAGAAACTTAGGATGAGGACTGCTGATTACAAAGTAGATGTGAAACGTCCCCTTAGAAAAATTATGAATTACTGTGATGATAAACTTCTTACGTTATTTGATTTTCAAGCAGTTGAGCAGAACTGAACGTACTTAGACACTTCTCTTTTTACTTATTCTGATCAACACTAAACTGACACACAATATTTTTAGCGCAAGGCAATCTGACTTTCAATCATCTCTACAAAAGAATGGCCCTGACTAACAATAACCTATACCTTTAATGAATCGCTTACCTCAAAAAAAAATCTTCGTTAGTCGAACTACTGCAACACAGCGAGCGCCAATACTGCTAGCTAAATAAAAGATTCTAACTACTGAAGGCACTAACTACTGATAGCCATAGTTAGCTAATGAAAGATTTTGATAGAGAACAAACAATGTATTTACCTTAATACTGTTCGGAAGTCATAATATATATGTATAATTTGTGACATCCGGTTTGGCAAATTTCCTTTTTCTGACACGTCCAGCTCGTCCGCTCACATTAACATCTCAAAACCCTGGCTTCTCTCTCCCCACATCCACCACTGCTGGCGGCTCACCTCCAACTGCACAACGCTACGCGCTGTTCACATCCAACTGCCCAACACTACAATAGCGAATATTCCAACAATGCCAGCCAGCCACAGACCGCACACAGCACAGTCAGTGATTTTCATTCAGAGCGCTACGTGGCGTTACCAACATAAAAACCTAAACAGCCTACTTACACATGAACTTCTGGAATTCTGTTGCCTAGCAGAAAACCCGTGACGGACGGCGCAGGGAGGACATAGAAAGCAGACTAGCACTGGCTAAAAGGGAATTTCTCGCCAAGACAAGTCTTCTAGGTCAAACATAGGTCTTAATTGGAGGAAGAAAAATCTGAGAATGTACCTTTGGAACACAGCATTGTACGGCAGTGAGACGAGAACTGTGTGAAGACTGTAACAGAAGACAATCCAAGTATTTGGGATGTGGAACTACAGAAGAAATTGGTTGGACTGATAAGGTAAGGAATTAGGAGGTTCTCCGCAGAATTCGTATGAAGAGACATACACAAACATGCCGCACCCCCCCCCCCCCCCCCCCACACACACACAGCCCAGAGCGGCCGAGAATCGAATCTGGGACTTAAGTGACTGAGTGATAGAAAAGCTGATCATGGACATGAGCTGTTGAGCATATAATAAGTTTTGTTTTCATGAGTGTTGGCGACGGTACTAAAATAAACGAGGTCTTCCTAAAATAATTAAATAGCGTTAAACAAAGGAAGAAAGGAAATAAATAACTTTTAGTTCGGTGTAGCGAAAATTTCATTATTCTAGATGCAATAACGTCAGCTGCCCTTGTATGTCTCTCTGTTACTTACTACTGTGCTCACACACCAAATGCAGCCTCACCAAAAGCCTCATACGCTCTACGTGCAACTGCACAATGTCTCCCTATTTGTCAATGACGGCGTTGTAATGAGTCATCAAGCGTCTCAGAATCTATATGAAATACTTGACACTTAGTGGCTACAATACGACGTACTTGTAACTGATGTTGTTATGGAAGTATGGACGTTTAAGATTGTATAAGCATTGGTTTCATTATATTGAATCGTGTTATGTAGAACATATTAATCAACAAAAATCTTTTCACGGATATGGTAAAGTTCAGAAGTCAAAGGGAAGTAGTTCTCCAAAAAGCAGTTATTGTTCCACATTCCGCGTTATATGCTTCAAATCTATAAATACCTTAAGACACAAAGGAAGTACAGACACTGGTTGCGAACGACCACTAATTGAAATAAATGGGGAATGCTGGAAATTTGTGCTGGACTGGGATTCAAACCCGGGTCTCCTGCCTACTAGGCAACTGTCTGACCACCTTTGCTTTTTTTTTTACCCCGGGTCGAGCGCAACCGCACAAGTGGGGCGCTGCCCCCGAATCCTCCCGAAACCAGGTAGGTAAGCAGGTAACAGGACCGAATCCTGACACTATGCGACAGAGCAGTGAGTACGTTAATCACCACAGCTGCCTGCGGCCACTTCGGAGTTCGCGGCAGATCGTTGTAGAGTGAACATGTCCTCAGACGAGCTTACAGTTTCAGTAAGTAGGAAGGGAAGGAAAATGTTAGCTTTGAAAGGTAACACCTTCGGTTTTCAAAAACTGTTGAAAGGTGGTCTGGCGCGATGGACGTGCAGCATTAATGGCTGCAGAAGTTTCGTTACAACTATTTTTATTGAGGAGCTGGATGTTGTGGAGTGTCAAGAAGAGCACATGAAGAAATGCCTGAAAACAAAATTCAGAGGCAAGAAATCATTTCTGACCTAAAGAGAAAAGCCGTGGAAGATATTTGTGAGAGACCGTCAAACATAATTAACCTGAAGTTAAAAGGAGAAGATACACAAGATATAACTACGAGAGATGTCAACAATTTTGCCGTCTATTGCACTTCTGTAGACCATTCAAGTTTTCTTAGCCATCTCTTATTTTCAGACATCGGACATTTATCAACATGTTGTATAAATAGATTTGCTGAAAATATTACTGTAATTCATAAAATCAACACAGAGGTAGAATGTGTGTTGCGAAATCATGATTTGCTATTTTAAAAAATTAATTATGAAGAAATCAAGGCTATAAATGATTCTAGATTCTTAAAATAAATATCTAAATAAGATAAAAGATAAAACTTTTAAACATACAATACATGCGAAAAACTTTTACATCTTCCACTGTAACTTCATATGCTTTCCTTAGCTGCTTGGAGTATTCACAACGCCGGCCGAAGTGGCCGAGCGGTTCTAGGCGCTACAGTCTGGAAAGCGCGACCGCTACGGTCGCAGGTTCGAATCCTGCTCGGGCATGTATGTGTGTGATGTTCTTAGGTTAGTTAGGTTTAAGTCGTTCTAAGTTCTAGGGGACTGATGACCACATCAGTTAAATCCCATAGTGCTCAGAGCCATTTGAACCATTTAGTATTCTCAACGTTTAGAACTGCTACCTGCTTCAAACGGGAGTACTCAATCCCATCGTTATGAGACCCTTAAAGGCTTTGGAGGATTCGATATCATTTTTCTGACCGCGGGAGGATTCGAGGCTGCGCCCCACAAGTGTGCGTTAGCGACTCTCTTTTTTTTTCGAACAGAAAGGAGAACATGTTTGAAGTTTATTTCACACTTTTCAAAAGGAACCACATGAAAAAAAAGTACAAAATGCCATACAGGCAGGAAATTGTGACAAAATAATCAGGTACGCAATCCCGTAATAAGAGAAAATAACTGACTTGCAGCGTTATGCCAAGTAAAAGACCATCCGCATCCCCTACTCTCCAACAGAGAAGGTCCAGTCAGCTTCTTGAAGCCACAATCTGTAAGAATTCGTTCGTTTATCCAATCGAAATTAACTACGCAGTAAAACTTCTCAGAAATATGATATCCCAACTGTTGGGAGGATCCATGAATACTCTTCTTAATAAATTGCCATAATGTGTTCCATATTTCGTCCGGTGCTGTATTCCTCGTCCTGTTCGAGTAAGTGCATCCAAAATTGCAGCTAGTCCATTCCATTGTTATCATGCATGCAATTCATTGCCATCCTTGCGATCCAGTTGATCGCATTGGTTTTTGTCGAGGGAATTATATCGCATCTGGGTAAAAAAATTACAGCTGGTGGAATCTCTGTGTAAGTCCCACGCCTAAGAAAGTCTATGATACGACGTGCCGGAGTCCACGCTGCCAAGAAAGTCTATGATACGACGTGTCAGAGTCAACACTTCCATCGCGTTTCCATACACTAAGTGGTGTTCATCCGTGTCCATCTGCTCACAATATGTGCAAAGAGGCGGATCAACCATGTTTATTACGTGCAGTCTGGCTTGTGTCATAGTTTTGTGATTAACTGCATCATACCATGAGGACCAAACTTCTCCATCACTTTGCCGTCATGATACTGCATTAGGAGAAGACAAGTATCTCGCACCTTCGGTTCTCTGGACGACGGCAGCTTATGGCGGACACAGCTATAGTCTATAAGGAACGTTGCAATGTGAGCAAGAGTCGGCGAGATGTTGCAGACTGGAACATGCGGCACACAAGAGCATGGCGTTAGTTCGTCAATCATTGCAAATGTTACTGTATGTGTCCGACGGTGGAATATTCTGAACATCGACCTTATGAACAGGGCCGAAGATTTCAGGCGGACTTTCTTAAGGCCAAGTCCAACAGTCTACTTACCGATGATTAGAGTGCCATAACGGATCTTGAATATCGTGCCGTGGCTGACAAAACAGATGAAGGCCGCCATCAAGTGATCCGCAGTTCCAGTAAGCAGCGGAAAGATCTGTACAACACGTGGCAACCGCGACGCAAGATATACGTTGACAAATTGTAAGCGTTGTATCATGCCAGTGATTCGTAAGGAATTATCTCGCATCTAAACGCGAATCGTTTAGAGCAGGTCTTATAACTGACAGTCGCTATCCTCCGTAGGTCACGAGTGAATGCAATCCCCAGGCATCTCAACGTTTCCAGCACTCGTAAGTGCTCGAGCTTCCCATCCAGTCCTCCAATGGGCATCATCCACGATTTTTTCCTATTGAAAACACTGCCCGCCGCAACTCCATACTGTGTGATGTAGTCGAGGGACCTTCGCACCTCCTCTCCCAATTGCACGAGGAACAGCAGGCCATCCGCAGAAGCCCGACAGATAAAGGTGTTGCCCCTCAACGTCATGCCAGTGAACGTCTGCCGCAGCCCATTCACGAGCGGCTGAAGCCCTACCGCGAAGAGCACCATTGATAGCGGGCAGCCTTCTCTTACTGAGGTCATAATCGGAATAGGTCGCACATCTAAGTCGTTCAGTATCACTCTGGAGAGTGCCCCGTAGCAGCCGCAGATGATATTAATGAAAACGGGTAGAAACATAATGCGACGCTTGACCAATATTAGGAAGTCGTGATTAATCCACGCAAAAGCATGATCAAAATATACAGAGACCAGAGTCGCCCTAAGTCGATAGACAATGGCCAATGCGATCACGCTTCTATAGTCGCTGAGCAACGATTGCATGTTGCTATGTATTCCAAGTTATGTTTGATCTGAAAAAAACTTTGTGTGTGACAATACTGTTCTGAATCGTGTACCCATCATTCGGGTGAAGATTTTATAACCACTATTTAAGTAAGATGAACGGTCGGTATTGATCCACACTGTGAAAACTTGGCTTTGTCAGCATGGGAGAAGGTAGCTTTCAACGAAGACCGGTAGCGCATATGTGTTAGGTTGTATGACCTCATTATACATCTTTACCATCTGGGCATCAGGATGTCTGCAGAGCCCGATAAAATTCTGGGAGTAAGCCAACCAGTCCTACTGATTTCTTTGCTGCCCCTTTTTTGAGTGCCTCCAATGTGTCATCTTTCGTGATCGCTTCTACAAGCACTTCCTCATCCATCGGGATCAGTCTTCCCTGTAGTGGTTGCAAGATCTCCTCCACCACCAAGGAATCTGTCTGGGCACCAATGAAAGCCGTTGAAATCTGTCCAAAAATGCTGAAGCTATATCACATTGTGACTTCAGATGACGACCATCCGCGGTATGAAATGTGTCGATTAACGTTTCGCAAAAGCGTCGTTTCCCAGTAATACCGTCCAAGCATCTGGCCCTTATAGGCAGGCCCTCTATCTTGCGTCTCGTGAGCGTGATAATACGCACTTTAACACTGTTGACTTTAACCTCACTATAATCACGGTGCCGCGGTACCACTGCATTTTGTCTCGGCCGTTTGTTATAAGGACGGGACGTAAAGCTGGCTTCGCGCATCCCAGCCAACGGTGTGTAACCTTTTCGTATGCAGGGAGCCGCCTCTCACATTTGACTCACACATTCTCAGTTTGCTCAGGACATTTTCGATCTGACAGTCGTCCAACACCATCAGTCATTTAAGTGGTTGGGTGCCTCCAACGCCTCCCCAACTTTTGTGTCGTCCTCTTTGTAGCTCCAATAGAGGCACAATTCCTCGCTGATCCTTATTGTTGGACGGCGTCCGAGACGCCCCTGTCGTATCGTGTTGGAAGCTGGAATACTGGAAGGGATCCATAGGGCAAAAATCATCAGCAAAGCATGACATTCTCTCACCATCCGAAAGCGCACAGTCATCGTCATCTTGTTGTTGCAGCTCTCGTGACGAATGCTCCAAGATGTTATAAAAATCAATGATCGTTTCGACCGTCGCTGCTTGCGCGTGCGTACGTCAACATCTTCAACTGTGCCTCTCTCTGGTTTGCAGCCTCCACATCGTTACGTGTTATGTATCTCTACCTCCACAATATATATTATGACTTTTGAACACTATTAAGGCAAGTACATTGTTTGTTCTCTATCAAAACCTTTCATTTGCTAACTGTGCCTAGTAGTAGTTAGTGCCTTCAGCAGATAGAATCTTTCATTTAGCTGGCAGTATTGGCGCTCGCTGTATTGCGGTAGTTCGAGTAACGAAGATTTTTGTGAGGTAAGTGATTCATTTCATGAAAGGTATAGATTAGTGATCAGAATAAGTAAAGAGAGAATAAGTAAAGAGAGAAATGTCCGAGTACGTTCAGTTCTGCTCAGCTGTTTGAAAGTCAAATAACGTAAGAGGTTTATCAGCACAGTCATTTATAATTTTTCTAAGGGCACGTTACAATGCTTACAATAAATATCTCGTCCTACACACTTTTTAATGTACCGGGTGATCAAAAAGTCAGTATAAATTTGTAAACTGAATAAATCACGGAATAATGTAGATAGAGAGGTACAAATTGACACACATGCTTGGAATGAGATGGGGTTTTATTAGAACCAAAAAAAAAAGTCGCAAAAAGTCCGACAGATGGCGCTGCACAGCAAAACGTCAGTGACTGCGCATGACAATCATGTATAAAAGGAGTTGTAATGTGAGAGAGAATCACACACGCCAACCGTCGCAGCATGTTGACGTTACCTGTAAAGGCGCTTTTAGTGAAGCTGTATTATCAGAATGGGGAAAGTGCTAGTTCAGCGTTACGATTCTATCGCCGTAGGAAGAGGATTCGAACGGGTAAATGTCCGTTGACAAATGCAGCTGTGGCGAGAATGATTTCGAAGTTCGAAGCCACGGGTTGTTTAGACGATAGACCCCGTAGTGGCCTACCGAGCACAAGGCGAAAGGCTGCTGAGACAGTTCAGGAAGAAATGGAGACTGTAGCGGGTTCGTCTATGCGCGGGGAAGTCAGCGCTCGTGCAGTCGCACGTCGCACTGGCATTCCATACACTACTGTTTGGCTGGCTCTGAGGCATACCCTCCGATGCTATCTGTACCAAATCCATCGGCATGATGAACTGTTAGCTGGCGACTTAGTGAAGCGGAGGGCATTTGCGGTATGGACGGTTCACAAGAAGGCGGAAGATGACGATTGGCTGAGTAACGTGTTGTGGACCGACGAAGCTCATTTCACGCTCCAAGGGTCTTTCAGCGCTCACAACTGCAGAATTTGGGCTATCGATGATCCTAGAACTGTCGTGGAAACTCCATTGCACGACGAGAAAGCGAAGGTATGGGTTGGATTTACCACATCTATCGTTATCGGACCTTTTTTCTTCGAGGAAATGCGTGATTCTGGTTTTGTAACTGCTACCCTGACGGGTGAGAGGTACGCCGATATGTTACAGAATCGCATCATCGCCAGCCTGGCTGATAAACGCCTGCTGGAACGTACGGTGTTTATGCACGATGGCGCTCCATTCCATATTGCTAGACGCGTGAAAGATCTCTTGCGCGCGTCGTTTGGTGATGATCGTGTGCTCAGCCATCACTTTCGTCATGCTTGGCCTCCAAGGTTCCCAGACCTCAGTCCGTCCGATTATTGGCTTCGGGGTTACCTGAAGTCGCAAGTGTATCGTGATCGACCGACAACTCTAAGGATGCTGAAAGACAACATCCGACGCCAATGCCTCACCATAACTCCGGACCTGCTTTACAGTGCCGTTCACAACATTATTCCTCGACTACAGCTATTGTTGAGGAATGATGGTGGACATATTGAGTATTTCGTGTAAAGAACACCATCTTTGCTTTGTCTTCCTTTGTTATGCTAATTATTGCTATTCTGATCAGATGAAGCGCCATCTGTCGGACATTTTTTGAACTTTTGTATTTTTTATTTTTTATTTTTTTTTTTTTTTTTTGTTCTAATAAAACCGCCGACGGTGGTGGCCAAGCGGTTCTAGGCGCTTCAGTCCGGAACCGCGGGACTGCTACGGTCGCAGGTTCGAATCCTGCCTCGGGCATAGATGTGTGTGATGTCCTTAGGTTAGTTAGGTTTAGATAGTTCTAAGTTCTAGGGGACTGATGACCTCAGATGTTAAGTCCCATAGTACTCAGAGCCATTTGAACCAATAGAACCGCATGTCATTCCAAGTATGTGTGTCAATTTGTACCTCTCTATCTGTATTATTCCGTGATTTATTCAGTTTTCAAATATACACTGACTTTTTGATCAGCTGGTAGCTTCTGTTTTTTCCCTCAGCGTTCAAGCTTACAGCAAATTTCTGCAGAGTTTGTACAACGGTTTAGCCGTGAAAGCGTAAGAGACAGAGTTAGTTTAGGGTTTATAATATTAGTATGGACGAAAACTTTCTTGCCACTGAAACTAGCAACTGGTATAAGGTTCCGGGTTCCGGGAACGCAGCGAGCTGCCGATGTGTAAGCAAGTTGTGTGGGAAGGTATCGGCGGCCCTTATTGTGTGTTGTAGGGCGCTGGTACGGAGCGAAGCAGAGAGACGCGGCCGGCAGCGCAGACGCCACGCCGCGCCACGCCCTTTGAGGCCAGCGCGCCGCGCCGCGGCCTGTTATTCCGAGCTTCTCGCTGCCGGCGCCACGGCGCGCCCTTCCGGGGCTGCGCCGCTCCGCTCTGCGCGGCTGTATTTGTCGCCTCGCGCAGCGCCGCTATCTGCCCGCGGCGCCAGCTATCTCTGTGTGCGTGGCGCGCGCCGGGCCGGGCCGTTCTCGGCGCCTCCGCTTCGCCCGCTCTCCGCCGCCGCCGCCGCCCCCGCCCCTCCGCGCCTCCGCGCCTCCGCGGGCAGCCAGATGGCACGGCTCACTGCCGCTGCAGCTCCCGCGCCGGCGCAGCGCGCGGACGAGGCCACCGCCGCGCCGCGCAGAGGACCCGAGCGGAGCGGAGCGGATAATAAAAGGCAGCCGCAGCCGTGGCGCGGCGAGGCGAGGCGAGGCCTTCTAATTGCCTCTCCGGGAGGCGCGCGCGCCGACCGCCGCCGCGTAGCGTACAGTCCGCTCTGCTCACTGCGGGCGCCCCCGGCTTGCCGGCCGCGCGCTGCGTATCTGCGCTGCGCTCGCTCAGAACCGAAGCCGACGTAATGTGGCGCACTCTGGCAGTGACTTCCCACATTCGTTTTCCGACTGTCGTCGGTTGGTTGGTTTTGGGGTTTGATGCGGGCTAAACATCGAGGTCTTCAGTCCCCAGTTCCAAACAGACAGGGTACATCGAGAAAGACAATCTCAATAAGCTAGCGTACGATTTACATATGAAGTTAGGTAACCTATTGTCGCCACTGCGGTTTACACAAACTGAATATTTTCTTGTGTAGTGGTCAATCCAAGGATTGGTTTACAACAGTTATAATGGCAGCTTGTCTCCATTCTGTGCGTCTTTCAGCTTTTCTCTTCATTTCTTTATAGGTGTTACATCCCACATCTTTCACGATTTGATCCATGTACCTCAGTCGTGGTCTTCCTCTTGGTCTTTTTCCCTCGACATATCCCTCTATGATTGTGTTCAGGAGTCCTTTATGTCTTAATAGATGGCCTGTAAATTGCACTCTTCTTTTAACGATGAAACTCCAGAAGCTTCTCTTCTCACCTGCTCTTTCCAGAACCATTTCGTTTGTCACCTTGTCGATACATTTTATTTTGAGCATGCGTCTATAGCACCACATTTGAAAAGAATTTAGCTTCTGGTCTTCCTCCGTCCCGAGAGTCCATGTTTCACACCCATAGCATGCCACACTCCACACATTGTTGATTTCAAAAATCTTTTCCTGATTTCAAGGCTGATGCTCTTAGATGTTAATATGTTTTTCTTCTTGTGGCCGGCCGAAGTGGCCGTGCGGTTAAAGGCGCTGCAGTCTGGAACCGCAAGACCGCTACGGTCGCAGGTTCGAACCTGCCTCGGGCATGGATGTTTGTGATGTCCTTAGGTTAGTTAGGTTTAACTAGTTCTAAGTTCTAGGGAACTAATAACCTCAGCAGTTGAGTCCCATAGTGCTCAGAGCCATTTGAACCATTTTTTTCTTCTTGTTAAAAGCAGCCTCTGCTTGAGCTATTCTACTTCTCACTTCTGCCTTGCTCCTTCCATCCCTGGTAATATTACTGCCCAGAGAAATAAATTTATCAACTTGTTCAAGCAGTTCATTGCCTACATGAACTTGGATTTTCACTTGATCTTCTTTGTCGCATGCCATTGGTTTTGTTTTTGCTTTATTAATTCTCATATTATATTCTTCACCCATAACTTTATCCATTCTATTCAGTAGGACTACAAGATCTTCTTCACTTTCAGCCAGGACAGCTATATCATCGGCATATCTTATATCTGTTCGTTGGCCATGAATTACTACACCTGTCTGTGAATTTTCCCTTACTTTTTTCAGCGCCTCTTCAATGTATACGTTAAAGATAACAGGGGATAGTGCGCAACCTTGTCGGACACCTTTCCGTATCTGCACCTCTTCTTGTTTTGTCCGTCCACGGATAACTGCTGTCTCGTTTTTGTACAGCTTCCATATCATTTTTCTATCTTTATGGTCTATTCCTACTTTCTTGAGTACCTCAAACATCTTATCCCATTTAACATTATCAAAGGCTTTCTCTATATCTACGAAAGCTATGTATGTTTTCAGGTTCTTATCTAGTCCTTTCTCTATTATTAGTTTTAGAGAAAATATTGCTTCTCTGGTTCCTCTATCTTTCCGGAATCGAAACTGGTCTTCGGAGAGTGTAGCTTCGACTTTTTGAATATAGCCCATCAGAAATTAATAAGTTCAGATTTCCCCTAACGGCTACCTCCCATTCTGCTCGACGGTACCCCAATACCATATCAGAAAACAGTCAAGAACTTGAGTGTAACTTTGGATGAGCATCTCAGCTGGGCGGAGAATACAGTCGCAGTGTGCCGAAAGACGTCTGCTTGTCTCTATGCCCTCAAAAAGTTTCGGAACATATTTCTACAGGACTTGAAACGCCAGCTCGTGCAAGCACTCGTTCTACCGAACCTCCACTATTGTGATGTAATTCAACAAGGCATGAGTAGTGAAAACAAAAGACGGCTAGAACTAACCATGAATGCCTGTGTGCGTTACACCTGCAACATTCGCCGATATGATCATGTTAGTGCTTCATACTTCGAGCTAGGGTGGCTGCGGCCGGACAAATCGCGTGACTACCACACTCTATGTCTACTCCACCGACTCCTCATCGCGCAAGCGCCCCAGTACCTCGCTTCAAAGATTAAAAACCTGTCATGCCATCATAATCGAAACACGAGGTCACTCTTTTTGGTATCCTAACTGTGCCCACTCACAAAACAAAAACTTTTGCGAACTCCTTCTCAGTTGCCGCTGTCCGCCTCTGGAACAAACTGCCCCTTACCTTGCGCAACATTCAATCTCCTTCTGCTTTTAAGAAGAAGTTGAAGCATTTCCTATTATCATCCTCATAGCGTTCTCCACAAAATTAATGTTCAAGGCCAATCCTCTCATCTGTCAAATAGCAAAGCTAGCGTCTCCTATCTTGCTCCTGAGATGCCTTCCTCTTCATCTATCTCTATTAGCCACGCAGTCTTCTTTTCCTTTATTTTCCTTAATTATGTTTCATCATTTCTCTCTATTCTTCTCCTTCCTTCACTATCAGTCTCCCTCATACTCCCTGCTGCTAGCACTCCTATCTAAAATCTGTCTCTTCAATAATATCTAATTATAACAGTACTTATGATCTACGAATGTAAACTCTATATGCATATATTTTTCCAGGTGTGCCTTTGTAATTGTTTATTTCACTTTTTGTACTAGATGAAGTTTAACATGCCTACTAAAACATATGAATGTAAAATAAGTAGACTGCCTGGTTAGATGTAAGAGAGGGCCTGATGGCCCTAATCTTGCCAGGTTAAATAAATCAATAAATAAATAAATAAATAAAAATATGAGATTGGAGCAAGAATTCAGGTACTTAGGGACGAAATCATAAAGAGACGCAATAAGAAAATTACTAATCTCTGTAGAGCAATAGCAAAAGCAGAGAGGGAAACAGATAAAATACAGTATTTACATAAGTTTTATGACAGAACCGTTAACCTAACAGATATTGCCTTTGCTAATGAAGAGCAGAAGCTTTTGGATAAGGGGCTTAAGCATAATCCGCGAAAGAACTTGCGAGATCGAGACATCAAGAGAATGATCGCAGAAGTTAAGGTAGCATGTAGGGACGCTAAGTTAACTAAATTCCAGGAGACATGTATCGCCATCAAAGCCAAAGAGGCAATTGAATGCCAGAAAACATTACATAACAGTAAATGTAGTGAGATGAGATTAGTGAAAGAAATTAACTTAAAACTGGATTCTAACACCGCAATCGTGATTATGTCACGTAAGAGCAGTACCTCCGTTGTGATTTGCGAAAAAGATTATATAGATAAGACAATGCAGATTTTTCACGAAAATGGAATTAAAGAAATCAAAAAAGATTTATCAAAGAAGTATCAGACAGATTCAAAGGCGAGGATAGAAGCAATGCAATTTTTATTCACTCCAAATGAAAAAGCTAGATTAGTAAAGATGAATCCAAGAACACCAGAAGCAAGAGCGCAAATAAAATTGCACAAGGAGAACAAACCAATGCGTGTTATTTGTAATGGGAAGGAAGCCGTTAATGAGCTCTTGAATAGGGCTTTGTACCGTAAGTTAAAATCTGCGTATAATTACCAGCAAGTTTACAACGTAACAAACAGTGTGTGTTTCGCGAACGAAGTGAAGGACATTGCAATTCCAGAGGACGCAGTCCTAGCCTCATTGGACGTCGTGAACCTCTACACTAATATACCAATACCGGAAACTTTGCAAATTATAAGGAAAAACGTGATAAAAAAATAGGTCAGTGAGCATGGGTGAAATCGTCGAACTCGTGGATATGCTAGAGATCACATTGAGTTTTAATAGTTTCATCTTTAACGATAAAGTTTTTATTCAAGATGAAGGTTTAGCTATGGGAAACAGTCTAGCAAGCATTTTAGCTGACATTTTTATAAATGACTTTGAGAACAAAGTTTTCAGCTCTCTTCCAGAAATTAAGGAGAACTTAATTTATTACTGACGGTATGTTGACGACACTATTTTATTATTCAAAGGGAAAAAAGAAGAATTAGAGGAAATGACTAAAGTTTTAAACGAGCAGCATCCAAAAATTCAATTCACGCTAGAAATGGAAGACAATGGGCTGATTAACTATTTAGATTTGACCGTCAGAAAGGAAGGAGGCAGGGACGTTTTCGGCGTCTATAGAAAAGATTGAGAGGTGGCATGAGCCCCCTCTCATATTTCTATCTTACGATTTTCCTCTCTAATTGCATGCAGTGAAAAGTTGTTATTCCTTCACACGCGGACTTCCCACGCAGCGTCTCTCGTCACCCGGGTGGTCCGGTGACAGGCGGGCTCCGCTGATCTGGAAAGGGTTAAGCCGACGGGTGTGAGGAAGTCGAGTGAATGCTTTGCAGACGCCGACATTGTCAAAAGACACGCCCGGAGGGGTCTGAAGTAGCGGCTGGGCTAGAGGTTCCGTTACTTCGCAGAATCTTAGCGAAAACACTTTCTGGCGGGCTACCAGCCAGGCGTGGGAATGACTTGTGTACCCAGGCAGTTGTGGCGGGAAAATTCCCGCGCTTTCTGCAAAATAGTAACTATGATTGGCTTGCTCAGGGCATAGCTCCGTGACGTAGCAAAATCAGCGCAGAAATTGGCGCCAAGAATCTCCATTGGTGGAATGTTAGTGCTCCGGCAATGGAGTGGAATTTTCCGCCGGTTTTCGAATGGCTGATTGGAACGTTTAACCACGGCCACTGTCGTGGGGGCGGGAATGTTGTGTGTTCGGCCTGTAGGTAGTTGGCTCTCGCTTTTCGGTCGAGGGCGTCGAAGCAACCAGCCATCGCCTCCGGTACGCCAGCTCGTGTTCTGGCAGTTAAGAAGACAGTTTGGTAATGTATGTCCGCAGCACCGGCAGATAGGGATTTTCCTAGGTGATAATCAGAGCTCAGCAGAGCGCGCCTGTTCGTCTTTTTCTAACTTTGTTCTGTCTTGAGTAGCAGCAATTAATGTTGGGTTAGCTGTGTGTCTCTCTTAAGATCTGAGTGGCAAGGAATTGGCTCCACATACCACTTCGTCATAAACCTCACAATCTAGTTTAGGGACAACTTCACCTTCACAGCATTTGTTTGAGTATCCAATTTGAGCCAATTTGATGTATTATAAATGTTTCATGTGTTTTTGTTTATTATTTTGTGTTTAGTCTTAATAAATCATATTGTTATTTTGGACAGAACTTTCATTCTGTTAATCGGTAGAGCAACCCATCATTTCTCACCACGTTAATGAAACCTTCCTTTATTTAACTTATTTATCAAATTAAATTATTGCAGGTGCCAAACTCTTTTCTACTCCACTTGCAGGGTTGATTACAGTCAGTTCGCGTATATTTTTTAATCCATGTGCAACAGCAAAAGTCGGAGTTAGAATAGGGGGGGCTTAGAGCATCATTTACGTATGTAGATTCTAGAAGAATTTAGTGTTAAATACACTGCTAGCCCCGGCACCTCGCAAGATACTTGCTCCGACAACGTCATAGAAGCGACATCGCACCACCCGACACAGAATAAAAGAGCGTACTTTCATGCAATGTGCAACAGAGCCCTGAGATTGCCACTAAAGGAAGATGAGTTGCAGAAAGAACTAGGTATTATTAAGCAAGCAGCAGCAGCTAATGGATACAGGACACAAGATGCTACATGTATGTTGAATAAGATCAAAAACAAGTCCGCGGGTATCCGTAACGATTCTAGGAAAATTAAAGTTAAGAAGAAGTTTGTCACCCTGACATACAAAGGGCGTGTGTCGGAAAGAATTGCTAAATGCTTTCCAAAAAACATCGCAGTGGCATTTAAGAATGAAGGGCAAATGGCACATACACTAAGACATAAACCAGCAACGACAAAACAAATGAAATACAATAACTCCGGAGTATATGAGATCAATTGTGCTGAATGTGACAGTTATTATATAGGACTAACAGGGCGGAATTTTGAAATTCGCTACAGGGAACATTGCAGTCATAGCAATCGAACAGCATTTGGAACACATGTAAAAGAGAGTAAACATGAAGTGAGTAATATAAATGAACAAATGGAGGTGCTACATAAATCTCCAAAAAGTCTCTACCTCAACGTGTTCAAAGAGATTGAAATATACGCTCATCAAAGAAAAACCCCAGGCCTACTATTTAATGAGCAAAGCGATTTTATGCACAGGAGTTATTATGATATTTTTATAGATCTGTTTTAGGCTTACTCTTGAATGCAACAGCACGCCCCAGTAAGAACCAGCTACAGCGGAACGGCCCTCAGCGTACTGGCGGTGAGGTGAATTGGGCGCGGCGAAAGAGGACTCGGCGTGGCGTTGTACACATTCTGACATAGGGAAATCCGCTCCACCACCAATCAAAACAAAGAAGAGGAAACGCACATTTTCGAAAGAATATCTACGTTTCAATTGTATTTTATGTTTCTTTATAAAGAAATTTTAAATTAGTGTAAAAATGTTATCGTTTCATGCTCCACTCAAAAAAAAAAAGATTATTCATATGTTATTACTCTAAAAATTGTTTTATTAAAAAGAATATTCGCCATTAATATATACGGTGAAATAATAACAGATGCACAATTGTTATAGGTCGAGGGCACTTTTTACTGTTACCAATCAGGTTACTCTTAAAAACTGCGATATAAGGTCTTAACAGATTAAAATTTACTTTACTTATGACAGCAAACCGATTGTTCTGTACGGAAAGGTTACTCTGTAACTGCACTATATGGTATGTTGGCATTTAATACGTTCCAAAATTTCTTTTTGTAAACTAAGATATCTCTATCACTAACTGTATCTCTCTTATTAATTATATTTTTAACTTTGTCTAACAGATCTGAAGATGGCCAGCTAGCCCGAAACCGGTAATTGAAAATAAAGAATGGCGATCGAAGACTGAAATGCCATATTTTTTTTATACTTGTAAAAAGCCTATACAGTGAAAGCGTAACCTCTGCACCCAGAGGTAGGGAACACCGAGGGGTACAGAGCTAAAATGAACACCACAGTAACACAAAATAGAGGACACCTAAAAGGAGCAGAGCAAATGGTTGACTAGAGTAAAACAGACTACAGTGGTTGATAGATCAGGTAAAATGTTAACCACTCAACGACAAACGAAGAACCTTCAGCTGAAAAGCGTTGATAGAAGTACCAACACAACTTGTTAGCATAAACGACACTATTTTGGTATCCACGTCACAATTAAAAGTCACTCGAGTGGGTGTAGCCTGCGAAATCATGCGAGAGCGCCCACACTAGAGCGAGTGATAAAACCCAGCTGCATGAATCAAAACTTAAAACTGAGTCAGCTATAGACTGACTACGATTAACCCTAAGTTTCGTACCAACATCATGATATCAGTATTTCGTCCTTCAGTTATTTCTTCACTTAAAAATGAACACAAACAATCACAACTACAAGAAACTTCATTTTTGTCCAGAGGTTACCGATTTCGGTCTCTTTCAGACCATCAGCAGACCTCACACCTGGTAGATGGTGGCAGTGATCGGACCAGGCGCTACAACTCCACGAACGTTAACTGCTGCGTCTACCAGCGTGGTGTGAGGCCTGAAGGTGGTCTAAAACAGACCGAAACCGGTAACCTCGTGACAAAAAGAAGTTTCTTGCGGTTGTGGATGTTCATGTTCATTTTTAAATAATAAAAAAACCTCTGTTCTCCGAGAAAAATGTTCTCAAAAATTACATTTTCTTTACTTACACTACTGGCCATTAAAATTGCCACACCACGAAGATGACGTGCTAGAGACGCGAAATTTAAGCAACAAGAAGAAGATGCTGTGATATGCAAATGATTAGCTTTTCAGAGCATTCACATAAGGTTGGCGCCGGTGACGTCACCTACAACGTGCTGACATGAGGAAAGTTTCCAACCGATTTGTCATACACAAAGAGCAGTTGCCCGCCGTTGCGGGGTGAAACGTTGTTGTGATGCCTCGTGTAAGGAGGAGAAATGCGTACCATCACGTTTAGGACTTTGATAAAGGTCTTACGTTAAATCAGTAAGCGGCTCGAAACAGCATATCCAGACACTACGGGATGATGATGGCATTGAAACAGAGGATGACACGCGTAAAGCTGAAATACTAAACACCTTTTTCCAAAGCTGTTTCACAGAGGAAGACCGCACTGCAGTTCCTTCTCTAAATCCTCGCACAAACGAAAAAATGGCTGACATCGAAATAAGTGTCCAAGGAATAGAAAAGCAACTGGAATCACTCAATAGAGGAAAGTCCACTGGACCTGACGGGATACCAATTCGATTCTACACAGAGTACGCGAAAGAACTTGCCCCCCTTCTAACAGCCGTGTACCGCAAGTCTCTAGAGGAACGGAGGGTTCCAAATGATTGGAAAAGAGCACAGATAGTCCCAGTCTTCAAGAAGGGTCGTCGAGCAGATGCGCAAAACTATAGACCTATATCTCTGACGTCGATCTGTTGTAGAATTTTAGAACATGTTTTTTGCTCGAGTATCATGTCGTTTTTGGAAACCCAGAATCTACTATGTAGGAATCAACATGGATTCCGGAAACAGCGATCGTGTGAGACCCAACTCGCTTTATTTGTTCATGAGACCCAGAAAATATTAGATACAGGCTCCCAGGTAGATGCTATTTTTCTTGACTTCCGGAAGGCGTTCGATACAGTTCCGCACTGTCGCCTGATAAACAAAGTAAGAGCCTACGGAATATCAGACCAGCTGTGTGGCTGGATTGAAGAGTTTTTAGCAAACAGAACACAGCATGTTGTTATCAATGGAGAGACGTCTACAGACGTTAAAGTAACCTCTGGCGTGCCACAGGGGAGTGTTATGGGACCATTGCTTTTAACAATATATACAAATGACCTAGTAGATAGTGTCGGAAGTTCCATGCGGCTTTTCGCGGATGATGCTGTAGTATACAGAGAAGTTGCAGCATTAGAAAATTGTAGCGAAATGCAGGAAGATCTGCAGCGGATAGGCACTTGGTGCAGGGAGTGGCAACTGACCTTTAACATAGACAAATGTAATGTATTGCGAATACATAGAAAGAAGGATCCTTTATTGTATGATTATATGATAGCGGAACAAACACTGGTAGCAGTTACTTCTGTAAAATATCTGGGAGTATGCGTGCGGAACGATTTGAAGTGCAATGATCATATAAAATTAATTGTTGGTAAGGCGGGTACCAGGTTGAGATTCATTGGGAGAGTGCTTAGAAAATGTAGTCCATCAACAAAGGAGGAGGCTTACAAAACACTCGTTCGACCTATACTTGAGTATTGCTCATCAGTGTGGGATCCGTACCAGATCGGTCTGACGGAGGAGATAGAGAAGATCCAAAGAAGAGCGGCGCGTTTCGTCACAGGGTTATTTGGTAACCGTGATAGCGTTACGGAGATGTTTAATAAACTCAAGTGGCAGACTCTGCAAGAGAGGCGCTCTGCATCGCGGTGTAGCTTGCTCGCCAGGTTTCGAGAGGGTGCGTTTCTGGATGAGGTATCGAATATATTGCTTCCCCCTACTTATACCTCCCGAGGAGATCACGAATGTAAAATTAGAGAGATTAGAGCGCGCACGGAGGCTTTCAGACTGTCGTTCTTCCAGCGAACCATACGCGACTGGAACAGGAAAGGGAGGTAATGACAGTGGCACGTGAAGTGCCCTCCGCCACACACCGTTGGGTGGCTTGCGGAGTATAAATGTAGATGTAGATGTAGATTGTAGCCTATCGTCATTGCGGTTTATCGTATCGCGACACTGCTGCTCGCGTTGCTCGAGATCCAATGACTGTTAGCAGAATATGGAATCGGTGGGTTCAGGAGGGTAACACGGAACGCCGTGCTGGATCCCAACGGCCTCGTATCACTAGCAGTCGATATGACAGGCATCTTACCCGCATGGCTGTAACGGATAGTGCAGCCACGTCTCGATCCCTGAGTCAACAGATGGGGACGTTTGCAAGACAACAACCATCTGCACGAACAGTTCGACGACGTTTGCAGCAGCATGGACTATCAGCTCGGAGACCATGGTTGCGGTTACCCTTGACGCTGCATCACAGTCAGGAGATCCTGCGATGGTGTACTCAACGACGAACCTGGGTGCACGAATGGCAAAACCTCATTATTTCGGATGAATCCAAGTTCTGTTTATAGCATCATGATGGTCGCATCCGTGTTTGGCGATATCGTGGTGAATGCACATCGGAAGCGTGTATTCGTCATGGCCATAGTGGGGTATCACCCGGCGTGATGGTATGGGGTGCCATCGGTTACACGTCTCGGTCACCTCTTGTTCGCATTGACGGCACTTTCAACAGTGGACGTTACATTTCAGATGTGTTACGACCCGTGGCTCTACCCTTCATTCGATCTCTGCGAAACCCTACATTTCAGCAGGATAACGCACGACCGCATGTTGCAGGTCCTGTACGGGCCTTTCTGGATACAGAAAATGTTCGACTGCTGCCCTGGCCAGGACATTCTCCAGATCTCTAACCAACTGAAAACGTCTGGTCAACGGTGGTCGAGCAACTGGCTCGTCACAATACACCAGTCACTACTCTTGTTGGACTGTGGTATATGTTGAAGCTGCATGGGCAGCTGTACCTGTAAACGCCGCCCACGCTCTGTTTCACTCAATGCCCAGGCGTATCAAGGCCGCTATTACGGCCAGTGGTGGTTGTCTGGGTACTGATTTCTCAGGATCTATGCACCCAAATTGGGTGAAAATGTGATCACATGTCAGTTCTAGTATATTTGTCCAATGAATACCCGTTTATCATATGCATTTCTTCTTGTTGTAGCAATTTTAATGGCCAGTAGCGTATCTCTCATTTTTTACATACCTTCTATTCCGTTGCATGGGATCCGATGTTTTCACCGCCGGCAAATGCATTTTATTTAACTTCGTTTACATGTGCCCTTGTGTTGACACAGTCGCAATTTCACTCAAAGCGGCCCATTCACAGGTTGAAGAGGCGGCCATTCTGCGACTGCGTGGCGGTCCATACCTGCGCCGTCGCCTGGCAGTTTTCAGCATGCCAAAACAGTAGAGAAAAGGACAGAGTGTGGTGGGGAGGTAGAGGTTTGGGCTAGCAGGTAGTGGTGCGCCGTTGGACTCGACGCACCAGGTCCCTCGAAAAAATTGTACATGTCGGTGAAAACCAGCTCGTTAGGTGGGCGGCGGGAAGGGGAAGGGGGCGAGGGGGTTTGCCGACGGGTCGACTTGTGAATGGAATGGGCGGCATAAGCGCAGTTTTACCCAAAAAACATTCTGGTCAAAATCAAATTCTCATCATCAAACTGCACCACTTTTTGACGTGTAAACATCTATTCCCTTCCGGAATGAACTTTTTTAAAAAATGGTTCAAATGGCTCTGAGCACTATAGGACTTAACATCTGGGGCCATCAGTCCCCTAGAACTTAGAACTACTTACACCTAACTAACCTTAGGACATCACACACATCTATGCCCGAGGCAGGATTCGAACCTGCGACCGTAGCGGTCACGCGGTTCCAGACTGAAGCGCCTAGAACCACATGGCCACACCGGCCGGCAGAACTTTTTACTCTGCAGCAGGGTGTGTTCTGATATGAAACTTCTTGCCACATTAAAGCTGTGTGCTGGAGTCGGACCCAATCCGGGACCTTTACCTTCCACGAACAAGCGCGCTACCAGCTGAGCTACTTCACGGAACCTCACATATTTACTTCCGCCAGTGCCACATTCCAGACTTCGCAGAACGTTTCCTGCCTAACTTGCAGGACTATCACTCTTGCGAGATAGACTACTGCAGAGACCTGGCTTATCCACAGCTTAGGATACTGTTTCCCGAATAAAATTTTCATACCTGTCCTGGAAGTAAACTAGAATAATTTCTCTAAAGTTTAAAAGGCAAGAGGTGTATTATTAGAAGTAAAGCTAAGAGTACTTGTCATAAGCCGTGCTCTGGTAGCTCAGTTCGGCAGTCGACCTTAACCTGAGCAGTGGCGCAGAGATGCCTATCGCTCCGAGCCTTGATACGTTACCAAGTGTTTATTTACTTACGCACGCCACTGTATAGCAATGTTATTAAGGTCGGCTCGTAACATGATGGCTCTTTCGTAACAAAACGCGACAATGAAGTTTACGTTGTAAGTAGCGTGAGTAAAGGGTCGCTATGTGTAAGGTGCGTGAATAAGAAAATGCTATCTGACATTGAAATCAACGTAAAAGATTAGGTCTTCACCAACTCTAGTCAGACAACAAATAAGACGTTGCGCTGAGTCGGAAAATTACTGAATTTATTCATAAGAAAAACTCTCAAAAAAACATTCATTGTAAAGTCAATGATAAAGAATGGGATGTAATTGTTAATATAATTCAGGCATTGTTCACGTGAATCAAATATTGAATAAAGTAAAGAGTGCGTGAACACTGTGCATAAGTGCAGCTTGCGGCAACATTCCTGAAAACAAGATCTATTCCAAAGCATTTGTTTTGAATAAAAAAGGGACACTAGTTATTGGATCTGTGCGCCCGGAAACGCTATGGATGGGCTAACAAGAAAAACTACAAGGTAAATGTGGTAGGTAACGGAGACATAACATCGGTACACTGGATAATATTGGAGGCAAAAATATTTATTCCTTATAACATTGATGTAATGCATCTATAGACCTCCTGTTGCCTGGTAACTAAGTACAGTTGCTTGTGAAACACTATACGTTTCACAACAGACTCGTTTGCGCACGTGGTTCGCGGAGACACAATTTCTCCGTACCATGGCCAAATTTTAGCAACATCAAACCACGCAGTCGCGAACAATTAAAATTTTACAGAGGACACATTTGAATAGACAAATGATAATGGCTGAGGGCCAGCAGACTCTAATATTAACCCATGTGGATGGTTTCCACCGGACGTAAAGTAATGAGACAAAGAAAATTCACAAAGAAGCAAAAATTACCAAGATTCGGAGAAGATCAGAGCGAACACACACGCAGATGAAGGCACACAAACATTGACACTGAACCGAGGGCGCTTCAGCATATACAACACCTTTGTGCTACGTTCTTCTTATGGATAAAAGTCAAGTCTGCATTAGGAATCAAACTGAAAGTCTGCAAATGCCTTGCATTCCTTGCTGCGAGCCAGAAAATCAATCTTTATTAGATGAAGCGCGAGACCAAAAGCTAAAAGCTCCCCTCTTGCAATGAGACAACGCGCCACACGGTTAAGTCAACCCACCTTTCTTCGAGGATACTTCAGCTGCAGACCCTCGGCGACCTGGAAGCGGACTGACGGTCTCACACACTCCAACGTCTCCCACGGGACCCCGTGGCCAGGAAAACCCAGAGATGAGGCTTCCGCCACCAACTTAACAAAAGTAACTTTCACACAAGGGTAGCAAACCTCTTTGCCTACCTGAAAACTACAAGGGTTGGCCATTCTGTACGACTACCGCTCTGCAGCAGACTAAACCACCGTATAGCAAAATGAAACACACCCACATTCATTCACTCACTCATGCCAGAGAGTTCTGTATCACTGGAAAGCAAATAAAATGATAATGAAAGGGGACTACAGGACCCTTTCAACGTTCAAAGCACAAGACATCCAGTCCAAAACTTATGAATCCGAACATGAACGTTTTTTACGTGATGAAGTTCACGTGCAACCACAGGATCTAGTAGGAATTCATCTTTCCATTGTCTCCGCGGTTTACCGCCAGCTTGTAGATGAAGCAGCTTGTGACAGGCTGCTACGCAGATCCGCCGAAGGCTTCCTCTTTTGCTCATTCTGACGAGAGCGTTAGTGTCGTGGTGGCAGTGCAACCGCCTTCAGCCGGCTGTCAACAGGCCATACAATGCATCAAAGCTCGCTCCCTCCAACTAACTGCAGTGCAACTGGAAGGCATCAGAGTCCATGCCAGAATATAAGGTGCTCTCCATGGTGAACGAGCGTCGCTGCATTACATAGCTCGAGAAAGACGTCAGCGCAGACGCATGCTCACCATGGCAGTCGAAACGGCAGAGGGAAGGCAATCTATGACTCAGATATTGCTTGAGAGTGCACCCAATGCTACCTCAACTTCTACGACGAGGGCTCAAGGAGTGACTTGGGGCTGGCAGAAGTGCTCCATGGCATGCAATCAACCGAGGCTGTGTAGGATGACGGCACGCTTATTGTGAGTCTTACGTCTGACGAACTGGAAATGGCCTCGAAGAGTGTTGCGTTTGATAGATCACCTGCGCCCGATGGACTCCTTTTGAGTTTTGGCGCTCCTTCTCCGGTCTCATGGGCACAACTTGGGTCCGAATATATAGAGGGCTTACGACGCCCGTCTTCCAAGTCCCCACCGAATTTACGGAAGGCTTCATGATCCTGTGCCTAACCCGCGCAGCGGGTGGTAGCCGCAGATCTATCAATCCCTGATTTCGTGGAGCGCTGACCATAAGCTTTTTACATGCATCTGTGCCGGTCTGCACTCCACAGCCAAGAACTCAGTATATGCTGTTCAGATGTCTTTGGGGCAAGAGTACACGCGGCGTTGGAATCCTAAGGGACGTGATCCACTGATAATGGCCTAAAACCTCTGGGGCCCCCGTTTTGTTGTCGATTTCGACCATCCATTCGACCTCGTCGATTACGGTTTTCTTTGTGCGTTCGTGGAACGCATGGGCCTTCCCTGCTTATTTGTAGATGTAGTTCTGCACTTGATTCGTGGAGCACATTCGAGGGTAATGGTGAATGGTTATCGATCAGAAACCATTTTCCATCGAGTGTTCCGTGAGGCAAGGATGCCTCTTGTCCACCGATTTATTTGCAGTATCCCTCGAGTCAGCTGTGCGTGGTCTTCCGAGACACTTGGAACGGGTCTGTTACGGACCGCGGGTTCCAATATCATGCATATGTCGACGATGTCGTATTCCTGGGCAGGTCAGGATAACATTATGACGGCTGTAGCAGTACCGTACAGTGGCGAGCAGTATCATCCGTGGGCAGGGGGCTGATCCCAGGAATAGCAGTGCACATTACTAAAGTTCCCGCACTCAGATGTTTGGGAGTGCTATTTCATGGCCATAGTCGGCGCTCTGTGGCGGTGATGAATCGTCCGCTGTTACGATAGATACGAGCACGGGTGCGACTCCGCGCGCTACACGTGACGGACATATTCCGGCGGGCACAGTACGTTAATGTCTACTGAGCTCCCAAATTAAACCAATTTGCCTTTGTGAAACCGATGCCCATTACGACTGCTACGAGGAGTAGGTATTAAAATCCATGGAGAAGAAATAAAAACTTTGAGGTTCGCCGATGACATTGTAATTCTGTCAGAGACAGCAGAGGACTTGGAAGAGCAGTTGAATGTAATGGACAGTGTCTTGAAAGGAGGATATAAGATGAACATCAACAAAAGCAAAACGAGGATAATGGACTGTAGTCGAATTAAGTCGGGTGATGCTGAGGGAATTAGATTAGGAAATGAGACACTTAAAGTAGTAAAGGAGTTTTGCTATTTGGGGAGCAAAATAACTGATGATGGTCGAAGTAGAGAGGATATAAAATGTAGACTGGCAATGGCAAGGAAAGCGTTTCTGAAGAAGAAAAATTTGTTTACATCGAGTATAGATTTAAGTGTCAGGAAGTCATTTCTGAAAGTATTTGTATGGAGTGTAGCCATGTATGGAAGTGAAACATGGACGATAAATAGTTTGGACAAGAAGAGAATAGAAGCTTTTGAAATGTGGTGCTACAGAAGAATGCTAAAGATTGGATGGGTAGATCACATAACTAATGAGGAAGTATTGAATAGGATTGGGGAGAAGAGAAGTTTGTGGCACAACTTGACCAGAAGAAGGGATCGGTTGGTAGGACATGTTCTGAGGCATCAAAGAATCACCAATTTAGTATTGGAGGGCAGCGTAGAGGGTAAAAATCGTAGAGGGAGACCAAGAGATGAATACACTAAGCAGATTCAGAAGGATGTAGGTTGCAGTAGGTACTGGGAGATGAAGAAGCTTGCACAGGATAGAGTAGCATGGAGAGCTGCATCGAACCAGTCTCAGGACTGAAGATCGCAACAACAACAACGAGGATACAACCTGCATTTGGAGTTTCCGTGAGTGTTGACCTCGTTATTTTTTTTTTTTTTTTTTTTTTTTTACGACCCCACATTGCTTTCACATGCATGTGGCATACATTTTGAACATTGTCAGGAACAGAACGCGGGCACTGTTTCTTGGAACGATGGGCCTACTTTGGAATCCTCTTACTTGTAAAATGATATTTTTAATGATTTTCGTTCTGTACCATCATCTAATGAACTAATTCCAAGGTCAAGTTTTGTAATGGGGTGAAGAATGTCTGGGAACAGTACACGGCATGTCGATCATAACGGAGAGAACTCTTCCACCGTGAAAATGACTTCGGGCATACGCCAAGGAGTGTTGTTGAACTTATTACTATTCACGATACATATTCAGTATTGAGTGCCCTCTGGTGGTACTTCGGGCACGTGACGCGGTAAGAGATGTATAATGTATAAGTGGAGCAGAGATGAATATGGACCACAATTTGAGAAATCCACTGACATGACCCACTTTGACAAAGAGCAGACTGTATGGCGGGCGCCTGAGAATGAGTGTCTATAAACGGTAAAGCTCGCCACCCGTCCGCATCCTATTGCCGCGAACTTCTATTGAAAGAGGATGACAGATGGTGAAACCACGAGACGTGATAACGTGTTGGATGACCTCATCACAGAATGTCGAGGTCGGGGGGTTTGACCCCTCTATAAAGATTCTGCGGTGGTTTCTGTAAAGATAGGCGGCGGTTTCAGGCAGATCTGATGACGGAGTACAACACTGGTGATGGCATAAGTGTTTCGGAGCACATCGTTCAGCGCACAGTTCTTAATATGACGGAACATGATCCGACGTTGACCCAGTGACATTATCAGCTACGATTGCAATGGGCGTGGGATCACCGAGATAGGACTGTGGATCAATGGAAACGTATTATCTCGCCGGATGAATCAAGATCCTTGTTACCCCAGGTCGATGGCCGCGTCCGGGTATGTCGACATCCAGTTGAACGGCCGCTCCCAATATGCGCAGCGCCATGGACACAAGGTGCGGTGGCAGTATTAGGCCCAGTTCACACGACTGCGCAAACTGACCACTGCGCATATGCGGCGCACGTTTGCGAAACCCGATGGTGAAGCTAAGCAGTTTCGGCTCGTTCCAACTTTGGCGACACTACTTGCACGACTTTTGAGGTTAGGCGTGCCAGTATAGTGTAAAGAACTGGAAATATGAGGTGGGGAAATGAAGAAATTCTTTCCATTTTGGACATCTATGCCATACATAAGTTTTTGTAGGATTTCCATGATGCCGACTCCAAAAACAAGCAGGGACGTGTTGCTGTACTTGAGGTCGTCCTACACGATCTAAATATTCAAGGACTGACAACGTCTGAGCTACAGAGCAAAATACATTCATGTAGGAGTACATAAAGAAACGAACTAAGAAAAATGCAGGCAAGGGCCTGCCTGAGTGACCGAGCGGTTCTAGGCGCTACAGTCTGGAACCGCGCGACCGCTACGGTCGCAGGTTCGAATCCTGTCTCGGGCATGGATGTGTGTGATGTCCTTAGGTTAGTTAGATTTATGTAGTTCTAAGTTCTAGCGGA
Organism: Schistocerca americana; assembly: GCF_021461395.2. NCBI lineage: Eukaryota > Metazoa > Arthropoda > Insecta > Orthoptera > Acrididae > Schistocerca > Schistocerca americana. The sequence continues at coordinate 58,393,469 of NC_060124.1, read as the reverse complement.
CTGATGACCTGAGCAGTTAAGTCCCATAGTGCTCAGAGCCATTTGAACCATTTTTGTAGGCAAGCAAAACGTCTGGCTTTGGAACAGCCCATGTCTACAAGACGAAAATCCCATGGTTAGAATTGGCTGATTACTTTTTAATGAAAACTGTGTACAGCAGAAAAGGATACACAAACCTTGTGAGTTGAATTCTGTACTCAATTTACATGTATTTAAGAAGTCATTAGACTCTTAAATTTTTGTAGACTTCCTACAACACGACGAGCTCTCGAAAGTCTGTAGTTAAATATTTCTTTCTTTTACACTCAGTTTGTCCTGTTTTGAAAAAGGCTTCATTAAACAAGGTGTTAATGGGAAAGCACCATCACTAACTAAAACTGCATCTTCTGGCAGGCCTAGAGTTCTGGATTTTAGTATACAACTTGCAAAAATGCCACCACCAGATGTCCTCCATGCTTCACCTATAGCAACATAGTGAAATAGTAATTCCTGTCTGCAAGAGCAAAGACAAAAATGCTAAAGGTTCCCTTACAATTATGGAAGTCAGAAAGACTTTCTGTTGGACATTTAGTAATTACATTTTTCCCGTATGCTGCACCAAAGATGGGAAGTTCCATCGAATTTCAAAGTCTTTCGTCATATCTCTCCACTCATCTTCAGACTGGGGTACATGTAAAAATGTAATCGGGATTGCTTATCCAAACATTCCAGTTCATTAGGATAATATCAAATTATGTTCACGTATTGCCTATCCAAACACTGCAGTTCATTAGGATGATACCAAATTATGTTCACGTATACTACAAGTCAAGTAATAACAATTTCATTCTCACACTTCCATGATGATTGTAAAGAAAATGAAGAAGATGAAAAATCAGCATCCATTTGAGGACACACTTATAAGTAAACCCCATCAAACACAAACAAAATCAATGGCAGTGTGAGTGTTCAATCTTGCAGCAGCAGCTTTCAGTGAGCATTAAACCACAGTACAAAGAGAAGGCGTGTCGAAAATGCTCTCGATGCGCTAAAGTCAATTACATATCAGCATGAGGAGGAGGATGAAACTGTCAGTTTTTGCAAGAGCATTATAAAGCAAATGTGGAAATTGCCAGGAGAATATAACATAGAACTGATGGAGGAAATCCAGTCCCTAATTATCTATAAGCGGAAGCGTTTCTTGGCAGACAGACAAAAGAAAGACCGGGTCCACTCAGAACAGTTAACCGCTGCCGAGGAAATAGTAAGAGGAGAAGGAAGGCTGTCATAGTCAGAGACCATCACCATATTCTTATACTACGGTACCACAATAAATGAAGTTAAATAGTAATGGTGTAGTCTCATTGCAAATGTATTTTTTGATCTTTAGAAATAATATTATAAAAATAATTAAACAGTGTTATGCTTTACTTCATGTATTCTGCTAGTCCCATGCAGATGGCATCACAAACAGCAGGAATAAATTTGGCAATCGCCACATGCCAGGAAACGCAATGTAATTTGTAACTTTAGGTCTGTCGACAATGCTTCACGCATTACAGCATCTTTCTTCTGTATTGCATTTTTCAGTGTATTTAAAAGATGCGTGAACTGGTCTGTTGACATTCGGAGGTGATTAAATTAACTCCGTGGATCTTCTGGCGCAATTTCTTTCAGAAACGTCGCTGAGCACCGAGTTGACGTCTGTTCTTGATCCGTTCACGAACCCAAACACGTTTCTTAATTTTTTACTTATGTTGCGATTTCACACAAAGAAGCAACTTCACCACAACTCGCACAGCTGCCAAACTTTCATTTTAGACAAGAATATACGGCACTCACAAGCGACCAAACTTGACTGTACACTGATGGTGGCGTATCTAGAGACATATACGAAGCCAACTGCGTGCCACTCGTTTCACGCAACGGGCGCGCAAGCCAGTGTTGTCGTGTAAAACAGGCTTTACGCTAAACGCAACGTTCTCCCAGACTCCTGTGAGATCTGCGATAGTAATCGAAGACTCAGTGACAGCTGAGGACTGCGTGAAAATTATTGCATATCACCTGCATCCTGTCATGCTTTATGTCTTCCCCAACAGCTATGGAATCTTCCAGGAGGATAACTGTCTATGCTCCAGTGCCAGAATCATCTTGCTACATTGGTCTGAGGAGCGTCATAGTGACCTTATGTTGACGTCCTGGCCATCCCATCCGCCTTATTAGAATATGATGGAACACGTCGGCCCGTAACGTGGGAATTGCTTCATCTCTGCGTAGACATCAGGAGCCACGTATGTCTGGAAACCTCTCATCAGATCTGTGCTATGCAAACTGCTGCTGTATTGTGTTCCAGAGTTGGAAAAACACGCTATTAAAACAGGTGGTATATATATGTATATATATATATAGGAGGTGCAACAATAAAGTAATGAGACTGATTCTCTTTGCAAGATGTGGCAACCCTGCAGTACAATATCTTTGACCTTCGTCTATAAGCTGCTTCTAGTCCAAGTGGCACATCGATGCAAATGCTCAGTCGTGAGTTATGCTGTAATAAGTTAACACGTGTTTGTGTCCCTCATCTCGGAAATTGAACCGCGTAATATCGCGCAGCGGTATGCCATTTCTTTTTGCGCTAAATTGGGTGAAAACGCGACGACAACTTACGGTAAGCTACAGAAAGCTTTTGGAGAGGAGGTTATGTCAAGAGCTCAAGTTTTTTGTTGGCATAAAATGTTTAGTGAAGGCAAAACGAATGTTGAAGGTGACTATCGCAGTGGACGGCCATCAACCTCATGGACGGATGTCAACTTGGCCAGGATGCCTGAACTCTTACGATCTGATCTAAGATTATCCGTGAAAACGATTGCAGAAGAACTGAACATCAATCGAGAAACGGTTCATCTAACAATAACTAAGGATCTTGGTATGAGAAAGATTTGTACAAAAATTGTCCCCAAAAATCTCAAGCCACAGTCTGTCAGTGCAGCAATTTTTAACCTCAAAACGAATTTCAGTACTATCACAGCCACCTTATTCACCAGATATCGCTCCGTGCGTCTTTTTTCTATTTCTAAGCGCCAAAAAGGCGGTTAAGGGACACCATTTTCAAGCTACACAAGATCTCCAAAAAGCTGGAGGATATTACAGAAGATGAGTTCCAGAAGTGTTACCATCAATGGCAGAAACGCTGGAAAAAGTGTGTGCAATCAGAAGGGAACTACTTTGAAAGAGACAACACTAAACTTGACTAAAACGGTAAGCAACCTTTTTTTCACATCAGTCTCATTACTTTATTGTATATTGTATTATATAGCTCGTCAAAATTCCGTGTTCTCCTCTAGAGAAATCCCGCGACTGTCGCCCGCCGTATGGTTATCGTGCTGTATGGCGCTGTACAGCGTGCGACAGTTCGGTTAGTATCCCAGTGCTGGCTGGGCACATCTAGTTACGTCTTCGCTCGTCATCGAGGCTCAGTTCGAAGTGGGACTCATCACTGAAGACAACTGTTCTCCAGTAAATGACATATATACATACATATATATATATATATATATATATATATATATATATATATATATATATATATATATTGTCCTTAAAGATAACGACAGAAGCTCCATGAGGTTCTTTACAGATAATACTGCTGTTTACTGAGAGGTTATAACGCACAGTGGATGTAAGTAGATGTAAAATCCTATAAAACGGTCTTCGTTTTAGATTTCGGGGGCCGCTGATTACGAATCAAAAGTCGGAATTACAAAATTCAAAATAGCGGATCCATTTTGTTACATCATAAATTATAAATTTAGCGAATTCAAGTAAAGCTTCGGACATAAATTATTATGAGGTCTCCAATAGCGAATTTGAAGTCGAAATTGCCGTATCGAATTGCTTTATTCGATATTTTACATTTTTCAGTCGATACCGTAGTCACATTCGTCGCTTGTATCTTTATCCCGATCAGAAGGGGCCCTTTCAGGTTGTCCACTGGCAGATGGTCCGAAAAACAGATCTTTTACCTCAGGCGCCACATGCTATCTTCTCCAGTAGTCATTTTCTGGAATTTAGAGATGAGCGATCAAAAGATGCCAAAGCCGATGGAATACGTCAAGCATAGTTTTCTCATAGGAATAGTTGCGCGTAAAATCTTCCTGGTGTTCTTATTCTGAGTTTCCTACGCATCTTCAAGTAGCCGACCAACAGGAAACTGAGCAGCTTCGCTTATCGTATATAGGTGCAACAAAACTATGTGACTGAAGTCGGCATCGGACATTATTGCAGAATATTGTGTATTATTGCACAGTAATTGTCTGCCGTGTGGCACTGCCGCACGGCAGAAAAATAACCACCTACCAAGAACGCGCAAATATGCGCATGCAAGTACATTTTATGTCAATAAATCAAAGTGGTTCAAAATAAAACGCCTTTTGTATGCTGCACATTAAGTTCTTTTATTTGCCTTGTGCACTCAAGACACGTGTCACGTTCATTACAAGGCACCTTCAGTGGGTGTCGTAAATATCACACGATTTTTTCGTTTGCATGTCATTACATATATTTAGGTAGTAGCAGAATCATTCATAAAATTGAAGTTGCGCAGAGTGAGTTTTGTATCCAACAATTTTGGACAATAGTTTAAGCCGATATCAGTCATTACACCGCTTAAAAAGTCATAAACATACCTGCTGGAGTGCTACCCATCTTGTTTTATCCTGACGAGTGATAAGGGTCGCCGGCCGGTGTGGCCGAGCGGTTCTAGGCGCTTCAGTTTGGAACCGCGCGGCCGTTACGGTCGCAGGTTCGAATCCTGCCTCGGGCATGGATGTGTGTGATTTCCTTAGGTTAGTTAGGTTTAAGTAGTTCTAAGTTCTAGGGGACCGATGACCTCAGAAGTTAAGTCCCATAGTGCTCAGAGCCATTTGAACCTTTTTTTTCTGAAGGGTCGCTGTGATATATTTAACAGGATACATAAACAGTATCTGAAAATTGTGCCTTTATATGAGTCACTGCTTGCCGGCAATCGTCAGGGCACATATCATATCGACTTGGCCCACCGGGCAACGCAATAAATTGTAGCGAAAGCGTGGGACTCCGTACGAAACTCACCAACCCTTAAGGCAGCCTAGCAGGTCTGATCACAGACTGAAAGCTATCTGTTGTCCTTTGAAATTAAACACTCAGCAAAAGAATCAGAATTACAACTGACTGACGTTTCTGTTTATCCAGTAACACCTAGTAAACGGCAGTTAACCCACGAACCTACTATGCTGTCATAGTAGGAGGAGAGGTGATACTCCTACGTGGCGCGTCCCAGGTGGCGTATAGGGAAGTCCTCACCGGTTTACTGGCGGACTTGAGTGAAATAAAATAGCTCTCGCGTACCAAACACACCCTCTGCGGTTAACAACCGGAGTTGTAAATCGGAGCTTGCTCCAACTAAGGTTGACAACCTTCGACAGTCAAAAATGGAAAGGTCTTTTAGGAAAAAAATTCCACCGTCCCGCTCAAAAAGGCAGGAAAAGGCTACATCGGATTCGGTGGGTAGTCAACTAGAAGACAGCAACGAATCGGAGCGTTTGCAACCATCCAAATGCACACTAAAACACAAAAAGAAGATTGAACATGAGCAAATAAATTATGTAGCAACACACAACCTAAACTCACTACTTCAGACCGGAAAACTCAAGGAGCTCACAGGTGAACTAAATAAACAAAAAATTTTAATAACAGGGATCCAAGAAATGAGAAACACCACATAGGACCCATTCGAATCACAAGGATACAGAATTTATAATGGGAAACCAGGACCGAGGGCAATGAAACAATGTCCCCAGTTTGGAACAGGGTTTTTAGTAAACATAAAAATAATAGATTCAGTAACGGATTTCCAAGCAGTATCACCAAGAATTGCGACTCTAAGCTTTAAAACAATGAATAAAACTTATACAATAAAAAACGCTCATGCCCTAACAAATGAAAAAAAATTGTCTAACAAAAACAAAGGAAGAGGTAGATAAATTTTGGGTCCTTCTAGAACAAACTGTGAACAGAGTAAACAAAAAGAATGTAAAAATCTTATTGGGAGATTTCAATGGTCAGTTGGGAAAAGAAAGGAAATATAAAGATATAATTGGAAAATGGAGTCCACATAAATTTACAAACAAAAACGGTCAAAGACTTGTAGAGCTCTGCAGAGAACACAACCTTATATCTAAATCAACATACTTTAAGAGGAAGCCAAGTAAACTTAAAACATGGAAACATCCAGACTGGAGGAAGGGCGAGTGGCAGCTAGACCATGTCTGTATGGACAAAAATTTTCATAAGGAGATCCACAATGTTAAAGTACTGAGAGGAGTAGACACAGGCTCAGACCATTATATGGTTAAAATTAAAATCAAATTCACACCGTTAAAGAAGAGGACCAGAAAAACTAATAAAATAAAAATGAGGTTTGACCCACATCAGCTAATTAAAAATAATAAGTCCCAACAAATAACACAAACCATCAAATTAACAGATGATCTAGAACAACTAGTGCCTAATCTTAAAAAAGAAGCAGAGAATATAGTTCCCTTGAATCCACGAAGGAAACATGCCTGGTGGACATCAGAATGTGACAAATTCCATGAAGATAGACACCAAGCATGGTTAAAGTTTCAAACACATAAAACCGAAGAAAATTCCATTAACCTAAAAAATGAAAGAAAAAAATTCACTCAAAATATTAGAAGAATCAAGAAAGGATTTCATAAAGATATTATAAAGTCTATAGAAGGTAATTATCATAAAACCAACTCCAGGAACTACTACAAAATCTTTGGGAAACAACTACAACAATATGAGGCCCCTACACTAATACTGAAAGATGAAGATGAAAGAATGACACACAGTAACAAGGAAAATGCAGAAATCATGGCAAAAGCATTTTACAAACTTCTGAATTGCGAGGAACCCAAAGAACCCTTACAAATCAACATAAATACCCCAATAAAAACCAAACCTAACAAACTAGACCCTCAAACTTTCCAAGAAGTAGAATAAATTCTTAAAGAACAAAAAAATTGTAAGGCATGTGGAGAAGATCAGGTTTTTGTTGAAATGTGGAAATATGCAAGTGACACAGTTAAGACCTCCTTACACATGGATCCAACAAAATTTTGGGTAACAGAACAATTTCCCGAACATTGGAACACAGCTATCATCCACCCACTACACAAAAAGGGAGATAAGAGCAACCCAGGCAACTACAGAGGCATCTCTCTCCTAGATTGCACATATAAAATTCTATCCAAGATCCTATATGAAAGAATCAAGGAGCAATTAGAAAAGGAGTTAAGGGAATATCAGGGAGGTTTAAGACCATGGAGAAGCTGTGCAGAGCAGATAATTAGTTTAAAATTGATTATGGCATACTACAAGAAACGGAACAAACCTCTGGCAATAACATTTGTAGATTTTAAGAAGGCATATGACTGTCTCCACAGACCTTCAGTATTAAAAATTTTAAGAGATCTAGGACTCCATCCAAAACTAATTAAAATAATATAACTCACTCTAACCAACACCAAATCAAAAGTGAAGTTTAGAGGAGAAATTTCGGAACCATTCCTCATAAAAACAGGCTTAAGACAAGGTGACTGCCTATCACCATTACTTTTCAACTGTGCACCGGAATACATAATGAGAGAATGGTACAAGGACAATCCAAAGAGGATAAGAATTGGAAGTGCAAAAGATGATATTAGCTTAAACTGCTTGGGATTCGCTGATGATCTTGCTCTCCTAGCCAACACCGTTCAAGAAGCCAGGCAACAAGTGAAATCACTACAAGAAATAGCAGAGAAAGTAGGCCTTAGAATATCATTTGAAAAAACGGAGATTATGCTAACTGATCCACCACTTGCAAACAAAATTACAATAGGAGAACAGGAAATCAAAATTGTTGATAAATTTAAATATTTAGGCGAAATAATAACATACAATATAAATGAGAAGCCATCATGGTAAAATAGAATAAAAAACTGAACTATGCAAATTACATTACCAAAACTACATACAACAAAAAAACCTATCTATAGATGCAAAATTAAAACACTATAAAACAGTTACACAACCAGAAATAACATATGCAGCTGAAACTATCTTCAAAACAACTAACACAGCAGAAATTGACAGAATACTAAAAATAGAAAGAAGAATAATTAGGACATGTATAAATAAACAGTATAAAATAAATGGACATTGGAGAATAGCATCAAATGAAAGAGTATATAAGAAAATAGAACCAGTCATGAGCACAATCAGGAAGAAACGCATCTCATTCTTTGGACATCTGATGAGAACTCCAGAAAACAGAATTAGTAAATAAATAATACTAAAATTGTGGAATAGCAAGAGCGACATTAAATGGATCACAGAAATTAAGGAAGATATAAAAGAACTTCAAATTACAGTAGATGACCTAAAAAACAAGACAGAGAAAACCAGAATACTGCAAGACCCGCGAACCAGACTACAAATGAAAATCAATAAAAGGAGTACAGGAAGAGTTGTCTCAGATGAAGAAAGAAAGAAAATATCTTAAAGAATGAAGAAATATTGGGCAGACAGAAGAGCAAAACACCTTTCATATAAGAATAGCCTCTAATAATTATATTACCTAAATATATTAAGTTATTGTCGAACCAAATTGTATCCATGCGTAACAACTTGTTTAGAACTTTGTATTTTTGACTACAGTGGTCCAATGAAGGCCATAAAATAAATAATAAAAAAAACGGCAGTTAACATTCGTAAGAACAATGGGAAACTGTCTCATTTGTCTCATAAATAAATAATTATTCATAAGGGAGAGAATTGTACTTCGGGACACTTTTCGACTTTCGTTTCTCGCCAGCTCTGTAATACAAGTTTAAGTCATTTTCCTATTCCACTTTTAAATGATGGCATTCTCTTTCTATGTGCTGAAGTCTTTTTCTGAAATTACGAAGGTAATGAAAACATTTTCAGGGTACGTTATGGTGATCTACCTATAAATAAATCTTCTATTGACATTTATAACTTTTTCAATCAAAATCTTGTCATTACCTTATTGAGCCGTCTAACTGTTATATCATTAGTCTACTGTACACCTATAGTCACTAAGAGAAACCGAATTAAACAGAAGTATTATCAAAAACACAGTTACAAATAAAACGCAGTTTTAAACTGAAGCTATCGGACACGAAGGCAGAATTCTATTTTCAAGACAGGTAAAACTGTTAAAACCTTAACGAAACTCTTAATTCCATGGTAAAAGATCTTATGTTTGTAGGTACAGGTCGGTGCACGACCGACGAAGTATGGCTTAATCGTCCACACCTTATATAAGGAGTTTTAAAAATAGACAGAATTTTGCTAGCCATAAAATTCTGTAACTGAAGAATCAAAAATATTCGAAATAAATATATAGGTTGATTATAATTAAAATTTCCAGTTTCAAAAAGCTCTAAAAATGAACCGCTGCTCATAATGACTTCAAATCTCAACGGAATATTACAGAAGAAGGGGCACTGCAAGAGTCATAACGTAAATAGGTTCGTCTACAAATAACAGATGGATTGCAAAGCAACGACTATGGTGTGAGTTGCTGATTAAACAAACAGTACCGTGTAAAGTGCATGACCAAACAAATTTGGCATTCACCATTTGTGGCGCCATTAGTTAGGTAAGCCCATCCACAACGGCAAGGTTGAACCACATCGGTTGCGAAAAACGGATTCGTAATTCTCCTGAAACCAAAAACTGCATAAAAATCAACAATGACATCGGTCTTTAACTGTTCTCACGCCAAAAACCATGTCAATAGCAGTTTTTAAATGCCGTGAGAGTGCCGCTAGTAACGTTCAATACACTGTTTACCATTTTCAGAGCAAACTGAAATTAAGAAATAGCGTGTCCCACAACAGTTCGGAGTGTCCCAGGTGTTGTGTTCAGAATGCGTTACACAATGCGTGCTTCCAGTTCAGCTATGTTTGTAATCGGAGCATTGAACAATGGATAAAATTTGTATGTACTTGTTTCAGAAACAGTAAAAGAAACTCCCACTGAAGATTCCGCAATTGTTGTGACACATGTTTGAGGATTAAAAACCATAAAACTGTGTTCTAGCGATATGGCGGACTCCCGTTTAATTCATTATTAATAACATTCAGTGTAAAATCCGAGCGGAATCCCGTCAGGTCCTGATGCCTAGCAGACCGATAAATCTCGTTCTAGTAGCGTACGTCTCCATGAGATTTCGTGGCAGTGCCGTTGAGACAGGAATACTGGACTCGAATTCCGTACTAATGGAAATAAAATCCTTGTCCGCCCACTCAGGATTGTGTTGTCCGATGCTATGCTAAACTAAAGAAGAATTCCGTGACCATTCCTTTGAATAGGTGACTAAGAACTTCTTACTCCTTTCCTGATACCAAATTCTCGTCCAGTCTGAGTTCTAACAAATTCATTGACCATAGAAGGTATAATCCTAATCTTCCTTTTACTATTGCAAACCAGTTCACTACTTCTGCATCTGGCTCCATGCCAGCTACAGGCTCCTGTAGGTAACGGCTTTCTTTGAGACTCCAGCAGAATATTACTTTATCTCCAGTAAGCGTAAGTAAATAAGTACTAACGACACGTGACTGACGCACAGTGTAAAGTAGTAGCTTAAAATTTGTCAGCTAATGGAAGGATTTATAAAGACTGTTGCATCTGATTGCATCATTAGCTGAAACAATATACATGGAAATTGGCAGTTAAATGTATCTCCGCCGCCGAAGTGTGTTGTAAGAAATTGACAGTAGCAGTTTCCTTTCATGCGTTGACCTCTGGCTAAGACTGTGGCAGCCTTCTGAATATATGACTGCCCAGTTTCTATGAATCCTATGAGTGTAGACGTTAGAATATAACAATACCAGTAAAATATTTCTCATGTGGTCAAGGAAATTTTTTGTGGATGACGACACCAAGAAAACCCTGTTAGAGACTCAGTCGTGCAGCTGGTTCACACAAGTAATCGTTTGCAAAACTTGTTTAAAAACTTCGTTCTATCTCTGAATGACATTTGCAATCTTTTATTGCAATGTCACGTAGCTACATCAAACACATGATTGAGACAGTTATGGATCACTCGGTGTTCGCTCCATCTTGAACTACGTTTTCTTAAATCCACTCTCCCGCAAGAAAACTAGTAACATAAACACTATCGCGCTAATATTTGGCTGGTCATAAATCCATATTTACCATATAGTGGTGAATCTTTCACGTTGTACCTGCGTTAGGACATTAAACTTATCGCTCCTGGTGCTTCGTTCAGAGCTGCATTGTGCACTTTCATGCTACTCCTGGTTCCGAGGCGGCAAGAATCAGCGGAAGCAGGTGCACCTCTGAAGATGTTCAACGCTGTCTGGACGAAACGTCAGGAACTTTGGGGACCTTGGCCATAACACCAGATGATTCACTAGCATGTAATTCCTATTTACTTACATCTCTGTGAGACGTAGCTCTTGGAACATCGAAAACAAAAAAAAGCGAGAAATATTACATGACCTTAAAAGATACAAAAGAGAAAAAGTTTGAGAAGACGTCAGACGTAGCAGCTTATTTACTGTCGACCGTTTTTAATTTATTAACAAAACGAGAAATCAAAGCTTATCAACACAATTTATTCACAAAATGAGAAATCAAAGCTTATCAACACAATTTTTTTTTTTCAAGACAAGGAAGCGGAATGGAGGATAAAGGAAAGGGACACCATTGGTGTTACGATATTGCAACGCCTGTGTTATTCCGAATTACGATGTGAAGTTCCTTCGGACATGCATACATGTATTAAGGAACATAGCATCCTAATTTGGAATAACACAGGCACTGCAATATCGTATTTATCCGCCGATACCGGACAAGCGAATTTCAAGTAAAATATCTCCCCTGTACGAGAATATACGTAATGGATGTGCGAGCACAGAATGTAGACATGGTCGACCACATATGGAAGTTTGGATCGGGGCCCTGAGTCGTGCACGGATTGTCAAATGATAAGGCGACCGCTCGCGGTGAGCTGGAATTCCGGGTGCGAACTCCGGTAAACCACAAAGTTTCATTGTCGTCATTCCATTACACACCTGGTGGTAGCCCATATTCGCAACTGTGCATACATTTTGTGTATACATTGATGTTAGATCATAAAAAAAAGAAAAGAGAGACAATGCACTTCTACTTGTGTAAGGCTTTATAACTCTATTATATAGTACAATAGGGAATAGAATAACACGTTATCAAGAACTCCAGCCTGAATCACAGCTTAACGTTCGCTCGAGAGGTGTCTACAAGGTCCTTCACGTACTAGATGTCGTTTACAGTCGGTCACAGAGTTAATTATTACCTCAGCTGTCGTGGTCGTTTAAGAGTGGGATGCTCGCAGTTAATGGACTGATTGCCTTTCCAGTGCTGGTCACGACAACAGGCTATTTGCCTTCGTGTTCCTCCGCCCCATTAACCAGCTCGTTCAGCTGGCCCGAAGGAGATTTATGTAGGCCGACGTGAGATCTGATCTAGGACTGTCAGCACTTAGCGTGACTCTACTTAGTTATAACGTCAGAGAATACAAGTTTAGAAGTCGGATTTCTTCTCATTTCGCACGGCTTCACGCGCTTATTTTTGTTACCTCTCCACATGTCCGACATAGTAAAACATTTTTTTCTGTATGCGTTAAATAAGTTTTTTTTCTCGTAATACTACACATGGGCGTCCCTGATATTCACTAATGTATCACGATATTGAAACAAGGTACGCAATCAGACGCACAACGCAACGGAGTTTATTATGATGGAGAAATGGAATTCGTTAGTAGGCAAAGAAAGGAAAGAAAAGTTAGCAGGTGAACAAAGGCTAGAGGAACGGAACAAAAGAGGGGAAGCCACTTGGTAGAATTCTGCACACAGCATAAAGTAATATTTGATTTAATACTTGATTTAAGAAACATGAAAGAATACTCTATGCATGGAACGGACTTGGAAACATTATAGTGTTTCATGTAGATTCTATAACGCTAAGACTGAATTTAGAAATCAGAATTTTCAATTGCAAAACATTTCCAGAGGCAGATGTGAACTGTGATCATTATTGATTGGTCATGAACCGCGTCTTAAAAGTAAAAAATTTCAAAAAGGTAGAAAATTGAGATGTGATCTGTGTAAGTTGAAAGAACAAAAAGTTGTTAACAGTTTCAAATGAAGGATTAGGCAACGACTGAATGAAACAAAGGAAAGAAATACAACTGAAGACGAACAGTAGCTTAAGGTCTGAAGGGCTGATATACTGAAGACAGCAGAGGATCAAATAAGCATGTTGCGAGGTTTCGGATAAGTATCTGGATAATGCAAGAGATAAATTAATTTAACTGATGAAAGTGTAGTGTGGGATTTAGGTGGAGTGGGATTTGGGTTGAAGGTTGTGCAGCCATGGGGTTCAGTTTAGCAACTGTGTTATTTAGTCAACAATTTGTATTCTTCGGGACTTGCTGTGCAGTACATATCTTTTAGGGACATTGTATAATTATAATTTATAATTCCAAGTACGCTGCTGAGTTTGACTGTTTTTATTTTACGATAGGCCAATTTCGGCTGAATTGCCGTCATCAGGTATCTGTAAGTAAACAGTATATAATTTTCCTACATTATTTCTAATTATTAAATGGATTTCATTATTACACATTTTACACACGTCTGAAGGTTTTTATATCCATGTGATATCGGTAGTATTGTCATTGTCCATTTGCCTGTTAGTACATTCCGATGATGGTATTATAGGAATAATGGATGTTGTCACCTTACCTAACTTACTACTTTTTGTAGTTTCCGGATTATACTCTTTACACTGGTGTTTTCCTGAAAGGTTGTTTGATAGGTAATTGTGTGGTTAAATGCAGTACTGTTATCATTGCTGTCATGTAGGTGTTGATCCTCACATGTCCATACGACATCGCTGGATACTGTTATTCTAATCTAATGTGTTAGTACATAAGTTCGCAACGTTTCCCCGTAAATTTTATAAACACAACAGATACTCATAGAGGAAACTTTAATCATCACTGACATATTCTCCTTCACTATTTACAACAATCTGCCAACTCTCGCGTATTTTTGATTTCACGACCAACGAATTCGTCGAGACATGTTCAGAGAGCATTTTTATCAGGAAAGAAAGTTCCTCGAAGGGCGTTCGAAAAGAGTGGAAAAAGTTAAAATCTGAGGTCGCAAGATCAGATGAATAAGGTGGGTGCGGAATGAATTCCCAAGCCAACTACAGTATAGTGTTTTTGTCAGTCTAACAGTACACTGGCGGGCGTTATCGTGGAGTAGCATTACTTCGCACAGTCTTCCTGGTCGTTGTTCTTCGATTACCCCAATACATGAATTCAAACAGAACAATATGTCGGAAATGTTCCGATTTCTCTTCTTGGCACTCCATTTTCTAGTGTCCACAGGTCCACTCACTGTCTCCAATGACAATACGACAACATGCAAACTCAATAGTGAACTACAAATAAAAAAATGACAATAGATAAACAAATCCATAGCAACAGGAGTACCAACATTGAAACAAAAACGCTACGAACTTACGCACTAACCCAATATTACCGTGACGACATTCGATATAGGCTATGTTTCCTCCTACATATATGCCATTATTCAATTATAAACGGAATTAAACATTTATTTCTTGTTATTTATGTGCTCCACGTCCTTTTCGATTTTCATAGGCGTGTCGTTCTGCCTGCTTGTTGATACGTTTTCCGGTGATGCTGTATGGTTACAGCACTGTTTGTTCGAATCCATATCTTGCGAATTTAGTTACAATGTAGTCTCTTGTTGTCTCGTGTTATTTGTTTGTATGCATCTATCCACTGTCTTGGTGGATAATTTCAGCGAAGTTCTCTATGTACTTACTGCTTGTGTTTCATGTCTATTTTCTCGTTTAATATTTTTTGCAGGTATTTGTGTGTATAACATGAAAGAAATGTCTCATTCCGTTTATAGCTGAATACAAGCGAATACATAGGACTAAACATAGCCTATACGAAATCCTTCTACGGAAATAGATTACAATTACAGCATATAGCGATGCCATATGGATATCCGAAGATCAGTACCTACATAACAGCAATATTCAGCAGTACTGCCTGTAACAATACAATACCTATATTATCTGTCAAACAAGCTGTCATAAAAATACTGATATAAAATACACTGGTGTCCAAAACTAAAGCAATAAACCCCTATTACCTCCACAAGCTGCGACATCGACTGTTGTTTTAAACAGTAGTATTACTGACAACATGACTCGTGCATGTGATGTTATTTATATATATTTGACGATGCTGGTGCTGTTTCCGCATTTAACATTTGACGATGCCACTATGGCTGCAGTACATTCGGACCTTGTTTTTATGAGACAGATCTGATGATGGTCATTAAAGACCGAAACCGGTAATCTATTAATAAACAGTTTGTGACCACAGACGTAAATTAAAGGAAACTTATTACACTAGTACCACGTCCGGTGTGGTAATTCACGATACAATTATACAAACTATCAACATATGTCCATACGACCGTGGTCCGCATGGAAGATTGCAGCGCCGATGATGACGTTAGAGCACCTATCAGACGGGGTAGTGTTTGGTGGGTAGTCCCATATCCACAATTGCTGTGCACATAGTCAGACTGTGCGACATGACACAGAGAAGGTGCCTACTAAACTCTCTGCCTTGGAGGGTCATAGGAAAAATGGACACAGGTCAGTGGCGCGATGGCTTAATGTGAATCGTTCTGTGGTTTCTCGGATGTGGTCGGTCTATACAGACCGAAACTATATCCCGAGGACTAGGGTAAGGCTGACCACGTGTGACATCAGAAAGAGAGGCTGTAAGGACACAACGGTACCGGCTTAGTACTGCACGGCAACTGGCATCTGACCTCTCACCATTCACTGGACGTGAAATTAATACAAAAATGTCCACTGTTTGATTTAAAATTTCCTCTAGTCCTAAAAACAGTCACGTATTCGATGCCGCGGGAAACCTATCTCTGTATGGGAACATTGTATTCAACTGGCAGCAGCACTGCATCGATGAGACGAACAGAAGTTGCAGAGATTCGTAAGTTTGTTAACACTGTCTCCCTCCCGCCCCGGTATCACAGACCCAGCCTATGGTGCGATATTGCAGTCTACAATGCCAGTGAACTTGAATTGAAACTGATTTGTGTTATCGGTAACAATACGATATTTTTGTTAGTAGCTAGATTCTTAACGGAAAAAATTTAAAGGCATTCATATGGTGCAAGCTATAAACTGAAAGTAACATCATATGCAGAATAACATGGAAAGAGAACAGCTTGAAACGTCCCCTCAGAAAAATTATCAGTGACTATGCTTAAACTGACACACAATATTTTTAGCGCAACGGAATCTGACTTTCAATAATCCCTACAAAAGAATGGCCCCGACTAACATTAAACTATACCTTTCAGAAATCAATTACCTCACAAAAATCTTCGTTACTCAAGCTACTGCAATACAGCGAACGCCACTACTGCCAGCTAAATAAAATATTCAAACTACTGAAGGCACTAACTACTGATAGGCATAATTAACAAATATAAGATTTTGATAAAGAACAAACAATGTATTTACCTTAACAGTACTCAAAAGTCATAATATATATATATATATATCAGTTCCTGACATTTACTGTCTCTGATGGACACGGACACACGTCCAGATCATCCGCTCTCAAAACTCCGCCACCTCTCCCCACATCCACCACTGCTGGCGGCTCACCTCCAACTGCGCAACGCTACGCACTGTTAACATCCAGCTGCCCAACACGACAATAGCCAACAACAATGCAAACCAGCCACAGACTGCACACAGCACAGCCAGTGATTTTCATACAGAGCGCTACGTGGCGTTACCAATATAAAAACCTAAACAGCCTACTTACATAGCCCCCATGCTCCCCACAAAAAATTTTACAAATTGTTTTGGGCAGTGGCCAATAATGATTTGATAAAATTTTTCATAATTACAATAACAAAGATATCAAATGAACACACTTATTGATACAATGTTGGTCAAAAGCTAAAATTTTCCCACAGTCCATAAAGACAAATGGTGCAAATGGCTCTGAGCACTATGGGACTCAACTGCTGAGGTCATCAGTCCCCTAGAACTTAGAACTAGTTAAACCTAACTAACCTAAGGACATCACAAACATCCATGCCCGAGGCAGGATTCGAACCTGCGACCGTAGCGGTCTTGCGGTTCCAGACTGCAGCGCCTTTAACCGCACGGCCACTTCGGCCGGCCCCATAAAGACAGTCCTGATCGTTCATCACAGTAAAATTGCAGTGTTTTTCTCAAAGTCTAAGCAGTAAAAGAAAATGCACACGGAAATAGTGGATTTCCATGCAGTCTTGAAAAAGTAGTGTTGTCCTGCCAACGGAAAGACAGTGCTGACTCTTGACATGCAGACAGGTAATGGGCCACAACAGAGCAAACCCATCGCAGAGTCTGTCGAAGTTTTGAAGAATATTGGTAGGTAGGTCATCACAGAGCAGACCCACTATAGTCCTGGTAGAGATTACGGTGTTGGTTGGCCACCAGAGGTGCAAACCCACTGAAGTCCTTGTAGAAATAATGGCAGTGGTGGGCCATCAAAGATGCAGACCCACTGTAGTCCTTGTAGAGACGGCCAGCAGCCATCTGTTGCGACTGTGCAGGTGCACATCACCATCGAAGAGTCTTGCGGACAATATAGCAAGTCCATGAACCACCACTCGTGCACTCACAAAATTTTTTTTTTTGAAATGTCCTTAGGACCAGCAATGCTGTTATCCAGTCCCTTGCTTGATTATCAACACACGTGCAAACACTAACGGTCCCAACGTCTCACATATTGTGCACATACTATGATCAACAGAAATGTGTGCAGTGAAATGTAACTTACAAGTTACTTAATTTGATGAACTGGTGTCAATTACAATTTTATAACATAATAATACAATAACAAAGGTACAAAATACATCATTAAAGAACATAACAGTACAGATGACATTTGCAGTAACACAGACTTTACAAAAGAATAGAAATAAACGTATACATCAGTACGTAAGTAGGCTGTTTAGGTTTTTATATTGGTAACGCCACGTAGCGCTCTGTATGAAAATCACTGGCTGTGCTGTGTGCAGTCTGTGGCCGGTTTGCATTGTTGATGGCTATTGTAGTGTTGGGCAGCTGGATGTTAACAGCGCATAGCGTTGCGCAGTTGGAGGTGAGCCGCCAGCAGTGGTGGATGTGGGGAGTGAGATGGCGGAGTTGTGAGAGCGGATGATCTGGACAGAGACAGTAAATTTTGTAAGACTGGATGTCATTAACTGATATATATATAGTGTGACTTTTGAACAATATTAAGGTAAATACACTGTTTTTTTCTTATAATTTTTTTTTTTATATTTTAATTACGCGTTGTTAACATTCAGCTGCCCAACACTACAATAGCCAACAACAATGCAAACCAGCCACAGACTGCACACAGCACAGCCAGTGATTTTCGTACAGAGCGCTACGTGGCGTTACCAATATAAAAACCTAAACAGCCTACTTACAAGCTGAGTGGCATTTCGGCCCTTCACCAACAGAAGAAAACCATTTGCGATTGGCGGGCTAGTAAAGAAGAACTGAAAAAAATGACAAAGAGTGACTGTGCAAATAGAAGACCGAATAGAAAATGGCCAAACTAGAAGATGATATATTGAAATGGATTGAAGGACATCGTCAAAATAGGATTTTAAGGAAT
Source organism: Schistocerca americana (assembly GCF_021461395.2). NCBI lineage: Eukaryota > Metazoa > Arthropoda > Insecta > Orthoptera > Acrididae > Schistocerca > Schistocerca americana. The sequence goes on along the minus strand of NC_060124.1, from coordinate 58,374,598 downwards.
AAAAAATAATTCAAATACACAAATCCGTAAGCTAACGCTACAGTGTAACTTCCCAGGTTTTAAGGGTGGAGTTGATTGGTGCTATAGGTTTATGAAGCGTCATGGACTTAGCATGCGAATCAAAACCAAGATATCTCAGAGAATTCCACAAGAGTATCTTTCCATCACTTTATCGTTCAACATCGAAAAAAATCTAATCTGGAAAAAAATTGGGAATTTGTGGTAAGGTCTTACGGGACCAAACTGCTGAGGCCATCAGTCCCTAAGCCTGTACACTGCTTAGTCTAACTTAAACTAACTTACGCTATGGACAACACACACACACACACCCATGCCCGAGGCAGGACTCGAACCTCCGACAGGGTGAGCCGCACGGTTCGTGACAAGGCGCCCAAGACTTCGCGGCTATCCCACGCGGCAAACTAACGTGGAATTTCCGAAAATAGTAAATGTGGACGAAAGTCCACTGCCATTTGATATGCCGAGTAACAGAACTCTTGCCATGAAATGTTCTAAAACTGTAACTATAAAAACAAGTGGACATGAAAGGAATGCACTACACTGTTGTCCTTTCATGCCGTGTTGACAGTATTTAACTTAATCCAGTGATAATTTTCAAGCATAAAATAATACCAAAACGTTCTGAAATATCGCCAGATGTTGTTCACTTACATGGCAAGGGTAGGTGGACGAGGCTTGTATGAAATTATGGACTAAAAGGGTGAGGGAGAGAAGGAAAGGTGCTTTATTGAAGAAGAGTTCTCTTATAGAGGTTACTGTTATTCCTGGAGGACTTAGTTGCAACCTCTTGACGTCTCGACAAATAAACCAGTTAAGGTGTATATGAGAGAGGAATGGGACAAATGGATGAAAACGACCTCCAATCAAACAAGTGTATCAGTGAATACAACAGTAGTGATCTAGAGTGAGAGAAAATATTGTAACGTTGTTACTTTAATTTGCTATGAAAGCGGTGCTGATAGACAATAAAAGCGGGTTAAAAGCTGTGAGCTATCTGGGGAAGTTAACCTTGCATTACTGCGCAACTGTTTCACCAGGTATCCAGTCTACCTTACCAAATTCCCAACCAGACTAACATTAATTATAATCTTTTAATAGTCATACGACAACCGGTGATATATATATATTTAAAGGAGAATTTAAATAAAAAGAAATAAATCAGATTATATTTGGAAATTTATTTTAACACTGATCATTGAAATTTCAGCATATTAAACTTGAGTCATAACTAAACTGGTGCCTTATTTAGGACTGTGAAAATGTGAGTTTGTAATCTTACGGAACACATCAAATATGGAGCCAAGATTGGGAGACTGCATACAACACTGCATTCAATAAAATAAAGCACAAAGAACGTTGAAACATATGCAAGAGGAAATTAACCACAACCAACCGATTCAATTGTCACCCAAAGAACTTACGTTCGTAGCGTAATCCTGTCCGTCATGTAATTACCACACACTGGTATACTAAATTCCCGAAAAGAATAGCTGATGGCTACTTTGATGATTACACCACATGCTTCACGCGGTCAACTTGGTTTACACAAAGAGCGTAACTCCACAATAATTTTGATAATTAAAATAAATTAGATCGAAAAGCAATTTACAAAAAAAAAACCTCGAACTGGTTACTATCGTCATACTATTAACCTGATGGGTCAAACAATTGTATAAGCACGTGGTACTGGTCTCACAAAGTACACCGCACGTGGGTTGAACATAAAGAAAAGTTGCTATATTGAAAAATATTGTCAAGACGAGACGTTATAATCTCACGCACCTTCTCTTTTAAGATTGATGATCTTAGTTAGAGTTACTGATCAACACGTGGTTCCACTTTACTCACAAAGTAGTGACAAAGCAACTACCGGAATATATTCTGAACCGTACACTCGAATCACACTGCGTTGCAATTTGAGATAACATTAGATATTTTAGAGCTAAACCTGAAATAAAGGTGATTAAATTTTCAGTTAGGCTGAACTTAAGAAATCCATTGTCCTACGGTCTTAGCCGACACGCGCTTAGCCGGAGATCTTACCACTTCAGACGCTCGCCGCGGACCGACTGCCATGGGTCCCTCCTGTGGGGTACCTCACAAATACAAACGGAAGTGACCAGAGAGGCAGCTTCCTATACCAACATGACAAGGGACAGAGAGGACCATACTAGGGATAGGAACCTCTTTGCTTTTAGAAAGCGTAGCTACCTGTTCCGACGTTGGTCCTACTGTTCCCTAGCAGACAGGCTTGTCTGCTACCATTCAGCATGCAACTAGAAATACATTTGTTCATTCATTCTTTCACACAGAAGGGAAGGGGGATGATAGTATCTTATCATATACAGTATATAAAAGAAAAGTGGATGTAGGTTCCGTATGAGACTGTGTGACATGAATTACATATAAACTGTGTTTTAAAGTGTAGTAGTGTGACAGATCGTTCTTGTTTATGTGTAAAAGTAACACGTTTCACTGCTCAGTCTCCTCCCAGAGAGTCAGAAAAACCACAGTAAATTTAGAAGAGGATTTTTATGCCGTAAATGACAACAGATTTAAGAAATTAACATGAAAGGAATCCAACAGAGACCTTTCAATATTACTGTTAAATCTTTCAAGAAGGGAGACATAAGTAACGTTCTCGATGGCAGTGAAGACCGTCACATACATGAAGAGGACAACGATGACGACGAAGAAGGAGAAGAAGGTTCAGATAACAATTTTCGGGGATTTCAAAGATTATTTTTTTCTTTTTTTTTTTCTTTTAGCCTGGCTTTGCAGTCTAATAATAGAAATGGTACTCCGTCTTCAGGCCACGAGTGGTCTACCGGGACCATTCGACCGCCGTGTCATCCTCAGAGGAGGATGCATATAGGAGGGGCGTGGGGTCAGCACACCGCTCTCCCGGTCGTTATGGTGGTATTCTTGATCGAAGCCGCTACTGTTCGGTCGAGCAGCTCATCCATTGGCAATCAGGAGGCGGAGTGCACCCCGAAAAATGCCAACAGAGCCTGGCGGCCTGGAAGGTCACCCATCCAAGTGCTGATCACGGCCGACAGTGTTTAACTTCATTGATCTCATGCGAACCGGTGTATCCACTGCGGCAAGGCCGTTAATAATAAAAATGGTGAAAATGGTATTTTAAAAAAATGCTTAAAAATTAAGGTGCGTCTTATAGTCTGTAGCATCCTACAGTCCATAAAATGCGATATTGGAATACTGCTTTCAGAAGAAAAATATGTTGCATAACTTATTGAACGCCTCTTTGTACATTCCTAACTCTGCCCAGGACATATACGACTCTTTTTTTCTATGACTGGAGCATTTTTCGTTCTGGTTGTTATTAAATGCAAGGCAACTGTGGCACGTTGGAAACTGGAATGATAGTACATCGCATTATGAGCACGTGGGAAGGGGGGGGGGGAGGGGGTTGGAGGGAGGAGAAAGTAAGCAAATGTGACATGTGCCCTCCCCCGCCTCTCTACACCGCGAGTCCGGAGGAAAATCCTGGATCTGTGCTTGTTACCCATTGCAGTTTAGTGAGCATTTCCGCGGCACTCTGACGGTCGCTAAACAACACCGCGACGAAATGGTCGTCGTGTAATGCTCTAACCGGGGTCAACTAAACGCTCCCACTCCGGCTGCCGGCCCAGACAGCGCCGGCGGCGCGGCCAGCGGAAGAAGACAGCGAGGTAATGAGCCCGCGCCGTTTGCTCAGCTGGCGCGCCGCCGCCCGCAGGATTAGGACTCGCCGCGCCCGCGCCGCCGCTAATCGGCTTGGCCGCCCCCGCCGCTCCCGCCACCCCCGCCTCCCGCGCGCCGCTCCCGCCACCCCGCCATCCGCACCGCTGTCACCGCCAGCGCGGGCTTCCCTCTCATACACGGCCCTATTCCTGACCCGACCCGGGGTTGAGGTGGGCCGGTACTGCACCGCACAACTCGGTCACCCAGCCAGCCGTCCGCGTTCTCTACTCCACCCCGCCTGCAAACCTTTCCTGTGCCACTGGACACGCCGTCACAGGTCACGTGGCTTGTTCGTACCGAGATCTAGCGCTGCCCAAAGCGAGGTTACGCAGTAGTTACAGCAAATTTCGAAAGCATCGGATCCAAAATCCCTGTCTGGCCAGACAGATATAGTGATGGGAAAAACCGACCGATTAAAACCTATACCGGTATTTTAGTACTGAATAACAGGTTATTTTTTATATCTGCTTGGTCTCGGTTATAACAGATTTTTTCATGTGACACCTGAGTTTCTCCTGGCGTATACAACTTTGAAATAACTTCCGGGAATTCAGGGAGGTAACACTTTCAGCGACCGCCGATATTTCGGCGGGAGAACACCACGCATGTCCGCTGCAGTTTGACTTGAAAATGGCGGGGTATTCTGCCGCCGAAATATCGGCCGTCGCTGAAAGTGTTACCTCCCTGAATTCCCGGAAGTTTTTGAGATTTTTTCATATTTAACTAATAACCAGGTAAAAAACCCTCATACAAATTTTCCATACTAGTAGTGCTAAAGTTTTTCTTCTTTAACTAACACTTAAAAAAAACTAATAATGTTTAATCGTAAAATTTCCGGTGCTCTGAAATATTTTTTATTATAGAAACTAGGAAAAGCGGTCGGTAGGTGTTTTAACAAAAAACGCCCGCAGTTAGAAACTAGCAATAAACACGTTTCGTAAGTATCAGTGCGACACTGCAGACACGATAATGTACCTATTCCCGTGTGGCGTCGCCTGGCGGATAGTATGCCTGTACGTGCAGCATGGAATACTATCCGACATCTGGTCTATATAGAAGTTTCTCGATGTCGTACTCGGACATAATCTGTAGTGCAGAATGTTACCATCCCTAGTCTGGAATTATTTTAAGAAGGACTGTAGCAATGAAGTACATACCACCTTTGCTTTAAACAATTAAAAACGAGAAGAGCACAACAAACTTGTGACATCATGTAAGTGGAAAACATTCACAATGTTACTTGGAAGAGAAGGTATATTCGATTGATATACTTGTATTTCTATTGACATACTGTCAACTGTGGATAATAACTGAACCCTTACTTCTGCAATTGCTCCAGGGTGAAAAATTGATACCACCCAAAAGTGATGAAGCAGAGAAATCATAAACTTATGAACTTTTGCCTTCACTGTCGCTGTAGACGTCGACTTCACCTTAGCCGACGGCCCCTGTGGCCGAGCCGTTCTAGGGGCTTCACTCTGGAACCGCGCGATTGCTACGGTCGCAGGTTCGAATCCTGCCTCGGGCATGGGTGTTTGTAATGTTCTTAGGTTAGTTAGGTTTAAGTAGTTCTAAGTTCTAGGGGACTGATGACCTCAGATGTTAAGTCCCATAGTGCTCAGAGCCATTAGAACCATTTTTTTTCACCTTAACAATCTTTGCTGGAGACACTAAGACCGATTTCCGCCGCAGCCGCGACCCCATATCGATCTTGATATCCGACTCCTTCACCTCCATTAGACGTTCTTGATCTTTCTTCGAAGTCTACGTTTGTTACTTGAAGTACTATCCATAAAAACCGAAATGTATTTGCAACTGGCTGGCTGATTTTTCAACCTCTTCAAACCGATAATTGGTTATTTCAGAAACTGTTAATTCTGAGCTATTTTAATAGGTTAAACTGCAGACGAAAAGAATCGGTATAGCCAAAAAGCAGTTGTTTCAGAGATAATCGCCATCCCTAGATAAATATAGGAGAAGACTTTTTTATTTTTCCTCAATGTCGATGTTATTTTTGCCAATTTCAATGTTACTTTTTGCTTACTTCTTTGTTATTTTTCTGACGATTTATTTTTCAGATATGTTGCTCAAACCGGAGCTCCGTTACCACACGCGTGTTGAAGCGTGTACGTTACGTACGATGGGGACACAACAGATGAGCTGCAGCTGAACATGACGATGGTGGTTTTTCTATCAGTTTTCTAGGATCTCGCGTGACTGCTCAGGCAGACGTTTATGCAGAAGCGAGAATTAAGAGAGGTTATTGAATTACTCAAACGCGCTAACAGCATGATTGGGGAGGACGGCTAGAAATTACGTGCGGTCTAGCTTTCAGCGATTCCAGCCGGACGGACCGTATGTGTTCGCTAGCCAATAACACTACTTGGCACGGATTTGGTTGACTGGTTGGTTGGTTGGTTGATCTGGGGGAGGAGACCAAACAGTGAGGTCATCGCTCCCATCGGATAGGGGGAGGATGGGGAAGGAAGTCGGCTGTGCCCGTTTCAAAGGAACAATCCCCCCATTTTCCTGAAGCAATTTAGAGAAATCACGGTAAACCTAAATCAGAAAGGCCGGACGAGCATTTGAACCGTCGTCCTCCCGAATGCGAGTCCAATGTGCTAACCACTGCGCCACCCCGCTCAGTGACTCGGATTCAACAGCAGCCACGAGTGAACTGCCCTGCGGCCTTAACGCTTCGTTGCCCCCTGGGTATAAGCTGCCGATTTGCTATTGCCTAGCAGTCAGCAACGAGAGTCGCCTACCAATAACTTACTACAGTGTCATAGGCAATAGCCTGCAGATACGCTGTTTCCTATCTACCAGAGCTTCGTTGCCCCTGGGTATAAGCTGCCGATTTGCTATTGCCTAGCAGTCAGCAACGAGTGTCGCCTACCAATAACTTACTACAGTATCATAGGCAATAGCCTGCCGATACGCTGTTACCTATCTACCAGAGCTGCCTTCCATTCAGCCACCAGGACAGCATAATCAACAGCCTACCATATAGCCATTTCCCTTCATCACAATCCCTCTTCGAATTGTCCAATGACAGCCCAGATACGTGACGAGGGTAGCCGTCGATAACTGAAATAGACAGTATATGGAGAGACATTCATCAGTATCCAGCAGTTAACCGTCCTGAAGACGACCGCAGCGAATCAGTGAAACGTCGGCATTTTAATAGCTTTCGTGTTTTACAGTGACGTTGCCTAATCCGCCAAATTAATGTATTCACTTACACTCTTTGTTTTTCTCTTATTCATTGTCCTTCAATATTGTACTGAAAAAGGAAACATAAATCTGTCGCCCAGCGCAAAGACCGAGCTGAATGGAAAGAATCAGAGGTGACTTATGTATATAAGAAGGGCAAAAGAAAGGACCCGTAAAATTACACACCAGTGTCCCTAACAACGATTTCTTAGTTCGAATATAATAACAGAATGTTGAAAGTGAAGAACGAATATAATAAATTTTCTTGAGACCGGGAAGCTTATGTCAACGAGTCAGAACGGTTTTAGAAATCATCGCTCGTGCGAAACTAAAAAATGGCTCTGAGCACTATGGGACTCAACTGCTGAGGTCATTAGTCCCCTAGAACTTAGAACTAGTTAAACCTAACTAACCTAAGGACAACACAAACATCCATGCCCGAGGCAGGATTTGAACCTGCGACCGCAGCGGTCTTGCGGTTCCAGACTGCAGCGCCTTTAACCGCACGGCCACTTCGGCCGGCTCGTGCGAAACTAAGCTTTCCCCTTTCACATATACTGCGAACTATGAATGAAGGGTAACAGACAGATCCCAAATTTTTAGATTTCTGGAAAGCATTCGACACGGCGCGCCATCGCAGATTGCTAACGAAGGTACATCATATTGAACAGGTTCCCAGATTTGTGAGTGGCTCGTGGCCTTCTTATGTAAAGCAACTCAGTATGTTATCCTCGACGGTGAGTGTTCATTAGAGACCAGAGTATCGTCAGGGCTTCCCCAGGGAAGTGAGACAGGACCGCTATTTTCTATTTGCATCAGTCATTTGGCGGACGGTGTGGACAGAAACCTGCAGTTGTTTGCTGATGATGTTGTGGCGCATGAGTAGGTGTCAAAGTTGAGTGATTCTATGAGGAAACAAAATTACTTACAACAAAATTATAGTTGGTATGATGAATGGCAGCTAGCTCTAAATATGAAATAATGAAAGTTAATCCGGATGAGTAGCGGTAGCGTCTTTTATTAGCAATCAAAGCGTCTTCGGTCCCGGGTTCGAATGCGGTCACTGCTTAAATTATGAATAAAAGCAGACGAAAACTTTCGGCAGAATCAGTCACCCTCATTCTGCCAACAACTACGTCAAAGAGGATGGAGGAGCGGACACACTCTTGCCCTTGGGTTGGGAAACTGCCTCTAAAAGGCGGAAAAATCACCAATGATCATCGGCATGAGGCTCCAGAAGGCACGTGTGGCTATAACAGAAAAAGTGTCATGATGATCTCTCCATTGACAGAAGATTCCGAACTAGTCCCCTACTCGGATGTACGGGAGGGGACTGCCTGCCAAGAGATGGATGACCATGAGAAAAAGATTGAATAATCGACGAAATGATAACGTTCTACGAGCCGGAGCGTCACATATCAGAAATTTGAACGTGTCATAGAAGCTAGAAAATCTGAAAAGGGAAACACTAAGACTCATTCTAGGTGTAGTGGGGGTCAGTGAAGTGAAATGGAAAGAAGACAAGGATTTCTAGGTGAAATGAGTATAGCGTACTATTAATAGCAGCAGAAAATGGGAGTAGGATTCGTTATGAATAGGAAGGTAGGGCAGAGAGTGAGTTACTGTGTACCGTTCAGACAGTGTTGAACTCCTCAGAATCGACCGCAAACGAGCAATAACACAATAGCTCTGTTACACATCCCGACCCAGTAAGCAGAAGATGCAGAGACGGAGCAAGTATGTGAGGTTATTTAACGGGCAATTCAGTACGTAAAGGGAGAAGAAAATCTAACAGTCTTCTGGGACTGGAATGTGGTTGTAGGGGAAGGAGTGGAAGAAAGGGTTACAGGAAAATGTGGGCTTCGTAATAGGAATGAGAGAAGAGAAAGGCTAATTGAGTTCTGCAATAAATTTTAGCTAATAATTGCGAATACTCTGTTTGAGAATCACAAGAAGAGAAAGTATACTTGGAAAAGTTCGGGAAATACAGGAAGATTTCAGATTACATCATGGTCAGGCAGCGATTCCTAAATCAGTTCTGGTTTGTAAGGCGTACCCAGGGACAGATATGAACACAGATCACAATTTAGTAATGATGAAGAGGAGGATGAAGTTTAAGAGACCAGTCAGAAACAATCAAAGGGCAAAGAAGTGGGATACGGAAGTACTAAGGAGTCAAGAGACTTTTAAGTTCACTAAGGCTGCAGATACTGCGGTAAGGAATAGCTCGGAAGGCGGTGCAGTCGAAGAAGAGTGGCCACCTCCAAAAAGGGCAATCTCAGAAGTTGTAATGAAAAACATAGGTACAAAGAAGGTAACTGTGAAGAAACAATGGGTAACAGGAAAAATAATTCAGTTGATCGATGAAAGAATAAGTACAAAATAATTGAGGGAAATTCAGGAATACAGAAACACAAGCCACTTAGAAATGAAATAAACTGGATGTGTAGGGAGGCTAAGGCGAAATGATTCAATGAAAAATGTGAAGGAATAAAAAAAAGAATGATTTTCGGAAGACTGGATTAGCATATAGAAAAGTTCGAACAACCTTCGATGAAGTTTAAAGCAAAGGTTGTAAAGTTCAAAGTGCAGTGGTAATTCCAATGTAAATGCCGAGGGCAGAGCAGACATGTGGAAAGGGTACGCTGAAGGCCTCTATGACGGGGAATGCATGTCTGCTAAGTGACAGAAGAAGAAACAGGGGTCGATATAGAATAAATACGGTATCCAGAATTTATATGGTCTTTGGAAGACAAAAAATTGAAAATGGAAGAGATAGGTAATATTTCATCGGAATTTCTAAAGTCAGTGAGGGAAGAGGCAAAAAAAAGTTATTTTCGTTGGGGTGTAGAATTAAGAGACCTGCGACATACCACCAGAATTTCATAAAAACATCATCCACACAATTACGGAGACAGCAAGAGCCGAAACGTGTGAGAATTGTCCCACAATAAGCTTAACAGCTCATGCACCAAGTTACTGACAAGAATAATATACACATTAACGGAAAAACTGAGGATGTGTTAGATAACGATCAGTTTGGCTTCAGGAAAAGTAAAGGAACCAATGAGGCAGTTCGGACATTGAGGCTGATAATACAAGCAAAACTACAGAAAAATCAAAAACACGTTCGTAGGGTTTGTCGACCTGAAAAAGCGTCCGACAATGTAAAACAGTGCAAGATCTTGGAAATCCTGAGAGAAATAGGGGTTAGCTATAGAGAATGACGGGTAATACGCATTATGTGCAACAACCATGGGGGAATAACAAGACTAGAAGACGGAGAACGAAGTGCGTGGATTGAAAAGGGCGTAAGGTAGCGATGCAGTCTTTCGCCCCTACTGCTCAAGCTATTCATCGAAGAAGCAAGTGACGGCAATAAAAGAAAGCTTTAGAAGTGGAATTAATATTCAAGGCGAGGATGACAATGACAAGATTCGCTGATGTAGTTTTTCGCCCCTACTAATCAAGCTATTCATCGTAGAAGCAATGACGGAAATAAAAGAAAAGTTCAGGAGTAGAACTAATATTCAAGGAGAGAATATCAATGATAAAATTCACTGATGACGTCGCTATCCTCAATGAAAGTAAGTAAGAATTAAAGGATTTGATAAATGGAATCAACAGTCTAATGAATACAGAATATCGGTTAATTGGAAGAAGTTTGGTTCATCTGGAAAAGAGACCGCATATAGGACGGTAGTGCGAACTATTCTTCAATACTACTCCAGTGTTTGGAATTCGTACGAGGTTGAATTAAAGGACGACATAGAAGTAATTCAGAGGTGGGCTGCCACAAAAGTGCAAACGGACTTCTCCACGGCAACGCAAGGCCTCACACAACTTTGCGCACCCGAAAGCAGCTCGCACAGCTTCATTGGACTGTTCATCTACCCTACAGCCCGGATCTCGCTACCATCTGTTTGGAACAAAGAAGTATGCTTTCCGCGAGAAGCAGTATGTAGATGATGGAGCGGTTATTGATTTAGTAAGACATTTCCTCCGAAGTCGACCAGTTAAGTGGTACCATGCTAGTATATACGCTCTCAACGTAAGGTGACGTTAGGCCATCACACTGAACGGAGATCATGTTTAAAAACAAGGTCTGGTAGCCAAAATGGAGGAGGAATGATATGGTGTATTGGAATTCTGAAGAAAACCAACATTCTTTAAAAAAAAAAAGTGTTATATTACTTACTGAACGCCGTTCGTATTCGAATTAATTTCGAAGACAGAATTAGAGGCGTTAAACAATCTTCCTTCCCGTACTCCAAATGTGACTGTAAGAAACCGTAATAAATGGAACAATGGGAATTACACTTTGCCATACGCTTCACAGGGATCGCAGATTATGGATATAGATGCAGTTGTTCACTTCTGACCATTAAAGTCGCACGACCAGAGCGGGTATCAAATAACCAAGTTATAGCTATGGCAGATACACAGTGTAGTAATGAAATATGTGATGAAATTTCTAAGTGATTTTGGACGCATGAAAGGTGTAAAATTAAGATCACATAGTTTACAATGAAAGGGTACAGTACCGCCCGACATTGAAAATAGGTACAACATACTTCATTATTTTTGTCAGAAAAACACATTTTTTTGTAAAATAACTCAATTTCAATTAATACGGCGAAGCCGGATACCAGTGTGGGAAAGAATGACAATTTATTTATTTAATTGATCACATGTGCTCTCCCACAAAATAAATCCCTACATCCAGTTTGGTGAAATCTGTGAAATGAATGAATGTATGGTCGTCTCCTAACCGCAGATAGTGAATGTGAATATATGATCATCTTTGAGACGATCCTTTGGCCACCTTTGGTGGGACCAAAGAGATGAAATTTACCTGAGCTTTGAGCGCCTGAAATGTGGCTCACCAATACGGTAGCAAGGTGCTCCCCCACTTCGACAGTGGTGCGCGAGAACCTGAAGAACGGCCATGTTTCAGCACTCTGCCGCTGGATCTTGTGCTGTTAAGACCTGTTTTAGTTGTGCTCCGTAAAGACAAAAGAGTGGAGACATGGTATGCATGTGGAATATTTAAGAGTAGTTTGAAATAATAATTTCTCTATTTCAGGAACTTTTGTGGGGAGAATTAAATGTCAGGCAGGTAATAGTAATGGTATTGCAGTAATCTTCGGAAGTGACCAACGGTCACAATGAAACCACTTGTAGCAATAAGTTGAAATACTTCCGTGTGCTTAAATTAAGCTGAATTACTAGCGTGTGTACAATAAGTTGAAATATTTAAGAAATAGCGTGTGTACCATAAGTTGAAATATTTAAGGAATGGCGTGTGCAGGACTTGAAATTAGAGACGAGTACTACCACGTGGTGAGTACTGTGTGAGTCTCAATCTGTGTATGAGACAAAGGATAAAGAGAAGTACTCGTCCATGGTACCAGTTGAGGACTCGCGTGTGTGATGCATATGTTCTTAATATTACTTTGCGTGATATGATTCGGTGTGACGCTTGATTCAAACTACAACACTCTGAGAGAGAAACAAGGTGAGTCGGCCGTCTATCCAGCAACGCCACTTGGCTTGCGTTGCACAGGAAGACGTGCATATATCTCCAGAGTTCATAGTAGGAAAGTTGAATTACGAAGTGGGGCAGTGTCGTGTGAAACTGGGATAAATATTAATTGAAGTGGGAAAGCTGAAAGTGATAATGTTGTGACTATTCTCTGTGTGGTATTTCATATTGTAGTGTGGTGTATGTCATGTAATTTGGGTATGTGTGGTTTGCATGGGAGAGTAGCGAGGTAGTTTCAAAAGATTAGTGGGTTATGCGTGCTCCTTTTGTACTGCTCGCTATGGAGGATAGTTTAGTGATGATGATTGTGAGAGTCGAAGTGTGAGAAATAATAAAAGATCCACCATCCTATCCATAAAGTGCACTGTAGCGGTAAATAATTACGAGACCATAAGGTAGAGAATCACCAATGTTAAGCCATGCCCACTGGGCGGAATTTCTCATGTGTTATTGTTGTAGGTTACAGAATTTGTGTTTTTGGGTTATAGAATTTATCGGAATAAATAAGTTAGTGAAAAGAAAAAGGTTGGTGGACTTTTCCTTCGAATTGTATGTTGTCATGATGTCCCGAATTTATAATGTGTGCGCCATTCATATTCAGTGCGGTGGCCACGTGTTGATAAAAGCCGTTAAATAAAAGACAAAAAGAAAATGTGGTATTGCCAGTGCGTAGTGAACAGTAAGAGTTCTGTAAATTACTGATAGTCAGATATGCGTTTCCGTTGCGTATTATTCATACAGAAGGATAATTTGTAACTTAATTGTGAGTACGAGAGTTCATGTTGCTCGATAAATAAGAATGAATCCACTCGCTTGGCAGACCACTCATCTTGCATGCCTGACTGCTTGATGCCACAGTATGAGCAAGGCATGTGGGTGCCTCTCACCAACTCTGGCGACAACAATGGCCCCAACCTAGATGCGCATCGATTCGAACTGAGATTGGATGACAAATATGAGTACATCATAGTATGATGGCTTCTTCCTTGTGCCAGAGTTCTTCAGCTATAGTGGCTGGCGAGTGGCGGCAGCACAAGCTCCCAGAAGCCTATGGTTAGACGTTTTCAGTGGTCGAGGCAACAGTCGAACACCTCCAGTATCGACGTATGTGAGGACAGACGGGCAACGTGTAGTCCTGTTTTACAACAAGGGCAGATTCTTCACGTTGGTAGTCGAGTACATTCGAAAAATTTTTGGACGCAGAGTAAAGGCACCGATAAGGTGACATCCAAGACGATTCCACCTTTTTTTTTTTTTTTTTTTTTTTGAGGTCATACGCTCAGTAGTCCAATCCGGTCACAGAATAGCTTGGTTACCTGCAACTTTCAGCTGACTAATACGTGCTCTCACTACCTTACCACCAGGTGTTTCCTGAACCAGAAATGTGACTGGAGAAAGCACCACTTGATGACCTCGTATGATCCCCAAAAAAAGTGGTATCGTCTTGGATGTCACTGAGCCATGCCGCGGATCGCGTTGGTGCTGTTTGTAGGTTTCCGCCCTCTGTTGGACGCCAGACCGTATCCTCTAGTTGACATGGTTGCAGTTGTTTGTCTTCTTCTCGTCTTGACCGGCGCCACTCGTTTCGCAAGCGTTGCCTGTCCGCTAGTGGTAGCAGCGGCGGTTATCGATATGTAGGAACTGTGGGGCGACGTCATTGTTTTATCGTGTCCTGTGAGTGTGGGGGACTCCGGAGGTGCCCCGTCCGCCCAGTGCGATAACAAGCTGTGACCACTGGCGGCGCGCATGGACTGCCGGATGGAAGAGCTGTGGTCACGAGGGTGTACGACCTCGTCGTAAACCGGATCCAGCAAGCTTTAAGATGAGTGCATTTCAATCCAATTAGAGAAATCTCCACCATTGTTATTTTTCGCGATTCTCCAGTGACTTGCGTTCGTGTTGCTGCTCGTAGTGTCGCCGAGGCGAAGAGCAGCGATTGGAGTGCTTGGGGAAAGCGGATCTGATTAGCTTTCCTCCACTTCTTATTACTATTTATTGCGTTCAGCTTGTTACAATTTGTTAAGTTCAACCAGCGGTATTTTTCTTGCTTGGTGGCCGCTAACGCCCCAGTTAGCAGCCCTGGTGGTTAGTGTATGTAACTGCAGTGTAAGGTTCCTCGCCTTTCCGCTGCTGTCCGGTAAGACGTTTACTTTTGACAGCTTTCTTGATTGTGGGCCGTTTGTGATTCTTCTAATCTGGTGGTAGTGATTCCTTTCTCGATTCAGGCGCTCTAAGCAGAGTATTCTGGGGGGCTTACTGGAGTCTGGCGGTTCCGGCTGTGGCGTGTTGTTCCATCGTTGCATTTGGTTTCTCGGGCGTCAGGTAGCTTCAGCAAGATTATCATCAGTCATTCGTTAGACTACCACTAGTCTGAGTTACCATCTTGTGAAGTGAATGCAGTTCTTGGGTGTCTATCTCATCGCTCGCGAAAGTGTTTGTTGCCGGACCTTCTCAAAGGTCGATTTCTGGAGCACAGTATGTGACTGGTCCTTGTGTTTTGTTATTGTATTATTTATTACCATACCTTGTAATACCTACATTAAAGGTTATGTATGTCTAATTAATAGTTCCGGTCGCCTTCTGGAATAAATCCAGCAGAGTAAGTGTTGTGTTACAAGGTTACCATCATGTTATTTCACCAGTTTGGTGGTCAGTTGCTTGTTTCTTTTAATTAACCTTCGCTTGTATTTGCTGTTTTACAGCAGGTTTCTATTTTTTTTTATAAAATTGCCTTTCCTGGCGTGTAAGGCCTTCAGCCGTGATTGTGGTCATTTGCTTTGAAACAAGTAATTCGATATTTGTATTTTAGCAGTAATCCTTCTAAAACCTTATTTACTGCCATTCCTGGCGTCTGATACCTTCTGCTGTGTTTGTGGCCACTTACTTTTTAATATTTCAATACCTGTAGGTTGTAACTGCAGCGAGTTCTTGAACATTCTTAATTTATTGCCATTCTTGGCGTGTAAGGCCTTCAGCCCTGAACGCAGTAGCTTCTTTATATATAAAAAAAACCATTATCTGTATTTGATGGCGATTTCCTAAACTGTAACGCAGTCAAAACACTATCATCTACACAGTTGTTTATTCCGTCATTAATAACGTGTGATATTTTTATTTCTCGTTGAGTCTGGAGTTACTGTTTTAAAAATAAATGTGTATAACTGTAAAAGGCAACCAATAGTAACTAATTACGGCCCCGTCCACAATCGTAACCGAATCCTGGCTTCTCTTGATTATCAGGTTTCAGTCACCTTACGGCGCCTTTGGTCTGCGCCCAAAAATTTTTCGGATACATTCGACTACCAACGTGCAGAATGATGGGACGCCTACCTTTGTTGTATCGATCAGCCCCCTCAGCCCCCCCCCCCCTCAAGTGTGCAAACAGGATGCTGTTCCTAGCACCGGGACAGCTCAAGCCCTCCATTGCTAGGTTGCTGGCTCGCAAAAGTGTTGTTTTGGCATACTACCCAGTTTCTGTCGTCCGTGAGATGCCACAGCCTTGGAAGTTATAGCAGAGTGACCATAGCATTTCTGGTGTGACGAATCTGCATTTTCTGTCGGCAGCTGCAAATACGTGACGCCAACATTGTGCCGTGTTGTGCGTCGGAAATTTCCGGCATGTAATTGTTCGGATGATATCGGCCAATTAGAAGGATCATCAGCATAGCCGCTGTAGCGTAATGTCTGACACAGCGACGTCAGAGCATATAAAGTGTACCAACTCCTGGGCAGTTGCATGCT
The DNA here is from genome assembly GCF_021461395.2 of Schistocerca americana. Lineage (NCBI taxonomy): Eukaryota > Metazoa > Arthropoda > Insecta > Orthoptera > Acrididae > Schistocerca > Schistocerca americana. The sequence goes on along the minus strand of NC_060124.1, from coordinate 58,358,334 downwards.
CGAAGCGATAGTGGAGACGTTTTGGCAGCCTACCCTGCGCTTCAGCGTGGTGAAAGGAATTCTTGATAGTCAGTGTCGCGAAAATTTTGAATCTTCCTCTCCAAGCGGCGGTTTTCTGGGAGTATACAGAAGCAGAAGGAGTCAAGGTGAGTCACGGCCGAGGAGGCACATCGAGAGAGAGAGAGAGAGAGAGAGAGACAGACAGACTGAGAGCTACCTGGTCGCAGCCTTGCGCTGAATCGATAGCGTAAGTGTAGCTTTTTTAGGTCTAGCGCTGTTTTTGCTCTCAACAGATCACAATTTGCAAGATAAATTTTTGCAACTTGAGTTGCTTTTCAGTGTCATTACTTATTTGGATATTGGATCAGGTTTTAACCTTTGTTTGCAAGCTGCACAGATTTCGAAAAGCCAGTAGCAGTTCCATTGCAATACAGGGTGATTCAAAAAGAATACCACAACTTTAGGAATTTAAAACTCTGCAACAACAAAAGGCAGAGCTAAGCACTATCTGTCGGCGAATTAAGGGAGCTATAAAGTTTCATTTAGTTGTACATTTGTTCGCTTGAGGCGCTGTTGACTAGGCGTCAGCGTCAGTTGATGCTAAGATGGCGACCGCTCAACAGAAAGCTTTTTGTGTTATTGAGTTCGGCAGAAGTGAATCGACGACAGTTGTTCAGCGTGCATTTCGAACGAAGTATGGTGTTAAACCTCGTGATAGGTGGTGTATTAAACGTTGGTATAAACAGTTTTCTGTGCCATTTCAGCCAATAAAGTTTTTGGTCCCTTTTTCTTCGAAGGTGCTACTGTAACTGGACTACAATATCTGGAGATGTTAGAGAATTGGCTGTTCCCTCAGCTCGAACAAGAAGCACAACAATTCATATTTCAGCAGGATGGGGCGCCACCACATTGGCACTTATCTGTCCGTAACTACCTGAACGTCAACTACCCGAGGCGATGGATCGGCCGCCAGGCAGCCCGTGACAGAGCACTTCATCACTGGCCTCCAAGAAGCCCTGATCTTACCCCCTGCGATTTTTTCTTATGGGGGTATGTTAAGGATATGGTGTTTCGGCCACCTCTCCCAGCCACCATTGATGATTTGAAACGAGAAATAACAGCAGCTATCCAAACTGTTACGCCTGATATGCTACAGAGAGTGTGGAACGAGTTGGAGTATCGGGTTGATATTGCTCGAGTGTCTGGAGGGGCCCATATTGAACATCTCTGAACTTGTTTTTGAGTGAAAAAAACCTTTATAAATACTCTTTGTAATGATGTATAACAGAAGGTTATATTATGTTTCTTTCATTAAATACACATTTTTAAAGTTGTGGTATTCTTTTTGAATCACCCTGTATTCTGTTCAGTTAGCGGTTTCCAACGCTTATTGAAAGAACAGTCTATCCCAAGTGAGCTTCGCTCTAGCAGTCATTTATTGTACTTTTAAACGCATCAACATGCATTCCATTGTGGAACAGAATTTCTTAGACTTTTCAGAGGTTATTGCTCTTTCATTGAACTTCAAGCAAGCAATCATTTTTCTCTCAACCACATATAAACATTCGTTTTAATTGTAAAGCAATTTAGGGAAAATAAACTCAGTTTTTAAAAGAATATTTTTGTCCTACAACAGTTCAGATCAGGACACATTAAATAAAAAATATGACCGGTTTGTTCAGCGTAATTGAATTGTGCTCTTACTGTGACGGCATTCCGCTCTAAGTCATGTGCTCATAGACGGAACTATACTGAGAGAAAAAAAAATCGCAACACCAAGAACAAGTTGTGCGACGTAAACTAAAGTTGATAGGAGTGTTTCTACTTCAGAAAGATGAAACCTGTTAAAATTTCGCGCCATTCGCATAAGAGTAGCGCTACCAGCTCCACTATGAGGATGCAAATTAGATTTGTTTTAAATTCGTGCTGTAACGGTCATGAGCGTTAGTTACCTTTGAGAATAGGCGTGGTGATATGATGTTAGACAAGAAAGCCTTTAAGACTTCAAAGACACCATTATCAGCATCTCACTAGGTCTGAACGATGTCGTGTAATAAAGCTACGAGAAACTGGATGTTCCTTCTGAGGTACTACAGAAATACTTGACAGGAATGTAGTCACTGTACATGATTACTGGTAGGAGAATGTACGGTCGCAAAAAGACTAGGCTGTCCACAGCCGCATGGCACTGAATTTGAGGGAAGATCATCGTGTTCGGTTTATCACTCCAGCAGCAATTCGAGCAGCAGTTGGCACCATAATGACCCAAAGAACTGCTATAAAACGCTTACCTCAAGGACAGCCCCGAGTCAGACCCCCTGTACCGTGCACACCACTGACCACAAACCACCACCATTTGCGACTTCAGTGGTGTCAAGTGAACGCTCATAAGGGGGTGGAGGCCCTGATGAAAGGTGGTTGTGCCTCGGCGTCAGTGATGGGCCATGTATTCATTAGAACGAGGCCAGCTGAAGGCAAGCACCCAACCTGTCCGCGTGCTAACACAATAGAACTAAAACTGGAGTTATAGTCTGGGGAGCGACTTCGTATGACAGCAGGAGCACTCTCTTGGTTATCCAGTGTATCCTGACTGCAAATTTGTACGTCAGTCTGGTGATTCGACCTGTTTTGCTGCCTTTCCTGAACAGCATTCCGGTGGGTGTTTTCCAACAGGATAACGCTTGCCCACATACCGCTGCTGTAACACAACATATTCTACAGAGTGTGGACATGCTGCATCGTTCTGCTCGATCACCAGATCTGTCTCCATAAAAGTACATATCGGACATCATCGAACGGCAACACCACTTCTCCATAAACGGCGTTAACAGACCCTGTATTGACCGACCAAGTGCAACAGCCATCGATCACATAAACTGACATGCGGCACCTGTACAACACAATTCATGCACGTCTGCATGCTTGCTTTCAACATTTAGGCGGTTACACTGCTTTTTAATGTACCAGCATTTCACATTTGCAATAGTGCTTGCATTAACCTGTGATCTTGCAGCGTTAATCACTTAAATTTGTTTCCTGGATAAATATATTCCCCATATTTCAGTGCAGTACATTAATTATTTTTTGGTGTGCAGCTTCTTTTCCGGAAGTGTGTATATGTGCGGTAGGAAATTTAATTAATTTTGCATATGAGAACTGCTCTCATTTGCTTTTAATACAGTCCTTTTCAGCTTCTGTGATTAGCAATTTGCCTGGTTAAGGCAATATAAGGCTTACACCAGTTTGGACATCTTTTCTGTGTTGAGCACGTAAGTGTGACACGTAGATAACACTCTCCACTGCCGAGTCCTAGCACATCACGTTCACAGTGACGGTCTTACAAGCACGAACATTTCACTATATGACGATGAAGAACACAGTATGGCAACATTCGTTTCCCTTGGCCTCCACACACGGATAGGCCCATCGTGATGCTATAGGCGGATTATATGGTGGGTCTTCGTGGTACTTGACGTGGTTGTACCGTCGTGCACGACCGAATGAACAGTATCTGCCCTCCATCATCTAGTATTGTGGAGCCGCTGAGATTCTTCATTCTTTTGAGTATGTCGCTCTTGAACCATACATTACGCTTTCAGACAACAGTCTTGCTACCTGACCACTGCGAGAGACAATATCGCAGGACAATAAACCATAGATTCAACAGGCGACGATTCTTTCGTTGTGTAATTACACAACGTGCTGGTAAGCGTTTCTCCTTACAAGAGGTATAACCCGATCTACTCACAAACAATCAACATTGAAATACGTTTTCTTGAATGAGAATCCCACTCTTTGCGGTTGGGGTGAAATGCTAATCATTTGGATATCGAAGCATGCAGTACATTTCACAACTATTTCATGTTTGCAATAAACAATAAGACAAAAAGATTAGAAACAGTCACCACGAAGAAATTATCCCAATGAGACGGAAATCGGTAGAAGCGATGAACATGTGAAGACAAATAACTGATTACAGTTTCAAAAAGAAGGAAGGTTTACTCAAGAGAAACAACTACACAAATAGTACAACTTAATAAAGTGTTGGTCCACCTCCGGCCCTTAAGCAAGCAGTTATTTCGCTTGGCATTGACTGATAGAGTAGTTGGATGTCCTCCTAAGAGATTCCGTACCAAATTTTGCCCAGTTCGTCAGAATTACGAGCTCTTCCCATATATCTCCAAATATACTCAACTGGGGAAAGATCTGACAGCCCAGTTGGCCAAGACAGAGTTTGTCAAGCACGAAAACAAGCAGCAGAAGCTGGTCGGGTGTTATCTTCCTGAAATTTAAACCCAGGATGACTTGTTATAAAGCCGGCCGGGGTGGCCGAGCGGTTCTAGGCTCTACAGTCTCGAACCGCGCGACCGCTACGGTCGCAGGTTCGAATCCTGCCTCGGGCATGGATGCGTGTGATGTCCTTAGGTTAGTTAGGTTTAAGTAGTTCTAGGTTTTAGGGGACTAATGACCTGAGCAGTTAAGTCCCATAGTGCTAAGAGCCATTTGAACCATTTTTTCGACTCTGCATTAGGAAAACAAAACGGGGCGTAGAACACTTTCAACGTACCGTTATACTGTAAGGTTGTCGCGGATGACGACCATGGGGGTTCTACTATGAAAGAAAATAGCATTCCAGACCACAACTCCTGACTGTAGGGACTATGGCGGGTAAGTCAGTTTGTAGCCCGGACGCTGTCCGAGGCGTCTCAATGACTGCAGTAGAATAGCCTTTATTGATGAGCGTCACTTCGAATTGAGCCCCAATGACCAACTAAGCTGTACTGTGTCTTGTATCGACTATTCTTACAAAGAATTATGTTGGTCCTGAGATGTGGTTACCGAAACTTAGTATGTAGCAGTGCAAATCTTCTTGTGCTGCCTGGACATAATAATAGCGTAATCTTGAGAGAGTATGACTTGAAAGCTGCGGACATAGATGGCATCTACTGAACAATTGCGAAACGTAATGAAAATTGATGCTACAAAACTAGCTGCAGTAAGGTAACATGTGTCTTTAAATACGAGGCGTATTCGGAAAGTAAGGTACGATTTGGCGCTAAGTGAAAACCACTGCGGAAATCTGATGAAGCTCTGCATAGATGTATTGGGCGACGTCTCTAGTACGCCCGTTAATAGCGTCACGTCGCTCTTTCCAGTTCTGAGGGCACAGTGAACGCTTGGAAATGTAGTATGGGAGCCTAAGGAGAGATTTCGCCTCGATCTATGCAACTCACATAACATAAATACTATGTGTTTCTTTCGTCAAGATAATTCTCAGCCGCATTCCGCAGGGGCAATGAATACGCTCCTGTAGCGTTTCCGATGGGAAGTGTTTGATCACCCACAATACAGACCTTAATTGGGTTCGTCTCTGATCACATGAACCGGTGGCTACGAAGACAACAATTTGGCACAAACAACGAAAGGCAAACCAGCGTAGAGAATTGGCGGAAAGCACAGGAGGCTGCTTTCTGTGACTAACGTACTGAAAAGTTTCTAAAACGCCACGACAATGTCTAAGGTGGAGCGACGACTATTTAGAGAGGTAGCAGGAAGGTGTGGCTAACTGATGCGAATAAAAAATCTTTTGTTTTCACTGTGGCTTTCATTTCGCGACCGATCGGACCGTACTTTCCGAACAGCACTCGTATTTTACACGACAGGCCTGTTTCGGCTTATTCTCGTTATCAAGTAAACGTGTAAATGGAAGTGACAGCCATATTGCATCTATAGTAAGCTTTTTATGCTCTGTCGTGGTATGCAAAACGCGAAAATACGTTTTCGTCAGACATTTTTGTTCAATTTTGACAGTATCGTAGTAAAGAAGTGTCAAAAGTGAACTGTCAAAATATCTGACGAAAACGTATTTAAAGAAATATATTGCCGTATTGGAGCTAATTTTGGAGGATTCAGTTTGGCTAGGTCTTATACTGATGTATACTACGATGCGGGCTAAGCGGAAGGGAAAAAATTGCGAAACCGCCAGAGTTCTGAAACGGTAGGAGCGTGACATTTGGTGACAAGAGCGATTTCACAACCATGAATCATGACCACACTGATTCGACATTTGCATTTTGTCACCTCAGCCAATACTTTAAACAAATTTATGATTTTGGGAATAACTCAAAACATTTGCTACTGAGTGCTTCATGCTTTTGACAAAAAACTCCATTCATTAAAATACACATTTTAAAAAGCTGAATGAAATTACTTTGGAAAAATACTTCACATAGCCCTAATGCTACAATAAACTAAAACTTTAAGACAGTCGGGTAACTACGAAACAAACACCAGATGACATCAAATTAAACTTCGAATCACCATCTGGTGAGCAATATCTATGAGACAGACGAATTACCCCCAGACTTCAAGAAGAATGTAATAATTCCAATCCAAAGAAAGCAGGTGTTGACAAACGTGAAAATTACCGAACTATCAGTTTAATAAGTCACGGCTGCAAAAAATTAACAACAGTTCTTTACAGACGAATGGAAAAACTGGTAGAAGCCGACCTCGGGGAAGATCAGTTTGGATTCCGCAAAAATGTTGGAACACGTGAGGCAATACTGACCCTACGACTTATCTTAGAAGGTAGATTAAGGAAAGGCAAACCTACGTTTCTAGCATTTATAGATTTAGAGAAAGCTCTTGACAATGTTGACTAGAATACTCTCTTTCAAATTCTGAAGGTGGCAGGGGTCAAATGCAGGGAGCGAATGGCTATTTACAATCTGTACAGAAAACAGATGGCAGTTATAAGAGTTGAGGGGCATGAAAGGGGAGCAGTGGTTGGGAAGGGAGTGACCCAGGTTTCAGCATATCCCCGATGTTATTCAATCTGTATATTGCGCAAGCAGTAAAGGAAATAAATTCCGAGTAGGAATCAAAATCCATGGAGAAGAAATAAAAACTTTGAGGTTCGCCGATGACATTGTAATTCTGTCAGAGATAGCAAAGGACCTGGAAGAACAGTTGAACGGAATGGACAGTGTCTTGAAAGGAATATGTAAGATGAACATCAACAAAAGCAAAACGAGGACAGTGGAATGTAGTCAAATTATGTCGGGTGATGCTGAGGGAATTAGATTAGGAAATGATACTTAAAGTAGTAAATGAGTTTTGCTATTTGGGGAGCAAAATAACTGATGATGGTCGAAGTAGAGAAGATAATATGTAGACAAACTATGGCAAGGAAAGCGTTTCTGAAGAAGAGAAATTTGTTAACATCGAGTATAGATTTAAGTGTCAGGAAGTCGTTTCTGAAAGTATTTGTGTGGAGTGTAGCCATGTATGGAAGTGAAACGTGGACGATAAATAGTTAAGACAAAAAGAGAATAGAAGCTTTCGAAATGTGGTGCTACAGAAGAATGCTGAAGATTAGATGGGTAGACTATATAACTAATGAGGAGATATTGAATAGAATTGGGGAGAAGAGAAATTTGTGGCACAATTTGATTAGAAGAAGGGATCGGTTGGCAGGACATGTTCTGAGGCATCAGGGGATCACCAAGGGCAGCGTGGAGGGTAAAATCGTAGAGGGAGACGAAGAGATGAGTACACTAAGCAAATTCAGAAGGATGTAGGTTGCAGTAGGTACTGCGAAATGAAGAAGCTGCACAGGAGAGAGTAACATGGAGAGCTGCATCAAACCAGTCTCTGGACTGAAGACCACAACAACAACAACAACATCATGATGGCACTCTCACTTACATGCTATCGACTGTACTCAGTCTCAGGGCTATCAGGGTACAAATTACTTTCAGGGAACCAATTGAGAACTGCTTCCTCCACACAAAAACATTAAATTTTGCTTACATTACTCCATACACACACAATGAATGAAGTGGAAGCCAAACTTAATATTAAGTAAAACGGGGAAGACGAGGAAACAATTCGTCCATTGCAAACAAACGCCATACTTACGCTGACACATTCCCGTGAAATATATAGTTCAACATTAAGACAACTCAATTCTTATCACAAACATCACCCAAAGACACCACTATTAAGGACATCAGGGCAGTAGACAACAATGCAGGTTAAAGCCATGTCACTCGTACCACGACGAACAAAGGCATCCTGCAAGCAACATGACTCTATTAACCCACACTCCAGGTACACGCCACACTGCTGCAGCAGCACACAGCAGTAAACAAGAACACACACAAATAGCCTCTCGTAGCACAAAAAACTGAGCACGATGTCACTCTGATGACTTCGAGCATGGTGTCTCTTTGTCCACAAGCCATCAGAGACTTAAACATGCTAATACGAGGGCTAAACAGAAAGTAGGAATCGTTTTGGCGTTAGAAAAAACTAAGTCAACGCGCGTTTAGAAAACATTCCTGTGAAACACAACTAGCTCTTTATTCACATGAAGTGTTGAGTGCTATTGACAAGGATGTCAGATCTATTCCGACTTTTTGGATTTCCGGAAGTCTTCTGACACTAACAACACAAGCGACTTGTACTGAAATTGCATGCTTATAGAATATCGTCTCAGTTTTCTGACTGGATTTGTGATTTCCTGTCAGAGAGGTCACAGTTCGTAGTAACTGACGGAAAGTCATCGGGTAAAACAGAAGTGATTTCTAGCGTTCCCCAAGGTAGTGCTATAGGCCCTTTGCTGTTCCTTATCTATATATCTATTTGAGAGACAATCTGAGCAACCGACGTAGGTTGTTTGCAGATGACGCTGTCGTTTATCGACTAATAAAGTCATCAGAAGATCAAAACGAATTCCAAAACGATTTAGAAATGATATCTGAATGGTGCGAAAATTGGCAGTTGACACTAAATAACGAAAAGTGTCAGGTCATCCACATGAGTGCTGAAAGGAATTCAGTGTGAGACCTGAGTTTCTCCTGGTGTATACAACTTTCAAATAACTTCCGGGAATTCAGCAAGATAACACTTTCAGCGACCGGCAAACGGGGTGTCCTCCAGCCGAAATATCGGTGGTCGCTGAAAGTGTTATCTGGCTGAATTCCCGGAAGTTATTTGAAAATAAAAGGAATTCGTTACACATCGGTTGCAGGATAAATCAGTCTAATCTAAAAGCCATAAATTCAACTAAATACTTTGGTATAACAATTACGAACAACTTAAATTGGAAGGAACACATAGGAAACGTTGTGGGAAAGGCTAACCAAAGACTGCGTTTTATTGGCAGGACACTTAGAAAATGTAACAGATCTACTAAGGAGACTGCCTACACTACGCTTGTCCGTCCGCTTTTAGAATACTGCTTACCATATAGAACTGACGGAGTACATCGAAAAAGTTGAAATGGTTCAAATGACTCTGAGCGCTATGGGAATTAACATCTGAAGTCATCAGTCCCCTAGAACATATAACTACTTAAACCTAGCCGCGCGGGATTAGCCGAGCGGTCTAGGCGCTGCAGTCATGGACTGTGCGGCTGATCCTGGCGGAGGTTCGAGTCCTCCCTCGGGCATGAGTGTTTGTGTATTTGTCCTTAGGATAATTTAGGTTAAGTAGTGTGTAAGCTTAGGGACTGATGACCTTAGCAGCCAAGTCCCATAAGATTTCACGCACATTTCAACATTTCAACTTAAACCTAACTAACCTAAGGACATCAGATACATCCATGCCCGCGGCAGGATTCGAAACTGCGACGACAGCTGTCACGCGGTTCCAGACTGAAGCGCCGAGATCCGCTCGGCCACACTGGACGGCTCGCAAAAGTTCAAAGAAGGGCAGCACGTTTTGTATCATCGCGAAATATGGGAGAGAGTGTCACAGAAATGATCCAGGATTTGGACTGGACATAATTAAAAGAAAGGCGTTTTTCGTTGCGACGGAATCTTCTCACGAAATTCCAATCACCAGCTTTCTCCTCCGAATGCGAAAATATTTTGTTGACACCGACCTACATAGAGAGAAACGATCACCACGATAAAATAAGGGAAATCAGAGCACGTGCGGAAAGATGGAAGTGTTCATTCTTTCCGCGCGCTATACGACATTGGAATAATAAAGAATTGTGAAGGTGGTTCGATAAACCCTCTGCCAGGCACTTAAATGTGATTTGCAGAGTATCGATGCAGATGTAAATAGATGTAGATGTAAAAGTACAAGAAATACATTTTATTATATATATCTGAAAGAGCGACTGACATACTACTTTTCCACATAGTCACCAAACACATTGAGGCCTTATCATAGCGGTGGACAAGCTTTGAAAGACATTCGTCGTAAAATTCTGCCACCTGAGACTTCAGCCAGTGAGTCACGCCCGCCTGGAGTTCCGCGTCGACATGAAAGCCCTGATTTGCAAGCCAGTTCTTTATCTTGGGAAAGAAGTGGAAGTCGCTTGGTACCAGGCCGGGGTTGTAGGGCAGATAAGGGAAAATTTCCCATTTGAATGAATTAAGGACTTCTTTAGTGCGATTTGCCGTGTGAGGTGGGCCATTGTCGTGCATAAACAAAGTTTTGGACATCAGCTTTCCTCGGCGTTTGTTTTGAACTGCTCTTCTAAGGCTGTGCAAAGTTTGACAGTACCGGGCAGAATTTATAGTTGCTCCACGTTCGAGACGATCAACAAGAAGCACACTTTGCCTATCCCAAAATACTGTCGCCATCAACTTCCTTGCTGACAATGTTTGCAAATATTTTCTTGGTTTTTGGGGAGTCCTTGTGTGTCCCACTCCATGGACCGTAATTTTGTCTCGCAATTGACGTGTTTCACCCAAGTATCGTCACTGATTACGATTGGACCCAGTAATGAATCACCATGTTTGTGGTAGGCCTCCAGAAATGTCAATGTTGCCCCCATTCGCTGTTCTTTACGGTGCTCTGAAAGCATTTTGGGCACCCATCGTGCACAAAATTTGTGATAGCCTATCTTTTGAGTGACAATTTCAAAGAACGAAGTCCGTGAAACTTGTGGAAAAGAAAGCGAAAGCGCCTTTATTGTGAAGCGACGGTCTTCACGAATCGTTTCATCAACTTTAGCGACAAGATTGTCAGTCACAATGCACGAGCGTCCACTCTTCCCTTCATCATGAACGCTGTTTCGGCCACGTTTAAACCGAATGCACCATTTCCGGACGGAACATTCACTCATTACGTTGTTTAAGTACACTTCGCACAGTTCACGATAAATTTCTATAGGTTTTAGTTTTTTTGCCAACAAAAACTGTATCACAGACTGCACCTCACAACTGGCGGGATTTTCGATTCCAGCGCACATTTCAAATTCGAATATCGAAAAAACCAGACGCGCAGACGTTCCCGTTGTCACGGATGGATGACGACTGAACTGCCGAGCAAGCACGTACCAAAACGTACGAGATCGGCGCGCGCCTAGCGGCATCAGACGGAAACGCTCCCTACTTTCTGAATAGCCCTCGTATGAACCTGCCACAATCGCCTCCATCAGTACGGGACAAGCATTTCGTACTTGGCAGCAAGAAGATAGCAGAAAGACTATCTGCACTCAGCGCTTGCAGTTCCGTAACACCCGTCCAGGAACTGTACTCCTTGGATGGCAGAAAGACACGGCAGGCACACAGCCACACAGCCTGTATGCGTTTTTGCATGCACGACAGCCACACAGCCTGTATGCGTTTCTGCATGCACGACAGCGAGTAGGTAATAAACGCGTGCCCTGCGCCCATTGCTAGCAGCTCAGCGCTCTGAAGGGGCTCAGTGGTTCAAAAAATGTGTGTGAAATCTTATGGGACTTAACTGTTAAGGTCATCAGTCCCTAAGCTTACACACTACTTAACCAAAATTATCCAAAGGACAAACACATACACCCATGCCCGAGGGAGGACTCGAACCTCCGCTGGGATCAGCTGCACAGTCCATGACTGCAGCGCCCTAGACCGCTCGACTAATCCCGCGCGGCAGGGCTCAATGGTCCCTGAAGTATCTTGTGCAGTAGCTGGTACGTGTGGTGAAATGCCGTTTTCGAAATTACACATACATGCTCAAAGTAGACTTCATCCGAGTGTGTTAGTAGTTGCTACAGTTGGATGGACCTACAGTTATGGCTCGTATATTATCGTGTAGGAATAACCCGTTCCTCTTCTTCTCCTTCTTCTTCTTCTTCTTCTTTCGATCACCTCCCTCCTCACCATCACAGAACCAGTCACTTACAACAAAGTCCTGATGCTTCACCCAGCCTGCCATGATATCAACTACATCAGGTTTTGGTGTACAATGAACTTTTATAGAAAAATGACCGTTTGTAGTGTGAGGATCTCGGCTGCTGTAGATGCTTTACGGTTCTTCCACTGACACTGAGACTGAGAGCACATCCATCTTATACTCCCTGATGTCATGCTCACATGACTGGATGTAGTGTACCTGCAGTCCTATCGGCTCCTCGGCTCCCACTAATGTTCAGGTGGGGAGGTGGTGAATGATATGTTTGTATTGGTTACCACAGGAAATGGCAAGGGGAAAAAAAAACGATTTCAAGCGTCCTCTGTGGCAGTGTTGTGAACTACCTCAGTCAAGTCTCATACATCAAGGTGAATAAGGTGAATACCTCTTGTCCATTCTGTCTGGGGTAGTGGAATAGGACGAAACTGTCCCCTGCAGTGTGGACTGATAGGCCATTTCAAGAAACATCAACAGCTCCAGCACAGACAATAGTCTTCATGAGTTTCAGAATGAATCTTCAGCCCATTCTACCACATCGCCATTATTTGCTGAAAATTATTCACCTCACACTCATCCATCATCACCTCCATCCATTCCCTCGTAGATAGTTATGGATTTTGTCGTCAGCTGTTTTCTTACAGATTATAGACTTATTAAACTGTCCTCTGTTCAATATCCTTCCCAGGAGGACACTATCTACTAAGGCACTGCAATAACGAAGTTCTGAACTGAGCTAAAATAGCCAGAAAAACGCATACAATGCCACAACATCTCTCTTTTTTTTCATCATCACGTAAGTGCTAGACACTCCATAAGGAGTCCTTCCTGTCTGACAGCTCAAGATAGACTCATAAAGTTAGGAGTGGAAGCCAGTTGGAATCCTGTTGCCACTTGGCAGTGGCACATGGAACTAGAACCTCAGTAGGGGACCAACCACCACAAATGTGAGCTCTACCCAAGTGGGGGAGCCCTGGCCCCTGCAAACTGATTAAATAAAGAATATGCATCAATATATTACTGACATGGGTTTGAATTTCATGTCATGAGATCATTTCTCTCCATCACAGACTGAGTCTTCTTCCCACCAATTTCCAGGTGGGGGAGGGAAGGGGAGAAGTGGAGAAGGGGAGGGAAGGGCTGCGGGGGAGGGTTCCTAGGAATGGGGAAAGTGGCTCAGAATTGAACAAGTGTCCTTTTATTAAATGAAACAACAAGTTTACTGTTACCAGTCACCGTTTTATTTTTTCCACGACGCGTTTCGAAGGTTTAAACCTCCATCATCGGGTGGATTTACATTAGTTAGTATTGCATATGTGTGTATGTTGTGTTACGGCTTTGGAGGAACTTGTGGCACTGCCTAGTGGAGAAACAAGACGCTATTTCAGAATATGGTTTTGGATAACTTTTGACAAAAAATTAAACTGATATCTAATGGTAAACTTTAATAAGTAAACTAGAGTACCTCCAGTGGTCACAGGTTCCTTTTTCTGTCGTAACACTTCACATGTATACTGCCACATTTGTAAACAAATATGGCGTCTGGAATCAGCTGGGTACAAGGTTCATACAGTAGAAGAGAAGACATAATCGCAAAGTGCAAAGAAAATACATCGTAACAACATTATTACAGAATAATCGTTTAAATCATTTGGAGGTGTTTGTTTTGAGGTGTCAAATATATGTGTGTGTACTTCAGGTGGTATATAAATCCAATTTTGAAATGTTAAAACAGCTAAACATTCGTACTCGTTTATGCAATCAGGTGAAATGTTAAAATGGCTTAAACTTCATACTTGCTAGTAACAATTAGGTAAAATGTTACAGGCTTGAGTTACAATGATCATATTGGCTACAGCAGTAAAATCATACAAAGATGACACTCTTAGAAGAAAGAGAGAGAGAAAAAGAGAAAGAGAAAGAGAAAGAGAAAGAGAGAGAGGGAGAGGAAGGAGTGATTATATGAGAGCAAACATTTACATGGCAAGGAGTCTTAAGATTACATGTTGCATATATTAGCTGCCTAAAGATTGGGATAATACACTGGTTAATGTTATAAAGTATGCAGATAAATATACATTTGTGCCAGTAGTTGATGTACATACAGTTTTAAGCTGACAAGGGGTACAAGCTGTTGGTGTGATGGATTATCTGTGAATGAGGTCAATCTCTTGTACTCTTGGCAGCTGTCAATATTTATGGTAAATATTAGGATGTGTGCACGTGTGTGTGTGTGTGTGTGTGTGTGTGTGTGTGTGTGTGTGTGTGTGTGTATTTTAAGAGTGTAGGCAGTTGCTGAAAACAGAGATGATACTATTGTAAATATTGCCATTTTTGTCATTTAAGATGGATTCTGGTTGTTTCATTTGGTGTTTGTATATTTGGAGTGTTTCAAGGATGTCTAGTTTCCTGCCTTTTGGTTGGATGTGTAGGATGCTAATACTTGTGTTGTTAACGTGGTGTTTTGTTTTATGTAGGTGGGTAGCTATTGCTGATGTGTGGTATTTTTTGTTTTTTAGTGCTGCCATGTGTTCCTTGAACCTTATCTCAAATGATCTGCCTGTCTGGCCTATGTAGAAGCAGTCACAGTCCAAACATTCAATTTTGTACACACCTGTGTGATGAAGTGGGTTTCGTGTGCCGATGTTGTGGGGTAACTTCGTGGAAAAAATAAAACGGTGACTGGTAACAGTAAACTTGTTGTTTCATTTAATGTCAGTAACAGTCACGGTAAAGCCTAACCTAGAAATGTTCGCATTTAAAGTGTCCTTTTTCCCAGAGGGGTGTCAGAGGAGGTAGGAGAGGGAGTTCAGGTGGGAGGTTTCTCAGAAGGACAGATGATCCCAGAGGTCATAAATCAATTAGCATAACAATAGGTATCCCCAGGAAGTCATAAACCACTGACAAGAACAAGAAGATTAAGGAGAGGGGGAGGAGTGGCTTAACTGATCAGTTCAATTAATTAGCATAGCAATTTGATATCAAAAGTGTCCTACAACCTGCTTTACCCTACTACCAACCAGCAGTTGAGGAGCATTGTGGTCATGTTCTTCATTACAACAGGGTAGAAGGTAACGTCTGGATGCCTTCACACAGAGAAGAAGCATTGGGAAATTGGAAGCAGAATGCAATCTGAGCAACACAGCACAGGAGTTTAGTATTGCTCTCAGCATTGTTCCATGTGCATGTGGACATTACAAATATCAGACAATGCTGTCCAAAGGAGACGATGTGATTGACCATAATCAACTAAAGCAGCAGATAACTGCAAAAATTTGCAACCGCTAAAAGGGCCCCACGTTAAGTAGCAGCTACAACTGCAACCACATTTAACAGGACTGTATGACATGCAATCTCACGCTCCACAGTGGCATGGAAACTGCATGTGGGTGGTCTCTTTGCCAGACGATCACTACTTTGTGTTTCGTTGACACCAGTAAATCGGCGGCGCCATTTGCAATTGTGCCAATGGTGTAGGGACAGGACCAACGTGTATAGGAATTGCGTAATCTTCTGAAATGAAAGCAGGTTCAGTGTATGGTTCTGAACATGTGGCGAGAAGTGGGAACACGTAATACAGCCATGAACATTGTCGAACGTGGGCGTTTTGTTGGTCTAGATGTAATTGTGTAGGGACATATAATGTTGCATCAACACACTGACCTCCAAATATTTGAACATGGTATACACACTGGTCAACGTCATTGTGACACTATAATACTTCCCCATGCGCGTCTCCGCAGTGGTACATTAGGCACTGACTTCATTTTTGTGGATCACAATGCGAGAACGCATCGAATAGCGCAGCTGAAGGAGCTCTTGAAACGAGGGGACATTTGGCAAATGGATTGGCCTAACCGTGACTTTCTGTGTAATTATTGTCTTTGAATGAAAGTGCCATTTCTGTGCGTCTCATGGCGTGTTTCTTTCAGTTACCTTCTGTCCTGTACTGTATTATACTGTAGCAGTAATTTCAGTAAATGGTCCAAAAGAGTTTCATGGAGCTACGTTACTTGGCAGTGACACATCATGCAAAAATTACTTTCGTCCTTAAGTCTGGCACACCATTGTAGCATCTGATATTCCTCCCCACTGATCCTGTCATCAAATAAAAATAAAGTATCTCAAACTTTAATGTACACTTCAGAAAATAAAACAGCAACCATAGGCTACTACTAAATACGCTGATGAAGGGTGCCTGCAATAGCGGCAAAAGCAAGAGTAGTCTTATAACTTATAGGGTGTAATGGATATTAGTACAGACATTTCTGTGGTGGCTAAGGACGGTGTAGTTAACAACATTACGTCAGTATTTACGTCATTTGCAGACTAAAAGCTATAGCTAACTACCTAACTAGCTGTTAGAGTAGTATGTTTTTAGGTTGTTTAGTACCACCAATTTCTGTGTGGGTAGAATTAAAGTGCGGCTTCTTACAGAGATCTAGTGTGCACTGAAACTATCGAATGGCAGGGAGGCTGATAGATATTGTAATGTGTTAATGAGGAACCGATTCGCGCTGCAAAAAATAGTTCCAATTGTGGCCATGAGGTGCAAATCTGGCACTATGAATGCAAGAAAGATGCATAGAAATGCATCCATTTGTAATGCATTATAATTGGGACATGAACAGAAAATGCCAAACATGTGAGAAAAGTATAATGTTTATTTTATTGTTGACTGCTGCTTGCAAAATTTATTCAATGTGAACATCAGAGGCGTCGACGAGGTGCATCATCCATAAACAGATGCTCACTGCAGTTCTGGTGGAGGCTGGGCAACGTGCTCCTGAATACTGGCCTTCTGGTCATATGGGTACCGAAATTGTCCCTAGTAAACGCGTTCTTTCAGACACCCTAGAGCCAAAAGTCACACGGATTCAGATCAGGTGATCTTGCAGGCTAGCCATCTGGAAAATCTCATAACACTTTGGTGTGACGTCACGTGTGCTGGACAGCTGTTGAAATTGCTCGTCAATATTTTATAAAGTTTTAGTCTTCAGTTACTTATTTTAAAGTTTATTTGTGTTAATATTATCTGTAAAGGTAATTTATTAGTGGATTTTCATTAATCTCAGTCTTTCTTCCAGTGTTATTGACTCACGTGGTCTGTTATTTGTGAGTGTGCTTTCGTCGTTTTTCCAAAGCCTCACGCCTTAGTAGTGTGTTTACATTTTGCGGCGTGCAGTACAGCTGTAGCGGTTATAAAGCTAAGTACTGACAAACATATTTGGGCTCTGTTATACAGTTATTAAAATTAATAGCTCTCAGTGGTGTTTCGTGCTGTTTGTGGCGAAATAACGATTTAATAAACTTTTGGAATCGTTCGCTCGATGTGTTTTTTTTTAGTTTTCTGTGCGTTGAAATCGTTTGGTAATTTTCATGCTTTAGTTTTCAGCTGACGTTTATTATTGTCTCTAGTGAAATATTTAAGTAAAATTTTCATTCAGTGTTTTAACTTCGTTGAGTGTTCCACTGGCCGACTGAATTTTTGGTTTTAGCCAATAATTTTGTGAAATTTTGTTGGTATTGGTATTAGCTGTGGTGTAGTAGTGTTATACAAGTAGTTGCTTTCCTAGTAGACAGAGAATTTTGAGACCGCTATTGTTAGTTCTATAAGTAGTGCTAGTGGTGTAACTGAACTTCGGTAACGTAGACGTGTAGTTTTTTAGTAACGGTAAAATTTTACTATGAGTGAGAAGTGTGGGCTCTGTCATAGGTTTGTTCTAAGTATTTTCACTGGGGGGAAAAGGAGTGGGGAAGCCAGTGGGCACTCTAGCGAGATTCTCTCCTGGCATTTCAGAATCTGTAGTAGAAATAAAGGAGCAGGAGCTAAGATCTGTGCCCTTCAGGTGCAGTTACAACGAACAAAGGAGAAACTAGATAGTTTGAGGAGGGTGATGGGTGGTGAGGAATGGAAACTGGCAGTTGGCAAGAAGGCACCTAGAAAGAGGAAGTAATCAGACAGTTATACTTTGCGTATATACAATAGATTTGACAAACTGTCAAGAGTTGAGAGGAGCCTCGGATAGCTATAGATGTAGGGAACATGCAGCAGTCCTCAGCAGTTAGGAGGCCTAGGTCAGGAAGAAGAAGGTTCTGCTGTTAGGTAGTTCGCACGGTAGAGGTGTGGGCTAGCAGTTTCAGGAAATGTTGGGGAGTGAGTACCAGGTCACCAGCATTGTGAAACCTAGTGCAGGGTTGGCTCAAGTGACTGACAGCATAGGGGGGTATGCAGGAATTTTACGATGGAGGGTCAGGTAGTGACAGTGGGTGGAGCAGGGAACAGTTTTGACAGGGACGGAGAATATGATGTAGATGGTGCCCTGGCAAAGATAGCTACTCAAACTGGTGGCACTAATGTGCATATCGTGCAACTGTTTCAGCGTCATGGTCGGCCTCATCTTAATGCGGGTGTTAGGAGCGTTAACATGGCGCTGGGGAGGGCGCTGATAGCGGAGGGCATGGGTCACATCTCAATGGTGCCAGTTGGGTCTGTCAGTAGATCAGGATTCACTAGGCATGGCCTGCATCTCAATACGTATGGGAAGGGGAGGCTGGCAAAGCTTATTGGTGACAGTGTAGTGGGTGGTGGTGGTGGTGGGATCATTAATGGAAAAATTCCTCTAATAGTTAGTGTTAGAGCTGCACCTTTTATAGATTGAAGTCAGCTGACAGGTATACCCGCTTAAAGGAAGTGCCTCTAACTAAGGGCTCACCTTCAGAGAATGTAATGTTTCCAAGCAGAGAAGGAACTAGCATATTTCATCAAAGTATGAGAGGTATTAGAGATAAAGTTAGTGAGCTGCTTATAGATGTTGACACTTAAATAATTTGACAGTTCAGAGGTTTCCTTTACCAGGATTCGGATTAGCTGGCTTTCAAGAAGTTCCTTGTGTGGTGGGGGAGTGTCTACATACTTAAAAAACACTATTCCATTTGAGTCCATAGACGTGTCACGGCACTGTACTGAACTGATATGTGAATGTTGTGCAGGGACAGCTGAATTTAGTGAAACTAAAGTTCTAATTGTCGTTTTTTATAAGTCCCCCAACTCTGACTTCAGAGCATTTCTGCTCAAGCTAGGGAGGTTTCGTGATTCACTTTGTAGGAAGTACCAGGAATCAGTTATATATGGTGACTTCAACATAAATTTTGTATGTGATGGTGCAAGAAAAAGGATGTTGATAGATCTCATAAATTCATATGATCTGATGCACGCTGTGTTTTTTCCAACTAGGGTGCAGAGGAACAGTACCACAGCCATAGACAATATTTTTATTCATTATTCATTATTAGATGGGCATTCTGTCTGTAAAAGGATGAATGGCCTTTCATGCTATGATGCACAAATTTCAACACTAAAAGGCTTTAGTGCTGAAACAAATGTCACATTTAATTTCAAACGATGCAGGAAACTTAATCCAACAGCAATAGAGTGCTTTTTAAACCATGTCAAGGAATAAGAGTGGCAGGATGTTTATAGTGCCAATAAGATAGATGATAAATATAATGCTTTAATTAACACATTTCTCATGCTCTTTGGGAGTTGCTTTCCATTAGAATGTTCTAAACAGGGTACTAGCAGTAATCGGCAGCCTGGGTAGCTGACTAGTGGGTTAAGGCTATCATGTAAAACAAAGGGGGAACTATATCAAAATGTCAGAAGTAGTCACAATCAAGCCACAGTAGCCCACTACAAACAGTATTGTAAGATTCTTAAAAATGTTATTAGGAAGGCAAAGAGTATGTGGTATGCAAATAGAATAGCTAATTCACTGGATAAAATTAAAACCATATGGTCAGTTGTGGAGGAAGTGTCAGGTCAGCAGCAAAATGTCGACGATAGAAAGTCAGTTCGCAGTAAAAATATTTCTGTTACTGATGAATCAGATATATGTACAGTGTTTAACAATCATTTTCAGAGCACTGCTGGTGAATCAAATAAAAATTTAGTTTTTACAGGGAATCATATAACTTTCTAGGCAAATGCCTTTCTGAGACTGATGTCTGAGATTCTCCTCTGTGATACAGACAAGAGGGAGATTGAGTCAATAATTAAATCACTGAAGACTAAGAAATCTCATGGTTATGATGGAGTGCCTAACAGAATATTGAAGTACTTTGCTGCACATGTTAGCCCTGTATTTAGCCATATTTGTAATTTTTCCTTTAGGAATGGTCAGTTTCCTGAACGATTAAAGTACTCAGTAGTAAAGCCGCTTTTTAAGATGGGAGAAAGGGATAATGGAGATAATTTTAGACCTATTTCTATGCCATCAGTATTTCCAAAAGTTATTGAAAAGGCTGTGTATGTAGGGATAATTGATCATTTCATATTACACGATTTGCTATCAAATGTACAGTTCGGCTTAAGAAGTCGCTTAACAACTAAAAATGCTATATTCTCTCTTCTCTGTGATGTAGGGGATAGGTTAAGCAAAAGTTTTCAAGAACAAGGCATATTTTTTGATTTAACTAAGGCATTTGATTGTGTTGATCACAAAATATTTCTCCAGAAGTTGGATCATTACAGAGTACCAGGAGTAGCTCACAATTGGTTCATCTCTAACTTTAGCAACATACAGCAAAAGGTCATTATTCACAATGTTGAGAATGGCTGTGATGTGGGGTCTGAGTGGGGACAGTCAAGTGTGGGGTGCCCCACGGATCAGTGTTGGGTCCATTCCTGTTCCTTATTTATATAAATGATATGCCCTCTAATATTACTGGTAACTCTAAAATATTTCTGTTTGCTTATGACACTATTTTGGTAGTAAAGGATGTTGTGTTCAACTTTAGCTCGGTTTCAAATAGTGCACTTCATGACGTAAGTTCGTGGCTTGTAGAAAATAAACTAATGCTAAACCACAGTAAGACTCAGTTTCTATAATTTCTGACACACAATTCAACAAAACCTTACGTTTCACAGAATGGGCATATGATTAGTGAAACTGAACAGTTCGAAAGTCTACGTGTTCAGATAGATAGTAAGCTGTCATGAAAAGCCCACGTTCAGGATCTTGTTCAAAGACTTAATGCTGCCATTTTTACTATTCCAAATTGTATCGGAAGTGAGTGATCGTTCGACACGAAAATTAGTCTACTTCGCTTATTTTCATTCGCTTATATAGTTTGGTATTATATTTTGGGGTAACTCTCCCCATTCTAAAAGGATATTTTTGGCTCAGAAACGGGCGGTTAGGGAAATAAGTAGTGAAAGTTCACGAACCTCTTGTCGACCCCTGTTCACGAGTCTGGGCATTCTGACATTGGCCTCTCCATACATATATTCCTTTCTGTCATTTATTGTTAACAGTATTAGCTTATCCCCAAGAATAAGCTGCTTTCACTCAGTTAATACTCGGCAGAAATCAAACCTGCATTTGGATCAGACTTCCTTAACTCTTGTGCAGAAAGGTGTGAAGTACACTGCTGCATCCATTTTCAATAAGATACGTGCAGACACCTAACAGGCCCTGTGAGTCTATTCTCTTCAAAGAAGAATAAACTGGAAGTAAAGGTAATTGTGAATCCACTTCACACAGTCACATACAGTGAGCGCAAGGGCTGTTCGTGCCCAACGCATGGTTTAACTGTTACGGCATACAATCAAGCGCCGGCACGCCAGTCGGGAATGAAAGAGAAGAGATGGCTGTGAGAAGGCGTCAACCAATCACACGCTGACCGACCACTCTCCAAGACGACAAAGCTACAGCAGCGGCCCCTATGTGAAGAGGACATAACCGCCGCGACCGGCTCATGATGGCTCAGTTCATTTAGCGACTAGGAGAGCAGCGTCGCTTGTACTCTCTATGTAGTACAGACTTGAGATTGTCTGTACTGAAGAAGATTTATTACTTTGTATGTCGCTTTGAGACACATCTGTGTAATTCCCAAACTTAAGTATTGTAATTTTCTTATTTTAATACGACTTGTTTGATTGTTTGTCTAGTGACCCAAGTATGCAGGCTTCCTAGACACTACATATTTGGCGACGAGGCATAAGAATGAATACCACAACAACAAACCAGAGACTGGCTGCCACAGTTATGTTTGTCAAAGGTTTTTGCGTTTTGCAGGTGCCGTTATTCTACTTTGTCTTTTTTTTTTTTTTTTTTTTTTTTTTTGCAACGGCTTGGTTACATGTTTTAACAGTGTCTCTTACAGTGTTTTTTCACTTCAGTGTTTTCAGATGGCCGTGGCAGAAATTTTCTTTGCCTGTGTGCTTATTTTTCTTGCTTGCTTGTCTGTTTATTGCCTTTGCCTATTCCATAATGAGCAACCCAACTCTCCCACCCTCTGCTGAGGCGCCTCAGCTGCAAGTGAGAGATGCAATGCAGCTGTCACAAATGGTTCAAATGGCTCAAGCACTATGGGACTTAACATCTGAGGTCATCAGTCCCCTACACTTAGGACTACTTAAACCTAACCAACCTAAGGACATCACACACATCCAAGCCCGAGGCAGGATTCGAACCTCCGACCGTAGCAGCAGTGCGGTTCCGGACTGAAGCGCCTAGAACCACTCGGCCACATCGGCGGGCACAGCTATCACAGATGTTTCAGTTTCAGACGCAGCAGGCTGCCTGCCTCCCAAACACGGTAGAGCAGTTGTTGGCGAACCAAACATCTAATTCAGCTCAAAATGCAACAACTGTAGCTCCGAATGCCGTACCGCCTTTTCGCCAGTTTTATGAACAACAAAAGGAATCGCTTGAGTGGTTGCAACAATATGAAGCCCACATCATTGCTCACAAAGTTTCAGGTACTGTGAAACCAGATTACTTTCTGGCAGTGGTAGGAAGTGCAGTTTTTCGCCTCTTTCAGCAATTGTTCCCTAACGTCACTCAGAGTGAATTTCCCTATGGTCAGGTTGTAGGTTCTCTAACTAACTATTATGACCAACATGTGAATACGGTGGTAGCTACTTACCAATTCTTTAATTTCAAGAACATACTTACCGCGAGTGGGTAACAGATTTACTGGGTATGACGAAGAAATGCAAATTCAAATGTGCGTATGGTGCATTATATTCAGATGTTATGAAGTCGTGTACAATGTAACTGATGTCAGAAATAGAGAACAAATTTTAAAACTGTCAGGTCCATCATTTAATCACGCAGTGCAAATTATAGATCGTGTGGTTCAGGTGCCATAGTGGCCGATAAATTTGAGCAGCCGCCAATTTGTCGCACTGAGTCGTCCCTGCCGGCCTTTGGTGGCCGAGCGGTTCTAGGCGCTTCAGTCTGGAACCGCGCGACCGCCACGGTCGCAGGTTGGAATTCTGTCTCAGGCATGGATGTGTGTGATGTCCTTAGTTAGGTTTAAGTAGTTCTAAGTTCTAGGGGACTGATGACCTCAGATTCTAAGTCCTATAGTGCAGAGAGCCATTTGAACCTTTTTTTTTATATTATTATTATCTTTTTCTTTTTGAGCCCCTTGCTCATGATTGGCCACATAGGCAGCGACAGCATATGTACCCCACGCCGCATAGACAGTTCTCTGAACAGATGGCTACGTCAGTGAATAGAATTAAGCCATCCCCATAGTGCTATTCACGGCTCGAACGCCAGGATTGCCCGTCCAGACAAGCGCAGTGTTACGCTTATGACAAGAAAGGCCACGTACAATTCGTATGTTTGCAGTGGAACAAAACATAAGAATTCTGCCCACTCACAAACATTTAGTCACAAAGCCCATGTTATCAAAGCCCGCCGCAGTCATTATCAAAACTAGGAACCAATCAGTTTTTCCGGAGCTACGCCAGTCCATCAACCTTTTTGTTCATTTCATATTAGTGGAAAACGTGTGACATTTCAGTTGGACACGGGTGCCTTTCTTACACTGCTGAATATATATGAACTGCTAGGCTCCCAACGCCTGTCTGAAACTAGTATTCACCTGGCGGCTTATGATGACAAGACATTCCCGTTCCCAGAACATGTACTGTGCGTGCCAAGTATCGCTTGCGTACGTGAACTGTGACTTTCACTGTGCTACAATCACGCGACTGTGAGAAAATCTTTGGCCTTGATTCGCTTGAATTTTTTGACTTTCAAATTCAGGACAATGTGTTGCCAGTGACTGCTTTCAACGTCGAAGAAAGTGTGAACGTTATACAGCCGAAATATTAGAAGAAGAAGGAGATTTCTTGCGGCTGCACACCCGAAACTTAATGGAACAGTCTTTACTCCGCCAAAACCTGAAGATTCGCATCAAGTACCTCTGCAGGGAGGAGATGGTCTTATGTTTCGACGATTGGATAAGCTTCGGCACTTGAGAGCGAGATTACTGAGCTCTTTAAGTTTTTTACTAAGGTGCCGTGACCAGGGCATAATTCCGAAGTTTGCCAGATTAGTACATTTTATAAAAACGACGTCTATGAATAAGATTTTAGCAAAAGCTGCCTCTGCTATTGTTAAGGAGAGGATCCATTTTAATCGCCGAAAATTAGACCTGGTTTCTGAAGAACTTTATCGCCTACACCTGACGATGTCTGTGGAGATACCCTATGATTCTTGGAATTGGATTGATGGTACAACTTGGGCCAAATCAGACTGGATTCGTGAGGTGCCCACATCCCGACAGACTGCAAAATTTAGTCGACTGAAGACGACATCGCAGCGAGAAACTGTTATTCGACGCCCTGTTATTAATATGACAGGTAGAGATTTGGACGATGCTACGATGATGGTTTTGAGTAAGGGACTGAATTTTGCACCCACGCCACAGGTTCTGCCATTGCCTTCGTTTATCAGCGCCATTGAAGAAGCTGTTCGACCACTTCCCTCTGATTCAGCAGAGGAAATAAGACGTGAAACACGCCGTGCAATTATGAAGGCTCGCCCACAAAGGAGCAATATATCTGCGGCAGAGAGGGCTGCGCTACGCAAGCTTCGCCTGGATACTCAAACGGTGGTACTCCCAGCAGATAAGGGAAATGCTACTGTGTTATTGTCTCGGGACGAATACCATGATAAAATGTACAATTTATTGAGTGATAGCATGTACCGGAAGATCAGCAGGGATCCCACTAATCGAGTGGCGAAGAAAACTGTTTCGCTTCTGAATGATTCTCCCTTTCCACCGGAAGTTGTTCGGAGATTGAAACCAAGTGGTCCGGTGCCTCCTAGACTTTATGGACTACCAAAGGTCCACAAGAAAGATGTTCCTCTACGCCCCATAGTGAGTGACATAGGCACTCCGACCTATGACGTTGCCAAACATCTGGCATCAATGTTGAGGCCTCTTGTGGGAAAATTTACTCACCACATAAGAAACTTGCCTGAACTCATTAGTAAACTGAAATCATTGAAAATGAACCCGTCAGATATATTAGTTAGTTTTGATGTGGTGGCTTTATTTACAAAGGTTCCCTTTCCAGAATCTCTACAACTTATTGACAGAAGTTTTGACAAAGAGATTTCAGCTTTATTTAAACATGTTCTGACCTCCACATATTTCTTATTTAACAACGAATTTTTTGAACAGACGGACGGAGTCGCCATGGATAGTCCCTTATCCCCTCTGGTGGCCAATTTATTTATAGAGGACTTCGAGGAAAAGGCGGTTGAATTTGCTGACTTGAAACCCACGGTATTCTGGAGATATGTTGATGACACCTTTGTAGTTTGGCCCCATGGTGAAGACAACTTGCAACACTTCTTAAGACATCCGAACTCCCTCAACGATCAAATAAAGTTCACAATGGAAATTGAAAAGGAGGGATGCCTTCCATTCTTGGATGTTTTGATTCGGCGCAGAGAGGATGCCACTTTGGGACATGAAGTGTATAGGAAGCCGACGCACACCGATCTGTATTGACGTGCAAATAGCTGCCACCATCCTGCCCAGACAATGAGTGTTCTCCGAACTTCGACTCACAGAGCGCATATTATTTCTGACGAAAGCAGTCTGCAATATGATCTTTCCCACTTACAAAGAGTGTTTGAAGACAATGGGTACCATCCACAACAAATACAGAGGGAACTGAAAATGAAACCGAAAGAGGCCACAAAGAAAGCAGAAGAAGATGAAGAAACCTTTAAATCGATGGCCTTCCTGCCATATGTGTGTAGCCTCTCATCAAAAATAGGACGCATTCTCGGCAGACACAAAGTAAAAGTGATTTTTCGTCCTCCACCCAAGACAGCTGCACTCGTGGGCTCCGTCAAAGATGATTTGCTGCTCCGAAAATCGGGAGTTTACAAAATTCCGTGTGAATGTGGCCTTTTTTACATCGGACAAACAACTCGTACTGTCCAAGAAAGATGTACAGAACACCGGAGGTACACACGACTTTTACAACCTAACAGGTCGGCAGTGGCAGAGCACTGTATTGATAATGGTCACAGTACGTTGTATGACAACGTCGTAATTTTGGCAACTACATTATCCTTTTGAGACTCGATAGTGAAGTAGGCAATTGAAATTCGCTTGACGACGAATTTAATTTATAGAGGTAGTGGTTTCAATCTCGATAAATCATGGAATCCGGCACTTGCTGTAATAAACTCGCAAAGACGTCGTCCTAGTGCAGCTCACAGTGATATATCGATATGCCAACACAGATCAACTGCAGAGTCATAGATACAGCTCGCGCTTTATGCACGTCTCTGCCGCCGACCAACGTCTCTGGCGAATTTGCATCTGTGGCCGCATGCGCAGTCGCGCGGTACGACAGTATAAAGGGACGAAGCGAGCACTGGAGCGGCAATGCCTATGACCGTGTATGGCATCCCGGTCTCCTGTTTAAACTCCAAACCTACGCCCTGCCTATCAATTTTGTCCGTCTGGTCGCTTCCTTCCTCTCCCACCGTCCTTCCTATGTCACCCTCCACAACACCAACTCCCGTATCTTTTATCCCACGACTGGCGTCCCCCAAGGTTCTGTCCTCTCCCCTCTCCTTTATCTCTTGTATACGGCTGACATGCCCAAGCCACCCCCACCAGTCCACCTTCTCCAGTATGCTGATGACACCGCCTTCCTGGCTCTCTATCCTACCCTTCAACGGTCCCAACGTACCCTCCAAACCCACCTTAACCAGTTCACCACTTGGTGTAACCAGTGGTTCCTCCGTCTCAAACCCTCCAAAACCCAGGCAATCATCATAGGCCGCACCACTCGCTCCTTTCGCCTCCATGATTTCTACCTCACCCTTTATGGTCATCCCATTCAGCTCGGCCCCACCATGAAATACCTTGGCCTCACCCTCGACAGACACCTCACCTGGACCCCTCATCTCCAGACCGTCCAGCAGAAAGCCCATTCCCGCCTCCGCCTTCTGAAACTCCTGTCTGGCCAGACATGGGGATTGCATCGTTCAACCATCCTCCACACCTACAAATCCCTCATCCGTCCTATCCTCTGTTATGCCAGCGTTGCCTGGATCTCCGCCCCCACCCGCTTTTACAAGGCCCTCCAAATCCTTGAACGCCATGCACTTCGCCTTGCCTTTCGTATCCGCCTTCCTTCCCCCACACAGCTCCTGCATGAACTGATCCCCTTCCCCCACCTCCTCCTGTTCCTCCAACATATCCGCATCCTTTACACTGTCCACAGGCTTGATCTCCCCCACCCTCTGGTTTCCTCCTTCCTCTGCACCCCCCGCCCATTACCACGCCTCTATCGCTGTATCTCTCCCTCTCTCCACCTCCACACCCTCCATCTCCTTCATCAGGGCAATTTCCAATGCATCCCCCTCCCGGAGGACGAACTTCGCCGTGACATCTATCCTTCCTTCCAACTATAACCTGGCCTTGTTCCCCCCCCCCCCCCCCAGGGCCCCCTTTTTCCTCTCCCCTCCTTCTCCCAGAGCGGATTTTCCTCCTCCTCCCCCCCCCCCTGAGACCCTGCACCCCATACTTGCCTCTTTCCTTCCCACATCCCTCCCTACCTGGCCCTCTTCAGTGCGCCCCCCACTCATCTCCCCCTCTTTTCCCCTCCCTCCCTCCCTCCCTTCTTCCAGTCTGCCTCATCTCCTTGCACCTAGCAGATCCCCCATTTTGATCATTGTCAGTGTGCCACATCAGTGTTGTGTTTAGTGCTGTTTCTCCTGTGCGTCAAGAGGTGTGATTTTAATTGAGTACTGCCTTGAGGTTCGCCGTCAGTGTTTGTTCTGTGCTACGCCATCCGTCGATACCTTTTATGCTCCAGTCATACTGTGCCTTGTGTTCTTTTAATTGTTGCAGTGTGTGGCTTTCTGTGTGTGCTACTTTTAAACAGTTTTTTATCTCCGATTTACAGTCTCCTGGACATATTAGGTGCTGGTCGCTACTTTTCCAAAACTGATTTGCGCGACGCATATCTTCAAATATCACTAGATGAAGAATCACAAAACGTGTGTGTTGCGAACACTCATTTGGATTTGTTTAAATATTTGCGTTTGCCTTTTGGCAGTGCTTCCGCACCCGCCATTTTGCAAAGGAATTTGGAACAACTGACTGCTCAAGTATCAAACTGTTCAAACTATTTGTCAATTTTGTAGTAGCAGGTCGTACACCTGAAGACAACATTACAAATTTGCGTGCTTTGTTTCGTGTGTTATCTGACGCAGGGATAAAGCATAGACTGGACAAATGTGATTCTTTAAACCTGAGTTCCAGTATTTGATCACGTCATAAACAGTCAAGGTGTACATCCTCTTCAGCACATTTGTTAGCCATGCGGGGCCTGCCAGTTCCTCGCAATGTCATAGAATTGCAGACAGTTTTAGGGAAAATGAACTATTATATTCGGTTCATGCCGAATGCTGCACATATTGCAGCCCCACTGCTTCGCTTGCGTCGCAAGAACGTCCCCTTGGTTTGAACAGATGAGTGCCAGGAAGCTTTTGAAAAACTTAAAGATGCATTGCTCAGTGATCGATGCTTAGTTCACTTTGATCCTGACAAACCAGTTGTGTTGCAAGTTGACGCTTCCAAATGGAATCAGTGCAGTGCCTTCGCACAGATTTGGTGATAAAAACAGATCTGTTGCTTTCACATAGAAAGTGTTGTCCGAACCCCGGTGTTACTACTTACAAATAGAGGCATTGGATATTGTGCATGGTGTCACCAAATTCCACCACTATTTGTATGGCAGAAAATTCTACTTAGTAACGGATCACAAGCTACTGCAGTCTTTGTTGCATCCGATGAAGCCGTTTCCTGTACGAACTCCCGAAAAATAACAAAGATGGGCTTTGTTGTTGTCTCAATACCAGTACGAGATTGTGTATAATCCGACAGCTAAACAAGGTAATGCGGACGCACTTTCACGTCTTCCATTTGACCCTGATACAGATTTTGACGGTTCTACTGCATATTGTTGTCACATCTATGCTCACGATTCTGAATTGCTTCAATCTTTTCCTCTTAACTATAAGAAAATTGCACAGACCACGGAAGCTGACTCACATTTGAATATTTTGGTAAAATACATTCGCACATCTTGGCCTCGCTGATTGCATAGCATGAAGAGCTCTGTAGTGCGCCGATACTTTGCACGTCGGTATAGCCTCGCTATACAGCAAGGTGTGATTCTTGTTCATAATGACAGTGGACAGTCATGTGTGTTGATACACAAAGCTTTGCAAAAAGAAGTGTTGCAGTTACCTCACTAAGGACACTGGGGGACTGTTCGTACGAAACAGTTAGGGCGTCGACACTGTATTTCGCAGGTGTGGACACCCAAATAGAATAGAGGACGCCACAGTGTTTACACGTGCGGAAAATCAGTCCGCTCCACCACAAAAATTCTCTGTTTGGCCTAAGTAGCAATCACCATGGCAACGTGTGCACATAGACATTGCGGGATTTTTTTGGAACACTCGTTAGTTGATTGTGGTAGACTTATAGTAGTTTCCTTTTGCTGTGCCAATGAACTCGACAACGCCACGCAGCGCATTTCAGGCGTTGTCTTCTGTTTTTTGCCTCGAAGGTTTGCCTGAAGTTATAGTGTCGGACAACGGCCCTCAGTTCACGTCACATGAATATGAAATATCTAGTGAACGCAGTGGGCATACAGCATCTAACTACTGCATCGTCCCATCCACTGTCAAACGGCGAAACGGAACATTTTGTGAGAACATTCAAGCAGCAGATGGCCAAACGTCGCACCGCACACACCAAGGATCAAGTATTGTAACTGTTTCTCGTCTCGTATCATTCTCATCCACGAGATGGACCATAGCTGGCGGAATTGCTTCACGGCCGCCGCCATCGGACAGTGCTTCACCTGCTCCACCCTGCTCAGCATCCGGCGCTGAAGGAAGGCCGCAAGAATCGCTTCTCGCTGCATGATATTGTATTTTTCAGTGTTTTCAGCGGCAGCAGACGCTGGGCGCGAGGCGAGATCATTCGTCGGCTTGGCATATGCGCGTACCTCATTTCAGGCCCAGACAGATTGCAGCGCCGACATCAAATTCGCCACTGTCATGTGCACGGTGATTCTTCTGTATCTCTTCCCCAAGATTCACAGATGTCGAGGATAGCTCGGCCACAGCTACTCCCAGAGAGTGTCATTACGACACCGCGGAAAGACCCCAGGAAGACGGAGCCTTTGCCTCCAATGCCTCCTCTCATCCTACCGATGGAGCTGGACCCGCCCACGCCGCAGCGCCCGATGCCTTCGACGTCTTGGTATGGCCCTCAAGAGGTGGTCGCGTACCCTTCTGGGCGTTTTCCGGGGGACGTTTCCAACAGAGTGAAGGTCGGATGGCGGAGTACGATCGAAAGTCTGACGTCTCCTGCAGCCACAGCTTCCGGTCCATCAGAGCGTTCATGCTCCTGACTCTCCTCCCGTTGCCGTGCTCCATATACGACAATGGTCCTTCATTTTGGAGGGGGCGGGGGGGGGGGGGGGAGAAATCAAACGGCGTAAAGTCAAGCGCCGACACGCTACTCGGGAACGGAAGAGGAGAGACGGCTGCGAGAAGGAGTCGGGTAATAGCACGCTGACCGACCCCTCTCCAGGACGACAACGTGCAATAGCAGCTTCAAGATTAGCGACTTGGAGAGCAGCGTCAACGCTAGTCACTTCGCTTGTCCATACTGAAGACGATTTATTATTTCATATGTCGCCCTTTGCTTGCGACGCATCTGTGTAATTGCCAAAGTTAAGTATTGTAATTTTCTTATTTTAATAAAACTAGATTATTTATCTAGCGAAACGACTATGCAGGCTTTTTAGGCACTAAAATATTAGAACCACAGATTCGACACTTCGGTGCATTCACTCCACATTGTAGCGTAAAATGTGCCGCGTCATTCCGCAGAATATTACCCGGCCACACATCATCAACTTCGACCCATGCCAGAAACCGAAGAGCAAACGCAGAATATTGCTTCGTATCATGAGTATTCAGTAGCTGCAACGCCTGTATCTTGTACAGGTACCAGTGTTTGATAGACTCCCAAACTGCTTGGTGTTGACCACAGTACGGACAACTCTCGTGACACTGCGCGGGCACTAGCACTACCTTGGGAGCATTCAGCTTGGTCAGTTACAGCGACGAAACCTCGTCAATAACTTCCACTGGGATAGTATGATGATTATATTAACAAGGTGTACTCAGTGAATGATACCTAAGATTACGCAGTGTTGGGGAATATGTTGCCACTGTATCGTAACAGAGAGAGGGTAAATAAACTGGGGGGACAGAGAGCGTTCCTGGTGACGTCGCATTACATCAGCCACGTAAGAAGAAGGCAACATATGTTTATAGACAGCAAAACGGAGGGCTTTGATTGGCCCAAAACACAAGGAAGCACTTACCTAGCCTGTGTTAAAGTGGCAGAGCGCGGGAAGGGATAGCGGCGGTGAGCAGTTGCGTGTTGGAAATAGATCCCGCTGATCATGGTAGAATATGCCTTATCAGTTACACTGTGGCTCTGTTCAGAGTTTATTAAGTGTAATAACAATGCAATTTCCATATTGCGCAGATGGATCATATATGGTAGTGTAAACCTGTTTTGTAAACCACCATAAAGGGAATTACTAGAATTAAAAATGGTATCACTTCAAAAAACTTGCGCGCAGTTATTCGACCACTAACTCCAGTCAGACTTCATATCATTCTACACCTTTACACTCACTCATCCAGATCCTGATGTGGCGAATCCACGACCAGCCTTCTATTGTGTAGAGAGGAAATCATCGTCTGATTGACGCAGGTCATTGTGTTTCAGGAACTTGCAACGACATACGTGCTTGGATCAAGGAACAGTCGGAATTGTAGTT
Source organism: Schistocerca americana (assembly GCF_021461395.2). Taxonomy (NCBI): domain Eukaryota; kingdom Metazoa; phylum Arthropoda; class Insecta; order Orthoptera; family Acrididae; genus Schistocerca; species Schistocerca americana. Next base: position 58,325,981 of record NC_060124.1, on the reverse strand, counting down.
GTAAATTGTTGTAGCTGTGCTGGGAAAGTCACTGAGCTTCAAGCGCTAATAGAAAGCACTGAAGCTGAAATCGTTATAGGTACAGAAAGCTGGCTAAAGCCTGAGATAAGTTCTGCAGAAATTTTTACGAAGTCTCAGACGGTGTTCAGGAAAGATAGGTTAGGCAGAATTGGTGGTGGAGTGTTTGTGTCTGTCAGTAGTCGTTTATCTTGTAGTGAAGTCGAAGTAGATACTCCGTGCGAATTGATATGGGTGGAGGTTATACTTAACAGCCGAACTAAGTGAATAATTGGCTCCTTCTACAGACCCCCAGACTCATATGATACAGTTGTTGAACAGTTCAGAGAAAATTTGAGTCTCGTAACAAATAAATACCTCACTCATACGGTTATAGTTGGTGGGGACTTCAACCTTCCCTCGATATGTTGGCAAAAATACTTGTTCAAAACCGGTGGTAGGCAGAAAACATCTTCCGAGATTGTCCTAAATGCTTTCTCCGAAAAATATTTCGAGCAGTTAGTCCACGAACCCACGCGAATTGTAAATGGTTGCGAAAACACACTTGACCTCTTAGCCACAAACAATCCAGAGCTATTACAGAGCATCATGACTGATACAGGGATTAGTGTTCACAAGGTCGTTGTAGGTAGGCTCAATACCGTTTCTTCCAAATTCACCAGAAACAAACGCAAAATAATTTTATTTAAAAAAGCGGATAAAGTGTCACTCGAAGCCTTCCTAAGAGACAATCTCCATTCCTTCCGAAGTGACTATGCAAAAGTAGACGAGATGTGGCTCAAATTCAAAGATATAGTAGCAACAGCAATTGAGAGATTCATACCTCATAAATTGGTAAGAGATGGAATTGATCCCCCATGGTACACAAAACATGTCCGAACGCTGTTGCAGAGGCAGCGGAAAAAGCATGCGAAGTTCAGAAGAACGCGAAATCCCGAAGATTGACTATAATTTACAGACGCGCGAAATTTGGCACGGACTTCAATGCGAGATGCCTTTAATAGGTTCCACATCGAAACATTGTCTCGAAATTTGGTAGAGAATCCGAAGAAATTCTGGTCGTATGTAAAGTACACAAGCGGCAAGACGCAGTCAATACCTTCGCTGCGCAGTGCCGATGGCACTGTTACCGACGACTGTGCCGCTAAAGCGGAGTTATTGAACGCAGTTTTCCGAAATTTCTTCACCAGGGATGACGAATGGAATATTCCAGAATTTGAAACCCGAACAGCTGCTAGCATGAGTTTCTTAGAAGTAGATACCTTAGGGGTTGCGAAGCAACTCAAATCGCTTGATACCGGCAAGTCTTCAGGTCCAGATTGTATACCGATTAGGTTCCTTTCAGATTACGTTGATACAATAGCTCCCTACTTATCAATTATATACAACCGCGCGCTCGCCGATAGATCTGTACCTACAGATTGGAAAATTGAGCAGGTCGCACCAGTGTTTCAGAAGGGTAGTAGGAGTAATCCATCGAACTACAGACCTATATCATTGACGTCGGTTTGCAGTAGGGTTTTGGAGCATATACTGTATTCAAACATTATGAATCACCTCGAAGGGAACGATCTATTGATACGTAATCAGCATGGTTTCAGAAAACATCGTTCTTGCGCAACGCAGCTAGCTCTTTATTCGCATGAAGTAATGGCTGCTATCGACAGGGGATCTCAAGTTGATTCCGTATTTCTAGATATCCGGAAAGCTTTTGACACAGTTCCTCACAAGCGACTTCTAATCAAGTTGTGCGACTGGATTCGTGATTTCCTGTCAGGAAGGTCGCAGTTCGTAGTAATAGACGGCAAATCATCGAGTAAAACTGAAGTGATATCAGGTGTTCCCCAGGGAAGCGTCCTGGGACCTCTGCTGTTCCTGATCTATATAAATGACCTGGGTGACAATCTGAGCAGTTCTATTAGGTTGTTCGCAGATGATGCTGTAATTTACCGTCTAGTAAGGTCACCCGAAGACCAGTATCAGTTGCAAAGCGATTTAGAAAAGATTGCTGTATGGTGTGGCAGGTGGCAACAGACGCTAAATAACGAAAAGTGTGAGGTGATCCACATGAGTTCCAAAAGAAATCCGTTGGAATTCGATTACTCGATAAATAGTACAATTCTCGAGGCTGTCAATTCACTTAAGTACCTGGGTGTTAAAATTACGAACAACTTTAGTTGGAAAGACCACATAGATAATATTGTGGGGAATCCGAGCCAAAGGTTGCGTTTCATTTGCAGGACACTTAGAAGAAGCAACAAGTCCACTAAAGAGACAGCTTACACTACACTCGTTCGTCATCTGTTAGATTATTGCTGCGCGGTGTGGGATCCTTAACAGGTGGGATTGACGGAGGGCATCGAAAGGGTGCAAAAAAGGGCAGCTCGTTTTGTATTATCACGTAATAGGGGAGAGAGTGTGGCAGATATGATACGCTAGTTGGGATGGAAGTCATTAAAGCAAAGACGTTTTTCGTCGCGGCGAGATCTATTTACGATATTTCAGTCACCAACTTTCTCTTCCGAATGCGAAAATATTTTGTTGAGCCCAACCTACGTAGGTAGGAATGATCATCAAAATAATATAAGAGGAATCAGAACTCGAACAGAAAGGTTTAGGTGTTCGTTTTTCCCGCGCGCTGTTGGGGAAGGGAATGGTAGAGAGATAGTATGATTGTGGTTCTATGAACCATCTGCCAAGCACTTAAATGTGAACTGCAGAGTAATCATGTAGATGTAAATGTAGACGGTGGACATGCGTGTCTCCACCGGCAACGCCGCCGATTTCAGGCGATCTGTCACCAACAGTTTCTGGGACCTGTCTTGCTAACACTAAGGTAGTGCTGAAATAGGACCTCTAGGACCTTTAAGTCGGCGATACTCACTCAATGCAGCACTGTAATTACTTTCTTCCACATAAAACAGTTTCAGTAACACTGCACAGTCTCTCTGCTCGGTAACCATACTATTCACTCATGTTATGTCTTGTTTCATGACAGCATGGATGTCATTCCGTCATGCAAACAGTATACAGCACCGGATTTGCACCTGGTAGCCATAATTGGAACTAATGTTTTCCCCTGTATAAGTAGGTAGGTGCTGCATTAATGCATAAGATCTTCTATCAAGTTTTGCTACCATGCGATAATTACAAACCACAATGGACGTCGGTTAGTAGTTAATTATAATCAACCAGTAGATATGGCAAGCAATTTATGATTATTTTCGCCTGAGCAGTAGTGTGGATACGTGAACTCAAAACGGTTGCCTGTACTGACAGGTGGTGCAGTTATGACTGTGCATAAAACATGAGATCATAAAGTTTATGGCGTTTTTGTAGGAAGACTGTTCGACTTAGAAAAAAGAAACGAACACACTGATGTCTCTACATACCCTAATGTGACAAAAGTCGTGAGATACACCCTAATATCGTGCTGGACCTCGTTTTGACCAGCATAGTGGAGCAAATCGACGTCGCATGAACTCAACAAGTCGCTGGAAGTCTGTTGCAGAATATTCAACCATTCTGCACCTATATCCATCCATAATTGCGAAAGTGTTGCTGATGCAGGATTCTGTGCACGAGCTGACCTATCGATTATGTCCCATAAATGTTCGATTCGATCCATGTCGCGCTATCTGGGTGGCAAAATCATTCGCTCGAATTCTCCAGAATGTACTTCAAACCAACCGCAAAATACTGTGGCTTGGTAACATGATTGCACGAATGGCTGCAAATGGTCTCCAGGTAGCCGAACATAACAGCTCTGGGTCAACAGTCAGTTCAGCTGGACGAAAGGACCCAGTCCATTCCATGTAAACACAGACCACACCATTATGGAACCACCACAGCGCCTTGTTCACAACTTGGGTCATGGCTTCGTGAGGTCTCGCCGCACTCGAACCCTACCATTAGATCTTACAACTGATTTCGGAACTCATCTCACCAGGCCACGATTTTACAATCGTCTAGAGTCAAAGCGATATGGTCACCAGCCCAGAGCGATGCGTTATGTTAGCAAAGGTACTCGCATGTGATGTCATAGCCCATTAAGAGGAGGTTTAGTATCTTTTGTTCAAAAAATCTATTTCCTTTAATTGCATTTCGGATCCGTAAAAGTGTTCAGAATCCACCCCTGAAATGGTTTTTCCGAATGCGGAACGGAATTGTTTGTTATTCGCGGTTGAACAGAAAAAATGCAGCTGCCTGAAATCGGCCTTTTTACGCGCCAGTTTTTTTCTTTCGGAGGACGAGTTATTGTACCGATGCTTGGGAGGAAACACACAAAATTCAAATGAAAAAAAAATGGTTCAAATGGCTCTGAGCACTATGGGACTCAACTGCTGAGGTCATTAGTTCCCTAGAACTTAGAACTAGTTAAACCTAACTAACCTAAGGACATCACAAACATCCATGCCCGAGGCAGGATTCGAACCTGCGATCGTAGCGGTCTTGCGGTTCCAGACTGCAGCGCCTTTAACCGCACGATTCAAATGAAAGTCTGTACGCGTGTGTTTGGAAGTTAGCTCCCAAGCATTTGCATTCTGTGGAGATTCGGACTTTTCTGGCAATGAGCAGCGTCAACGAAGGGCATTCAGCAATTCTGAAGAGAATGACAACGATGGACGGCACCCTGGGACTCTATTCGACGCAGTTCGCCAAGCATTCGGACGACCACCGGATTCAAGCGGCCGAAAACCGCTTGTCACCGGCCGTATGAGCGGCTCTGGAGCAGCGCAGGACGGCCCAGATCGAGCAGAACGCTCTGTATGAGGAAGAGGAAGGACTAGTTTATGGACTCGGAATAGCAGATTGAACGTAAGTTGCAAAATATTGCATTTATACGTAGTCAAATATTGAGGAAGCAGTGAAGGAAACGAAAGAAAAATTCGGAGTAGGTATTAAAATCCATGGAGAAGTAATAAAAACTTTGAGGTTCGCCGATGACATTGTAATTCCGTCAGAGACAGCAAAGGACCTGGAAGAGCAGCTGAACGGATATAAGATGAACATCAACAAAAGCAAAACGAGGATAATGGAATGTAGTCGAATTAAGTCGGGTGATGCTGAGGGTATTAGATTAGGAAATGAGAAACTTAAAGTAGTAAAGGAGTTTTGCTATTTGGGGAGCAAAATACAGATGATGGTCGAAGTAGGGAGGATATAAAATGTAGACTGGCAATGGCAAGGAAAGCGTTCCTGAAGAAGAGAAATTGGTTAACATCGAGTATAGATTTAAGTGTCACAAAGTCGTTTCTGAAAGTATTTGTATGGAGTGTAGCCAAGTATGGAAGTGAAACATGGACGATAAATAGTTTAGACAAGAAGAGAATAGAAGCTTTCGAAATGTAGTGCTACAGAAGAATGCTGAAGATTAGATGGGTAGATCACATAACTAATGAGGATGTGTTGAATAGGATTGGGGAGAAGAGAAGTTTGTGGCACAACTTGACCAGAAGAAGGGATCGGTTGGTAGGACATGTTCTGAGGCATCAAGGGATCACCAATTTAGTATTGCAGGGCAGCGTGGAGGGTAAAAATCGTAGAGGGAGACCAAGAGATGAATACACCAAGCAGATTCAGAAGGATGTAGGTTGCAGTAGGTACTGGGAGATGAAGAAGCTTGCACAGGATAGAGTAGCATGGCGAGCTGCATCAAAGCAGTCTCAGGACTGAAGACCACAACAACAACAACGTAGTCAAAATTTCAAACGCGTTTTTCTCGAGATGACCTTTTTGTTATCGCGCGGTATGGTAACTGCAAATCTACTGAACCGATTGGTATGATTCTTTGTTTCCGACGAAGGTAACTAAATTGTCTAGGAATTGTAGCATTTTTGTTACTATAAATATTATATTACTATAAATATTTTTACTTGCCCGACGAAGTCGAAAAATCGATGATAAAACTCTATTTTTTCAAATGGACGCCATTTTTTTCCTATGGTCCAAATAACTTAAGTGAGGTACAACTCCTTAAGAATCTTACATACTTCGCTAACGCCAACTCCATTTTGTTTCCAGACGAGCCGGCTGAACTGCGACACACCGCGCGTGGAGGTCTATATCGAAATTTTGTTGCGTTCCGACGGCACTTCCGCCTTTGCTCTTCGACATTTCCGGTCGAGAAAAATGCAGTTTGTAGAGGAAATATCAATACACATTTTGACCAAATTTGACATTGATATCTATAACATATCCCGAGCAAGAACAAATTCCCAAAGAACATGCTTTTTTGGGGCCAAAGATAGTAAACGCCGCATTTCACCTCACTGTCCAAACGGATATGTTCGTCGTACGCCCACACCGATTTTTGCGCTTATTTCGCGCAGTATTACTTGCCTGTTAGCACTGACAACTCTACGCAAACGCCTCTGTTCTCGAACTTTAAGTTAAGGCTGTTGGCCACTATGTTATACGTGATGGCGGGTAAAGACTGAAAGTAGGTGTTCTCGGCACGCTCTTGATGCTGTGGATGTCATGATATTGAACTGCCTAACGATTTCCGAAATGGAATGTCCCATGCGTCTAGCTCCAACATCATCGCGCGTTCAAAACCTGTTAATTCCTGTCATGCGACGATTATCACGTCGGAAAACTTTTCACATGAATCACATGAGTACCATTGACAGCACCGCCAATGCACTGCCCTTTTATACGTTACTGGTCATTAAAATTGCTACACCACGAAGATGACGTGCTACAGACGCGAAATTTAACCGACAGGAAGAAGATACTGTGATATGCAAATGATTAGCTTCTCAGAGCATTCACACAAGGTTGCCGCCGGAGGCGACACCTAGAACGTGCTGACATGAGGAAAGTTTCCAACCGATTTCTCATACACAAACAGCAGTTCAGCGGCGTTGATTGGTGAAACGTTGTTGTGATGCCTCGTGTAAGGAGGAGAAATTCGCACCATCGCGTTTCCGACTTTGATAAAGGTCGGACTGTAGCCTATCGCGATTGCGGTTTACCGTATCGCGACATTTCTGCTCGTGTTGGTCAAGATCCAATGACTGTTACCAGAATATGGAATCGGTGGGTTCAGGACCGTAATACGGAACGCCGTACTGGATCCCAACGGCCTCGTATCACTAGCAGTCGAGATGACAGGCATCTTATCCGCATCGCTGTAACGGATCGTGCAGCCACGTCTCGATCCTTGAGTCAATAGATGGGGACGTTTGCAAGGCAACAACCATCTGCACGAACAGTTCGACGACGTTTGCAGCAGCATGGACTATCAGCACGGAGACCACGGCTGCGGTTACCCTTGACGCTGCATCACATACAGGAGCACCTGCGATGGTGTACTCAATGACGAACCTGGGTGCACGAATGGCAAAAACGTCATTTTTTCAGATAAATCCAGGTTCTGTTTACACCATCATCATGTTCGCATCCGTGTTTGGCGAGATCGCGGTGAACGCATATTGGAAGCGCGTATTCGTCATCGCCAAACTGGCGTATCACCCGGCGTGATGGTACGGGTTACACGTCTCTGTCACCTCTTGTTCGGATTGACGGCACTTTGAACAGTGGACGTTACATTTCAGATGTGTTATGTCCCGTGGCTCTACCCTTCATTTGATCCCTGCGAAACCCTACATTTCAGCAGGATAATGCACGACCGCATGTTGCAGGACCTGTGCGGGCCTTTCTGGACACAGAAATTGTTCGACTGCTGCCCTGGCCAGCACATTCTCCAGCTCTCTCATCAACTGAAAACAATGGTGGCCGAGCAACTGGCTCGTCACAATACGCCAGTCACTACTCTTGATGAACTGTGGTATCGTGTTGAAGCTGCATGGGCAGCTGTACCTGTACACGTCATCCAGGCTCTGTTTGACTCAATGCCCAGGCGTATCAAGGCCGTTATTACGGCCAGACGTGGTTGTTCTGGGTACTGATTTCTCAGACTCTATGCACCCAAATTGTGTGAAAATGTAATCACATGTCAGATACTAAAATGTAGACTTTCACGGCCAGAAATATCATGTCCATTATAAATATCCGGGCTGTTATGCCGTGGTCGGTTGATGAATTCTGTGTCGATTCCCAACGTTTCGTCTCCGACTGCGGGAGACATCTTCAAGGGTGTCCGTAGCTCGATGGAAGGTCCAACACACCCACTAGCTCGCTACTGACTGCCGCTAAATTCCGTGTCCGAGCGCTCCCGCGCCGCGGCGTGACGTCACGTGTTTTAAAACGTCAGTGCAATTGGCCGCTGTCCGTTGCCGTCGATCGCCGTTGCCATCACCCAGTAGTGGACGGGTGGTACACATCTTCTTTAACACAGGCATCCATATACCGTTTAATTTCACGCCCTCCTCCTTTCGGTTGAAATTATTTGGGTGTTTAGCGATTTCGATTGCCTCCCTGTAGAGCCTTTCGTAATATCCGCTTGTGGCCGTTGGTACTTGCGTTTCCTCGAAACGAATATTGTGGTTCCCTGGCTGGAAAGCATGCTCCGCAACAGCTGATCGTTCCGTTTCTCCTCTTCTACAATTTCCCTTGTGCTCTTCCAAACGTTTAGAAACAGTTATTTTAGTGGTACCCACATAAACATCACCGCAGTGTTGTTTGACGACCAAATACTTCAAGTGGAATGAACAGTTTTATGAGCAAACGGATGGCGTGGCTATGGGAAGCCCCCTAAGTCCCGTAATTGCAAACTTCTTTATGGAGAAATTCGAAGAACATGCCTTAGGTACTGCCAGCAAAACCAAATGTATGATTCCGATACGTGGATGACACGTTTGTGCTGTGGAGACATGGTAGGGAGGAACTAAGCCGGTTCCACGAATATCTGAACAGTATAAACTCAAGAATTCAGTTTACAATGGAGGAGGAGGTAGACGGCAAATTACATTTCCTCGATGTGCTTGTTTTTAGAAACGAAAATGTTAGTTTGGGCCGCTCAGAATATCGCAAACCCACGCACACGGACCGTTATTTGCACCGGGATTCGAACCACAACCCACAACAGAAGCGGGGTGTTATCAAGACGTTAGCGGACAGAGCTAGAAATATTTGTGAACCGGAGTTGATCGACGCTGAGATGGAACATCTCCACAACGCTCTAATGAAGAACGGATATTCGTCCGCCGAAATAAAACGTGCGTTGAGGCAGCCACGCAGAAATCATAACGAAGTACAGCTACTGCAAAATGTAAGGTTTTCCTGCCGTTTGTTAAAAATGTAACGGAAAGAATAGTGAGGATCTTGACGAAGCGGAATATTACCGTAATTTACAAGCCCACCAGGAAGATACAGGAATACCTTAGCCTGCCAAGGACGCTCGCAAACCACTGGAAAAAGCTGGAGTGTATAGGATCCCATGCAGCTGTGGTGATGTTTATGTGGGTACCACTATGAGAACTGTTTCTAAACGTTTGGAAGAGCACAAGGGAAATTGTAGAAGAGGCAGTCGAAATCGCTAAACACCCAAATGATTTCAACCGAAAGGAGGAGGGCGTGAAATTAAACGGTATATGGATGCCGGTGTTAAAGAAGATGTGTACCACTCGTCCACTACTGGGTGATGGCAACGGCGATCGACGGCGACGGACAGCGACCAATTGCACTGACGTGGCCGGCCGCTGTGGCCGAGCGGTTCTAGGCGCTCACTCCGGAACCGCGCGACTGCTACGGTCGCAGGTTCGAATCCTGCCTCGGGCATGGATGTGTGTGATGTCCTTAGGTTTGTTAGGTTTAAGTAGTTCTAAGTTCTAGGGGACTGATGACCACAGATGTTAAGTCCCATAGTGCTCAGAGCCATTTGAACCATTTTTTTGCACTGACGTTTTCAAAACACGTGATGTCACGCCACGGAGCGGGAGCGCGCGGACACGGAATTTAGCGGCAGTCAGTAGCGAGCCAGTGGGTGTGTTGCACCTTCCATCGAGCTACGGACCCCCTTGAAGATGTCTCCCGCAGTCGGAGACGAAACGTTGGGAATCGACACAGAATTCATCAACCGACCACGGCATAACAGCCCGGATAATTATAATGGACAATCGCATGTCAGTTGTAGTATAATATATTTGTCCAATGAATAGCCGTTTATCATCTGCATTTCTTCTTGGTGTAGCAATTGTAATGGCCAGTAGTGTAGTTTGTATACGCAATAGAAACGCCATCTGTATATGTGCATATCGTTATCACATGACCTCAATTTATTACGATGTCACATATAAAAATATTTGCACTTATACCCGTCATACAGTGCATAACGCGGCTACACAATGAGATTTGTGACGTATGTTGAACGCCGCTATCGTGGTGTTCCGATGTTGATGGCCAGCAGCGCAGACGGCAGCCGCCCCTGGTCAGAGCGAGCGCCAGCCCGTCGCGCCGGCGGCAGGGAGAGAGCAGCGCCGCGTCCGCCGCCCGGCTGTCAGGCTGTGCCGTGACGGGCGGCGCCCTGGGCGGCGAGGCGCGCGCGGCAGGTGTCAGCGGGGCGGCGCCGCCCAGCCGCCCAGCCGGTGGATCGATAGCGGCTGCCGGCCCACCTGGCCGCCGGCCGTTGCCGCCGCTGCCGCTGCCTCTGCCGCCGCCGCTGCCGGCGATGGCCCACCTCGCGCCCTTCTCGGCCGCGTAATCAATATTAATGAACTTGCTAATTTGCCCGCCGGCGCGCCGCCCGCCTACAAGGGTCCCGTTAGCGCCGGAAAAAATGTCATCGATGAAGAGCACGAGGTGGCGCCCTGCGCCCTGCCGGTCTCACACGGGGCCCGAATGGCCTGCGACGCAAGGTTAACCCTGTACTGTGTCCCGATTTCCATTCTTCTTCTTCTTTCTCGACATCTCTGCCTTAACGGAAGCCGTGTGGACGCTCTCCACTTTCCTCACCGAGCGAAGTGGCGCAGTGGTTATCGCACTGGACTCGCATTCGGGAGGACGACGGTTCAATCCCGTCTCCGGCCATCCTGATTTAGGTTTTCGGTGACTTCCCTAAATCGCTTCAGGCAAATGCCGGGATGGTTCCTTTGAAAGGGTACGGCCGATTTCCTTCCCCATCCTTCCCTCACCCGAGCTTGCGCTCCGTCTCTAATGACCTCGTTGTCGACGGGACGTAAACACTAATCTCCTCCTCCTCCTCCACTTTCCTCTGCGTTGCACCCCTTCCTTGTGATGGTAACTTGGACTGTTTTCGCTGGCATCAATTTTTTTCCCGTTTATCACTGCAGTCTTAGAATGGAGGCCGAAATGCACACGTTTTGGCTCACGCAGGCTGGCGTGAGGAGGGTTCAAAAAAAATTCAAATGACTCTGAGCACTATGGGACTAAACATCTATGGTCATCAGTCCCCTATAACTTAGAACTACTTAAACCTAACTAACCTAAGGACAGCACACAACACCCAGTCATCACGAGGCAGAGAAAATCCCTGACCCCGCCGGAAATCGAACCCGGGAACCCGGGCGTGGGAAGCGAGAACGCTACCGCACGACCACGAGCTGCGGACGGCGTGAGGAGGGTAGAACTATACTGACGTGAGGTCTGGAACGTGACAAGAAATAAGAATTCAGAAAGCGGACGTAATTAGTTTCCTACTTAACTTTAATACATTAATGATGAACGTCGCTCTTGATGGTACATGATTCACAATATTATCTGTTCAGAATACATTCTTGAAGATAGTAATTATAGTAACTGAATATGGCGCCTTGCTACGTCGAAGCAATTGACGTAGCTGAAGGTTATGCTAAACTGTCGTCTCTGCAAATGAGAGCGTATGTAGACAGTGAACCATCGCTAGCAAAGTCGGCTGTACAACTGGGGCGAGTGATAGGCAGTCTCTCTAGACTGGACCTGCCGTGTGCGGCGTTCGATCTGCAATCACTGATAGTGGCGACACGCGGGTCCGATGTATACTAGCGGCCCGTGGCCGATTTAAAGGCTACCACCCAGCAAATGTGGTGTCTGGCGGTGACTCCACAAACTTGTTCGCGAGTTCTTTCTTAATACATGCAGCAGTCTGAATGTTGTACTCGTTCGTATTTCCATTAGTTGTATTGTGCTCGCTATCAAACGTATCTCCCGTCAGGTACACATATGATGTACGCTTTACATGCGAAGCAAGATACCGCCTCATGTAAGTACAACCTCAGAAATATGGCGTCGCTGACAATTTATTTATTCCAGTCTTACATTAATTCATCTCCTCATCCATCCTCTCTCTATCCATCTTCTCCTTCCCCCTCCCTACCTCCTTCTTTCCCCTCTCTCTTTCCATCCCCTCTCTCTTTATCCAGCTGTCCTCCCTCTTCTATCCAGCCTCCCTGTCCCTCTTTCTGTTATAACTACCCACGTCGTGCTGTGCCCGACTTATAATTTCACGACGCAAGTCTCCTGGGTTGAGCAGTTATTGCCCGATGACGACACGCAATACAGTTTGTTAAACAGGAGTTCGCCGTTATTAATTATGTTTTTAGATTTAATTTTATTACTCGTACAGAGACTCAACATTCCTTTGTTTAACAGCTCGTCGTCAAAATAAGTATGAAATGATAATATCTTTGTAATACATAATGTCGACTATTGAGTTAAAGTTCGTACCTATTTTGCCATTTTAGAGAAGAGAAACCTTAAGCGATTCTGCTTCAATAGTCTCAATATCAAATGTTCACTAATTTCAATTTCCTTCCTATCTCAGTTCAGTATTTAACACAAATTGCCGGCCGCGGTGGCCGTGCGGTTCTGGCGCTGCAGTCCGGAACCGCAAGGCTGCTACGGTCGCAGGTTCGAATCCTGCCTCGGGCATGGGTGTGTGTGATGTTCTTAGGTTAGCTAGGTTTAAGTAGTTCTAAGTTCTAGGGGACTTATGACCTAAGATGTTGAGTCCCATAGTGTTCAGAGCCATTTGAACCATTTAACACAAATTATATATCAATGTCATTTCAGAGATATTACGTCGGTACCACACTAACGGAATAACACGTAAGTGTCATTTAACATCACTTTTATTAATAATCCTTTTTCTTATGACGTAAATGTTAATGAATGATCACTGTCTAGGAGGAAAGACGGATTGATCCTAATCATGAGATAATAGCTTTTAATGAGCCCGCAATCGTTAATTAAATAAAAAGTCGCGTTCAAGGATTATATGCGAACAACTTTCGTGTCGTCCGTTTTCACGTATCTGTCAAAACTAATCCTGACACCCACAATTCGAATTAACACTGACGTTAACCCCTTTTGTCGGAACATCGAATCGTAGCTATTATGTGAAAGTTTATTATAGTCCCCGAATTAATTCCTTTCAGATACGCGCACGACCCAACAGCAGAACGGAACACAAACGACTTGTTTTAACAACCGAACAACGCAATGACGTTACATTACGACAATGTCCCCCCAATGAACATCTTTTTGACTTCATCTTTTATACTCTGCTTAGTTAATTATTCCAAATTACAATTTATTCACCTATTTATCGAAAACATCTAACAAAAAAAATAAAATAAATTTATCCCAACGTAAAAGATCCGTTTTACTGTCCATCTCCAACACCCCCAACACCCCCTCTATGAGTCCACGTCCTCCACCCCTATTCTCTCTCCATCTGCTCTTGCCCCTCTTCTCCCGCCACCTTCTGTCATTCTGCTCCCCTACCCTCTATCCACCGCCTTTCTCCTCTGTTCCTCTCTTTCTGTCCCCTCTGATTCCATCTCCTTCTGCCCCTCTCTCTGTCAATCTCTCCCTCCCCCTCTCTCTACCTCCTCCTCTACATCCCCCTATTCATCTCTTACCCTTTTCTTTTCTGTCCACCTCTTCTGTTCTCTACTTTCTATTTATCTCCTCCTCTTCCCTTTCTCTGTCCCTTTCCTCCTCCCACTCTGTTTGTTCATTTCCTCTCCCCATCTCTCTGACTGTCTCTTTTTCCACCTGCCTCTGTCTATCAACTCCTCTTCCCTATCTTTGACTACCTCCTCCTCAATCCTTTCTCTGTCAATTTCCCTCTTCTCTATGTCTGTCCATCTCCTTCTCTTTCTATCTGTGCCCATTTCCTCCTTCTCCTCGCTGTCTATCCATCTTATCGTCCTTCCTTCTCTGTCCACATCATCACACTCACCCCAATAGGAGGGTGGTGATTCTTACCTCTACAGTATTTCTTTCCATCTTGAAACTAATATGTATGCCAAATTTAATTGAAGACGTTTCAGGTGCTAAGGCTCAGCTTTTTACCCATAGCTTTGTTGCATACTCACGTTTCACACATGTTTAACATATTTCACGTGTATTTGTTCACATATTTCACCTATATGTCTAGTGAATTTCACCAAACGCTTTCGTTTTCGCGCAGCTCAATGTTTATAGTGTCGTATCTCCTGAGTTACGTGCAGTATAATAATAGGATTTTGCAGGTACATTCAGTGGTATGTGTGCCTAGTGTCTGCGAAATGTGTTGTGAATTAGTAGTAGAGCAGTAATGAATCAGAACGTCATGCCCCTCAGTGTTTAGGGCGTCATATCTGCTGAACTGTGTGTCGTACGATGATATATTTTTGTAGGTAAATGTAGCGATAAATGTTGATAATATGTGCGAAATGTGATGCGGATAGAGTTAGTAGAAACGCGGCAACTTTTTCTCCCATCTATGCAATACTGCGTGCAAAATGTGTCACGAAAGCAGTTAGTAGTAAAGAAGTAATAAATTAGAACGTCATGCTTCACGTGGCAGTTTTTCTACAAGAACAGTGAAAATGTAGTAAGCGACAAACTTCTTTCCTTTTATCTTTCTCTGTGGGTCCTCAAATGAAACGTTTCGAAAAAGTTTGAAATTATGTGTAAGGTTTATTGCAAGTCTCTAAGTGCTGTCGTTCTCAGTACCGGATAACTTAAGTATGGATATTCTCGAGTCGCGGCCTACACTGCTCTTTCGCCCTCATAGCCACCTTTTTGATAGGGGATTGGTTGTTATCCCCACAGTGATTCTTTCGGTCCGCAACCGGTAGCTGAGTGGTCAGCGCGACAGACTGTCGATCCAAAGGGCCCGGGTTCGATTCCCGGCTGGGTCGGAGATTTTCTCCGCTCAGGGAGTGGGTGTTGTGTTGTCCTAACCATCGTCATTTCATTCCCAACGACACGCAAGTCGCCGAAGTGGCGTCAGATCAAAAGACTTGCACCAGGCGAGCGGTCTACCCCAGGGAGGCCTTCGTCATACGACATTTCATTTTCAGTGATTCTTTCCAGGCACTTCTGTTAAAATCAGTCTAGTGGTTTACGAGGAGGTATGGTACTTACATGCTTACATACAAATGTACATCCATTTTATAATTTGTGTTGGTGCATATGAACAAATACACAACAGATAAACACATCAAAAGAAGTTTTGCATCACCTCGGTTCCCAGAACTCCTGAAGACAGACGTTGACTGTGGATATTGTATCACAGATACAGTACCTTCGACTGTTGAGAGATGTCACTAAACCCGCCCAAAGTCGTAAACAACCATGCATGAGCAGCGCTTATTAGACGGAGGGGGTCCGACAGCCGATCAGTACCAGTCATTCCACCAAGAATCTTTGCAACCACGACACCATGCAGGGCGCTACAGATAGACAGCTCAACATGCCAAATGGATCGCTCAGCCTTGGTATCAAGTTCTCTTCACTGATGAGTGTCGCATAGGCCTTCAACCAGACAATCGTCGGAGACGTGGTTTGAGGCAACCTGGTCAGGCTGAACGCCTTAGACACACTGCCCAGCGAGTGCACCAAGGTGTAGGTTCCCTGCTGTTTTTTTTTTGGGGGGGGGGGGGGAGGGGGGGGCATTGTGTGTGGTCGACGTACACCGCTGGTGGTCGTGAACGATATTGCAACCATATCGGCAGCATATTGGCGAGACATTCGTCTTCATAGACGATAATTTGCGCCCCCATGGTGCACATATTGTGAATGACTTCCTTCAGGATAACGACATGGCTCGACTAGAGTGGCTAGCATGTTTTCCAGACATGAACCCTATCAACACGACTGGGATAGATTGAAAAGAGCTGTTTATGGACGACGTGACGCGTCAACCACTCTGAGGGATCTACGCCGAGTCGCCGTTGAGGAGTGGGACAATCAGGACCTATCAGTGCCTTGATGAACTTGTGAATAGCATGCCACGACAAATACAGGTATCCATCAATGCAAGAGAACGTGCTACTGGGTATTAGAGGTACCGGTGTGTACAGAAATCTGTACCACCACCTCTGAAGGTCCGGCTGTATGGTGGCACAACATGCAATGAGTGGCTTCCATGAGCAACAAAAAGGGCGGAATTGACGTTTATGTTGAGCTCTATTCCACTATTCTGTACAGGTTCCGGAACTCTCGGAACCGAGGTGATGAGAAACTTTTTTTTGATGTGTGTATAATACGCTTCATAATTTTTATCTGGTGCTTATAGTCCTACAGTTAAATTAAAAACAGTCGCCATTGCCAAGTTTTGACTGAGGTTATACGGAGATTTCCGTTGGTTTTGTGTCAAAGACGGAACTGATAAAACGCTCCCAAATATTCCAAACTGGAACGCCTGGTATTTACATAGAATGAATCTTCTATGGGTTATAGCTGGAGCGGCCCACTCCACTCTTGGGGGTAGAAAATGAAAAATAATACTTACCCCCACCGCAGCCAGTTTTTTTCCTTGTCAGGTAGCATCCTCCACATCGTTCTGCCCTTTGCATTTTCTTTCTTTGCTCCAAGTATCTAAAGATCCTTGGCTACCTGGCCTTTCCATTTCATTTTCGATCTGCCTATTGGTCTTCGACTTTTGGGTTTCCTCTCCGACACTGCTCTCAGTCTTGATATCTTCTATAGACCTGCTCGGCCCATCTCAGTCTCCTTGTTTGGTCTTCTACAGCAACTTCTGGTTCATTGTATACCTCCAAGAGCTCCCTATTTCTTTCTTCTTTCCATTCTCCTCCACCACCAATTGGTCCAGATCTCTTCCACAGGATTTTATTTTCGAAGACCTTTATCTTTCTCTCTGTATACACGTCTATTTTCCATATTCCTGCACCATATAAGTAGTACTGGTCTCATCGTAGATTTTTAATGTCCTTATTTTGGTTCCTCTGTAAAAATTTTGTTGAGTGATTATGATGTATCCTCGCTTCTGTTTCTCGTAATATATGATTTCCCGCCTTTTTGCCTTGCAATTTTTTTCTACCATCATGAACTTTGTTTTCTCGTCAATTATCTTTAATCTAACTTCCTTTGCTTTTTGACATAGTTTTCTTACCAGTAATCTCAGGTCATTTAGATTTTCAATGGTTGAATCTACATCATCTGCAAAGACCAGTACAATCATTTTTATTTCTATGCAAATTTCCGTCTTTGTTTCACTTGGCGGCATCCTGTGCTTCCTATGTCAATACACTGAACAAGAGTGGTGATAAAGTCATGCCAAACTGAGCATCCTTTTTCACTACCCCTCTTGAGGCTTCCAGTGTAACGTTACAAGATTTATAATATTCTTTGCTATGCCAAACTTCTAAATTCTTTCCCACAACTTTTCGTTATTGTTGTATCTTTTAGCGCAAATATGTGATCAGTGGTGGATCGATTCTTCATAAATCCTGCTTGCTTCTCAGCTATTATCTCTTTTAAACATGGTTACATTCTTTTCTGAAGAATCTCGGAGAACACTATGTGGGCTGTGCAAATTAGTGAAATGCCTCTGTAATTTCACCATTCTTGTTTGTCGTCCTTTTTATGCAATGTTACTACGACCGCTTCTTTCTACACAGACGGAATTCTTTAATCATTCCAAATATTGGTCACGAGTCTGTGTACTTATTTTGCAATTGCATCCCTTCCCTTCTTAAGCAGTTCAGCTGTTATTCCATTTCTCCCTGGAACTATGTTGTTTTTTAGCGCTTTGATTGCGTCGAGTGTCTCTTAATTTAATTGCGATACAACAAAGGGATCAAGGTTCTGACATTTATGTTGTTCCTCCATTTCTCAACTTCCATCTTCATTAATCAAAATCCCCTCAAAATATTCCTCTAAAATTTCCATATCTTTCGTTCTTTGCAAAACTGTTTTCCCTCTTTTATCTTTGAAGCCATACGTTCATGGAATTAATCCGCTTATGAAGAACCTAATTGACCTGCAAAATCTCTTGCATTTTCTTCAGTTTTATCCTCTTTTGCTCTTTTCACTGGGTTTTCCACATGTTCCCTCTTGCTCTTTCTGAGAAAATATTTGGTTTCTGCTTTAAAATTTTCATATGCTTGTTTTTTGCTTTATTTGGAATCTTCCTGTAGGTGTTTTTCCTTTGCTGCTCTTCTTTCTTTTCGCCCGTGATTCGAACCTCGCCAATGCTTAAATTTTCAATGGAAATCATTATCAATGGTGGCCGTTGACTTCCGGCATAAGAAGTCACCCTCGTTCTACCAACGGCCTTGTCAAAGTGGGCAGAGGAACAAACAGATGCTCAGGGCACTCTCTTTCCCTAGGGGCATGAAAATGTTTCTAAAAGGTGGAAGAATCAGTAATGATCAAAAGCGTGAGGATGTAGAAGGCACTGGAAACCATTGGATGAAAGACACATAACGTGTATCCATAGGACATGTGGTCTGTAACTGACATTGTGTCGTGATGGTCTTTCCACAGGAAAAAGGTTCGGATGGCCGGAAGGTGATTGCAAAGGAGGAGGTGACCATGAGAAAAAGAGTGAATAACCAACGAAAGAGTCGGGGCATGGAATGTCAGAAGCTTGAAGGTGGTAGGAAGCTAGAAAATCTCAAAAGGTAAATGCAGAGGCTCAATCTAGATATAGTAGGGATCATTGTAATGAAATGGAAAGAAGACAAAGATTTCTGGACACACGAGTACAGAGTAATATCAACGACAGCAGAAAATGGTATAACCGGAGAGGGATTCGTTATGAACAGGAGGATAGGGCAGAGTGCAGGGTTGTTCTCATCGACATCGGCAGCAAACCCATGCATACAACATTAGTTCAGGTACACATGCCGACGTCGGAAGCAGAAGTAGGGAGACAGAGAATAAATATGAAGATATTAAACTGTTAATTCAGTACGTAAAGAAAGATGAAAATCTAACAGTCATGATGGATTGGAATGCAGTTGTACGAGGAGACGAATAAAAGGTTACCAGAGAATGTGCACTTGTTAGTAGGAATCAGAGAAGAAAAAGACTAATTGAGTACTGAAATAAATTTCAGCTAATAGCAGTGAATAGTCTGTTCAAGAATCATAAGAGGAGGAGTTATACTTGGAAGAGGCTGGGAAATACAGGAAGATACCAATTAGATCACATCTTGGTCAGGCAGATATTCCTATAGCAGATATTGGAAAATAAGGTGCACCCGGGAGTTGATACACACTCAGATCACAATTTAGTAGTGATAACGAAAGATAGATTGAAGTTCAAGAGACGTCGGAAAGAATCAATGCGCAAAGAAATGGGATACGAAAGTACTAAGGAATGAAATGATAAGCTTGAAGTTCTCTGAGGCTGAAGGCACTACAATTAGAGTACTGCGATAAGCAGAAGCCCAATAAGCTTTTCAGTGGAAGAGTAATGGACGTCTCTTAAAAGGCACCCCAGAAGTTGGAAAGGAAAATGTAGATGCAAAAAAAGTAACTGCAAAGAAATCATTGGTAACAGAGGAAATACTTCAGTTCACCGACGAAAGAAGGAAGCACAAAAACGCTAAAGGAAATTTAGGAATATAGAAATACATGTCAGTTAAGAATGAAATAAATAGGAAGTGCAGGGAAGCTAAGGCGAAATGGCTACACGAGAAATGTCAAGTAATCGAAAAGGAAATGAATGGCAAAAGGACTGAATAAGCACATAGAAAATTTCAAACTACCTTCGGTGATGTTAAAACCAGGGTTGGAAACTTATGTGTGCACTGGGATTTTCACTGCCAAATGCAGAGGAGAGAGCGGATAGGTGGAAAGAGTACAGTAAAGGCCTCTATGAGAAGGAATACTTGTTTCATGACGCGATAGAAGAAGAAACAGGAGTCGATAGGAAAGAGATAGGGCATCAGCATTGGAATCATAATTTAAATGAGCTTTTTCAGACTTAAGATCAAATAATTCCACCGGAATTTCTAAAATCACTGAGGGAAGTTGCAACAAAACGAGTATTCACGTTGGTGTCTAGAATGTATGAGACTGGAGGTATACCATCGGGAAAACATCATGTACACAATTACGAAGATTGCAAGAGCCGAAAAGTGCGAGAATTATCGCACAATCAGCTTAAGGGGAGGTTTACTGTCTTTGGCCCGAAAAAAGCATGTTCGTTGAGAATTTTTTCTTGGGATGTGTTATAGATATCAATGTCAAATAAAGTCAAAATGTTTACTGATAATTGCTCTAGAAACTGGAATTTTTTCGACCGGAAATGTCGAAGAGCAAAGGAGGAAGTGCCGTCGAAACGAAACAAAATTTCGTTGTAGACCTCCACGGGCTGTATGTCACAGGTCAGCCGGCTCGTCAGAAATCAAAATTGAGTTGACGTTAGCGAATTATATAAGATTCTTTAGGAGTTGTACCTCGCTTAAGTTATTTGGACCATAGGAAACGAAATGGCGTCCATTTGGAAAAAATAGTGTTTTGTTCATCGATTTTTCGACTTCGCCGGCCAAGTAAAAATATTTATGGTTGATGGATCGGAATAAAAGTGGTACAACTCCTAGAAAATCTAGTTAGCTTCGTTGGAACCCAAGAATCATGCCAATCGGTTAAGTAGATTTGAAGTTACCATATCGCACGATAAAAAAAAGTCATTTATAGAGAAAAGTGTTTGAAGATTTGACTACATTTAAATGCAATATTATGCACCGTACGTTCAATCTGCTATTCCGAGTCCATAAACTAGTCCTTCCTCTTCCTCATAGAGGACGTTCTGCTCGATCTGGGCCATCCTGCGCTGCTCCAGAGCCGCTCGTGCGGCCGGTGACAAACGGTTTTCGGTCGCTTGAATCCGATGGTAGTTCGAATACTTGGCGAACTGCGTCGAATAGAGTCCCAGGGTGACATCCATCCCTTTCATGGTCTTTAGAATTGCTGAATGCCCTTCGTTGAAGCTGCTCACTGCCAGGAAAGTCGCAATCCACAGAGTCTTCGCACCAGAATGCAAATGCTTGGGGGCTAACTTCCAAACACACGCTTTCAAACTTTCATTAGAATTTTGTGTGTTTCCTCCCAAGCACCAGTAAAATAACTCGTCCTCCGAAAGAAAAAAAAACTGGTGCCTGAAAAAAGCCGATTTCAAGCAGGTGCATTTTTTTGTTCAACCGCGAAAAACAAATATTTCCGTTCCGTATTCGGAAAAACCGTTTCAGCGGTGGTTTCTAAACACTTTTTTGGATCCAGGAATGCAATTTTTAAAAAATCGATTTTTTGAGCCAAAAGATAATAAACCTCCCGTTAAGGAATTCTGGTGCCCAGACTTGCAAAATTACTCGTGATGGACAGAGGAAGGATGACATAAAAAGGAGACAAGCACTGGCAAAAAAGAGCATTCCAGGCCAAGATAAAACTGGTAGTATCAAATATAGGACTTCATTCGGTGAAGAAATTTGTCAGAATGCACGTCTGGAGTACGGCATTGTATAGTAGTGAAACAGGTAAGGCATGTGGGAGGTTCTCGCAGAATCGACGAGGAAAGGGATAAATGGATAACACCGACAAGAAAAAGGTACAGATGATATGACACCTGTTAAGAGATGAGGGAATTACTTTCGGGGTACTTGAGGAGCTGAAGAAGGCAAAAACTGTAGAGCAACGCAGAGATTGGAATATATCCAACAAATAGTGGGGGTCGTAGGTTGCAAGTGCTACTTTGAGATGAAAATATTGGTACAGGAGAGGTATTCGTGCGGGCGCAGTCTGATGACTGATGATCAAACACGTGACACCCAGTACTACTCGTCTCCTTTTATGCTGTGTGGTCCGCATCTTGTGACATCTAGTGGTCAGTTCCACACTGCATAAGAATGGATACTTTTGATCATACTATATGCAACAGCCGTGACGTAAGGTGAAAAACTGAATAACTGAGCGTTAACATTTCTTCAAAAAATGAAATTTTGCCTCCTGTCGGGGAAATGAATGCCATCAATTTTGTCCCTTCATTGCGTGCAGAATTACAGCAGCATAACCACTCGATGACTTCCAAGGTGAAGGTCCCGTTCTACATGTGGCGTTAGTTGCTGCTATCGAGATGTACTATTACTGGTGTACTATTACTGGTTACTCTTTTTGTTAGAACAAATTCCATTCAAGAATTGACTGAGTAGTTTGCTTACAGTGAGCATATAAATACTCACTTGTGAAGGAAATAAAATTTCTTGTGAAGTTGTAAACGCTGCGATTATTTGGAATTGTACGATATGTGATGCGAAAATCTGTGTTTGCCGAAAAAATGTCCTCCGCTGCAAGTCTTCCGTTCTCTCGGCCGTTGTGGCATCGGCTTCTTCATGTCTAGCAGGTACTTCACGAACTAAATAAAAACAATGACGCAGCAAAGGAAAATATTACAGACTACCAGAAAGGTTTGATAAGTAAAAGTTTTCGATGATGTTGAGCCACAGTGACGCAATACTATTTAAAAGAGTAAACAGTTAGATTTTAAAGATAAGTGTCAGTCTTGTTATCCGCTTTGGACTCCCTTAACAGATATGTCGTAATAATGATCTAACAACCTCTTGCATTGTACCTGAGAATGGTAAAAACGCCGAAATCTAGATATTACAACAGATAAATACAGTAGTACGCAGTCAAATGGCAGTTTACTCTTTTAAACATATTTGGTAAGTAATTCAAAATTCGCTATAAATCACATGTACTCTGAGGTAGCATGTACAAGATATCGGTCCACTCGGAATAGAGAAATAATCTGTCACGGAAAGACGAAAGAATAAAACTGCACTGAACATAACTAATAAAATATTTACACTCGTTTAGCCCCTTTGCGAGATCAGCACGTTCTCTCAAATGTGCGAATAAAAACTCGCGGAGAACCTTTATAACCTGTAATCAAAAGAGAAACGCTTAATAGCCAGGAGATCAGCGCCTGAACGAAACCCCAGGCAGGGGCAGCACGAACTAGCTTATCGCGTCAGTATGGAGCAAGCAGTCATGTCCGCCGATCAAGATGCAATCAGTTGCGTTGCTTGTAAATCGCGTTCTAAATTACAGGAGGCGTTCTGTTGAAAATCTGTAATACTAAAACGAACTGCTCGGTTCATTGCTGCTATGAAGTGACGGAAGCGGGCGCACAGACACTTCTGCTATCACCCTGCGGCTTCGACCAAGAGCTTCGACATAATGGGTTACTCAGAGCGCCTCTCACCACTTTTATAAAGTCTTTCACCTCACCACAGCCAACCTACCAGGGGTGAATACAGCCAACCTACCAGGGGTGTTGATCACGATCCTGCATGATACTAATATTCGGTCCCTGAAAATTTCTCAGCACCCAAGCGTCTAAAGCTATCCAGATACGGCACTGATCTTCTCAGATTTCTGGAGAAAACTGATTTAATATTTTTTATCGATTAATTAACTTCACTGACTATCGGATTAATAAATTCGTAATTTCACAAGTAATCCGAATCAGCAATAAGAAATGTAAATTGAATTTAATCAGCAACGCTCTCTTTGTCAGGAGACTCGAGGGCTCCATTCTAAATTCTCCACGCCTTATGTATGTCAGAGAAAAGTCTCTGAGTTACGGAGATTGGATGTCAACTCACGATAGGTCTAACGCAACAACAGTATCTCAGATCGCTTCGTTTAGTTTTTGGCAATAAATTACCTGCACAAAACCTTTTTACATTGAGGCGACCAAAGTCGTGGGATACCCATATTCACACATACAGATCGCGGTAGTATAGCGCACACAAGCTACAAAAAGACAGTGCATTGGCGGAGCTGTTATTAGTTACTCAGGTGATTCACGTGGAAAATTTTCCGACGTGGTAATGGCGGCATGACAGGAATCAACAGAGGCACAATGGTAGTCGGAGCTAGACGCATGGGGAATTCCATTTCGGAAATCGTTAGGCAGTTTAATATTCCGAGATTCACAGTGTCAAGAGCGTGCCGAGAATAGTAAATTTCAGGCATTACGTCTCACCTCGGACGACGCAGTGGCCGTGGGCCTTCACTTGACGCCAGCGAGCAGTGGCGTTTGAGCAGATTTGCCACTGCTGACATTGTGTGAAATAACCGCAAAAATCAATTTGGGACGGAAGACGAACGTACCTATTAGTACAGTGCGGCGAAATTTGGCGTTAATGAGTGATGGTGGCGGACGACCGGTTCGAGAGCCATTGCTAACAGTGCGACAGGCTGCAGCGCCTCTCCTGGGCTCTCGATCATATCGGTTGGGCCTTACATCTACATCTACATACATACTCCGCAATCCACCACATGGTGCGTGGCGGAGGGTACCTCGTACCACTCCCAAACAGAACGAGGGAAAAATAACTGCCTATATGCCTCTGTACGAGACCTAATCTCTCTTATCGTTGTGGTCTTTCCGCGAAATATAAGTTGGCGGCGGTAAAATTGTACTGCAGTCAGTCTCAAATGCTGGTTCTCTAAATTTCCTCAGCGATTCACGAAAAGAACTCCTCGTTTCCTCTAGAGACTCCCACCCGAGTTCCTGAAGCATTTCCGTAACACTCGCGTGATGATCAAACCTGGTGTTGTTGTTGTTGTTGTGGTCTTCAGTCCTGAGACTGGTTTGATGCAGCTCTCCATGCTACTCTATCCTGTGTAAGCTTCTACATCTCCCAGTACCTACTGCAACCTACATCCTTCTGAATCTGCTTAGTGTATTCATCTCTTGGTCTCCCTCTACGATTTTTACCCTCCACGCTGCCTTCCAATGTTAAATTTGTGATCCCTTGATGCCTCAAAACGTATCCTACCAACCGATCCCTTCTTCCAGTCAAGTTGTGCCACAAACTTCTCTTCTCCCCAATCCTATTCAATACCTCCTCATTAGTTACGTGATCTACCCACCTTATCTTCAGCATTCTTCTGTAGCACCACATTTCGAAAGCTTCTATTCACTTCTTGTCCAAACTAGTTACCGTCCATGTTTCACTTCCATACATGGCTACACTCCATACAAAATTTCTCTTCTTCAGAAACGATTTCCTTGCCATTGCCAATCTACATTTTATATCCTCCCTACTTCGACCATCATCAGTTATTTTACTCCCTAAACAGCCAAACTCCTTTACTACTTTAAGTGCCTCATTTCCTAATCTAATTCCCTCAGCATCACCCGATTTAATTTGACTACATTCCGTTATCCTCGTTCTGCTTTTGTTGATGTTCATCTTATATCCTCCTTTCAAGACACTGTCCATTCCGTTCAACCGCTCTTCCAAGTCCTTTGCTGTCTCTGACAGAATTACAATGTCATCGGCGAACCTCAAAGTTTTTACTTCTTCTCCATGAATTTTAATACCTACTCCGAATTTTTCTTTTGTTTCCTTCACTGCTTGCTCAATATACAGATTGAATAACATCGGGGAGAGGCTACAACCCTATCTCACTCCCTTCCTAACCACTGCTTCCCTTTCATGCCCGTCGACTCTTATAACGGTTGGGCCCACTAGTAATAAACCTACTAGTAACAAATCTAGCAGCAAATCTAGGAGCCCGCCTCTGAATTGCTTCTATGTACTCCCTCAAACCGACCTGATAGGTATCCCAAAGCTCGAGCAGTACTCAAGAATAGGTCGTATTAGTGTTTTATAAGCGGTCTCCTTTATAGATGAACCACATCTTCCCAGAATTCTACCAATGAACCGAAGACGACTATCCGCCTTCCCCACAACAGCCATTACATGCTTGTCCCACTTCATATCGCTCTGCAATGTTATGCCCAAATATTTAATCGACGTAACTGTGTCAAGCGCTACACTACTAATGGAGTATTCAAACATTACGGGATTATTTTTCCTATTCATCTGCATTAATTTACATTTATATATATTTAGAGTTAGCTGCCATTCTTTACACCAATCACAAATCCTGTCATGTCATCTTGTATCCTCCTACAGTCACTCAGCGACGACATCTTCCCGTACACCACACCATCATCAGCAAACAGCCGCACATTGCTATCCACCCTATCCAAAAGATCATTTATGTAGATAGAAAACAACAGCGGACCTACCACACTTCCCTGGGGCACTCCAGATGATACCCTCACCTCCGATGAACACTCACCATCGAGGACAACGTACTGGGTTCTATTACTTAAGAAGTCTTCGAACCACTCACATATTTGGGAACCAATCCCATATGCTCCTACCTTAGTTAGGAGTCTGTAGTGGGACACCGAGTCAAACGCTTTCCGGAAGTCAAGGAAGATGGCATCCGTCTGATACCCTTCATCCATGGTTCGCAAGATATCATGAGAAGAAAGGGCGAGTTGCGTTTCGCAGGAGCGATGCTTTCTAAAGTCGTGCTGATGAATGGACAGCAACTTCTCTGTCTCAAGGAAATTCGTTACATTCGAACTGAGAATACGTTCGAGAATCCTGCAACAAACCGATGTTATGGATATTGGTCTGTAATTTTGAGGATCCGACCTTCTACCCTTCTTATATACAGGCGTCACCTGCGCTTTTTCCAGTCGCTCGGGACTTTACGTTGGGCAAGAGATTCGCGATAAATGCTAGCTAAGTAAGGAGCCAAAGCAGTAGAGTACTCTCTGTAAAACCGAATTGGAATCCCATCAGGACCTAGTGATTTATTTATTTTCAACCCATTGAACTGATTCACAACCCCAGGGATATCTATCACTATGTCCGCCATACGGGAATCTGTACGAGACTCAAACGGCGGTATGTTTGTACGATCCTCCTGCGTGACAGATTTCTCAAATGCTAAATTTAAAATTTCAGCTTTCGTTTTGCTGTCTTTCGTTGTCAGGCCAGACTGATCAGTGAGTGACTGGATGGAAGCCTTCGAGCCGCTTACCGATTTTACGTAAGACTACAATTTCCTTGGGTTTTCAGCAAGATCTTTTGCTAAGGTTTAGACGGTGGTAGTGGTTGAATGCTTCGCGCATCGCTCTTTTTACAGCAGCACGAATCTCTACTAACTTTTGCTTGTCCCCATTCTCCCGATCTTTCTTGAACCGCGAGTGCAACTGCTTTTGCTTCCTGAGCATTCTCCGAATAGTGCTGTTAAACCACGGTGCGTCTTTTCCGTCCGTAACCCACTTTTTCGCCACGTTCTTGTCCAATGCGTGATTTACAATGTGCTTAAAATTCGCCCATAATTCTTCCACGTCCATCGTACCGGAAGTAAACGAAGTCGATTCATTTACTAAGTGGGGTGCTAACAACTGCTTATCTGCTCTTTCTAGCAAGAATACTCTCCTAGCCTTCTTGACCGACTTTTTAACTTTCGTAACCATAGTCGTAATGACAACATCATGATCACTAATCCCTGTCTCAACACTGACACCGTCGATGAGGTCTGGTCTGTTCGTGGCTACCATTACGCGTTGGCTGTCGATTTAGCTGCTCAAGACAGTTTTCGGATAATGTGTTCAAAAGTCATTCACACGACGGCTTGTCTGCACCACCTGTAATGAACCCATAGACATCCCAGTCTATACTAGGTAGGTTGCAGTCGCCTCCTTCTGCGATACAGAATGTAGACTCCCTTTGAATGATTCTAGAACTGTCACGGTGGAACCTGGTGGCCGGTAATACCACCCCACAATTACCTTTATTTCCCCTAGCCCTGTTAAACGTGTCCAGATAACTTCACAATCATACTCTGCTTCTACCGCAGTAGACACAATATTTTTGTCAACTGCAATGAAGACACCACCTCCTACGGTGTCTAATCTGTCTTTCCGATACACGTTCCAACCCTCACTAAATATTTCAGAACTTCCTATCTCAGTGTTCAGCCAGGTCTGTCCCGAGAATAATTTGCGCGCCACACGCTTCCTGGAGGGCAGTAAATTCAGGAACTTTATTGCGAACGCTCTGAAAATTGACTGCTAATATCTTGATAGCTGAAGTGTCTTTACACTGAGAGCGTCCTGATTCCCCTGCCTGCACGTCGACTGGTGAGTGTTCATCAGGACACCTCGCACTGCCGGCCGGAGTGGCTGACCGGTTCTAGACGCTACAGTCTGGAACCGCGAGACCGCTACGGTCGCAGGTTCGAATCCTGCCTCAGGCATGGATGTGTGTGATGTCCTTAGGTTGGTTAGGTTTAAGTAGTTCTAAGTTCTAGGGGACTGATGACCTCAGAAGTTAAGTCCTATGGTGCTCAGAGCCATTTGAACCATTTGAACACCTCGCACTACTGCCTAGCCTAAAAAAAAACCATGTGCACGCCACAAGTACTCTGCTACCCGAGTAGCCGCTTCCTTTGTGTAGTGCACCCCTGACCTACCTAGGGGCGTCCTACAATTCCGCACCCAATAGCGCAAGTCTAGAAACCTGCAGCCAAGACCGTCACAGAGTCGACGAAGCCTCTGGTTCCAAACCAAAGGACGCCTTAGTTGATTGGAAAACCGTGGCCTGGTTAGATGAGTCCCGACTGCAGTTGGTAGGAGTTGATGGTAGAGTACTGGTGTGGCGCAGGTTCCACGAAGTCGAGGACGCCAATTGTTAACACGGCACTGAGCGATCTTGGTGGTAGCTCCATGATAGGCTGAGCTATGTTAGTAGGAGGGCAAAATGAGTTCTACATCAATTCTTCACTGCGGGTTGCATACATTCAGCGGCAAGCACAAATTCAGGAATAAACCTATTGTTATTCTAATTGATTTATGACGCTCTGGTGCCATTGAGGTAATTCTTCCTTCTGAGAAACCGCCAAGCCTCCCCCCTCCATCTCCCCCATCCTCTCCGGGAATCCTCCAACCCTCTCCCCCTCCCCATCGCATATACAAGTACACTTTTGACATCAAATTAATTATATATATGCACTAAGATAGTATCTGTTTTTCGGACATGTCCGAAAGAACAGATACCATCGGTGACCATACAGCTCGTTGGAATGAAATTACAATGAAATGAACACCCTTAGCTGCTTACAGGCGTTGACATACGCCAACGGGGACAGACGAAAACGTATGCTCCGACCGGGACTCGAACCTGGGATCTTCTGCTTACATGGCAGACGCTCTATCCATCTTTTTTTTTTATTTTTTAATTTTTTTTTATCGTAAGCGGTCGCCTTACCATTTTTTGTACTTTTTACTTTTTATATTTTTTTTATTTTTTTATTTTTTTGTTTTATTTTTTTTATTTTTTTCCTCTGCCATCCTTTTTTTATATATAGATGGAAAAAGGCGTCTTTCAGTTACGACAAACAAAATTAGAATGTACATCCGTAGCAACAACAGAACAAGAGTTTCTTCTAAACTATGAAAGAGAATTTGAAACCAATAGCGTGGTGATAGATAATAAAGAAAGAAAAACGTAACCAAATCCCGCACGCCATTCCGTGTGCATGGCCCATCTGCGTACAGATTCCATGTTCTAAATTGGTACAACATTTCGCAGCGTTTGGAGCTCCATGACGGCGGTCATCCTCTGCCCGGTACTCCCCAACTGTGAGGGGGGTTATCGAAGACACTGCGTAAATAGTTGGCAAATAGTTGTCGGTATCGGGGTGTACACTCAAGTGTGCTATGACTGTCCTGGAGAAATTGCCAGTAATCAAGCACCATCTTCTCATCATCTCGAAAGAGGTAGTATATGGACATGCCTTTAAACCATGTGAGAGCATGAGTCTTCGCAGGTGGGAAATAAGTATCCTCTGGACAAAGGAGGAGCCGTGGCTCAATTGTGCGAGGCGCGATACGTAGGTAGCAGGCGAGGATCTTCTGCACTAGCAGCCATACCTCTAACGCCGATCCACATATTAACATATTAAACGGTGGTCGTCAGTATCCACGAGGTGGCAATGTGGACAAAGGGGGGAATCCGCCATCCCAATAGCGTGCAGCCTTTGTCGTGTTACAACCTTCCCGTTCACCACCTGGTACCACGCGGCTCGTACCCGCGTGGGGAGGAACGGCTTCTGGACCGCTCTCCACACTGCAGGCCATAGGGTCGTAGGGCTCTTCCTCTCAATCACATTGCGAGGGATTGACCTTAGCAGCAGTCTGTAAAAGTCTCTCGCCTTGGGAGGGCGAGTGTTGGGAAGGTCTGGGTGCACGTAACTATACTCAAGAATAAATGCCGAGAGGTGCGAGAGTGAGGGTGTAATGTGCGCAACCGTGACAGGTGGCAGAAGAGACGCCGGCAGCAATTCCTCTAACAGACTACCCGTAAGGGAAGCATCTTTGTGGGTGCACAATTTCATCATTGTGCACCAGTATAATGCTGTAGCCCTCGCTCGTACATTTATAAGTCCCAGTCCGCCATCAAGCGGAGGGAGGGTGAGTGTTTCGTAGCGGACTTTGAATAGGTGTCCGGCGGTAAGGTAATATCCAAACGCTGCTTGCAGTCTGTGTGCCATCGCTGTCGGTATCGGTAGGACCTGGGCCATGTGGATCATCTTAGTTGCCACGTGAAGGTTGAGGTATTCCACACGCTGTAGGAGGTCCATCCGTCGAAGTAAGTTCCGGCGAACTTCTGTGCGTATTGCCTGTAGTATTCGTGCATAGTTCATGGCAGCTGTGCGGCGCACATCCTGTGTAAATGTTATGCCCAAGAAACGGATCTTGTTAACGAGTGGGAGTGGGGCTAAAGCGTCCTCCTGTAGGCCTCTCCCAATGGGCATCGCTGCCGATTTGGCCACATTCATGAGGCTGCCCGCTGCCAAACCATAGCGATTGATCCATTGTATCACTGAGCGTACCTCGTCACCAGATCGGACAAGTAATAGAAGGTCATCAGCATATATCCTGCAGTGAAAGGTGTGATCCCTCAATGACATGCCCGAGAGCCTGTTTTTCAACCCTCCAACAAGTGGTTCGAGTGCGATCGCGTAAAGGATCATGGAGAGAGGGCAGCCTTGGCGAACTGACCGTCGGATCGGAAAGGGACCCGCAATCCGTCCATTCACCAATACACGGGATGCAGCTCCACGGAAAAGGAGCTGAAAGATGTCGAGAAAGTCAGGCGGGAAGCCCATGCGGGCCATAACGGACAGAAGGAACTTGTGGTTGACTCTATCGAAGGCGTGGTCGTAATCAATGGAGATCAGAGCAGCTCGAAGGCGACAGGATGTGGCGATGGCTATTAAATCCCTGCATTCACTGGTTGCCGTTTGCATGTTGGTCACTCCGCCCTGTGTCGTTTGCTCCATTGAGAGGAGTAGGGGCAGAACCGTCTTCATGCGGCTGGCGAGTAGTCGGGCGAAGATTTTATAGTCCGAGTTGAGCATTGTAATGGGCCTGTAGTCCTCGACCGTCCGACCTCTGGAAGGCTTGTGTACCGGTATTAGGAGACCTTCCACGAATGCAGGTGGCACGTGAGAACCGGGGGTCATCAGTTCTTGGTACATGATGATCCATCGGGGCATCATGAGATCGCGGAAAGTACGATAAAACTCGAGCGGCAGTCCGTCTGGCCCGGGAGATTTGTTGAGTGCTCCCTTGTTAAGCGCGTCCACGATGTCGTCTCGTGTAATCCCACCTAACAGCGTCGCCGCTGCTGCATTGTCGAGGGTGTGCGACACGTGCTGCAGTATGTCGTGATCGTCCGCTCCCTCGTCCTCTGTATTCACCTTGTCGTAAAACCGGCGATAGTGATCTGCGAAGGCTTCTGTAACTGCCGCCTGAGTCATTACGACCCTACCACCTGGCAATACGAGGTCCTTGATCAGCTGCTGTCGGCGTCGGCGGCTGTCGAGCACGATGTGATGCATAGACGGGTTTTCTCCTTCCACTCGGTCTTGACGTCGCGATCGCACTACGACCCCCTCCAAACGTTTCCTCGTAAGAGACAATATTTTACCTTTAATTCGGCGGCTTTCCATTTGTCGATTTGGAGATGGTGGTTGGCTGTCGAGTTCGCGAAGCATCGTGTAATAAAAGTCCAATGTGTGACGATGCCAAGCTGCGATATCTTTTCCGAATTGTGTTAGCACACGCCGAAAAGCTGGTTTTGCACAGTCCACCCACCATGCTAGAGTCGATGGGTATCGGGGAAGACGACGTTCGCAATCCAGCCATGTGTTGGCGATAATCTGACGGCATTCCGGGGCTTGAAGATGTGCCACATTCAGCTTCCAGGGTCCTCGGCTGCGCCATACCCGCTGCTGTTGTAGAGTGAGTGTGCATATGAAAGCGCTATGATCGGAGAAGGCAAGCGGCCAACGTTCGGCGTCCAATACTCCCGGCGCTAAAGCTCGTGATACATAAATGCGGTCTAGGCGACTGGCGGAGTGACTAGTAAGGTATGTCGGCCCGGGACGTTCACCGTGCACCGTCTCCCACGTGTCGGTGAGAAGCAGATCTCGAACCAGGAGCCGAAGTTCTTGACAAGTCGAGAAATGTGGGACTTGGTCTTTGGGGTGGAGCACACAGTTAAAATCGCCCCCGAAGATATATTGCTCGAAGCGGCTGATAAAGAGGGGGGCAATATCCTCCGAGTAGAACAGCGATCGTTCGCGGCGTTGGTCAGTTCCTGATGGAGCGTAAATGTTAATGATGCGCGTTCCCAGTGCTGTGATCGCCAACCCCCTTCCTGACGGAAGGTAAGTCACTTCTTCGACGGCAATTCCGTCGCGCACTAGTATTGCCGTACCGCTGCCATTCCGGTCCGCCGGTGACACATATGTCACATAACCGTAGGAAACGGGGAGGGCCGCTATATATACTTCTTGCAACAGGGCAATGTCAACATCGGAAGAACGAAGCATCTCACGCAGCAACTGGATCTTCACTGCCGTTCGTATCGTGTTGAGGTTAAGCGTGGCGATACGGTAAGCTTGTTGCCGAACCGCAGGTGTTAAGTTATCCATTAAGACTGGAATGACCTATGACGCTTCTGACTGTATTGACACCTTCGCATCCCCCCAAACCTCACCGGCAGTCCTTGCTAGAGAGCCGGCGCCAATGGCGTGGGCCCTGTTGGCGTAACTGGCATGGTTCCGTTGTCGTCGTGGTCATCCGCCCACGTCGGGGAACTGAAAGTAAGATCGGCCTCCCTAGCTTCCTCAGGACACGGCATGGGTGCTTGCATTCCAGAAGGTGGTGGGCAGCATCTGTCCTGCAGCTCGGCATCCGATTTTGCCACTGTAGATACATGTGGTTTGTCCTCAGTTTCGTTCGATGGTGTCACACTGCAGCAAATGGCGGCTGCCTCTGTGGTAGCGTCGTCATTGAAGGTGGAATCGTCATCCTCTGGAGGCTGTGTCGCATCCCGTTCGGAAGTTGCTCTACGCCTCCGCTTCCGTCGCTTCGGAGAGCGTTGCTTCCTGGTGTGTCCTTCTGTGTCAGACGATGGCAAAGAGTCACGACGATCCGGCACAAAGGCAGCCGTAGGCACAATAAGCGAGTCTACGGCCATGCTATCGTCATGTATGTTGTTATCAGTCGACGGGGACGGCGGCATCGGAGTTGAATCCGTATCTTGTGGAACGGGTGTGTCATCATCGCCCTGTATTGGAGCATGGAGCCGCGACCCAACAGTGGATGTCGGCTGTCGTGGTGAAGTAGTAGCTGTCGTGAGGGCTGCTGCATAAGTCACAGGAAGCAGCGTCGGCTGCGATGGCGGGTCCACTTCAGCCGGCGGCAGTTGAGTGATGCGACGTTGCATACATTCTGATCTGAGGTGTCCCTCCTTCCCACAACCAGAGCAGGTCTTCGGTTGCCCATCGTAGATGACGATGGCACGGCAGCCACCGATAGTCAGATATGAAGGTACATAAGTTCTATTCGAACCTGGCGGACTCCGTTCAACACCGGATATGTCTGGAATTGCGTCCATTTTTCCGCAATATGATCATGGACCGTGCCGTAGGGGCGCAGCGCTGTCACGACGTCCTCCGCCGGTAGTTCGAAAGGAAGTTCGAAAATTCTGATCGTGCGAAGTCCCATGCCAGAATAATCGACGTGCACAGTCCCCACATTGCCATCAGCATGGCAGAAACGGAGGCCCTGTTTCGTGTCCCGAAGGATCCGTTCACATGTTGCGTCGTTGATGATCTTGACATATACGATACTACTCACAATGGACAAGTGAATGCCGAGAATGTCGGTCGCCGGGATTTTAACTTCTTCTCGTAGAAATCGTTCGACTTCGAGTGCTTTGGGCCGTGCAAATTCGTTGCGGAACGTAAATTTGAGCGTCGATTTTCTGTATTGGTGCGCCATAATGATCTATATGCTGAGTACGGCACGCGCGAAACGGCCGAGTACTATGTAAACAAACACGAGCGCTCGCTCCGCGGCAGGAACACAAACAGCGCGTCCTCACCGCAGCACAGCCAAAGGCCAACTACGATCCATCTGAGCCACCGAGGACACAGAACGTCGCGCGACTGTAGGAATTTATCTCTAGCACGCCTCCCGCGAAACACACATTCTCAACGGGAATCGGCAACGCGCCGCGAGTAATGAGTACAATGGGCGGGGGCACTACGAATGTAGTGCGGGACAGTACGTTGAGAGTATGTGTTTCGCGGGAGGCGTGCCAGAGATAAATCCCTGCAGTCGCGCTATCCTCTGTGTCCTCGGTGGCTCAGATGGATAGAGCGTTTGCCATGTAAGCAGGAGATCCCGGGTTCGAGTCTCGGTCGGGGCACACATTTTCATCTGTCTCCGTTGACGTATGTCAACGCCTGTAAGTAGCTAAGAGTGTTCATTTCATTGTAATTTCATCAAATTAATTGACTAATTAGTAAAGTCGATCAACCCCTCCGCTACCACAGCCCCCTCCCCCACCTGAAAATTGGCGGGAAAAGGACCCAGTCTGTGATGAAGAGGAAGGATTTCACCACTGGATTTCAGTGTCAGTTACATAGCAGTGTGTACCGTTTCTATATGAAATCAATTTGCAGAGGCTGTATCCTTCTTTTATTGCATGGGAAAAGTACATCATTCTCTATTGATTGGGAAGATGCAGGTCTTGTAAAATACACTGAAAAGAAGTAATTAAATAGACCACGCTTTTTTCCGATCGCGTAATGAATACCGTCACGAAACCGACATCAATACAACGGACTGTACGTAATTGCGCTGTTATAAATCTTTCGAACCATGTTCACAGTGACCGCAGAGAAATGAGCCAGCCGCCTTGTGAATTGCAGTGCGCATCATGCCGTACTACACGTGCCGGATCGCCAGCAACGCTTTCAGTCCTAAGCGCTCCATTGGGAGGCGCTGGTCACCCGGAGAGGAATGCGATACCAGATGTCAGCTTGCTTTGAAATTCTATACCAGACTCACTCCCTGTTTTGTTCCCAGACAATCACATTCCACACCAGGTCATTGGAGGCAGCTCTGCTCTTTGGTGCTCGCCTTGTAGTCCAGATGTTAACTGAGCTAGTGCACAGTGCCACCACGAGAGGATGTCCCACCCCCTATCTCTCGCCCCTTCGCTACTCCCCTCCCAGAAAAAAACTGGCAGGAAGAAGACTCACTTTGAGTTGGAGGGGTAGGATCTCACAACTCGAAATCAAATTCAACGTCAGTAATATATTGATGCATATTCTTCACATAATCGGTTTGCAGGACCCAGAGCTCCACCAATTGGGTAGTGCTCATTTTCTGCACCCCACACACCCTGCTTCCCACGGTGTAATAACTGAAAGCACCAAGGAATGGAATGAGGTGCTGTTGTGGCGTAGCAAGACAGCCACGCCACGGAAGTAGCCGAAAGGCACGCGTTTAGTTTACGCCGGCAAGAGATAGGTCTGTAACAGGATACGTAATGAATGCTATAAAGAAAAGTACGTAGCTTCTGGAATACTTAACTTTAATCCATCCTTTTGGTACATCTGGAGATTGTGGCGATACAAGTGAGACTCCATAGATACATGCAATGTTAGTAATGGCGCCTTGCCAGGTCGTAGCCATTGACTTAGCTGAAGGCTATTCTAACTATTGGCTCGGCTAATGAGCAATGCTTCGTCCATGTAGTCGCTAGCAAAGTTGTCCGTACAACTGGCGCGAGTGCTCGTCCGTATCTCGAGACCTGCCTTGTGGTGGCGCTCGGTCTGCGATCACACAGTGGCGACACGCGGGTCCGACATGTACTAATGGACCGCGGCCGATTTAAAACTACCACCTAGCAAGTGTGGTGTCTGGCGGTGACACCACAGGTGCAGTATAGTAGTCACCATCCCGAGTCTACCGCGCGTGTGTCTATCGTCCAGGTGGCGCCACAAAGGTCAAAAAGCACCCAGTGTCCTAATTACAGATCACAGTACTAAATACCACCGACCACAGACCGGATACTGGCCTCCTTTGATCTCCCGGCCACAAACAAAGCATCACGTGGCGGCCTTCTGTTGATCGGTAAATTCCAAACTGTCTCCGTCTCTCTCACGAGGATACTTCCCGTTCATGTGTGTGTGTGTGTGTGTGTGTGTGTGTGTGTGTGTGTGTGTGTGTGTGTGTGTTTGTGTGTGTGTGTGTGTTTTCTCCGAACACTTAGACGGAGATTTTCATCGCTTCTCAGAATACTGTGTTCCTGTTGGTTAATGCTGGGGACAAAGGGATAGCTGACGCAATTTCGATGTCAACACTAGAGGGAAACAGTCAATATGCACTACCCCATCAAAATAATTGTTTACCAATTTACAGGATTCAAAAGATTCCGTAAAACACCCACCATCACCTTATGATGATACTTCTTCATAATAAAAACCTATTTTCAATGTCTGAATGTGTGTACAATGTGTAAATCAAGTAATTATATTTCTGTCACAAATATATCGTAGAGTTATATACATCTGATGTCTTGTATACAGCGACGTTTGAGAACACGAGCATCCTCATCTACCACAACGTTTCCACTAAACATATCTGGAAAAGAAGTCCAATCAATCACACACACTTGTGATCGAAAAGGGTGCGCCATCCGCCAAGTGCTGGGAGACACGGTCGCGCTGTCCGCCGCCGGCAAGGACATCCCCCCGTCTCGTGGGAGCCAGTCAGGAGAGGCCAGCACACATACCAGCCATGCCGGTAGCTGCATGCCCATCCCCCACTTGCCCTATCGAATACTCAATGGTCAGAGAGACTATCACCAAGCAGTCATACGATCAATTTACATGGAGGGGGGGGGGGGGGGGTGAAATAATCGTCAGCACAAACGCCCATCATTTTGAATCTTCTCACGCACCACACACTTCTGCTTCTGTCCTCACTCACCCAGCACGCTGGTCACTTCTCTAGCCCCTGCTGCCGTGGGCAAGAGCGGACAGATCGCCGCATTCTGTGTACTTAACCGCCTGCCACAAGCTGAGCTAATCTAAGATTTGTGGTTGCCGACTACTCGTGGCCACCCCTGCCGCTGGCCATGGCACACAGTAAGTCAAGCAGTAGCTGCTTCGATGTATACACTGGTTCTAAACAAGTCCACCCCGCCAGTTTAAAAAACAAAACAAAACAAAAAATCCATTACTCATTCTGAGACAGGGATGTTACTGACCATAGACCTCTAATTTCTCATGAGAAATAATGTACATTTTTTTCCTTTCATTGAAGTTTATTTTCAAAGACAGAAGAAATCAGGGCATACACAAATTTTCATGTCGCTAAAGTGTCATTACTTGTGAAAATCGTGTAACAGTATGGTACATCTTATATTTCCTCTCAGTATTTACTCATAAGTTAAAAAAAAAGATCTGTTCCTATCAGCTTATATTTTGGTATGTTCTGCATCACAGGACTAGAGTATTAAACTCATTTTTGGCTCATGATGGAGGGCTAGGATCAACCTTTGCCACAGGATGGCTCCTCGCTTTCGAACTCTCTTATAGTAACCAAATGCTTCACCACATGTAGAGTCTCTCAAAGTAAGAGCACAGAGAAGTTGTAAATATGAGGTTTATACGACATATCACTTCATAAATTCGGTAATACATCTGATTTTATTACGATGGTCATCTCTCCCTGAGTATGTGGGAGACTGAAATTTCGTTAAGAGATCTTGCTGCAACGAAAAAAATGCCTGATTACCGCTCCAACTATCTAATCATATGCCGCCGATTAATATACAAAAAAAGGTTTAAACTAAAACATATTAGGGAGTACTATCATGAACGAAGCTATCTCAGCAAAAAGCTTTTAAACTCCAAAAACGTAACAGTAAAGGCGATTTTAGCTGAAAGACCGAAACGTGAAAGGAAAAATAACATAGAAATATGCTGGAATAGCACAGAATGTGGTCTGGAAAAACATCAGTAGTGATGTTCTTTCGTGTGGCGTGAGAACAGCGTGGTACAAGGTAGTCAATAACATCATCAGAACTAATCAAGGTCTCTTTGCCATCGGTTTAAGTGACACTAACCTCTGCAGCAAATGCAACCTCGTTGATAGTGTGCCTCATCGGTACACATGTGGAGATCGAATTATCAACTGGAGGTGGACCAGGGAGAAAATTACTCGAATAACAAGAACTTCAGCAAACACTGTACGTATTAACATTTTCTTCAGATCAGAAGAAAGATACTACCCTCAGGAAAAAAAACCGCAATGATTTGGTTAATGGGCAAATATACAATTTACATTTTTTAACAATATTGGGAGCGATGAACAAACTGAATACAAGACCTACACTACTGGTCATTAAAACTGCTATACCAAGAAAAAATCCAGATGATAAATGGGTATTCATTGGACAAATATATTATACTAGAACTGACATGTGATTACATTTTCACGAAACTTGCGTGCATAAATCCTGAGAAATCAGTACCCAGAACAACCACCTCTGGCCGTAATAACGGCCTTGATACGCCTTTGAATTGAGTCAAACAGAGCTTGGATGGCGTGTACAGGTACAGCTGCCCATGCACCTTCAACACGATACCACAGTTCATCAAGAATAGTGACTGGCGTATTGTGACGAGCCAGTTGCTCGCCCACCATTGACCAGACGTTTTCAATTGGTGAGAGATCTGGAGAATGTCCTGGCGAGGGCAGCAGTCGAACATTTTCTGTATCCAGAAAGGCCCGTACAGGACCTGCAACATGCGATCGTGCATTATCCTGATGAAATGTAGGGTTTCGCAGGGATCGAATGAAGGGTAGAGCCACGGGTCGTAACACATCTGAAATGTAACGTTCACTGTTCAAAGTGCCGTCAATGCTAACAAGAGGTGACCGAGACGTGTTACCAATGGCACCCCATACCATCACGCCGGGTGATACGCTAGTATGGCGATGACGAATACACGCTTCCAATGTGCGTTCACCGCGATGTCGCCAAACACGGATGCGACCATCATGATGCTGTAAACAGAACCTGGATTCATCCTAAAAAATGACGTTTTGCCATTCGTGCACCTAGGTTAGTCGTTGAGTACAGCATCGCAGGCACTCCTGTCTGTGATGCAGCGTCAGGGGTAACCGCAGCCATGGTCTCCGAGCTGATAGTCCATGCTGCTGCAATCGTCGTTGAACTGTTCGTGCAGATGGTTGTTGACTTGCAAACGTCCCCATCTGTTGACTCGGGGATCGAGACGTGGCTGAACGATCTGTTACAGCCATGCGGATAAGATGCCTCTCATATCGACTGCTAGTGATACGAGGCCGTTGAGATCCAGCATGAAGTTCTGTATTAACCCTCCTGAACCCACCGATTCCATATTTGCTAACAGTCAATGGATCTCGACCAACGCGAGCAGCAATGTCGCGATACGATAAACCGCAATCGCGATAGGCTACAATCCGACCTTTATCAAAGTCGGAAACGTGATGGTAAACATTTCTCCTCCTTACACGAGACATCACAACAACGTTTCACCAAACAACGCCGGTCAACTGCTGTTTGTGTATGAGAAATCGGTTGGAAACTTTCCTCATGCCAGCACGCTGTAGGTGTCGCCACTGGCGCCAACATTGTGTGAATGCTCTGAAAAGCTAATCATTTGCATATCACAGCATCTTCTTCCTGTCGATTAAATTTCGCGTCTGTGGCACGTCATCTTCGCGGTGTAGCATTTTTAATGGCCAGTAGTGTATGTGGAAAATGAATGCGAAGAAACACTCGAGTATCAGACTCACAACAAGAAATATGGTAACATGCTCTTCAACAGAATGGGTATAAGGTTAGGAACAAGTGGATTCCTCGTGGAGAGGGATGGGTTCGGTCACCTTCCCGACCCTAACCCCACGTGTAAGTGACACATGAAAAATAAATCAGTAGTACAGCAGATGCAAGAATATGACGGCAATCATCTGGTGTCTGTTAGAAAGGAAATTCTTGAACTCCGTAAGGATGCGTTTAGAAGGCTGAAACTGACAAAAATGACAAGGCAGTGAAGGACTTCGCTGTTCGGGACTGCTCTTCTGTCCACGCAATTTACCCTGGAAGGAACACACATCAAGGATTTACTGAATGATTAATTTGATTCTGGGAAAAGATGGTGAGGAACCTCAGGCTGCAGAAGAAGAAAATGTGCATGCTGAACTGCCACCAGATGAAGGTGGCAGTGAAGGTGCTAAATGTGTGCTACTACTAAAGACTGAATATCATTCCTCATTCTGTGGATGGTGTAATTTATGAGTGCAATTATTTCTCACCTTATTTACGTCATTTCATTGCAAGCTAGCCATTTTTGTTACTGTTTTCGTGGAATAAAAACAAATCATATCCGTGGCAGCTAGCCATCGCTGCCCCGTCCAGGCAGCATCTCATTGTTATCAAATTGGTAGGCTAATTAATGAAATTGATTGTGAGAGTCACTTTGCATAGCGATCAAATTTTTTCCACAGTCAGATTGCAATTGCGCTGTAGCTCAAATGGGAATCCCTGAATGAGAGGTGTTATTCTTTTTGATGAGCGCTACCGACAAAACAGACCGCAGAAGGATTCTACTGGCGCCAACACACTTATCTGTGAAGACAAGATAACTGAAATTAGCACTCATGAGGTGGCATACAGGTAGTCTTTTTTCCTCGTTCTGTTTGTGAGAGGAATAGGAAAAGGAATGACTGATAGTGCTACCGCGTATTCTCAGATACACACCAAATGATGGCTTGCCAAGTAAGCATACAGATGTAATTGTGAGTGTAAATTTCTAAAGTGATATGTGTTCGTAGTATAAATCTGGTATTTACAGCTTCTCTGTGCTGTTATCTTGAGAGACTACGTATGTAGCGAAGGATTTGTTTAAATTAAGAAAATTTCGGAACTGAGGAGGTATCCTCTGACAGAGGTAGATCTTAGCAGTCTGTCACGAGCGGAAAAGGAGTTTAATTTTCTAGTTCTCTGATGCAGGACGTAACAGATATTAGGCTGATTAGAAAAGACTTTTTTTACCTCATGAGAGAATACTTAGAGAAAATATAGGCTTTGCCATACTGTTACACGATTTTCACAAGTAACGATACTTCAGCGATGTGAAAACGCGTGTATGTCTCGATTTGTTCCGTTTTCGAAAATCACTTGTATGAAAGGGAGAAATCTCCTGAGAAATTCGAGGTGCATAGTCAACACCCCTGTCTCAGATTGCCTGAAGTAGATTTTTTAAACTGGGGATCTGTGTTGGGGTGAAATTGGCTATAAATAGTGTACACATCCTAGCAGCTGCCGTTTCACTCACAGTGTGCTGCAGCTGGCTGAAGGAGTGGTCACAAGGATTTGGCAACTGGACGTCGCGGATTAGCTCAGCCTGTGGCAGACAGTTAGGTGCAAAAAAAGTGCCAACATGTCTGCTCTTGGCCGTGGCAGCGGGGGCTAGCAAAGTGGCCAGTGTGCTGCGTGAGCGGCAACAGAAGCCGACGTGTGTGTTGCATAAGAAGATTCAAAATAACTGGTGTCTGCGCTGGACAGTTATTCCCTCCATCTAAATTGATTAGCTGACTGCTGATGACAGCCACTCTGACCTCTGGGCATTCAGTAGAGCAGCGTGTTGATGCTGGGGGATGGTTGCGCAGCTGCTGGCATTGCCGATACATGGTGGGTTTCCTCCTGACAGGCGCCCACGAGATGGTGCGACGTCCCTGGCGGTAGTGGAGGGCGTAGCTGCGGCTCCCAGCAGTCAGCGGACGGCGCACTCTTCACAGTCACCGGATGTGTTTAGTGGAAACGTTGCGGTGGGTGAGGGTGCTCGTGTGTTCAAATGTCAGTGCATACAAGATCTCAGATATGCAGGGTGTTACAAAAAGGTACGGCCATACTTTCAGGAAACATTCATCACACACAAAGAAACAAAACATGTTATGTGGACATGTGTCCGGAAATGCTTACTTTCCATGTTAGAGCTCATTTTATTACTTCTCTTCAAATCACATTAATCATGGAAACACACAGCAACAGAACGTACCAGTGTGACTTCAAACACTTTGTTACAGGAAATGTTGAAAATGTCCTCCGTTAGCGAGGATACATGCATCCACCCTCCGTCGCATGGAATCCCTGATGCGCTGATGCAGCCCTGGAGAATGGCGTATTGTATCACAGCCGTCCACAATACGAGCACCAAGAGTCTCTACATTTGGTACCGGGGTTGCGTAGACAAGAGCTTTCAAATGCCCCCATAAATGAAAGTCAAGAGGGTTGCGGTTAGGAGAGCGTGGAGGCCATGGAATTGGTCCGCCTCTACCAATCCATCGGTCACCGAATCTGTTGTTGAGAAGCGTACGAACACTTCGACTGAAATGTGCAGGAGCTCCATCGTACATGAACCACATGTTGTGTCGTACTTGTAAAGGCACATGTTCTGGCAGCACAGGTAGAGTATCCCGTATGAAATCATGATAACGCGCTCCACCGAGCATAGGTGGAAGAACATGGGGCCCAATCAAGACATCACCAACAATGCCTGCCCAAACGTTCACAGAAAATCTGTGTTGATGACGTGATTGCACAATTGCGTGCGGATTCTCGTCAGCCCACACATATTGACTGTGAAAATTTATAATTTGATCATGTTGGAGTACATACTGACGAAACTAAAATGAGCTCTAACATGGAAATTAAGCGTTTCCGGACACATGTCCACTTAACATCTTTTCTTTATTTGTGTGTGAGGAATGTTTCCTGAAAGTTTGGCCGTACCTTTTTGTAACACCCTGTATTTAGTGCAACGATCTATTTATGGCAGAAATTAATTACTTGATTTGCATTATGTGAGTCATGTGATTCACAGAGGTTGAAAATATGTGCTTACTCTGAAGAAGGATCATTTTAAGCTGGTTGTGAGTATTTTGAGCACTCTATTTAACTCCTGTAACCAGTTAAGCAGTTACTTTCAAATGGTAGTGTAAATTGACTGTTTCCCCTCTACTTTTGATATCGAAACTGAGTCAGCTCTCCCTAGAGGAAACAGCCTCTGGAGAGAGACAGAGACAGGAAGTATCGAATTTCTCGATCA
This sequence comes from Schistocerca americana, assembly GCF_021461395.2. Classification (NCBI taxonomy): domain Eukaryota; kingdom Metazoa; phylum Arthropoda; class Insecta; order Orthoptera; family Acrididae; genus Schistocerca; species Schistocerca americana. The sequence continues at coordinate 58,282,458 of NC_060124.1, read as the reverse complement.
GTAGAATGCCGCCACTTGATGCTTTGTTTAGGGCCGGGAGATCTAAGGCGGCCGATGTCAAGTCCTTGGTCGGTGGTATTTAGTATTCTGACCTGTAATTAGGACACTGGGTGGTTTTTACCCCTGTGGCCGCACCTGGACGATAGATGCACAAGTGGGAGACACCAAACGGTGGCTAATACACTACACTTCATTCCAGTCCTCACTGCTTACATTTATTACATCACAGGAAGTGGTGGGGGTGTGGGGCGCGGTGCAGACATTAACTCTGCGTAAGTGATGGAGTCCTGTCTCCTGCAAACAGACTAAATACAGAGTATGCATGTCGATATCTGCACCGCATGACTAGCACGGAGAGCAGCTTCTACTGGCCTGGTGTGGAAAGTGTGTGTCTGGGAACAAAACAGGGAATCTGATATCAAATTTCGAAAGAAGCCAACATCTTGTAGCAGGCATTCTTCTGCGGGTGACCGGCGCTTCCCAGTCCAATGCTCAGGGCTCACATGGTTGCAAGCAGTCCAGTCTAAGGCACGAAATGCTTGGGAATACACAAGGCAGCCATCATGTCTGCCCGGTGGTCAGAGTGAAGACACTATCGTAAGATTTTTAACAGTGTAATAACATGTGCTGAGCTAAGCTGACGTCGATTTCGTGACGGTATTCCTTCAGTGTTGGGAGAAAAGAGTTATATATTTAATTATTTCTTTGGGATATATTTTACAATACCTGCATCTTCGCAATCAGCCGAGAATGATGAGCTTTTCCCATTCTTCTGTATGTTTTTCTTGTCAGCAATTTGGATGCATGAACTGTTACTCTGACTGTGAGGTACGTCTCGCACTTGTCGCCTCTTGCAATCTTCTAAATAGTGTTCATGATATTTTTCCGAAAGTCCGATGGTATACTGTCGGTCTCACACATTCTACACACCAACATGAATAATCATTTTGTTGCCACTTTCCCCAATGAGTTTAGAAACGCCAATTGGATGCTATCCATCCCTTCTGCCTTATTTGACTTTACTTCTCCAAACTCTTGTCTCTTAGATAGGTCTGTCTCTTGTCCGTCGACTCCTGTTCTTATTCTGTCACGTCATCAGACAAATTCACCCCCTCATAGAGTCCTTCAACGTACTCTTTCCACCTATCCGCTCTCTCCTCTTCATTGAACAATCGAATTCTCATTGCGCGCTTAATGTTATCGCATTTGTTTTTAATTTCACCAGAGGTTGTTTTGATTTTTCTGCAGGCAGACTTAGCTTTTCAACAATCATTTCTTTTCGTTTTCTTCACATTCTTCAAGTAGCCTTTTGGCCTTAGCTTCCCTGTACTTCCTACTTCTTTCATTCCTAAGTGACTTATGTTCGTTTATTCCTGAATTTCCCTAAACGTTTTTGCGCTTCCTTCTTTCGCCGATCAGCTTAAGTATTTCTTTTGTTAGCCCCTTCTGGTTTACTCGCAGTTGGCTTCCTTGTACCTACGTTTTGGTTTCCAACTTCTGTAACTTGTTTTTTTTGAGATGTCCATTCCTCTTGAACTGAGCCCTCTACTAAATTATTCGTTATAGCAGAGTCTGTACCCTCAGAGAACTTGAGCGTATATCTTTATTCCTTAGTATTTCCGTATCCCTCCTCTTTGGAGCATTGATTCTTCCTGACTAGTTTCTTGAACTTCAGCAAACACTTCATCATTACTGAATTGTGACCTGAGTTTGTATCTGCTCTTGCGTACGCCTTACAATCCAGTATCTGATTTCGGAATCTCTGTCTGACAATAATGTAATGTAACTGAATTCTTCCTGTATTTCCTGGTCTTTTCCACGAACAGACCCATCTCTTCTGATTTTTAAACAGAGCAGTCGCTATTACTAGCTGACATTTATTGAAGATCTCATTCAGTCTTTCTCCTCTGTCATTCCTTCTACCAAATTCATCTTCTCCTGTAACCTTTTTTCCTACTCCTTTCCCCACAACCACAGTCCAATCCCTCAAGTATGTTAGATTTCCTTCTCCCTTTACGTGCTGAATTACACGTTCAGTTTCGTCATATACTTTTCCCATTCCTTCATCTTCTGCTTGCGACGTCGGCACGTATACCTGAACTATTGTTGCCGGCGCTTGGTTGCAGTCGATTCCGATGAGAACAAACCTGTTACTGAACTGTTCATAGTAACACATTCTCCGCTCTCTCCTTCCCATTCATAAGGAATCCTACTACCGTTATATCATTTTCTGCTGCTGTTGATAATACCCTGTCCTCATCTGATCACAAGTGACTGCTAAGAAGGGGGGCGAGGGGCGCGGGTGACCATGAGAAAAAGGTCAAATAACCAACGAAAGGATAACGTTCCACGATTCTGGGATTGTAATTTCGAAATTTTGAACGTGATAAGGAAGCTAAAATCTCTGAAAAGTGACATGTTAATACTCACTCTAGATATAGTGGAGGCCAGTGAAGTGAAATGGAAACAAGGATTCCAGGCTAAATGAGTATGGGAAAAACTTATATGTGTCCGTACTAAACGAAAACTAGCCACCTATCAACTTTATGGGCGTTCCTAAATAAATGGACCCCAACGAAAGCGGTTTGAATGCGAAGCACTCGCAAGAAGATGATCGCATACTTCCTTGGTTGCATTGAACATGATGTGACTATACCTTTCGAGGATCGAAGAACAGATAATGTTGAATGGTATGCAACAATATCCCTGCCTCTAGTCTACGTTGAAATCAGGAAAAACAAACAAAAACGCCCCATCAATGCTGACAATACTAGATGTGCCAAAGCACGTCAAGGAGTTCATTATTCGGTGGAAAAAAACATCGAATTTTGAGTAATTCATACGATTAAGTAGCTTAACCGTTTCTTTTTGTTTCTGAAATAATGTAGCAAGCGAGGAGCTGGGACTAGTAAGGTACCAGCAAACAAAAACATAACATGTCCTGCAAAAAAGTCTTCATCTGATAAAAGTATATAGCCCTGTTTTTCCTTTTAACCACTGGAATCTTAAACACTGTAGTTAAATGTAAGGAAACAAGCACAAAAATTAATAACTGAAGATGATAATCTTTCAGTTTATATTTGAAAGCACGTTCACAATTCCATTCAAATGTGATAAAACAAGGAAAAATTTAATAACTTGAAGTAGAGAAACTTTTAGTTTGTGTTTGAAAGCACAAGTGTGGACATTCTGTTGAAACAGTTTCAAACGGCGCTCTTAACACATCAACTGAGATCCGTAAGCCCAGCAGATGACAAAAAGAAACGGTCAATCGTAAAATAAAAGCTTAACTAAATCAAAGAAATATTATTTAAACTCTTTAGGCAAAATAGAAATGACTCAGATGTGTTGCATGACCGAAGTTTAAACAACGCGCATAAGGCTTCCACTGAAGCAACAAGGAATTAAATTAATAATAAGTACAAAATTAAATCACACAGAGACAGCACGAATAACATAAAAAAACGAGTTCAGATCCGCTAAATCAAAATGACTGTGCCGTGGACAGACATACTCTGATTTGATTTGATATGATTTTGGCAGGGAAGGTAAAATAGCTTGGTCTAACCCGCCACTGATCGCACCGAAACCAAGTTTATTGTGCGGTATCGTTCCCTGTATATCTAGTAAATCCAACCAACGCCCTTAAATAGTGCAAGGAGTCCCTTTACCAGTTCTTCGTTAGACACAATTTCTTCAGGTCTAGTTGTCCCGAAAACTCTGTCTCTCTTGCTCGCCAAAGTCGTGAAGTCGAAGATTCGGTGTAATGCTGTTTCTTCACTCTCATCATATATCCTACATTTAGGGTCTTCTTCCGTTTCACCCATTGTATGTAGGGGTTTTTCGAAATTCCCATGGCCGGTCAACAGTCCAACCATGAGTTTAATCTCTTTCCTGTTCAAGCTCAGGATTACATAGCTTCTTTTAAAAAACGGCTTGGGCATCATTACGTTTCCATGTTTTTGTTTATAGACCGTGGCCCAGTATTCTACGTGCTGTCTTCTGAGCCAGTTCCGTAGTTCTAGTTTGATCATAGCCTTGGTGATTGTCATAACAGGTTCCAGTCAGATAACTGGAGTCTTTGCCCCCATCCAGGTCCATCTGTCGGCATATTCAGTGCCACCGATCCCTGAGTGGCCAGGGACCCACACTAGGTTTACCCTATTGCTTCCCCCTAGCTCCACCTGAATCCTGTAATGTTCTTCAACAATCTAGTATCTTGTTGCAGGAGCTGTCAATGATTTCAGGGCTGCCTGGCTGTCTGAATAGATGTAGATGCTACAGTCCTGGTAGCACCTATGCATATTCTCCTCCACACATGCCCTGATTGCAGTAATTTCTGCTTGGAATACCGAGGCCAGTTATCCTAAAGACATGAGACATGATGCCCTCCAGTCTTGGCTGAACCCTGTACACCCAAGCCCCAGCGCCTTGGTCTGATTTCGACCCATCAGTGAACCAGACAATGTCCCCATACGGTGTTGAGCTGCTCCCTGCTTCCAATTATTCTACTGTAAGGTTTGTTGAAGCAGTTGGAAATTATTATATAGTCGGCCGCCATTCCCCAACCATTCCTATATCGACCTCACTCACCATTTTAGTGTGTGATTCTGGATATCCCAATGAGATCCAGTTTTTACCAGTTTTGAGTGTATATGCACCAGCTAATGCCTTCATCTTGACCGAAAGATGTAGTAGAGGCATGTCCAGCATGGCTTCCATCCCAGCGATTGGTGTGCTGCTAATTCCGCCTGTTATGGCTAAAAAGGCCAGTCTCTGCACCTTAGCAAGCTCCTTAGCTGCAACCTGCTGTTCTACCTTTTTCCACCACACTACAGACCGGTAGGATATCCTAAGTCTAACCACCGTGGTGTATATCCAGTTCATTCTCTGGGGCTTAGGCCCCAGTTTTTGCCATAAGCTCTTCTGGTACTAACTAGAGTAACTTTCGCCTGGCAGCAGATGCTCATAATGTGAGGGGTCTACATCTACATCTACATAAACATTTATACTCCGCAAGCCACCGAACGGTGTGTGGCGGAGGGCACTTTACGTGCCACGGTCATTACCTCCCTTTTCTGTTCCAGTCGCGTATGATTCGCAGGAAGAACGACTGTCTGAAAGCCTCCGTACGCACTCGAATCTCTCTAATTTTACATTCGTGATCTCCACGGGAGGCATAAGTAGGGGGAAGCAATATATTCGATACCTCATCCAGAAACGCACCCTCTCGAAACCTGGACAGCAAGCTACACCGCGATGCAGAGCGCCTCTCTTGCAGAGTCTGCCACTTGAGTTTGCTAAACATCTCCGTAACGCTATCACGCTTACCAAATAACCCTGTGACGAAATGCGCCGCTCTTCTTTGGATCTTCTCTATCTCCTCCGTCAACCCGATTTGGTATGGATCCCACACTGATGAGCAATACTCAAGTATAGGTCGAACGAGTGTTTTGTAAGCCACCTCCTTTGTTGATGGACTACATTTTCTAAGGAATCTTTCAATGAATCTCAACCTGGCACCCGCCTTACCAACAATTAATTTTATATGATCATTCCACTTCAAATCGTTCCGCACGCATACTCCCAGATATTTTACAGAAGTAACTCCTACCAGTGTTTGTTCCGCTATCATATAATCATACAATAAAGGATCCTCCTTTCTATGTATTCGCAATACATTACATTTGTCTATGTTAAGGGTCAGTTGTCACTCCCTGCACCAAGTGCCTATCCGCTGCAGATCTTCCTGCATTTCGCCACAATTTTCTAATGCTGCAGCTTCTCTGTATCCTACAGCATCATCCGCAAAAAGCCGCATGGAACCTCCGACACTATCTACTAGGTGATTTATATATATTGTGAAAAGCAATGGTCCCATAACGCTCCCCTGTGGCACGCTAGAGGTTACTTTAACGTCTGTAGACGTCTCCCCATTGATAACAACATGCTGTGTTCTGTTTGCTAAAAACTCTTCAATCCAGCCACACAGCTGGTCTGATATTCCGTAGGCTCTTACTTTGTTTATCAGGCGACAGTGCGGAACTGTATCGAACGTCTTCCGGAAGTCAAGGAAAACAGCATCTACCTGGGAGCCTGTATGTAATATTTTCTGGGTCCCATGAACAAATAAAGTGAGTTGGGTTTCACATGATCGCTGTTTCCGGAATCCATGTTGATTCCTACATAGTAGATTCTGGGTTTCCAAAAACGACATGATACTCGAGCAAAAAACATGTTCTAAAATTCTACAACAGATCGACGTCAGAGATATAGGTCTATAGTTTTGCGAATATGTTCGACGACCCTTCTTAAAGACTGGGACCGCCTGTGCTCTTTTCCAATCATTTGGAACCTTCCGTTCCTCTAGAGACTTGCGGTACACGGCTGTTAGAAGGGGGGCAAGTTCTTTCGCGTACTCTGTGTAGAATCGAATTGGTATCCCGTCAGGTCCAGTGGACTTTCCTCTGTTGAGTGATTCCAGTTGCTTTTCTATTCCTTGGACACTTATTTCGACGTCAGCCATTTTTTCGTTTGTGCGAGGATTTAGAGAAGGAAGTGCAGTGCGGTCTTCCTCTGTGAAACAGCTTTGGAAAAAGGTGTTTAGTATTTCAGCTTTACGCGTGTCATCCTCTGTTTCAATGCCACCATCATCCCGGAGTGTCTGGATATGCTGTTTCGAGCCACTTACTGATTTAACGTAAGACCAGAACTTCCTAGGATTTTCTGTCAAGTCGGTACATAGAATTTTACTTTCGAATTCACTGAACGCTTCACGCATAGCCCTCCTTACGCTAACTTTGACATCGTTTAGCTTCTGTTTGTCTGAGAGGTTTTGGCTGCGTTTACACTTGGAGTGAAGCTCTCTTTGCTTTCGCAGTAGTTTCCTAACTTTGTTGTTGTACCACGGTGGGTTTTTCCCGTCCCTCACAGTTTTACTCGGCACGTACCTGTCTAAAACGCATTTTACGATTGCCTTGAACTTTTTCCATAAACACTCAACTTTGTCAGTGCCGGAACAGAAATTTTCGTTTTGATCTGTTAGGTAGTCTGAAATCTGCCTTCTATTACTCTTGCTAAACAGATAAACCTTTCTCCCTTTTTTTATATTCCTATTAACTTCCATATTCAGGGATGCTGCAACGGCCTTTTGATCTCTGATTCCCTGTTCTGCACTTACTGAGTCGAAAAGTTCGGGTCTGTTTGTTATCAGTAGGTACAAGATCTTATCTCCACGAGTCGGTTCTCTGTTTAATTGCTCGAGGTAATTTTCGGATAGTGCACTCAGTATAATGTCACTCGTTGCTCTGTCCCTACCACCCGTCCTAAACATTTGAATGTCCCAGTCTATATCTGGTAAATTAAAATCTCCACCTAAGACTATAACATGCTGAGAAAATTTATGTGAAATGTATTCCAAATTTTCTCTCAGTTGTTCTGCCACTAATGCTGTTGAGTCGGGAGGTCGGTAAAAGGAGCCAACTATTAACCTATCTCGGCTGTTGAGTGTAACCTCCACCCATAATAATCCACAGGAACGATCCACTTCTACTTCACTACAGGAAAAACTACTACTAACAGCGACAAACACGCCACCACCAGTTGCATGCAATCTATCCTTTCTAAACACCGTCTGTGCCTTTGTAAAAATTTCGGCAGAATTTATATCTGGCTTCAGCCAGCTTTCTGTACCGATAACGATTTCAGCTTCGGTGCTTTGTATCAGCGCTTGAAGTTCCGGTACTTTACCAATGCAGCTTCGACAGTTTACAATTACAATACCGATTGCTGCTTGGTCCCCGCATGTCCTGGCTTTGCCCCGCACCCTTTGAGGCTGCTGCCCTTTCTGTACTTGCCCGAGGCCATCTAACCTAAAAAACCGCCCAGTCCACGCCACACAACCCCTGCTACCCGTGTAGCCGCTTGCTGCGTGTAGTGGACTCCTGACCTATCCAGCGGAACCCGAAACCCCACCACCCTATGGCGCAAGTCGAGGAATCTGCAGCCCACACGGTCACAGAACCGTCTCAGCCTCTGATTCAGACCCTCCACTGGGCTCTGTACCAAAGGTCCGCAGTCAGTCCTGTCGACGATGCTGCAGATGGTGAGCTCTGCTTTCATCCCGCTAGCGAGACTGGCAGTCTTCACCAAATCAGATAGCCGCCGGAAGCCAGAGAGGATTTTCTCCGATCCATAGCGACACACGTCACTGGTGCCGACATGAGCGACCACCTGCAGATGGGTGCACCCCGTACCCTTCATGTCATCCGGAAGGACCCTTTCCACATCTGGGATGACTCCCCCCGGTATGCACACGGAGTGCTTATTGGTTTTCTTCCCCTCTCTTGCTGCCATATCCCTAAGGGATCCCATTACGCGCCTGACGTTGGAGCTCCCAACTACCAGTAAGCCCACTCTCTGCGACCGTCCGGATCTTGCAGACTGAGGGGCAACTTCTGGAACAGGACAAGCAGCCATGTCCGGCTGAAGATCAGTATCAGCCTGAGACAGAGCCTGAAACCGGTTCGTCAGACAAACTGGAGAGGCCTTCCGTTCAGCCCCTTGGAATGTCTTTCGCCCCCTGCCTCACCTCGAGACGACCTCCCACTCTACCACAGGTGAGGGATCAGCCTCAATGTGGGCAGTATCCCGGGCAGCCACAGTCTTAGTCCGATCGAGGGATGCGTGGGACGAGCTGGCCGTCCCCGACAAACCCCCATCCGGACCCCCACAGTGATGCCCATTGGCAACAGCCTCAAGCTGTGTGACCGAAGCCAACACTGCCTGAAGCTGGGAGCGAAGGGATGCCAACTCAGCCTACATCCGAACACAGCAGTTGCAGTCCCTATCCATGCTAAAAACTGTTGTGCAAAGAACGTCTGAACCTATTACTAACTTTGTTAGTTTCTCATCTAAGCTTACCCCTACATATTTCTCGATCCCCTTCGCTGGTAGAGTTTCATCCAAAAGCTTTCGATTCCAACTTGAGTGTTGAATATGCTTCTTCGTGAATGGTACCACAACAGTCCTCTTAGGATAAACGCTTAAAGCCTGTTTAATGCACCTATCTTGCACAATGTCCAGCCCAACCTGACTGTGTAAGAAAATATGACAAGTATTCATATGGAAAATGGAAATGAGCGTTTGGTGTCTTTGTCGAGGAGGCCCCTTACGGGGTGGGTCCGGCTGCCTTGGTCCAGGTCTTATTATATTCGACTCCACATTGGGCCGGATGGGGATGAAATGATGATGAAGACAACACAACACGCAGCCCCTGAGCAGAGAAAATCCCCGACCCAGCCGGGAAGCGAACCTGAGCCCCTTAGGACGGTAATCCGTCACGCTGACCATTGAGCTATCGGGGCAGACAGTATTACTAACACTAGGTCATCTGCGTTTCCTGGACAAAAGCATTGTCTGGAATTTAGTTCCTCAATTAGTCCACTATCCACTAGATTCCACAATAAAGGGGAGGTAATTACTCCTTGTAGACAACCTAATAGTGGTGTTAATTACCATATTTTCATTTATCATGGTGGCCTCTACTTCCTTCCACTAAGCGCGGCCCCAGTCCATCTACATATTGTGGTCCCTAGATCATGCATCTCCGTTGCCCTAACCACGGAATCGAAATCTGTGTTACTAAAAGTCCCCTCGATGTCCAGGATGATCTGCATCTATTTCCTGAAAGTGAAGTGCTTTCTTCACCTTCCCAATGAGTTGATTTACCTGTTTGATATGCTTGTTGGTTTGAATGTAAAGGAGCCTTAGTTAGTCTCCTCTCCCCAACATGTAAATTAACCAGTTTTTCCAATGTTTTAAGAATGAAGGAGGACAGACTGATTGGTCTCATATCCTTGGCCCTGGTATGATCAGTTCTCTCTGGCTTTGGAATAAAGAGAACCTTCACTGCCCTCGATGCACTGGGAAGGATTCCTGCTGCTATGCCAACCCTGAATAACCTGCATAGGACTGCTTGTTGCAGGAAAGCTGCAAAGAGTCCATATGGGCCACGTTACTTGAACAGTTGGAATGTTCCTAGCGCCCATTGGATTTTACTGAAGTCGACACACTCCTTGGTCGATTCCAAGTCCTCTCTTATAATGCCATTGTCTCTCAGGGATTGCATTCTGGTCTACGTTATCCGCCAGAGCATGTTGAGGAAAATGAGTTATGAGGAGCAATTCTAGTCTCATGTGCTGTCTTTGTATATTTGTCATTCTCCTTCCTCAATGTATCTCCTGGATTAGTTAGTTCTCTAGTGAGGATTTTGTGAAGTCTGGCTTGAGCAGCCGTGCTCTCCAGTCCCTCTCATAATGCCTTCAAGGATGCCTCCTTTGCTTGTCTAATTGCAAGATTGTAGTTGACAAGGGTCTCGAGATAATTTGCCGTCTTCTTTGCGTTTCCAAGCTATTGTTCCACCAAGGCACACTCCTATTTGTTCACTTCTTGGTGACTGAGTAGTTGTCCTGGTACGAGGTCACTATGGATGAAGTTACAGCCTCTGCTACTTCCTCAAACTCTACTGGATTTCTTATTGAGGTTTTAATTTCTGATAAGCTTAAGTCAAGGTCCCTCCTATATGTCTCCTAGTCTATTTTCCTGGGATTCCTATAGACCGTGGTCTGTCTGATCCCCATTTCAATCTTAAATTTTAACATACATGTGGTCCGATTAGGATGCTCTAACGCCACATGCCATTGTTTGACATAGCTGCCCATCATCATGGAACCAAAGGTAATATCAAATACTTCTTCCCTTGAGCTACTCCTGAATGTACGTTTGTCACCCCTACTCAGCACCTCCATGCTGTTAGAGAAGAGAAATTCAAGAAGGTACTCACTTCTATTGTTGTTGTCCTAGTTACCCCACACTAGGCTATGGGCATTGGCATCGCATCCAACCGACAGCTGGTCGCCTTGCCGATGGCAAGATTCTGTCAATCTCCTCACCTCCAGAGGAGGAGAGCTGCCATGAACAGACAGAAATCCATAGCAAGGTAGATTAACGGTGAGTCAGCCTTTAAAAAAAATTAAATTACTTTAAACCTAACACATGGTATAATGATCCTAGGACACTGAAAACAGCTTCAAAGGTTTGTTCAGTTTAAGCACTGCTGTGCTCACCAAGCAAGTCCAGTGATTACCAATGCGTATGACTCAGCAATCCCATTTTGCTAGTGAACTATGAAGACATAAATAGCAGAATAAGTTACAAGGCCGTCATCCACCAAATCCGAACACTATGGAAGTCGGGCACGTGAGTTAATAGAATAGCGCCACCCATTTGTTCAAAATAGTATTTAATTCCAGCTATCACTCATAGCTTCCACGTCACACAAGACTACAAGCACTTGCCCTTGGATGGGAATAATTCAGCTATCGGTGGCGTGTGACTGAGAGCAAGTTGATACGGGGCGTCATGAAGGCGAAGGACGCCGTTGCTTAGCTAACGGCAGGTCATTTCCCCTACGTCAAACAAAAAAAGCATGGATACCGATTCTCTTCACCTCAAGAAACTGCTGGAACCTTCCAAAAGCACATTTTATGATACCCATATCAGCGATCAAAGAATGTATTCATAATTCAAAATGTGTGTGAATTCCAATGGGACCAAACTGCTCAGGTCACTGGTCCCTAGACTTACACACTACTTTAACTTAAACTAACCTATGTTAAGAACAACACACACACCCATGCCCGAGGGAGGACTCGAACCGCCGGCGGGAGGGGCCGCGCAATCAGTGACATGACGTCTCTAACCGCGCGGCCACTCCGCTCGTCTTTCAGAATTCGTTCGAACACATGCAAAAGAATATACACACTAAAAGACGAATGTTTTAAAAAAGAATGCATTTATTTTTACCAAAGAGTATGTTCATTGTTTTTTTAAATGTTATAAAATTTTGGTTGGAATGGCGATCCACACCGGACGGGCATCGAATCAAACTGAGCTTGGATGACAGTTGTCGCTACGTCATGACATGATGCTTCCTCTATTCCATCTACATCTACAGCTGCATCTACATGGCTACCCTGCAAAACACACTTACGTGGCTAATAGAAGGTTCATCGAACAACTTTCGCGCTACTTCCTATTTTCCACTCTCGAACAGTGGGCGGAAAAAACGAACGCCTATATCTTTCCGTAAGAGCTCTGATTTTTCTTATTTTATTATGATAATTGTTTCTCCCGAAGTAGGTCGGTGGCCACAAAGTATTTTCGTATTCAGAGGAGAAAATTGGCGATTGAAATTTCGTGAGTAGATCCTGCCGCAAAGGGAAACACCTCTGTTTTAATGATTTCCTCGCCAAAATCTTTATATGCCCGTGACACTCTCTCCCCTATTTCTAAATAATACAAAACGTGCTACTCATCTCTGAACTTTTTCAGTTAATCCTATTTGGTAACGATTCCACACCGCACAGCAATACTCCAAAGGAGGACGGACGAGCGTAGTGTAGGCAGTCTCTTTAGTAGGTCTCTTGCAACTTCTAAGTATTCTGCCGATAAAAGGCAGTCTCTGGTTCACCTTCCCCACAACAATTTCTACGTGTGCTTTCCAATTTAAGGTGTTCGTAATAGTAATTCCTAGGTATTTAGCTGAATTTACGGCGATTAGATTTGACTGATTTATCATGTAACAGAGGTTTAACTAATTCCTTTTAGCATTCGTGTGGATGACCTCACACTTTTCGTTGTTTAGTTTCAATTGACAATTTTCACACTATACTGATACCTTATCTAAATCGTTTTGCAATCGTTTTTCATATTTAGATGACTTTACTACAGGATATACGACAAAATCATCTGCAAACAATCTAAGATGGCTGCTCAGATTGTCACCTAAATCGTGTACATAGATAAGGAATAGAAGAGGACCTATAACACTATCTTGGGGAACGCCAGGAATCACTTCTTTTTTACTCGGTGACTTTCGGTCGGGTACTACGACCTATGACCTGTCTGAGAGGAAATCACGAATTCAGTTGCATAACTGAGACGATAATCCATAAGCACGCTGTATAATTTCAAGCCACTTGTAAGGTGAGGTGTCAAAAGCTTTCTACAAATCTAGATATACGGAACCAATTTTAAATCTCTTGTCGATAATACTCAACACTTTGTGTGAGTAAACAGCTAGCTGTGTTTCACAAGAACGATTTTTTTTTCTGAATCCGTGTTGACCATGTGTCAATACACCGTTGTATTCGATGTAATTCATCGACTTTAATGATGCACGTCTACAAATTAGTGAGTTACTCCTACTGCATTTCTTGGATATTGGTGTGACCTGTGCAACTTTTCGGTTTTTTGGTACGTCGAGTGAGCGGTTGTATATGATTGTTAAATAAGGGGCTATTGCAGCAGCATACTCTTGAAGGAACCTGATTGGTATACAATCGGGACAGGAACAACTGCTTTTATTAAATGATTTAAGCTGTTTCTTTGTCTGAGAATATCTACTTTTAAGTTAGTCACGTTGTCAGCGGTTTTTGATTCTAATTCCGGAATCTTTACTTCGTCTCGTCCAGTGGACGAATTTCGAAAGGCTGTGTTTGGTAACTCTGCTTTAGCAGCGCTATCATCGATAGCAGTCCCATTGCTGTCGCGCAGTTAAGGCATTGATTGAGTCTTGCAGCTAGGCTATTTTACACATGAGCAGGACAATTTTGAATTTTCTGCCATGTTTCGAGACAAATATTCGTTATGAAAACAAGCATCTGGCATAGAAGTGAGCGCTATATTTCTAGTTTCTGCAAAAGGTCCTCAATCTTGAGCATTTTGCGTTCGTTTGAATTTGTCATGCTTTTTTCTTTGTTTCGTCAGGAGTGTTCTGACTTGTTTTGTGTTTCGATCAGCTCCGTCGTTTATTTGCAGCAAATGTCTCAATTGCCGTCGACACTACTTGTTTGAATTCAAGCCACAATTCGTCTACACTTCCATTGTTAGTTTGGAAGAAGTGAAGATTGTCTTCCAGGAAGGCGTCAAGCGACTTATTATCTACTTTTTTGAGAACACATATTTTTCATTTATTTTTGATCGATTTGCGAGTTAAGGTATTCAGTCTCTCTACGACAGCCTGCTGTTCACTAATTCCTGTATCCGTTTTGATGCTCGTTATTAGCTCAGGATTATTTGTTGCTAAGAGGTCAAGTGTGTTTTCACAACCGTTTACTAATCGAGTGGGCTCATGAATTAATTGTCCGAGATAATTTTCAGAGACTGTGTCTACCAGACGCTTTATGCGTACCTCCACATTTAAACATGTATTTTCGCCAACATATCGAGGGTAGATTGAGCTCATCATCGCCTATAATTGTATGAGTCGGGCACGTGTCTGAAATTAAAGTATTCTTTGAACTTTTCAGCGACTTGCGTCATCTGAGTTGGGAGATCGGTAAAAGGTGCCAGTTATTATTTTATTCCGTTTTCCAAGAATGACATCTACACATATTAAATCACAGGAACTGCCTACTTCAGTTTCACTCCAAAATAAACTACTTCTAAGAGCAACAAACAGGCCACCGCCAAATGTATTTAGCCTACCCTTTCTGACCACCGTTAGGTTCTTCGCAAAAATTTCAGTTGAACCTGTCTCCTGCTTTAGGCAGCTTTCATTGCCTATAACGATTTGAGCATCAGTGCTTTGTGTTTGCGTTTGGAGCTCTGGTACTATCCCAACACAGCTATGACAATTCACCACTGCTATACCGATGGTTCCTAGATCTACATACTTTCTTTCCTCGACTTTACAATCTTTGAGACTGAAGCCCTTTTTGTGTTTCCATGAGACCCTCTAATAAATAACTACCCAGCCCATGCCACACGGCCCCCACTACCCTTGTAGCAGGCTCCTTCGTGTAACTGTCTCTTGACCTATTTAGCAGAACCCCCCTATGGCAAAAGTCGAGGTCTCTATAGTCTACGTGGTCGCAGGTCCGTCTGAGCCTCTGATTCACTCCCACCATTCCACTCTATACCAGAGGTCCGCAATCGATAGTGGTCCTACGTTATCGATCCTGTCATCTATGCTGCAAATGGTGAGTTCTGTCTTCATCTCGCAAGGACGACTTGCGGCCTTTACAACTTCTTATAGCCGCTCGAAACCAGAGAGAATCTCTTCCGATGCAAAGAATGGTTCAAATGGCTCTGAGCACTATGGGACTTAACATCTATGGTCATCAGTCCCCTAGAACTTAGAACTACTTAAACCTAACTAATCTAAGGACAGCACACAACACCCAGCCATCACGAGGCAGAGAAAATCCCTGACCCCGCCGGGAATCGAACCCGGGAACCCGGGCGTGGGAAGCGAGAACGCTACCGCACGACCACGAGATGCGGGCACGATCCAAAGAGACACACATCATTGGTAGCGATGTGAGCCACCACCTGTAGTTATAGGCACCCTCTGTTGTGCATGGCATCCAGGAGGACCTTGCCCACACCTGGAATGACTCCACCAGGTATATACACGGGGTGCATACTGCCTTATCTCCTTAAGGGACGCGTTAGTGTCTCGAGTTCCGCAGCACATGTCAACAGTCGTTTCTTTGTCTGTGTAGTGTAGTTTTCGTCCTCTTTAGTTCGGAAAGGGGCTATGATAGCTGTGTGTGGATGTGAGATAAGTCGGTGACACTTTGCGCTCAGTTCCAGGCTGTGTTGGTGTAGTTTACACAGCTTGAAGATGCAGTGGATGGGCATGGGGCATGGGATCCAACGGACGTCCAGCACGACCCATGAGACCAGAGAGGCCTTACATTCCTCCTCTTAGGAAGTCTTTCGCTGCATGCCTCGCCCCGAGGCGACGTCCCACTCGGCCACAGGAGAGCGATCGATCTCAATGCGATCAATAATTGGGCTGACCGCCACTTCGGACCAATCGGAGGTCTCATGGGTCGTACTGGACGTCCGTTGGATCCCCACGGCCGATCCACAACAGTGATACTCATCCACTGCATCCTCAAGCTGTGTAAACTACACCAACATAGCCCGGAACTGAGAGCAAAGTGTCACCGACTCTTCTCACATCCGCACACAGCAATCATAGCCCCTATCCGAACTAAAGAGGGCGAAAACTACACTACACAGGCAAAGAAACGACTGGTGACATTTGCAGCGGAACTCTAGACGTTGCGTCTAGTAAATATTAAATTATCCCTCAGAAATTCAAAAACTAAACTGCCAAAGCACGCAGATGAGATTAAATAATTCGCTCTTTGTTACGAACTCTTTAACTGTCAGTTACTTCCCTGTTGCCAGGCTGGCCGCTGCGGCCTATCATTCGTACTGGCTGGCGAGTGACGCTATACGTCTCTCGACTTCCCATCTCCAAGCGTTTTCAATAGGTTAGACATCTGGAGGACGTCCTCTCCAAGGAATCAGTCGAACGCCCTCTTCATCGAGATACATTAGGACAAAATGGACGAATGCAGTCTTGTGATATCACGTTGAAATATAGTGTAATGGGGACTAAGAAGAATAGCCATCGTCTTTAACTTCTTCTTTAACACGTCAGAAATGTAATGCCTGCCATCCTAATTTCTGTCTGTATGAAAGAAACGTAATCATGTTGTGTACCAATTGACTGTGAGGTACTGGTTCCACATGATGATAACAACTGCAATATGGCAACATTCGTTCTCATCACAGGTGCTATAAATGCTGTACGCAGGAGAAGCACTTATCAGCAAGACGATGTGTTGACATTCCTGCGTCCACTGTTGTTGTTCCGTACACAATCTCGAAGTACCTCGCTATTCTGCTTCATCAACGGAAACTGCAATAATGGCTGAAGAGCTGACAGTCAATCGTCACATTATCAGTGTGAATGCTTGTTCCGCTCCATATAAACAAATATCATGACTTAAACAAATGAACCCGGATTGCAGGTCCATATCTGTGCAGAGTTGGGTAGTGATGGTGGGCCCTGGCAGATACGCAGCTAAATGGCTGCTCAGAGGAGCAACATCAAAAGTCGTTTTATTAGAACCTGTGCTGCTGAACTCGTGGTGGTTCTGCGAGGTGGCTGCGCCCCCTGTCAGCATGTGGCAAGGGCAGTACGAGGTACCCTGAGACAGACGACTAGCACCCTCTAGAGCAGTGCTTCTCAACCTGGGGTTAATTAAAATGAAATTTTCTGAGGAGTAAAAGCTAAACGATTCTATTCTGTTTGAGTCACGAAACTAAATTATATTCAAACTGTCATTACTATTATCACAGTTTTGTAAGACTTTAGCATTAGAGCCTTAATGCGGTGGAGGTTACAGGTTCCCCACACCGTGCACCCACTACATACATGTTGTGCGTTGTCCCGTACATCGCTGATGTTAAAAGTGAGAAATATACATAACAAATGCTAAATATCTCAAGCAAATATCTTCTCCAAGTTGTCGATAGTACCTACAGTAGTCAAAAAATTGCTTCAGTACACACTTCGAAACAGATAAATAAATTAAATGACAGCACGATACAGCAGTAACTACATAAGAGCTCCTGTAGTGCTGTGCACAGAATTATTATTATTGTTATTACTAAAACTATTAGTGGCTATGGTCAGACACAAAACATTAACACCTAAAGTCTTTCAATTTCTGATAGTTCAGAAGTAAGGAGAGCAGCAATCGAGTGATTTTCGAACAGTAAGTATAGTGCACATATTTTAACTTCGTTGAATTCACGTGGGGTTGCGGCGCGCAGGTCAAGCAAGTGTCGCAATGGACAGGAGTAGTGCAGGGAAAGTTTGTTTTGTAACAAGAGTTTACCCTCACTGAGGATAGTTAGCTTTCTTATCTGAGAAAGAGTTGTAAGTAGCACTTACGATGCATCACGAATTCCTTCGTCATTCATTCTAACACACATACAGGGTTATTACAAATGATTGAAGCGATTTCACAGCTCTACAATAACTTTATTATTTGCGATATTTTCACAATGCTTTGCACACACATACAAAAACTCAAAAAGTTTTTTTAGGCATCCACAAATTTTCGATATGTGCCCCTTTAGTGATTCGGCAGACATCAAGCCGATAATCAAGTTCCTCCCACACTCGGCGCAGCATGTCCCCATCAATGAGTTCGAAAGCATCGTTGATGCGAGCTCGCAGCTCTGGCACGTTTCTTGGTAGAGGAAGTTTAAACACTGAATCTTTCGCATAACCCCAAAGAAAGAAATCACATGGGGTTAAGTCGGGAGAGCGTGGAGGCCATGACATATATTGCTGATCATGATCTCTACCACGACCGATCCATCGGTTTTCCAATCTCCTGTTTAAGAAATGCCGAACATCATGATGGAAGTGCGGTGGAGCACCATCCTGTTGAAAGATGAAGTCGGCGCTGTCGGTCTCCAGTTGTGGCATGAGCCAATTTTCCAGCATTTCCAGATACACGTGTCCTGTAACGTTTTTTTCGCAGAAGAAAAAGGGGCCGTAAACTTAGAACCGTGAGATTGCACAAAACACGTTAACTTTTGGTGAATTGCGAATTTGCTGCACGAATGCGTGAGGATTCTCTACCGCCCAGATTCGCACATTGTGTCTGTTCACTTCACCATTAAGAAAAAATGTTGCTTCATCACTGAAAACAAGTTTCGCACTGAACGCATCCTCTTCCATGAGCTGTTGCAACCGCGTCGAAAATTCAAAGCGTTTGACTTTGTCATCGGGTGTCAGGGCTTGTAGCAATTGTAAACGGTAAGGCTTCTGCTTTAACCTTTTCCGTAAGATTTTCCAAACCGTCGGCTGTGGTAGGTATAGCTCCCTGCTTGCTTTATTCGTCGACTTCCGCGGGCTACGCGTGAAACTTGCCCGCACGCGTTCAACCGTTTCTTCGCTCACTGCAGACCGACCCGTTGATTTCCCTTACAGAGGTATCCAGAAGCTTTAAACTGCGCATACCATCGCCGAACGGAGTTAGCAGTTGGTGGATCTTTGTTGAACTTCGTCCTGAAGTGTCGTTGCAATGTTATGACTGACTGATGTGAGTGCATTTCAAGCACGACATACGCTTTCTCGGCTCCTGTCGCCATTTTGTCTCACTGCGCTCTCAAGCGCTCTGGCGGCAGAAACCTGAAGTGCGGCTTCAGCCGAACAAAACTTTGAGTTTTTCTACGTATCTGTAATGTGTCGTGACTATATGTCAATGAATGGAGCTACAGTGAATTTATGAAATCGCTTCAATCATTTGTAATAGCCCTGTACATGCGTACGCGCGCACACACACACATGCACACACAAACTAAATATCAGTCATATTTCATCATTTTAAAAAGAAAAGTGTTCCAAGGAAAAACTTTCATTCTACATTTTAGTTATTTTAGTTAAGTGCTAAAGTTGGTGATAATGTGGGGGAGGAGGGCTGCGTGCGGACGGCAGCGGCGGGGGGGGGGGGGGGGGGGGGAAGCCGTTGGTACTAGCTAATGTCTAATTGCACTTAAGGGTAACGGTCTAAGGAAGATTGGGAACCACTCCACTAGGGCGAACATGATGTTAGCACCCTCGAGTGCTGACACGCGGAAGCCTGGACTTTATGCACCGGAGGCGCGGAAGACTACTGGTATACTTGCAGGAGATGGCAGCCTCTGGTGGAGCATCTCGCCTCTGCAAATAAGGGCGTGTAGTACCAGAGCATGCACACCAGCGTAGGAGGCCGAGCAGTTGTATCTCCCGGGGTATGGACCTCTTGCTCCTCAAGGTAGGTTATAGGCTGCTCCAAAAATGCACCAGGAATAGGCAATCAGTGGAGAGACAAAGATGGACGTGGTGTTAGAGGGTGGCATGATGGAGGCGGAGGTCCACCCATGTGATGGCTGCTTACTGTCCCACATGACTCTGGCTGATGGCATAATCCTCTCGTCGTGGTAGATGCTGTCGGACTGCTGATACTTTTGCTTTACTTCACAATTATTTATATCCGTTGGGAGCTCGTTTGTTGTGCCAATTCACAGCTTCCAGCCATGTCCGGACCAAGAAATCTGTGGGCTGGCGGTGTAATAACTACTTAACCCATACTGAAAACGCCCCGAATTTCTGTTGAATTACAAGGAGAGCGGTTCTTGGTATGGCCTATCCTACTATGTATATACAGGCCTGCTGCTGGAATTGGCATGCTGATACCTTGGTACCTGTCGGCTGCATTTGGTTTTTACAACTGCTTCGGCTGAGCTACTGGTTTCTGCAGTAATCCCCAAAAAACTAATGGTAACACTACATAAGGCGTCCAAAGGACAAAATGTCCTCGTTGAGCATATGTCGTCTTGGGCACTAGTTACGTGGGACCATTGAGCTTCTGCGTGGTGCTCAGTATGACTCCCCTGGATCTATTGATTCCATATTTGTATATTAGTCGTGGAACCCTGACCAATTCGAGCTGTGATACTACAGACCAATAAACAAGTCTCATTAGCGTAAATTTGACAAAGTCTTGGTAGAGGTGTGTGGCCATTATAACCACAAAACCTCTAAGGAATTCAAAAACGCTGCGTGATCGTGGATAAGCAGGTACTAGATGACTTTTAAACTCGTTTATTTTATTCCCCATTACGGCCTTCAGGTTCTGCCTATTTTCAGGTGACCTGATAAAAATCCATTAAGTAATGTAAAGTTATATGGTGTACATAAAACACAACTGTCTTAAATAAGCAATGTAGTTGGAACACGTTTGCACAACAGTTACTTTTGATGGACCAAACCATACCATTTTACGTAAGTGTTAAACATAAGTCTGACAAAAAAGTCAAAAATCGTCAGGAAAACCATGAAGGCAAATAAAACACCAATGGCCTAACAGAGACAAAATTTACAATGGACTGATAGATACCTAACAGGAACAAGAGGCAGTTCCTATCATTTCACTGTTAGTTTTGTCCATATTAGATCACTGTATCTAGCTATTGCTCCTATCTTATTTAAGTTTGTGGTTTTCCTGGCGATTTTTTACTTATTTATCAAAGTTATATTTAACACTTATGTAAAATGGTATGTTTCCCACTATCAAAAATAACTGTTGTGCAAATATGTTGCAGTTACATTGCTTGTTTAAGACACGTGTGTTTTATGTACACCATGTAACTTTATATTTGTTACTGCATTTTTATCAGGTCATCTAAAGATATGGAGAGCCCGAAAAGCGTAATAAGGTTTGAAAAACACTTGTCCAAAAGAATGTAGCACCTGTTTATCTGCCATCATCCAGCATTTTTAAATTCCTTATAGTTTTTATAGTCTCAGTAGGACACAACACAGAGCTACCGTATTCAGGCACACGCTGGTAGATCTTCTCACAAACAAACAAACAACATTCAAATGCCATTTTTGAATGAGATACGCGATGGGTAATCTTTCCTTATAATGTAGATGTCACTCTTATCGGCTGTGTGCAGTTGCACTGAAATGCTAATCATTTGAATCTCCAAAGATGTAGCGCTCTTCGTAGCAGTTTGACGTTTTTTGTATTGCACCTTCATGGTTCTGCAACGTAAATGGTTGGCGTGTTGAAAGGATACTGAAAGAGTGGCCCAAGATCTTCAGCCTGAACAAAGCCCTCCTCCTTAGAGTACTGAAAACTGGCTCCGGCGTTCACAATAAAAACAAGAACGAGCCTACTGACAGCGAAAATAATACGTTACAGTCGTAGCGGCACCACCTGTTGGCATCGTGCAGTGGCTGTGAGTTTGGCGCCGCTAGCTGCTGCAGCGTGGTGCTTACTGGGGACTGGGTGGGCTCCGTGGGCGGCTAGGAGAGGGTGGCGGGGGAGCGCCCGGTGGGGTCGACAGCAGGTGCCGCGGTCGCGGCCGCGATCGATACCTGATCGAGACCTCGATAGGTGCGCTCAGCCGTGCGTGCGCCGGGCAGCACCGCGTCGGTGGCGTTGTATGGCATATACGGGACGCCACGGCAGGAGTCTGTCTGGCAGCAGCGGAGCTGGGGGGGCCAAGGGCGAAAGTCAACTGAACTGTTACTATCGTATTCTACTTCTGATACAACCACAAATGTTATTTAGAGTTCACCGAGGAAAACATTATGAGAGGAGAACGAGCAGAACATTGAAACACTGATAATGATTACTGACAACAAGACACTCATTTATTACGAATTCTCGTCGGCTCAAGCAGCATATCCTGCAGTTCTACTACTATTTCAGAAGTTACGGCTGAATAGTAAACAGCACTTGTTCCACCAGAATGTTCAATGAAGACAAGCTGGTGTGGAGTCGCTAGAAGCAGACGATGTGGCGCGAAATAAACAAGTAGAAACGTCTTCTCCGTAGTTGAGCTTACTTGGATATTTCCGTGTCACTGTGGCGCAGGCGCACATCACTTCTCTCATGGCGCTACCGCTGCGACTTCTTGGTGCGGGAGTCTCTGGGATATAAACCATCTCTGGAATGGGATGTCAACCTATCGACGCTTCTGGTGCTGCCTGGTGGTGCGTGCTGTTGAACTGTAAGCCAAACAAATTTTCACTGGTGTTAAGCTGGCTGGCTGGCTCTGAGCACTATGGGACTTAACATCTATGGTCATCAGTCCCCTAGAATTTAGAACCTAACTAACCTAAGGACAGCACACAACACCCAGCCATCACGAGGCAGAGAAAATCCCTGACCCCGCCGGGAATCGAACCCGGGAACCCGGGCGTGGGAAGCGAGAACGCTACTGCACGACCACGAGATGCGGGCAGGTGTTAAGCGAAGATAAATTATTAATATCATAATTGTTGTTGTTGTTGTTGTGGTCTTCAGTCCTGAGACTGGTTTGATGCAGCTCTCCATGCTACTCTATCCTGTGCAAGCTTCTTCATCTCCCAGTACCTACTGCAACCTACATCCTTCTGAATCTGCTTGGTGTATTCATCTCCTGGTCTCCCTCTACGATTTTTACCCTCCACTGTGCCCTCCAATGCTAAATTTGTGATCCCTCGATGCCTCAAAACATGTCCTACCAACCGATCCCTTCTTCTAGTCAAGTTGTGCCACAAACTTCTGTTCTCCCCAATCCTATTCAATACTTCCTCATTAGTTACGTGATCTACCCACCTTATCTTCAGCATTCTTCTGTAGCACCACATTTCGAAAGCTTCTATTCTCTTCATGTCCAAACTATTTATCGTCCATGTTTCACTTCCTTACATGGCTACACTCCATACAAATACTTTCAGAAACGACTTCCTGACACTTAAATCTATACTCGATGTTAACAAATTTCTCTTTTTGAGAATTTTCTAATATCATAATTGGTTTTCATAAATTCCACCTTCGACTTTAACTAATTTCGAATTCTTCTGATACTACCACGTGTAACTCTTCTGAGATGTTTTACCGTCCATGAGAGCAGCACTGTTGATAACTTGAACAGCCAGTATGTTTCTTGCGTCTACTTTTTCTTTGCAGACTTCACATCTGAACCATCCCCACAGACAAATATCCCAAGTGGTAATGTCATCAGACCCAGGTGGCTAAGAAACGTCATCATTTTTACTGATCCATCTTCCTGGGAATGTTAGGTTTTGATTACGTGTCATCTCACGACCAGAATGTGCAACGTGGCGTCATTCTGGAAGAACATACCCAACCTTGTAGTCAAAGCAACCTTCTCCAATAACGCTGGAAGATCGTTTCGAGAGAAGTCTAGACAACGGAGCTGCATGAGACGATGCGACAACACAATAGGTACCGTCAACTGATTATCATACCGCACCTCACACGTATGGAGCAGCGTTCTTGAAAATATGTTTCCTCATTGGCATTTGGGTGTCCTTCAGACCACCGAGTTACGAGTGTTACAGATACCAAGTGAAAGTGGCTTCAGCTCTAAACAGAATGAATGGGATCACTCAGAGGCCTACAGCTAAACGAAGAAAAAATTCCAGTCGTCTACATCTCTTTCTCAGTCATAGTGAAAAAGATAGAGGCCATAGCTGCGTAATGTCTCCCTTATTCGTAAATAATGACCAGCCGGCCTGAGTGGACGAGCGGTTCAAGACGCTACAGTCTGGGACCGCGCGACCGCTACGGTCGCAGGTTCGAATCCTGCCTCGGGCATGGATGTGTGTCATGTCCTTAGGTTAGTTAGGTTTAAGTAGTTCTAAGTTCTAGGGGACTGATGACATCAGAAGTTAAGTCCCATAATGCTCAGAGCCAGTTGAACCATTTGAATATTGACCAACAATACGTGCAGAAGTTCTGAGTGTGCTTGTTGAAGGACTATGTTTTGAATAAACTCTTCCACTTCATCCATACCCTGTTCACTTGCACGTTCAGATGAAATATGACTAATGGAGAGTCATCGCTGTAGATTAGGTTAGATTACTTGTACTTTTTATTCCTTAGACCAGTAGTGATGATATTTAACACGGGTTGGGCCAAAATATCAAAACGCCGTGAGAAATGCATGCTTCTACATCTACATCTACACACATAACCTGCAAACCACCGTACGATGCTTCGCGGAAGTTACCCTGTACCACTACTTGTCATTTCCATTCTTGTTCCACTCGCAGACAGAATGAGGGAAAACGACAGTCTATATGCCTCCATAAGACGCCTACTTTCTTGTACACTATGTGGATATGGCAAATGCCTGGTAAACGTCATCTGCCAGCGTGCGTAGTGCCAAAAATAAAATTCGGAGGCGGTGTTGTTACGGTGTGGTCATGTTTTTCATGGAGGGGCCATGCACCCCTTGTTGTTTTGCACAACACTATCACAGCACAGACCCTCATTGATGTTATCAGCACCTTCTTGCTTCCCACTGTTGAAAAGCAGTTGGGGGATACATATCTGTATCCTGTAAAACTGACAGTGGGGAGGAATATATATATATATATATATATATATATATATATATATATATATATATATATATATATAAGGAGAAAGAATATGTATGGGAGAAAATTTGCTTAACAGTTCACATGCCTGCTATCACAGTCGAAACTTGCTGTGAGAAAGCAAACGAAACCACATTTTCACAGCACAGCATAGAATTTTCTTTCTCACATGAACTTATAACAGGAATCCTATATTTTATCATTTAAAAAAAATATATAACCTGTGTCCAGCTGACGTTTATTAAAGTAACATGTCAAAATTTGTTGTAAACTTGTCAAGAACTTCTCGGGGTTTTTGGTATCAAAGTTTCCCTTCTATATGTTATATATATTCAAATTTTTATACAGTATCCTAATAGATGTGTGGTGGAAACAGGCGACATTTTTAAAGAAACGTGGTAGAAACATTGTTACCAAAGACCTCAGAAAGTCATTTTTCCCTGAAGCATTTCCTCATCATCTATACATATGTAGATACCATAGATATTAAGAAATATGAATCCAGTTTCTGTCCAAATATTTATTAGTGTACTGGACAAAAATCTGAAGCTCTTAAGATTTTTGTCCAATACACTAATAAATATTTGGATAGAAACTGGCTTCATGTTTCTTAATATCTATGGTGTCTACATATGTATAGAAGATGAGGAAATGCTTCAAGCAAAAATGTCAAAAAGTTATTGACTGATTTACTTCAAAATTTAACTCAATACTCTAATAAACATTTGGACAGACATAGGCTACACATTTATAATATATATGTATACATATATTTGTGTGTGTGTGTGTGTGTGTGTGTGTGTGTGTGTGTGTGTGTGTGTGTGTGTATTTATATACCAAATATATTTTTAAATATATGGCCTATTTGCATCCAAATGTTTATAAGCGTATCATGTAAAAATTTGACTTAAATTGGTCAAGTACCTTTTGAAATTCTCGGATACAACTTCAAACAACGACTTGGCCTGATACAAGAGCATTGATAAACATATCAGTTGTCTCTACTAAGAAATTCATCAATGGTGTAGGAAGAGCTAACCACTGCATTAACTTCCCCTTAAACTGAACATCACTAGTAGTTAAATCTTTTACGGCCACTGGAAATTTATTGAAAATATGTGTTGAATATGGACCAAATTACATGATAAAATTGAATGCTGCTTAAATAGACACCTATTCTATCGAAATAAAATGGCCACTTTAACTCCCATCCTCATACCAAGGCACTTACTAAGCTCCCCAAAGCCTTTGCACAGTAACCATCTTTAACACAAGGATTTTCCATTTTCATCTCATATTGTTAAAAGGTTTTTTTGTTAAGGATAAAAATATATCCTGGTGGGCTCAGCTACATAAAAGGTCATTATGCTATTGAAATATAAATGAGTTTGGCCAAATTGAATATGTACAAAGTTATTGTTATGCATGAACTTAACGATTCTGGAGAGGTGAGACATTTAAAACGTCCATGTATTCTAGTAAATTAAGCAACTATTACTTTATTAATATTATTTACTTTGCACCATTTTCATACAACTCTTTAATATTTTAATATTTTAAAATTTCTTATTTGACTTAATTACCTGTATATAGCGACTGAAATATGGCTAAGTCCTTCATAAAATGTCATTAATAGCTTTATTTCACTCAAATCATTCAAGTAAAGGGTCGTAGTATTTACCTAATTTTTGTCAAGAGAATTTGATCATATTATTTCATGAATACATTAAGGATTTGATGAGACTGTTGTACATAAGTTTTGCAATTATGTTTAACACTCAATATGACTACTTTATTTATTAAATATGATTGATCTAATTTAAATATGCACAATGAAACTACACTCATGAACTTAATACATAGCTATGGTACCCACTTTATATTACATTACATTTATCAGCATTTCAGGAATGAACATGTGGCTGGAGAAGACAGGATTCAGTATACCATAGAACATGGTTCATGATACAAATATCATAATCACGAGCTCATCCTTTCTTCAAAGAAATAAAAATGAGCGTGTACGTGCAGTACCAACAATTACTATTGAGGTCATTACATACTCAGCAGAGAAGACCATGTTTAACCATGAACATCTGCAAAACTGCTAGAAGTCCATTGAATTCCACAGCAAAAAATTAACAGAGATTATCCATGCAGACATGTATTCATTCTGTTTCGCAACTTTAGATCTATTCAGTGAACAGCAAAAAAATAAATTTCAATGCACTCTGGAAAACATGTGATCGAAAATAGTGTTCTGCACACCACAAACCCATCTCTTCCACTAGAAACACCAACTTAAATTTGGAATTTCCTAGCTGAACAGAGCCACCAACATTCGAGTTTCTGAAAATCAAGAAAAATATAAAATTTCATCTTGTTTATCACACAATTGTTCAGTCGGTTTTCCTGATTCGCTGACGCAGGTTGCAACCCTCTGCAACTAGAGTACTCCCATTTGTATCATGTAACATGGCGACATGTAACGTAACTACATCGGTGCATGAAAAACAGGTACTGTGAGACCATCAGAAAATTGAAACCACGAATTCAAAGAATTCGCCCATGCATACAGCACCCTGTCTTCAATATGACATGCCAGTCCACACATGACTGCTGAGACATCTGCAAAAATCTGATCCCTTGGATTTACTGTCATCGATCATCCTCCTTATAGTTCCGACCTGGCCCTATTCAATTTTCATCTATTTTCAAAACTTCTTGGACTTTACTTTCATTGCAATGAAGTGGAGCAAGCACTGGTGAATTTGTACAACATAGTCCATCATGCTGCAGTTATGGTATCAACATTCTGGTCCTTCATTGGGAAAAATGTGTTTCTTGCCAGGGTGACTATGTTGCGAAATGAATATGAAAACATGTAGAAAAAAGTGTAGAATGTTAATGAAGTTTGTTTTATTTAGAAATCTTTGGAAGGTTTCACATATAAAATTCAGAAGTGTTACTTTTCAGAACTCTCTCATACATTCAAATACCTCCATCCATAGTGTGTCCACAGACAAGCCCTTTCTTACACAGTCTAACCGACAGAAATGTACTTGTACTGGCTGTATGGCAACCACTTTCACTTTACTATGCAGTGGCGCCCCGTTGAAAGCTTAATGTGATTAGCTGCTTGAACACCCTCCCTGACAATCAAGCTAAGCCTCTCTACCTTTATGCCTAATCTGGAACTCTTGGCAAAACTGCTCCTGCAGATGGCAGATACCAGGATAATTTAATTCAGTCATCTAAGTTAAACATATGCGAATAACTAAATGGAAAAGGGATGTAGGGAAGACATGGATGCCCCACTAACAATATAAATATCGAGAATATAACGACTCACTTCCTTTCAAGATGCTTTCTACCTCCGTAGACAAGTAGCGAGTGGCAATGTAAAATAGGAATGTTTCGTGGATTGAGACTAATAAACAAAATGTAGCATGGATTCAAGACAATCAAATATAGAAATATGACCTTTTTAGCAATTATACCAAAGTGACTCGACAATTTGTGCAACACCATCTTGACACAACCGAAAATTAAAGTGCTTGTTCTGGAAACAGATCAGTAGAACCAAAATTGAAAGTTATAATGTACTATTGTAGCGGTACGCCACATAAAGTGATGAAAAAGGTATTGAATAAATACGCAAATATACTAAAACTGACGTCGTAACGAAATAAATATTATTGCAGGAAAATAACTTAGACTCTGTAATTAATTAATATGATATGTGAATGTAATTGCAGTTTCTGTTCTTTGGCAAAAAGATCGCTGTCTCTTCCCTTTTGTTTCTGCATAATGTAAGAAGCCATTTTGTGATAGTCGTTATAAATATCTTAACATTTGCTAATTTTGACATGTAAAAATAAATGTAAATGTAGGAGATTTGATTATCGGTTCTTCCTTTGTAACAATAAAAGTAATCAATATTTCCAATATTGAATCATATTTGACTGAAGTACCGTACATTTTTTGGATCCCCCTTAACGAAATTGCATGAATCTCCTTAGCCTTGCATTTTAACAAAAGTAAAAATAATTTACAAAATCAATTAAAAAAACAATCCAGAATTTTGTGTATTGGTGGTGTCTTCTAAAAAAAATCATTGTGTTGGGCAAACAAACTGTGAGAATTACCACAACTGAGTCACTGACATAAATAATTTACCAGTTGTGTAGCAGGCAGAATAACACTAACTCCAACTTCTCATAATGTATAAATACCAGTACATAAAGAACCACAACAATGGCGCCCAAAACGTCAGGAGGGAACCACCAATTAATATAAATATAACAGTTGTGGAGGTACATAAACCACCACCACAACTTGAACCCAAAGCATGCAGCTCAAACCACTTACATAAATATATCTGAACAGGTATGCAAACAGATATGTAGCTATATTTAGTTTTTCGTTAAACTCGGAATCTCAAACTAAAACATAGATGTAATGTATATTTTGTGTATGTAGAAATTCCAGGTGTTACATACAATATTTTAATGTCATAAAAATAAACAATTTCATGTACCGCTTCCATCAGTATCCTACAAGCAACCTATAGATCTGTGAGAAGTGGTGCAGGAACTGGTCCTTAGGCTGCAGCTATGAGAAAAATAGAAATAACCAGAACAATAAAACAAAAACTACAAAATGTAAGAGTGCACATACAAGTGCTGATGGCTGATGGACAACAAGACATAAATGAGCAGGAGGCCAGGCACTCTCCACAGTGGAAATTTTTAAATTGTCTACATATTTTAATGAATTTACATTTGCATATTTTTGCAGTGAAGTCAAAATGATTCATTTACTAAAAGCAGTGAACAAAAGTATTCAATTTGAGATAGTTTAGTGCAGCGCATATTTCAGACGAATTTACTTGCCAGATTTAGTGTAAAGTAATTCAAAGTAAAGTGTGCACAAAGGTAACTTCAGAGTGTATATCGCAAGATAATTTTGCAGTGTTTTTGATAATTAACAATTCAGTATATGTAAAAGTTACACTGCAGTTGCAGAAAGTTCTGTATAGGTGTACTAGCTCAATTCATGTACAGAGGGAAGTTTTGAGCCAATTTGAAAATAAAAATAGTTAAGATAGGCTTACATAACTAAAAGAAACTGAATTTAAGAAGAAATTTCTGAGTTTTGTGTGTTTCTTTTTCAGTATATTGTGAGACAATTTCACTTAATGTGTGTGATAGATTTCTTGTGCTTTTTTGAGTGTCTTGTATGCATTGTCACTGAATAAACATGGATAGGCAACGTAGAGAGAAACGTACCGAGAGTGAGGCTCTGTCTGATATGGAAGTGGACGATAATGTCAACAAGCTCCTAATAACTGACCCATTGGAGAATTCCCATTTGAAAATTCCCCAAAAGGAGCTAGATGTGGGAACAATATCTCACGATTTTACTGAAAATACTGAACAAGCTCAATTGAGCACATATGTTCATGAGATCAGTGGCAGCATCCTAGTCCTGATATTCTTGCGATTTCGCTGGCACAATTAGATATCTGGGACAGACAACGCAAGGAAAAAGATGGACAAGAATGCATAAAATGCAAATAGATAAAAGACGTGTTACAATCAGAACGTGAGGAAAGGGAAAGGGTTCAAGCCAAAGCTTGTGAAGAAGGAGAGAAAGCTGAGGCCCTGGCTAGGGACAAAAGAGAGAAAGAGAGTGATGCCATGCTTGTTCAGAAATTAAACACCTTTCAGAAGAACGAGATAAGGCTATCATCTCACATCTATCGCAAGAGATGAATGTGATAAAACAACATGTTCTGGAACTTGTAGAACAAAACAAAGATGTTCCGCAAAAAATCAATGAACTTGACGATAGAATATATTAGATAGAAATGCCCATGCTGTGCTCGAAGGTCAAGTAAAGGTTATCAGCTCAACAGTTGGTGACCTCAATCAAAACTTGGACCAACGCATTGAAGAGTGAATCTCTGCATAGAAAACGCATGATACGTTGGGGGAAAAAAAACAATACGTCAACTTTCCAGATAATATACGCCTTGACGAGAAATTTGTCAGCGAGAGTCAGCCAAGCCAGATCCCACCAACTTTTATAGACATTGTTAGTGCCACAGATTCAGGAGTATTACCAACTCTTGCCCAAGAAAAACTTGAGGAATTGTTGATAAAACATAGATACACAATGATGAGAAAAAGGCTGCGCATTCTGTCATCTTTATAACAAGTTTTAAAAACGTTTTGCCTCACTCATGGACAGAGAGGCAAAAGATTCAGTTTGTCACATCCTTCATAACAGGAGATGCAGTGCTGTGGGTGCCACTAGAAACGATCGAACAGTCCACATCGGTTTCTGCTTTTGAAACCAAATTTATTGCAAGGTTCTAATACTGATCTGTACAAGAATGCTTAAGAAAACATGTCTACAACGCCAAACTGTTCAATACCTGCCAGGGGAATTAAAGAAAATGTTTTGAGAAATATCTTAATAAGACGCGCAATTGGGATGAACCGATGTGGGCAAGAGATGTACGGAGAATTCGTAAAGAAAAAGTATCCATTTCCATTCGAGAAAAACTCGTACATGTTGCAAATACAGACTTAGAACAATTTATGTCAACACTAGATTCTTTGGATTTAATCCAAGAAGATGCACATCAAAATGAATACGGCAATGTGAGAAGCAATCAAAACAACAATATATTACTACAGTCGAATAGTAGCAGCCCCAGAAAGAATGGGTTTGTGAAGTATAATGACTTTTCAAATAGTAAAACATACAATAAAAGGAAGGCAGAGCATAACCAGCAACCGAGAAACAGCAATTGGCATTCTATCTATGTGGAAGGAAATCAATATTCACGACCAACTTACTCACCGAGTAAATATGGCAATCAACAATACAACCATAAAAGGAGATTTAAGGTAGGGCATAACCACAAATTATCCCAGAAAAACATGTGCACTGCCAACGAGCACTTTCAATGCCCAGGGCTAGCAAAATGGCAGGAATAAAGTCAAATGAACTTGATTTGCTAAAACATCATTAACATAAAACCTTTCACCAATATGTCTAAACTGACAAAGACTTTTGACTCTTACGTGACACTCATATAAATTGTTGCAGACCTTAAGTGACAAAACATGTCATGGACATTCTTAACCAGCGAATATGAAAAACTTTGTAAAATAATTTGTTCTATAAGAATCTGCTACATGAACTACTTTTCTTTAGTGATGATGTAAATACTATTGTATCATAATTGTTGTATATATGTATCACTAAATGTCTATCATTAGATAAAATAATCAGTTAATATCATACGAAAGTAAACAATTCCAAGAGTCTGGATGGGGTTATTTTCGACCTGTTTTTTGGCATAAGCCTGTAACCCGAATGGTGGATTATGTTATCAGGTCATAGGTTATTCCAAACTGTTCGCCTTTATGTGCATACACAAGGCAAACAGTAAGTTAAACACAAGCCCTAACAAAAATAATTGTAAACCTGAAAATATATTGTCAAAACTCTACCATCTGGTGAGCAAGATGTATGAGACAGGCGAAATACCCTCAGACTTCAAGAAGAATTTAATAATTCCAATACTAAAGAAAGCAGGTGCTGACAGATGTGAAAATTACCGAACTCTCTGTTTAATAAGTCAAAGCTGCAAAATACTAACACATAGCTGACCTCGGGGAAGATCAGATTGGATTCCGTAGAAATATTGGAACACATGAGGCAATACTGACCCTACGACTTATCTTAGAAACTTGATTAAGGAAAGGCAAACCTACATTTCTAGCATTTGTAGGCTTAGGGAAAGCTTTTGATAATGTTGACTGGAATACTCTCTTTCAAATTCTGAAGGTGCCAGGAGTAAAATACAGTGATCGAAAGGCTATTTACAATTTCTACAGAAACCAGATGGCAGTTATAAGAGTCGAGGGACATGAAAGGGAAGCAGTGGTTGGGAAGGGAGTGAGACAGGGTTGTAGCCTATCCTCAATGTTATTCAATCTGTATATTGAGCAAGCAGTGAAGGAAACAAAAGAAAAATTCGGAATAGGTATTAAAATCCATGGAGAAGAAATAAAAACATTGAGGTTCGCCAATGACATTGTAATTATGTCAGAGATAGCAAAGGACTTAGAAGAGCAGTTGAACAGAATGGATAGTGTCTTGAAAGAAGGATATAAGATGAACATCAACAAAAACAAAACGAGAATAATGGAATGTAGTCGAATGAAGTTAGGTGATGCTGAAGGAATTAGATTAGGAAATGAGGCACTTACAGTAGTAAAGGAGTTTTGCTATTTGGGGAGCAAAATAACTGATGATGGTCGAAGTAGAGAGGATATAAAATGTAGACTGGCAATGGTAAGGAAAGCGTTTCTGAAGAAGAGAAATTTGTTAACAGCGAGTATAGATTTAAGTGTCAGGAAGTCGTTTCTGAAAGTATTTGTATGGAGTGTAGCCATGTATGGAAGTGAAACATGGGCAATAAATAGTTTGGACAAGAAGAGAATAGAAGCTTTCGAAATGTGGTGCTACAGAAGAATGCTGAAGATTAGATGGGTAGATCATATTGAAAGGGTACAGTACCACCCGACATTGAAAATAGGTACAACATACTTCATTATTTTTGTCAGAACAACACATTTTTTTTGTAAACTAACTCAATTTCAATTAATACAGCGAAGCCGGATATCAGTGTGGGAAAGGATGACAATTCATTTATTTAATTGATCACATGTGCACTCCCACAAAGTAAATCCCTACATCCAGTTTGGTGAGATCTGTGAAATGAATGAATGAATGAATGGTCGTCTGCTAACTGCAGATAGTGAATGTGTATATATGATCATCTTTGAGTCGATCCTTTGGCCACCTTTGGTGGGACCAAAGAAATGAAATTTACCAGAACTTTGAGCGCCTGAAATGTGGCTGACCAATACGATAGCAAGGTGCTTCCCCCACCTCGACAGAGATGGGAGAGAACCTCAGGAACGGCCATGTTTCAGCACTCTGCCGCTGGATCTTGTGCTGTTAAGACCTGTTTTAGTTGTGCTCCGTAATGACGAAAGAGTGGAGACATGGTATGCATGTGGAATATTTAAGAGTAGTTTGAAATATTAATTTGTCTATTTCAGGAACTTTTGTGGGGAGAATTAAATGTCAGGCAGGTAATATTAAAGGGATTGTAGGAATCTTCGGAAGTGACCAACGGTCACAATGAAACCACGTGTAGCATTAAGTTGAAATACTTCCGTGTGCTTAAGTTAAGCTGAATTACTAGAGAGTGTACAATAAGATGAAATATTTAAGAAATAGTGTGTGTACCATAAGTTGAAATATTTAAGAAATGGCGTGTGCAGAACTTGAAATTAGAGACGAGTACTTCCACGTGGTGAGTACTGTGTGAGTCTCAAACTGTGTATGAGACAAAAGATAAAGAGAAGTACTCGTCCATGGTATCAGTTGAGGACTCGCGTGTGTGATGTTCTTAATGTTAAATCGTGTGATATGAATCCGTGTGACGCTAGATTTAAACTCTGAGACAGAATCAAGGGGAGTCGGCCGTCTATCCAGCAACGCCACTTGGCTTGCATTGCACAGGAAGACGTGCATATATCTCCAGAGTTCACAGTAGGAAAGTAGAATTACAAAGTGGGGCAGTGTCGTGTGAAACTGGGATAAATATTAATTGAAGTGGGAAAGCTGAAAGTGATAGTGTTGTGACTATTTAGTGTTTTATATTTCTTATTGCAGTGTGATGTATGTCATGTAATTTGGGTATGTGTGGTTTGCATGGGAGAGTAGCAAGGCAGTTTCAAAAGATTAGTGGGTTATGCTTGTTCCTTCGGTACCGCTCGGTCTGGAGGAAAGTTTAGTGATGATGATTGTGAGAGTCGAAGTGTGAAGTATAATAAAAGATCCACCATCCTATCCAGAAAGTGCACTGTAGCGTTAAATTACGAGACCATAATAATTACGAGACCATAATAATTACGAGACCATAATAATTACGAGACCATAATATAGAGATTCACCATTGTAAAGCCATGCCCACTGGGCGGAATTTCTTATGTGTCATTGTTGTAGGTTATAGAATTTGTGTGTTTAGGTTAGAGAATTTATTGGAATAAATAAGATAGAGAAAAGAAAAAGATTGGTGGCCTTTTTCTTCGAATTGTAAGTTGTCACGATATCCCGAATTTATAATGTGTGCACCATTCATATTCAGTGCGGTGGCCACGTGTTCATAAAAGTCGTTAAATAAAAGACATAAAGAAAATGTGGTATTGCCAGTGCGTAGTGTGCAACCAGAGTTCTGTAAATTACTGAAAGTCAGATGCGTGTTTCCGTTGCGTATTAATCATATAGGAGGATAACTTGTAACTTAAGTGTGAGTACTAGAATTCATGTTACTCGATAAAATAAGAATAAATCCACTCGCTTGGCAGACCACTCATCTTGCAGGCCTGACTGCTTGATGCCACAGTATGAGCAAGGCATGTGGGTGCCTCTCATAATTTCGACCCTGCCAGGATAAATTTTGCCAGGATATTTTGTTGCCAGGATGATTTGGCCAGGATATATTTTGCCAGGATATTTTTTTTTCCAGGTATTTTGCCAGGAGATTTTGCTGTTAGCGTTGGCTGTTAAGATTTTTTTTATGTAATGTATTTTGATAGCACTAAGAAGTAAAATTTTTTTGTTTTGTTTGCAATTTCTTTCTGGATTGGTGAGGATCTTTTATTTTTTTATGAAATTAATTGCTATATCGTCCAAGGCTGGAAGATCGTTGTATAATTCTTTTTGCGTAATGTCCGTAGTAACTAGGTCGCAGTCGAAAAGTGTAGTCACCATGGAGAATAGCGATTCTGCGGTGAACGTAGCAGTGCTGCAGGAAGTAGCTGTTGACCATGGGTTAACGAGCGAGAAAGACAAACACTCGGAAGGGGTTGAATTGTCCAGTGGACCGCAGCTGGGTGATCCTTTATGCGGCAGGCTTTGTTCACCATCGGGGGCTTTTCCCGACGACGCGGGCGAGCCGGGACTAGGTCAGGTATGCAGTGAAAGTGCAGCTACCCTTAGGGAAGCTACGGTTTCACAGGCGAACGAGGTGAGCGCGTCGAAAGTAGCAAATGACAATGTGCTACTGCAGTTTTTACAGAGGATGGATAGAGACAATAAGGAGACAGATAGGGAGAATAAGGAAAGATTGGAAGCGATGGACAGGGATAATAGGGAAAGATTGCAAGCGATGGATAAAGGTAATAAGGAAAGATTGGAGGCAATGGATAAGGGAAATAAAGAGGCAATGCGGAAGCTACTCTCAGTTATCGATGAGCGTCTGTCCGCAGTTAATAATCGGTTAGACGAGGGGGAGAAGAATCTGGGTGTTTTGAAGCAAGTATGTGACGCCGTGAAAGAAAAAGCCAATAATTTGGAGGGACGAATAAGTGCAATAGAGAGCGATATTACAGAACGTAGGGACGTGTTGCCGGATGAGCGAATCAAAGAGATAGTGGAGGACTTACTTGCAGATAAACAAGGGGCATTAGACAGCGTGGAAGCTCAAGTCACCCGGCAGGAAGTGGCGCTAAATAAATACAGGGATGAAGTTGCGGGGGTAGTGGTCAGAATGAATACAATTACTGCAGATGTAGAAAAGGTCAGTATAAGAGGCGAGACAGGCTCTGACAGTACGCGGCGAGGGGCTTATGCCGAGCTGGAAGAGACACAATCACTATTACAGTTTAAAGAGGCGCAATTAGAAATAAATAGGAAACATAGGGAAGAACTAGCACAGTTGCAATTAGCATGCAGTAGCGGAGGTGACACACCACCAGATAGATTGCAGAGGGAGAGTGAGATAAATTCAAAAAAAGAAAATAGGCAGAAAGAGGAAGACGAACTCAGAGAGTCAGGAGAACGGTTGTGTCGGATAAAACTGGTGGCAAACCCAACTGGGTATAGCCCAAGGTCGGAAAACATAAATGCGGAAGAAGAATGTAGGAGGCACTTCGTGTCGGTACAAAAGTTCACTTGCTTTCCGGATCCTGATAACTATCAACGTCCATGTCTGTGGCTGTCTCAATTTCCAGATTCATTACCTGAATCATGGGGACCGCTCCTCAAAATGAAGTTTGTGTGTAACCATTTGAGGGACGAGGCTAGAGAAAAAATGCAGGAAGTTATTAAAGACTGTAGCAGCTACAAGATATTTTGTGACAAGTTTTTAAATGACTTCTGGCCGAAAAGTAAGCAGGACCAGGTTAAGCAAAGCATATTGATGATGCCAAATTGTAACGAAGGTAGTATAAGAGATCCAGTGGCGTGCTATCAGGAAATGCTGAGACGAAATAGGTATTTGGATGTGCCATACCAACCTGGGGAGCTCATTAGGATCTGTATAACGAAGTTGCCAGTGAGATTGCGCAGAGATATAGTGATAGCAGGCAGAGGCTTGAACGATTCTGCGTCATTTCAGCACTTCTTACAGGAACTGGGTAATGAGAGCAACATTGTGAACGGCGACATGACTCATAGGTCAGACAGAGTTGAGGATAGGAACGGTAGAAACTATCAGAATGACAGGAGAGCATGGGATCAGAGGAATGACGGAAATGGAAGATGGCGAGGAAATAGGGGGCAGAATTCATGGCGATATCGACTAGCAAACCGGGAAAATAGAAGATGGGACAGAGATGGAAGAAGAGGGGAAAATCAAAATGATGGGCGAAGAGAGGATAGGCAGTCATTGCGTTCACGACAGGACAATCATTGTCACAATTGAGACGATCAAGGGAAAACAATCTCGTGGGCTTCATCACATTTCTAACATCAAATTATGGAAAAGTTAAGGATAGATCGAAAATAGGTAATTTATGGTAGATAGTCAGTGTATTTATTTGTGGTGTGTAACGTTGTGCAGGGGCAAATCGAACATAAGAATTTTCAGGCGGGATGTCAGGAAGTATGACGGAATAGACTGGTCGAATGAGTCATGAACAGGAGTCGACAGAGTGGTGTATGTACGTATTTTTTGTCATATGAATAAGGACCAAGCAGAAACGACGTGATGATTAATGAGTGGATAAAGATGGTACATAGAGAAGCGACGTGATAAATAGTAGTGGATAAAGGTGTTATTTAAGGAGAGAAGCGACGTGAAGCAGTGTGATTAATAAAGAGAGATTCGACATGATGAAACAGTGGTAAATAAAGGTGAGTAGAATTGAATAATGTGGAGATGTCTTAGATGTATGTTACAGAGAGGCCTGTGTATGCTGCAATAGAGATAGATGCCAATGGCGAAGGAAGACCAGGAAATGATGGAGTAATGGACGGACGGAGAGCCGAAATACGAATGAAGACATGAGGACAACTGCACAATGTGAAAGGACATAAAGGGAGTATGAGATCCAGATGGTGAACGTTGTGGAATACTGACGTAAGATGTAATATAAGTGTACATCTAATTCTTAGCATAACATTTGTGATTTGGCAAAAATAATATTTTTTGTTGTTGTTGAAGCCCGTTACCAGTATAACTAATCAAAACGGTACCAATAATGTGTACAGTTATTTTGCAGGTTGAATAATTTGTGTATTTTATGTTCTTAGATGAAATGTCGCAATTCTAAGTTGATATTTAGCATAAAGTGAATGCAGAGGTAAGCCGATGGAGAGAGGTGCCAGAGTGAAAGGACGAATTCGGAGACTGGAAAGCTATCTCCGAAACAACTTCATGTGTTATGTGGTTGCGTATAAGGGAAGAAAGGTATGGTATGTTGTCGTGAGTGTGGTGGTGTTATGAGTATAAGGGAGCAAAGGTATGGTATGTTGTCGTGAGCGTGGTGGTGTTAAGGTTAGCTGACTTCTAGACCTATTCTGTTAGTATATTGATGGATTGAATGAGAAGGAAAAGTGATGTCTGGTGAGTGAGAGTCGTAGAGTAGTGTGATCAATGCGCACACTCCTGTGAAGGGGATGCTACCGATCTGTAACTAAAACATTATTGTGTATTGTTTGATTTGGATGAACCTCGATGGCAGGTCAGGATCTGACATCAAGTGGATGGTTCATACATGTCCTAGAAATGTTGTTATATACAATAAAAAAGGTAAAATAGAGAAATAGATACTAATTTCAGTCTGTCACAAGCACAAAGGTGCATTGTATGTTGTAGATTTAGAGTCACCAGTTCCTAAAATGTTTATTGTGATAGGATGTTAGAGTAGTCTACTATTTTATATTGTAATTATGAGTTGTATAGATTGTTTATTATTCCTTTTTTTTTTACACTTTCATGTTTTGTATGAGGGACGACAGGTACAATCAATAGCGCAAGTGTGGGCTGTATATAGAAAAGAGATATACCAATGTATGTTGTATGTGTAGAAAACTAGGGGGTATGATTTTATGTTCTTTTTTTAGAACAAAGATTCTTTTATTACCAATGTATCTAATAGATCATACATGTAATTAATGAGTATTTAAATATATCCTTTTGGCTGTAATGTTGTGAGATGCATGGAAGGGTCTGACTGATTGGGTGTCGTAACGCCCATACCGCTAGCGGGCCAAGTTGACGTAGCCATGGCGACGGGCGACAGAGCCGCGGCACCCCCCACACCACTGCCAGACGGGGTACACTCCACGCGCCCGCTACAGCAGGTCAACGGCCTGGGGCGACACGCACGTACCACTGGCCATTCATAAGTTCCGCCACCCTTACGACTGGGGAAAGTATCCTGCGGAGGCATCAGCGGGTGGTTTCTTCTGCTCAACGGGGCGCGCAGCGGCGCCACGGCAGAATGGACGACGCGCGGCAGAGCCCGGCGGGCGTTTATTACCAGCAACTATTAACTAGTACTGGACTGTGGAGCTGTGAAACAAGATGACTGCTCATATGTCTCCATAAGGTGGAAAGTGAAGGACTGGTGTTTCCACGTTGTGAGTGGTGGAAAGATTTTGTCATTAGCAGACAGGACGATCGTTTTGTTTTGTCTTGACCACTGGATGGTGAGATCCATAAACTTTTGGCAGTGACTTGTTAAGTGTGCTTTGTGAATTGCATGTGGGACGCTTGGTATACTTGAAGAGGACAGTTGTCGTTTGGTGACTAATTATTGTATGAACGCAAGAAGCTAGAGTGGGACATTGACATTTGCGTCTGTAGTAGGAGAAATTTCTTTAATTGGTGCGCGAATAAGTGCTGTTTGTTGGAACTTACGACTTTTAATTACACCATGAACTGAAAGGACAGAACCATGGGTAATAGTAGTTGTAGGGCCATTTCTGGACGACCAGATTCGTGTGGATGGTGCGCTGAGAGTGACTATGACATTTGTGTTTAATGTGAGATACAGTTTACTGTTCAGTGCGTGTTCAAAATGCCGATTTGAGTGACTTAAAGACTTTCGTCCGGGAAACCATGGGAGAGCTTTGACACCGAGACAGTGTTTCTAGGAAAACTATCAGCAATTTTTTGGCCCCAAGAAAATCACAGAATGAAATGTTTCTGTGTGACTCGCAAGATAGGGAATAATGTATTTGTAATTGTATAAATGTTTTTTTTTTTTTTATATGTTTCATTCCTGAAGGGACAGCAAGGTAATTGTATTTCTTTAACATTTGTGTTTAGAATAGTTAGTGTTTGTTTTTTGTTTGTTCTGAGTTATCAAGTTCACGTAACATGTTTATTAGATTATTTGGTACAATGATGCTTTAATTATTAGCCAGTGGCGTAATACTAACGTAGTGGCTCTTGTTGCATTGGTCAGTAAGGTTGTCACAGGGGACAATAGTTTGCATTGCACATTAAATATCGGAATTAATTGATGCATTTTGATGTCGTGGACAGTAATGATCTTGTTGGTGTGTTGACTGAAGCCACTTATTTTTTTATCACAGTGGTGATATTTCACATTAAAGTGTAACGAAGGCTAGTCGAAATGCAAGTTCTTGTCGTCTAAATATGTAACAATAGAGAAATGAGCAGTAGAGTAAGATATGAGAACTACTGGTGGATTCAAGCACTTATTGCTAACTATTTATTGCGTCTATTGATATGGAGCCTGACTTCTACGTGTAACTAGTGTACGCAATTTTTTTTCCTTTTGTTGAGTTCGTTTGTATTTAGACATTGCCGTGTAAAGATTATTACAACGCAATTTATGAATGTCAGATTACTTGTTCTGTGTTTGGATGGTGAGCTATTTAAAATTTCACGAGTACAATTAGTATTTTCTTTCATTTGTCATAGAATTAGTGAAGTTTGGATTACCCCTAAAAATAGCGGAGACCCCGGTAACTAAGCAAATTTTTATCTCACTATTATTTTTTATTTTTTGTATGATGTCATGTTTTATTTGACATTTGGATTGATGTAAATTTGTATGTGTACGTTACTCCGAATTGTGGAGAGTACAATAATGCAACAACTGTGTCAATAATTTAGTAAAGTAACAGCATTTGGTCGTCTATTTGAGGTCACCAGGGGCTAAGGTCTCCTCCTGGTTATTTTGATTACTTGCTACGTTTGTTCGAATACAGTTTTCTTAAAAAATTGTTCGGAACTACCCTCGCATTGCAAGGATAGTACCGTGCCATTTTTTTCTGCATGGGTAGCCGGTGGTGAAAGGGTACAGTACCACCCGACATTGAAAATAGGTACAACATACTTCATTATTTTTGTCAGAACAACACATTTTTTTTGTAAAATAACTCAATTTCAATTAATACAGCGAAGCCGGATACCAGTGTGGGAAAGGATGACAATTCATTTATTTAATTGATCACATGTGCACTCCCACAAAGTAAATCCCTACATCCAGTTCGGTGAGATCTGTGAAATGAATGAATGAATGGTCATCTGCTAACCGCAGATAGTGAATGTGAATATATGATCATCTTTGAGTCGATCCTTTGGCCACCTTTGGTGGGACCAAAGAAATGAAATTTACCAGAGCTTTGAGCGCCTGAAATGTGGCTGACCAATACGATAGCAAGGTGCTTCCCCCACCTCGACAGAGATGGGAGAGAACCTCAGGAACGGCCATGTTTCAGCACTCTGCCGCTGGATCTTGTGCTGTTAAGACCTGTTTTAGTTGTGCTCCGTAATGACGAAAGAGTGGAGACATGGTATGCATGTGGAATATTTAAGAGTAGTTTGAAATATTAATTTGTCTATTTCAGGAACTTTTGTGGGGAGAATTAAATGTCAGGCAGGTAATATTAAAGGGATTGTAGGAATCTTCGGAAGTGACCAACGGTCACAATGAAACCACGTGTAGTATTAAGTTGAAATACTTCCGTGTGCTTAAGTTAAGCTGAATTACTAGCGAGTGTACAATAAGATGAAATATTTAAGAAATGGCGTGTGCAGGACTTGAAATTAGAGACGAGTACTTCCACGTGGTGAGTACTGTGTGAGTCTCAAACTGTGTATGAGACAAAAGATAAAGAGAAGTACTCGTCCATGGTATCAGTTGAGGACTCGCATGTGTGATGTTCTTAATGTTAAATCGTGTGATATGATTCCGTGTGATGCTAGGTTTAATCTCTGAGAGAGAATCAAGGTGAGTCGGCCGTCTATCCAGCAACGCCACTTGGCTTGCATTGCACAGGAAGACGTGCATATATCTCCAGAGTTCACAGTAGGAAAGTAGAATTACAAAGTGGGGCAGTGTCGTGTGAAACTGGGATAAATATTAATTGAAGTGGAAAGCAGAAAGTGATAGTGTTGTGACTATTTAGTGTTTTATATTTCTTATTGCAGTGTGATGTATGTCATGTAATTTGGGTATGTGTGGTTTGCATGGGAGAGTAGCAAGGCAGTTTCAAAAGATTAGTGAGTTATGCTTGTTCCTTCGGTACCGCTCGGTCTGGAGGAAAGTTTAGTGATGATGATTGTGAGAGTCGAAGTGTGAGGTATAATAAAAGATCCACCATCCTATCCAGAAAGTGCACTGTAGCGTTAAATTACGAGACCATAATAATTACGAGACCATAATATAGAGATTCACCATTGTAAAGCCATGCCCACTGGGCGGAATTTCTTATGTGTCATTGTTGTAGGTTATAGAATTTGTCTGTTTAGGTTAGAGAATTTATTGGAATAAATAAGATAGAGAAAAGAAAAAGATGGGTGGCCTTTTTCTTCGAATTGTAAGTTGTCACGATATCCCGAATTTATAATGTGT
Source organism: Schistocerca americana (assembly GCF_021461395.2). NCBI lineage: Eukaryota > Metazoa > Arthropoda > Insecta > Orthoptera > Acrididae > Schistocerca > Schistocerca americana. Next base: position 58,239,411 of record NC_060124.1, on the reverse strand, counting down.
GCGCCATTCATATTCAGTGCGGTGGCCACGTGTTCATAAAAGTCGTTAAATAAAAGACATAAAGAAAATGTGGTATTGCCAGTGCGTAGTGTGCAACCAGAGTTCTGTAAATTACTGAAAGTCAGATGCGTGTTTCCGTTGCGTATTAATCATATAAGAGGATAACTTGTAACTTAAGTGTGAGTACTAGAATTCATGTTACTCGATAAAATAAGAATAAATCCACTCGCTTGGCAGACCACTCATCTTGCAGGCCTGACTGCTTGATGCCACAGTATGAGCAAGGCATGTGGGTGCCTCTCAATATAACTAATGAGGAGGTATTGAATGGGATTGGGGAGAAGAGAAGTTTGTGGCACAACTTAACCAGAGGAAGGGATCGGTTGGTAGGACATGTCCTGAGGCATGAAGAGATCACCAATTTAGTATTGGAGGGCAGCGTGGAGGGTAAAAATCGAAGAGGGAAACCAAGAGATGAATACACTAAACAGATACAGAAGGATGTAGGTTGCAGTAGGTATTGGGAGATGAAGAAGCTTGCACAGGATAGAGTAGCATGGAGAGCTGCATCAAATCAGTCTCAGGACTGAAGACCAAAACAAAACTACAGGTGTAAGTTAAAGCTCTATTTGCTTAGTAATTTGAATAGTATGAAACTATGTATGCCAGTGACAAGTGTGACAGAAAACTTTAAAAATCAAGTGGTGTGATCAGGTCTGGTAGTGACTGAGACTCAACATTGGAAGTATTTGGGTACACCCTCACTATGGGGCCCGTGTGGCGGTATTCCACATAATGTGATAAAAATGGTATTGAATAACTTCACAGATATACCAAAACTGACATCATTAACGAAATAAATATTATCACAGGAATATAACCAAGACCCTATAATCATTTAATATTATCTGCAAATGTAATTACAATCTCTGTTCTTTTACTAAAAGATCGCCATCTTTTCCCTTTTGTTTCTGCATAGTGTAACAAGCCATTTTGTGATGAGAAAATGTGTAAGTTTAATGTAATATTTAGCCTAAATATAATCAAATATTACTTAAAAATGTGGTAAAATTTTATGTGTTCCAGCTCCTACATTCATAAAGCTGCAAAATTAATGCCTTTATGCAAATTTTATTGGAGAACATTGGTGCTGAGGTCAGCACCATTGTTCTAAATTATAACAGCCCAGAGTCGTAATAAATATCTTAATATTTGCTAATTTTGACAAATAAAAATGAATGTAAATGTAGGAGATTTCTTTTGATTGGCGGTTCTTCCTTTGAAACAATACAAGCAATCAGTATTTCCAATGTTGAATCATACTTTAGTAAACTAAATTCAGTAATTTTTTTCAGTCCAGACTTAACGAAACTATGAGGAAGTCCTTAGCCTTGCATTTTATCAAAAGTAAAAATAATTTGCAAAAATCAATTTTTAAAATAAATTACAGGTATATATCTGCAATTTTATGTATTTGTGGTGTATTTTAATATACAAACATCATGTCAGGCAAACTAGCTGCAAGAAGCACGACAACTGAGTCACTGACATTATAATTTTCCGGTTGTGAAGCAGGCAGAATAACAGTAACTTCTACTTTTCATAACATATAAATACCAACACATAAATAACCACCACACTGTCATAACAAATTATGATTCAGAATTCATAATATAATTAATGTAATGAAAGACTAATGTATGACATTCATAACAACAACTAATGAAACTCACTACAGTATGTGCAAAATAATTAAATTAACTGTAAAAAGGTAAAATTGCTAGAAAGTCTCAGTTATACAAGTGTGATCATTATCACATAGAAAACTTGCAGAGAAAGAAAAGTGACTGTCATGTTTTCATTAATGGTGAATACAAAATGAAATCAGTTAATAACAATTTAAACACCTTTTTGCAACTGATATACAATATATAAAATTGCTACTGTATACAAAAGCTAATTAAAGTAAGATGCCATGTTTAAATGTAAAAAATGCTTAACCATCCAATTATGATCAATGACAGATACAAAACTTATGAATAAAAGAATAATTCTGTCATGTATGCAGTGTGAATGCAGACAGTTTTAACTAATGATGCATACTAAAATGAATCAATAGGGTGAAAAGTACCTCCAGCCAATCAGTAATCTAAGGAACTTGTCATGCAATAGTTGTCTGTTAGTCCTTAGTTATTATAGAATCGATGTTATTTAGCCTGGTACTTTTCATCCAGTTTTTAAAATACTGCAATCGCCCAAATTAATATACTTGTCAAAAGATGCATCATTGAAAAATTACAGATTATACCTCTTCATGCAACGAACGTCGAATATTTGGAAAAGACAGACAGAAAAACAAACAGGCAATCACATGAAACCTAGATGTCACACTAAATTCACAGATCATGGTCCACTATTCATACACATGAGGCCAGTGGTTTTCAAATTTTTTGAGTGCATGGCTCCCTGGAACTCAACATAAACACCTACAGCTCATGTTACACATTGCAACTGTCTCAAAGTTGGGGGCAAATAAAAGTTTCTAAAAAATGAATATTAGTAGTTACTTCTTTATTATGAGTAGATACTTCTTTATTACCTGCCAATATAACACATTTTAATCAACTTTTAAAGTCATTGGATTTTATTCTTGCAATGAGAGCAGTGGGAAAGATGATCTTGCTTCTTCATCATCTGTTCAAGTCTCGCCACAAGTTTGAAAATTGTGGGTTACATCTCTTTCTCCATACGCAATCTGATTTTGTGTTGTTCATTTTCAGTCCTGGGATACCTTCCTCACGTAAGTAGGATGTTGTAAAAGATATCAAAACATGTAGGGTCTTGTTACATACTTGCTGCAAAACTACAGGCTGTTATGAAGAACTTTAACTTCAATGTGAAGTTTGAAGAAATATTTATCAACTGCTCTTCTTCTACATTGGTACAGGTTGATGAAACTCCTATGCTGAAAAGATCTTTGATCTAGTTGTGTTGATCAATTACTTCTGAAAAGTGTTTCAGGAAGCTTAAATGATCTACTAACAAAGACTTCAGTTCTTTGCTTAAGTGAAAGTCATTGTGCTGTGAACTCTTGTGAACAGCAGGGAAAACGTAATGTATATGTTTATTGTCCAAAGTTTTCTTTCATACTAGTAGTTTCTTTCTGAAGACCGAAATTTTGTCTGTCAGCTGCAGAATGTTGGGCTCAGTTGCTTTAAGGATACAGGGTACATATAAATGGTCGAACAATCTAAATGACTTTATTAAATTCTATAGGCTTTCAAATGAAAAATTACCTACATATACAAAATTTTAAAGTTACGGTCATGTATGCCGCCATGCCCCCTTTATTTCTGTCACAGAAATCAATATTATTTCGAAAAGAACTGTCAACTTTCTGTTTCTAGTGATTATACATATGATACATTGTATATGTTGGTAACAGTGCAGTTTCTAGTCTTTGTAAATCATTATCTTTGCTATTATTTACTTTTGTTTCGCTGAAGCAGTTTGTTCACGTGTTACTGAATGTTTGTTACCCAAGTGCTATATATATTTGTGGAAGTACATATCCTTTAGTGTGCAATAAATACGAATTATGCCATAGTCAAGAAATTTAATAAAAGGAAATTCCCTGGTAACCAGTTCACAAACAAAGCAAGCCACACTGTTGAAAGTATCCTATGTATCGGTTCTTTAGGGTAGAAACTCCCACATGGCACACCTCCTGGTGATACTTTTTTGCGTTAACAATGACGCTGTTTGTAGTGGATTAGTTGTGACTGATGTGGTCATCTTATCGTCTTTGATAAAGGAAGTGGCGAGATGTAAACAATGTGATGGTGTAGGCTGTATGGAAATAGGTGAACGACAAAGCATCAGGAAAGGTTTAGCGTCAAAATTAGTTGTTCTGTGTATATCCTGCAATAAATCTACCTCGAAAATAACTTCGAACATTGTGCATAATTCATGATGTGAATTTGAAATTAATGTATGCAGTGCGTGCAATAGCAAATGGAAAAAAGGCTGTTCAAATGTTTTGTGGTTTGATGGACCTTCCTCCTCCCGCCAGTAGGCTTAGCAAGTACATAATGGTTGTGTCTAACGCATCTATGACACGTGCAGTAGAAGAAACTGTAGATATTAGTCGAGCCAGCGACATTGCTGTTGCACTGGATGAGACATGCTGACATCGTTCCTTGAATGGTGCTTCAAGTGCCACTTCTCTGGAGAATGGAAAAGTTGTTAATTTTGAGTGCTTATCTAAGTATTACCACACCTGCCATGGTAACACTGAAGGACATACCGAACATCAGTGTTCTAAGAATTATGATGGTTACAGTGGAGGTATGGAGGGTGATTGGATCTCTAAAAATATTTCAGAGCTCGGTGTCCGTTTATAACGTTAGATATAGGAAGTCCCTAGGCAGTGGGGGCTCGAAAGCTTTCAATAAAATTAGTGAGTTCAGTGTTTATGGTGATACCCTGGTAGCAAAACTGGAGTGTTGTGGACATGTGTAAAAGAGAATGGGTGCTAGACCGGGGAAGCTACGAAGAGAAATGAAAAGAAAGTTGCTATCTGATGGAAAATCTCTGTCTGGCTGAGGCAGATTGACAGAAACTGAAATAGACCTTCTTCTGAGTTAATATGGACTGGCCACGTTTGAATGATGCTACAGCACTGAGAAAAGCTGTATGGACCAACTACTTTCATAAGTTGTCCACAGATGACCACCTTGTTCATGGACTTTGCCCTAAAGGAGCAGATTCTTGCTGTGGTTACCAAAAAGCAACAGAAAATGGTCAAATATACCATCAGAAGCATTCTCTTCCTGAGCCTGTTATGAATGACATAAAACCAGTTTTTAGAGACCTGAGTGAACCTATTTTGCTTAGTAAATATCTTCATGGGGGCACTCAGAATACAAATTAAAGTTTCAACCATTGCATACAGGAAAGATTACCGAAGAATGTTTTCTTAGGACTAAATACATTAAAAGTTGTGTACTAGGTGCACTGATATGTTTCAATGATGGAGTGATAGGAAGGTTAAAAGTACTGAGAAATTTAGGCATAAAATGTGGCTCTAATATGGAAGATCAATAGCTTGCATGTGACAGACAGCAGGCGCATGAAGCTGAAAGATTCGCTCTTCAAGTTACCAAAGAAGCAAGTGCTAAAAGGAATGCCAAGGGGAAGCTTGAAGCTAAATAAATGCTGCAGAATGAAAACTATGCTTCAGGATGTTTCTGAGCCGGCCGGAGTGGCCGAGTGGTTCTAGGTGCTACAGTCTAGAACCGCGCGACCGCTACGGTCGCAGGTTCGAATCCTGCCTCGGGCATGGATGTGTGTGATGTCCTTAGGTTAGTTAGGTTTAAGTAGTTCTAAGTTCTAGGCGACTGATGACCTCAGAAGTTAAGTCCCATAGTGCTCAGAGCCATTTGAACCATTTTTTTGATGTTTCTGAGGCACACTTTAATTGGATTTATATCTTCTTTTGCAATTTCCGACAAGTTGTATTTTTCAGAATTTTGGTACAAATATTTCCCAAAAATTTGTAAAGCATTACTCTAATTTTTTCTGTAATTTTCAATAGTCAATACTTGTGTAGTAGGCCTATGCTTTACTGCAGAATCCACTAAATTATAGAAAAAATAACATTTTTACTAGGAAAAAAATTATAAAATTTAAAATGTAAGATGTTATTTTTTTATCTTTGAGACATACATAGTAGGTGTAATTAAACAGGTCTGGTACCACATCCATCATGTCATTTAGTTTCCTTCAAATGTGTAATGTTGGATTAAATGGTACCTCAATTTGAGGAAGCATTTTGGAAAAAAATGCATCAGTTTCTGTGTAATTTTTAATAACCCTAAGTAGGTTCAAAAATATTCAAAATACTTCTAATTTGTTCAGAAAGTATGCTGCATTACCTGATACCAACAAAAAATCTGTAAAACATATAGATTATAAACAGTGCCTGAAAGAAATAGTTGTTGATTTTTACATAATATTGACCTGAAAAAGTACCCTGTATCCTTCAGAGATACACTAGATAAATTTAGATTTTCATAAATGTCGCAAAGATATGCCAACTTCAAAACACTCTACGAATTTCGTGGAACTCAAGCGTTTCTCTTGGGCAAGACAAGAATAAAATTCATTCCTGAGTTCATACCTACTTTTTTAGACATTCACATGTGCAAGCCAACGAGAATTAAGTAATAAATTAGTCAGATGTGGTCAGCCCCCACATCCTGGCACATTGTTGCAATCTTGATTTAAGTGCCCGACTTTTAATGAGTTCGGTCAGTGATTGAAGAACAGCATTAAGGACAGGGCTCATGCTTCCTGATGCCAGTTCTTCTCAGTGAACAAGACAGTGTGTCCAAATAACATTAGGAACCTCTTTCCAGATCAAAGCTTGCAGTCTGGAGTAACGGCCAGCCATATTACGATCTTCATCTGTACATAAGCCTACGCAGTTTTCCCAACTGCTGTTGTTTACTTGCATTAAAGTGTGTACTACCTCAGAGAGGCCTCTTGCATTTGTGCCATGAGTTACTTTTCTGCAGAACAGAAAATGCTCATTAAATATATTCTCATATATAATAAACGAGTAACAAATTCGATATGCATCAGTTTGGTACACTGAGTTTCCAACCAACTGATCAGTAACGTCGTCAGCCATATCAGATATTCGAGGTATAATAGTGTTGTCACATGAGTCACCTGTAATAACAGAGATTATGTCGAGAGCAGCTAGTAAAATGAAATTTTCCGGTATTATGTGAGGTTGTTTGCTCTTTGCAATACGGTAGGTAACTATAAGATGAAGGAAGAGCTCTGTAGGAATCGTAGCTTGTTTAGTGAAATATATTCTTGGTTCTGTCATTTCTTTCAACTTGTTGAGAAAGTATTCTCGTGGTTTGTTTATCGGAATGCTGTCAGTTAATTCCACATATCGTTACATTTTACTATGAAGCATGTTTTCAGCAGCTAGGATGTAAAACAAATCATACGTAGTGGCCATTCTTCATTTTCAACAGTACCAAACCATAAAACTGGAATTCAGTTAACTGTCGTCATACTTCCAGCATTTTCGTCTATTTAAGTGGGTGAAGAGTCGCTTCCTAGTTTTAAATGTCCGTAAGTTTTGTGATTGTTATTTACTAATGAACGTTGTTGTGTTTTGCTATAGGATCCATGAGACCGTCTGTGCCATCTCTTACGGTGAACGACGAGACGACGAGATGGCAGGAAAGTTGACTTTATAATCGAGCGCATAGGTTATTTCGCGGTTTGAGATGTGGCGATCTGTAGTCCTTATTCAGCGATGGTGGTGGGATGTTCATGGTCCTCAGGCCACACTTATTGCTAAAACCATAAAGAATTGTCACACCAAACTCATAACTAAGTCAGTCGTGGATAAACCGCGAGGAGGGCCACCTTCGTTGTCACGATCTCCAGAAAATGCTGTGGCCGTGAGAGACACCCTCACGAAAAGTGCTGGTAAATTAACACGCCAGGCAGCTCGTGAAACTGGAATCAGCACGAAGAACCTCATTTCGAAACCCGATTTTGTTCAGGAGGAGAGTGACAGGCGGATGAAATATTGGGAAATTATGCTGACATGGCATAACGATTGACCGATTATGTTCAAGAGCATTATTTGGAGGGATATGCCGGTGTTTACGTTGGGGAATTCATCAATCGACGCAACTGATGTTATTTGGCAGAAACAAATCCACAAATGACAGTCGAAAAATCACAAAGTCGATCAAGATTGACAGCCTGATGCGGTATGACCGCAGATCCTCTCATTGGTCCACTCAGATTGCGAGACACCAGGGACAGCGACCGGTATCGCCAGATGCTGAATGGATATGTGTGGCCAGTGATATCACAATGGGACAATGTTGCGAATGTTTTTTTTTCAGCAAGCCGGAGCAACGCCTTATTTTTCTTGCATCGTTTGTGACTGGCTGGACGAAACTTTCCAGGACGTTGGATCGGACGGCGGGAAGTCCCGACCTTACCCCTTGTGACTTCTCTTGTGGGGTAGGAGCGAATAAGAGGTGTACCGAACACACCCGCGCATTCTGGACGAATTTTAGGAGAGAATCACAGTTGTCCTCGGAAATGTACCTGTGACTTGCCCGCAAAAATCGGTTGATGACATTCCTATACGTTCACGTAGTTTGGTCGACTACGCAGGAGCATATGTGGAATTGTAGTGCTGTACATACATTCTCATGGACTTGAGAACCGACTACAACTTGTTCCTTGTGCAAATATTATTAATAAATAATGTTTATAAAAATTTATGGACATTTAAAACCGGGGAGTGGCTACTAATTCACCCTGTATATTTGAAATATCACGATTTGTACTTACATTAAAAAGAGTAGCACCACCCACAGAAGACAAACAACAATTACAAACGATCTGCAGTCGACAAACTAACATTCAGACTGCTTGTTAATGAGTAAAAGAAATGAGTCACGTAGTACCACTCTATTTGCATCTACCACCCCGCCATAGTAACAATATTGTTCGGCCCACTATACATCACAATTAGCACGTACATTTTGTTTTTATTCACAAACCAAACCATACTTTTTATGAAACCACCGGGGACGTGAATTACTGTGAGGTCGCGATGTCCCTGGGAGCCGCGACGCACAGTTTGAAAGCCCCTACACTAAGCGATGGGAATATGTCCTCGAGGTACCTTAAGAGAATTATTTCTTCTGCTTGGAAGACTGTTTGAGAGGGTGTTGTAGCAGCTTCACAGCCGAAATGGACGGTTGATCTGCGACAACAGCAGCCACTTCTGTCTCTCGCTCAGTATATGGTGCTGGTTGCACGATTCTGCTCGCATCTTCCGCCACTCGGCGAATAATATCCTGCACGCAAAAACACTACAACGAGTCAAAGTGGGTTGGATAGACACAACTCATCATGTGTACTGCTCATAGATGCCTGAAACACACATCAGCGACTGAATGTACTACTAGTAATCTTCACTACTTGCCTCAGATTGCGTGTATCACCTTTTCTTATTATTGGCTCTGAGCACTATGGGACTCAACTGCTGAGGTCATAAGTCCCCTAGAACTTAGAACTAGTTAAACCTAACTAACCTAAGGACATCACAAACATCCATGCCCGAGGCAGGATTCGAACCTGCGACCGTAGCGGTCTTGCGGTTCCAGACTGCAGCGCCTTTAACCGCACGGTCACTTCGGCCGGCTTTTCTTATTATTGGTAAGTATTTTTGTGGTGCTGCACTTAGCACGATGTCCATGTCTAGAAAACCAGTACTTTTACGGATCACGTGTACACACAGCATTCTACCTTATATTGATTTGCTTTGTGACTTATACACTATTGATCTTGAGTGGATGCCTCGCCACGTGCTCCGAAAGGCCAAATTTACTTGTCAGCACTCGGCTGAACATATGCTCTGTCTCGACCCATGTACAAGTGTCAGCTAACACTCAGCGACATCAGCGAAGCGGTTGTATCAAGATCAGCTGGCCTCGGATATAAGGAGTAAACAGCCACTGGCATCCTGAGGTAGGGGTAATGCCAGCAGCAAAAAAATGGTTCAAATGGCTCTGAGCACTATGGGACTTAACATCTGTGGTCATCAGTCCCCTAGAACTTAGAACTACTTAAACCTAACTAACCTAAGGACATCACACACATCCATGCCCGAGGCAGGATTCGAACCTGCGACCGTAGCGGTCACGCGGTTCCAGACTGCAGCGTCTAGAACCGCACGGCCACACCGGCCGGCAATGTCAGCAGGAAGGGATGGTTCCATGCTCGGTCGTTGCCCCCCCCCCCCCCCAACTCGACGTGTGTTCGGACACTCTCAAAGCACAGTCCCAGTTAATGCTCACATCGTATGAGAGGCTCAGCAGGTAGTTCTCCATTGTGCAGACAGACATAAACGTAATCCCGACTTCGCCAACTCTGCCATATCGTGAGTTCTGCCTTCAACGTCTAGTCCTTGATACGCAAAGTTCATTGCAGTACTAATATTACATAGCTACACATAAAATACAGCCTTTTCATCAGTATTTCTGCCCAGGTAACTTTACAAAGCGGGCTTCCTGTCCTTGTTCATAATTATAATACATCATACATTACAATCAAATTCATATAAATATTCAAATTGTTCATACAATAATTAGTCATACTTTCTCTAATGAAATACGTTCATCTTGCCTCATATTAGTTACAGATAAATGGAAAGGAACAGGAAGAACACACATCACTCATTCAGTTGTCATTAAGAGTTAATATTTCCCACCATCTACATCTACATCTACATCCATACTCCGCAAGCCACCTGACGGTGTGTGGCGGAGGGTACCTTGAGAGTAACTCTATCAGTTCTCCCTTCTATTCCAGTCTCGTATTGTTCGTGGAAAGAAGGACTGTCGGCATGCTTCTGTGTGGGCTCTAATCTCTCTGATTTTATCCTCATGGTCTCATTGCCTTTTCCTCTATACCATGCTACAACCGTACAGTATTCCCGAATCTAGAAAGGTTCTTCGTCGCCATGACTAAATACTAACTACACAACTTTATACGTAACCTTCGAATTATACAGGTGCACGTTACCGCATATTATTCTGCCCATACAGCTGCGCGTGTTCTAGGATTCTGGAGATCGAATCCACTCAGCAGATTAACAGCGAAAGCTGGTGTGCCGACCATCCTCGATGTAGTTTTTAGGCAGTTTTCCACATCTGACTAGGTGAATAGTAGCCTGGTACCCAGGTTCCACCTCAGTTACACGACACGCAAACATTTAGAAAAATTCGTACACTTTCACGTCGATAACATTGTACTAAGAAAGTTTGGGGTTAACTTCTTCCTGCACTTACATTAGCCATGCCACATCCAATAGTAACCATGCCAAACCCATGTACACGGAGGATAAAGGGAAAAGAAAAAGAAGAAGGATACTCTAACGTGTGTTAATTCAATAACTTTACTTCAATCTTCTTTTACCCTTTTGTACACAAGCTCTACCTGTTGTTTCATATAGTATTATTTGGTGATAAGATATGTCTTCGGTCATGTACACTAGTCACATATTGATGCATAAAAGATAAGAATTCAAAATCTTGCCATTCATTTCTCAGTAAATTTATTCGCGCTTCACATTTTATACCCTCACCGTCGCTCTTCTCGTAACTTCCTGCCTTTTTCCGGTTCATCTTGATGCATCTTACAGCTCCTTTCCTGAAATTATTTACGCTCACCACTATCTAACCAAAATGGCCTTGCTGTTCTGGTACTGCGAACGGCTGAAAGCAAGGGGAAACTACAGCCGTAATTTTTCCCGAGGGCATGCAGCTTTACTGTATGAGTAAATGAGGCAAACCTACGTTTCTAGCATTTGTAGACTTAGAGAAAGCTTTTGACGATGTTGATTGGAATACTCTCTTTCAAATTCTGAAGGTGGCAGGGGTAAAATACAGGGATCAAAAGGCTATTCACAATTTGTACAGAAAGCAGATGGCAGTTATAAGAGACGAGGGGCATGAAAGGGAAGCAGTGGTTGGGAAGGGAGTGGGACAGGGTTGTAGCCTATCCCCAATGTTATTCAATCTGTATATTGAGCAAGTAATAAAGGAAACAAACGAGAAGTTCGGAGTACGTATTAAAATCCATGGAGAAGAAATAAAAACTTTGAGGTTTGCCGATCACATTGTAATTCTGTCAGAGACAGCAAAGGACTTGGAAGAGCAGTTGAACGAAATGGACAGTGTCTTGAAAGGAGGATATAAGATGAACATCAACAAAAGCAAAACGAGGATAATGGAATGAAGTCGAATTAAGTCGGGTGATGCTGAGGGAATTAGATTAGGAAATGAGACACTTAAAGTAGTAAAGGAGTTTTGCTATTTGGGGAGCAAAATAACTGACGATGGTCGAAGTAGAGAGGATATAAAACGTAGACTGGCAATGGCAATGAAAGCGTTTCTGAAGAAGAAAAATTTGTTAACATCGTGTATAGATTTAAATGTCAGGAAGTCGTTTCTGAAAGTATTTGTATGGAGTGTAGCCATGTTCGGAAGTGAAACGTGGACGATAAAAACTTTAGACAAGAAGAGAATAGAAGCTTTCGAAATGTGGTGCTACCGAAGAATGCTGAAGATTAGATGGGTAGATCACATAACTAATGAGGAGGTATTGAACAGAATTGGGGAGAAGAGGAGCTTGTGGCACAACTTGGCTAGAAGAAGGGATCGGTTGGTAGGACATGTTCTTAGACATCGAGGGATCACCAATTTAGTATTGGAGGGCAGCGTGGAGGGTAAAAATCGAAGAGGGAGACCAAGAGATGAATACACTAAGCAGATTCAGAAGGATGTAGGTTGCAATAGTTACTGGGAGATGAAGAAGCTTGCACAGGATAGAGTAGCATGGCGAGCTGCATCAAACCAGTCTCAGGACTGAAGACCACAACAACAACAACAACACTTTCTCACATCGTGCGTTGTTCAAGCCCATTTAGTAAAGATAAATATCCAGCTCATGTCGTGGAAGGAAATTCCCACCACAGCCTCTCGTTTGGCCAGGTGGATGCTGGCCTCAAAGGGGTAGTAGGGTCGAAAATGCCTCTTCCTACTAAGCACCGAGCTCCCATTTAGGCACACACGACGGTTGGCTACGGAGCATTTTCCTCGCCGCCAGTAGTACACTGTTAACCGCCTGAATACGAAATGGGCACATCACTGACAGGCACTTGAATTGTGGATGTTATGTTTACTACAAAAAGAATGACGCAATCACAGGTTGTGCGAGTCTGCCTGAAGGTGAAGTATCAAAGGATACTTCTTGCTGGGTCCTAGGGACGTGCAGCTGTGCAGAGACCAAGTCGGGTTTGAGCGATGTGTTACGCTGGTGAGATCTGGCACTTACAATTCTGTGCTCTTTTGGTGTTTTGTCTTCCTCTCAACTTTCAATTCGTGGTGTAATTATTTTGAAGAAATGAATTGGGATGGGATGGAATTACGATTATTGATGGCCATTCAGTGGTGTAGTTGCGTTAAGTAATTCAGATAACAGTTGATGTATGCATCTTGAGTTATTAGGACTTTCACTTCTGAATTCCTAATCCAACTGTAAATGCGGCATCATCCTTAGAACAATAAAAATGAAGTTAAAACGACTTTCAGTTACTCATTTCTCGGTTACAGTCCAGTGGCGATCTTGGCGATACAGTAATACCTGCTGATGAGTTGCAACTGCGTTATGTAGACATCTGAGTGTGTACGATATGCAACAAGGCACAGAGATGATAATTTGGGTTGGAGACAATGCACAACCTTCTTTTGTCTCGCCATAAATGTCAATTTATACCCAGGATTTTATTTATATTCCTTCATACTTGACAATCAGTCATCCAAGTTGAATCTGTATCATTATATCATCAAAGTATAACCATTTCTTTGATTCATCCTTATGTTATGACACCCTGGGTTTGATGTAGGAGATGTGATACAGTCCTCGTGATTTTCGTGTCCAGGCTGTTTTTACCTCAACGACATTGGAGTGTCGATTTCCTCACGTCCTGTGAGCTCCAATGAAAATTCTAAAAAAACTATCGCAAAAGGCATTATGCTTATTGGATAGTGGACAGGAGCGTTACAAGAACTTTCTGCACTATGTGGAAAGTAATATGTTTACCACTATACCTTTTCCTGTGCGTTTTAAATTTTTCAACTCTGTGTCTAAAATAAGTGACCAATGAGTCGGCGGTCCTTTGGTCACTACACAGTTTCTTTAACTCTGTTTTCTTCTGGGAGATCTTGAATCTTCAATACGAAAACTGGGGAAAGCATTGAGGGTCTCTGTAGCAGCTCGTTCGAAACATCTTGGACTGATCTAAGATGCATATCCCATATACCATGATTTCTGAAACAATAGAGTCTACAAAATTTGCATAATTTTCTCATCACTCTCCCCATCTCATTGTACAAAGAATGATACGGTGAAATAAAACTTGGACTAATTCCGTATCTTCTCATCATGCTAAACCAATGGCATTATCTAAACTGAATCCATTATCAAAAGCAATCTCGTCACTGTTCCAGCTTCATGCAAGAAATGTTTCGCGAAAGTGGCAGTAATGTTTTCCCCGTTGCCTTTAGTAAAGGTACAAATACAACAAATTTAGTTTTATTGCAATAAAAATATATGAAAAGCTTGAGTGAGACCGCAGAATAGGTCCGAACAGGTTTACCACCGCCAATTCGTGAATTTTTTTGGAATGCTCGGATAAATTGGCGTAGCTTATGACACTGCAGGCGATTTTGCCTTCTGACGAATATGCATACCTTTAACACACAAGGAATCGTCTTCAACATACAGTGAAGTAGCATGCTTCTTCCCTCCATTCGTTAAAACAGTTGCATGCACTGAAGTGAGCATAATGAAGGTGAGCATGCCAAATAAGCTTATTTATCAAACCTTCAGGAATTACTAACAGCCATCGAAAATATCCCGGTTCTCGACGTTTGAATATCACATCATTTTTTACCCAATAATTCTGTCGAAAGGCCGCATTGTCTCCATATAAGATTTTTCTCGAACGTCTTTCGATATAGGATCTTTATTTTGCTCATGAGCAGTCTGTTCCAGTGAGGAAGTCACGAAATTTTTAAATGTCATATTTGTTAAGAATACACTAAATCTTTCCATTAATTACCTCACAGGCAGTAGGCCACTCGTTTGGTGCATGTAACAATGCATCAAACAATAAACTTTTATTCCCTGGAATGTACTCAACCGTAAGCGATACTCCCGTAAGCAGAGTGCCCAATGAACCAATCTACCATGGACCAAACTCACAGGTATTAAAAACTGTAATGCACAGTGTGTACTTTACTGCTTCTGATAAATAAAAATAGCTTAAATTTTGCGAATTCCCACACAACAGGAAGCGCCTCCGAATAATTTCGTTCACGTCAGTAGAGAACATGACATGCGAATAATATGTCTTTCTTTTTTTGTTTCTTAGAAAAAAAATCGCATCAAGCCCTGTTCGTGAGTTATAAGTCATGTTGCAAAATGCAGATCTAGATGCGCTAAAATTGGTGTTTTTACTAAGGCATATTAACATTTTCAAACTTTATCGCTGTCTACATGTCCCATGGCCAACTTTTTTATTCTTCCCAATATTCGGAACCGAATACTCTTTCACTTCTCTTATCTTGTCCTGGACTGGCTGAATTCCATTTGAAAGAGATAATATGGCCTAGAAACTTTACGTGGGTCTCCCAAATCGGGATTTCTCTGAATTCACTTACGCACCAGCTTGCTGAAAAACATCTAACTACTGACTCAACATGATTACAGTCTACCCACGACTTTTCTGCATATAAAACATTGTCCACATATTCCTTAATTCATCTGGGAAGACCTGTCCTCTAAAGAGTGCTGTGAATACATGTTTAGGCCAAATGGAAACCTCAAACCTCCTTAATTGGTAACAGGTACTAAAAAACTAGAATTCCACATACTGACGGCACTCACGGTGCAATACAGTTCGCCAGTAACTAGCACACAGACATACGGTAGACGTCAACAGCACACTGTAATACTTTTGTAATAATTCTTATGCATTTTCTGACTAGTCAATCTCCGGTAAAATAATAGCATTAACGTGTCTGGAGTCAAGAACTAATCTCACAGCATCATCTTTCTTGGAACTACGAGCAGTGCAATGTTGTAAGAAGTAATTGCTCGCTCTGTGGTCCCTTGTTCTGGCATTTCCTTTATCTCTCTCTCTAACATATCCCAAAATGCTGTAGGAATAGGGTAGGAATTCAGAGAACTTCTGATGCCCTCGTACCCTAAACTCATATTCAAAATTGTTAATACCGCCAGATAAGTTAGAAAAAACCTTCCTGTGTTCTTGTGAAATTCTGCTCGATTTGCCTTTGAAACACGTTCAACGCTGAAAACACTTCCTCTTACTATATTCTCAAGAGAACCAATGTGAGTTACTCAGATAACGAAATACCCTACCTACCCTAGTCACCATCAAGTCCACTAAGATTTATGCATACACATCAAAAAAAGGTTGGCATCACCTCGGTTCCGCGAGTTCCGGAACGTGCACAGAAAACTGGAACAGAGATCAACGAAAACGTCATTTCCGCCCTTTTTGTTGCTCATGAAAACCACACATTGCATGTTGTGTCGCCATACAGCTCGACCTTCAGATGTGGTGGTACAGATTGCTGTACAAACCGATACCTCTAATACCAGTAGCACCTCCTCTTGCATTGATGCATGCCTGTATTCGTCGTGGCATACTATCCACAAGTTCAGCAAGACACTGCTGGTCGAGATTGTCCCACTCCCCAACGGCGATTCGGCGTAGATCCCTCAGAGTGGCTGGTGGGTCACGTCGTCCATAAACAGCCCTTTTCAATCTAACCCAGGCATGTTCAGTAGGGTTCGTGTCTGGAAAACATGCTGGCCACTGTAGTCGAGCGATGTCGTTATCCTGAAGGAAGTCATTCCCAAGATGTGTACGATGGAGGCGCGAATTGTCGTCCATGAAGACGAATGCCTCGCCAATATGTTGCCGATATGCTTGCACTATCGGTCGGAGGACGGCATTCACGTATCGTACAGCCATTACGGCGCCTTCCATGACCATCAGCGGCATACGTCGGTCTCACATAATGCCGCCCCAAAACAGTAGGGAACCTCCACCTTGTTGCACTCGCTGGACAGTGTGTCCAAGGCGCTCAGCCTGACCGGATGCCTCCAAACACGTCTTCGACGTTTGTCTGGTTGAAGGCCT
Source organism: Schistocerca americana (assembly GCF_021461395.2). Taxonomy (NCBI): domain Eukaryota; kingdom Metazoa; phylum Arthropoda; class Insecta; order Orthoptera; family Acrididae; genus Schistocerca; species Schistocerca americana. The sequence continues at coordinate 58,222,559 of NC_060124.1, read as the reverse complement.
ATGCGACACTCATCGGTAAAGACAACGTGATGCCAATCCTGAGCGGCCCATTCGGCATGTTGTTGGGCCCATCTGTACAGCGCTGCATGGTGTCGAGGTTGCAAAGGTGGACCTCGCCATGGACCTCGGGAGTGCAATTGCGCATCATACAGCCTATTGCGCATAGTTTGAGTCGTAACAGGACGTCCTATGGCTACATGAAAAGCATTATTCAAAATGGTGGCGTTGCTGCCAGAATTCCTCCGAGCCATAATCCGTAGGTAGCGGTCATCCACTGCAGTAGTAGCCCTTGAGCGGCCTGAGCGAGGCATGTTATCGACAGTTCCTGTCTCTCTGTATCTCCTCCATGTCCGAACAACATCGCTTTGTTTCACTGCGAGACGCTTGGACACTTTCCTTGTTGAGAGCCCTTCCTGGACAAAGTAACAATGCGGACGCGATCGAACGGCTGTATTGACCATCAAGGCATGGCTGAACTACAGATAACACGAGCCGTGTACCTCCTTCCTGGTGGAATGACTGGAACTGATCGGCTTTCTGACCCTCTCAGTGTAATAGGCGCTGCTCATGAGTGGTTGTTAACATCTTTGGGCGGGTTTAGTAACATCACTGAACAGTCAGAGGGACTGCCTTTGTGATACAATATCCAAAGTCAACGTCTGTCTTCAGGAGGGATGCAAAACATTTTTTGATGTTCGTATATACTCAAATCAGTAAAAATCTTCAGGCAACCCTCTCCCGATTCACCCCTCATAACACAGTCTACAAAACTCACCTTCTCCAAAAAGCCCTCTATGTTACTCACCACTTTATCTACAGCCAATCCTAACATTCCTTCGTGGAAACTTTACAATATCAACACCCAATATCACGTCCACATTCAATACTGGCACTATTAACAAATTCATCTCTAACTCAGTTCTTTGACAACCAAATACTACCTGGATCCACCTCTTTATAACTATATTTTTACGGAAAACTGCTCCTCTGAAACTGTTTCTTTTTAATGGTAAATCCTGCTAAGCCTTTACCTCTTCACATTTCTGAAATGTACTCTCACTTATAACATAAAAGAGACTGCCTGTGCCAAAGACACTGCCATACTAACAAAATTAATATTGCTCAGATCTCTGCTTCCAATTCCTCAATTACTGCGCCTTCCAATGCTAGCACTTGTCACTGTTGCTGAGACTGTCTTTCTTCTAGCAGGTTGCCCCATGAAGAAGTGGAAAGTATCTCCACACTTGATGGAACAGCAGTCCTGTCACTGTCTTTCTTTTCAGGCCAATATTGACTGTCATTTCTAAACTTCAGCCTACTACAGTTTTTTTCTGACGGGTATCTTCATAGATGATGCATTCCCCACTCATAATTATCGTTGTAGTTGTTTTTCCAACCATTCAGTTGGGGTTGGTGTTGCCTATCACAGCTATCGTGTCCATGTATTCATTCGTGCTGGCTCTTACTGCTATCTGTATTGTGCAGTGGTTCTTTATAATAATTGTTACTTCGCTGTCATTTCACACGAAATTTTCCCCTGTATCATGCTCCAACTCCTGTAGTAGGTTTTTGAACGATTCTACATCATCCTTGCCTCTCCCAGCTACGATGATGTGCCTAATATGTTCTGGCAACTGCGTTATACGGATTCTAATTAATTACGTCATAGTGTATGAGCTGTGAGGGAACTGATTATTTCGAACCATCTGCTCAAAGAATCTAGCTGGACTTGAAAATCTTTATTGGTTGTAGCTCTATATCATTATTACACGGTGTTTCACTCAGTCTGACCGATATATCAACAAAAATGTCTGGCAGCACTTCCTACGTGTAGTACGTTCACATGCAGTGGGTCACATTCTTGGGAGTGATTCACCCTCCAAGTAATCAGACATAAATTCCAGGCGGTGGCCACTAGGCCATTGGAAGGGCAATGAATAGTGAAATTGCTCCTCCCACATCCTTGGATGCAAGCAACTCGACGAGTTATGAAAGACCTCGAACTTCTGTGTTGACAAGTGCTTATGACCAAAAACTTCCACCTCTTTTGGTGACAGAAGTCCTTGGACATTTCTGTTACTATTCACATCCCATATCGTTCCGTAATCTTACATCCCACTCATCTTCATGTCCAGAGTCACACTGTTCTGCCCCATAACACTTATTATTATTAATGTTTCCCTCGTTATCATGGCTATGACCTAGCCTCCTCGCTTTCTGAAATACTGATTCATATAGTTCCTCTAATCATCTTGGTGGTGCTGGTTAATTTCACACTGGCCTTCCTTGAACTATAGCAAGGACTTGACCTTGTCACATTCCCCCACTATAATAGGCATAGTACCATCACTACTTTTTCTCAGCACTTTATAGCTCCTTTACATTCTCAACACAGTTATGCATCTCGTCCTTCAGGCTTAAATTTTCCTCTGCAGTACTCATCCTCAATGTCTTTAATCTATCCTCCAATCCCTCGATTGGTATGCTGGATTCTGCAACCTGTTCCTCATCTTTTTTTTTTTATTATTTCTCTCTTCCATCTCTTCACTTAATTTCGTTTGTTCCACTTTAACAATCTCAATCCTGTGCTCAGCCTTCGAAAAATCTCCCCTCCTGCTCCATTTTGAATTCCTCTTGCGACTGTATAATAAGGGCTTGGAACCTCGCTTAATAGCTATCAAATACTCCCTCAGGTCTGCGTGTAGGTCTCCCAATCATCCCTGGCACTCACTTGCACATCGTTCTTCCTGTTCTTTAGTTCGGTTTACTTCTCTCTTTGATTTTTTCCTTCTTCCTTAATTTCTTTCAGCTCCCCTTTTAAATTCTCTCCCATGTTAGAAATTAGCTTCCTAAAACACTCCATGAACAAATATTGACTCGTAAATCACCATCTCACTTTTCCTGTCATGCAACTGAATATGATCGGCACCTGAAATGGTGGTTATCGAACCACGAGAATCACTCAACGCGATTCTACATCCTTGTGCAACATTTTGTATGATACCAAGAGCTACCATCACACACTCACTAGAAGGTTCAAATTCACCATCAGTGATCCAAGTACCTTGTCAACAGGAAAAAAGGAATCGCTTCCCGTTTGCTGTTTCCACTCTGAAACCTTATACGAACGTTTTCAAATGACTCAGATTCATAATTTTACTTTTATCATTCAACAAACGGATCTTTGTATCACAGCTAATTTTATTCATAAGAAGTTGGTGTTATTTCCAGAATACATTAAGGATTAGTTAGTAGGTTAAAGAATTTAAAAAGAGAAATAATTAGAATGAAGTTAGATATTCCGGGAATTTGCTATGTCTGCTGATAGCAAAAACATGATTTATTGTCAGATCAGTATAGTATTTTCAAACAAAATCAAGCAGTTGTAATACAGCTGTAGGTCTAATAGTGGACAGGAAGTTAGGATTATGGTTAACCTATTATTAACAGAATAGTGACCACAATTTCATGGCCAAGGTACACTGATGAGCCAGAACATCATGACTACCAACCTACTATCGATATGAAACCATCCAGGTGACAGTAGCGTTACCTGGTGAAGAATGACTGCTAGTCAGACACACGCTTGGTGCAGATTAGATTAGATTAGTTTTCGTTCCATAGATCCGTGCTGAGGAGATCCTCGTGGATGTGGAACATGTCAATTTTTTTTAAGCTGAAATAACGATACTAATAGTATGAATATATACAATACGTCATTTGTTTCTATTAAAAAATTCGTCAATGGAGTAGAAGGAGTTGGCCACTAGTAAGTCTTTCAGGCTCCTTTTAAACTGATCTTTATTTGTAACAAAATTTTTTATGTTTACTGGCAAATTATTGAAGATGAGTGTTCCTGAGTAGTGGTCCCCTTTTTGAACTAAAGTAAGTGCTTTTAAGTCCTTATGCATATCATTTTTGTTCCTGGTATTGTATGTATGAGCTGAGCTGTTTGTTGGAAAAACAGATATATTATTTAGGACAAATTTCATTAATGAGTAAATATACTGAGAGGCTGTAGTTAGTATACCCAGTTCTTTGAAGAGGTTTCTACAGGACGTCCGTGAATTTACTCCACAAATAATACGTATTAGACGCTTTTGGACTCTGAAAACGTTTGTTGCACTTGAAGAGTTACCCCAAAATATTATACCATATGACGTTATGGAATGAAAGTAGGCAAAGTATGCAAGCTTTTTCATTTTTATGTCGCCTATGTCTGCTAACACTCGAATTGCAAATACAGATTTGTTAAGGTGTTTCAGCAGTTCTGTGGTGTGCTCTTCCCAACTTAATTTATTATCAAGTTGTAATCCCAGGAATTTAAGACTGTCAACCTCTTCTACCTGCTCTTCTTCGTATTTTATGCATATGCTGGGTGGAAACCTCTTACAGGTTCTGAATTGTAAATAGTGAGTCTTTTTGAAGTTTAATGTGGGTGAGTTGGCTTTAAACCATTTATTAATATCCATGAAAACATCATTAGCAGATCTTTCTAGAACTACACTTGACATACTATTTATTGCAATACTTGTGTCATCTGCAAACAAAACGAACTCTTATTCTGGCACTGTAACTGATGAAAGATCATTAATGCACACAAGAAAAATCAATGGCCCTAAGATGGATCCCTGTGTGACACCACATGTAATTTCTTCCCATTCTGATGATGACTGATGACTTAATTCACTAGTCCCTTGCACTGACACCCTTTGTTTCCTGTTAGTGAGGTATGACTTGAACCATTTTGCAGCACTGCCCGTGACACCATAGAATTCTAATTTACTTAAAAGGATGTTGTGGTTCACACAATCAAATGCCTTTGACAAATCACAGAAAATACCTGCTGCTTGTAATTTGTTGTTTAATGAATTAGGTACATTTTCACTGTAGGTGTAAATAGCCTTCTCGATATCAGAACCCTTCAGAAATCCAAACTGTGTTCTTGATAATATGTTATTTGTGATCAGATGGTTGAGCAGCTGCCTGTACATTACTTTTTCTAAAATTTTTGAGAATGCTGGCAAAAGTGAAATCGGTCTGTAGTTTGATGGTATCTCTTTATCCCCTTTCTTGAATAGAGGCTTAACATCTGCATATTTTAGCCAGCCAGGAAATGTCCTAGTTATAATTGGCTGGTTACACAAGTAACTTAGAATTGTACTAAACTCACAAGAACATACCTTAATTAACTTTGTTGATATTTCATCGTACCCACTAGAATGCTTTGTTTTTAAAGGTTTTATTATGGTCATTATTTCTTTTGGTGAAGTGAGTGATATATTCATGTACTTGAAGCTATTTGTGAAGGCTAGTTTCAGATATTCAAGGGCATTATTTACTGATCCTGAAAGTCCCATTCTATCAGTAACGGATATAAAGTGCTTGTTAAATAGATTTGCCACACTATGCCCATCAGTTACTAATGTGTTATCTACCCTTAGTGCTATTTGCTCCTGTTCCTTTCTGGTTCTACCAGTCTGCTCTTTCACTATATCCCATATTGTTTTTATTTTGTTCCCTGAAATTGCTATCTTCTTCTCGTAGTGCATTTGTTTAGACGTCTGAATTACTTTTTTAATGTTTTACAGTATTCCTTGTATTTAGCTAAATCATCAACATTGGAGCTATTCTTGGTCGACAGATACATTTTCCTTTTTGTCTTATAGGAAATCTTTATTCCTTGTGTAATCCATTCTTTTATTATAGACTTCTGTTTAATTTGAGTAACTTTTAGAGGAAAACAGTTTTCAAACATGATACTGACATTGTTCATGAATGTGTTATATTTTTCATTCATGTCATGAATAGTATCAGTGAGCGTGCTGTTTATTTGTAGAATGGGGAAAGCGAGCGATCTGAGTTTGACCGAGGCTCGCCACGACCATACCAGAAACTGCACTAATTGTCGCGTGTTTGAGGAGTGCTGTGGTGACTGTCTTCAACACACGGCGAAAGCAAGCTGAAACCACATCCAGACGTCTTGGAGTCGGATGCCCACCCTTCATTACAGATCGGTAAAACAGGACAGGCAGAGAACTGTGGCGGAACTAACAACAGACTTTAATGTCGGGCGGAGTACACAAAACACAGAACATTCATAACAATGGGCGCCACAGCCACGTATATGCCAATTTTAACACCAAGACATTAGCAACCATGATTGAAATGGCCACATGACCATCCGGACGTTGCCGAAATGGCAGAGGTTTGCATGGTCTGACGAATCCATCGGGATTCTTCACCATGCCGATGGGAAAGTGCAAATCCCTCGTCTTCTGGGGGAACAGAGACAAGATGACAGCGACTCCATTGTGCTCTTGGGGACGTACATGTGGGCATCCATGGCTCTAGTGGAGCTCATGCAAGGCACCATGATGGCAAAGGAATATTGTACACTGGTTCCAGGCCACATACACTCCTTCATGACTATGTTTTCTAACATTAATGTCATTTTTCAACAAGATAATGCGCCATGTCATAAAGCCAGCAGTATGATGGAGTGCTTTGAGGAATACAATGATGCATTCTGGTTTATGTGCTGGCTACCCAACTCGCCAGATCTGAACTCGGTCAAACACTTCTGGTATGCGAACGTGGCTTCAGAACTCATTCTCATGATGGCAAAGGAATATTGTACACTGGTTCCAGGCCACATACACTCCTTCATGACTATGTTTTCTAACATTAATGTCATTTTTCAACAAGATAATGCGCCATGTCATAAAGCCAGCAGTATGATGGAGTGCTTTGAGGAATACAATGATGCATTCTGGTTTATGTGCTGGCTACCCAACTCGCCAGATCTGAACTCGGTCAAACACTTCTGGTATGCGAACGTGGCTTCAGAACTCATTCTCAACTCCCTGAAATTTAAGAGAATTAGGTGATATGTGTATGCAGCTCCATTCTTTGCCCTACCAAAGCCTCATTGCTTCCATGCCAGGATGCATCACTGCTGTTATCCACACCAAAGGTGGATTTACCAACTATTAGGTATGTGGTCATCATGTTCTGGTTGATCAGTATAGGTTCAATACAAATAGCCAATACGTGTTTTCCACCTGTTACCTCTGCAGTTCGTGAAGGGATTGAAAAATTGGACAGGGAGAGGGAGAGGGAAAGGGTGAGGGAGAGGTAGAGGGGGGGAAAAGGAGAGGGTGAGAGGGAGGAAAGGAGGGTAGAAAAGACGAGGGGGAGGAGGGTGATGGGGGATGGGGAGAGTCAAAAGTGTGGGTGAGGGGAAGAGATGATGAAAGGGAGTGTCATGTAAGGTGGTGAGGGCGCTGTAGGTGTACAGGCAGAGTGAAGGGGAAAGGGGGAGAAGGGTATGAGGAGATAAGAGTAAGGGTGCTAGAGAGAGAGATGAGGGGAAAACGGGGTGAGTGTGAACAAGGCTGAGGGGGGCAATAAGTATGAGTGGAAAAGGATTGTGATATTGAAGAGGGGAGTGAGCAGAGATAGGGGAAGATAGGGTGAGGGGGACTGGTGGTGTGAAGTGTATTTTGGGTGGGGAGATGGAGTGTGACACAGTGGCGAAGGTAGGATATGGGGAGAAGAGGTGGAGAGGAGAAAGAGCACAGGGGGGAGGGGGGGGGGGCTAGTGCCGAGCAGTCAGTGAGGAGGAATGGGAAAGGCAAGGGTTGAAGGGGAGAGAGTGTGATGGGCGAAGGAGGCCAATAAGAGAGAGGGTGTGATGGGGGAAAAGAAGGTGGAAAGGAGGAGGAAGAGAGTGAAAGAGAGCGACTGAAGGGAGAGGGAAAACGCAGGAAAAGTTTTGGTATGTAAACGTGTAGCCTAACTCCTGTTAGCGAGCTTAACGTTTATTTCCTTTAGCCTTCTTCCTCATAGTCGCCTAACTACAGAATTGAAGCATTACAGCAACAACTAATCGCTATCAGATATTATCATCTATTAATTTGTTTGTCCCTAGGATGTGGACAGGAAAGCTGCTTCTGCAAAACGTCACCATTTTCGCTAATTTTGTATCATTACTGTTAATAAGATTAGTGACAAACATGTTAACAACGGCATCGATCGTCATTAACAGCAAGTATGTGAGGCATGACCCACGAATGAAAATCAACTTTCAATTAAGAACACAGTGGAGCGATAAAGCGCTGTTTATCTGCTACCCCACTGATGCGTCACAAAGCCAGCTGGACCGATGTTAAATCACCGCTCTCCCACTGCCAGCTGTTTGCCTTTTTTCAGCGTTTGCACTGCCGAATGTGATCCAGATACGAACACGACGCAAACAGACACAACTTTAGTTAATCAGCACTCGTTTAAGCAGCACCAGTTTTTCTCAATAGCTCTGTAACATTCCCTATCAGAGATCACTCACTTTTTTGCTAGTTTTAATCGTTCCGGCAGCTTCCAGGAAGATAATTTCAAACTGCACCCCTCACACGATGCTGTAGATATCGGTAATTTTTTTGTAAATCACCCGTAGGAAAATACTGCACACGACGCCAACACAACGCCGTTTTTCTGCTGCTTTTATACATACTGCAATATTTTTTAAGTACGATCTTCCGTGACGTAGGTGATTTATATTTCATTCCATTTTCTTTTTCATTATGCTGTTTTTTCTGCAAAATTTTGTGATGATTTAACATGGAAAAGTTTACAAAGATTTTTCTGAAGGTCATGATTAAATTCCTCAATTTCATACGACGAAACTCGTTATTTGCACCCTTTTTTGGTCTTTTAATGGATCCTCATAAGCCTCCTGTATCCCAGTGAAAGAATAAGAACATGAGAATAATTGGTAACATCAAACTCACGTAATGGCTGTCTACAAAACGATTGGTCTCCACAGTTTGAGATGTATTAAAAAACAAAATGGATTCCACATCTACATCTACTTCTACATAGATACGTTGCGTGGTGGAGGGTATCCTCTACCACTACCAGCCCTTTCTTTCCTGTTCCACTCACAGACAGAGCGAGGGAAAAACGACTATCTATACTACTGGCCATTAAAATTGCTACACCACGAATATGACGTGCTATAGACGCGAAATTTAACCGACAGGAAGAAGATGCTGTGATATGCAAATGATAAGCTTTTCAGAGCATTCGCACAAGGTTGGCGCCGGTGGCGACACCTACATCGTGCTGACATGAGGAAAGTTTCCAACCGATATCTCATACACAAACAGCAGTTGAGCGGCGTTGATTCGTGAAACGTTGTTGTGATGCCTCATGTAAGGAGGAGAAATTCGCACCATCACGTTTCCGACTTTGATAAAGGTCGGATTGTAGCCTATCGCGATTGCGGATTATCGTATCACGACAATGCTGCTCGCGTTGGTCGAGATCCAATGTCTGTTAGCAGATTGGGACGTTTGCAAGACAACAACCATGTGCACGAACAGTTCGATGACGTTTGCAGCAGCATGGACTATCAGCTTGGAGACCATGGCTGCTGTTACCATTGACGCTGCATCACAGACAGAAGCGCCTGCGATGGTGCACTCAACGACGAACCTGGGTGCACGAATGGCAAAAACGTCATTTTTTCGGATGAATCCAGATTCCGTTTACAGCATCATGATGGTCGCATCCGTGTTTGGCGACATCGCGGTGAACGCATAATGGAAGCGTGTATTCGTCATCGCCATACTGGCGTATCACCCGGCGTAATGGTATGGGGTGCCATTGGTTACATGTCTCGGCCATGTCTTGTTCGCATTTTCGGCACTTTGAACAATGGACGTTACAATTCAGATGTGTTACGACCTGTGGCCCTTCACTCGATCCCTGCGAAACCCTACATTTCAGCAAGATAATGCACGATGGCGTGTTGCAGGTACTGTACGGGCCTTTCTGGATACAGAAAATGTTCGACTGCTGCCCTAGCCAGCACATTCTGCAGATCTCTCACCAATTGAAAACGTCTGGTCAATGGTGGCGGAGCAACTGGCTCGTCACAATACGCCAGTCACTACTCTTGACGAACTGTGGTATCGTGTTGAAGCTGCATGGGCAGCTGTACTTGTACACGCCATCCAAGCTCTGTTTGACTCAATGCCCAGGCGTATCAAGGCCGTTATTAAGGCCAGAGGTGGTTGTTCTAGGTACTCATTTCTCAGGATCTATGCACCCAAATTGCGTGAAAATGTAATCACATGTCAGTTCTAGTATAATATATTTGTCCAATGAATACCCATTTATCATCTGCATTTCTTCTTGGTGTAGCAATTTTAATGGCCAGTAGTGTATATGCCTCCGTATGAGCCGTAATTTCTCGTATAGTATCTTGGTGGTCCTTACTGCACAACGTATGTTGGCAGCTGTAGAATCGTTCGGCAGCTTCAAATGCCAGTTCTCTAAATTTTGTCAATAGTGTTTCTTGAAAAGAACGTCGCCTTACCTCCAGGGATTCCCATTTGAGCTCCCGAAGCACTTCCGTAACATTTACGTGTTGTTCGAACCTACCGGTAACAAATCTAGCAGCCCACCTCAGAATTTGTTCGATGTCATTCTTCAATCCGACCTGGTACGGATCCCAGATGAGCAGTATTCAAGAACAGGTCGGACCTGCGTCCTATATGCGGTCTCCTTTACAGATGAAAGACTCTTTCCTAAAATTCTCCCAATAAAAAACGAATTCGACCATTCACCTTCCCTACCATAGTTCTCACACGCTCGTTCCATCTCATACCGTTTTGCAACGTTACGTCCAGGTACTTAAACGACTTGACTGAGTCAAGCAAGACCCCAGTAATACTGTATCCGAACATTACGGGTTTGATCTTCCTACTCATACACATTTAGGACTAGTTGCCATTCATCACACCAAATGGGAGGTAGTCTTGTGTCTTCCTACAGTCGGTCAACCTCGTCACCTTACCGTGCACCACAACATCATCAGCAAACAACCGCAAATTGCTGCCCACCCTAACTGTCAAATCGTTTATGTATATAGAGAACAACAGCGGCTCTGTCACATTTCCCTGGGGCACTTCTGATGATACCCTTGTCTTTGATTCGTATTTTGAGAAGCGGAAATGACTCAACTGTTTGTGACACGTGAAAATTTGTGCCGGACAGGGACTCGAAACCAGATATCCCGCTTATGGCGAGGGGTCGCCTTAACCAATTCGGCTATTAGAACACGGCTATGGGACGAGTCCAAACTTCCTTACTTAGCGGAATCAACAACCTTTACACTCGCACATTTCGTGAATCCCGAACAGGAATGTGGCTTCAAATGGCTCTGAGCACTATGGGACTTAACTTCTGAGGTCATCAGTCCCCTAGAACTTTTAACTGCATAAACCTATCTAACCTAAGGACAGAACACACATCCATGGCCGAGGCAGGATACGAACCTGCGACCGTAGCGGTCTCACGGTTCCAGACTGTAGCGCCTAGAACAACTCAGCCACCCCGACCGGCGAACAGGAAGAGACAATTATTTTAACGTCATTTTACCCCATCGAGGGATAGACGCATCACTGATGGTTACAGTGTCTGTTTATACACAATATCTGGGGGACTATAGACGTACTGGAAATGGTTTCAACACGAGCCGCCAACAGACAGCTTAGTGGTACAGCAACCAGAGTGCCATCTGTGTCTACTCTTTAATATGGAGTGCTCACAGCCAGAAGGCTCAGTGTGATGCAGACATCTGAAGCAAGCAGGCAATCACACCAAGATGATACACTCGAGCTTCCCATAGCCAACTTAGTAAAACTGAAAGAGTCAACTTGTGGCCTTCCGAGTGGCAAGAAGGTACTTCCTGGATTCTCCACACAATTTAGACATGCTGCGTCAGTTGTGCAGCTATGTGGGTATCAGTGGTCACGTGAACATTCTCACGAGAGAGATTCTGGACGTCCACGCAGCACAGACGCCCGCCAGAATCGTCGTGTTGTAAGGGCAGTCGTGTCAGGTGGTACAGCTACCACAGCACAGATAAGAGGGTTTGCGAGTCCAGTTTACATCTCAAGAGAGAAGCATGGCTGTGGTCCGATGATGAATTCGTATTCTATTGGCCCCATAGTTACCCTGGTCACATTACTGCCAGTGATTATTTGCTCATTTCGGCTGATAAAGTACATCTCATGACACGATGTTTCTTCCCCAATGTTTATGCTGAGTTCCAAGATGACAGAGCCCCAGTTCATAGAGCTCGCATCATCCAGTACAGGTTTTGTGAGTACGAGGATGAACTGTCGTATCTCACCCGCCCACCACAGTCACCAGATCTCAATATTATTTGGGCTTTGTGGTCGAGTTTTGAGAGAACGGCGCTTGATCAACATCCACCTCGATCATCGTCACACACACTTGCCACTGTTTTGTAGCTTGAATGGTACAACGGATTGAAAACCATTTATGATCTGAATTTATACTCTGCGCGCCAACTCGAATCTGTTTTGAATACCACCGGTTTTCCTACACCGTACTGGGCATGTTAATAGGTTGCGTCTTTGGTCTTTCCGTATTTTTGTCCAATTTCTGTGTGCCTACGTCGCAAGCAGAAGGGCACTGAACGGAGAAAGCAGAAGCAGGGGAAGAATCCGAAGAGAGATTTACGAAAGAATACGTGCTCGGCAGTAGGACTGAGTGAGGAGAAACTGTCCTCAAGTTTCCCTGTAAGGTGGATGTAATTTCGCACCGCTCATCTACATACTTTGCCGTGATTTACAACCGCAATAAGGTATCATTCCACAGGTTTTATATCGTATATATGAATATTTAAAGAATACTGACATTGTCACGTACACCTTGTAGATAGTTGTTAACGCTTATTGCATGAAAGGTGACGGAGTGTCTTTATTATCAAAACGGTGTAATGAATGATTGCCTATACTGGTAGAGGATGGAACGCCAGTAGAAGTAACACTGCAGGGGTAACTCAAGCCGTGGGTGGATAAGCCCGCAGAGGTGTGTTGGTCCTGCTTCACCCAGGAAGTGCCAAGACGGACGGTCTGGGCTCCTGAGTGCGGAAGCACAATACAGCAGCGGCCGACCGGTTTTGTAGTAATTGGTGCAGAAGGATAACCGGATAAAACTTCGGAAACTGAAAATCTTGGACGCAGCAGGGAGCAACAAGGAAACGTTACCTCGGAAATCACAGGCTGGGTTATTTCCCAGGATAAAAATCCTCTGAGAAGGGTACCATTGTATATGTTTTTTTCTCACAAACTTCCCGCGCTGGACGACAAAAGGCTAAATATGGTTGGTCAGCGGTCGGAAGAATATGTAGAGTGGGAGAATATTCCGTGGTTTCGAGAACAGGATTGGCCTTCTGCAGTTACGAGGGAGGGGAGCTGAGTTTTGCTGGAAGGCACCGGTGGAGAGAAGAGGTCTTCCGTTTTGACTGCCTGGGTTAGACAGTCGCTCAGTATCAGCTTTTGTTGGTACAAACAGACTGGCTGTCTTTGCTCTCAGGAGATTTTATAGTTAGAACGGTTAGGCACTGTACTGTTGCGAACTTACACGATTCTGGAATTCGCCTCCGGGTAGGGAGTCGTCGCTGAGTACGAAGAGTTCAGCGTTTCAGAGCACTTCTCCTGTCTACACTCACGTAGAGAAATTATCTGAATTCCGTCCTTGTGGCTGGGAGTTCGCGTTTCTTGTCTGTAGGACACAGAGAGGAGTAGACGGTATTAGGTTATAACAGTCAGAGGGCCCCCTTCTGCCGTCCTAGTGTTTGAAAGAGTTTTATTTTGTGGTTGGGGTCCTCCCATCGTCGCAGAAGTGTACGAAAAACATAACTCAGACTCACTAGACGCAGTACATATGGTGATATTGCTAATTGCTTCGGCTTATTAGGGCTATAAAGCTAAACAGCCCTAATAGCTGTAAAGCTAAACACCCCCCCCCCCCCATGAACCATGGACCTTGCCGTTGGTGGGGAGGCTTGCGTGCCTCAACGATACAGATAGCCGTACCGTAGGTGCAACCACAACGGAGGGGTATCTGTTGAGAGGCCAGACAAACGTGTGGTTCCTGAAGAGGGTCAGCAGCCTTTTCAGTAGTTGCAGGGGCAACAGTCTAGATGATTGACTGATCTGGCCTTGTAACATTAACCAAAACGGCCTTGCTGTTGTGGTACTGGGAACGGCTGAAAGCAAGGGGAAACTACAGCCGTAATTTTTCCCAAGGGCATGCAGCTTTACTGTATGGTTAAATGATGATGGCGTCCTCTTGGGTAAAATATTCCGGAGGTAAAATAGTACCCCATTCGGACCTCCGGGAGGGGACTGCTCAAGAGGACGTCGTTATCAAGAGAAGGGAAACTGCCATTCTACGGATCGGAGCGTGGAATGTCAGATCCTTTAATCGGGCAGGTAGGTTAGAAAATTTAAAAAGGGAAATGGATGGATTAAAGTTAGATATAGTGAGAATTAGTGAAGTTCGGTGGCAGGAGGATCAAGACTTCTGGTCAGGTGAATACAGGGTTATAAATACAAAATCAAATAGGGGTAATGCAGGAGTAGGTTTAATAATGAATAAAAAAATAGGAGTGCGGGTAAGCTATTACAAACAGCATAGTGAACATATTATAGTGGCCAAGATAGACACGAAGCCCATGCCTACTGCAGTAGTACAAGTTTATATGCCAACTAGCTCTGAGATGACGAAGAAATTGAAGAAATGTATGATGAGATAAAAGAAATTATTCAGGTAGTGAAGGGAGACGAAAATTTAATAGTCATGGGTGACTGGAATTCGACAGTAGGAAAAGGGAGAGAAGGAAACATAGTAGCTGAATATGGATTGGGGCTAAGAAATGAAAGAGGAAGCCACCTGATAGAATTTTGCACAGAGCACAACATAATCATAACTAACACTTGGTTTAAGAATCATGAAAGAAGGTTCTATACATGGAAGAATCCTGGAGATACTAAAAGATATCAGATAGATTATATAATGGTAAGACAGAGATTTAGGAACCAGGTTTTAAATTGTAGGACATTTCCAGGGGCAGATGTGGATTCTGACCACAATCTATTGGTTATGAACTCTAGATTAAAACTGAAGAAATTGCAAAAAGGTGGGAATTTAAGGAGATGGGACCTGGATAAACTGAAAGAACCAGAGGTTGTACAGAGTTTCAGGGCCAGCATAAGGGAACAATTGACAGGAATGGGGGAAAGAAATACAGTAGAAGGCGAATGGGTAGCTTTGAGGGATGAAGTAGTGAAGGCAGCAGAGGATCAAGTAGGTAAAAAGACGAGGGCTAGTAGAAATCCTTGGGTAACAGAAGAAATATTGAATTTAATTGACGAAAGGAGAAAATATAAAAATGCAGTAAATGAAGCTGGTAAAAAGAAATACAAACGTCTCAAAAATGAGATCGACAGGAAGTGCAAAATGGCTAAGGAGGCATGGCTAGAGGACAAATGTAAGGATGTAGAGTCTTATCTCACTAGGGGTAAGCTAGATACAGCCTACAGGAAAATTAAAGAGACCTTTGGAGAAAAGAGAGCCACTTGTATGAATATCAAGAGCTGAGATGGAAACCCAGTTCTAAGCAAAGAGGGGAAAGCAGAAAGGTGGAAGGAGTATATAGAGGGTCTATACAAGGGCGATGTACTTCAGGACAATATTATGGAAATGGACCAAGATTTAGATGAAGGTGAAATGGGAGATACGATACTGCGTGAAGAGTTTGACAGAGCACTGAAAGACCTGAGTCGAAACAAGGCCCCGGGAGTCGACAACATTCCATTAGAACTACTGACGGCCTTCGGAGAGCCAGTCCTGACAAAACTCTACCATCTGGTGAGCAAGATGTACGAGACAGACGAAATACCCTCAGACTTCAAGAAGAATGTAATAATTCCAAATCCCAAAGAAAGCAAATGTTGACAGATGTGAAAATTACCGAACTATCAGTTTAATAAGTCACTGCTGCAAAATACTAACGCGAATTATTTACAGACGAATGGAAAAACTGGTAGAAATCGACCTCGGGGAAGATCAATTTGGATTCCGTAGAAATGTTGGAACACGTGAGGCAATACTGACCTTACGACTTATCTTAGAAGGAAGATTAAGGAAAGGCAAACCTACATTTCTAGCATTTGTAGACTTAGAGAAACCTTTTGACAGTGTTGACTGGAATACTCTCTTTCAAATTCTGAAGGTGGCAGGGGTAAAATACAGGGAGCGAAAGGCTATTTACAATTTGTACAGAAACCAAATGGCAGTTATAAGAGTCGAGGGGCATGAAACGGAAGCAGTGGTTGGGAGGGAGTGAAACAGGGTTGTAGCCTCTTCCCGATGTTATTCAATCTGTATATTGAGTAAGCAGTAAAGGAAACAAATGAAAAGTTTGGAGTAGGTATTAAAATCCAGGAAGAAGAAATAAAAACTTTGAGGTTCGCCGATTACATTGTAATTCTGTCAGAGACAGCAAAGGACTTGGAAGAGCAGTTGAACGGAATGGACAGTGTCTTGAGAGGAGGATATGAGATGAACATCAACAAAAGCAAAACGAGGATAATGGAATGTAGTCGAACTAAGTGGGGAGATGCTTAGGGTATTAGATTAGGAATTGAGAGACTTAAAGTAGTACAGGAATTTTGCTATTTGGGGAGCAAAATAACTGATGATGGTCGAAGTAGAGAAGATATAAAATGTAGACTGGCAATGGTAAGGAAAGCGTTTCTGAAGAAGAGAAATTTGTTAACAGCGAGTATAGATTTAAGTGTCAGGAAGTCGTTTCTGAAAGTATTTGTATGGAGTGTAGCCATGTATGGAAGTGAAACATGGACAATAAATAGTTTGGACAAGAAGAGAATAGAAGCTTTCGAAATGTGGTGCTACAGAAGAATGTTGAAGATTAGGTGGGTAGATCACGTAACTAATGATGAGGTATTCAATAGGATTGGGCAGAAGAGAAGTTTGTGGCACAACTTGACTAGAAGAAGGGATCGGTTGGTAGGACATGTTCTGAGGCATCAAGGGATCACAAATTTAGCATTGTAGGGCAGCGTGGAGGGTAAAAATCGTAGAGGGAGATCAAGAGATGAATACACTAAACATATTCAGAATGATGTAGGTTGCAGTAGGTACTGGGAGATGAAGGAGTTTGCATAGGGTAGAGTAGCATGGATAGCTGCGTCAAACCAGTCTCAGGACTGAAGACCACAACAACAACAACAAAGCTAAACAGCTGTGATCATGTAAAATTTATTTCCACTAAGGTTGCACACCACTGTAGTATCTTCAAGTTTTTGGTACGTACTTGATATCAGTCACCTCGCGTTATTTATATTGGATCGCGGAGCAACTGATCAATCATAAAAGTTAGGAAATCCATTTCTATGTCTTTATGTCCATTGTACATTGATATATAAACATTTGTATAAGGGGTTTTAATCGACAGTAAATGTATACGCAGAAATAACATTAATCATTTAGTAGTTATTAGTTCCCTTATTCATTCATTTATATTTATGTTGTAATTTATTTGTTAAAGATCAAGAACGAGGAGATAATATCACCATTAAGAGATCCTATGATCTGCTTCAGGGGGCAGTGAAATAGAGCCAAATCTTCATTTTCGCGTTATGTTCTTTCCGTTTCGCACATTCGTTTTACACCCGCCGTATTTTGGACTCCAACGTATTTCGGTTACTAATAACCTTCAGTACCAAACAAAGGGAGGCTATATAAGTGGTAAAGGACTGGAAAGACGCGGAAATGCCAGCTGTATTACATCATAATTAGACAGAGATCCCGAAATCAGATACTTAAGAGAATCGTCAAGAGTAGTACATGTGGAATGCATTGGGGTACTGAAATATTCTGGAAAGGTGATGTACATTTTAAGTTCTCCGAATATCTATAAGGCTGTAAACACTGCGAAAATGAATATCGCATTAGACAGTTCAGTTTAACAGGACCGGACATCCCCAAAAACAGGCCAATAAAAGTAGTTGGACAAACAAATGTAGCTACAAAAAAGATAACAGTTAAGAAACGTTGGGCAACAGAAGAAAGAATTCAACGGATCAACGAAAGAAGGAAACACAAAAATTTTCAAGAAGAAGAAGGTATATATTAATATTAGTCACTTAGGAAGTACTGGGAAGCTAAAGCGAAATGGCTGCTGAAAAATGAGGAGATATCAAAAAAGAAATTGAAATTCTTTAACAGGAGAGTACTGGGATGACACGGTGTCAGGCCACGAAAACCAGTTTATACAGAAAAGACCAATTTGGTTGGTTAGTTGGTTTGGGGGAGAGGACCAAACAGCCAGGTCATTGGTCCCATCGGATTAGGGAAGGATTGGGGAGGAAGTCAGAAACCATACCGGCATTTGTCTGAAGCGATTTAGGGAAACCACGGCAAACCTAAATCAGGATGGCTGGACGCTGGTCTGAACTGTCGTCCTCCCGAATGCGAGTCCAGTGTGCTAGCCATTGTGCTACCTAGCTGGGTAAAGACCAATTTATTCAATCAAAATTTCTCCAAGCTGTTGTTAGGACCTTGTTTTAACGCATGAAACTAACAATCTCAGATAAATGCAAGGAATGACAAATAAATACCTATTATTTGAATTTTAATTTGAAATTAGAAATGGTGATATTGTCTAAAGCTTGATCTTAACAAAGCACAGTGTCTCATCTACCACGAAACCAAATAGAAACATTTTAATCAACACATGTTCCAAAAAATGTACTGTTAAAGCCAGCAAAGATGAGAAAGCAGAACAGCCAAGCAATATCGGAGTAATGTGGTTGCCAGGCAATGGGCCTTTTGCGACTGGTCCAGTGATTGTGAAATCCCTTATCCGGAAACTTGAGAAATGCCGTTGACCAGTGCGGCGGAGCTCCATCTTGTGCGAGGTGCCGGGGCTAGCAGTGTATTTAACACTAAATTCTTCTAGAATCTTCATATGGAAATTATGCTTTAAGCCACCCTTTTCTAACTCCGACTTTTGCTGTTGCAGATGGACTAACAAGAAACGTGAACTGACTGTAATCGACCCAGAAAGTGGAGTAGAAAGGAGTTTGGCATCTGCAATAATTTAATTTGATAGAAATTAATTTGATAAAGGAAAGTTTCATTAATGTAGTGAGAAATGAAAGGGTTGCTTCACCGATCCACAGAGTGAAAGTTCTGTCCAAAATAACAATTTGATTTATTACGACTAAACTCAAAATAATAAACAAAACACATGAAACATTTACAATACGTCAAACTGGATACTCAAATAAATGCTGTGAAGGTGAAGTTGTCCATAAACTAGATTGTGACATTTATGACAAAGTGGTATGTG